>NC_092402.1:34596443-36079614 GCF_030028105.1 Mobula birostris
ACTGCACCTCTTGAGCAGCACTAAGTTAGATGCAGTGAGCTACATTCTACCTTCCACAGACAGAGTGTTTGCTATATACAGAGCTTGTATGCAAAGTTACTCTATAGACAGTGCTTGCTTTAATTTCAAGCTGATTACTGGTTGCCATTTATATTTTAAGAACTGAAAACTGACTCCCATTTACAACCAGAAGCTAAACAATGATATTAGTTGGAAGCTTACTTACATCTGCTTGATCTTGAAAATTGGCAGCTACTGTGTTTGGAAAGCAAACTTAGATCAAGAGACCCACTGTCCCAAGAAATGAGCATCCATCACATACTAAAGTATTTTTCTCAGGAAGCTACTCATTTTCCAGAAACAAGTCAAACAAAACTTTTCACAGACCAGGCCACATTTTCAGTTTTACTGATGGTTGGATTTTAGCTCATATTTTCCCACTTATAAATTTTTAAGCTTAGAATATGAAATATAGAATAGTACAATGTATGCCTTCTAATCCAGGCAGCATCTTGGTAAATATCTTCTGCACCCTCTCAAATCCTATTAACATACTGTCGCATCTGTAAACACCAGTAAAAGTCTTGTTTTTCTAATAGGTGTTTCTCTTTAAGCATTTCAAAACTGAACAGTGTTCCTTCTTTCATTATATTGCAAAGAGCTGTTATTCCTTTAGCTGTCCAGTCCTTAAATCTAGCATCCAGTTTATCCGTCGTAAAACCCGCGTCATATGCACACCATTTTAAGAATTGCAATGTGCCTCACATTCTTATTATAATGGGGCAACCAACTGAATACAATACTTCAGATGTGGCCTAACTAGAATTTTAAAGAGCTGCAACAAAGCTTCCTGACTCTTGAACTCAATGCCTCGACTGATAGAGGCAAACATGTGATAGGTCTCTTTATCACCTTATCAACTTGTGTAGCAGCTTTCAGGGAGCTGTGCATTAGACCCCAAGATCCCTCTGTACATCAGTGTTGATAAGCAGCCTGACATTAACTGTGTACTTTCCCATTATATATTTGATCTCTCAAGGTACAACATCTCATACTTTCCCAAATTAAACTTTATCTGCCATTTTTCTGCCCACAGCTTCAACTGATCTACGTATATCCCCCTATAACCTTCATTAACTTCCTGCGTTATCCACAATGCCACCAATCTTTGTGTCATTAGCAAACTTACTAACATCTATGCTTTCATCCAAGTCATTTCTGTATATCACAAACAGCAAAGGTTTGAAATATAAAATCTTGCACTTTTGGTCAAAAGCTAGGTTACAAAGGCATTCCAATGGCCTAGTGGAAGACATTTAGATTAATATCCTATATTGTTTCATAAGAAATAAAAATATATATCATAATTTGTTTCTGTCCTGGAAAATGGATTTATATTTTTTTTTGTAATTTATTTTTTATTGAACTTCATCATCAAACATTTCCATAAGATGTATTTCAGATACTGTACATATATATCATATAATCATATTTGTCACAAATCTCCACATAATATTTATCTGAGGTATACACTTATAGAAAGGAGAGAAAAGAAAGAACAATCGAAAGAAGAAAACTATGTACAGAGTAGGGAGTGATCTTTTTTTTTTACAAATATTCATTGACTTGTGAGAATAAAATCAGGCCTATGAGGTTTTATGTAGTTAAACCACTTTTTCCAGTATGAATAAAATTGTTCCAACTTATGATTAACTGATGCTGTTATCTTCTCCATTTTGTAAATGTCCATTGTAATTTCCATCCATACATTTAAAATTGGGCTCTCCTGTGATAACCATTTCCTGGTAAGAGTCTTTTTACCAGCCACCAGCAGTACATTCATTAAGTACTTATCTCTTTTCAACCATTCTTGAGGTATATATCCAAAATATATGGTCTTACTCTCTAAGGGTATTTCACGTTTAAAGATGTCTTGTAGGGTATTATGTATCCCACTCCAATAGTCTTTGATAACAGGGCATTCCCAGAAAATATGATAATGGTTTGCATTTTGATTTCCACAATTTCTCCAGCAAACAGGGGGGTTACTATCATAATAGGATTTCTGGGAGGGTGTAATAAAATATCTTATCAAGTTTTTCCACCCGAACTCCCTCCATTTCTGTGAACTGCTACACTTCCATTGATACCTCCATATTATTGTCCATTCTTCCTCAGATATTATTATCCCTCCTTCCTTCTCCCATTTTGTTTTAATGTATGAAGCCGAATGTGTTTTAAGATTTGACAAACCCTTATACGCGCTTGAAATTATTCCACTACCATTGTTTGAATTATATGCTTTTCGAAATAGCTCTATCAGACATGTACTTGAATTGGTTATATTTTTAACCGTCCTATTAACATACTGTCACATCTGTAAATACCAGTAAAGGTCTTGTTTTTCTAATAGGTGTTTCTCTTTAAGCATTTCAAAACTGAACAGTGTTCCTTCTTTCATTATATTGCAAAGAGCTGTTATTCCTTTAGCTGTCCAGTCCTTAAATCTAGCATCCAGTTTATTCGTTGTAAAACCCGAGTCATATGCACACCATTTTAAGAATTGCAATGTGTCTCTCCAGTTTATATTCTTTTATAATAGTTTTCCATATCTTAAGAGTCCATTTCACCCACAGGTTGTCAATATTATTTATGTAACTCTGTAGGTTGTTATCAGCTAAAATTGCCTGTATGGGGATGGAAAGTATCCTCTCCTCAATGTTTTTCCATTGAGTGTCATATGATGGGTTGCACCAGCATATCACAGCTCTCAACTGTGCTGCAAAATAATAATATCTAAGATAAGGTAGGCCCCATCCCCCCTTTTCCTTGGCTAATTGAAAAGTTGTGAGACAAATCCTAGGCCTTTTACCTTGCCATATATATCTTGATAGCATCTTGTTCCATTCATTGAAGTGATATTGGTTAATCTCTATTGGTAGGGTCTGAAAGAGATATAGTAGTCTGGGCAGTATATTCATTTTAATAGATTCAATCCTTGAACTGAGACCAAGAAAAGGAATTAGGTTCCATCTTGTTATATCTTCCTTAATTTTTATATATAGGCTGATAATTGCATTCTGATAATTTTGCCAAATCTTTTGGCATAATGATGCCAAACATTTGATGGACTCTGTTTGCCATGCCCAAGGATATCTATTTTCAATTTCTCTTGGTGGGCTATAGTTATATGAAAGTAGTTGGGTTTTTTCTATGTTGATCTTGTATCCTGATAATTGGCCATATTGTTCAAAGGATTGCATCAATTTAGGTAAAGGTATGTTGGTTGCCCTAGATAGATCAAAATGACATCCGCGTAACAGGCCAATTTATACTCTGTCCCTTTAATAGTAATTCCCCTGATATCTTCATTTTGTCTGATGTATTGAGCTAATGGTTCCAGATATAATGCGAAGAGTATCAGTGACCATGCACAACCCTGTCTCGTGCCCCTTTCTAGGGTAAAACTATTAGATAAATATGCATTGATTTTAATCCTGGCAGTAGGATTGTCATATGTGCCTGTATAGTTTTATTAATTGTGTCATGTAGACCAAATCTATGTAAGACTCTGTAAACAAAATTCCAGTTAACAGAATCAAATGCCTTTTCAGCGTCCACACTTATCACTATTGCCTCAATTTCTTTTTTTTAATATGATCCATAATGTGAAGTGTCCTTCGTATTGAGTTTGGCGTTGTTGTATGAAACCTGTCTGATCATTATGTATCAGTGTGGGTAGAAACTCTTCTAATCATTTGGCCATGATGGAGCTAAATATTCTATAATCCACATTAAGAACAGATATTGGTCTAAATGACCCACATTCCATTTTATCCTTGCCTTCTTTCAGTATAGCTGAGATTATCACCTCCTTCCAGCTGGGTGGCATTTGCACCTTTCTCAGGGCCCAGTTCAGAGTGAGGAGTAAAACAGGGATTAACTCACTTCTAAACTCTTTATATCACTCTGCCGTATATCCATCTGATCCTGGTGACTTGCTTAATTTAAGCCGACTAATTGCAGTTTTTAATTCAGCTTCAGTTATGTCAGCAGTTATCGTTCTATCTTGTTCTTTGCTTAAAGTGGGTAACTCTAAAGAATTCAGGAAGGTGTCAATTTGGGTTATGCTTCCCCCTGGAACTTTGGAATATAGAGTTTTGTAAAACATTTCAAAAGCTTCTTGAATTTCACTTAGCTTATTTTTTTTTATCACTTTTGTTCTTGGATCCCTAACACTATGAATTCTATTTTCTGCTGTCTTTTTTTTCAGTTTCCACGTCAGTATTTTCATAGACTTAGATCCACTTTCATAGTGTCTCTGTTTCAGAAACATTAAATCTTTTCTAATTTCTTATGTAGCCAAACTATTAATTTCATTCCGAATTTTTTTTGATTTCCTCTAGTGTATCCTGTGCCAAACTCAATTTGTGTTTTTTTTCTAGTTCTTTCAGCTTATTTTGTAATTCCTCTAATGTTTTATTCCTTATTTTTTTCCTATATGAAGATATCGCTATAATTTTCCCTCTTAAGACAGCCTTCAGAGTATCCCATAGAATGGGAGATGAAACTTCTCCATTATCATTGAATTCTAAGTAAAGATCAATTTCTTTTTTAATTTGTTCCTTAAGATAGGGATCATTGAGTAGATTTGAATTTAGTTTCCAAATAGTATTCTTTGGTTGTAGGTCAAAATCAACAGATAAATATATAGGTGCATGGTCACTTACATCTATTGTCCCAATTCCACAGGTGATTATTTTGTCTCTATCTTTTCCAAATGTTATGAAACAGTCTATTCTTGTATATACGGAATGGGCGGCAGAGTAATGAGTACAATCCCTTCTGTCAGGGAAAAGGTCCCTCCATATATCAGTTAGACCAACATCCTCAAAAACAGTGTTAACTTTCATATGTAAGGACTTTGTTTCATAAATTTTTCTATTGGAAGAGTCTAACTTTGGTTGTAATTGTAAATTTAAGTCTCCCCCACATATCAAGAGACCTTCTGTTTCCATTACCATAATATTGGTAATGTTCTGGAAGAAACTAATATCACTTCCTGGGGGTGTGTATATATTCAATAAAGTAACTGGATTTCCATCTATATTCCCCCTTACCAGAATATATCTGCCCTCCTTATCTCCCATTTCGAATACTTTTTCAAAATTTAGCTTGCTTGAGATGAGAATAGCAACTCCTCTTCTATGTCCTGATTTATGTGAGGAGAAAAACAAATTAGTGAAGCCGATTCTCTTTAATTTTCCATGCTCATTATCACTTGTGAGTTTCCTGTAAATATACCACATGGGCTTGTTCTTTTTTCATTTTCGATAGAATTTTACTGTACTTCACTGGATTCAACAGCCCATTGACATTAAAAGAAATAAATTTTACTTTGTCATTAGCCATGTGTATTTATCTGTTAATATATCTTTGAAATTTGCAGAATATAACTTAATCGATCTACTCCCTGAACAAATAACAGCCAAGAAACACGAATAATAAAAAAAAGGTAACGAAGGTGTAATTCCAAGGCTGGGGTCTCTAGATGACCTTGGGTTGAGCTAGAAGAAAAGTCTAGCACAGATAGCCCCTCCTATCTGTGATTTGAGGGCCCCTGCTGCAGTACCTATAAAAGTAACGAAAAAAATCTATGTCCATCACACAGAAATGATTTCCCTGTGTATTCCACCCATGTACATATTCTCATTTAGGTTGGGAAAAAGGAATGAATGAATGAATTTTTAAAAATTGAGTAATATAATATATAATCTAATAATATAAAATCCACATTATAATACGTATTTCTCAAGATAGGTATATCACTGTCTATTTTTGCTTCCGTTTAGTTTATCAGCACTTTTAAAGTTAGCCAAACCTTATGGCTCTTCTGGAGGAGGTGAGGGCTGTCCTTGGAGAACCTACAGTCTCTTCCTAATATCCTTCTCTCGTCCTGCTCCTAGGTTCTCTTATTATTTCCCAAGCAGATCGGGATAACTGCTCAGCTGGACTTTCCCTTGGTTTGACCACGCTAATGGACAGTCCTCTGTTGTTCAAGTCTGTAGTCGCCTCTTCCACCGTCTGATATAGTCGTATCCCTTCTTGGTAAAATACCCTCAGTTTAGCAGGGTACGGGGTTTGGAATTTAATCTTTTCTTGCTTTGATATTCATTTTGCTTTGGAATATTCCTTCCATTTCTGTAGGACCGCCGGGGAGTAATCATGATCGAAGTATATTAACTTCCCTTTCCAAAAAACCCTCTTCTTACCCCCAGGCTCTTCGTAGAATATCCGCTTTGCTCTTGAATCGAAGGAATTTAAGTACTATTGAGCACGGTTTACTTTCTCTGTCTCCGGGGGGGGGGGCCGCTGGACAAGCGAACAATACGCCCTTTCAATTTCAATCTCCATAGTCTGAGGAATCTCCAGCACTTCCCGCAGCAGCTTGTCTACAGAGTCTATCATCAACAATCCCTCTGCTCCTTTGGGAACATTATAAATCCTGATATTTTTTCCGTCGCGATCTTCCCTCCTGGTCAAGCAATTTACTTTCCTGTTGATTTAACATTTTTACCGTCTTATTTATCATTCCACGTTTTGCACGCGATCTTCCACCTTCTCAATTCGAGTCTCTGCCACTGCTATTTTCTGATTGACATTGGTGAGCTCTGACTTTATATAATTTAGTTGCTATTTTGTATCTTTTTGGACTTCCCTCATCTCTTCCAAAATCCTTATCATATTTGCCGCTTCACCTGCACGAGGCCCCGTATCAGCCGCGCGCTGTACCCCTCTCTTCCATTGGCTCCGCAGTGATGCTTTTTTTATCTCCATTCTTGCTCCTGATTCTTGCCCCACTTATCAATTCAGATGTTTTCAAAAGATCTTATACTTAATGGATTAACGGGGCAAAATATGCGTTTTTCCAGAGGAGCTATTGATTTAAGCTGCCCTTCTGGACGATGACATCACCGGAACCAGAAAACGGATATGTATTTTAATAAATAATATGTGTTCAGAGAGTTCATCATGTCCAGCTAACCACTGAGTGAATTCTGCAGTGGATCAGGCTCTGTTTTCATATGTGACAGTGCAATCGTCAATAAGCTAAATGAATACTCATGGGCGTTTCCCTGAAATCCAATAGAAAATGTTCACCTCATGGCTATTCCTGTCAACAGCTTCTTCTTCAGGAAACTTACCCTGCTATTAGACTTCATATTCCTTCTAGGTTTTCTCCTTTAAGCAAGTGAACTACTACGCTGTGTGTGTGAATGAGTGACATGATTTATTTCAGAAGTAGTGGCATCATGATAACACACAAAGTGAAATCAAATGGCAAGTTCCACAATTCTCCCTTGTATATCACATTTCCAAATCTTTCAAAAATTGCTGTAATTTCACAGGTTTTGATTATTATGGATATGAATCAGATTCTATTTTGTCGAGCCAGCTGGCTGCTTCAAGGTCCAACTAACTCCGTGCATTGAGTAGCATGTTCAGGTCCAGGTGGCAGGTCTTTATAACTGTACCTGGGGGCTTTGTCTTCCTTCCCCTCTCATTCATGGCAGCCACAGCGCTGCTGCCTTCTGCAGTGACGAGTGTGCCTTTAGGGTCAATGCTGTTTTTGGACTGGCGGCAAGCAAAGTGTTAAACAATGAAGCAAAACTGAACCTGTTCCCATCAGGAGGCACCCAGATCTCATTACAGTGCATGTTTCTCAGTGCAAGTAGCCTAAGCTGTTTCAAACAAGTCTTTTTGGACAATTTTGCAAATTCTTTTGCAGAGAACTTGCATGGGCATTGATGATAAATACATTAACAGTGTAATTCAGCCAATGATAACACCTCATTACAGATGCTATCATTATAATAACATCTGCTCCATGCTGACAATCAACACAGGTGCATCTCAAGGATGTGTGCTTAGCCCATTGCTCTATTCTCTCTACACTCATGACTGTGGCTAAGCACAGTTCAAATGCCATCTATAAACCCACAAATGACACCATTGTCATTAGTAAGATCTCAGAAGGAAACAAGGAGTCATACAGGAGTAAGATAGATCAGTTGGTTGAGTGGTGTTGCAACAACAATCTCACACTCAGCATCAGCAAAACCAAGGAATTGATTGTGGACCTCAGGAAAGGGAGGTCGGAAGAACACACATCAGTCCTCGTGGGGGTGGGGGTGGACAGTGGTGGAAAGGGTGAGCAGCTTTAAGTTCATGGGTGTCAATATCTCATAGGATCTATCCTCTGTCCAACATATTGATGCACTCATCAAAATGACACAGCAGCAGAAGTTTCAGGAGATTCAGAACGTCACCAAAGACTCTTGCAAGATGTACAGTGGACAGCATTCTGACTGGTTGTATCACAGTTTGGTATGGAACCTACAATGCACAGGATTGCAAGAGGTTGAAGAAGGTTGTAGACACAGCCAGTTCCATCACAGGCACAACTCTCCCCACCAATGAGGACATCTTCAAGGGCAGTGTCTCAAGAGGTAGCACACGAGTTCATTATCCATTCAGAAATTTAAAGGTGGAGGGGAAAAAGCTATTCCTAAAGTGTTGAGTGTGTGGCTTCAGACTTCTGTACCTCCTCCTTGCTGGATGGAATGAGAAGAGGACATGTCCTGGATAATGGGCGTCCTTAAAGAGGGATGCCACCTTTTCAAGACATTGCCTTTTGAAGACGTCCTTGATGCTGGGAAGGCTAGTGTTCATGATGGAGTTCACAACTTTCAGCAGCTTTTTCTAATCCTGTGTAGATGCTTCTCCATACCGGATGGTGATTTAACCAGTTAGAATGCTCTTCATGGTACACTGTAGATATTTGCGTGTTATACCAAGTCTCTTCAAACTCCTGCTGGAATATAGCTACTGTTATGCCTTCTTTGTAATTGCATCAATAAGTTGGGCCCAGGATAGATCTTCAGAGATGTTGACTCCCAGGAACCCTTTCCACTGCTGATCCCTCAACGAGGACTACTGAGTGTTCCCTCGGCTTCCCCTTCCTGAAGTCCACAATCGATTCCTTGGTCTTACTGGCATTGAGTGAAAGACTGTTGTTCTGACACCACTCAACCAGCTGATCTATCTTGCTCCTGTGTACCTCCTCATCACCACCTGAAATTCTGCCAATAGTTGTGTCATGAGCAAACTTTGAGCCGGCCTTTGAACTTTCTAACCACACAGTCCTGGGTGTAGAGAGAGTAGAGCAATGGACTAAGCATGCATCATTGAGGTGAGCCAAGGTTGACTGTCAATGAAGAGATGTTATTTCCGATCTGTAGTGTCTGTGGCCTCCCAATGAGGAAGTCAAGGATCCAGTTTCAGAGTGAGGTACGGAGACCCAGGTTTTGGAGCTTTTTGATTAGAACTGAGGATATGACTGTGTTAAACACTGAGCTGCAGTCAACAAACAACAGTTTGATATAGGTATTACTGTTGTCCAGGTGATGCAAGGCCCAGTGGAGAGCCAGTGAGATTGCACCACCGTAGACCTATTGTGGCAATAGGCAAATTGCAGTAGGTCCAGCTACTTGCTTAGGCAGGAGTTGATTCTGGCCGTGACCAACCTCTCGAAGCCCCTCATCACAGTAGATGTGAGTGTAACTGGGTGATAGTTGTTGAGGCAGCTCACTCTGCTCTTTTTAGGCACTGCTATGATTGTCGCCCTTTTGAAGCTGGTGGGAACCTCTGACTGCAGCAGTGAGTGACTTAAGATGCCCTTGAACACTCCAGCCAGTTAGTCAGTGCCCTACCAGGTACACCATCAGGGCCTGACGGCTTGCAAGGGTTCACCCTCTTGAAAGATGTTCTGATGTCGGCATCTGAGACAGAGACCACAGGGTCAGCAAAAGCTACAGGGATTTGCACAGGTGTAGCTTTATTCTCGCATTCAAAGTATTCATAAAAGGTGTTGAGCTCACCTGGGAGTGAAGCATCACTGCGAGGTAATGATTGTGTGGTTAGAGTCAGTTTGGGTGCAGCTAAGAAACAGCAAAGGGCAGAAAATATTGCTGAGTGTTGTTCACCAAGTAGTATTAATATAGGGCAACACTTAAATAAATAAATTAGAGGCTCATATAAAAGGGATGGCAGGCACAGTAATATATGAGACTTTACATGTAGATTATCCATGGGAAATAATTGGTAATAAATTGTTAGAAATAAAATCACGGAATATGTGCAAATGCTTTTTTAGATGAATATGTTGAAGATACAATGAAGGTAATGGTACTTTAGATCTGATGTGCGATTAGGAATTTTTTGTAACGGGCCTTTAGGGAAGAATGATTGTAATAGTATAGAATTTGACATTGAATTTAAAAGTGCTGTAGCTCAGTGCGAAAGCTAGGTTTTAAATCTAAGGGGGGGGGGAGGGACCATGAACAAGCGAACGGAGATTTAGCTGTGATGGATTGTAAGAACATATTAAAATATATAATGATGGGCACGCAATGGTTGACATTTAAATAAACGATACATGTTGCAAGACAAATATATTCCCTTAACGCACACAAAAAAAAACAAAAGGAGAAGTGATTCAATCATGTGGCTGAAAAGAGAAATTATACATAGTATCAAAGCCAAGGTAGACTCAGCAGGCCTGGAGATTTCAGAACTCAGCAAAGGTGGTTTTCCGTAACGCAAACCCCCATCATCTGCGCATGTGTCAGGAAATGCGAATTTTAAAATGTTTTCTTCACATAAATTCTGTGCAAGTGGATTTCATTCCTTATCTCAATTTTTTATTTAGTGATTTCTGAATTCTGTAGGGGCGAATTCTGAAGCCCAAGCGGCCTTTACGCTGGGTCAAAAAACAAGCTGCTGGAGGAACTCAGCGCATCAGACAGCATCTGTGGAGCCAAGAGATGGTCAACGTTATAGGTCACGATCCTCCATCGGGACTGATGACACAGCATTCTTTTTGCAATGTTTCCACCCAAAATATTGACAGTTCCGTTCCTCCCCGCGTATGCTGCTCGATTTGCTAGTTCCTCCAGCAGATAGTTTGTTGCTCCAGATTCCAGCATCTGTGGTCTTTTATATATCTGTAACACTGAGGTCACCGATTTAAACGAACTCCAGTGATTTAGGTTTTCAGGAGGATACAAGAAATTTGTTTTACAGTTCGGTCCCATGGTGTAATGGTTAGCACTCTGGACTTTGAATCCAGCGATCCGAGTTCAAATCTCGGTGGGACCTCACTATGTTTTAACAACATTGGAAATAAAGGTTTCCAATATTGGGAACAAAAGTTCATTGGAAATTTCAATGCTTCTTTCAATGTCCAGTAGCATAACTGGATTAAAGACACAGAAATCCTATACTGGTTTCCACTTAAACACTTGACTTACTTTAAACTCCTTTCGGTTTAATTAGACCGCGGTTTACACTCTTGCCTCAGGTGAAATTTCGCAATTCCAAAAGCCACTTTTGCTTGGGAAGAACATTTAAGCACATTCTTCCCCCATTCTTTCCCTTTTTAAAAGATGGGTGATGACTCTATCCCCTACAAGAAAAGCAAACCTCGGTGCATCTTGATCACAAACATTTTGTTGGATTACAAACTATTCGTGGAATAAAAATAAGTGCAAACCACATAATTACCAGGTCCTCTCTATGCTGTAATAGAATCCTGTATATTCTCCATATTCCAACTCGCCTTGCCTCTTATTTGCTGCAGTGCAGACAATAGCCAGGGGAATCCCAAGACCTTGGAGGAGTGATTATCTTTCTAGTAATCAATCAAGAAATCATTTCAAACTGCGTTGTAACTCGACAAAATATTTTGGATCACTTAAAATTAATTCTGAGAGTTTCTAGCTCTCAGATTATGATTCATTCTTGCAAATGATCTCGCAGCAATTCCAGGAGCCCGTTTAGAGCTCTTAGTTACTCCTTTTGTAGTAAAATATAATTTAACTCGCAGTATTGTTTAATCCAAAAGTACTCAAAGGGCTAGGGGACAGGTCAGGAGTTGGATGTATTAAATACAATACCCATCAGCAAAATTATAAACCATAAAATGTAAGAAATAAATGATATAATTGCATTAGACCGGGTTGATAGTAATATCAATGAATTAACATGAATTATGGAGGATTGTTAATTTATAGAAAAATTTATGAGGTCCCACCGAGATTTGAACTCGGATCGCTGGATTCAAAGTCCAGAGTGCTAACCATTACACCATGGGACCGTATCACGAACAGCTGCGAAATAGCATCCTTAATAAGGAAATCTATGCTCGGTGTGTTCTTTTCTTTATTAATTATTTCTTTATTTTAAGTCCCGACGTGCAAAAAAGCGTTCGCCTTCCTCAAGCGACAAGGAAACCATTTCACTCCCAAAGGATAGCGCTACCCCGTAAGGCGATCGCGCAGCCGGAACAAGCCAAGGAATTGTGACGTCAGCCGCCGCTCGGCTTTTTCCGGCGTGGAAGGAGGCAGTATCTGAAAACCGACAGCGAAAAACCGCGAGAGTTGTGAGTGCGCTCGCCTTTGTGTTGGGAATTTTAAAACGAATGAAATTGGGTGGGAGAAAATGTTATTTTTATGGAGATACAGTGCAGAGTAGACCCTTTATGCCGCTCCGTCCAGTAACCTTCGATTTAACCCTAGCCTAATCATGGGACAGTTTATAATGAAAAATTAACCTACTAATCCATACATCTTTGGACTGTGGGAGAAAACCAGAGCACCCAGAGGAAACCCATGTACACACGAGAAGGCACATACAAACTTGTTACAGAGGATGCCAGAATTGAACTCCAAACTCTAACGTCGAGCTGTAATAGTGTTGCACTTAACTGCTACACTCCAGTGGCACTCCACTGTAAATGGATATTTCATCATCCCATCATATGAATGATTTGAATGATTTTTTTTATTATTTAAACAGCAGCTAACATCTACATTACAGATAAAGATTCCCAAAAAACTGGATTACTCTTCTGCTTGAACACAAGACTGCATGGCTAAACACCCAAGTAATTCACCAATTTTGTCAAATTCGCCAATGACACAACAGTGGTGGGCGGCATCACCAACAACAATGAGATGGCCGAAAGAGAGGAGGTAGAAGAGCTGAAAGCTCTTACCATGCTAATAACCTTTTCCTCAATGTTAACAGTGGAGTAGAACAAAGAGTTCTGGAATTCATAATTCCATGAGCTTTTGGAACATTGGCTTTCATTAATCAAAGTATTGAGTACAGGAGTTAGGATATTATGTTGAAGTTGTTTAAGACATTAGTAAGGCCAAATTTGGAGTATTGTGTGCAGTTCTGGCCACCTACCTACAGTAAAGATATTAATAAGATTGAAAGAGTACAGAGAAAATTTACAAGGATGTTGCTGGGACGTGACAACTTGCATTATAGGGAAAGGTTGACAACAGTGACAAAGACTAAGATATCATAAGCTTTGGATTTTAATAAATAGCAATAGGAATTTTTTTTTACAGTATCTGTAATGAGCTCTTTCGGCCTGTGTGCGGCGCCAGAGCATTGGGCACCGAGGTTTTTCGAGCACCTGAATTGGTTAATTGTTTAACAAGAGTTGCTAATTGTTTAGAGTTCCTTGCAGGTCAGGCAGCATCCACAGAAATTAATAAACAGTTGACATTTCAGGCTGAGACCCTTCATCAGGACTGGAAAGAAAGGGGGAGAAGTCAGAATATTAAGATGGGTGGAAGAGGAGGAGGAGGACTAGCTAGAAGGTGATAGGTGAAGCCAAGTAGTTGGGCAAGGTAAAGGGCTGGAGAAGAACAAATCTTGGAGAACAGAGTGCTACAAATTGGCCTTGCACCATTGCATCCAATATGCATTTAAGTCACTAGGAGACAGCAAGTGCGCAAATCTTTATACAACTACTTTTCCACATCATTGATTCTTCTAAAAATACTGTATTTACTACAGCTCCCTGGTTCTGGTACATACATATAAATTAATTTAATGGAATTGTGCATCTTATTCCTGACCCACTTATATTTATAGTCCCTACCATTTATGTTATTCAAACTTATCATGGGAAGCCATCTATAATAGATAAAGGGCACAGACGATTAGTTATAACACATATTTGGTATTTCAGAACTTGGTATTTACAACTTTCAACCAGTTTCAGCCAGCTACTCGTACTGCTAATCATGGAATTATGAAATCATGGAATAAACTGGGAAAATTGTTACTTGTATAGCTTTATTCATATAGTTTACTAACCAACCCTTTTATGGATAAATTATGATAACCATCACTCCAAATGGTAGTAGCTTTGCATCTAATTTAAATAATTTCCTTAGCTCTTTCCTTACCACCATGGTCCCACACTGTTTGAAAAGCATAGGTTCATGATTCACTGTAGATGCCACATTTTCAAATACGTAAGGGTTAGTCATTAGATTTTAATGTGGTAAAGAAGCTCAAAAGGCCATCTCTTTCATTAGCAATGACCTTTAAAGTTAACTTTCAAAAGAATCATCTTGTTTGAAAAACATACCTGCAATCAATTTAACTTAACGTTGGAAAAGGTAGTATTAATTATTAGGGTAAGAGTCATAGAAAACTATAGCACAGAAACAGGTCCTTTGGCTATTCTCGTCCATACCTAACCATTTAAACTGCTTAGTCCCATCGACCTACACCCGGACCATAGCCCTCAATATCTCTCCCATCCATGTACCTAACCAAACTTCTCAAATATTGAAATCAAAATTGCATTCACCACTCGCATCTACCTGTGATGCCACTTTCAATGGATTATAGACCTTATTCCCAGATCCTTTTCTAATACTGAATTCTTCAGTGTTCTACCACTCACTGTATAAGACCTACCCACAGTTGGTCAGTTCTCCCAAAATGTAACAACTCGCATTTGTCTGCATTAAATTCCATCTGCCATTTTTCAGCACATTTTCCAGCTGGTCCAGATCCCACAAGCTCTGATAGTTTTCCTTACTGCCCACTACACCCCCCCCCACCCCCCACCCCCAATCTTGGTGTCATCCACAAATTTGCTGATCCAGTTAACCACATTATCATCCAGATAGTTGATATAGATGACAAACAACAATGACCCAGAACTGATCCCTGTGACACACCACTCGTCACTGGCCTCCAATCAAAGAGGCAGCCATCTACTACCGCTCTCTTGCTTCTCCCACAAAGCCAATGTTGAATCCAATTTACTATCTTGACCTCAATACCAAGCAACTAAACCTTCTTGACCAAGCCTCCTATGTGGGACTTTGTTAAAGGCTTTGCTAAAGTCCATCCACTGCCTTGCCTTCATCAACTTTCCTGGTAACTTCCTCGAAAAACTCCATAAGGTTGGTTAGACATGACCTACCATACACAAAGCAATGTTGACTATTCCTAATTAGTGCAATCTTCTTTAGAAACGTTAAAACTTCCTTCTAACCTGCACATTTCATTTCCCCAACTACAATTCAGTGTCGTTCCTCAGGAGGTATAAGTCTTAATTTTACCTATGAAAAGTAGAACCATGTCTTTCAGTTAAATGATGTAACTGCCTTTCATGACAAATCAGTTCACCAAATGTTTCGGATGCAAGCAAGCTATTTGCTAACATGTGTTTATTATAAAGCCAATAATTTTAAAGATGTATATGCATGATGGAAGCTGGAAGTGATTAAGCATCTACCGGATCCACAATGTTTTAAGGATGGAAAAAAATTAAGATTAAGATTGCTGTAGAAATACAGGAAATATATGATTATACACTGTTTCATTCCATTTGTGGTTTGTGCCATGAATTAAACTCATTCCAAACATTTTCTAAAATCACATACAATTATTGAGCATATGAACATTACTGCAAACTTAATGTAATCATCATGATACTCAATGAGATAAATCTCCTTTCTTCTTCTTCCCATATTACCTACTTGTATCCATCATCTCCTGCAACTAGAATAGTATTTCTCCATCCCCACTCCAACTTCCACTCATAACCACTAACACCAGACCCTTCAAACCAGACTAAATCAAGTTAATGAACCATTATCCAAAATACATTTAGCACCACTTACGAATGACTACTCCAGCACACTATGGCTTTGAAGTAGGACATTCACAATGAAGAATTAATGGAAGTGTTGTAGTTGATCTAAATTTGAAAAATTAGTTAGAAGAGGGAGGAATGAAGACCACAAATCATTTTCTTATTCTGAAGTTTGGCCTATATTAGCTTTCTTCCACACATTTATACTGATGTGTCAATATAAAATATCCAGATAGTGAAAAGAAAACAACTATCTGAAGAAAACTTGAATATATGAAAAATAATCAAACCCCCATTTTTTCATTTGTTTGGAAAAGTACATTCTGTGTATCTTTATTGACGCCAAGTACAAGAATCAGTAATCAAAACTCTTTGGCCAGTTTAGAAAAGGATAATGCAAAGCATCATGTAGTCTACAATAGAACAGAGCTGGACCATGAATCACAGAAAATGTACTTAAAAAGAGTATTTCACAAAAACAAAACTTACTGTTGATACAAATCAGTTTGTATTTAGAATTCCGATAACTGCTAATAAGTAAATGACAATACCTTCATGGCCTCACTTTTATCACCTTGATCTCTATTTGTTTTATAACATCCTGAGATATGTGTGATCCTCCAATTCTGGCCTCAAGCATTCTCAAACTTACTTGCTGTATCATTAGCAGCAGTACTTTTAGGTTTTGGAATATGCTCCATAAGCCTTTCCACCTTTCTAACTCTCTTCCTTTAAGGCACCCATAGCCTAAGTGCTTTCACAGTTTTTGATCACATCCTTAGTAGTAGCCCAGCATTCATTTTTGTTTGATAACATTCCTGTAAAGCACCATGAGAAATTTTGCAATGTTAAAGGAGCTTTACAAATAGAAATTAATGTTCAGTTAAATTTGAATACATTGCATAACAAGATTGCTCTGCATAGTCATATGCAGAATTATTAACTAAATAGAAAATACCCCAAACTACAGCCATGTTCTGTCCTTAAACAGAACAGACATTCCATTTCAACAGAGAAAATTAGTCTCATAAGTTTTAATCTCCAATATCCCTCTCACTGAGAAAACACATCTAACAGATTTCTATCCAAATAACCCCAACTCATGTTGGCTGTGTGTAAGCATGAAGCCACTCGTCAACATAAATGATACAGAACTTTGATGCAATGAGCTTTTGTTAGACTTGCCCTAATTTTGCTTCCTCCAATTCTACGTTTCCAACACAAATGCTTACTTTAGCAACTCAAAATATAGAACTTCTCTTGTTCAGATTTACTGTTTTTCTGAGAAACTTATAAACTATTCAATGGGCAAAAAAAATTGCCATATTTCAAAAAGCAGTTCATTTTGTTTACAAAATAGCTATTAAAATGAAGATACATTAAATGACATATCTTTAATATTCTAGTCAAAATTTTCAATGCACTTTTCAGCCATCTTGGGAACAAACGATTTCAGGAAATGGAAGAATTCTACAAATAAAGTACAGTCTGGAATTGGTGCAACTCTGATCACAGTCCTCGTGTCTTCATTACCTCCAACCAGAAAGGCACTTAATTTAAATGTTATTAATGGACTAGATTTATCTCCAATCCCCTCCTGCTGCAATATAGCTTCAGTAACTTTTGCCTCAGTTTCTAAGGAACTGGTAACTGAGTGATCATCTGCATCAGATTCATTTGTTCTGTAACGAAGCTGACGTCTAATTTTTCTCCGTCCAATCCATATTCTGTTCCAAACAGCACACTTCCAAGTTACTTCTCCTTTGTACAACAGAACTTCAGTCTTTGCTCTTTTGGCATTTGATGTTTCTGCTAACTCTTCCACAGGATATGGTCTCTTCAACCCAAAGTTGATCTCTTCTTCTTTAATCTTAGCTTCATCCAAACTAGGGATCTTGGCATCGTTGATCTGTACATCATTTTCCCCAGTAAATGAACAGCTGCATTTAAGGACAGACTCCATTACATATATAACCGCATGACACACTTTGTCAAACCAAACTTCTCTAAAATCTGGAGATCCATGTAGTCTTTCCCTTGTTTGCTCGGAAAGGCATGACAGTTTAAAGGGGATACTCAACATATTCTCACCATCGCTCATTTCTTTGCCTGGACTATGATCTCCATGTGGAGAAGATGCAGGGGAACAGTCAGTACTACTTAAAGGTTGAAACAATCTGACTATACCCCAGACCTTCCCTTTGTTAGATTTTCTCTGGTACTGCAGGCTTCGACAGTATTTGCAGGCTTCATCCAACTGTCGCTTAAACCTTTGTGCCGTCCTTTCATTGACATTTCCTGAAACATTATGACTCAGTTCAAATGGATCCTGGATATTAATTGGACCAATTTTAAATTTTTTATCAGAATCAGGACCAATAAAGTCAGTTACAAGGTGAACTTTGCCGTCCTTCAATGAAATGACAGTTCCAGCGTAGTCAAATTCAGCATAAAACTTATAGAACTCTGCAAGTAGTACACCTGTTGCAAACAAAAATGTGTCAGATTTCCAAGGATAATTATTCATGCTATGCAAAATTTAACCTCACCATCTTTTTAGAAGTTTCCCTCTGTCAACAAGAAGGTTCTAAATGCTGGTGTGGCAGTGACAGAGGTTATTTAAAGGAGGAATGAAATGTATCACTTCAATCACCCACATTCAGCAATAAAAACTGAAGAAATGTGAAGCAGTAAGGTGCCAACTGAAGCAGCCTTGAACTTGCTCCAAATTGCAATGATTATTAAGCAGAATAATGCTGACAATGGAAATATAAAGACAGAATGCTGGAAATTCCTAATGAAAGGTCATTAATATAAAACAATAACTCCATTTCTGTCTTGACAGTGGCTGCCTGATCTGACTAATTTCATATAACCATCCCTGAAAATGGAGCTGAATACAGATTACTTACACAAGCAACATGCAAGACCATAACTACCACAGAACTGAATTTCATTTTGCCTAAATTAAAATGTAATATTATTGCATTATGTCCATTAATTTTAAAAAATATAAATGCTCAACATACACAGTACGACAGGCAACATCAGTGGAAACAGAACAGTGTGTGTTTCAGGCCTGAAACATCAACTGTTTCCCTTTCTACAACACTTTGTTAATATTTTTAATTTCCAGCATTGTTTGCGAATAATTTTAAAGTTTCAATTAACATTTAACAACCTGTTTACATAAAACTTAAAAAGAATAAAACACTAATTTTAAAGTTACAGTCAGTCAGAACCAAATACTTACATAAACTTTCAGTGTTTTTACTGGCTTCAATTTTAGAGCAATCTCTTGGAAAAGTGCAGTCCCAGCCATCAATTATACACTGGTCTTCCTCACCTTAATAAGAAGTTTTCTGTTAAGTTCCATTTCACTGAAAGGTTGTAACTTAAATATAAATATGATAATTGTAATAATTTAAATTCATTATCTGCATAGAATGGCAATTTGTAAGCTACAGCATACCTTCACAATCAATTATTTACTGAGGCTATGGATACTTTCAACTGTTAACTTTCTCAATGCATGCTCTCAGAATAATGACATTCTAGTTTGATTTACTTTAACTACTCCTATTTTACAAGAGTCCCTTTATAATAGATCTACACAGTAAAATTCAAACTTGTGTACAAATTAAAAGCTCCTATACAATTCCAGTTTCATCAAAAGGCTCTAAATACTTTATAGAGTTGAAGGAAGATTTTGGTGATCTCCACAGTCCCCTGCAGAGGTCATTATTTAACCATCCAAGATCTCCCTTCCTAACAATGCAAAGGCAAAACAACTGCTAAGGCTGACAGTCATTCGATGGAAGGCAGTCAGAGTAACATAGCCCAGGCCCTTTGGGTCAACTGGTCCATGCCAACCAAGATGCCCATCTACACTAGTCCCATTTGCCCACATTTGACCAATATCCTTCTAAACCTTCCCTATCTATGTACCTGTCCAAACGTCTTTAAATTTTTTTACAGTACTGTACTTGTGTCAACCACTCTGTATGCAGCTCATTCCATATACGTACCACGTTCAGTGAATACCACTCTCCTAATCCAGTAACACATGAAAAATCTGTTCACAGTAGTGAAGCTTTGACCCTGTTTTCTTATATATCCATACCTGCATGCTCTTTCAAATGGTTCACAGTGGGAAGAACTGGAGATGTTCGGTTCTGAAGGAAGAACACAACTAAGAGAGTAACTGCATAATTATTCATCAACGACCCCCCTCCAAAAGGATTTCCTGAAGCAAAAGTGAAAAATAAGTTATGTAGCCAAATGGGTGGAAACATTTTTGTCTAAGAACATTGAAACAGCTAAAACTAGCTAGATGCTGTTTTTAAAAAATATATAGGTTTAACAATATAAAGAGAATCTAAATTTTTCTATATTTCATCTGGAATTCATTTCATTGAGAACACTATACCACAAATACAGCAATATTCCCACACATGTATATTACAGTTAAATACACATTAAAGTGAATTTTACATTAATGTATAGTTCCTCGACTGACCCAAGCCAACTCAAAAGTTAGCAATTTGGAAATAAAACCCTGCAATAGTGTGCCTGATTTAAGTCCATCTAATGGAAGTTTTATCTGCAAAATATGATACAGGTGCACATTCCTTTATCCGAAATTCTGAAATCCAAAAAGCTCCAAAAACCTAAGTTTTTTTCGCCAACAGCTGACATCACTCAGGTGTGACGTGGCAGCACTAACAGAGGCTGCCAAACGTCAGTTGTGGCCCAGCACTCGTACTGGTTACACGTGTTCGCTGATATTTTGTGTTCACTGTTGACTTTGTGTTTAATTTCACTATGAAAATGTCAAAAAGAGCTGCAGAGACCCCTATGTGTAACAATGAGAAAAAGAAAAGGAAGCATCTATCATTATCAATAACGCAGAAAGTGGAGTTATTGCAGAAGCTTGATCGTGGTGTGTCTGTGCGGCGTCTTACTGAAGAAAATAGTGTCGGAGCTACCACTGTATATGATTTAAATAAACAGAAAGACAAGTTAATGAAGTTTTATAGTGACAGTGACGTTCTACATTTATTCCAATAAATCATTTACCATGTGTTTGACTCGGTTCGTTTGAAACTGTATATTTTTATGTTTTATTGAATATTTTTGTTGGAAATAAAATTTCTTCTTGTGATTATTCCCTAAACAATACAGTATAACAATTACTTACATAGCATTTACATTGTATTAGGTAGTATAAGTAATCCAGAGATGATTTAAAGTATACGGGAGGATGTGCGTAGGTTTGGTGAGCCACTGGGTCTTTAAGTCCACCGCACTGAGACAGGTTAAGTAAGAGACTTGAGCATACGTGTTTTTTGGTATCGGGGGGGGGGTCTGAAATCTGAAAAGTTCTGAAATCCGAACTGTAACTGGCCCCAAGGATTTTGGATAAGGGATTGTGGACCTGTATCTGAACACATCTATTTTTGAATATATAATGTATTGAAAAGTTGATGGATGGTATTTAAAGGACTCAAGAGAATAGTCACCTTAACTTTTCTTACTTGAAGGAGGGGAAATGTTTGACTAAATGGTTGTATTAGCCATACTACACAACCTATGATATTCTTGCAAAATGTAAGCGATGATGAACTCATTTGCAGAAGGTGTTTCAGCTAACCCCGATCATGCCCTAACCCAGTTTCAAACATGGTCACTTTTGGCATCCAGCTAGTTACCTACACTGGCCAAGAATTATGATTGAAATTATAGTTTTACACATTCTACCAGATGATCATTAAAGTATAGTACATCTTACCACATAAATTGGAGAACAATTGGAGTAAGATTTAATTTAAAACATAAAAATGATTAATGATGGTTCTTCATTTAAAAAGATCCTTTCAGTAGTTCAGTGGTTGTTTATCATATGCAACCATGGATGGCAAGTGTTGAAAGGACAAATTAAAAACAAAAAATACTAGAAATATCCTGCAATTGAAGGGCATCTTGAAAGAGAAACAGAGCTACAGTTTCACATTAATTACATTTTGTCAAAGCTCTTTAAAGTCAGCAATCTACAATATTTTCTTCCAGAGAATTAGTATACCTTTCCAACATTTTCTACTTTTAATTCAGGAATACATGGAACTTTGCCCTTTTCAGTTTCAGGATTAAATACGTCCATGGCCTATATTTTTAAAAGTTAATTCATGGAATGTGGAATTACTGTACAAGCATTGTTCCTCACTACCACTTCAAGTGCATTTAAGGATGGGCAGTTTTCTTGAATCTCTACAATCTTGTGAAAAGCAAGTAATGGATTCTGTACAGATCCCTGTCCATTTACAACCATTTCCTTCTTGGATTCTGATGGTGAGAGTAAATGACTGAAGCTCCAAACAGATGATCACATTCCTGAAGTTTATAAAAGTCTTGGTCTTGAACATGATTGTTAAAAGGAGTTCATTATCTGACCTTGTACGGGGCATTCCACTTTCTAGCTCTTTAGCTGCTTACCTCTTAAGTACCAAGAGGATGATATCAAGAGTGTCAGAGCTACACACCACTTTACATCTCCATGCTGTCTGTCATGGAAAGAGCACACAAAACTTAACAGGATTGACGGGTTTCCCATCTTTTTTAGGATTGCAAATAAGCCTGCTGATGGATGTTGGATCCCATGGTTAAATCAACAAAGAGAATGTAAAATGGTTAATGCTGCTAGAGACATTGGTGCAGGGAATCTAACATACCACTAAGTGATCTTCCAGTCTGATCTCACAGTTTATTTAGATTCACAGCTTCTGCCATTGAAAAGACTGTCCTTGTGATTTTGGATGACCCTTCAAATTTCCTGCCAACTTTCATAAACACAAAATAATCCGCAGATGCTGGGGTCAAAGCAACACTCACAACACGCTGGAGGAACTCAGCAGGTCGGGCAGCATCCGTGGAAATAATCAGTCAACGTTTCGGGCCGGAATCCTTCGTCAGGACTGTAGGGGGAAGGGGCAGAGACCCTATAAAGAAGGTGGGGGGAGGGTGGGAAGGAGAAGGCTGGTAGGTTCCAGGTGAAAAACCAGTAAGGGGAAAGATAAAGTGGTGGGGGAGGGGAAGCAGGGAGGTGATAGGCAGGAAAGGTGAAGAAGGAATAGGGGAAAACACAATGGGTAGTAGAAGGAGGCGGAACCATGAGGGAGGTGTGGTTCCAGAGATTTTGATCAATTTAAATGAGAACTTTTATCTATGAATCACATACCGCTTTTTCCCCCCCACAGTAAAAAAGGGAAATTTGTAGAGCATAAAGAACTAAAAATTCAAAAGAACTTAAATGCCAGCAGTTTAAAAGTATTCATCCCCCTTTGCTGAACCACCTCTCGCAGCTGTTACAGCCAGTAGTCCTTTTGGACAAGTCTCTTAACTTTGCACAACATCTTGGAAGTAAGATTTGTACATTCCTGCTCAAACCATGTCAGGTTAGTTGGGGACAGCAAGCTTGAGGCCTTGCCAGAGATGTTCAATTGGGTTAAGGCCATATGTCTGACTGGGCTTTGTGCTACCTGACTGATATGCAATATTAAATATATGCCACACATTCCACGAAAAAAAAAACACTTCCTTGCCTGTAAAGACTTAGCAAAGCATCATTTAGAGGATACTATAAAAACATTGAATGAGGTCTTGCGTTCTGATGAGACTAAAGTGGAAACTTTTGGCCTCAACACCAAGTGGTATGTGTGGCATAAATCTAATACTGCACACAGGTCAGGTAACACCATCCTTACTGTAAAGTATGGTGGGGGTAGCATCATGCTATGGGGGTGCCCTTCAGCAGCAGAGATGGAAAATCTGGTCAGGATTGATGGGAAGATGAATGCTGCTAAATACAGAGAGATCCTGGATAAAAACCTGCAACCAACTGCCAGAAAGCTTAAATTGGGGAGGAAGTTAGTCTTTTTCACCAGGACAACCACCCAAAGCACACTGCCAGAGCAACTATGGAATGGGCTTCAAATAAGAAATATATGTTCTTGAGTGGTCCAGACAGAATCCTAATGTCAACCCGATTGAACATCTCTGACAAGACCTCAAGATTGCTGTACAGCGCCGCTCCCCAAATAACCTGGCACAGCTTGAACATTTTGCAAGGAGAAATGGGCAAATCTTGCTCCATCACATTCTGCAAAGCTAATAGAGACTTATACAAAAAGACCACTGGCTGTTCAACTTAGTACTGAGCAAAGGGGGATAAATATTTTTTGAACTGTTGACATTTCAGTTTTTGAATTTTTAATTTTTCATGCTTTACAATTTTTCTTGATTTTTTTTGGGCTCTACTGTGAAAAAAGGAGCACGTGATTCACAAATAAAAGTTCTCAGTTAAGTTGATCAAAATCCCTGGTTGTTATACTCATTGATATGAACAAAGGGTTCAAAGGTTCATTTATTATCAAAGTATGAATGCAGTATACAACTCTGAGATTCGTCTTCTCCAGATAGCCACGACACAAAGAACACCATGAAAGTCGTTCACAGAAAAACGTCAGCCTAATTGAGGAACCGTGTGGCTGAGTACTTTTTCAAAGCAATGTACATGAGCAACAACTTTAAAGGCTCATTCAATTGGTTAAAATTTCCATTCACTCTTGTCTTCACCCTCTACTTAGGTGAATGCTCATGGTCTCAAAATTACATATACAATAACTGCAGCTGAGGGAGAATATCTTACCAGCCAAGTGTTTCTGTTTTGCCCAATGGCGAATAGCATAAACCAGAGACCTCACTCTTGGATCCAATGAAGCACACAACTGAAGAAACATTGTGTTACGTACAGCCAATCTATAAAATACAACATTTTCTATTATTCTTATAAGAATTTCAAGCCATCTAATAAAATGCTTTATTTAGCCTTTGTTAGCTTTACTTTGTTTTGTATTAAAAATCATAGTTAATTTTGATTTTATAGTAACTAAAATCACCACTCTGTAGTGAAGATCACTGGCACAGAAATTTTAATTATATGAAGTTATAGTTTGACATACGCATGAAAAACATTTTTAAAAAAATCATGAAAGACCAAGTTCTCAGAGACATAATTTATTAAGAATGTCTAAGCCACTTCAGAGGATCACAAGCCTAAACAGGACATTACCTTTTGACCAACATCTTTATCAAAGAAATGAAATCCAATGAAGATCTTAAAAAGGAGGAGAAACTGGAGATTTGGTAAGATTTAGGATATGAATTACACAGCACAGGGAAAAACAGCTGAAGTTGGGAGAGCTATGGAGTCAGAGGAATGTACAGAGATACTCTACAGGTACAGAGATAAGGAGAAGAAAGACCATGATGGAATTTTAAATTTGTAGTTGGGAGTTCTGACCACCTAATTAAGAAAAGTGTGAGGAGGACCTAGTAAATAGATATATTCAGAAAGTTTGGATAAACAGCAATAAAGATAAAAATAGATCAGGAGATTACTATAAATGACAAAGTTATTAATTAAGATTTCAGAGGTAAATTGCTCAAGTTTGAGTTTGGCCATTTTATGGGAATCAATCAGCTGGAAAGTATAAGGGATTTTGGACAGCTTGGGATTTAGAATGCAGAAGAGCACAAGGAAGTTATCAGGAAAGGAGCGAAAATGATAAGGGTACAGAGATAGTAGACAGGGTCAAAGGGGATGACTCATCCTCCTTCAACTTTAATGAAAGAAACTCTTCTAAAGCAAGATAACAAATAGAGTGAAGGAATCCACAAAGAGGTACAACTGAATATTACCATATACGTCACAAGGCTGAAACCATACAAATGCAAATATTGCCAATTACTAGTGTGTAGTTGTAGAAAAGTAGGACAGGATTTTAAGGGAGTGCAAAGAAAATGGTACTAGGAATAGAAAGTGAAGGCACTGCTGAAGATACCCTTCTTTTGGCAAGTCCCAATTTAGTTGGATATAATGGAAGTTTACAGCATATTCAATGACCTTGAAGAGATTAGGGACAGAATGGTTGTTTGCAAGGAAACCAGATTGGCTTATGAGGATTTGGAAAGTTAATTAGAAAGATAAAAAAGGAAGAAAGAGATGGGGAACTCAGCAGTGATAATGTGCTCAAAGAAACAGACTCATGAAAAAGTTCTCAGAAAGGGTTTTAGGGATAATGGGAAAGAAATTAAATAATTGTAGGTTCACAACTAAACCAGTTTAATTCTTGTATCTATGCTTCACACTTAACGATTAAAATGGTGGAACAAAAATTGTTTGTGATGGAAAGTTTCCTTTCTCTAATTATAAATATAAACAATTAGCTTGGTATGCACAGTACCTATTATTAATAGAGATGTCTCCTTGCAAGCCTGATTCCTTATGGATAAATTTCACCACAGGTAGCCTGGCAGTTGTAACAGCTTGAACCTTGTGAACACCTGGAACACACTTCTGTAACACTGTGGCTACAAGTTCAAGTATTTCAGGTGTTGTAGACGTTTTCAAGTCAATGTCCGATAAGATCGAATCCTCAGGTTGGCTTTCAGACTGAGCATCCTGTTTAACATCTTTAACACCCTGCAACTAAATATAAAAAAAATATTATTTGGATGGATTCTGCTGCTATTATTAATTTTCAACTCTTAGGCTGTCACCTTCACAGCTGGAATTTATTAAAATTTAATGAGCTATGAAATAGTTAAAACCACTGGGGAAATTTCAAGTGAGGACTCCAAAACAAACTGGATTTAGAATCTATTTTTTCAGCACTATATTGAATATCAATATTAAAGTTACTCAGATTTTGTTCTCAGGAGTTCAAAGGTTACACCAGTTATTGTGAAGTAATTACCTAAGAAATCTATTAACTTGCCTCTCAATGAAACAAAGATTACTAAGAGCGAAAAATGACAGCTTAATTTCAAAGCAGCTTCACTCATCCAATCTTAATTCAAGAAAACGTTACAAGATGGGAGGTACTGCAACAGTATCTTTTCTGCCACCTAGATAATATGACTTCTGTTTGTTAGATTAAAGCATTTTGGAACAGAACACCTAGCTATCAAAATTCAATTTTCTCCTCAGAAGAACAACTAGATATCAATCATACTTCATACCAACTAAATTGAGGCTCAATGTTAGAAAAAAACACTTTTTTTTTTAAGGAGCACAAATTTCTGCAGTGTTGCTTAAATGTCAGTTTCAAATTGAAATCATTAATACTCTTTTGGGTTGTTTAAAACAATTCAATATGCCAAGTACACAACAACTGGGGAAATTCTAATCCACTCATGGTTTTAAACACTGGCCAAGTATTAACAGATTTCTCAAAGAAACGTAAAATATACTTCAGTCTTATCTGTAGCATTGGCATTTGCCTGGTAAGTCTTTGTATTTTCAAGATCCAGAAAGAGATCCATGTCACAGCCATGAATATCAAAGGCATTCACTGATGACCCAAAGGGCAAGATTTTACAACCTAAGTACAAAAACACAATATGTCACTTGCTGTTACGTTCTCGTGTTCTAGTTAACAATATATTGAAAGAAAGTAGTACTTCAAAAACTAAACTGCTGTGTGAGTGAAATAAATTCTACCAACATATAAATGAAATAATGCCAGGAATACAAATTGTACAATGCTAGAGGTTAATTCATCTTTTCAACCCTGAAACATGGATTCCAATCTATCCCAGACTGCCGGCATAAAAGACACATGGGCCCATTGCACTGTAATGTCACAAATAAAGTCACCAAAAGCTGTATTCAAACATAAGAGTGAGAGAGAGTGAGAGAGAGTGTGAGAGTGAGAGAGAGTGTGAGAGTGAGAGAGAGTGTGAGAGAGAGTGAGAGAGAGAGAGAGAGACATACACACACACACATATATACATACATATAGTGATAGATAGATCGGGGGAGAGAGAGAAAACAAAACAATTATTAAAGATCAATGATAAACAGAACACTTACCTGGGAAGAATTCTAAAAAGACCTCTTGTAATAGTGACACAATCAGCTTCCTAAGCATTCTTTCATCGTCTGTAAACTCAAACAACTCCAACAACTTCTTCAACTGTTCATCAACCTGTCATACAAGCCATTGCTGTAATTACTCAGAACAACAGGAGTAATCAACAGTTTTAGTTTTATATAGAAAATCATTTAATGTTTTGTGATACTAAGCTGATCTCACGAGTGGATGGAAATTAAATGGAATAGTTTTTTTTTGTACAAAACTTGACAATGACTGTGTGGATAAATTCTACTGGAACTGATCAGATACTGTGAACAGATCCAAAGACTTTATAACAACAAAATTCAAGGAATTTGTAGGAAGAAAATTTATTTCTTTAGAACTTTTAACTAAAAATAAACCACATTGTACCAGCAGAGTGGCTTTGAGAACTAAACAAATGCTTTGTTTACATATTATAGTGATTGGATTCAAAACAGAAATAGATCTGATTCCATGAGCCACAGGAACATTTGTCAATTTAGAAAAATGATGCTGAGATGTGCTACAAAAGAACCTCTACTTACGAAATAAGTGAATCTCAGATCAAGTTGTTTTCAGCACAGAAGAAACACCACCTTTCATTTATTTTCATAGTATTCCATTTAAACCCCAGTAAATTTTGAATTTTAAGACATTGTACAGTACAAATTTTTGTTTGGAAAAAAATTGTATAACTGATTTTGCTCCTATTACTGAGCAAAAGCCATAAGGGTAAAATGGTATTTATTATAATTGAATGCAAACTCAAAAAATATGGAAGAATTGTTCTAGTTTTATCTAAACTGCATCAACTTTAAATTACAATTTGCTGAAATATAATCAAGACATTCTAAAAGTTTTTTTTTCTTTTTTTCTTTACAGCCAGAGATCCCATTTAAAACAATGGATTAAGACCTCTACACCTTATGCTTAGGAGAAAGTCAGCTACAGCTATTTTGTTTGCAGCTGGTTTTGCAAAGAAAAATGTTATGTAATACCAGGCAGCTTTAGTCTATTAGTGAACAAAACAATGTTGAGTACAAATTAAATTGGAAATAAACAATTTACCAGATTCTCACTGGGGAATGTTGAGATTTTCCTGCCATAAATCTCAGTGAATTTCAGCATTTAACATAAATCCTTTTAAGCTACAGATAAGGAGAGTGAGGAAATACCTGCTGTATTTACCATATTAAATTTTCTATTAACTGCAAATTCATACTTGAAACACCCTTTTAAAGGCATTTTCCACCTTTCAGCCAAGAAACTACTTAGACCATAATTTCTAAACTGCCACTATTTTCAGATGAAGTAAATCTTCAAGTGATACCTTTCAAACAACAACATAGTTGAATGAAGAACAATAAAAAAAAATACATGTTGGGGAGAAGGGCAATGCATTCTAATTGAAACTGCACAATCATATCCCAAAGATTTGCTGCATCCACGAGGGATGATACTTACATCAACTGCTTGACAGAGAGCCAAAGACAATTCTTCAAAATCTACGAACAGTTTTTTCCCAGGATCCTGCTTTTTCTTTGGAATATACTTGAATTCCTTATACTCTCTCTGTTTCACTCTTAGCTTCTGACCGTTCATGGCGTGTTGTGGGATAGACAGCACTTTTTCCACTTCTTCATTACTTTCCATCTCAACAATTGCATATAATCCCTATTGATGAAAACATTGCATGGTTAATAAACCACAATCATTTACAGTCAGTTTACATGCAGACTTAATAAATTACCTTCAAATCAGTCAATTGTTTACCTTTCTAACCAATCAGAAATTCCTTAAGAGAGGACCACGAACTAGTACAACAAAATAAGAACAGTCTTTCAGGATCATAGATTAAGTGCTATTATAGTTCTGGCAGGAAGTTTTAAAGGTGAAAGTAGCTTCAAAAAAATGGTACAGATATGAATGTGTGCTCATCTACAACAGCAGTGGTATGGAAGATAGCATTGTTAGACCACCTTTATCTCCTCTCCAAGGCTCTTGATTGAGTTTCCCTCCCCATACTAGTATTCTCCCACCAACATTTACCACAGTTACTCCGCCACTTTGAACAATTTCCAGATTTTATGATTATGGCCGATAATTTTCACCCTCTACATCCAACCCTCAATAGCTAGAGAATCTACAGCTCTCCAGATTTTCTTTGAAAAAGGTCAAAGTCCTTCTCCACAACCTCCACCATCACCCTCCTCCATCTAGCTGAACTAATTCTCAGATTATGTTATTTATTCATCCTACTGGCTTCCTTCAAATAAATGTTACAGTGGAAAGGGATATGGGACAAGTAGGACATTCTTGTTATGGGGTCCTTTCTACACCTCATTCTCTGTTAACACTGATGGTTATTGGCAGTGCCACATGTGGCTCTTGACCTAATCTTGAAAGTTTCATCAATTCTGCTGCCAGATACTACCTTTACTTCTTGTAGTTCACCTGAGACTATTCCCTTCCCTTCTCTGATTTTTCTGTTTCATTTCCAGAAATATAGCTTGTAAACACCACATATTCAGATTTTAAAATCAGTGTTTTTATTCGGTTCAAATGCCAGAATTTAAATCTGAGTTCTCCACAGATGCTGCTTAACCTGATGAATATTCTTATCATTTCCTGCTTTACAGCAGATTTTCAGGAAGCTGTGTTGCTTTTTTTCCACTCTTTAAATATATACAGGTGTCCCCTGCTTTTCGAACCTTCGCTTTACGAAACCTCACTGTTACGAAAGACCTACATTAGTTCCCTGTTTTCGCTAACAGAAGGTGTTTTCACTGTTACAAAAAAAGGCAGCGCGCCAAAAAAGCAGCCGCTCTCCCCCAGATTCGGAACTGCATTCTCGCCAGCATTACTTAAACACGTGTCTGTGAGCAGCCGTTAGCAAGATAAGTTCTAAGGTATCAGAAAAGCCTAAAAGAGCTCATAAGGGTGTTACACTTTGCGTAAAACTAGACATGATTAAGCGTTTTGATCATGGTGAACGAAGTAAGGACAAAGTGAGTTTGGCTTGTGGAAGTTGACAAAGATGATGTTGAAGAGGTTTTGGGATCCCATGACCAAGAACTGATAGATGAAGAGCTGATGCAATTGGAAGAGGAAAGGATAACAATCGAAACCAAATGCAGTAGCGAATGGACCGAAAGTGAAGTTGTCCAGGAACTGAACATGAAGCAACTGCATAAGATTTTCGCTGCAATGATAAAGTACGACCTTAATTTTGAAAGGGTACGTCGGTTCAGGGCATATTTGCAGGATGGTGTGAGTGCTTACAAAGAACTGTATGATAGAAAAAATGCACGAGGCTAGCAGTCAAGCATACTGTCGTTTTTCAAGCCTTCCACATCAGCCACAGCAGAAGACGAACCTCGAACTTCGACATCGAGGCAGGCAGACATAGAAGAAGATGACCCGCCTGCCCTGATGGAAACAGATGACACCTCAGTGTCCCACCACCCCAACCCCCGGGCCACGGACAGATACCGATCTGCGAAGAATGCAGCAGTAGCCGGGACGCACCCAGCACATCTTTAAGAAAAAAGTCGAAATAAACAAGCTAATGAATTAGGTGCCGCCTGGCACGTAAATGTTGGCCCAGATCAGAGGCGATTGCCGACAAATTAAGATCATATTGAAGTAAGCTGGGTTTTAACTTACTTTGTCCTTGTCCATTATCACGCTTGCAACTGTGCCAAAGTTTTGAAAGTAATCTGTTATCTCCAAGTTCGATGTGCCTTTTTGGAAACCACTAACAAACACACTCTTCTCTTGCTGCAACTTCCTGGTATTCCTCACACTCAAAAGCTTTTGATGTTTCTTTCCTTTAATGTGTTCAGTTAGGGAGGGACCTGAAAAACAAGAGTTCATAAACTATAAAGAGGGAATGACCATCTCTTTTCTACTTTTTTCAAGCTATTTAAAATCAAATAAGGACTAAATTTACTTTGTGTGCTTCTCTTGAAACATAATTTACTTCAGGGATTCTGTGATGTGTCCAAGTATGTGTACAAGATGATGAGAGGCATTGATCATGTGGATAGTCAGAGGCTTTCGCCCAGGGCTGAAATGGCTAACACAAGAGGGCACAGTTTTAAGGTGCTTGAAAGTAGGTACAGAGGGGATGTCAGGGGTAAGTTTTTTTACGCAGAGAGTGGTGAGTGCGTGGAATGGGCTGCCGTCGACTGTGCTGGAGGCGGATACAATAGGGTATTTTAAGAGGCTCCTGGATAGGTACATGGAACTTAGAAAAAAAGAGGGCTATGGGTAACCCTAGGTAATTTCTAAAGTAAGTACATGTTCGGCACAGCACTGTAGGGCTGAAGGGCCTGTATTGTGCTGTAGGTTTTCTATGTTTCTAACTGAGCAATGAGAGGGCTTCAAAGAAGAATCAAAGTTTTGCATCGTATATCTTGCACTATGATTTCAAGAGGTAACTTGAATACAGAAAGCTACAGCTCACTGACAATATGAAGCATAGACGTTTACGATAAATGGCAGGACTGAAAACAAAACATATTTTATGTTACATTTCCTAAATTCTGTATTCAACTTTAATTCTGATGAAGAAAAACTGGATGAAAAAGTACGCATAATTGTGTCCATGCTAATAGAGCCAGTGCTAGGACTACTGTATTTTATGATCCATATTAATTCTCCTTTCCATTTTTAAGAAATTATACACATATTGGAGAAAGTTCATTCGGTTGATTCCATGGGGAAGGGATGACCAGATGAAAAAGGTTGAATAAGTTGGGCCTATAATATTTGAAGTTTAGTACAGAGATGATCTCTGATTTGAAAAGAAAGAACTTGAAAAAACATGCAGTTGGGAATTAACATAATAGATGCTGAATGCTTCGCCTAGTGGGATTATCTACAACTACGGGGTATTAGAACCACAGAGCATTATAGCACAGAAACAGGCCTTTTGGCCGTTCTTGGCTGTGCCAAACCATTTTTCTGCCTAGTCCCACTGACCTGCACCTGGACCATATCCCTCCATACACCTCCCATCCATGTACCTGTCTAAGTTTTTCTTAAATGTCAAAAGTGAGCTTGCATTTACCATTTCATCCGGCAGCTCATTCCACACTCACACCACTCTCTGTGTGAAGAAGCCCCCCTCCACTAATGTTCCCTTTAAACTTTTCCCCCTTCACCCTTAACCCATGTCCTCTGGTTTTTTTCTCCCCTTGCCTCAGTGGAAAAAGCCTGCTTGCATTCACTCTATCTATACCCATAATAATTTTATATACCTCTATCAAATCTCTCCTTATTCTTCTACGCTCCAGGGAAAAAAGTCCTAACCTATTCAACCTTTCTCTGTAACTCAGTTTCTCAAGTCCCAGCAACATCCTTGTAAACCTTCTCTGCACTCTTTCAACCTGATTTATATCCTTCCTGTAATTTGGTAACCAAAGCTGAACACAATACTCCAGATTCAGCCTCACCAATGCGTTATACAGCCTCACCATAACATTCCAACTCTTATACTCAATACTTTGATTTATAAAGGCCAATGTACCAAAAGCTCTCTTTACAACCCTATCTACCTGTGACGCCACTTTTAGGGAATTTTGTATCTGTATTCTCAGATCCCTCTGTTCTACTGCACTCTTCGGTGCCCTACCATTTACCTTGTATGTTCTAACGTTGGTTTGTCCTTCCAAAGTGCAATACCTCACACTTGTCTGTATTAAGGTCCATCTGCCATTTTTCAGTCCATTTGTCCAGCTGGCCCAAATCCCTCTGCAAGCTTTGAAAACCTTCCTCACTGTCCACTACACCTCCAATCTTTGTATCATCAGCAAGTTTGCTATCCAATTTACCACATTATCATCCAGATAATTGACATAGATGACAAATAACAATGGACCCAGCACTGATCCCTGTGGCACACCACTAGTCACAGGCTTCCACTCACAGAAGCAATCCTCCACTATCACTCTCTGGCTTCTTCCATTGAGCCAATGTCTAATCCAATTTACCACCTCACCATGTATACCTAGCGACTGAATCTTCCTAACTAACCTCCCATGCAGGACCTTGTCAAAGGCCTTACTGAAGTCCATGTAGACGACATCCACTGCCTTCCCTTCATCCACTTTCCTGGTAACCACCTTGAAAAACTCTAATAGATTTGTTAAACATGACCTACCACACACAAAGCCATGTTGACTCTCCCTAGTAAGTTCTTGTCTATCCAAATACTTGTAGATCTTATCTCTTAGTACTCCTTCCAGTAATTTACCTATTATCGACATCAAACTTACCGGCCTATAATTTCCCGGATTACTTTTAGAGCCTTTTTTAAACAAGGGAACAACATGAGCTATCCTCCAATCCTCCGGCACCTCACCCGTAGATACCGACATTTTAAATATACTTGCCAGGGCCCCTGCAATTTCAACACTCGTCTCCTTCAAGGTCTGAGGGAATACCCTGTCATGTCCTGGGGATTTTCCTACTCTGATTTGCCTCAAGATAGCAAGCACCTCCTCCTCTTCAATCTGTATAGGTTCCATGACTTCACTACTTGTTTGCCTTATTTCCATAGACTCCATTCCAATTTCCTTTGTAAATACAGACGCAAACAACCCATTTAAGATCTCCCCCATTTCTTTTGGTTCCATACATAGCTGACCACTCTGATCTTCAAGAGGACCAATTTTATCCCTTACTATCCTTTTGCTCTTAATATACCTGTAGAAGCTCTTTGGATTATTCTTCACCTTGACTGCCAAAGTAACCTCATGTCTTCTTTCAGCCCTCCTGATTTCTTACTTGTTTTTTTTGCACTTTTTATACTCCTCAAGCACCTTATTTGCTCCCCGTTTCCTATACATGTCATACATCTCTCTTCTTCTTTATCAGAATTCCAATATTGCTTGAGAACCAAGGTTCCTTATTCTTACTCACTTTGCCTTTAATTCGGACAAGAACATACAAACTCTGCACTCTCAAAATTACTCCTTTGAAGGCCTCCCAGTTACCAATCACATCCTTGCCAGAGAACAACCTGTCCCAATCCACGCTTTTTAGATCGTTCTCATTTCTTCAAATTTGGCCTTTTTCCAGTTTAGAACCTCAACCCAAGGACCAGATCTATCTTTATCCATGATCAATTTGAAACTAATGGTGTTATGATCACTGGAACCAAAGTATTCCCCTACACACACTTTCATCACCTGTCCTAACTTGTTTCCTAATAGGAGATCTAATATTGCATACTTTCTTTCAGTACAAGTGGTGTTGAGGCCAAACTAAGATGTCATCATCTTGCTGAATGGAGAATCAGGTCTGAGAGACCGATTGGTCTATTTCCATTTCTTATGTTATTTAAATATATTCAATTATTTTGAACCCTTTGGTTCTTCGGTTTTCTGTCCAGATGATATCAATGTGACGCACAAAAAAAGGAGAATATAGAGAGTGGAGCATTTTCATATCTTGCTGAAGTTCAAAATGTCTCAACATCTCCGAAAAGTGGATGTTATCTATTGAAAGGGGAACATATATCTGCTCTGAAGCAATCATTTCCAACAGAAATAAAAGCACTAAACAAACTAAAACACGAGGAATTCTGCAGATGCTGGAAATTCAAGCAACACACATCAAAGTTGCTGGTGAAAGCAGCAGGCCAGGCAGCATCTCTAGGAAGAGGTACAGTCGACGTTTCAGGCCGAGACCCTTCCTCAGGACTAACTGAAGGAAGAGCTAGAAAGAGATTTGAAAGTGGGAGGGGGAGGGGAAGATCCAAAATGATAGGAGAAGACAGGAGGGGGAGGGATGGAGCCAAGAGCTGGACAGTTGATTGGCAAAAGGGATACGAGAGGATCATGGGACAGGAGGCCCAGGGAGAAAGAAAAGGGGGAGCGGGGGGAACCCAGAGGATGGGCAAGGGGTATAGTGAGAGGGACAGAGGGAGAAAAAGGAGAGAGACGCTTTGTCCGCCAGAGAAAGCAGGATCTCCCAGTGGCCACACATTTTAATTCCACATCCCATTCCCATTCTGATATGTCTATCCACGGCCTCCTCTACTGTAAAGATGAAGCCACACTCAGGTTGGAGGAACAACACCTTATATTCCGTCTGGGTAGCCTCCAACCTGATGGCATGAACATTGACTTCTCTAACTTCCACTAATGCCCCACCTCCCCCTCATACCCCGTCCGTTATTTATTTATATACACATTCTCTCTCTCCTTTTTCTCCCTCTGTCCCTCTCACTTTACCCCTTGCCCATCCTCCTGTCCCATGATCCTCTCATATCCCCTTTGCCAATCACCTGTCCAGCTCTTGGCTCCATCCCTGCCCCTCCTGTCTTCTCCTATCATTTTGGATCTCCCCCTCCCACTTTCAAATCTCTTACTAGCTCTTCCTTCAGTTAGTCCTGACGAAGGGTCTCGGCCCGAAACATCAACTGTACCTCTTCCTAAAGATGCTGCCTGGCCTGCTGCATTCACCAGCAACTTTGATGTGTGTTGCTTGAATTTCCAGCATCTACAGAATTCCTCGTGTTTGCGTTTTTAAATTCCTATGCTGACTGGACCGATAGTTAAAAAAAAAGCCACCCAGTGGCAGGAACATAGGGAGTTGGCAGTCTCTGTGCTCAATAGTAAAGCAACATGGAAACATCCTGAGACTGTGGTTCAGAGATACACAAACATCCCGTCTACTTGGGCTTAAGCAAGGCCTTCGAAAAGGTCTGGAAGGTTAGGTGGAATTAAGGGAGAGCTGGTTAGGTGGATTCAAAATTGGTTTGGAGGGAGCAAGCAGAGGGTGACGTTTGAAGGTAGTTTCCTGGAATGGAAGCTGCTGAACACCTACGCTCTGTCCGTCAGAGAAAGCAGGATCTCCCAGTGGCCACAGATTTAAATTCCACGTTCCATTCCCATTCTGACATGTCTATCCACGGCCTCCTCTACTGTAAAGATGAAGCCACACTCAGGCTGGAGGAACAACACCCTATATTCCGTCTGGGTAGCCTCCAACCTGATGGCATGAACACTGACTTCTCTAACTTCCGTTAATGCCCCACCTCCCCTTCGTACCCCATCCCTTATTTATTATTAAATTTTTCTCTCTCCTTTTTCTCCCTCTGTCCCTTTCACTATACTCCTTGCCCATCCTCTGGGCTTCCCCCTTCCTTTCTCCCTAGGCCTTTCATCCCATGATCCTCTCCCTTCTCCAGCATCATATCCCTTTTGCCTATCACCTATCCAGCTCTTAGCTCCATCTCTCCCCCTCCTGTCTTCTCCTATCATTTTGGATTTCCCCCTCCCACTTTCAAATCTCTTACTAGCTCTTCCTTCAGTTAGTCCTGACGAAGGGTCTCGGCCTGAAACGTCGACTGTACCTCTTCCTAGAGATGCTGCCTGGCCTGCTGCGTTCACCAGCAACTTTGATGTGTGTTGCTTGAATCTCCAGCATCTGCAGAATTCCTCGTGTTTGCGAGAATGAGGGATGACCTTATAGAAATGTTTAAAATTATGGAGGCAGAGATAAAGTGAACAATAGCAGTCTTTGCCCAAGGTAAGGGAAGCCAAAACTTGGGGGCATAGGTTTAGAGTGAGAGGGGAACGACTTAAAAGCAACCAGAAGGCAACTTTTTCCACGGAGAGGGTGGTGGGTATATAGAATGAGTTGAGGTAGGTACAATGGTGTCATTTGAGAAGCACTACGTGTAGGGACAGGTCTTGAGGAGCATGAGCCAAATCCAAATAATTGGAATCATCTGGGTAGGCGCCATAATAGACTTGGACTCATTTGGCCGAAAGGTCTATATCCATGCTATATTACTCTCAGGCTCTTCCACCAATCTGGGGTGAAGATAAGGATGTTTTGAAGGAGGTAAAGAAGTAAAATTGAGCGCAAGACATGCATGAGGTAAAAAAAAACAGGTGGCTATGGAATAGTGGGGGAAATGTAGGGGACAATCAGAAACCGGGGATGGCGGTGAGGGGAAAAGGGGCCAATCGCAGGGCAAAGGTGGGGGTGGGGAGCAAAATCACAGGCCGGGGATGGCGATGCGCTCAAAACCCTCTCCCCAACTCATTGGCCGCTGCGCGCACCCGTCGCCCTACCACCACTAGCCGTGCGTGCTCCCGAAACCTCCCGCCCGCGGACTCACTGTTGGGAACTCGGATATCGCAGAGTGAACAGTGATAACCGCCGCGCCCGAGCGGCTTGACATCCGACTCGTTCATCGCCCCACTCCCCTCGAACTCCTTCAGTACGAATGTGCTGGGGACCGTGCAACGGCCTCTTCAAACCTTCCCACCGCCGTACCGTGCCGCCATCTGATTCCTCCCCCGAGTCCCAGTACCCAGGCAGATGTTCCGCCGAACCAGTCACCGTCCTGGGCATGGAATTTATTCCCCCTCCGTTTTGCCTACAGCCCCCAGTGTTCCATTAATGAGGTGTCAAACAGGCCGTGCCATTTGCAGGTACAATAACGACATTTAACAGACATTTCGATCAGATTTTGCATCGGAAGAGGGATACGGGCCAGTTGTGGTATGGGACTAGTTTTTGTGGGCTACCCTGGGTGGGTTGGCATAAAGGTCCTCTTTCCAGGTGGTATTTCCCCATGATCACCCCTACACAAACCTCAGTCTTACTCACTGTATTACTGTGCTTCACACTCATTGGAGCTAATTAATGGGAAACTATTCAGCCGAGAGGCATCTACCACACAGGTGATCTGCAACACAGAGATTGCTTGTGTGTTTGCAGATTCAGAAACCAAGCCTCAAGTTATTGCTGACTCCAACATTAAACATACAAGAGACCAAGTTGCAACCGCAATCTGACCCCCTGCTATACAACATCGCCAACAGTAATTTTCATGATCAGGAAAATTTGGGGTCATGGAGTCTAATCTCCATGAAGGCAGATGTTGATTATCAAATTCTCACCATCTTCACTGCAGCAGTACAGCTTCTGGCCAGGCAAAGAAGAACATATGTTCTGACACAAATTTTATAATCTACCAGCTAATAGTGATCTCTGCACCTTTTCCACTTTTGTGACATAGGCACTTAAAGAGAGATACCACCAAGGTTATCTCAAGAAAGTCCATCAGTGGGATAAGCAAAGCATCACTCTGGTGTACTCTCCCAGGCCAAAATGCTGACACTGATACTCCAGTTACAATGTGTTGGATACAAAGCAGTTAATGGTCTCTCAAAATAGACATTCTCTTCTGAGTTCTGTCATGGCATGAAACTCCCATGTGGATAGAGGAAAGACGTCAAGAATTATTTCAAGAACCGTTTCAAAGCCGCCATGAAAATGTGTAACATCACCACTGGCTTGTGGCCAGTGACTGCACAAAATAGAAAATAGAGCATTGAAAACTGAGAGTCCACTCATTGGGAGTACACAGCAAATGGTAGAAAGAGTGCACCAGCTAACCAGCTCCCAAACAACCCAAAATCCTTCTGCCCTCCAACAGTGACAGAGTCGGCCACTTCAGAACCCACTGAAATGAAATAGAAAAACATCATCCTCAGCCCCATTTCTAAATTAAATCTTTATTCCAGTTGAACTCAAAAGTTTATTGTTAACGCCTGATAATAATGGCCTTTTCATGGAAACTTGCAACAGTTGAAAAAATGTTCTCGCTCAAAATAAAGGATAGACATTTTCACATACCCAAGTAACATATAAAAAGTCAAAAAGGCATTCTGAAACAAAGAGTGCAGGCAAATTATCTTATAATATCACATTGAATTATAAAAATGTTTCACAGAAAATAAAACATTTCAGTATTTCAGTTTATGGTATACATGCCCATTGGAAACACCCTGTAGGTAACAGAATTTCTAGTGCTAATCTCATTATTTGTAAAATCACATTTTAGAATGTTGAAAGATCTGAGTGTTTATGGTTCTGAAGAGCACAATGAATGGCAGATTCATATTAGTTGTCCCTGTTTATGTACACGTGTTTGAATTCCACCTTGATTATATTGGCATTTGTATTACTCCACAGGCCTTACTTGTTCCTCAGGTTTGAGTTTCTCCAAAACCTCTGTTCCAGAACCTGTTGACAATGCAGAATATGTAAAAAATCTGGCACCATATGGCATAATTCTGCATTCTTATTGAAAAATAAGAGTGAGTGATCTAGCCCTTTGAGATGGCAGAGCTATTCAATACAAACATAGCTGATACTCTTTACCACATTTCTGCCCAGATGCCTTCATACCAGACAGTCATTGGGAGAACATGATGGTACCAGAGATTAAAATCAAACTTTGGTTGCTGGAGCTCTACTAGTTGTGCCACTGTACTGGCTAAATCTTTCCTCACATAATAATCCTACCTCCTTAGCAATTTGTCTAGTGAAGCTTTATTCCAGTCACTGAATAGCAAGTATATTCTTTCTTTGGTAAGGAGTCTAAAACTGCTCACAATACTCCAGTTGAGTTTGCACCTATGCCATGTATAATTATAACTGAACATCTTACCTGCTGTATCCAAAACCTCTTGCAATGTAAACCAACATACCATTTGTCTTCTTAAATACTTGCTTCACCTGCACACTTGTCTTCAATAATTGAAGTCTCTGGAACATCCAGATCTCTGCACGTCAGCATTTCCCAATCTTTCACCATTTCTGTAAACTCTGTCTTTATGTTCTGTCTCAATACGGGGTTTCAATCTGAAATGCTGAAAATTCCTTTCCTCCCATGGATGCTTCTTGACCACTGAGTCCTTCCTGCAGATTGTTATTTGCTCCAGATTCCACTGTTAACACTCTCTTGTGTCTATGTCTTTAAGCTTTTGTTTACCAAAATTAAAAACTTCACACTTATCCAGTGTGATCTGCACCTGCCCTGTATTTGCCATTCAGTCAACTTGTCTGAATTTTTTTGAAAAAGGTTTGCATCATCCTCACAACATACATTGACACCCAGTTTTGTGGCATCTGCAAACTTAGAAATATTACATTCAGTTTCCTCATCCAAATCATTAATATATGTTGTGACTTGCTAGGGCCTATAGGCTGATTCCATGGTACCTCACTTGTCTTCAGCACCCACTCCAAAAATATTATTTAGTCCTATTCTCTGACAATCAATTCTCAATCCATGTGAGCACTATACCCCCAAATCCCATGGACTTTAACTTTGCATACTAACCTATGAAATGGAACTTTATCAAAGGCTTCTGAAATTTCAAATGCACACCATCCACTTTTTTGCCCTTATCTATTCTGTTACACCTTCTAAAAACTCCAAAGTGTTTGTCAAACATGTTTTCCGTTTCACGAGTCTACGTCGGCTTTTATTAACCCTGTTGTTATTTTCGAAGTATCCGAAACATCATCTGTAACAGACTCAAGTATTTTCCATATTACAGATAAAGAAATTGATGTGCAGTTCCCTGTTTTCTCTCCCTCCCATATAATATTGAGTGGTGTTACGTCAGCCACGTTCTCATTTCCAGGAGCCATTCCATCATCTAAAGAATTTTGGAAGGTAACAACCTTCACAACACTTGTATTTTCCATAGCTACCTCCCTTGGCACTCTGCGATGCAAATTGAAATTAACTGAGGATTTATGGGCTTTCAGTCATATTAATTTCTCTGATACTTTCTGTTATTAATACTATTGTTTCCTCATCATTAAAGATAGCACTGATGAATTTGGTTATTTGCTCTGCCATTTTCTTATCCCCATTATAAATTCTTGCATTGTCTTCACTAACATTTTCCACCCTTTCTATTTATATGTAGAAAACTTTAATGGAGATACAAGAGAGGCTATAGATGATGGAAATATGGAGCAACATGCAAGGTGCTGGAGGAACTCAGCAGGTCAGGCAGCATCTAAGGAGGGAAATGGCTGGTCAAAATTTCTGGTTGAGACCTTAACCTGCATCTATTATTAGAGGAACAGCGCCTTGTATTCTACTTCGGTAGTCTCCAACCTGATGGTATGAACATAGATTTCTCTAACTTCCGGTAACCACTCACCTCTGTGCCCTTTTCTCCCTTATCCCACCGGCCCCATTATCCCATCCCTTTCCACTCCCCTGCCCTCTCAACGTGCCCATCACCCACACATTTCACTGTCCAGTTCCCCTCTCCCAATTCCTTCCCTTTATTACATTTTACACTGTCTTCTCCGATCAGATTTCACCTTCTTCAGCCCTTTATCACTTCCACCTGCCACCTCCCAGCTTTTTACATCATTTCTACTGCCTCCTCCCTCACCTGCCTATCACCCCTCTCTCAACTGGATCCACCTGTCACCCACCAGCTTTTGATCCACCCTTCCCCCCACCCCACACACACACCTTTATACTGGTTGAATTCCCCTCTTTCTTTCCAGTCTAATGAAGTGGAGATAGGAACAGAATCAACAAACTCATTCATAAGGCCAATGATGTTGTGGGGATGGAACTGGACTCTCTGACGGTGGTGTCTGAAAAGAAGATGCTGTCCAAGTTGCATGCCATCTTGGTCAATGTCTCCCATCCACTACATAATGTACTGGGTGGGCACAGGAGTACGTTCAGCCAGAGACTCATTCCACCGAGATGCAACACAGAGCGTCATAGGAAGTCATTCCTGCCTGTGGCCATCAAACTTTACAACTCCTCCCTTGGAGGGTCAGACACCCCGAGCCAATAGGCTTGTCCTGGACTTATTTCATAATTTACTGGCATAATTTACATATTACTATTTAACTATTTATGTTTTTATTACCATTTATTATTTATGGTGCAACTGTAATGAAAACCAATTTCCCCCGGGTTCAATAAAGTATGACTATGACTAACCCTATGAAGGGTCTCAATCCAAAATGTCAACTGTCTATTTCCCTTCATAGATGAAGCCCGACCTGCTGAGTTCTTCCAGTGCTTTGACTGTTGCTCCAGTCTACTTTTATGTTCTTTGCACATTGACTATCATACTATAGTTTTGTCTTTTTTACTGAATTCTAATCTGCTTTTAGTCCTCGGGCTTTCTACTTTTCTCCATCAACTTTAAATGACTCCTCTTTGGATCTGATACTATCTTTAAGTTATTTTGATAGCCACAGCTGGGTTGCCTTTCCTTTTTTTGGTTTGCACCATAGGTGATGTATACCTGGTTCAAGCATTCATTCACGAAATATTAACCATTGTCCATCCTATGTAGCTTCCCATGTATCATAGCCAATGAGTTCCTCACACCTTTGTAGTCCTTTTTTTGGATTTAGGACTCCAGTTTATTGCACAACTATTTGTTATCATGTCTGCTTCCAAACATAGGGTTTTAGCACTTTTGAAGCTAACAATAGTCTTTGCAGCTTCAGGATCATTGGAAACAATTTCATAACAAACACTGCTAACATTTTAAAAATTATCATCCAAGAAGATAAATTTGTTAGACTTTCTGCTTTGGACTGACTGGATAACTCAGGCTTAATGCTGTAGTGACTTCTGTTTCTAATTTGCAAAATGAGTTGGCATCAGAAACTAAATGCAGAGTGTGCAAATCTGATAATTATACCAAATTAAGGATGACAGCAGGATTAAAGGAGGCAGATTAAAACTAGCTAATTCATATTCAAAAAGAGCTGCACTGATGAAAATTAACAGAGCAAGTGTAAAGTACTTTTCATCAGAAGTGAAAATAAATGGAATGCAGATAAAATTGAAAGGAGATCCAACAGTAGACACAATAGTATTAGCATTCAATCATTCAGATGGCAATAACAAAACTAAGAAGTTATTGAGACACAAGAAATTCTGCAGATGTTGGAAATCTTGGGCAACACATGGCCAAAACATTAACTGCTTAGTTCCCTCATTAGATGCTGCTTGACCTGCTGAGTTGCTTCAGCATTTTGTGTGTGTTACCTAGGAAGATATTGATCAGGTAACCAGAGAAATAGTACATGGACCAATCGTATGACAATTGAATATTTCATTGTGATTTTTTGATGTCATTTGAGGTCATTTGTACAGTTTGTTTACAGTTAACATTTCCTGATGTTTACAGTTTACAGTTACTGTTCGACAGATTTGCTAAGTGTTCCCACAGAAAAAGAATCTCAGGGTTGTGTGTGGTGATGAGTGTGTACTTTGATAATAAATTTTACTCTGAACTTTGAACATTATCACTAAGATATAAGTGATGTGACATTGGAAAAATTGCACATATGCTAATCACTATGTCAGAGTTTTGAGTTATAAAATCAATGAAGAAATTTGAGTTTTCACTTTAGGAAGGTAGTTAATGAAACCAGTTTAGAAACGTTTTGGATATAGACATAAATTAAGTGCATTATTTTAAATTAAGGTACAATCGGAGAACTGCAAGGTAAAGAGGAACGCAAACACGGGGAAGTCTGCAGATGCTGGAAATTCAAGCAACACACATAAAATGCTGGTGGAACACAGTAACACACACAAAATGCTGGTGGAACGCAGCAGGCCAGGCAGCATCTATAGGAAGAGGTACAGTCGACGTTTCGGGACGAGACCCTTCAAACATGTTTCAGCAAGAATGATTATTTACAATGATATGTTTCCAGAATTTGGATCTACGTAAAATTTCCTGCCCTGTGGCAAATTTATAGCAATAGAAAATGAGAAATTTGGGACCAGTTTGTTATCACTGGTCTAATTCAGAATTATTAGAAATGTACCCAGGAAAAACTGTAGATAATTACACTAGATTGAAAAATAATTACTGCCTGAAACAGTTAATGTGATAGCAAAAAAAAATTATAAACAAAATTACATTTGACACCTATTGGTTTCAATAGATATAGTGGCATCATAATAAATTGGAAAGTGAAAGAGACAGTGGTCTCCAAAAATTTAAAACAAATTCTTTATTCTTTTTCCTCATAGATGCTTGTTGATTTGGTGGTTTATACAAAGTAAAATAACTGCATGCTCTGATTATTGAGTGGTTTTATCCCTTGAGAGCTTATCATAAACTCTGATAAAAATACATTAAACATGACTTGTAAATTTATGCATAAATAAAAAGGGACATTGAATAATCTATTAAATTCCTGTTGGATTAAGGCAAGAGCACCTAATAGCAATACAAGGAATAAGCAAATGTTTAAGCAACTTGTGTTAACGTTCATCCAGAATTTTCAAAAGATTGTAGCTCCTTTGATTAGAATGTGATACACTAATGCAAAATGTAAAGCATATTTAATGGAAATGTGAGCCCTTCATTTCTGCTGTGGCACATTCACTCATCTGACTTGAGAGAAACATTGAGCACAAGATAAAAGTGTCTGTGGACTTTAAAATAAGTCATTCTTCCTGTATTTTCTGGAAAGCTGAATACTTGCTGTAAATTGACATAATAAACAAAAAACGTTCGAGAGTAAGAACAGAAAATGTTAAAGTGAAACAGTTAAGAAACTGTCTGTTTCCACTAAACTTAAACCAGTGTTTACCTAAAAGCAATTAGAGCCACAAAAGCAAAAATCACTCACATCTCATGCCAGGCTCCTGAAGGGCATAGGATAGCTATAACATACTATGTCTGCTGTCAGAATTTAGGGTGCAGCTGTGGTTTCTTCCAAATTTGCATCTGGGAACAACAGAGGCAACTTTTAATCCAGCTTCAAAGTAAAGTTTCATCTTTTGCGTAGCATTTGGGCTTCTCCGGAAATTTGTGGTTTTCAACATGCCGATAGATCCAACCCATAGCACCTGAAACTTCTCATTGATTGCAAGGGATTTAAGAGTGACATATAATACAGTATCTCAGAGATAGGCCATTTGTCATGGAAAGAATTGATTATCTTCAAATAACCTAAATAGCTGACAACAGTTATTGTTTTATGGAGTTTTTTATTTTATCGGGTGAAGTTCTGACAAGGCTAACGCTTTTAAGCATACCTAACTACACTTAAGAAAGTGATGGAGATGCTGTAGTCAATATTTTGAAATTGTTGTCAGGTAGATAATTCCAGGATCTAGACCCCCACAATGAAAGAAGAAAGAATGGTAAATCATTTTCATGGCAGGGTAGTGAGTAACTTGGAGGTGAATCTGCATCTGGTGATGACCTCACTTATCTGGTGTTCAAGTCCTCAGTCGCAGAGGCTGCAGATCTGAAGGATTCTTGGTGAGTTGCTGTGATGCAGTTTGCAAATAACATGCTGCACCCGTGATGAGGGATGCTTTTATTTTCTCCATGCAGTTAAACAGCTTCAAATTCTGCTGTTAAAACAGTTACGTGCCACTCCAAATTCTGCCAGTAATGTAGGCAGCTGTCTCTAAAAACTCCTCCTTGGCATGGACCAGTCCCTGTCTATTTAAACATCTAATGGACTCAGATTCCTGAGCCACTGCACTCACAGCATTCAAAATACCTCAAGATAATGAAACAGTGGCCAGATGTATGTCATGCAACTCAGGAAAAGGGCGTGACCATGGGAAGCACCTGGATGCACTGGTGACAGAGGACATGTGTCCAAGGGATAGGACTGTGAATTTTTTAGAGTTTTAGAAGGAGTGATTTTAAATAAAGATTACACAGAATTGACATAGATCATGCATTGATTTCATTCATCCCTCCTCCAAATGCATTCATTTGATGTCATTCTAACACCATAACTTGGCTTGTCTTCCTTGTCGTATATGCATCTCAGCTCCCTTTAAAAGGCATAGATACACTTCAGTTAAAAAAATATTAAAAATGGTATGGTCAGCATAAATCAATGGCACAACTTGTTATAGAGACTAAACAATCTTTATCAAAAATGGTAACTTAGTATGCCTGAAGCAACGTCTCAAAACCAGTGATCACTATATATTCTGCAGAGGTGCTTGATCAAACAGTATACAGCTAACACAAAAAATGTTACAAACACTCAGCAGGTGAGTCAGCATATGTGGAAAGATAAACCATGTTAACGATTTAGTTCAAAGACTTTTCATCAGTATGGTAGAACTCCTTTAATCTGACACCCTTTTGCATTTAGTATGCTGGTTTGGTGGATTTTATAGACGATTGGATATTGTTCCAATTGATATCCCATCACATTTAATTCATTTTTTTCAGGTGATACACTATAGGATAATACATTTTCTGGTGATCCCTGTGTATTTAAAAGAAGTGTAAGTTATAGGTAGTTTAAAGGGAGCAAAATGAATCTTGCAAGCCAGATGTCAAAACTTTGGGATTTCCAAACAATTGATTTGAAGATTATCAGAGTTTTGTTTTGCTGCGAACTAGCTGCTGTCTTTTTATTGAAGATTTCCAGCATTTGCATTTTCTTATTAGAATTTGTTGTTGTTAGTCCTTCGTAGTCGAAGATGACCATGGCTTCAAAGTCAAGTGGGAGATTGGTGGCTGTGGGTCCGGAGGTGACTGATGAGGCCAATCCAGGCCCTGAAGGCTCGCCCACATGTGGGACACAAGTGGGTGGGTGCTGTCGTGGCAGTGGATGCTGCTCGGGCCTTGCGCACAGCATGCTTTCGTTGCACCTCGATGATGTGCCTGACTTCAGCTGCACGGGCTCCTGTGGTGATCTTGCTGTGCCAAGCTGGACGGTCGAGGGCAAACGTCTCCCGTGTGTTGATGTCGACACCCAGGCCTTTGAGAATTAGACAGTAACTGAATGACTTAATCAAATGTTAGGCTCTGGTAAATATTTAAAAGAGAGAAAGGAACCTGGTCTAATCAGTAACTGATTCCAACACTAATTTCATGTTTGTACAGCACTTGTAATAAGCAAACAAGATATTCAAAAGTACTCCCTCACCAAGAAATTAGATTAATGCTATGTTATAAATTTGCTTAGATAAATTTATATTATTCGGGAGCTGTACTACTAGTACCAATCAGCCATGTGAACCCATCCGTTTGTCAGTACATTGATTACATTCTTAGGAAGTATGCCAGTACTGATTCTGATTCTGAGCTATCGACTAAATAGAGCATTCTTTTCAGGGTCTTTGAGTCCTTCAGCATTGATTTTTCTGCAGCAGTATTCCTCTTCCCATCGTTCATTTGGGGATGTGTTGAAGGAGATGTCTTTAGTGCAATTTTCACCCTAACAACCACCAGGTTGTGATCCGAGCCTATATTGGCACCTGGATAAGTCTTGGCCATCCTAATACTTCTCCTGAAGCGTTTCCTCACTGCAGTATAGTCAATTTGTCTCCTTCCAGTATCCTCAGGCTTCTTCCAAGTGTCTAATTTTCGTTTGGGTGATTTGGACCATGTGTTTGCTACCATCAGCTCATACTGTTCACAAAATTGTATAAATCTTCCCCCTCTTTCATTTCTCACATCTAAGCTATACTGACCAATGATATCCTTGTATTTCACATTGCCTACGCTAGCATTCAGATCTCTCATAACGAAATGTACATCAGAGCTCTTTGCATTTTTTAAAGCAAATTCTATGTCCTCATAAAACCGTTCCACCTCTTCATCCTCATGCTCACCTGTTGGTGCATACACTTGGACCATCGTAACATCGAAAGGCTTTCCTTTTAATTTTACCATTATGACTCTATCAGATATGGGCCAAAACCCATCCATTGCTTTGTAGATTTTCTTCTTCATAATAATTCCAATGCCATTGGCATGGCTCTGTCCTCCAGAGTATATCATCGCAAAATCATTCTTGTCAACTGTTCCAGCCTCTGGGAGATCCTGCTTTCTCTGGCGGACAGAGCGTAGATGTTCAGCAAAACGATCTCCCAGTCTGCGTCGGGTCTCGCCACATCGGGAGCACTGGACGCAGTATATCACCCCAGCCAACTCACAGGTGAAGTGTTGCCTCACCTGGAAGGACTGTTTGGGGCCCTGAATGGTGGTAAGGGAGGAAGTGTAAGGGCATGTGTAGCACTTGTTCCGCTTACACGGATAAGTGCCAGGAGGGAGATCAGTGGGGAGGGATGGGGGGGACGAATGGACAAGGGAGTTGTGTAGGGAGCGATCCCTGCGGAATGCAGAGGGGGGGGAGGGAAAGATGTGCTTAGTGGTGGGATCCCGTTAGAGGTGGCGGAAGTTACGGAGAATAATATGTTGGACCAGGAGGCTGGTGGGGTGGTAGGTGAGGACCAGGGGAACCCTATTCCTAGTGGGGTGGCGAGAGGATGGAGTGAGAGCAGATGTACGTGAAATGGGGGAGATGCGTTTAAGAGCAGAGTTGATAGTGGAGGAAGGGAAGCCCCTTTTTTTTAAAAAAGGAGGACATCTCCCTCGTCTTCACCTGTGAGTCGACTGGGGTGATATACTGCATCCGGTGCTCCCGATGTGGCCTTCTATATATTGGCGAGACCCGATGCAGACTGGGAGACCGCTTTGCTGAACACCTACGCTCTGTCCACCAGAGAAAGCAGGATCTTCCAGTGGCCACACATTTTAATTCCACATCCCATTCCCATTCTGACATGTCCATCCACGGCCTCCTCTACTGTAAAGATGAAGCCACACTCAGGTTGGAGGAACAACACTTTATATTCCGTCTGGGTAGCCTCCAACCTGATGACATGAACATCGACTTCTCTAACTTCCGCTAAGGCCCCACCTCCCCCTCGTACCCCATCTGTTACTTATTTTTATGCACACATTCTTTCTCTCACTCTCCTTTTTCTCCCTCTGTCCCTCTGAATATACCTCTTGCCCATCCTCTGGGTCCCCCCCCCCTTGTCTTTCTTCCCGGACCTCCTGTCCCATGATCCTCTCATATCCCCTTTGCCAATCACCTGTCCAGCTCCTGGCTCCATCCCTCCCCCTCCTGTCTTCTCCTATCATTTTGGATCTCCCCCTCCCCCTCCCACTTTCAAATCTCTTACTCACTCTTCCTTCAGTTAGTCCTGACGAAGGGTCTCGGCCTGAAACGTCGACTGCACCTCTTCCTAGAGATGCTGCCTGGCCTGCTGCGTTCACCAGCAACTTTGATGTGTGTTGCTTGAATTTCCAGCATCTGCAGAATTCCTGTTGTTTGGATCTATTAGACTAGTTTTTTTTTGACTGGGCAATCGTGAGAGATTTTTTTTGTCAATTATCTTGTTTTTCTTTCTGATCGAGTCATGCTTTGTCCTTTCTTCGCATTTAGTTTGCGCCTGCGCATTAGCTTACTTTATAAAAATGTTAAATTAAATTTTAAATATGGATTTTAATAAAATTAATATAATATCTTGGAATCTGAACATTATGAACCGAACTATTAAGCGCAGAAAGGTTTTTAAGAAATTAAAAATACTTCATGTAGATATTATTTTTGCACAGGAGACTCATATCCATAGGCAGGATGAAAATCATTTTTTAAATTTTGGAAGGAACCCTTATTTCATTCTTTATCAGTAAATAAAATAAGAGGGGTATCTATTTTTTATTAATTCTAAAATCCCTTTTGTACATTTCAACATGGTTACTGATTTAATTGGAAGATATTTAATTGTTACTGGTCTGTTATGTGGTCAAAAGGTGGCTTTGGTGTGTGTTTATGCACCTAATACAGATAGCCCTGAATTTTTTAAGAAGCTATTTTCTGTGTTGCCGAATTTAAACGAATATAAGTTGATTATGGGCGGTGACTTTAACTGTTGTGTCAATCCATTGATTGACAGATTGTCCACTAATCAGTCACTTCCTAATAAAGCTGCGACATGTATTAATTCTTTTTTATTAGAATACGGTCTGGTCGACATTTGAAGATTTATGTACCCTAAAGATAAGGATTTTTCTTTTTTTTCATATGTATACCATAAATACTCAAGAACTGATTATTTTTTGTTGGACACACGTTTGGTGCCCTCTGTTGCTGATTATGTGTATGATGTCATTGCGTTGTCAGATCATGCACCTATGAAACTAACTTTGAAGTTTTCTGATAATATACTGAAGGTACCTCAGTGGAGATTTAATACTACATTGCTACAAGATTCAACCTTTGTAAGTTTTATGAAAAAGCAAATTTCTCTATTTTTTGAATTAAAAACAACTGAGGGAATGTCAAATTTAGTTATTTGGGACACGATGAAATCTCTTCTTAGGGAACAGATAATTTCATACTCAGTAGGTTTAAGAAGGAAAACCAAGGTGGAACTTTTAGTGAATACTAATAGGATTAAAGAAATAGACAAAGTTTATTCAGTAATGCCTCATGAAGATTTCTATAAGGAAAGGGTGGAACTCCAAACACAGCATGATTTACTTTTGACTTTTCCCATTGAGCAGCAACTTCTAAAATCTAAAAGCCAATTTTATATACATGGGGACAGGTCAGGCAAATTATTGGCTGGTCAATTAAAAGCAACTATGGCTAGAAGGACAGATCCTGAAAATTCGAAGACCTGATAGAACCGAAACGGTAGATCCCTATGAAATTAATAAGGTATTTATGGATTTCTACTCTAACCTTTATAAATCTGAATTTTCAGACAATATTACTTTTATGAATAGATTTTTGCAAAAATTGAATATACTTAAAATTTCTATCCAAGATATGAACACATTAGATGCACCTATTAAACGAGAGGGAAAAGCAAGGGCTCTTCCCAACCAGGCAAGGCTCCAGGACTGGATGGATATACAGTGGAATTTTATAAGACTTTCACTGAAATAGTTACACCATATTTATGTCAAATTTTCACTGATTCTATATCCTCTGGGAATCTCCTGAAAACTTTTTATTCCTAAAAAAGATAAAGATTTATCTGAATGAGCTTCCTATAGACCAATCTCTTTACTGAATGTGGATTTCAAAATTCTTTCTAAGATTTTGGCTAATAGACTTGACAGTATCTTACCTAGTGTTATTTCCAATGATCGAACTGGATTTATTAAAAATAGGTATTCACATTTTAATATTCGAAGACTATTAAACATTATTTACTCCTCTCCATCTAAATAATCTGAATGTGTTGTTTCTCTTGATGCGGAGAAAGCTTTTGATAGGGTGGAGTGGTTTTACTTATTTGAGGTTTTGGAGAGATTTAATTTTGGTCCGGGATTTATTTCCTGGATCAAATTGATCTATCAAGCTCCTATGGTGGCTGTTATAACTAATAATCAAAAATCTCCTTACTTTAGATTTTCCAGATGTACTCGGCAGGGATGTCCTCTTAGCCTTTCATTATTTAACTTGGCTTTAGAACCCCTTGCTATTGCTCTTAGAGATTCCAATACTGCTCAGGGTATTAAGAGAGGGGACAAAGCACACAGGGTTTCGTTATATGCAGATGACCTGTTAGTTTATATTTCAGATCCTAGGAAATCTATTCCTTCTATGCTATCTGTATTTTCTGAATTTAGTTGTCTTTCTGGATATAAATTAAATTTATATAAAAGTGAGTTATTTCCCATTAATAATTACTCAGGTCAATATCATCAAGTACCTTTTAGTATTGCTAAAAATTACTTATCTTGGTATTAAAATCACTAAAAATTTTAAGGACCTATATAAATATAATTTTCTCCCATTAATTGACTACACCCAACAAATGCTTTCTAAATGGTCGCCTATGACGTTATCATTAATAGGTTGAATTAATGCTATTAAAATGATAGTTCTATCGAAATTCTTATATACATTTCAGGCAGTTCCTACCTTTGTTCCTAAAACGTTTTTTGATAGAATAGATTCTATAATCTTATCCTATATTTGGAATAATGAAAATCCTAGATTAAGTAAACCTTTATTACAGAAATTAAAAAAGGATGGTGGTATGGCTTTACCAAATTTTAGAATTTTGGGCAATTAATATTTGATATATTACTTTTTGGATTCATTACTCAGACATACATGAATGTCCTTCATGGTTGGATTTGGAGGAAAACTCAGTGAAGGGGTTCTCTTTGGCCTCTTTACTGGGAGCTCCTCTTCCCTTTTTGTTTTCTAAGATTAGTAGACAAGACTTTAATCCTATTATTAAACATACTTAAAGAATTTGGTTTCAGTTTCGTAGATTTTTTGAGTTAAATAATTTTGCTCTTTCTAGTAATATCCATTTCAATTATTTTTTCAAACCATCAATTTTGGATGAGACCTTTTTAATTTGGAAAACCAAGGGAATAACAACTTTTTCAGATTTGTTCTTATGGGACTGTTTAATGTCTTTTTCTCAGTTAGTGGATAAATGTGGTTTACCTAATGTACATTTCTTTAGATATTTACAAATTAGAACTTTTTACGTGGTTTGCTGTCAAATTACCCTTCTGACAGATGCTCTTTTTCAGCTTAAACCACTTCAAAAAGGGTTGATAGCTATAATTTATAAGCAGATATTGAACTTACGAATGATATCTAATGATAAAGTTAAATGTGCTTGGGAAATGGAAGTTCAAGAGTCACTTTCAGATAATCAATGGAGTAAAATTCTTCATTTGGTTAATAACTCGTCTATTTGTGCCAGTCACTCCTTGATACAATTCAAGGTAGTGCATCGGGCCCATATGTCAAAGGATAAACTAGCACGTATTTTTTTCCAACATTAATCCTATTTGTGACAGATGTAATAGTGAGGTGGCCACTTTAACTCATATGTTTTGGTCTTGTATAAAGCTAGATAATTTTTGGAGAGATGTTTTTAAAATGCTATCAAAAATCTTGAATCTGGACATACAACCTAATTTACTTACGGCAATATTTGGGATTACCCCATCGAAACCAGGAAATATTCATGTTTCTGATCAATGTATGATAGCCTTTTCAAACTTTATTGGCTAGGAGAGCCATTTTACTGAAGTGGAAGGATTCTAATCCACCTTCTGTCTTTTATTGGCTTTCCTCCATTATGTCCTGTTTAAGTTTAGAGAAAATAGTCGGACATTTGATACATTCTTTAAATTTGAGCAAATCTGGCGACCTTTTATTCAATATTTTCATTTGATTTGATTTATTACTCTTCCAATTTTTCTTTTCGAAGTTTTAGACTTGATCAGAAAGTCTTTCTTTTTGTTTCTGGTCGTATCCTCAGAATGGACTGCCCAGTCCCTTTTTTTTGTATAGTGTAGTGATTTTTTTTCTTCATTTAAAATTCAAAGTTTTTTCTTTCCTTTTCATGAACTGATAAGAGGAGAATTGCTGCTTTCTTTTTTATTATACATTATACACTAGCTTCACACTATATATGATTTTGATAATGTCTATTTCAATCTCTGTTTGTATTGTTATTGATATATATATATTTGAGATAATTCTCCTCTTGTTTGTATTTATGTTCCTTTTAAATCACTAAAAAGATTAATAAAGAAGAAGACATGCAGAAAACTTAGTGTTTGTTGCCTCCACTCGAGAACCGAACTCACTCCAATCTCAGCTACTGAGCTATGGTGTAGAGAATAGCAGCCAAGTTTTAAATCATTGTTGCTTCTGCCACCAAAGCATATATACCTTGCCACAAAAAAATTAACATCCTTTACCTACCTAGCCCCATTGCATTAGAGCACCCCGACAATCAAGACTGATGACAAGACTTTGAAAATCATGGATCATTTCCATATCTTAGGAGACTTCTTTCAATGATGACAAACATAGTTTTAGTAATCTAGCACACCTTTCAGTAACTTAGACATCCAGAGAATCATCCCACTGAGCAAATGGTCTGTCACGCAGCGATGATCCCTGCTGGAGAGAAATGAACAACTTACAACAGGTAGCTGCTAAAGTACTGCCCATATCATCTTCACAAAACCCTCCAAATTTACTAAGAGGGTAGGTAACCTAAAATCATTATACCCAGCATCATTAGCACAAGTGACACTGATTGGTGAGCCTTATTTTCTCTATGTTTAGCATTTCCTCCTGCAACAAACATTCTACTCCGAGCTCTTTCACAGCAAATGATTTCCAGCGGCACAGGGGGAAAAAAGAACTTTTGAAGTATATCCTCAAACCTTCTTGAGAAAATGTTACACCCACACAGTCGCATAGAAACCCCTGAACCAAGGCTGCTCAGACAGACAGAGAATCAACCAGGAAGGTGCAGAACACTTTGCTCCCCTCTGGGAAGAGCACACAGGGGCCTCACTGGTCACCTCTGAATCCACAAAACTTCAACCCCAAATGCTAAAAAAGAAGACCATGTTTCAGCTGTAGCCAGGGTAACTCATTAATGACCAGTGCCCAAAATTCTCTCTTGAGTAATGTCATTTATAGCAGAGACTGTAGCTATTAGCCTTCTTCAAGCAAGGGCAAGGAATAAAAGGGGCATCTATGATGATCTAAAATAAATTTGTATAGCCCGAGGTTTTGGATGCATGCATACAATCATTTCATTAGATGAAGGAAACCTAGATGTATTTCTCCAAAACTTAACAATATATATTCCTATGCACACCTCTGAGGAGGATTGCGGTGGAAGAAAATTAGCAGAGAAGAAAGGCAGACAAATGCAGTAAACCTTTTACACTGTTTTCTTTGTGTCTCAGGCTTTGGGGCAATTTGTAAGTCATTTCTTTGTTTTTTTTGGCTGGTATTTGCTAAAAAATGGAAGTTGGATCATTGCAAAAGTAAAATTGAACAGGATAAAATCAGATACAACTCTGCAATTCATAATTTGCAATGCACATCTAAAACCTGCCCAAACACATCATAAGTGATTCTGCATTTCATTAGAAAGTCATTTGCAAAGTCTAACAATGACTTCCTAGAATCATTATCATTAGTTGTAGAATGAACTGGCTTTATGGCTTCTGTGGGCTAAATTAGTTTTGTTCAATTGTTTTTCTGTCCCATGGGAAGATGCTGACATTTGAGTCATACTGTCTCTGTGAGTGTCTGAAAACTGAGTCACCTAATAACCAGGTATGAATCATACATCTCCGAGAAAAGTAACGGCCTCTGGGGTTCAGTGGCAACATTATTGTAGCTAAGAATAATTGCAGAGCCTTGTTCTTGCTGTAGATAATCTCTGAACCATTAAATACAGTCATCTATTTCAATTTCTGTAGCAAAACTATAGTTTAAAAAGGCACAGTCACTACCAATAACATTTTTTTCCTGAATGCAAGAGCAGTTGATTTTGTTTTGTAATTAAAGCACTTAGAACGTACCAATTGTAGCAGTGGTCAACAATTTACTCTGCAATTTCACTTCGTTCTGCTACTTTATTTATTTCCCCTCAAGGCACGTCTTTATACTGTAAGAATTGGAACATTTTGTCTGTTGTATTTGTCTTCTGTTTCATGAATATATTGTCTGATATAACATGTCTGCAAGCTGATCAGTTCTTTCTGGTACAAATAGCATTCCTTTCTCAAATTATGTTTTACCCTGCTTTAGTACTACAGCACAGTTTGTGAATGAATCTTCACTACAGTGAAGGTTAGAATGGATTGAGCGCAACCTAAATATGCATCATCTTAAATATTACACAGTTTTAAAGCAAGTTGCCCAATGAAATTCATGTATACTTTGAGAAGTATATTTGAATGGCTGTCTGCATTCAGAATTGATACAAATTTTTCAGAAGGTTTGCATAACAATGTGTCTGCAATCAGTGTGACCAACACTTTTAATGAATGTCAATCTATAGAGCCTGCTGATTTCTTGACATACATATGATAACATGAAGGAGGTTTGAATAAAAAAATTATTTGCCATTGTTAAGCAATTGGTTCCAAATGCCTATATACCAGCAATGTCGTGGTCTAAAGAGCCAAGGCTTACCAAACTCAAATAGACCATATTGATGGAAGCTATAACATAGAGTAAATTTTACAAAATACTTGGACATATGCAATTTGAAGAAAAAAATAATGGCGTGAATTTTAAAGGCATGTTGAGTGCATTAATAAAAGTCAAATGGATAAGAACTTGAAAGTCAGGAAGCCATTGGAAAAGTCAACAGAATACATGTTAATTAAGGATGGTGATTTCAGTTGTGTAGGAAGATAATTAAATTCTTGTGTATACAATGTTGTGAAAGTAATTGCTGCTTACTTCAGCCATGGAAAGAGAAAATTGGGAGACTATCGCTTCGGCAGTTAGGGAGGGAACTGAAGGTTGACATTACAGTTTGGAAGATTGGGAACATGGGTGTAATGTCGTCTGGTATTACATTGGATGGATTGTGTCTGGAATTACATTGTAGGAAGGAATCAAAGATTGGGTGGGGAATCAGGAATCAGTATTACAATTGAAATTAACAATCAGAATTGCATTTGGGCAATTCAGTACCAATTACATGCAGAAGGGGAGAGGTGAAAGTTGGGCACGAGTCCTATACAGGAGCCAGGGTGTGTCATCCAGCACTTCATTGTGGGGATCGGAGATCAACATAACATCAGGGAGATTGAAGGAAACTGCCACTAATTTATGGGGATTGGAGACTAGCATTACTGTATATTGCAAGGATTGGAGATTAGGGATAGCTAGGGGTCACATGATAAAGGTAAGTTATTCACTTGCTTGGTGTGAGAGCTTAAAGGAGGTAGGTCGTGGAACTTCCTGGTGAGTTTCACTGAACAAACATATGCTATAAGGAGAGTTTGGACAAACTTGTTTATTTTTTGAGCAGCAGAGGCTGAGGGGAGATCTGATAGAGCTTTACAAGATTATGACAGCCAGTATCCGTTTCCCATAATAGAAATGTCTAATACCAGAAGGCATGTATTTAAGTTGAGAGAGAGTAAATTCAAAGGAGATGCGAGGGGTGTGTGTCTGGAATGCATTGCCTGGGATGGTGGTGGAGTCAAATATGGTAGAGGTGTTCAAGAGGCTCTTAGATAACACATGGGGAACTTAGACAGGAAATGGAAGAATATAGACATTGTGTAGACAGAAAAGATTAGTTTAATTGGGCATTTACTAATGTAATTAATTTGGCATAACATTGTGGGCTGAAGGGCCTATTCCTGTACTGTACTGTTCTAATTCCTAGTCTTACACTGTATTGGAAAGACATTTTCCCAAGAGTACTCAATGATAGATCCCACCCCCCCAGTTCAAGTTTATCCAAGTTCTCCACAATGCTGCAAAAGGAATATTGCCTGTGGAATGATAGCAAAATGTATGCTCGAGGCAGAAATCACGTCAGCTGTGCAGGACAGTACCCAGAAATATTTCTATTTTGGTATGAACTGTCCAGCATCAGTTGTTATTGCCTTTCATTTGAGGAAATCAGTTCTTCAGAGACCAGAAATAAAAATCAGAATTATGTAGTTGAATTTCTAAGCAAACATCTGTGTTACCTGACTGTACACAGTTTCAGCTCAATTAAATTACAGGCAAGTAAATTGAATTAGGAGTAGGGGAAAAGAGTTTTGGTGAGATAGCAAAGTGAAATAATTTTTGTCATGCTATTGTTAAATAGGATTGAAGAAACATTTTTTTAAAGAAGGCAAGAAAATTATCTTAGCTGGCCTTGTTATTTTAAGCCCTTAAGTAGCAGCCTACAACCCTAGAAAGGTATTGCAACTGGTATTTTGTAGTCAGTTATTTAGTGTGATTGTTATAATTCACACTCTTTTACTTTCAACAGCCAAAATGAAAGATCAAGAGCCATAATCTGATGCTTCTATGGACAGTGCTTGTGAATATTTCTAATTTGATGAGCCAGTTAAACAAATCTTGAAAATCAGGATCTCTCAATTTGTCAATAGCTGGCAACTGCAAACATTGTTCACAAATACCTCGTCCAAAGTGATCCAAGGCATCATTCTTTATTCAAGAACAATAAAACATCACATCCAATCTTAGTTAGTGAGATCAATTAAGCCACAGAAATATAGAAAGTAATGTTATGCAGAATCTAATGATTAAATATTCACAGGGGTCTAAGTACTGAAACTTACGAGTTCACAGAGCTTGAAATGTCATCATTACCTCTGATCATTGTTTCAGAATCATATGGCTACATTATTGGTGGTGTTAAAATAGCACCTGTGAATGTCATATATGGCAACTGTCCTGCATTTTGTTTCAGCTCTCAAGCTCAGCATCATTGGCAATCTGTGGTTGCAGAGTATTGCACAGAACAGTCCTACCAAACAAGTTTTTAAGTGACTTTATGAATTCCCAAGCCACTTTTTTCCACTTGGCTGAGTTCATGTACAATATTCTGTATTTCCCTGAGAGTTTGCAGTTCTAATTGTCGTGTCAAGAGGTTGATACCCAATGTCTGATTCCGGTACAAGGTAAAATGCAACACTGCAGCAAAAAAGAGACAAACCATAGTTTTGGGCCAATGATGAAACCTTGTTTGTTAGTAGTCTACACGGAGATTGCATGTGTAGGCCTGTTGGTTAGGATCAAAGTTTAGATGCCATGTTGAAGGAGATACAAGACAGACACTTTTGTGGACAACCAAATATGAGAAGAATTTTCCTTAGATCAAAATATGTATTTGTGAAGATTGCCTTTTCTTTTCCATGAAAGGAGATGTGAATTAGCTGTTCAATCTTTACACGCATTGTGGGTGGTGGTGTGGTGGGACGGCTAGACAGAACTTTGATTCTTTAATCAAAAACGATCTTGCTTAATTAACATTTTTAATGGCTCAGTTGTCCAAACCTTTCGAGCTATCTGTGTATCTCCTAGCCAAATTAAACTAAACTGCTGTTGCTTAAATACAAAGGCTATTTTCAGATATACAGCCCCTTTGAAACTAGTGTCAATAACTCACAATGTTCGAAGTGAATTGTGAATATACAGTTACATTTTTGGATCATGAATAGAATTTGATACTTGCACCAAAGCATTCTTAAAATAATTAATCCCTTTTAGATCAGAGCAAGGAAAATTTAGCGATTAGTTTACAATGAGCCTTGATTAATTTTTCACTACTATACAGACGTGGCTTTCACTGAGTTATTCATGATTTGTTTGTTTACTTAAACAAATATATAATTTTTATTTGTGATATTTTAGAATTATTTTTAAACAGAGTAAACAATGCTTTTAATAAATCATGACTAAAATGTTTTAGATGGTGCAATATTTTAGATACTCAAGTTATTGGGCAAAATTATTCACATAAAACAAGAACTTCAGATTCATAATATTGTGTAGCATTAGAGAGAATGAGGGCGCCAGTGAGTTAAATTGCAAAAGAATGGTGAAATGGTTGCAGATAAAGTTCAGTTAAACTTGTGTCACTGAACTTCAGCAACCCTTTCAATATGATGCACTAAGATACGGAGTCTCTGTGGGTGGAAGTTAGGAACGGGGAGGGGTCAATAACTCTACTGGGTGTTTTTTACAGACCACCCAATAGTAACAGGGACATCGAGGAGTGGATAGGGAGACAGATTCAAGAAAGGTGTAATCATAACAGGGTTGTTGTGGTGGAAGATTTTAATTTCCCAAATATTGATTGGCATCTCCCTAGAGCAAGGGGTTTAGATGGGGTGGAGTTTGTTAGGTGTGTTCAGGAAGGTTTCTTGATACAGTATGTAGATATGCCTAAAAGAGGAGAGGCTGTACTTGATCTGGTATTGGGAAATGAACCTGGTCAGGTGTCAGGTTTCTCAGTTGGAGAGCATTTTGGAGATAGTGATCACAATTCTATCTCTTTTATAATAGTATTGGAGAGGGATAGGAACAGATAAGTTAGGAAAGCGTTTAATTGGAGTAAGGGGAAATATGAGGCTATCAGGCAGAAACTTGGAAGCATAAATTGGAAACAGATGTTCTCAGGGAAACGTATGGAAGAAATGTGGAAAATGTTCAGGGGATATTTGCAAGAAGTTCTGCATAGGTACATTCCAATGAGACGGAAAGGATGATAAGGTACAGGAACTGTGGTGTACAAAGGCTGTTGTAAATCTAATCAAGAAGAAAAGAAGAGCTTACGAAAGGTTCAAAAACCTAGGTAATGATAGAGATCTAGAAGATTATAAGGCTAGCAGGAAGGAGCTCAAGAATGAAATTAGGAGAGCCAGAAGGGGCTATGAGAAGGCCTTGGCAGGCAGGATTAAGGAAAATCCCAAGGCACTCTACAAGTATGTGAAGAGCAAGAGGAAAAGATGTGAGAGAATAGGACCAATCAAGTGTGACAGTGGAAAAGTGTGTATGGAACCGGAGGAGATAGCAGAGGCGACATCGGATGCATGGCAACTCTGGCAGGGTTTGCAAAACATTACTTCCTACAAAGTGAAACCCAATAGCATGAATGACAGTGATGCTTCACCACCAGATGAACTCAACACCTTCTATGCCTGCTTTGAAAGGGAGAACACAACTACAGCTGTGAAGATCCCTGCTGCACCTGATGACCCTGTGATCTCCGCATCAGAGGTCAATGTCCTCGCAAGGTCCAGATGGAGTACTGGTAAGGCTCTGAAAATCTGTGCCAACCAACTAGCAGGAGTATTCAAGGACATTTTCAACCTCTCACTGCTACAGACAGAAGTTTCCACTTGCTTCAAAAAGGCAACAATTATACCAGTGCCTAAGAAAAATAGTATGAGCTGCGTTAATGACTATCGCCCGGTGGCACTCACATCTACAGTGATGAAGTGCTTTGAGAGGTTGGTTACGACTGGACCGAACTCCTGCCTCAGCAAGGACCTGGACCCATTGCAATTTGCCAATCCCCACAATAGGTCAACGGCAAACGCAATCTCAATGGCTCTCCACATGGCTTTAGACTATCTGGACAACACAAGCACCTATGTCAGGATGCTGTTCATTGACTATAACTCAGCATTTAGTACCATCATTCCCACAATCCTGATTGAGAAGTTGCAGAACATGGGCCTCTGTACCTCCCTCTGCAATTTGACCCTTGACTTCCTAACCGGAAGACCAAAATCTGTGCGGATTGGTGATAACAAATCTTCCTCGCTGACGGTTAACACTGGTTCACCTCAGGGGTGTGTGCTTAGCCCACTGCTCTACTGTCTATATACGCATGACTGTATGGCTAGGCACAGCTCAAATTCCATCTATAATTTTGCTGACAATACAACCAATGTTGGTAGAATCTCAGGTGGTGACGAGAGGGCATACCGGAGTGAGATATACCAACTAGTGGAATGGTGCCACAGCAACAACCTGGCATTCAACGTCAGTAAGACGAAAGAGCTGATTATGGACTTCAGGAAGGGTAAGACGAAGGAACACATACCAATCCTCATAGAGGGATCAGAAGTGGAGAGAGTGAGCAGCTTCAAGTTCCTGGGTGTCAAGATCTCTGAGGATCTAACCTGGTCCCAACATATCAAAGTAGTTATAAAGAAGGCAAGATAGATGTTATACTTCATTAGGAGTTTGAAGCGAATTGGCATGCCAACAAATACACTCAGAAACTTCTATAGATGTACCGTGTAGGGCATTCTGACAGGCTGCATCACTGTCTGGTATGGAGGGGGGGCCTACTGCACAGGACTGAAGGAAGCTGCAGAGGGTTGTAAATCAAGTCGGCTCCATCTTGGGTACTAGCCTACAAAGTGCCCTGGATATCTTCAAGGAGCGGTGTCTCAGAAAGGCAGCGTCCATTATTAAGGACTTTCAGCATCCAGGACATGCACTTTTCTCACTGTTACCATCAGGTAGGAGATACAGAAGCCAGAAGGCACACACTCAGCGATTCAGGAGCAGCTTCTTCCCCTCTACCATCCGATTGCTAAATGGACATTGAACCTTTGGACACTACCTCACTTTTTTAAATACACAGTATTTCTGGTTTTTGCACATTTTTTAATCTATTCAATATACGTATGCTGTAATTGATTTACTTATTTATTATTTTTTTTCTCTTCTATATTATGTATTACATTGAACTGCTGCTGCTAAGTTAACAAATTTCATGTCCTACGCCAGTGATAATAAACCTGATTCTGATATCAGAGTTGAAGTCACATGCCTTTCAGTCAATGAGCACACAAGCCCTTTTTGATTTTGCGAGAACATAATAATCAACTTCTGCTATTTTAGTGGAGCAGTCAACTATTCCAACTAGACAGCTTGCCTATAAGTTATATTCTATCCTTGACCCAACTAATATTCTACCCTATGAAATACTTTTTCAATATTTGAAAGAAGTCTAGCAATTAAATGCAATTCAACCACTGATCTAATGTTTAAAGTGTGGTGAATAATCACAATTAAAAATTTTAAAGGGCTGAAAACCATCCTATTTAAAAGATATTTTTAAAAGGCCACAAGGTGGCAACAGCAGCTTAATGGTGTATTGATTATACAGTTCTTTATGGTAATAATCATTTTATGTCCATTAATAGGAATATTTTTCTTCATTCACTGACATTAATGGGAAAAACTAAGCATGGGCAGAATTATTTTAGCCTTAAAATTTAGTAATGCTATTTTCTGTTCAACATTGTACACTTGAAATTATTTTTTTGCCAGAGTGGAATGCAATCATGAGATTTCCTGGGTTGTTTACACTGCATCAGAAATTCAACCAAGCACTTCCAGTCGTGTCTTGGACTACCATGTCATACTTGCCTGCAATGGCTGCATTCCCATGTATTTCTCTCTTGAAACATTGTTGAGGTTCTGAAGCATACCTATCATTCAGCACAAGAACAACCGTATTCTTTCTTACTGTTGCCTGCCTTGTAACAGACTACAGTATCTTAAAAGCTAATGCTGGCAGGTGGGTTCCCTTCAACTTATTTACATACCTGAAACATCTGCATCTGAGAGCCCAACCACACCCTCTATGGCCCCAAACTTCACTATCCCTGAAGGAGGCTTTTGTCGTCTATGAATAGAGGATTTAACCTATCTCCATTACATTGCATTTTGCCATGCATTAGTCCAGAGGAGCTTTCAACTAACGTTGCAAAACAGTATCAGATTTTTAAAAAGTTCTGTACATGCTCAGTTCATATATGTGTAAAGAACAATTCAAATAGCAAATTAGTGCGCACTTTCTTTGCAACTTTTATTATTTTATTCATTTTCACTGCAAGTACATCAATGCCTTCATAACCTTGATAGATGAATGCTTGTTTCCTTCTGCTTCTGCACTCCTTGCCTATTTAATCAAGTTGACCATGGCCGTTGGTTCCAGGGTGAAACTTCTGCCGTAAGCCACTCCCAGGCCAATGAGTCTTAAAGCCTACACAGATCTGCTGTAGATCACAGTGATGGATGACAAATACGGGTTCATCTGTCAAGTTACTCCATTACTACTCGACACTGAAGTTCAATCGTGCTGGGATTCCTCAGCATCCTACAAAAGCGGGATCTAGTGTAGTTGAGCACCCATATTGTTTTGAGTGCTGACTCTGGACCAGCAGATTATATGGCTAAACATAAATAATTTACTTTTAATTGTAATAATTACAAATTATGTTGACTTAAGTTATAGTTTTATATCTTCGATTACATTGTTTTAAACATCTTTGAATGATTGTTCTTAATTGTTTGAAAATGTATCAATATTTTTTTAATTCCTCTCTCTTGGAAGTGCCTGTTATGCTTTCCAGAGAAATGTGCAAGAACCTTAATGATCACAACTCTATTTTCACTCCAGATAACTTTTCGCTCACATATTAGGTAGGAAAAGGGACAAGGTCCAGAAGGGAGAATATAGGGAGTTAGGTAGATAGCTGAAAGACAGGACCTCCAAGGTAGTAATCTCTGGATTGTTGCCTGTGGCACGTGCCACTGAGGGTAAGAGTAGGATGATATAGCAGATGCATGCCTGGATGAGGAATTGGTACAAGGTTTCAGACTTCTGGATCATTGGGATTTGTTCTAGGGAAGGCATGACCTATACAAAAGGATCAGGTTACACCTGAACCCAAGGGGCACCAATATCCTTGCAGGCAGGTTTGCTGGAGCTGTTGGGGAGTGTTTAAAATAATTTGACAGAGGGATGGGAACTGGAGTGATAGAGCTGAGGATGGGGCAGTTGGTATACAACTACAGGCTGTGTGTAGGGAGTCTGTGAGGAAGGGCAGGCAGATGACAAGGGGAAAATTGCAATCAGTGGGATGAGTTGAAGTATAACATGGGGACAAAATTGAAAAGGGTGATAAATACAGGACTGCAGGTGTTATATTTGAATTCATGCAAGTATATGGGATAAGGTAGATGATCTTGTAGCACAGATAGAGATTGGTTGGTTTGATGTTGTGGGTATCACTGAGATGTGACTGAAAGAAAATCATAGTTGTGAACTTAATATCCAAGGATACACATTGTATCGAAAGGACAGGCAGGTAGGCAGAGGGGGCGGGGTGGCTCTGTTGGTGAAAAATGAAATCAAATCCTTAGAAAGAGGTGACAAAGGATGGGAAGATGCAGATTACTTGTGGGTAGAGTTAAAGAAACTGCAAGAGTAAGGAGATCCTGATGGGATATATACAGGCATCTAAACAGTAGCCAAACTATGAGATACAAATTACAACAGGAGATAGAAAAGGGATGTAAAAAGGGCAATAGTGAGATAGATGTGGGGGATTTCAATAGTCAGGTAAATTAGGAAATTCAGGTTGGGAATTTGTAGAATGCCTACAAAATGGCTTATTAGAGCAGCTTGTGGTTGAGCCCACTAGGGGAAAGACAATTCTGGATTGGGTGTTGCGTAGTGAAGCAGATTTGATAAGGGAGCTAAAGGTAAAGGAACCAATGTTCTAAATAATTTGTAATAGCCACTGTGCACAAAAATTTTGTGCTGTGCAATGTTTTGTCCAGTGACAACATGTGCGCACTGAATTTTTAAGTGGAAGTAAACCTGAAATTATTCTAAGGATAATAAGCTACCAAGTCCAGTTTGTTTAAGAGAAATAAAATAACTGACAATAAGAACTTTGTTCTCCTCTAGGTTTGATCGTTTTTGTTCTTGTTCATCTGCACTCTCACAAAACATACGTAACAGACCTGTCGCAGGTAATAAAGGGGTTTCTCGCCGGAGTTTTTAAACACCATCCATATGGGATTTACTTGCTAAAAGTTGTTTTAAAATGTCCGATTTCTAAATATCACTCCACTTCTTCCCACTTACAAATCCCCCAGCAACTTTTGCATTGTGACAATACACGCAGGTAACACCAGCTTCTGTATTGTACATAAATATTTCTCATAGCCGCACGTTCCTGACCTCATGGGCTTTCAGTGTAGCAGTTTCTACTGTTTCATTAAGCCATTCTGCTTCAAATGAACTTATAGTTCTCTTGCACTTCATGCTCTTTGCTTCTTTGGAATCCGACATAGTGAATCAATAAGAGCAGTATAAATAAGCCATTTCTAAAATCTGCAGACAAATCATTGCAAACTCCACATTGTCAACACCGTCCGCATCAGGAAATGTGATGGTATATGATCATGAAATATACTTAACATGTCAACAAGGTAGAGGGTGACAACTTTTTGTGCGCTGGTAGTAAAAGATGTGTGCACGTGCACGCCGTAGAACAGCGGTCCCCAACCACCGGGCCGCGGACCGGTACCGGGCTGCAGAGTATGTGCTACCAGGCCGCGAGGAAGCGATATGAGTCAGCTGCAATTTTCCTCATTCCCTGTCACGCCCTGTTCAACTTGAACATAGGGTTGCCAACTGTCCCGTGTTTGCAGGGACATCCCGTATATTAGGCTAAATTGATTTGTCCCATACGGGACTGCCCTTGTCCCATATTTCCCCCGCTAAGGTAGGACGTTCCTATGAAACCTTCCGTGCCGAAAAGGCGTGAAGCAAAGAAGCAATTACCATTAATTTATATGGGAAAAAATTTTTGAGCGTTCCCAGACCCAAAAAATACCAAACCATACCAAATAACACATAAAACCTAAAATAAATAACACTAACATATAGTAAAAGCAGGAATGATATGATAAATACACAGCCTATATAAAGTAGAAATAATGTATGTACAGTGTAGTCGGGAAGATGAAGGCAAATCCGATTTGAGGGGGAAAAATTTCGGCACAAACGTGCATGTGCACATCAGACGCACACGTCACGCATGCGTACACAGGTGCCTGCGCAAGGCTTCATGGTCATGGTAGTCTTTCCTGGGGTAAAGTGTCCCAGGATTTGACTGCTACTTTTGTCCCTTACAGGTGTCCCCAGCTTTTCGAACGTTCGCTTTACGAAACCTCACTGTTACGAAAGACCGACATTAGTTCCCTGTTTTCGCTAACAGAAGGTGTTTTCACTGTTACGAAGAAAGGCAGCGTGCGGGGAAAAGCAGCGCGCGATAAAAGGCAGTGCATGAAAAAAAATCAGCGCGCACCCCAAGCAGCCGCTCTCTCCCGGATTCGGAACGGCATTCTAGCCGGCATTGCTTTAACACGTGCCTGTGAGCAGCCATTTGCAAGACGAGTTCTAAGGTATCGGAAAAGCCTAAAAGAGCTCGTAAGGGTGTTACACTTAGCGTAAAACTAGACATAATTAAGCGTTTTGATTGTGGTCAACGAAGTAAGGATAACGTGAGTTTGGTTTGTGGAAGTTGACAAAGATGATGTTGAAGAGGTTTTGGCATCCCATGACCAAGAACTGATAGATGAAGAGCTGATGCAATTGGAAGAGGAAAGGATAACAATCAAAACCGAATGAGTAATGATAAAGTACGACTTTAATTTTGAGAGGATACGTAGCTTTAGGGCATATTTGCAAGATGGTTTGAGTGCTTACAAAGAATTGTATGATAGAAAAATGCGCGAGGCTCAGCAGTCAAGCAAGCCTTCCACATCAGCCACAGCAGACGACAAACCTCAACCTTCGACATCGAGGCAGGCAGAGATAGGAGAAGATGAGCTGCCTGCCCTGATCGACAATGAGATGACTCCCCAGTGTCCCACCTCCCCAACCCCCAGGCCACGGACAGATACTGATTCGCGGAGAATGCAGCGGTAGCCTCTGATCTGGGCCAACAATTACGTGCCGGGCGGCACCTAATTAATTAGCATGTTTATTTCGGCTTTTTTCTTAAAGATGTGCTGTGTGCCTCCCGGCTACTGTTATACCCCTGCATGCTTCGCGGATCGGTATCGGTTCGCTGCCCGGAGGGTGGGGCCACTGCACCAGCCAAACTCCGACGAGTCAGCCTAACACACCATCATCAGTGTGCTCGGCAAGCTGACTTCCCGATTCCTGTAAGTGATACTACACTGTACATACATTATTTCTACTTTATATCGGCTGTGTATTTTTACATGTTGTTTGGCATTATTTGGCAGCTTCATAGCTTAAAGGTTACTGGAGTGCGCTTGCACCGTGATTCTGCCGAGAGCGCTTGCGTGAGATTTTCTCTACGGAGAACAGTTCAGGCAATGATTGTGGAAAAGTATTTCTACTTTATATAGGCTGTGTATTTATCATATCATTCCTGCTTTTACTATATGTTACTGTTATTTTAGGTTTTATGTGTTATTTGGCATGATTTGGTAGGTTATTTTTGGGTCTGCGAACGCTCACAAATTTTTCCCATATAAATAAATGGTAATTGCTTCTTCGCTTTACGACATCCCGGCTTACGAACCGTTTCATAGGAATGCTCTACCTTCGGATGGCGGGGGAAACCTGTATTTGGAAGTGAGAAAGTTGGCAACCCTAACTGTAAAAGATATGTCAAGGTGAGTTTGACCCTACTTGAACACTCCCCACCCCCCGGTCGGCCAGTCCGCAAGAATATTGTCAATATTAAACCGGTCCGCGGTGCAAAAAAGGTTGGGGACCCCTGCTTTAGAAGGAACATTGAAAGGAACCCTTAGGGGGCAATGATCATAATATGATAGAATCCACACTGCAGTTTGAGAGGGAGAAGATAAAGTCAGATGTAACAGTATTACAGTAGAGTAAAAGGAATTACAGAGGCATAAGAGAGGAATTGGCCAAAGTTAATTTGAAGGAAACACTTAGGGATGATGGCAGAACAGCAATGGCTGGAATTTCTGGGAGCAATTTGGAAGGCACAGCAGAGATAGATCCCAAAATGAAGCATTCTAAAGGGAGAATGACACAATCGTGGTTGTCAAGGGGAGTCAAAGAGCATAAAAGGAAAAGAGAGGGCATATAATATAGCAAAAATTGGTGAGAAGTTGGAGGATTGGGAAGCTTTTAAAAACCAACAGAAGGCAACTGAAAAAAACCATAAAGAGAGAAACGATGAAATATGAAGGTCAGCTAGCCGATAACATCAAAGTTGATACCAAAGAATTTTTTTAGATATAGGGAAAGAGAGGCAAGAGTGGATATCAGTCCCCTGGAAAATAATGCTGGAGAGGTATAGTGGGGGACAAAGAAATGGCAGATGAGCATACTAAATATTTTGCATCAGTCTTCACTGTGGAAGACACTAGCAGTATGCCAGAAATTCAAGAGTGTCGGGGGCAGAAGTGTCTGTAGTTGCTATTAGTAAGGAGAAGGTGCTTGGGAAGCTGAAAGGTCTGTAGATGGACTACACCCCAGGGTTCTGAAAGAGGTAGCTGAAAAGATTGTGGATGCATTAGTAATGATTTTTCAAGAACCATTAGATTTTGAAATGGTTCCGAAGGACTGGAAAATTGCAAATGTCACCCTACTCTTTAAGAAGGGAGGGAGGCAGAAGAAAGGAAGCTATAGGCCAATTAGCCTGAATTCAGCAGTTGGGAAGATGTTGGAGCCCATTGCTAAGGATGAAGCTTGAGGGTACTTGAAAAGCACATGATACAGTATGTCAAAGTCAGCATGGTCTCCTTAAGGGGAAATCTTGCCTGACAAATCTGTTGAAATTCTTTGAGGAAATAACAGGCAGGATAGACAAAGGAGAGTCAGCGGATGTTGTGAACTTGTGTTTTCAGAAGGCTTAAAGTAACATGCAATAGTCAAACCATTGGAGAGGATTTTTTTACAATTTTTCTCTGTGCTCTAGATCCATATTTAGTCAAACTATCAGGGAGGAATTTTTACAATTTTTCTTTGTGCTCTAAATCCATATTTAGTCAAACTATTAGAGAGGGATTTTTACAATTTTTTCTCTGTGTTCTAAATCCATATTTTGTCAATACTGCATGAAGTTATGGTACCTGGAAAGTATCACAACACTGGGTTAGACTGTATAGGCATGTTGTGGCTGTTATTATTACAGGCTGTTCCTGGATTATGAATGAGTCCTGGACTTATGAGTGAACCTGGATGAACTGAATAAGTATCTTGCATCAGTCTCCACTGTGGAAGACACGATCAGTATGGTGGAAGTTCCAGCTGTCAGGGGTCATGAAGTGTGTGAAGTTACCATTACGAGAGAGAAGGTTCTTGGGAAATTGAAAGGACTGAAGGTAGATAAGTCACCTGGACCTGATGGTGTACACCCCAAGGTTCTGAAAGAGGTGGCTGAAGAGATTGAGGAGGCACTAATAATGATCTTTCAAGAATCACTAGGTTCTGGAATTGTTCTAGAAAACTGGAAAATTGCAAATGCCACTTCACTCCTTAAGAAGAGAGAGAGGCAGAAGAAAAGGAATTACAGGCCTGATAGTCTGAGCTCAGTGGTAGGGAAGATGTTGGAGTCGATTATCAAGGATGAGGTCTCAGGGTACTTGGAGGTACGTGATAAAATAGGTCGAAGTCAGCATGGTTTCCTCAGGGGAAGATCTTGCCTGACAACTCTGTTGGAGTTCTTTAAAGAAATAACAAGCAGGATAGACAAAGGAAAGTCAATAGATGCTGTAAACTAGTATTTTCAGAAGGTCTTTGACACCGTGCCACACATGAGGCTGCTTAACGAGATAAGAGCCTATGATATTACAGGAAAGATACTAGCATAGATAGAAGATTAACTGACTGGCAGTAGGCAAAGAGTAGGAATAAACAAAGCCTTTTCTTGTTGGCTGTTGTTGACTAGTGGTGTTCTGCAGGTGTCAGTGTTGGGACCATTTCTTTTCATGCTATATATCAATGATTTGGATGATGGAGTTGATAGCTTTATGGCCAAATTGTGAATGATATGAAGATAGGTGGAAGGGCAGTTAGTGTTGAGGAAGCAAGGAGTCTGCAGAAAGATTTAGACAGATTGGGAGAATGGACAAAGAAGTGGCAGATGGAAAATAGTGTAGGGAAGAAATGGTCATGCACTTTGGTAGAAGGAATAAAGACGTAGACTGTTTTTTAAATGGAGAAGATTTTAAAAATCAGTGGTCTTGAGAGTCCTTGTACAGAATTCCCTACAGATTAACTTACAGGTTGTGCCAGTGGTAAGGAAGGCAAATGCAATGCTTGCATTCATTTTGGGAGGGCTAGAATACAATAGCAAGGATGTAATGCTGAATCTTTATAAGGCATTGTTCAGACCACACTTGGAGTATTGTAAGTAGTTTTGGGCCCCTTATCGAAGAAAATATGTGCTGGTATTGAAGAGGGTCCAGAGGAGGTTCAGGAGAATGATTCCAGGAATGAAAGGGTTAACATATGAGGAGCATTTAATAGCTCTGGACCTGTACTCACTGGAGTTTTGAAGAATGAGGGGGAATCTCATTGAAACCTATCGAATGTTGAAAGGCCTAGATAGAATGGAGAGAACGTTTCCTATAGCGGGTGAGTCTAGGACCAGAGGGCACAGCCTCAGAACAGAGAGACATCCATTTAGGGCAGAGATGAGGAAAAATGTCTTTAGTCAGAGGGTGGTGAATCTATGGAATTCATTGGCATGGATGGCACTGGAGGCCAAGTCATTGAGTATATTTAAAGCAGCGGTTAATAGGTTCTTGATTCGTGAGGGTGTTAAAGGTTGCGGCAAGAAGGCAGGAGAATGGGTTTGAGAGAAATATTAAATCATCTATGATGGAATGGTGGAATGGACTCAATGGGCCAAATGGCCTAATTCTGCTACTATATCTTATGGTCTTAAAAGATTGTAGTATATTTTCAAATATAAGATCTTGAAAAAAATCAATTGAATTACCTTTGAAATGCAGCTCTAATGTACTTTATCTACAATGGAGGTTTGGATATTTCAAGGTCCAACATTTAATTAATTTGCAATAGTTAAAATATTTTCAATAGTCTTTCCCCTGTTCCTTCCAATGTCAAAGTATTAATATGCGAAAGAAGTACTACAATCCAAAATTCTTCATTCACAACTCTGGGAAATGTAATATTAATTCTAATTAGTTGATACATAACCACCTTAAAGTTCACTTTTTTGGCATCATGTACCAATAACAAGTGTATGAATACGTTTCATTCTGCTAATTTGCTGCCCTTGTTTCTTGCTTGTGCCTCACTCAAATGTGTGTTATATTTCCCTGCAGTTTTGACTCAGTTAGACACTTGGAAGCATTAACAGGAAAAATATTGTTTAAAAATAGTGGTTATAATTTGTATTGCAGGAGCTCAGTGAGAAATTGACCACATATGCTATGACTGCAGTGATGGTAAATTCATTAATAATTGGACGGAAAATATTTAAGCTGATTTTTAACTGTAAGAACAAAGTGGATTGCTCTGTCGACAAATGGTTAAGATTATCATTCTGAGATTTAAGGGATCAGTATTACCATCAAATTGATCACCTTTCTTTGTCTTCTGTCAAAACACAATCCTTTCTTCTGTCTGGCATCTAAAGCGCAGTGTTTCCATAGAAACTAACTTTCATCTAACACTTGCATGAAGAACTTGAGCTGTAATAAATGGATGATGATGCCAAAATAAAATCATGTGTCTTGAATTTCTGTCTAAAATTAGCCTAGGCATGAATGTCATTGTTGTGGGTCAATAAGATTTAAGAACCTAGTCAGAATTATGATCAAAAAGGAAATACAACAATTAATTCAATACATTTTTGGGCAATATGCTCCGATATCATAACTGAATCAAAATCTTGGAGCTCATTACCAGAAATCATTGTGAGAGCAATATCATTGAAGATCAACAATAATTGCACAAATCTTGTGGTTCATTTTTGAATTAATCAGTTTTAATTTGTTTTTCCTGAAGAGACATATCCCTTTTTGATGGTCTGCTGAAGATGCATTCAATACCTTAACTTGCAACAGTACAAAATGAAGAGTTACAATCACCTGAGCTTTGATTTCATTCTTTAATGTTCTCCATTCCTCTCTCCTTGTATTAATACCAATTTGATTCTGCACTTGCAAGATTCAAGATTGTTTATTGTCATTTGCAGAACACAGTAAAGAGATGAAAGTAATTGTTAATCCAGATCCAAGGCAGCTCAGAAGAAACAATAATCAGAATCAGGTTTATTATCACCGGCATGTGACATGAAATTTGTTAATTTAGCAGCAGCAGTTCAATGCAATACATAATATACAAGAGAGAAAAATAAATAAATAAAATAATAATAATAAAAAATAAGTAAATCAATTACTGTATACGTATATTGAATAGATTAAAAAATGTGCAAAAAATAGAAATACTGTATATTAAAGAAAGTGAGGTAGTATCTAAGGGTTCAATGTTCATTTAGGAATCGGATGGCAGAGGGGAAGAAGCTGTTCCTGAATCGCTGAGTGTGTGCCTTCAGGCTTCTGTACCTCCCACCTGATGGTAACAGTGAGAAAAGGGCATCCCTGGGTGCTGGAAGTCCTTAATAATGGACGCTGCCTTTCTGAGACACCGCTCCCTAAAAGTGTCCTGGGTACTTTGTAGGCTGATACCCAAGATGGAGCTGACTAGATTTACAACCTTCTGCAGCTTCTTTCAGTCCTATGCAGTAGCCCCTCCATACCAGACAGTGATGCAGCCCGTCAGAATGCTCTCCACAGTACAACTATAAAAGTTTTTGAGTGTATTTGTTGACATGCCAAATCTCTTCAAACTCCTAATGAAGTATAGTCGCTGTCTTGCCTTCAGTATAACTACATCAATATGTTTGGACCAGGTTAGATCCTCAGAGATCTTGACACCCAGGAACTTGAAGCTGCTCACTCTCTCCACTTCTGATCCCTCTATGAAAATTGGTATGTGTTCCTTTGTCTTACCCTTCCTGAAGTCCACAATCAGCTCTTTCGTCTTGCTGACATTGAGTACCACGTTGTTGCTGCGGCACCATTCCACTAGTTGGCATATCTCACTCCTGTACACCCTCTCGTCACCACCTGAGATTCTACCAACAATGGTTGTATCGTCAGCAAATTTATAGATGTTATTTGAACTATGCCTAGCCACACAGTCATGGGTATAGAGAGAGTAGAGCAGTGGGCTAAGCACACACCCCTGAGGTGCACCAGTGTTGATCGTCAGTGAGGAGGAGATGTTATCACCAATCTGCACAGATTATGGTCTTCCGGTTAGGAAGTTGAGGATCCAATTGCAGAGGGAGGTACAGAGGCCCAGGTTCTGTAATTTCTCAGTCAGGATTGTGGGAATTATGCTATTAAATGCTGAGCTATAGTCGATGAACAGCATCCTGACACAGGTGTTTGTGTTGTCCAGGTGGTCTAAAGCCGTGTGGAGAGCCATTGAGATTGTGTCTGCCGTTGACCTGTTGTTGCGATAGGCAAATTGCAATGGGTCCAGGTCCTTGCTGAAGCAGGAGTTCAGTCTAGTCATGACCAAACTCTCAAAGCATTTCATCACTGTAGATCTGAGTGCTACTGGGCGATAGTCATTAAGGCAGCTCACATTATTCTTCTTAGGTACTAGTATAATTGTTGCCTTTTCAAAGCAAGTGGGAACTTCCACCCGTAGCAGTGAGAGGTTGAAACTGTCCTTGAATACTCCTGCCAGTTGGTTGGCACAGGTTTACAGAGCCTTACTAGGTACTTCATCGGGACCTTCCGCCTTGTGAGGGTTCACTCTCTCTAAAGATAGCCTAACATCGGCCTCTGAGACAGAGATCACAGGGTCATCAGGTGCAGCAGGGATCTTCACAGCTGTAGTTGTGTTCTCCCTTTCAAAGCGTGCATAAAAGGCATTGAGTTCATCTGGTAATGAAGCATTGCTGCCATTCATGCTATTGGGTTTCACTTTGTAGGAAGTAACGTCTTGCAAACCCTGCCAATGTCGCCTCCAACCTCATTCGAAATTGTCTCTTTGCCCTTGAAATAGCCCTCTGCAAATCATAGCTGGTTTTCTGGTACAGGCCTGGGTCTCCAGACTTGAATGCCACAGATCTAGCCTTCAGCTGACGATGTACCTCCTGGTTCATCCCTGGCTTTTGGTTTGGGAATGTACAGTAAGTCTTTGTAGGCACACACTCATCCACACAGGTTCTAATGAAGTCAGTAACGACTGCAGCATACTCATCCAGGTTCAAAGATGAGAATACAGTCCAGACCACCAACTCAAAGCTGTCCTGTAGGCGGTCCTGTGCTTCCCTTGTCCAAATCTTCTTGGTCCTCACTACTAGTGCTGCAATCTGCAGTCTCTGCCTATACTCAGGGAGTAGAAGTACAATAAAATAATAAATACAATAATAATAATTAAAACACAGTAAATATAAATACATAAGATAGCCTATATTCATACATTGATTGCATGTCCACAAAATGACACTGGGCACAGGAGTGTTTGTACAGAAAGTGACTGACAGGAAATGATAAAGTAGTGGTGGCTGGGGGAGTGAAGGGGTGGGTTGGTGGGTGGAGATATTGATCAGCCTTACTGCTTGGAGAAAGTAACTGTTTTTTAGTCTGGTGGTCCTGGTGTGGATGCTATGCAACTTCCTCTTTGATGGGAGTGAGATGACAGTCCATGAGCAGGGTGGATGGGATCCTTCATGATGCTACTAGCACTTTTCCAGCACCTTTGTGTATATACTGTATGTCCTTCATGGCAGGTAGGCTAGTGCTGGTGATGTATTGGGCAGTTTTGACTACCTGTTATATAGCCAATCTGTGCCTTGTAAGGCATGAAAATGCCCAACGCAGGCCTCTCATGGTCTGAGTCGACGTTCCCTCCCCTCCCTATATAGCCTTCCTGCCTGCCACTGTGTAGTTTCTGTACCCTGCAGTGATGCAGCATATTGTGATGCTCTCTACTGCACATCTATAGAATGATGTGAGTATAGATGTGCATAGTGCAGCTCTCTTCAGCCTCTTAAAAAGTAGAGGCATTGATCACCTTTCCTGATTGTGTAGAATGGAGACAAACTGTCAACTGACATCTTTTATAAACCTACCGATTCTCACAGTTATCTTGACTATACCTCTTCCCACCTTGTCTCCTATAAAAATGCTATTCCCTTTTCTCAGTTCCTTTGCATCTGTTTCATCTGTTCCCAGGATGTGGCTTCCCTTTCCAGGATATCGAAGGTGTCCTCCTTCTTCAAAGAATGGGGTTTTCCTTCCTCCACCATTGATGCTGCCCTTACCCGCATCTCCTCTATTTCCCAAACGAATGCGCTCACCCCATCTTCCCACCACCTGAACAGTGATAGAGTTTCTCTTGTCCTTACCTATCACCTCATGAGCCTCCAAGCCTCTGAATTCAGCACATCATCCTCCGCAACTTCCACCATCTCCAAAGGGATCCTACACTGAACATATCTTTATCTAATGGTGACTCCTTTGTTTGCATCTTCAGAAACAGCTCTATTTCTATCTTTAATATATCTTTTTTGCCTTTTCCAGGTTCTTTTAAAGACCCTGACCTGGAGTTACACGCTGACTTTGGTTCTTTGTGGGAATGGGACCTGCTCTCAGGGCCTCACAACTGGCCATTTTTCGATATGCCAAGCTTGGGGCCCAGAGGACTAGCGCACCTTCAGAGTGCCGGATTTTCATGGCTCTGGAGGCGGGCGGATTCGAGGTCAGTGCTGCCACAGAAATCTGGTGTGTTGTGGAGTACACAGAAGATCGAAAGCAGAGAGCTGGCTACTGGCTGTGTGCCCAAAGACCTGAGATCTTTGGGCACAGAGCTCAAAAGAAAATGACACAACAGACTTTTAATACCATAAAACAGTGAGTTGTTTTGTTATGTCTCCCCTCTCGCTGTGAAACGGGGGCACCTCTTTTTCCCTTATTGGGGAGAGAGAGAGCCTGTGGTATGTCGAATTACCGGGTGAGTGAGTAGTCTTTGGGGTACTATGTCTGTGTCTTTATTGATGCTTTGCTGCACGCTTGAGTGCTCGGTGGAGGGTGCTGATGCTTCTTTGCTGGTTGGGGGGGTGTCATCACCTTGCTGTTGCTTATGCTTGGCGGGGGAGCAGGGGGTGCTTTGTGGTTCTAACATTTAAGTGTCATTCATTGTTTGGTGCACTCCTCTGTTTTCATGGATGTTGGGAAGCAAAAGAATTTCAGGATGTATACATTTCTTTGACATTAAATTGAACCTATTGAACCTCCCTCCCCCCATGTCCGCTTTCCACAGAACATAGATTTTTTTGCACAAAAATGGTGTGCCGACCATGTAACCTACTCTAGAAACTGACTAAGATTACCCTACCACATAGCCTTCTACTTTTCTAAGCTCCATGTGCCTATCTAAGAGTCTCTTAAAAGACCCTATTTTATCTGCCTCTACTACCATCGCTGGCAGTGCATTCCATGCACCCACTACTCTCTGTGTGAAAAACTTACCTCTGACATCCCCCCTTGTACCTATTTCCAAGCATCTTAAAACTATGCCCCCTCGTGTTAGCCATCTCAGCCCTGGGAAAAAGCCTCTGACTATCCACACGATCAATGCCTCTCATTATCTTATACACCTCCATTGTGTCCTCCAATCCAGGCAACATCCTTGTAAATCTCTTATGCACTCTCTCTATAGCATCCACAACCTTCCTGTAATGAGGTAACCAGAACTGAACACAGTACTCCAGGTGGGGTCGAACTAAGATCTATATAGCTTTAACATTACTCCACGGCTCTTGAACTCAATCCCACGGTTGAAGAAGGCCAACACACTGTACGCCTTCTGAACAACACTGTCAACCTGCACAGCAGCTTTGCGTGTCCTATGGACATGGGCCCCAAGATCTCGCTGTTCTTGGGATCACTCCTTCCATGACTCCCTTGTCCATTCGACCCTCACCACCAATCTCCCTCCTGGCACTTAGCCCTGCAAGCAGTCAAGGTGCTGCAGCAGCCCATTCACCTCCATCATCATCTCCATTCACGGCCTCCTCTTTTGCCAAGATCAGGCCATAATCAGGATGGAAAAGCAACACCTTATATTCCACCTGGGTAGCCTCCAACCTGATGGCATGAATATCGATTTCTCCTTCCATTGAAAAATATGTTCCTCCCCCTCCTATCTCCTTTTCCCCACTCTGGCCTCTTATCTCTTGTTACCTCCCCTGGTGCCCCTCTTCCTTCGCTTTCTGCTATGGGTCACTCTTCTCTCCTATCAGTTTCCTTTCTTCTCCAGCTCTTTACCCTTCCAACCAGCTGGCTTCACCTATCACTTTCTAGCTCTTCTCCTTCCTCTCCCCCCACCTTTTTATTCTGGCATCTTCCCCCTTCCTTTCCAGTCCTGAAGAAGGGGCTCGGTCTGAAACATCAACTGTTTATTCATTTTCACAGATGCTGCCTGGCCTGCTGAGTTCCTCCAGCATTTTGTGTATGTGTTGCTTTGGATTTCCAGCATCTGCAGACTTTATGATTGCATAGGATGTGTTTTGGGACCATGAGAGGTTGTGTGAGATGTCCAGGAGTTTGAAGCTGCTCGTAGTTTCCACTGCTGTGTTGCCAATGTAAAGAGGGGTTTGAGTGGTACGAGTTCTTCTGAAGTCGATAACCATCTCCTTTGTCTCGTTGACATTGAGGAAGAGGTTATTTAACCCGGCGCCAGACCTCAACCTCTTCCTCCTCCTCTCTGTAGTTCATCTCATCATTGTTGGCGATGAGCCCCAGCATTGTCCTGTCATCAGTGAACCAGACAATGTGATTACTCGGGTGTTTGGCCGTGCAGTCATGTGTGAGCAGAGTGTACAGCAGTGGGCTCAGCACTCAGCCCTGGAGGTGGGGGGCACCTGTGTTGAGGATGATGGGGAGGAAGGAGTGGATGTGCATTCTGACTATCTGAGGTCTGTTTTTTAGAGAGTACAACACCCAGTTACACAGGGGTGTACTTAGAGCGAGGAGTAGGAGTTTGTTCACCAAGGTCTGTGGGACAACAGTGTTGATTGCTGAACTAAAATCCAGAAACAGCATTCTGTCACAAGTGTTCTTGTTTTCTTGGTGTTTCAGGGCCAGGTGCACGACAGATGCTGTGATGTCTGTCGTAGAGCAGTTCTGTCAGTAAGCATATTGGTGAGTGTCCAGTGTGGTAGGAATGGAGTTGCTGATGTATGCCATTACCAGCCATTCAAAGCACTTCATAATGATTGGTGTCAGTGCCACCGGCCGGTAGTTGTTTAGCTCTGAAGGTGTAGAGTTCTTTGGTACAGGGATGATGGTGGCTGATTTGAAGTATGTGGAGACAGCAGCCTGGATGAGTGAAGTGTTGAGGATGTCAATGAAGACATCAGTGAGCTGGTGTCCCTGAGTACTTTGGAGCGTGGAAAGTTGAGGGGGGACTTGACAGAGGTGTTTAAAATTATGAAGGGGATTGATAGAGTTGACGTGGATAGGCTTTTTCCATTGACAGTGGGGGAGATTCAAACAAGAGGACATGAGTTGAGAGTTAAAGGACAAAAGTTTAGGGGTAACATGAGGGGGAACTTCTTTACTCAGAGCGTGGTAGCTGTGTGGAACGAGCTTCCAGCAGAAGTGGTAGAGGCAGGTTTGATGCTGTCGTTTAAAGTTAAATTGGACAGCTATATGAACAGGAAAGGAATGGAGGGTTATGGGCTGAGTGCAGGTCAGTGGGACTAGGTGAGAGTAAGAGTTCAGCACGGACTAGAAGGGCCGAGATGGCCTGTTTCCGTGCTGTAATTGTTATATGGTTATACTCAGTCTGGGGTATTCTCTGGCTCAGACACCTTATGGGGTTGACTCTCTGCGGAGTCATTCTCACATCTGCTGCTGTTACAGACAGTAGCTGCTCACCTGGAAGGGGGTGGGGTGTAGCTGTCATGGCTGACATTGTGTTGCATGCCTCGAAGTGTGCATGGAAATTTTTTCAAGCTTCGGGGAAGGAGGTGTCACTGGTTGGTCCAGTCGACACTGCTTTTCCTTGCATAGTCAACAATGCCCCGATGCCCAGGGTTGTTTGTGGACGGGTGTTCCTGAATATTTTGAGCGTAGGTGGTCTTTGCCCTCTTGATGCCTAAGACGAGGCTTCTCTTGGCTGCTTTTAAAGCTGTTCTGGCACCAGACTTGGCAGCATCCCAGGCTTTTAATAGGGAGCAAACCTCAGCATTCAAGTAGGGCTTCTGGTTGCACAATGTAACAACAAAAATATTATTCTTCTTCATTCTTTTTTAAAAAAAAGGAAAATGATAGAAACCAAAAAGATATGGATAAACTGCAGAATGTGATGGACAGGGGAGTGGGGATATGTTTTTGGAAATCAATGTGGTTGCAATTAATAGTATAGTTTGTAAAATTGCATTTAATAATATCAAGTTTTTGTTTGATGACCTTTGGTGAATGGATGGAAACCATCATATAATTTTGTCACACCAGCTGAGCAATGGGCTCAGCACACAGCCCTGGGGGTTTCAGGAGAATGGTTGTGTGCAGAAACATTTTACATGGTTCACAGAGTAACCACTTCTGATTCTCTGAGACGTTAACAGTTTCTCTTCTTGGGCATTGTCTGACTGCCGATTATGTTCACCGATTTCTGTTCTTGTGTTGTAGAGGAATTGTGTGGCTAAGTCCAGCTCCAACACCACATACAAGTTTGCTGATGACGCTACTGCTGTGGGCTGTATCAAAGAGGGTGATGAACCAGCATACAGGAGGGAGATTGAAAACTTGGCTGAGTGACAAACTCCTCTCACTCAATGTTATTAAGAGCAAGGAGCTGATCGTAGACTTCAGGAGAGGGAAACCAGAGGTCCATGAGCCAGTAATCATCGAAGAGGTGGAGAGGGTCAGTAACTTTAAATTCCTGGATGTCACTATCTCAGAGGACTTGTCTTGGACCCATCATGGAAATATTATTGCAAAGAAAACACGACAGCAGCTCTACTTCCTCAGGAGTCAGTGGAGGTTCAGCATGTCATTGAAAACCTTGGCAAACCTCTATAGACGTATAGTGGAAAGTGTGTTGACTGGCTGTATTACTGCCTGGTATGGGAACACCAATGCCTTTGAGTGGGAAATCCTACAAAAGGTAGTGTATTTGGCCCAGTGCATCACATGTAAAACCACTGAGCACATTTACATGAAAGGATGCCATAAAAAAAGCAGCATCCACCATCAAAGAGCCACACCACCCAGGCCATGCTCTTTTCTCACTGCTGCCATCAGGTAGAAGATACAGGGGCCTCAGGACTCACACCACCAGGTTCAAGAACAGTCACTACCCCTCAACCATCAGGCTCTTGAACAAAAGGGGATAACTACACTCATTTAAGTGGGCACGTGGCCAAGTGGTTAAGGCATTGGACTAGCTACCTGAAGGTCGTGAGTTCAAGCCCCAGCCGAGGCAACGTGTTGTGTCCTTGAGCAAGGCACTTAGTCACACATTGCTCTGCAACGACACTGGTGCCAAGCTGTATGGGTCCTAATGCCCTTCCCTTGGACAACATTGGTGTCGTGGAGAGGGGAAACTTGCAGCATGGGCAACTACCGGTCTTCCATACAACCTTGCCCAGGCCTGCGCCCTGGAGAGTGAAGACTTTCCAGGCGCAGATCCATGGTCTCGCAAGACTAACGGATGCCTTTATTTACACTCATTTAAGGACTCTTATATTATTATATTGATAAATGTTATATTGTTATTTCATGCTCGTTATTTATTGCTGTTTATTTATATTTGCATTTGCACAGCTTGTTTATGGCTACTGTTCTATAGATTTGCTAAGTATGCTTGCAGGGTTGTTTGTGGTGACATGTATGTACTCTGATAATAAATTTTACTTTGAACTTTGAAACTTTGAATCGTTTTTAGTGGCCTTTTATTCATTTATTGCTTTCTGTGGTCCTGTAGGAGAATGTTTAAGGTATATTTTTAAGATTGTTCCACCTTTAATGGTAAGAGTACAAACTTACCTGTAATTTTTGATGGAGTTTTAAAATCACTGCTTTTCCTGCTGACATGAAATTGGGACTCCCTTCCTTATAATTCTACTCTTGTATGGAATATCTCTGAAGTCCAAGAGCAGCTCCATTGTGAGCAGTGCAATCCGTGGTGACATACCAATTTAAAAACCATTTGGGCTACAACTGATCACTAAAATCTGCACCGAGGACCTGTAAATCTGCATTCCCAGTTTGCAACATAGTGGTTAATGGATGGTCAACACTAGAATAGCCCTCAGCATTTCTGGATACCACACTCACAGCTCTTAGTAACAGTGATTTTGTATAATGAGAAAGTCTTTGGATGTTCTAAAGATAGAAATCTTATGAACATAACTAGAATCTTTGTTCATGATTTTAGTTTTCGCTTGATTTTAAATGTTAAGATATCATACTTGTAGTGGAAGTTGCACCATAAAAGTCACCACATTTAGTCAGAAGCAGAAAACCTACAGCTCATTACAGGCCCTTCAGCCCACAATGCTGTGCCAAACATGTACTTACTTTAGAAATTATCTAGGGTTACCCATAGCCCTCTGTTTTTCTAAGCTCAATGTACATATCCAAGAGTCTCTTAAAAGACCCTATCGTATCCGCCGCCACCACCGTCACCAGCAGCCCATTCCACGCACTCACCACTGTGTGTAAAAAAACTTACCCCTGACAACTCCTCTGTACCTACTTCCAAGCACCTTAAAACGGTGTCCTCTCGTGTTGGCCATAAATCAGAGGAAGAAAAAGTACACAGCTTGATTCTTCCATGTCAATAAATGTGTTGGAAAAGAAGTTTTGTGTACTGGAATTAACAAATTATTTTGATTTGCTGATATTCTAATTCCAAAGTTGCTAGAAGTCAACATAGCACAAAAAGCTCACTTCCTGTTCGTTATTCATCATAAAGTCATTTAAATTAAAAGCACTTTGAACCAAGTGTGAATGCAGTAGAAGGCAGAACTTCAGGAGATAAACAGTAAGGCAAAAATGTCAAACATTCAGTAGCATCAGCATCTACACAATGGTGGCTGAAATGTTGCAGTGCAAGAACAGCTGAATGGCAAAAAATAAATGTAATGTAACTAAAGATTCTCTGGTAACAAGCAAATTTGTTTCAATTTAACTTGCATTGTTACTGAATGTGAAGGACATTCAGTAAACTGAAGTCAAAGACTGACCAATAAAGCAAATGAATTAGAATCAGGTTTATTGTCACTGACATGTTGTGAAATTTGTTGTTTTGCAGCAGCATTACAGTGCAAGATATAAAAATTGCTCTAAGTTACAAAAATAAATAGTACAAAAGATGAATAATGAGGTAGTGTTCATGGACTGTTCAGAAATCTGATGGTGGAGAGGAAGAAGTTGCTCTTAAAGCACTGAGTGTGAGTCTTCAAGCTCTCACACCTCCTTGAGGGTATTTCCTGGATGGTGATATTGAGAACATAAGAAATAGGAGTAGGAGTAGGCCATGCGGCCCATCGAGCCTGCCCCGCCATTCAGTAAGATCATGGCTGATCTTTCTGTAAACTCAGCTCCATCTACCTGCCTTTTCCCCATAACCCTTAATTCCCCTACGATGTAAAAATCTAACTGTATCTTAAATATATTTAGTGAGGAAGCCTCAACTGCTTCCCTGGGTAGAGAATTCCACAGGTTCACCACTGTCTGGGAAAAAAAAATTTCTCCTCATCTCCGCCCTAGATTTTCTCCCCTGAACCTTGAGGCAATGTCCCCTAGTTCTAGCCTCACCTACCAATGGAAACAACTTTCCTACTTCTATCTTATCTGTTCCTTTCAAAATTTTGTATGTTTCCATAAGATCCTCTCTCATTCTTCTGAATTCCAGACAGTATAGTCCCAGGCGACTCAATCTCTCCTCATAGGTTAACCCCTTCATCTCTGGAATCAACCTGGTGAACCTCCTCTGCACTGCCTCCAAAGCCAGTATCTCCTTCCTCAAGTATGGAGACCAGAACTGCACCCAGTACTCCAGGTGTGGCCTCACCAGTACCCTGTATAGTTGCAGCATGACCTCCCTGCTTTTGAATTCAATCCCTTTAGCAATGAAGGCCAACATTCTGTTTGCCTTCTTAATAACCCGTCGTACCTGCAAGCCAGCTTTTTCCTATTCATGAACAAGCACTCCCAAGTCCCTCTGCACAACAGCAGGCTGCAATCTTTCACCATTTAAATAATAATCTGCTCTTCTATTATTCCTTCCAAAGTGGATGATCTCACATTTACCAACGTTGTATTCCATCTGCCACATCTTGGCCCACTCACTTAACCTATCTATATCCCTCTGCAGACTCTCCACATCCTCTGTACAATTTGCTTTCCACTCAGTTTAGTGTCACTCAGCAAATTTTGCTACGCTACACTCAGTCCCCTCTTCCAAATCATCAATGTAAATGGTAAACAGCTGCGGGCCCAGCACTGACCCCTGCGGCACCCCACTCACCACTGACTGCCGACCGGAGAAACACCCATTTATGCCAACTCTCTGCCTTCTCTCGGTTAACCAATCCACTACCCATGCCAATACACTTCCTCTTATTCCATGCATCCGTATCTTATTTATAAGTCTCTTGTGTGGCACCTTCTTCTCAAACACCTTCTGGAAATCCAAGTATACAACATCCACCTGTTCCCCTCTATCCTCTGCACTCATTATGTCCTCAAAGAACTCCAGTACGTTTCTCAAACAGGACCTGCTCTTTCTGAATCCATGTTGTGTCTGTCTAACGGAACCACTCCTTTCTAAATGTTTCGCTATTTCTTCCTTAATGACAGCTTCAAGCATTTTCCCGACTACAGATGTTAAGCTAACTGGCCTACAGTTGCCCGTCTTTTGCTGATGTCCTTTTTTAAAAAGTGGCATGACATTTGCTGTCTTCCAATCTGCCGGGACCTGCCCAGAGTCTAGAGAATTTTGGTAAATGATTACCAATGCGTTTACTATAGCCTCTGCCAATTCCCTCAGCACCCTGGGATGCATCTACCTTCAGGCCCTCTAGTTTGCTCATCACTATCTCTTTAGTGACAGTGATTTTATCGAGGTTCTCACCTCCCATTTTGTCAATAACATCATTCTTTGGCATATTAATGATGGGTGCCACCTCTTGACAACGTCATCAATGGTGGGAGATGTGCTTGTGAATGAACTGGCTGAGCATACAACCCTCTGCAGCCTCTTGTGATCCCGTGTACTGGAGGCTCCATACCAGGCTGTGATGCAATCAGTCAGAACGCTCTCCACTGTTCATTTGTAGAGTCTTTGGTGACAAACCAAATCACCTCAAACTCCTAATGAAGCAGAGCCACTGGCAGGCCTTGAGGCCCCATGTGCCACCTAGGCACTAAGGGTTCAGATGACAATGACTGGCAGGCCTTCTTGGTGACTGCTTGCATACGTGTTTTGGGCCCAGAATAGATCCCCTGAGATGTTGATACCCAGGAACTTGAAGCTCCTTACCCTTTCCATTGCTGACCCCTCAATGAGGACTGGTGCTCCAAATTTTCCACTTCCTGAAGTACACAATCAATTTCTTGGTCTTCCTGACATTGACTGCGAGGTTGTTGTTGTGACACCACTCAACCAGCTGACCTATCTCACCCCTGTACACCATCTTGTCGCCATCTGCAATTCTGCCAGCAGTGGTGTTATGAAGGAATTGTATAGTTGGAATTTGAACTGTGCATAGCCACAGATACATGAGCATAGAGAGAGTAGGGCAATGGCCTGAGCACACATCCTTGAGGTGCACTTGTGCTGATTGTCAGTGAGGAGGAGATGTTATTTCTGATCCGCACTGACTGGTCTCTCGATGAAGAAGCCAAGGATTCAGTTGCAGAGGGGGTATAGAGGCCCAAGTTTTAAAGCTTTTTGAGTACTAGTGAAGGGATGATGGTGTTGAATGCTGAGCTATAATAGATGTTTACTGTTGTCTAGAAGTTCCAAAGCAAAGTGGAAGGCCAGTGAGATTGTGTCTGAAGTCGGCAAATTGCAGCAAGTCCAGATCCTTGCTAAGGCAAGGGTTAATTCTATAGCCATGATTGACCTCCCAAAGCATTTCTTCACAGTAGATATGAGTGCTACTGGGCGATAGTAGCTGAGGCACCTCACCCTTCTCTTCTTGGAGACTGGTATGATTGATGTGCATTTGAAGCAAGGGGGATCCAGTGACTTCAGAGTGAGAGGGTGCAGACATCCAGTTGGTCAGCACAGATTTTCAGTTCCCTGCCTGGTTCATTCTCAGGGCCTAATGGCCTGCGAGGGTTTACCCTCTTGAAGGATGTTCTGGCATTGGCTTGGGGAGAGAGATCACAGGGTCACCGGATGCTGTGGGGATTCTGCACAGGTGTAGTTTTATTCTCACTTTCAAAGTGTGCACAAAATGATGAAGCTCATTGAGAAGTGAAGCATCACCGCTATTCATGATGTTAAATTTCACCTGTTTGGAAATATTGGCATGCAAACCCTGCCACAGCTGTCATACATTAGACTGTGTCTCTAACTTCACATGGAATGGCTTCTTTGCTCTCACAAGGGTGTTCTGTAAGTCGTATCTGCCTTCTTCTCAGGTTCTGGATCACTGGTCTTGAAACCCCCCTTCCCCCCACCCTCCCCACAGAGATCTAGTCCCCCAGAGACTGCAAATCTACTGGTTCATTCTGGAATTCTGGTTTGGGAAAACTTAGTACGTTTTCAAAGGCACACACTCATCCACACAGGTCTTGATGTAGCCAGTGACAGCCGGGGCATATTCCGTCACGTCCAAAAATGAATCCCTGAATATGGTCCAGTCTGCCAATTCAAAGCAGTTCTGTAAACCTTCCTCTGCCTTCTCACTGCTTGGGCTGCCATCCTGCCTACATGCCACTGATAGAAGTACAGCTGGGTGATTGGTCTTGCCAAAGTGCGGGCATGAAATGGCACTGTATATGTTCTTGATGGTGTAACAGCGATCAAGTATGTTGGCTCCTCTGCTTCTGCAGATGATATGTTGGTGACAACTGGTAATTGGGACAGGGCTGGTGCCTGCAAGGGTCAGACAGGTGTTGGAAAGTCCTTCATATCCTCTTAACATTGGGTTACAAGCATCACACCTGGCCAGAGCAGTTACAATACAAATAAACATGGTGTCTTCTCTCCTACTTAGTTATCCTGCATAAGTCCAACTGATGGTGAATGTTAAAGAAATAAGAAGGGGCACAACAAGCATTGGAGGCTAATTTCAATCAGTTACTTCCACCCCTTGAAAGCTTCCAAATTTCACTTCTGAACCCCATACAGCGCTCCCTTGTCTAGATGAGTGGTGCTGTTCTGGCCAGCCATTTCACTCAACATTTCCAGGGCCTTTATTGCCTAACTCACAGCTAGTGGCTAAATATTTAGCAATGGTCTGGCTTTGACCTTGTCAAATATATTTTAGTCAAATTGTGGATCACGTGAGTCCTGACTTTTAAATAGAAAGCAAAAAGCATCTCTTGAACCTTGTTTGGGAAAAGTCCTGCTGGTGAGTTTTCGTGTACATTAAAAATGAATGAATCAAGACCATAAACTCAAAGGCTATAAAATACAGAACAGTATAGCTCAGGAATGGGCCCTTCAACCCACAACATTGTGTCAGACCAATTAAGCTAATGATACCTCATTAAACTAATCCATTCTGCCTATCCTTGGTCCATATCTCTCCATTCTCTGTGTATTTACCTGCCATTTAAGAGCCTTCCAAAACACCTCTTAGGCCCTAAGAGCCTTTTATATGCCTCAATATCCTGATTTTATAAACCTCTATAAAGTTGTCCCTCAGCCTCCTGCGCTCCAGGGAAGCAAGTCCAAAACTAAACAGTATCTCTTTATAGCGTAGCTTAAGCCTGCCAGCTCCAATAACATCCTCAAGAATCTATTCTGCTACACTATCAGCTTAATGACATCATTTATATACCCAGACAACAAAAACTGCACACAGTATTCCAAGTGTGATCTCACCAGCATCTTGTACAGTTGTAATATGACATCCTAACTTTTTTGAGCAGTTCGAATGAATTCAGCCCCCAGTGAGCTTCGAAGTCTTGTTCAACTATAGCAAACATCACAAGGCACAATAAGGAAAACACTAACTCTATTTCTGCAGATTTTGCAATGGCATTGGCAGAATAAATGAAATAATAATATTATTTGCTGGCAGATCCCTTCAAAATCTTCACAGACACAGGCAAGAGATCTCTTTCCATGCACACGTGCATTAAAGTCCTGAGTACAGTACACACTGAAGAGCCATCACTTCTTTCACAGCAAGAACAGTCTCTCTCATCCCCATTGGGACACATTTTACTAATGGTGCCCAGCGGAGCAGCTAGTGACTACTGGGGTAAAATATTATTCTATTAGCTCTAATCCATTAATATGTGGGCTGTTCAACAACTGAAGCTGGCAGTATTATATTTTACGCGGCTAAACTTATCATTAACTCCACTGGGTTTTAAACAATGAAATTTGGATAAGGTTTGGAACTTTAGAGGCAAACAAAGTTAAGCATATGCTTTTGTTCACATCCTATACTTTATTGTAAGAGTGGGAGTAAAGTTTAACACAGACATCCTGCTGATTGTAAACAAACCTCCCTGAGTATTCCTGCATTTTAATGCTTATTTTTCCATTAAAGCTCAATTTGAAAAAGAGGATCAAACTGCAGCATATAAAAAGTACAGCACTTCACTACTTTAGTTACCAGAGCTCTAAATGTGTTTATTCTGTGTCATCTGGACTTTTTGTCTCTTTATTTATCTACTGAGAAGTTTTTTTTTGGCTAAACTTGTACTCACAAGAGATGGCCCACACTAGCAAATCAATAAATATTTCATTAGACATACCAAACTCAATAAAATATAAGTATGGGAAATTATACACTCTGCTGACCACTGGATGTTTTGAGCCATAGGCAGCAGCTACAACAACAACAATAATTACCATTTAATGACACCTTCATGTCACAACATGTCCCTAAATGCTTCACAGGAGCACCACTGAACAAAATGATAATTTCGTATTTCCATACAACATAAAAGAAAAAAACACTTTGACTCATTGGGTCCATGCTGGCTCTCAGAGTAATCCCATTCTCTCACTAATTTTAAACACGGGAAATTCTACAGATGCTGGAAGTCCAAAGCAACACAATCAAAGTAAGACCATAAAATATAGGAGCAGAATTAGGCCATTTGGCCCATCAAGTCTGCTCCCCCATTTCATCATGACTGATCCATTTTCCCTCTCAGCCCCAATTTCCTGCCTTCTCCCCGTATCTCTTTGTGCCCTGATCAATCAAGAATCTATCAACATCTGCTTTAAATACACATAAAGACTTAGCCTCCGCAGCTGCACAAGAGGAGGTCATGGACCGACATGTCAGAAAGGGAATATGAATCAGAATTAAAATGTTTGGCCACCTGGAAGTTCTGCTTTTAACATGTGGAGCAGAGGTGCATGACGATGCAGTCTACCCTCTAATCTATTCTCCTCAACAACCCCCTACTACTAAGGACAATTTTCCATTGCCAATTAACTGATCAGCCCACATCTTTGGGAACTGGAGGACTCACAGGAGATGCAGGAGGTCGCAAGAAAAACATGCTAATTTCATACAGCACCCGAAGTTAGGATTGAACCAGGGACACCGAAACTGCATCACTAACTCTACTGGCTGTGCCACTGTGTCTAATTTATTGCATTGGGTAACACTGAAACTGATGACCAAAACCTTGCTTAAATAGATAAGTTTTAAGAACCACAGAAAAGTTAAAAGGTTTAAGGAGGAATCTGGATACAGAAGGCAGTACAGTGATTAAGCTTGACAATGACCAAGATGCTAGAATTTGAGGAAATGATACAAACAGAGTGGGGTAAGGCCATGAAGGGATTTGAAAACAAATGTGAAAATGAGTAAATATTGCATAAATAGACCCAGTATAGGCCAATAAGTGCAGAGTGATGTGTGAACATGTCTTGCTGAATTAGTAATGAGCAGGAAAGTTTTGGATTTCCTCAAGTTTAAATAGAACAGGCTACATTCACTGCTGCAGCGTCAGACGCAGATGCATCAGGAATTGTGAGTTGGTGAATTCAGATTCTCTAAACACATGCAAAAGTGCAGAAAGAATTGTATTTTTTTTCTGCAACCAGGCACTTTCTGTCTCCCTTCAACCCCATGCCTCAGCGCCACTTCACTCTGATGTGGCTGGAGAGTGAGGGAAAAAAATCTGCTGTATAATGTCCACAATCTCTTTGGATTATCCATAGTACCACAATGCATGAAAACTTCTTACTTTGCAAGATGATGTTTACTTGACCCAGGGGAACAGCCCCAAGGCATGGGAGTCCCAGATACTCCTTAAAATTACCTTAATATTGAAGGGAAATTACATTTCAGAAATGCAGCCTCTCAGTGTACTTGGTAACTCTCCAGAAGCCCTGGGCAAATCTGGAGGGTTACCAGGTATGTTGGCAAGAGACTCAAATTCCTGAGAAGTAATTTACCATTTTGCTTCCATGTAGTGTTGGTAACTTGATCAGGCATTGTTTATTTAAATTTAAACCCCTTCCTGGAATATCACTGCAGGAATCGCAGTTGGAGCTAGTTTGTACAGATTAATTTATGCTAATATGTGCCTTGAAGTAGCACATTTTTTTAAAATAAACCATTTGGATTAATTTCACCAATCACAATATCTGTCGTATTATAAACAGTAGGACCTGAAAACAACTTAGTCACTGGATATATAGGTATTTTTTTAAACTGAGCTGGCAGTGTAGCAGTGGTCCAGTGTGTTGGGTCCTCTGGTGCTGCAGGTGATGTGCTGATTATAGTTGGGCAAAAATTTCTTGATTGACAAGGATGTGAATAGCTTCAGGGCAGGCTGTTTCTTGTCTGTTAATCATGGCGCTCAATACTCTGAGTTCTTGTTTGACATCTGTCTTTGGCAGTATGTAAACTGTAGTCAGAATCATGGTGGAGAACTCTTTCAGTAAATAGAACAATAAGGACTTAAGCATTAGATGTTCCAGGTCAGGAGAGCAAGAGTGTTACATCCGAATACCACAATGAGTTTATCATGAAGCTGACACCACCACCCCTGCCCTCTTCAGATGCTGCTGTCCGGTCCTTCTGGTGGATTGAGAACCCCACGGGCTGGAGTACTGTACCTGGAGTGTGAGGTTGAGCCATGTCTCAGTGAAACAAAGAATGCTGCAATTCCTCATTGCCCCCTGATACAGCAATCTTGTCCTTAGATCCTCTATCTTGTTCTCCAATGACTGCACATTGGCCAGGTCGATGCCAGTGAGCAATGGTCGTGTTCCCCATCACTTCTTTTTAGCCTGAAGACCTCCTGTTTTGCACCATGCCCTCTTTTCCTATGATGGCAGACATCTGTCTGCTTCGAGTTACCATACCTGCATTTCTGACAGCAAGTTCAGCAAGTCCTTCAGGCTCATTAGGAGATCATAAGATCATTAGTGCATTTACATGGTTCAGAAGTTCATTTCTTAAAGGGAAATTATAGGCTGCAGATTGCAGCAATAACAATTCAGAGGATGTATCTCTAGTAGTTTGGTGAGCTGCCCACAAAATTTCACCATATGTCACCAGTGCAATCTTGCAAAAAAAAAAGAATCAGTGCTTTTCTGCTGCCAGTTTAAAAGCAGTGTACAAGGTGCCCTTCCTAGAAAGCAAGAGTGACCAAGAGTTCACCCAGATGTCCCAGAGCCTAGAAACCCGTAAATTACCAAAGCCTTTCATTCAGATTTGGGCAGCTTCCAAGTGTCCCCTATAATGAATCGACTGGTGCTTTTTAGATGTCCATCCATACTTCAGTCAATAATTTTGACCCTCTGAAGCTGTCCAATCCAATTATGAGCAATGTTGGACTCCTTTTGTAAGTAAGGATGTGCTGGCCCTGGAAATGGTTCAGAAAGGTTCACATGAATGATCTCAGAAATGAAAGGCTTAACATATGAGGCACATTTGATGTCTCTGTCTTGTACTCAATAGAGTGTAGAAGAGTGAGGGGAAATCTACCTTATATGGAAAGGCTTGGATTGAGTGGATATGCAGAGGGTATTACCATTAGTAGATGAGATTAGCATCCAAGGGCACAGCCACAGAATTAAGGAACATCCCTTTAAACTGAGATGAGAAGGAATTTCTTCAGCCAGAGAGTGGTGAATCTGTGGAATTTGTTGCCACAGAGGTCTGTGGAGGCCAAGTCGTTAGGCATAATTAATGCAAAGATTGGTGGGTTCTTGATTAGTAAGGGGATTAAGGATCATGAGCAGAATGTGGGAGAAAAGGCTTACAAAAGATTTCCAGCATCTGCAGAATCTATTGTGTTTAGAAAGATCTGCCAAGATTGAATGGTGGGACAGACTCAACGGGCCTAATGGCGTTATGCGGCTCCTACTGTATGTCTTATGTTCAAACGGTCTACAGTTGCTGCCTGACCTGCCAAGTATTTTCAACATAAACTCAAGTTGTTTATTTAACGGATTACCATATACAGAGTGTAAGAATATATTTCTATTTTACACAACCTTCTATGGTCTAGCCTTTTTTTTTGGTTTTAAATTGTTGAATTGGTGAAGGTGACTTCACTTCAGAATGAATGAACTTCCTCTTCGGACCCTCCTGAGACCAGTAAACATTTCCTTCCATCTTAGGTAACATACAAGCCAAGAACACTCCAGAATACCATCGTGTTACTCTAGGCATTTATTTTTTCTGCCAGCTGTCAAAACAGCACCCTTCACAGCAGTTACATAAAAATTTAATTCTGTACTACCAGTGCAGACTTCAGCTAACTAAAGCTGTTTAGTAATAGACGGTTTTATTATACTGGTCATCTGGAAGTCTGAACTCTCAGATTTCATTGCACTATTTTAGACTAAGTGAACTTTTAGTGAGGTAGTTCAAACTGGGAGGCTGAAAAGGTTAACAACAATTTCTGAAACTTGTGTTTCATCTCACTTTACTGCTGCCTTCATATATTTCCTTCAAGTCAGGCCTGAAGGACATTACAATGCTTACAGATGCCACTTGAACCGAGGAGGTTACAATCAAGAACTTGCAAGAAAGTTTATAAGTTTTAAAAAAAGTTACAACCCATTATAGCCATGCAAGTCTTAAGAAATTCAAATTGTTTATAGAACAGTTTTGAGGAGATAATATTTGAGCTATTACTTTTACTAACAGAACTACTTAAACATATTTCCTACAATTTATCACATTTTTGCCATGCTTTATTACATATTCATCACATTCTTGAGTGTCTGAGATGCCAAGGAATGTGATCTGCAAAGAATAAGCTTCAAAAAGATATTATTATAAATGCTGTTTGTTAATCATGCAGCTGACAACACAGAGATGTTATTATTTAGGTGACCATTTCCAAAATTACAAATGTCCATTAAAAATTAAAAATATAACAGCTGCATTAAAATGTCCACACTCATCTGATTTTCTCTCCTTTTGTTTGTCTTTCATCGTCCAATCAACAAATTCAGGGGCTGGAATTCTTAGTACAGTACAATAGAGAACAGGGCCATCAGTCCACAATGTCTGTGCTGAAAACAATGCCACGTTAAACTAATTCCCTTCTGCCTGCGCGTGATCCATATCTCTCACTTCCTTGCATTTTCATGTGTCTATCTAAAAGCCTCTTAAATACCACTATTGTATCTGTTTCTACCATGAACTCTGGCAGCACGTTCCAGCTTCCTACCACTCATGGTGCAAAAACATTTACCCTGCATATCCCTTTTTCATTGCACATGTGCAGATGACAATGAACTTAACTTTGACTTCCTTTAAGGTTTCCCTCTCTCACTTAAATATGTGCAAAGCGTAGAACAGAGAACAGTACAACACAGGAACGGGCCCTTCAGCTGGCCGAAACTAATTAAACTAATGCCCACCAATAAAATCCACATGTAAAATCTTAATTGGTCTGAATGACAAACTAGATACAATGGTACCACTGAAAAACAGAAAGAAATGACCTTCAATAATGTTAAAGGCTTATATTGTGCATTATTTAAATAACACACATCACCTGTAGTCACAGGCAGTGCTGCAGAATTCTCTGCAAAACAACTCTCAAATAGATGGACCAAAATTGACACCACACTATTTCAGAATGTTACCTTTCAAAATGAACTAGCCAGAAGAAATGCTGTAAAGAGGGAACGGGTTCATATTCATAAGATTTATGGAAGGCCCAGAGTGGAGGAGAGCTGGAATGAGTCTTAAGTTTTTACAATACAATCAGATAATTATAACATCAGCAAATATTTCACAATAACAATTATAAGAAAGAATTAATGTATGGAAGTATTTGTTGGTCTTAATGGCCTCACTCAAATGGGGCTGCCAATGTACAATAACTTCTGTGTCAGAGTTATTAATCTGAATGGAAGGAATGGTTTGGAGGAAAAAAAATGCAAGTTTCAGTCGTCAGAAAGCACTTTCGGCAACCTGTAGGTGCTGGAAATGCCTAAAGGTCATAAACCTTTATTAGACATTAAATATTAACTATTTTCCCTCTCCACAGATGTTGTCTGATCGGTTGATTGATTCCAATCCCTTCCGCTTTTATTTCAATATTTAGTTGTCTTGGTTTTGCAGTTCAGTTTGCAATGAAAAGAGTGATATAGAGTATGTAATTGTGTGTAAGAAAATGTTGATAACACTGGTAACTTGGTGTTTGAACTGAGGATTTGATAAATACTGAAAGCAGCAAGTTCACATTAAAGTCTAGTTAGAATAAGGTCAGTTTAAGGTCAATAGCATCTCGGTTCTCTGTTTAATTATAGTAGGGAGTGTTAAACTCATTCATCATATATCAAAATATATGATTATTCAAATAGCACACCCCCACCCCACCAACTTAGTCAGGAAACTTCTACAAGATGACGTCACAGCCCAGAGAACAGCCAAATTGCAACACTTCTAAGGATAACACCCTAAAAAGAACTCAATTCCAATGTGTCAGTATTTCAGTGGAATAAAGGAAATTACAATGGCATGAGAGGGGAACTAGCAAGGGTGACTGTAAAGAGACACTAGCAGGAAGGACAGCAGAGCAGCAATGGCTGGAGTTTCTGCAAAAAATGAGGGAAGTGCAAGACAGATATATTCCAAATAAGAAGACATTTTCAAATGGAAGGACACTACCATGGCTGACAGGTGAAGTCAGAGCCAAAGTAAAAGCAAAAGAGAGGGCATACAAGGAAGCCAAAGCTAGTGGGAAGATAGAGGATTGGGAAGCTTTTAAAAACTTGCAGAAGGAAACTAAGAAGGTCATTAGGAAGGAAAAGATGAATTATGAAAGGAAGCTGGTGACTAATATCAAAGAAGATACTAAAAGCTTATTTAAGTATATAAAGGGTAAAAGAGAGTCAAGAGTAGATATAGGACCAACAGAAAGTGACGCTTTAGATATTGTAATGAGAGACGCAGAGATGGCAGAGGAACTGAATGCATATTTTGCATCAGTCTTCACAGTGGAAGACATCTACAGGAAGCTTAATGTTCTGAGGGTGGATAAATCTCCTGGCCCTGATGGAATGCACCCTCAGGTTCTGAAGGAAGTGACTGGAGAGATTGCGGAGGCATTAACACTGATCTTTCAAGAATCGATAGATTCTGGCATTGTACCGGATGGCTGGAAAATTGCAAATGTTACACCACTATTTAAGAAGGGTGGGAAGCAGCAGAAAGGAAACTATAGGCTTGTTAGCCTGACATCAGTGGTTGAGAAGTTGTTAGAATCAATTGTTAGGGATGAGATTACGGAATACCTGGAGGCACATGACAAGGTAGGCCAAAGCCAGCATGGTTTCCTGAAAGGAAAATCCTGCCTGACTAACCTACTGCAATTTTTTGAGGAAATTACAGGTAGGTTAGACAAAGGAGATACAGTAAATGTGGTGTGCTTGGATTTTCAGAAGGCCTTTGACAAGGTGCCACACATGAGGCTGCTTAGCAAGATAAGAGCCCATGGAATTACAGGGAAGTTACGAGCATGGGTGGAGCATTGACTGATCAGTAGAAAACAGAGAGTGGGAATAAAGGGATCCTATTCTGGCTGGCTGCCCATTACCAGTGGAGTTCCACAGGGGTTCGTGTTGGGACCGCTGCTTTTAACGATGCATGTCAATGATTTGGACTATGGGATTAATGGATTTGTGGTTAAATTTGCCGATGATACAAAGATAGGTGGAGGAATAGGTAGTGTTGAGGAAACAGGGAGCCAGCAGAGAGACTTAGATAGTTTAGGGGAATTGGTAAAGAAGTGGCAAATGAAATATAATGTTGGAAAGTGTATGGTCATGCACATTGGTGGAAGAAAAAAAACAGGCAGACTATTATTTAGATGGGGAGAGAATTCAAAATGCAGAGATGCAAAGGGACTTGAGAGTCCTTGTGCAGGATAAACTACAGGTTAGCCTCCAGGTTGAGTCAGTTGTGAAGAAGGCAAATGCAATGTTGGCATTCATTTCTAGAGGTATATAATATAAGAGCAGAGATGTGATGTTGAGGCTCTATAAGGCATTTGTGAGACCACACTTAGAGTATTGTGTGCAGTTTTGGGCTCCTTATTTTAGAAAGGATATACTGACATTGACCCAGCTGGTGGCGTAGTGGCATCAGCGCCGGACTTCGGGACGAAAGGTCCTGAGTTCGAATCCAGCCAGCTGGCTCCCCTGCACGCCTTCCATCGGTGCTGGGTTACAAGCTGGTGATATCTTTGGAAACTCACCCAGCCGAAGGCAATGGCAAACCACTGCTGTAATTTGCCTCATACGTGGTTTCCCACTACGTGGGGAAATCGTCCACTAACCAGAGAGACTCCAGGTGCGACGTACCTTTCCTTATACTGACATTGGAGAGGGTTCAGAGGAGATTCATGAGAATGATTCCAGGAATGAAAGGGTTACCGTATGAGGAATGTCTGGCAGCATTCCCTGGAGTTCAGGAGAATAAGGGGGTAAAAGGCCTGGACAGATTAGATATGGCAAAGTTATTTCCCATGGTAGGGGTGTCCAGGACAAGAGGGCACAACTTCAGGATTGAAGGATGCTCATTTAGACCAGAGATGAGGAGAAGTTACTATCGTCAGAGGGTGGTAAATCTCTGGAATTTGTTTCCAGGAGCGGCTGTGGAGGCCAAGTCATTAGATGCATTTAAGGCAGAGATAGATAGGTTCAAGATTAGCCAGGGCATCAAAGGGTATGGGGAGAAGGCAGGGGAGTGGGTATGACTGGAAGAATTGGATCAGCCCATGATTGAATGGCAGAGCAGACTCGATGGGCCAAATGGCCTGCTTCTGCTCCTATATCTTATGGTCTTACCCGCTAATATGACATCTATAAGTGATTTGTTCAAAGAGTGACTTAATGACCCTAGTCGAACAATGATCTACATTTGTTTATTCCACAGCTTGTTCAGCAGAACTGAAACTTCAGAAGCAGCATCAGATTCATTATCACTGACTTAGATGACATGAAATTTGTTGTATTGCATCAGCGGTACAATGTTGACATAAAGTTACTATGAACTACAAAAATTAGTAGATACTGAAAAAAAAGAATAACGAGGTGGTGTTCATGGGTTCATCACAAATCTGATGGTGGAGAGGAAGAAGCTGCTTCTGAATCATTGTGTGTGAGTCTTCAGGCTCCTGTACCTCTACTCCAATGGTAGTAATGAGAAGAGAGCATGTCCCGGATGGTAAAGGTCCTCCACGATGAATGCCATCTTTATGAAGCACCAACTAATGGAGTTGCTGTTGATTGCGGGGAAGGTTGTGCCCATGATGGGCTGTCTACATACTTTTGCTATCCTGTGCATTGGAACCTCCATATCGTTCTGTGATGCAATCAGTCATAATGCTTTCCATCATACCTCTAAAAATTTGGAAGAGTCTTTGGTGACCTATCAGTTCTCCTCAAGCTCCTAATGAAGTGTAAATTTTATCTTTGAAACTGTTTGATTCTATCACTGAGATATGAATTTATTTTGTTCTTGGATCCAGAGATCAGATCGCTCACTGTTTATGAAAATTTGAATCACTCAGACAGGAAGTCCTGCTTGTCAGTTTTGATAAGAGATATTACAGTGCACAAAACAACTTCCCAACCTCTGAAAATTTTTGAAAAGTGTAATTAAGTGTGTCAGTTTTGTGTACATGTAAAAGCATTGAAGTTCTGCAGTACTTGGACAGGAGAGTTAAACAAGACAGACAAAAAGCCTGAGGCATAATGTGTAATGAAACAGGCCTTGCACAGTTAATGCACTCAGAGCTTTCCTGCATCCAGTTTGTCAGATAGATCATTGACTGAGTCAGGAGGAGAGGGGGTCCATAAGGGAGAAGAAGGATCAGAGAATCCTTTGGAGTTAGACCCAAACCCCAAACACAGGGTCAAGGAATCGGGTGGGATTGCAATCCACAAATGAGATTGGAGTTGGTTTTGGGTTGCAGAGATACGTTTTAAGGGAATTTGAGTAAGAGCAGCTACATGTAGAATATATTTTTACTTTAAGTAGAATTACTCAAAACTGGTTCAAAAGTGAGGCCAGAAATAGGAGGGTTATACAGTTTAACAAGCGGCTAAGGAGCTGGTGTAGGAGGGAGGGTGCAGATCTTTGGATCATTGGGTTCTCTTCCAGGGAAGGTGAAATCTGCACAGAAGAGACAGTTTGCACCTGAACTGGAGGGGGACCAATATCCTAGCGGGAAGGTTTGCTAGTGCTGCATGAGTGGGTTGGGGAGGGGGCTGGTTAAACTAGAGTTGCAAGGGGATGGGAACTAGAGTGCCAGAACAGATAGTGGAAAGGTTGTGGAGATGGCTGTTGTTAAGACCTCAGACAAAGTCGTGAATCAAAACGTTGAGCATGGTTTGACTAATGTCCTGAGCTGCATATATTTCAATGGAAGTAGTATCGTAGGAAAGGCAGATGAGCTCAGGGCATGAATCAACAGATGAAATTATGATATTATAGCCATTAATGAGACTTGAATGCAGGAGAGGCAGGACTGGCAGCTCAATATTCCAGGGTTCCATTATTTTAGATGCGACAGAGTGGGAGGGATTAAAGGAGGAGGGGTGGCATTACTAGTCAGGAAAATGTCACCAGTGCTCCGTCAGGACAGAGTAGTGAACTCGTCTGGTGAAGCGTTAGGGGTGGAACTGAGAAATAAGAAAGGGATGACCATTTTAATGGGGCTATATTACAGACCACCCAATTGTCCGCAGGATTTAGAGGAACAAGTTTACAGAGAGAACACAGAGTCTCGCAAGAAACATAAGCTTGTTATAATGCAAACAAGAGAAAATCTGCAGGTGCTGGAAATCTGAGAAACACACACAAAATGCTGGAGGAACTCAGCAGGCCAACCAGCATCTATGGAAAAAAAATTACAGTTGACATTTTAGGCTGAAACCCGTTGTTATAATAGGTGACTTTAACTTTCCAGATATTGACTGGGAATCCCATATTGTAAATGGACTAGATGGGATAGAGTTTGTCAAACGTAGTTGGGAAATGTTCCTTCATCAGTACGTAGAAGTTCCAATAAAAGAATGTGCGATACTTGATCTTCTGTAGGGGAATGAAGCAAGGCAGCTGACAGAAGTTTGTGCAGATGATCACTTTGTATCTGGTGATCATAATGCTGTTTGTTTTAAAGCAAGTATGGAAAAGGATAGATCTGGTCTGCAGGTTGAGATTCTCAAATTGGAAAAAAGCCAATTTTGATAGTATCAGAAAGGATCAGGCAAGTGTGGAATGGGACAGGCTGTTTTCTGGCAAAGGTGTAGTTGCTAAGTGGAAGGCTTTCAAAAGTGAAACTTAGAGAGTACAAAGCTTGTATGTGCCTGTCAGAATAGAACGTAAAGATAACAGGTTTCGAGAACTTAACTTTTCAAGAGATATTGACGCCCTGGTTAAGAGAAAAAGGAGGTGCATAGACGGTATAGACAGGTAGGAAGAAATGAGTTGCTGATGGAGTGTAAGAAATGTAAGAAAACACTAAGAAATCATGAAGGCTAAAAGAGGCATGAGGTTGCCCTAGAAGACAAGGTGAAGGAGAATCCCAAGGAATTCTACAGAAATGTTAAGAGCAAAAGGATTGCAAGGGACAAAATTGGTTCTCTGGAAGATCAGAATGGTAGTGCACATGTGGAACCAAAAGAACTGGAGGAGATCTTAAATGGATTTTTTGCATCTGTATTTACTCGGGAGACAGGATCTATAGAGTGCGGAAAAGCAGCAGCAAGGGTCATGGACCCTACACAGATTACAGAGGAGGGGGTGTTTGCTGTCTTGAGGCAAATTAGGATGGATAAATCTCCAGGGCCTGACAAGGTGTTTCCTCGGACCCTGTGGAAGGCAAGTGCAGAAAATGGAGGTGCCCTAGCAGAGATATTTAAATTATCCTTAAATACAGATGAGATACCAGAGGACTGGGGGAAAGCCAATGTTGCTCCACTGTGTAAGAAAGACTCTAAAGTAAACCAGGAAATTATAATCCAGTGAGCCTGACATTGTCATAAAGGGGGCACTGGGAGTGGACCCAAATGCAAGACACAGACACTGAAGTATTAGGAACAGGACAGGACTAGAGTTAGGGACGTGACTGGATGCAGACTAGGAGCTGGGACAAGAACACTGACTTGGGCTAGGCAAGCAAGACCAGGACCAGGAACTGGGAACTAGGAGCCTGGGCATGGACTCTGGGCCAGAGACTGGACAAGGACCCAGAACCTGATTCTTGACTCAGGCTCGGACCCCGGAACTAGGCAAGGACATGTGGCTACAGGACTGGATGAGGCTTGGATTCTTCAAGGCTTTCCTGGGCAGGATGAGGTACTTCTGGGCTGGGCAAGGCAAAAGGACAGGAACGCAGAGCCTTGGTCTCGGCAGAGACAGGAACAGGGACATGGAACGCAGAGCCAGGACCCCACCTTGGGAAAAGGACTTGGGGCCAGGGCTCTACACAGAGTCAGGACCCCTCTTATGGAGCAGGATGTAGGGCAGGGACTCATACACAGAACACTGAGACAGTTCTCCACTCAAGGTAGCGGCAAATGGCTGGACCTACCTAGCGAAGGCATGGACACAGAGACGGTTCCCAACACTAGGTAGCAGCAAACAGCCAGACCTACCTAGCAAAGGCTTGGACACAGAGACAGTTCAAAGCAATGACAGACAGTTCCTTATCTTGCTCCGGCAGCTGAAGTTGACAGCAGTACAGGCAAAGGTTACAGGTAAGGCTCCAGGAGGAAGGGGCAGAGAAGGGATTCAGACAGAGGGTTTGGATAGGAACAATCCAGCAACCAAAGCTGAACCAATGAGCTATTTATGTAGCCAGCCCAAGATGTGAATCAGCTGCCTCAATTAGAGCACCCAACAGAAAAAGGGAAAACCAGAAAACCTGGATTAAGGAACAATGGACTGGACCATGAACCGGATCATGAACCAGAATCCGGACTTCACAGACCGGACCATGACAGACATCTGTAGTGGCAAAATTATTGGAAGGTATTCCAAGGGACCGGATATATCAGTATTTGGATAGACAGGGACTGATAAGGTATAGTTAGCATGGCTTTGTGTGCGGTAGGTCATGTCTAATTAATCTTACAGTTTTTCAAGGAAGTTACCAGGAAAATTGATGAGGACAAAGCAGTGGATGTTATCAAAATGGACTTCAGCAAGGCATTTGGCAAGATCCCAAATAGAAGTTTGATCAAGAAGGTTCAGTCACTCGGCGTTCAGGATGAGGTAGTAAATTGGATTAGACATTGGCTTTGTGGGAGAAGCCAGAGAGTTGTAGTAGATGATTGCCTCTCTGACTGAAGACTTGTGACTAGTAGAGTGCCGTAGGATCCATTGTTGTTTGTCATCTATATCATTTGGCAGGATGGTGAGACCAAAGACAACATTCGGTGCAGACACAGCAAAGCTAGAAACGTCTTTAGATCAGTGAACAACATATGGAGATTAGCCAGGTAGTGTCCACACTAAGGTGAAACTGTACCAGAGCTGTGTTCTGTCCACACTCTTTTATGGGTCAGAATGCTGGCACATGACAGAATAACCTTGCCAAGCTGTGCTTTGATTCCTGGTAGGATCACCCATGCCAAACAGGTCAAAGGATAGAGGCCAGACTAAGAGGTCCACTGGTTCTCCAGGTACAGGGGTCCAGCTCATGGCTAACAACCCTGACTGGGCAAAAAAAAATCGTTACAGAAGCAACAATGAAGAATCTTATACCAATGCACAACGTGCTCCTGAGTCCCCACCCGGGATTTACATGACTAACAGTAGTGAAAACCCAGAGGAAACTACTGGCAGGATGAAGGAAGGCCTGAACACTGCCAAGATCAAGACTAAAATTGTTTTTTTGGAATGTACGAACCATGTACAACACTGGCAAGCTAGCACAAATAACTGCAGAAATGTGTCATTACAACCTACATATACTGGGCTTGAACGAAAGTAGATGGACAGAATCGGCAGACTAAAGGCAGCAATTGGTGAAATTGTTTTATACTCAGGAAGGGAAGATGGTCAGCATCATGATGTGTAGCTGTCATATTGAAGAAAGGGCTTGCTGGACTGGAAACTAATTAACAGTAGGCTGATGAGAGTCAGGCTGAAAGGGAAGCAAATGAACATGATTATGATCTTGTGCTATGCCTCAATTAACAACGGTAACATTGAAAAAAAGGATGGTTTCAATGAACAGCTGCAATTGGAGGTAGAATTAACACCATCCCATGTCATCATCACGGGAGATCTAAATGCCAAAGTGGGAAACAACTCACACTTCACTAGGATCATGGGCTCACATGGATGTGGAATGTTTTTTTTTAATATAATTTTTATTGAGTTTTCAAAGTAAATACAAGAGAAAAAAATATCTACCTTCCCCCCTCCCCTTAACCCTCCCCCCCCCGATATATACTACTACCTAAAGAGAAAAGGAAAAAAAAGAACTGTCTGAATATTGGAAGGTTTCCACATGCTCCATGGGATTAAAAATAAATTTAATATATATTTGTTACTTTCCCCAAGGAACCAAGATCTTTATCATATCTAAAACATTACTCAGCTTCTCAACTCTCATAGTTCCCTGGGGAATCTCTTTGAACTTCACCATGTTGCTATGTGTTTCCCTCCCAATCATTCAGGCAAAAAAAAAGATGGGATACAAAAAAAGAAAAAACAAAATACTCCCCCACTAATGTTGTGAATGAAAAGATACACAACACTACCCCCCTCCATTTTGCGGGTCGTGGCTATAGCCACGTTTGCACACATGAATAACGTAGCGATTGGTCAGTGTTTCTTCCAGCTCCCCCGTAACAAAAAATTGTATATATATAAAAAAGAAATTAATGTCATTATTCCCAGCTAGTATTCCTCAAATTTTAACCTTTCTTCCCCTCCCTCATATAATTAATAATATATTTATATATTCATCCGCCTAAAAATCCAACAGGCCTATTCCTTATTCCAGTCTTCATCTTTAATCCATCTCGCTCCCCTGGGTTTGTTCTTGTATCTGGTGAATATTCAAAGAATCTCGCACAAACTCCTCCGCTTTCCGGTAATCGTCAAAAAATCTTTTTTCTCCACCAGTCAAAAAAATCTTCAGGGTTGCAGGATAACGCAATATAAATTGATAACCGTGATCCCAAAGGGCTTTTTTCACTGGATTAAATTTCTTCCTTTTCTTCAAAAGTTCATAACTTATGTCAGGGTAGAAAAAAATTTTCTTCCCTTCTATCATCAGTGGCCCTTTTCTCCTCTTGGCAGATTGGGCAGCCGCCTGTAGAATCCTTTCTTTGTCTTGAAATCTTAAGAATTTTATTAAAATTGATCGTGGATATTGGTCATCTTGTGGTTTTGGTCTTAGAGCTCTATGTACCCGCTCAATTTCAATTGATCAGTCTTCCTCTTTCATTTGCAAGTTTTTCGGGATCCATCTTTGAAAAAATTCTATCGGATTATCTCTCTATATACCTTCTTTAAGACCAACAATTTTAATATTATTACATCTACTAAAATTTTCCAACACATTCACTTTCTCCAAGAGTCGATTTCTTTCCGTGTTCCAGAAGAGAACATCATTTTCTGTTTTTTCCACTTTATCGTTAATATGCTCCATTATTCTTTCCATCTTCTGAAGTTTCTTATCCATTTTATCCTGCGTTTTCATAGCTTTATCATAGCATATCTTCACGTCTCTAAGCTCTGTTCTTAATTTTCTTAGTTCAGCCGTTAATTGCAATAAAGCTTCTCTTATATCTCCGTCATCTCCTTTATTTCCAATCTCTTCCAGTTCTTCCTCCTCTTCTTCTGTATTCTCTGCGATATCGAATTCTGACTCTGAGTCACTTTCAGTTGCAGTGGCCGTCGGTTCTTGTAGTTTGAGTTGTGTCGATTTGCGCATGCGTACTTCTTTGCGCATGCGCATTTCCGGCACCTTCTTCCGAGAGACCGCTACCGCCGCCATTGCTCCCTGTTCTACGGCAGGGATAGAATGCATCTCCTCCAAAGGAGATCCAACCTGAATCCGAGGCTCCATCACTGCAGTAGGCCCTTTTTTCTTCCCATCTCACGGCGACTTCACAACAACAGACTTCTTCTGTTGCGGTTTACGAGGCATATCGTAGAGTAGTCTTACGAAGTTTATAAGTAGTTTTCGGAAAGTATTTATTAACTTTACTTTGTTTAAACGGTACTTTGCTGATTTTTTTACGGGAGAGCTGGATTTACATGTCCCAATCCCATGTCATCACGTGATGCCCCCCCGGATGTGGAATGTTGAATAACAATGGTGGGAGACTGGTGGAATTCTGTGCCAGGAACAGTCTGGTCTTGGTAATCCCTCTTTCCACACTGTAAAATCCTCAAACTAACATGGTGCTCGCTCAATAGACGTGACAAGAACCAGACTGACCATTTAATGACCAATAGTACATGGAGATGATCCTTGCAGGATGTAAAGGTGAAGAGAGGAGCAGATACAGGAAGTGATCACCAGCCTGTTGAAGCAGTGATGAAACTCAAGCTGTGAAGCATGGGGATCAGAACACATGTACAAAGACATCTTGATGGTGAGAAGCTCAAGGACACCAGTGTGAGATCTGCCTTCACCATTCAGCTTAAAAACAGATTCCAGGCCTTGCAAGACCTTGACAAGGATTTTTGTCAGCAAACAGGATTGACACAATGTGGAGACCAAATGCTTCAGTCTTTAAGGAGAGCAGTGAGGCTTGTCTAAGTTACAGAGCTGGAAAGAAGAACAAAGAATTGATACAGCAGGAAGCATGGACAGCCTTAGAAGAAAGACGGAAAGTTAAGAAGTGTTAGATAGAAAGCCTACACAAATCAAGGAGAAACTTCAACTAGTATATACTGAAGCTAACAAGAAAGTGAAGAAACTTGTAAGAAAGGATAAGAGTCCACATGGAAGACCTTACAGAGAAAGTGATCATGGAAATATGTACAAGATTTCAAAATTGCTATGTGTAAATTTCCAGGCCAGATCCAGTGGTCCCATGACAGATAAGAATAATCTGCTTTTAACAACTGCGAAAGAGCAAGAAGCACAATGGACAGAGTTGTTCAGAGAATTACTGAATAGACCACCATCAGGTGAAGAACCTGACATACAAGAGGCAGCAGAGGACCTCAACATCAACACAGATCCACAGAAGAAATTGTTGCTGTGATTAAAGCTCCAGGACATAACAATTTGAATGCCAAACTATTCAAAGCTGAACCAAATATTGCAGCAGCCATCCTGCAACCACTGTTTACTATAATCTGGGAACAGGGACAATTACCCAAGAAATGGACAAACAGGGTTATTGTTAGGGTCCCCAAGAAAGGAGCACCAGGTGATTGCAACAACTGGCATAGCATTACACTTTTGTCAGTGCCCGGCAAGATTCTCACCAAAGTCATTGTCCAATGGATTACAGATGCTGTCAATATGTGCTTGAGGAAAGAGCAAGCTGGCTTCAGGAGAAACAGAGGCCGTGTCAACCAGATCTTCATGCTGTGTAACATCATAGAACAGTGCACAGAGTGGCAGAGACAACTATATGTGAATTTTGTGGATTTTGAAAAGACTTTCGATAGCGTCCACAGGGACAGCCACTGGCAAATTCTCCATGCTAGTTTCTATAAGAGTTTCTATGCTAATTCCCCCTGCACATTTGAGCTCCAATTTGAGTTTTGAAGTCAAGACAGGAGTCAGGCAAGGGTGTGATTTAACCTAGTGATTGATTGGGTTATGAGGCAAATAATGAAAGATAAACAGAGAGGGATTAAGTGGACTCTCTTCTCTACTTTAGAAGACCTTGACCTTGCAGATGACCTCACATTACAGTCACATACATACCAGCACATGCAAAAGAAAACTCAGCACCTGTGTACCTTTGGTGGACAGGTTGGACGCAGAATCAGCCAGAGAAAGGTAGAGTACCCTCCTCCCGTCAAGCAAATGGCGTCCACTTACCCAGTACTGACAGATTCACCGACCCAGGAAGCATCATTTGGCATGATGGTGGGACCAAGGAAGACATTCACTGCTGACTCAGCAAAGCTGGAAATGTCTTCAGATCAATGAGCAGCAGATGGGGATCAAACAAGGACAACGTTCACACCAAGTTGAAGCTGTACCACAGCAGTGATCTGTCCAGACTCTTGTATAGATCAGACTGCTGGCACATGATAGACTGTGACCTTGCCAAGCTGTTGTTATTCCATATAATGAACCTCCAGAAGATCCTCTGTATTTTCTGGCCAAGAACGATCTCCAACCACAGCCTACTCCTTCAGTGTCACCAAGAGGACGTGGCCACAATCATCATCAGGAAACGTTGGAGATTGATCAGGAAACTCCCTGGTCTTCTTCAAACCAAAAGATTTTGGCATTTTAATACAACTTTGTTATCTGATAAGGAATTTTTAACATTTCTTGAGAAGCATATTATTTTGTTTTTTGAAGAGAATAGAAAGGAAAAGACTTCTAATCTTATTGTATGGGATACTTTCAAGGCCTGTATTAGAGGACAAATTATTTCTTATACTGCGAGTGTTAAGAATAAAGCTAATAAAGAAAGAATTGAATTAGCCAATCAATTGAAACAATGAGATCAAAAATATGCTATAGCTCCAGATCATGTTTTATATAAAAGACGTGTTGAAGTTAAAACTAAATATGATCTTCTGTTAACATATCCAATTGAACTTCTTAAAGATAAAACTCTATTTTATATTCACAGAGATAAATCAGCAAAATATTGGCCAACCAACTAAAAACTTCTGTAGTTAAACGACAAATTAAAGAAATTTGCAAAACTAATGGTGATAGGACAACTGATTACTCTGAAATAAATGATACCTCTAGAGAATTCTATTCTCAATTTTATAGTTCTGATTCCTCTAAAGATAATACTGTAATGAATAATTTTCCAGATCAATTAAATATCTCTGCACTTTCTGTAGATAATTGCAAACAGATGGATCAACCCATTTCTTATGAGGAAATCGCCGAGGCTATATGTTCATTATACTCGGGTAAGGCCCCGGGTCCAGATGGATTTTCTGGAGAATTTTATAAGGCTTTTTCTTCATTAATTATACCGCAGTTACACTTAGTCTTTTTGGATTCTTTCAAATTGGGTAGTTTGCCTCTGTCTTTTTATGAAGCTTCTATTTTGCTTATCCTAAAAGAGAACAAGGATCCAACTAAATGCTTTTCATATAGGCCATTTCATTACTTAATGTAGATACTAAAATTCTTTCTAAAGTTCTGGCTCGTAGGATTGAAAATATTTTACCTTCTATTATTTCTGATGATCAGACTGGATTTATTAAAAACCAACATTTCTATTTTAATATACGTTGTGTATTAAATGTTATTTACTCTACTTCTCAGGAGATATCGGAATGTGTGATATCCTTAGATGTCGAGAAGGCCTTTGATCAGGTTGAATGGAATTATTTATTTAAAACCTCAGAAAAATTTAATTTTGGACCAGATTTTATACAATGGATTAAATTACAAAGTTTGTACTTTATTTATCTCCTTCTACTTGGGTTCTTACTAATTTTCAAAATTTCAAACCATTTAAACTTCACCGCGGAACTAGACAAGGCTGTCTGTTGAGTCCTTTGCTTTTTGATCTAGCTTTAGAACTCCTTGCCATTGCTTTTCGAGAATCTAATGATACCTGTGGTACTTTAAGGAGAGGTATCACCCTCAAAATCTCACTTTACGCTGATGATATATTGCTTTTTATCTCTAATGTTGAGACCTCATTACCTTGCGTACTTTCTTTACTCCCCCGTTTTAGCCAGATTTCAGGATATAAATTGAACCTATATAAGAGTGAATTATTTCCTTTTAATAATTTGATATCAATTAATACTAATCTCCCTTTTAAAATTGTAAGGAATCAATTTACTTATTTGGGTATAACAATTACTAAGAATTGCAAACACCTGTTTAAAGAAAACTTTCTTACTTTATTGAACCATGTGAAAAAGATATTATTAAATTTGTTATCTCTTTCAATATTGTTGATGGGACGAATTAATTCTATTAAAATGAATATTCTACCTAAATTTATATATCTTTTTTAGGTTTTACCCATTTTTATTCCCAAATCTTTTTTGACTCTCTTGAATCTATTTTATCCTCCTATATATGGAAAAATAAACATCTTCGTTTAAATAAAGTTCATCTTCAAAAACCTAAAAAGTCTGGAGGTTTAGCTTTACCTAATTTTAGGTTTTATTACTGGGCAGTTAATATACGATATCTTACATTTTGGCTATATTACATTAATCATGTAGACTGTCCGGTATGGGTTTCTTTAGAAGCTAATTTTGTTAATAAACTTTCTGTTATTTCTCTTCTTGGACCCTCAGTTCCTTTATTTGTAAGTAAACTAACTGAAATTTAATAGTTAAACATACTCTGAGGATCTGGATACAATTTAAGAAACATTTTGGTTTATTGAGATATTCCTTTTCTAGTCCCATTTATTCTAATTTTTTTAAACCCTCCATGACTGATTTAGTTTTTAAAGAATGGGACAGGTTGGGTATTAAATGTTTTTGGGATCTGTTTGTTGGATGAAATCTTTTTTCATTTGAGCAAGGTACTCCTGGGCTGGGTGAGGCACATGGACAGGACGAGACCCCGAAGCCTTGACTTGGCCTTGGCAGAACAGGGACTCAGAGACTTGGACGAGAACTGGACACTCGGAGCCTTGGATGAGGACTGAACGCTTGGAGTCTTGGTCTAGAGCATGGGAACATGGAGCCTTGGACTTGAGACAGTAACATGGAACACAGAGCCAGGACCCCTCCTTGGGAACAGGACTTGGGGCAGGGGCTCAACAAAGAGTCAGGACCCCTCCTAGGGAGCAGGACATAGGGCAGAGACTCATACTCAGAACACAAAGACACGGTTCCCAACACAAGGTAGTGGCAAACAGCCAGATCTACCTAGCAAAGGCATGGACACAGAGACGGTTCCCAACACAAGGTAAAGGCAAATGGCCAGACCTGCCTAGCAAAGGCACGGACACAGAGACAGTTCCCAACACGAGGTAGCAGCAAACAGCCAGACCTGCCTAGCAAAGGCATGAACACAGAGACAGTTCCAAACAACGATAGACAGTTCCTTATCTAGACACAGAAAGGCTCCGGTCTTGCTCCAGCAGTAGAACTTTACAGTGATACAGGCATGGCTTCAGGAGGAAGGTGAAGGGAACAGTCCAGCAACTGAAGCTGAACCAAGGAGCTATTATTTAGCCAGCCCAAAATGAGAATCAGCTACCTCAATTAGAGCACCCAACAGAAAAAGGTAAAACTAGAAAAACAGGAATAAGGAACGATGGATCGGACCGTGAACCGGAATCCGGACTTCACAGACCGGACCATGACAATCAGAGACTTTCTAAGATCTCAATTATTCACATTTCCTATAAGCTCAGATAAGAACTTACTAGACGTAATTTTTAATTTGACACCTTTTCATAATGGTTCAGTATCTAATATTTATGGTATGTTGCTGGAGATGAGGCATGTCCCTTTAGACAAAATTCAGAATCTCTGGGAACAAGATTTACAGACATCAATATCTGAGGAAACTTGGAATGAAATTTTTAAACTGGTTAATACTTCATCGCTATGTGTTAGCCATTCCCTCATACAATTTAAGGTGGTACATAGAGCCCATGTGACTAAAGATAAGCTATCTCGTTTTTATTCGGATATATCTCCCTACTGTGACAGATGTAATAATGGAGAAGCTTCATTAATTCATATGTTTTGGACATGTCCATGTCTTGAAAAATATTGGAAGGAAGTTTTTCAAACTTTTTCTTTACTTTTCAAAGTCAGTTTTAAGCCTAATCCTCTGACGGCCCTATTAGGTTTTGTTGCAGGACAAGATATCAAGCTGAAGACATCTGATTTACATATTGTGGCCTTTAGCTCTCTTATAGCTAGGAGGGCGCTTTTGTTTAAATGGAAAGATGTTTCTCCTCCTACTTGTGCTCAATGGTTATGCGACGTTATGTCATGCTTAGATTTAGAGAAGGTTCTTTGTTCAATTTCTGAATCTTGTCAAGACTTTCAAACATTGTGGGGACCCTTTCTGAATTATTTTCAAAACTTTCAAAACCCTCAATTCGTTGTTTAAATTTAGATGTTGTCTATTATTAATTTTTATTATACGAAAAGGTATTTTACCTTTTTTCTCCTTAATAAACAGCTTCAGTCTCGGTAGGGGTTTGAGTCTTCTTTTGTAATAAATTAGTATATTTTGTAATAAATTAGTATATTTCAACTTTGACTAACCTACATGAATACGGGGTAATGAGATTGTTATTATGAATAGATATAATGTAATTGGTAGTTTTTTTTTACCTTTATATATACTTTCTTGTACTCTGTATTGTTTTATGTCAAAACTAATAAATATTGAAAAAGGGAAAAGGAGATTGATTGGGCACTTGATGGGAAGAGAGGCCAATTCCATCATCAAGGCAGCACTTCAATGGACCCCTAAAAGGTGGAGGAAACGCAGGAAATGAAAGACAACTTGGTGCCGTACCACAGAGGCAGAAATGAGGACCCTGAACCACACCTGGGGCACAATAGAGAAGATGGCCAAGGACAGACAGAGATGGAGGACCTTTATTGCTGCCCTAAATGCCAGCGGCATAACAGACACTAACAACATTAACAATTCTAAGGGACCTGATTTATGAGTACTTGGTAAGACATGGACTGATTAGGGATAGTCAGCATGGCTTCATGCATGGGAGGTCATGTCTAACTAAACTTATAGAGTTTTTCGAGGAAGTTACCAGGAAAGTTGATGAACGCAAGGCTGTGGATGTTGTCTACATGGAGTTTAGCAAGGCATTTGACAAGGTCCCTCATGGGAGGTTGGTCAAGAAGGTTCAGTCGCTCACATTCAAAATGAGGTAGCAAATTGGATCAGACATTGGCGTTGTGGGAGAAGCCAAAGAGTGGTAGTAGATAGTTGCCTCTCTGACTGGAGGTTTGTGATCAGTGGAGTGCCACAGGGATTGGTGCTGGGTCCATTGTTGTCTGTTATTTACTGTATATCAATAATCTGGATGATAATGTGGTTAACTAGATCAGAAAATATGTGGATGGCACCAAGATTGAGGGTGAAGTGTGCAGCGAGGAAGTCTATCAGAGCTCGCCCAGGATCTGGACTAGTTGTAAAAATGGCAGGTGGAATTCAATGCAGACAAGTGCAAGGTGTTGCACTTCAGTAAGACCAACCAGGGTAAGTCTTACACAGTAAACATTAGGGCACTGATGAGTGTGGTAAAACAAAGAGATCTGGGAATACAGGTCCAAAATTCATTGAAAGTGGCAGCACAAGTAGATAGGGTCATAAAGAAAGCTTTCGGCACATTGGCCTGCATAAATCAAATTATTGCGTATAGAAGATAGGATGTTATGTTGAAGTTGTATAAGGCCTAATTTGGAGTATTATGTGCAGTTTAGGTCACCAAGATAGTTTGCCTATCGCCACAACAGGTCAATAGCAGATGCAATCTCAATGGCTCTCCACACGGCTTTAGACCACCTGGACAACATAAACACCTACGTCAGGATGCTGTTCATCGACTATAGTTCAGCATTTAATACCATAATTCACACAATCCTGATTGAGAAGTTGCAGAACCTGGGCCTCTGTACCTCCCTCTGCAATTGGATCCTCAACTTCCTAACCGGAAGACCATAATCTGTGCGGATTGGTGATAGCATATCCTCCTTACTGACAATCAACACTGGTGCACCTCAGGGGTGTGTGCTTAGCCCACTGCTCTACTCTCTGTATACACATGACTGTGTGGCTAGGTATAGCTCAAATAACATCTATAAATTTGCTGACGATACAACCATTGTTGGTAGAATCTCAGGTGGTGACGAGAGGGCATACGGGAGTGAGATATGCCAACTAGTGGAATGGTGCCGCAGCAACAACCTGGCACTCAATGTCAGCAAGATGAAAGAGCTGATTGTGGACTTCAGGAAGGGTAAGACGAAGGAACACATACCAATCCTCATAGAGGGATCAGAAGTGGAGAGAGTGAGCAGCTTTAAGTTCCTGGGTGTCAAGATCTCTGAGGATCTAACCTGGTCCCAACATCTCGATACCGTTATAAAGAAGGCAAGACAGCAGCTATACTTCATTAGGAGTTTGAAGCAATTTGGCATGTCAACAAATACACTCAAAAACTTCTATAGTTGTACCATGGAGAGCATTCTGACAGGCAGCATCACTGTCTGGTATGGAGGGGCTACTGCACAGGACTGAAAGAAGCTGCAGAAGGTTGTAAATCTAGTCAGCTCCATCTTGGGTACTAGCCTACAAATTACCAAGGACATCTTTAGGGAGCAGTGTCTCAGAAAGGCAGCATCCATCATTAAGGACCCGCAGCACCCAGGACATGCCCTTTTCTCACTGTTACCATCAGGTAGGAGGTACAGAAGCCTGAAGGCACACACTCAGCGATTCAGGAACAGCTTCTTCTCCTCTGCCATCCCATTCCTAAATGGACATTGAATCTTTGGACACTACCTCACTTTTTTTTAATATACAGTATTTCTGTTTTTGCACGTTTTTTAATCTGTTCAATATACAGTACGTAATGGATCTACTTGTTTGTTTATTATTATTATTATTATTTTATTTATTACTTATTTTTCTCTCTGCTAGATTATGTATTGCATTGAACTGCTGCTGCTAAGTTAACAAATTTCACGTCACATGCAGGTGATAATAAACCTGATTCTGAATTTAACATCTCTAAAATACGTGCTCCTAGTACCAATGATCTCAGTGGATTACTTTTCCAATAGGCTTCACAAATAACAAATTGTACACTTCACATTACAGTTGTCTTACTTATGAATAATCATAATTCACAGTGTGCATCTATTGTAACCGATTGTAACTGCTGAGCTTTGTACAGACCAAAACATTCACTAACTTCTACAGTAATTACTACGGTACATTTTTACTAATATATCCTCAAGTCCATAAATTAACAATAGCACATCTTAGTTTGTTCTTCTTACGACTACCCAACATCCTTACGTCAGGGCCTATATAACATCTTTGACAGAATCTTCAATGTTCTTGGATTACCTCCACATCACAACACATTCTTCTTTCAAGGCATCCAGCTCACTCTGAGCTTGGTTCATTCTATTTAGTAACTGTGAGTGACAGAAATCTAGTAGTCCCTACGCAAATTCTTGGATTTATGCAGCCTCATCCCCTGCAGTGGTATCATCTGACTTATTTATAATGACTCACTGCAACCCCACATGTCGAGCTTCTGACCTTCTACTTCAACAATGGATTGTTGCAACTGTGCAGACATTGTCCCAGCTCTCTGGTGAATCAGGCAAATCACAGTTTCTATTTCTGAACTGCGTGCTTCTGAGGACTATGAGTATTCCTGTTACTCAGGAAAGGCAAGATCACTATCCTAACTGCCTGAACTCAAACTGCTCTTCAAGGACATGTCACCCTGAGCTACATTAGTGGCGCTCTTGTGATTACGTGCCAGAACATTGTCTATCCACCCTGTGATGGTCACTGCAGACACATTCACCATGGATGCCTTCTTCCTGTGTATCTCACTGTCGGTGTCCTGCAGCATTTATTTTACTAGCCCTCTGGAGTGAAGTAAGGTTCATTTTAAAGAACTTTCTTCAACCCTTGACTTTTCCCACCAACCTGACTTCACATATCACTTTCCAGCTAGCCTCTTTCCCCTCCCCTACCTTGTTATTCTGGCAACTTCCCCCTCCCCTTCCTTCTCCGTCTTGAAGAAGGGTCTGGCCCAAAACGTCGACTGTTTATTCATTTCCATAGATGCTGCCTGACCTGCTGAGTTCTTCCAGCATTTTGTGTGTGTTGCTTTAGTTCTGTGCCATTTTTACTGGCAGACACAGCAAACACGTAAGTTACAGAAAATGCTTTTAATTTCCTAGAAGGTCTATTCTATGTGGCTCGTACCAACTGGCACTAGAACTCCACATCTAGGAATATCATCTTTCCTTCTAGTCCTATGTGAATTCACTACAAGTTTGGCTTTATATCTTTGGACCTTCCAGCCATCTACCTCAGTGGTCCCCAACCACCGGGCCGCAGAGCATTTGCTACCGGGCCGTGAGAAAATGAAATGATTTGGCGATAGGAGTCAGCTGCACCTTTCCTCATTCCCTGTCACGCCCACTGTTGAGCTTGAACACACGTGAGGTCATTAACAGCGCGTCATCCATGTCAGCGCGGGAAGAAGATCAACTCCTCCAGCTTGCAAATGACGGCGGGCTGAAAAGTATGTTTGACATAACATCTCTGCTGGCATTCTGGATCAAAGTCAAGGCTAAATATCCTGAGATAGCCACGAAAGTACTGAAAACGTTGCTTCCATATCCAACATATCTCTGCAATGAATGTAACAAAAACCAAATTGCGGAATAGACTGGACATAAGGAATCCCCTTTGAGTATCGCTGTCTCCCTCGATGGCACCGTCTTGTTGCAAGAAAACAAGCCCAGGGCTCCCACTGATTCAGCGATATTGATGTGTTGCAATGATGTTATATGTTCATACGGGGAAAATATGTGCTGTGTGTTTAATATCCAAACATTACTCAAAATGTTATAATGCTATTGACTGATAAGTGACTTATATAACCATATAACAATTACAGCACGGAAATAGGCGATCTCGGCCCTTCTAGTCCGTACCGAAAGCTACTCTCACCTAGTCCCACCGACCTGCACTCAGCCCATAACCCTCCATTCCTTTCCTGTCCATATACCTATCCAATTTTCTTTAAATGATAATATCGAACCTGCCTCTACCACTTCTACTGGAAGTTCTTTCAACACTTACTTCAAGCTCCCCGTCCTCCCCTGATGATTGACTTATCACTATATTCATGCGAGGAAAATATGTGCTGTGTGCTTAATATTAAATTTGTTAGATAAACCCTTTTAGAAACGAAATTGGGTGTATTAGCCCCTTATTACCAATATTCCGGTCGTGATTAACACCCCCAACCCCACCCCCCTGGACAGAATCGCTAAAAACGATTTGCAGAGAATCATATCGGCAGGTACACACATGCGCAGGTCACGCATGTGCACTGGTGCCCGCGCAAGGCTTCATGGTCATTGTAGTCTTTCCTGGGATAAACACAACGTATTTTTTGACTGCTGCTCTTGTCCGTTGGCAAGAGTTCGTTACACGCGCACCCCCCCCCAACCCCGGGTCGGCCGGTCCGAAGAATATTGTCAATATTAAACCAGTCCGCAACGCCAAAAAGGTTGGGGACCCCTGATCTCCCTGACCTGTATCTACTGCATGTACTGGGCCAACTTTTGGCTTACACCCTCTGGGGAAGATATCATTTTTAACTGCTTTGCTCACCTCTTAGCTCAAACCTCACACTCATTGTCCCATGGGCTATCGTCAAGCTCTGTCTTAAGGAAACCAGTACATCAAGGCATTGGACTAGCGACCTGAAGGTCGTGAGTTCGAGCCCCAGCCGAGGGAACGTATTGTGTCCTTGAGCAAGGCACTAAATCACACAGTGCTCTGCGACGGCACTAGTGCCAAGCTGTATGGGTCCTAATGCCCTTCCCTTGGACAACATTGGTGTCATGGAGAGGGGAGACTTGCAGCATGGGCAACTGCCAGTCTTCCATACAACCTAGCCCAGGCCTGCGCCCTGGAGAGTGAAGACTTTCCAGGCGCAGATCCATGGTCTCGCAAGAGTAACGGATGCCTTTATGGACTGATGAACACACCACGATTTATGCCTTATCTCACCTGCTCAAGTGGTGGAACAGTTGCCAGTGAGTTTTCATTCTCCTTGATTAGCAATGCCCCTGAGCTCTGAACAGCCTGACACTCCCATGCCCATAAATATATAAATAACTGCAGCACCCTTTAATTGCATGATCTCTGCCTGGATGTCAATTCACCAGTTCACTGTTTAGTGGTAAATTGCAGTCCAGCTATTAAATTTATTTGAGTAGTTTTTATATCAGTTCACATTCTATGTTTGAAATAAAGTAGAAATTTTTACAGCAGAGAAATAAAAACAGTATTTCAATTATTTACAGAGTGGGAGATGGGATGCCACAGATTCAATTAATTTATTCACACTACCAATTGTGTGACTAGTTGGTATGCATGCTGTGGTGCAGTGTGTTACTCCATTTTGACTATGTCTAGGCCATTGGATTAAAGATGAATAAATGTGAATGATTTAAGTCTTTTCAATTGAAGTTAATATATATCATACTGTGTGAAGTACCTATGTAGATCTCAATTGTTCACTGCTCACAAGTTTCTCTAGTGTGGCTGAGTACTTACATATATACATAGATGATTTTAATATTTGAGTAACACACACAAAATACTGGAGGAACTCAGCAGGTCAGGCAGCATTTATGCAGGGGAATGGACAGTTAGAGTTTATTCATCAGGACTGGAAAGGAAGGGGGAAGAAGCATCTGCAGAATTTCTTGTGTTTACAATTTTGACATTATGGCTTTAATGGTAAATATTTAATATTGATATAATGCCACAATAATAAAGTTCAGCATTCAATATAACATGCACAAAGTCAAAATTCCTTGTGGATTCCACCAGTCTTTCACTGTAATCCCAATAAAGAGGCTTCATAAACCCTCAGAAATTAGCAGGAACCCAATTCCCACTCTCAATTTACCAAAGTTTCTGGGATTTTCTCTTCACCTTGAAAGGACTGGAATCTGTCTTCCTCTTCCAAGGTAAATGATGGAGAAGCTTGGAGTCATGGGTATGACCTCCCATTTTCTTATGACATAGAAAGAGGCCAATTCTTTTCATTTCATTCCACATAGACCTCAATTTATGCAACTTATCCTTATTTAGCTTTAGCTCAACAAGCAAATGATTACTAGCTTTCTTGAGGGGTGCTCATGAAAAGTGGATGAAGAAGCACTGGGCACAGAAACTGTGGGACACAGAAGCAGTCATTTGGTCTATTATGCAGGTGCCAGTTGAAAAAGAGCTTCCAAACCTTACCCCACTTTCCAGCATTGGGTCTGTAACCCCAAATCTCACAGCTCTTGAAGTACAAATTCAAGCACTGAGTGGTTAGTAAACTTGACTTAATTAATTTGACAAGATTAATCAGAAAGCACCAGGGCTTCACCACTCTAGTTGAGACAACAATTAGTCAATACAGATGCTCAAGAAACCAAGAAGCCCAACGCTTTACAGCAAGCCGCAGAGCTCTACAGTGCTCATGACAGTAAACATTCCATAGTTGGCCACTCACTGGACAGATGCTGAGGGAGAGATCATGTGAGCAAGGTACCGCATATTACTCATCCAAAAAGGTACTCCTTCCAACGTGATTCTACTGACTCATCACCGGTGTGACCCATGGTGAGAGGGGAATAAAATGTATGGCAATAGAAGTTTTATTCGTTTCTTAGACCATATTATTGTTGAGTACCTTCTTTTCGGCACTTTTTGGTGTTTCCAGGCTCTAAATGCTTTTATTTTTGGCGTCTTTCATCAACCATATAACCATATAACAATTACAGCACGGAAACAGGCCATCTCGGACTTTCTAGTCCGTGCTGAACTCTTACCCTCACCTCATCCCGCCGACCTGCACTCAGCTCATAACCCTCCATTCCTTTCTTGTCCATATAGCTATCCAATTTAACTTTAAATGACAGCATCGAACCTGCCTCAAACACTTCTGCTGAAAGCTCATTCCACACAGCTACCACTCTCTGAGTAAAGAAGTTCCCCCTCATGTTACCCCTAAACTTTTTCCCTTTAACTCTCAACTCATGTCCTCTTGTTTGAATCTCCCCCACTCACAATGGAAAAAGCCTATCCACGTCAACTCTATCTATCCCCCTCATAATTTTAAATACCTCTATCAAGTCCCCCCTCAACCTTCTACGCTCCAAAGAATAAAGACTCAACTTGCTCAACCTTTCTCTGTAACTTAGGCGATGAAAGGTGCAATGCCTGGTGTGATCTGCCTGATGCAACATGTTTGCAGACTGGATATTGAACTTTTTGCTGTTGGGCTTCGGCCATATTCCACCGAGATACAACACTGGGCGGCACGGGAGGTCGTCCCTGCCTGTGGCCATGGAACGTGCAGCTCCTCCCGTGGAGGGTCAGACACCCTGAGCCAATAGGCTGGTCCTGGACTTATTTTCCATCTGGCATAGTTTGCATTTTGTTGTTTGATTGTTTGTGGTTTTTGTATTGCTATATTTATGCTCTATTCTTGGTTGGTGCGGCTGTAACGAAACCCAATTTCCCTCGGGATCAATAAAGTCTATCTATCTATCTATCTATATGTTCCTTGAAGTTGACGCATAATGTGAAATCGCATAATGTGAATAATTATTTAAATAGAGAAAATAGGGATGGGTTCCAGAGGGCTTCCTAAATATGTTTCATCTGTAACTTATTCACATTTTTATACCATACGACACAAAAGCAGAACTACAAGACAACATTTGTATTATATTTAATCAACTTAAGGTAATATTCAATGTAATAAATCATAGAAAGTTAACATCCTCTGGTGTACAGTACTTACCAACAGTGGCAGGTGTGTTCGCTCCGGGAGATGAGTGGTTGTTGTGGTGTCGGGCAGCTTTACACGGATAAGGTGGATGGTTGTGGTCGTTGGGATAATATCAAGCACAGCAATGGGTGAAGGAAGACTCACAGAACTCTTAGAACTACTGGCAGCAGAAAGATTACAGCAATTTGCATAAAGTGGTGAGGGTTGTTTGCTTGGAAGCATTTTGTTTTAAATTTGGTTGTCGGGAAGAAGGGTTGACAGCAGGGAACGACTGAAATGTTGACTTCGTTCTAAACTTGGGTCCATGTCCATCGCCATTTGTGCTAAGTGTTCCGACTTCCACCATTCCCACACCATTGGTAAACTCCCGGGATTTTCAAAATCGGCGGTTGCTTGCAGCATCTGAGAGATAGTTTGCTGTAAAAAAAATACGTATGCCTTGAATGTGGATCACACCTTGGTCGAGTGGTTGAATCAGTGATGTTGTGTTAAGCGGCAGGAAACGCACTGTTATGTTAGGATGAATGCTGTCCAAATGTTTATGATGGGCTGGTACATTGTCAAGCAACAAAAGAACTTTAAAGGCAAGATTCTGTTCCTGGCAGTAGCGTCCCAGAGCTGTGTTACCTTCCACTGATGCCACGTTGTTTATAATTTCCAACTTGTTTTCAAGTGTTAAAGCGGTACTCTGCCATCAGCTGACAGCCCAAGACATGACATTGGATGCTTAGGAGGCATAGTTAAGTATTTCAAGCACAAAATCACTGCACTGTAGGTAAAACCACCAGAAGTTTAAGATCACGCATCCACACCTTGCCAAAGCCAATGCGAGAGTGGCGGGAGTGAAATTGTGAGGCGCGCGCACCTGACTTGTATTGGCAGGAAAGCGGTGCTTCTCGTCCCAACAGTGAGACTGTGAGGTGTGTGCATGTGACTTGTATTGGCGGGAAGGCAGTGTTCCTCGCATAACTGTGAATCCGCATAGTCTGACGACGCATATAACGAGGATAGGGTGTACTTTACCGTGCTTTTAATATACTTAATGAAGTAGCATTTACTGCTTCCCTGCGCAGAGGTTCCACAAATTCACTATTCTCCAGGAAAAGCAGTTTCTTTTCATCTCCATCCTAAATCTATTCCCCTGAATTTCAAGGCTATGTTCCCTAGTTCTAGTCCCACCATTTGAAGCAACTTTCCTGCTGCTATATTATTTATCACTCCCATAATTTAACATTTCTATAAGACACCCTCTCTTTCTGAATTCCAGCAAGTAGAAGACTATAAGTACAAACATTTCATTCCCATTTACACTTCTGCACTGAAGAATGACAATAAACAATTTTGTATCTTGAATCCGGAATAAAACATAGGATCAGGATCAGGCCATTTAGCCCATTGAGTCTGCTCTGATATTTGATCATGGCTGATTTATTATCCCTTTCAACCCCATTCTCTTACCTTCTCCCCATAACTTTTGATGCCCTGACTAATAAAGAACCTACCAGCCTCCGCTTTAAATATACCATATGACTTGACGTCCACAGCCACCTGTGGCAAAGAATTCCACAGATTTACCACCCTCTGACAAAAGAAATTCTTCCTCAATTCTGTTCTAAAGTGATGTATTCTGAGGCTGTGACCTCTCATCTTAGACTCCTCACTATAGGAAACATTCTCTCCATGTCCTTTCTATCTTGGCCTTTCAATATTCGATCATTTTCAATGATATGTCCCTCATTCTTCTAAATTCGAGCGAGTACGGGTCCAGAGCTATCAAACATTCCTCATACATTAACCATTTCATTCTGGGAATCATTCTTGAAAACATCCTCTGGATCCTCTCCAATGCCAGCACATCCCTTCTCAGATAAGAGGCCCGAAAGTGCTAACTAAACTCCAAGTGCAGTCTGACCAATACCTTGTAAAGCCTCACCTCTTCCATCACCACCATACGTGTCCAAACAGCCCTAAATATACACCCTATCCTCGTTATATGCGAGGACATTCCCGATCAAAACTTTTCCATGGACGGCTTCCAGACCGTTCGGGCTGACCGGAAGTGCACTGAGAGCGGTAAGCGTAAAGGTGTTGGGTGCTTACTGTTCTGGTTAACAACAGATGGTGCAATCCGGGTCATATTACGATCGAGGAATGGGTTTGTAGACCAGATATTGAACTTTTTACTGTTGGACTTCAGCCATATTCCACCGAGATACAACATTGGGCGGCACTGGAGGTCGTTCCTGCCTGTGGCCATCGAACTTGCAGCTCCTCCCGTGGAGGGTCAGACACCCTGAGCCAATAGACTGGTCCTGGACTTATTTTCCATCTGGCATAGTTTGCATTTTGGTGTTTGACTGTTGGGGTTTTTTCTCTTTTTAACCAAATTTCCCTCGGGATTGATAAAGTATATCTATCTATCTATCTATCTATCTACGCAAGAGGAAGCAAGCACAGCACGCAGTAATCTTTGAATGTAACTTAGATATTTCACTTGTATAAATATTTTTGATTTTATTCAATATTAGTACTCTTTCACTCTAACCTTGATCTGAATATTGTAATTTTTCCCATCACAAGAATAAATGTAGAGCACATAGCATTTAGTGTAAGCTATTATAGTGCCAGCAACTCTGGTTCAGTTGTGTCAGTCTGTAAGGAGTGTGTATGTTCTCCCTGTGACAACATGGGTTTCCTCTGGGTGCTCCCGTTTCCTCCCACATTCCAAAGATGTACAAGTTAGTAGGTAATTGGTCACATGGGTGTAATTGGGTGACACAGCTCGAGAGTCAATTACTGTGCCGTATCTCAAAATAATACAGTAAAATAAATAAATACAAAATTTGCATATATTGGTGTAGAAATTAATGTTGTAGAAATCATTCGTAAGGCCAGTGATGTTGTGGGGATGGAACTGGACTCTCTCACGGTGGTGTCTGAAAAGGGGGTGCTGTCTAAGTTGCATGCCATCTTGGTCAATGTCTCCCATCCACTACATAATGTACTGGTTGGGCACAGGAGTACATTCAGCCAGAGACTCATTCCACCGAGATGCAACACTGAGCGTCACAGGAAGTCATTCCTGCCTGTGGCCATCAAACTTTACAACTCCTCCCTTGGAGGGTCAGACACCCTGAGCCAATAGGCTGGTCCTGGACTTATTTCATAATTTACTGGCATAATTTACATATTACTATTTAACTATTTATGGTTCTATTACTATTTAGTATTTATGGTGCAACTGTAACGAAAACCAATATCCCCCAATATCAATAAAGTATGACTATGACCAATATTACCTGAATTCCCTTCAGGCAACAGGAAATCTATATTACCCTTTATATAATAATCACAAAATCTCCCTCGTATGCAGCTGTCCAAAGGTGCAATTCAGATGTGCTTCACTGGAGAAGTCAGACTATAGGCTTTGAAGGAAAACTGAGTGTTGTTGCCCAGGTTTGGCAGTTCAATCTGTATTACTAATGTAGTCTGCTACTTTTTCATTGCAACTCAACCCTCAATCTGGCTCGCCTTTTCAGGCCCAGTGTGCTTGTGCTGATTCATCCCTGGAATCTTATTGAACTTGGGACTTTGTTAACTCACACCAGTTAATATGTTCATTGCAGAGACCTCAGAGGGTCATTCTTGGAAGGCATATTTAAATGTAAAACTCAACCTCCCTAATTTACTATCAGCGGTAAATTACTATGCAATTAACGAGAAAATGGCAAGCATGACTGATAAGATTACATATTAAATGTCATCTCTCTTGGCAGTATTTTCACCTTTTATAGGCAGTGGGTTCAAGAACACAATGGACTTGAAGTTATAATCTAAGATGATACTTCAGGGCAACACTGAGAGGAAGCAGAATTGCTCGAGGTGTTCCTTTCAGATAGAATGTTAAGCCATGGTCTTGTCTGCCTTATCAGTTGAATGTGAAATTCTTGTGAGCTTTTTCAATAAATGCAAGGAGTTCTGACAGATCTTACTCCATCAGCCACCATCATCATAAACATATTATTTGCTCATTCATTAAATTATTCTGTGCAACATCTTGATGTATACACACTTGCCTAAAATTTTAATTTGCAAGCATGCCTTAAGTAACCTATGGGGCACACAAGGGTAAGTCAAGGCTGGGGTAAGGCTTTGGAATCTCCAAAGGAGGTGGAACCATGGTTGGTGGGAAGGTTGGAAGATCAGATCAGTGAGTAAAAGAGTCAAGGAAAGGTGAAGCTGTTAAGGATTCATTGTTGCATGAGACCCTGCAGGCTGTGTTGGTGAGGTGCCAACTGTTGAGTAGCGATGGTGATCCATAAATTAGAGAGTAACAGTCACTGGCAGCTGGATAAGGCGAGAGTTGGGACCATGATCATCCAAAGAGAAAGTGTCACACAGCATGGAAACAGGCCTTTTGGTCCACAGATTCTGCACTGACCATCATTTACGTAAATCCTACACTAAGGCAATCTCGTCCAGTCCACATCCCATTAGCTATACCCACCCCACCCCACTTCTCCCCCACCCTCATATTCTGCTACAGGAAGCTAATTAGCTTTCTAAACAGTATGTCTTCAGGATATTGAAGGAAACCAGAGTGTCCAACAGAAACCCATGCATTCAAATGGTGTACGTAAAAACTACATACAGACAGCAATGCAATCTGGATTGAACCAAGGTTACTCGGGCTTTACTAACTGCTCCCACTGCTGCATTGCTGGTGGCTTTCAGCAAGTTGGCAAGTTGGCAGGCAGGGATCATTGCTTGGAAGTGGTGATCAGTATTCAGTAGAGTTTTGTGGCTGGTGTGGGAATGTTACACTTTGTGGTTTCTCTTTTAGGTTCACCTGGGAGATCAGTGGTGGGGTGTTCACCAAGGGTTGTGATAAAATAGGTGGGAGTAAGTATCTGGTTGGATGTTTAAGGTGCCCAATGAAAAGGAGGATAAGTAAACTGCCAAAAGCAGATTAACCTTTACCTTTGTCCCTGCGCTGACTAGGAATCTGCTGGAGAGGTCCCACTATAACTCACAGATAAGCAAGCTTCATCAGTCCATTGGAAGCCTGCCTCTCCATTAAGAATGGCACAGGCAATTCAAAAGCTACTAAAGTTCTTGCAGGTAATATCTGAATGTGCATTGAACATCAATAAATACACAGTGTATATCCAGAGTGCTCTACATGTTATACTTCAGACAATCTGAGATCCTCAAGATTAAAAATTGATGATATCAATTGACATATTAATTTCCATTGAAGGTAGATCCTGTAGCACACAAGGATATGTTACTACATGGCCCAATCTCTGGTCAATTGTCTATTAGGTTTGGATCTATAATTCTCTATTGGGTCCATATTTCAAAAATAGTTGATGATCTCTGCAGTGCATTGACACATTCTGAGAAACTGCCAAAATGCTATTAATACTGCAAAAATACCATCCACAAACCTGTAAGAAAGCTCAAGTCATAGATTATGTGGGTCAAAGATGGCCTGGGCCTCAGGTCGGCTGGTGTTTACAGAATTCCCTGTGAATGCGGAGCAGTGTATATTGACCAGACAGAATGCATAGTGGAAACCCACATCAAAGAGCACAGGAGGTGTATCTGTTTGGGTCACCCAGAGAAATTGGCAGCAGCAGGACACTGCATTCATAATGGCCATAGGATTGACTTTGACAACACAAAACTACTGTGCTGCACCAATGGCTTTTGGGACCACCTGGTGAAGGAAGTCATTGAAATAAAGCTAGACAAATGGAGTTTTAACAAAGATGAAGGTCTCATTCTAAGTAAGAAAACTGGAATTCGATTGTAGTGGGAGAGTGGGAACCTGATTGATGAGGACCAACCAATCAGAAGGGACAGACAACAGAGGAATAAATACCACTGGACGAGACAGGCACAGGCATCATCTCTAATGAAGATGGCAGAGTTTGTCATCGAAACAACAGTTAAAATTGATACCTGTATCTGGCTGGAATCCTGAGGAGAGTTTATTTGTCATAAACATTGGGAAAGCACTAGATCCTTTTTCAATGTTTACATCTTTAAAAAAATATAATATAGAATGGAAATAACTTGCTCTAAATTGGCCTGTTAAATGAATCAGATCTGAATAAACCTCAGTTCAAAGTACAGATTCTTTCTTCATATTGCAAATGAATAATTCTCTGAATTTATTTATCTGTATTATAGTTTAAAAGGATTGATGATGTATGTCACCCTTGGTTAACTTTTCTGGATTGCTTTCACGTCATATCTATTGATCAGTGAAAACGACCTTAATAGCTATCCCCTGGAAATGTATTCTTGGGTCATTTTAATGCAAGTTGATACTCAATTTAAAAACATAATAAATGAATAGGTGGCCAGCACTGCTTCAGGTTCTGATCTGTTCTGCTCACTTTACGTCTGGCTTGTCAGCATTGTGGAAAAACACTCTTACAAATCTCATTGCTTTCCTGAGTCCTGAATTCCTTTATCCCTGTTTTCTTACACCTAACTGCAGTATAGAATTCTTATTGAGTGCTGCTTTTGTTTTGGGAATGTTGATGATTATGTTGGGCAAAATGAAAGTTAGTTCAATAAGGCTCTTTCAAATGTTATCAACTAGCCAATGTTCTTCTTTTGCTGTGTGTCATGCTAACATTATCTTCTTACTCCTATTCACTGCCATCTTACTTCTAGCATTCTCACAATCAAAGCCTTTTTATACGCGGAAGATGTAGCGCACTCTGAAAACTTCATTTGGATTAGAGTAGGAAATTCCTGATCGCTGAAGGCATCTGAACCGTTGTTTTAACATGTTTGTATATGTCTCAAAATGAAAACTTTAGACCAATGTAATTCATTATATAAACTGAGTCAAACAACAAATTATGAAACCACAAAATATAACATAAAATAAAATGGAAATTGTGTAGTCATAGTCATACTTTATTGATCCCGGGGGAAATTGGTTTTCATTACAGTTGCACCATAAATAATAAATAGTAATAAAACCATAAATAGTTAAATAGTAATATGTAAATTATGCCAGGAAATTATGAAATAAGTCCAGAACCAGCCTATTGGCTCAGGGTGTCCAAGGGAGGAGTTGTAAAGTTTGATGGCCACAGGTAGGAATGACTTCCTATGACGCTCTGTGTTGCATCTCGGTGGAATGAGTCTCTGGCTGAATGTACTCCTGTGCCCACCCAGTACATTATGTAGTGGATGGGAGACATTGTCCAAGATGGCATGCAACTTAGACAGCATCCTCTTTTTAGGATGAGTGTAATACGTCAGCATGGACATAATGGGCTGAAGGGCCTGTTTTTCTGCTGACTTTGTGACCCCGGGGCTTTTAAGATTACTTCAAGACATAGGTCCTAAGTATCTGCACTGGGGCTGGAAGGGTGTGGTATTCCTGCTGCTGGTCACACTTAATACTGATAAAGTATGTTATTTCAATTTATAATTGTGCAGATGATTCAGAATCACTATGTTGTTATCAGCTCCTACCCATGGACAGCTCAGCCATCCCACCCGTTCAGAGAGCACATAGAAATCAGTTACTCAAAAGAAAAATGACATACACATCACACGGAGAAAATAGAAACATAAAGTAATAAACAACACAAAGCAAAAATCAAAAATAAATACAGATCTTTTTGTTTCCAAATCTTTTCATATGGACAATGCTTGTTGGTTTGAACAGTTGATGACATAATAAGTGCAGCTAATAAGGTTGGTTCAATTAAAGGACTGCATTGTATGTATAGGAGGCGACAGCAGTTTTCAATTAATCTTCACATGCATTTGTCATCTCTCTTTTTTTGCTCTCATTGTGAGTACTAAATGACTTTACTAGATATTAAAAATTTGCACTGGAATAGATTTGGAGACTAGATAAATTGTAGCACAGCATCCAATCAGAATTGTCCAAATAATTGTATTTCTGCCTCAGTTTACCCTTGGTAAACAAAATTATAACTTGGTGTGTAAAATGCTTGTCAGATTTTTAAGTGGATTTTTTCAGCTATAATTGTAATGGGTGGGGGGGGATGTCCTAATCTTCCAATAATTATCATCACATTCACTCAGGACAGCTCCTAAAGAATAGTGGTGCTTTTCACAATCATAGGATGAACCAAATTCCTTTGAATCCTGACCAACCCAATGATGTGTTGTCTGGGAAAACTGTTCAATTTCAGGCTAGGTTTTGCCCAAAGCTGACATTTCTGTCAAATAGCTTTTCAGAAACTTGTAAACTCAAAGCAAAATTGCAGCAAATTATGTATTTATTTTTTTTAAACATAGGATAATCATCACTGAAGTATAGGAAATATGGCAGCCAAATTGTACTCAGCAACATGTTATAAGCAGCATTAGGAAAATAACCAGATAAATTTGCTTTTTGTTTTTGGATAAAGCTTAAATAACAGCCAGAATCTCCCTAATCATTGTTTGAAATGGCACCATAGGATTATTTTCATGTCTACCAAAAGCAATAGATTTATCTCGTAATTCATCACAAGTTCTATCGATTTGGAGTACTGCCATACAAAATTTACTTTAGGAATGTCCATGAATAGATACTAGAATAGTCCTAGAATCATATTACATTCAGGCTACCTGAAGGTTAGAAACTGCAGCAGGAATCTTTCTGTCCTTAGTCCACTATTTATATGTTTGTTCCACTGGGATTTGTTTGCTTTATACAAAGTGTGTTGTCTGCACATTGGCAGATGTGCTGGACACAAGATTTTTTTTATAAACAGGTATTGCATAAAAGGTGGATGGCAAGTCAGATTGAAAACCAATCCACACTAAATTCTCATATTTTTCTGATATAGTATGTCTCAGTCACTCCCTCAGTGTGAGGATGATTTGCTTCTACTTCTGTGCAGTGGGTTCTGAGGTAGCTGCAGAGGCCAATGGGCATCTGTAGACTCAGCCAAAGATGGATAGGAAGGTGATTGTTTTAGGAAGTGGTGAGCACTGTTGTTGTTCATTCATTAAGTCCAGTCCAACACTTTGTGACCTCATGGCATGGTCCATTGGGTTTTCATGGCACGGTATGGAAGTAAATTGCCAGGCCTTTCTTCCGCACAGATACTGCCACTGCCCAGGTGGGACCCGGCTGGGTTTGAACTCAGGACCGACTGCCTTGAAGTCCAGTGCTGATGCCACTACACCACCAGCCGGTGAGGACTAGATTAGATTAGATTAGATTATGAGGACACTCAGTCCTCATTTATTGTCATTTAGAAATGCATGCATGAAGAAATGATACAATGTTCCTCCAGTATGATATCACAGAAGCACAGGACAGACCAAGACTAAAACTGACAAAAAACACATAATTATGACATATAGTTACAACAGTGCAAAGCAATACTGTAATTTGATGAAGAGCAGACCATGGGCACAGTTAAAAAAAAAGTCTCAAAGTCCCGATAGCCCCATCATCTCACGCAGACGGTAGAAGGGAGAAACCCTCCCTGCCATGAACCTCCAAGCGCTGCCAACTTGCTGATGCAGCATCCTGGAAGCACCCGACCGACCACAGTCGACTCTGAGTCTATCCGTTAACTTCGAGCCTCCAACACCGAGCACCAAGCACCATCTCTGCCGGGCGCTTCAACCCCGCCTCGGCCGCTGAGCAACAAGCAAAGCCGAGGACTCGGGGCCTTCCCCTCCGGAGATTCTGGATCATACAGTAGCAGCGGCAGCAAAACAGGCATTTCAGAAGTTTCACCAGATGTTCCTCCGTGCTCTCACGTCTGTCTCCATCAAATCAGGATTGTGCACAGCACCCTACTAGTTGTTGACAATATCGGGTTTCCATGTGTTCCCAATGAAGGGACTTGACCCATTCTAAATGGTCCACTTTGAGCAATCACAGGTCAGGTATTTGGTGAACATGTTACACTTTTCCAAGGATATCATAAAACATCATTGAATACAATATTCCCTTATGTCCATGTCTCATAATCTCTTGCTTTGATGGAGTCCCGAAAGAGTGTATAGGGAGAATGGACGGCAGAATATAGTATTAATGGTAAGACTCTTGGCCGTGTGGTGGATCACAGGGCTCTTGGGATCCGAGTCCATAGGACACTCAAAGCTGCTGCGCAGGTTGACTCTGTGGTTAAGAAGGCATACAGTGCATTGGCCTTTATCAATCGTGGGATTGAGTTTAAGAGCCAAGAGGTAATGCTGCAGCTATGTAGGACCCTGGTCAGACCCCACTTGGAGTAGTGTGCTTAGTTCTGGTCACCTCAGTATAGGAAGGGCGTGGGAACCATAGAAAGGGTGCAGAGGAGATTTACAAGAATGTTGCCTGGATTGGGGAGCATGCCTTATGAGAATAGGTTGAGTCAACTTGGCGTTTTCTCCTTGGAGCGATGGAGAATGAGAGCTGACTTGATAAAGGTGTACAAGATAACGAGAGGCGTTGATCATGTGGATAGTCAGAGGCTTTTCCCCAGGCCTGAAATGGCTAGCACAAGAGGGCATAGTTTTAATGTGCTTGGAATTAGGTACAGAGGAGATGTCATGGGTAAGTTTTTTACGCAGAGAGAGGTGAGTGCGTGGAATGGGCTGCCGGTGGTAGTGGTGGAGGTGGAAACGATTGGGTCTTTTAAGAGATTCCTGGATGGCTACATGGAGCTTAGAAAAATAGAGGACTATGGGTAAAGCCTAGGTAGTTCTAAGGTAAGGATATGTTCGGCACAGCTTTGTGGGCCGAAGGGCCTGTATTGTGCTGTAGGTTTTTTCGATGTTCTCTTTTCTATGTTTTTGTCTGTTTGAGCCAACTACCTTCAAGCAACTAGGACTTCAATGCTGGACAGGTTGGCTTGGGAGATGATACAGTTTCTGCTTCATTTATCCTACCAGAGTATTCACAAAGACAGCAATGGCAGCAATGCTCCAGTACTTTGAATTTTCTGCTGTAGAAGAGCACAAAAGGACAGAGAACCAATGCTCTGTGTCATGTTCGGATATTAACCCTCAAGTACTTGTTTGGTTAGGTAGTCGAAGGCTGTGCTGGCACACTGAAAAGGATGATGAATTTTATCATAATGTCTGCTTGTATTAAGAGGTGACATTTGTCTTCATCTTCCAGAGTCTTATTGTGGACCTTATTATTGGAGAGTAGTGTTGTGCAGATGGGAAAGGTTGATAGAAGATCTGTGTTTTTTGGATATTATGTTTCAGTGAACAAATCAATAGTGACTTGGAGCCTGGCTTCTGAATGTTTACATCTGTAAATATTATCTACTTACCGCAGCTTGATGACTGAAAATGAGGCGAACTTGACCGGAGTCAAGGCGACAAACCATTTGAATTGTTTGGAAATCTGTTGGCAAAAATGACTTTGCCATTGGCCTAGTGGTCAGCCACTGGAGGACGATCCAGGACAGTGAAGGTGGTAGAAGCCGGTGTGATAAAAATGGGAGAGGCCACTTTCCAAATGGTGGCAGCTTTCAATGTGGTGACACCAGCACATTGAAGCAAGATTGCAAAGACAAAGATACACAGGAACCAGACGCCTTGACATCTAATTTTAATTGCCATTTTTAAATAGTGTCAAACTTATGGATCTACACTGTAAATACCCTCCTCAATTTATTTTTAAAAACTATTAACTTTTGTATTTGGAAGAGATGGTCACCCAAATCACAGTGGGTACAATATTCCAGAACAATTACAGTATATTCTCGAGCCATTATATTTATGTGAGGCAATTTCAAATGGAGCGTCCAGAGGAATCACTGTGCACTGTCTGTCTTAGGATTCCTAATTTACATATCTATCATTTATCATAGTTTGTAATATTTTGTGAGCTTCATTGACAGTAGGTTGCAATACAAGTTAAATATTCTTTCTCTTATGCTCTGCTCAGTGGTGTGCTGTTAAAGATTGGCATTAAAATCTAAGCATCACACACAAAATGCTGGAGGAACTCAGCAGTCCAGGCAGCACCCATGGAAAAGAGTAGATAGTTGATGTTTTGGGCCAAAACGCCAACTGTACTCTTTCTCCATAGATGCTGCCTGGCCTGCTGAGTTCCTCCAGCATTTTGTGTGTGCTGCTTGGATTTCCTGCATCTGTAGATTTTCTCTTGTTGGTGTTAAAATCTGTTTTGTTAAACCAAACAAAGAGGAGTTCCTTCTCCAGGGTTCACAAGAGAGTTTCTGTCTGGACACATTCCCACCTTCCCATTCTGCCAAAGTCTTCTCCTTATCATTTACCATCTGGCAGGAAGGCAGACTCTGTACACAAATTTAATTGACTAGTGTCAGATTTTATTTGACACTGTTCCTGTGAAGCTCTGTTTGGATGTTTTGTTATGTTAGCAGGAAATTGTTGTTGTTTTCCGAGCACTCATGCAGTGAAAGTGGTTAGAGTGACAGACCACATTATACATATAAATCCAGCTGTATAAAATAATACCTAAATAACTAGAAATAAATACCTGAGATCATTGTTCAAAGACTTAGAGCATTAGTAATTCTATTATCATGCACTCTGCAAAGAAACAATTCCCTTCTAGTTTTGCATTGGAGTTTGCCTACATAAAGGCAATGGATTCATGTTAGAGCTAACAATTGCAGCACTCTTAAAAAGAAATTGTTCTCTTAAATATAACAGGGCAGGAAAGTAAGAGAAACTGATAGAAGATTGCTCTGCTTCCAATGCAAGTACAGTAAACCCCACAGTGTTATATAATCTAACTGCACAGTAGCTTCAGAAAATGGACACATTGTGAATGTAAAGATGGCTTTCCTGGGACTGCATCCAGGTATATTAGATTTCCTTGAAATTTTGGAAAATTGAAATGAGCAGAATTACAAGGAAACCGAGCTGATGTTTCTCTGCATAAATGAATGGAAGAAAATGCAGGCAGTTCACTCTGATGTAAATTTCAATTATTCATTTACCTGGGAAAATCATTCCATTACAAAATGAAGGCTGCAAAAGGCAGGTAGCAGCAAGTAAATTAGTATTAGCAATCAGCCAAACTAGTTAAATTTATGTTGTTGTTCATTGTGATAGAATGGATAGAGGTGTCAGAGTAGAGAGCTTATGGTAACAATTTCTTGCCATTTTGAGATTTCATCTGGCACACCTAAATTTTCCAATTAGCAGTATTTGACCACCATTGCAAACTCATGTAGGAAACAGTAAAATATTAGTTCAGCAATTAGACCAGATTTTGAGATTCTGAGTTCAAATATTGTCTCAATAAGCTACAAAATTAATAGAGACTGTCCCTGGGTTATGAACAAGTTTTATTATTACAGACAAAGTGTCACCAAGCTGAAGTGTCAAAAGTTGATATTCTCCATTAGTTAGAAAATATAAAATATCTTGATATGATAACTATACCCCTACAGTATTGAAATGAATGGCACCCAAAGTACGTGAGACAGATAAAAAGGAACAATTGCTAAAACTGGAGAGAGAGGTAACTAAGTATGAATATATTTACAGACATTCCTTGAATTTAATAATATTATTGAATGGGTGTTCATAAATCAACTGTTTATTAGAAGACTAAACGATATAGGAGCAGAATTGAGCCATTTGGCCCATCGAGTCTGTTCTGCCATTTCATCATGGCTGATCCAATTTTCCTCTCAGCCCCAATCTCCTGCCTTCTCCCCACATCCCTTCATGCCCTGACCAATCAAGAATCTGTCAACCTCTGCCTTAAATATACATAAAGATGTGGCCTGCACAGCTGCCTGTGGCAACAAATTCCACAGATTCACCACCCTCTGGCTAAAGAAATTCCTCCTCATCTCCATCCTAAAAGGGCACCCCTCTGGTCTTAGATTCTCCATATCCACTCTGTCAAGGCCCAAAGCCATCAAACACCCTTCATATGACAAGCCATTCAATCCTGGAATCATTTTCTTTGAACCCTCTCCAGTTTCAGCATATCCTTACTAAGATAAGGGGCCCAAAACTGCTCACAATACTCCATGTGAGGCCTCACCAGTGCTTTATAAAGTCTCAACATTACAACATTGCTCTTATATTCTAGTCTTCCTGAAATGAATGCTAACATTGCATTTGCCTTCCTCACCACCGACTCAACTTGCAAATTAACCTTCAGGAAGTCCTGCACGAGGACTCCCAAATCCCTTTGCACTCCAGTTTTTTGGATTTTCTCTCAATTTAGATAATAGTCAATCCTTTAATTCTGCTACCAAAGTGCATGACCATACACTTCCAGCCCTTGTATCCCATCAGCCATTTCTGCTAACTTTGCAAAAAACCATCAATTGCATCATCCAAATAAATGACATATAATGTAAAAAGACCCCTGTGGGATACCACTGGTCAATGGCAGCCAACCAGAAAATGCTCCCTTTATTCCCACTCTTTGTCTCCTGCCAATCATCCACTGCTTTATCCATGCTAGAATCTTTCCTGTAATACCATGGGCTCTTATCTCGTTAAGCAGCCTCATGTGTGGCACGGTGTCAAAGACCTTCTGAAAATACTAGTTTACAGCATCTATTGACTTTCCTTTGTCTATCCTGCTTGTTATTTCTTTAAAGAACTCCAACAGAGTTGTCAGGCAAGATTTTCCCCTGAGGAAACCATGCTGACTTCGACCTATTTTATCACATACCTCCAAGTACCCTGAGACCTCATCCTTGATAATCGACTCCAACATCTTCCCTACCACTGAGCTCAGACTATCAGGCCTGTAATTCCTTTTCTTCTGCCTCTCTCTCTTCTTAAGGAGTGAAGTGGCATTTGCAATTTTCCAGTCTTTCTGGGACAATTCCAGAATCTAGTGATTCTTGAAAGATCATTATTAATGCCTCCTCAATCTCTTCAGCCACCTCTTTCAGAACCTTGGGGTATACACCATCAGGTCCAGGTGACTTATCTACCTTCAGACCTTTCAATTTCCCAAGAACCTTCTCTCTCGTAATGGTAACTTCACACACTTCATGACCCCTGACAGCTGGAACTTCCACCATACTGATCGTGTCTTCCACAGTGGAGACTGATGCAAGATACTTATTCAGTTCATCCAGGTTCGCTCATAAGTCCAGGACTCATTCATAATCCAGGAACAGCCTGTAATAATAACAGCCACAACATGCCTATACAGTCTAACCCAGTGTTGTGATACTTTCCAGGTACCATAACTTCATGCAGTATTGACAAAATATGGATTTAGAGCACAGAGAAAAAATTGTAAAAACCCCTCTCCGATAGTTTGACTAAATATGGATTTAGAGTACAGAGAAAGAAATTGTAAAAATTGCACTCCAATAGTTTGACAATTGCATGTTACTTTTACACTTATTCAGTGATCTCAGCCACCAGCCTTTTCAGGGTCACTGGTTAAACCTTCTGCAAAGCTGTCACTTTCCTCAGGATTCTGGTTAATATTTTAGCAAGTTTGTCATAAAGGAAGGGGCTCTGCCACCTCTACTTGACTTTGAAGTTACTCCATTTCCATAGTAGCTGGACACTATGTCTTGGGAGTAATGTTCAGGCCTTGACAAGGATGCAGAAGTGATTTAAAAGAGGAATTTTGGTTTTGCACAGAAGTTTGGATTATCCTAAAGCAGAGAAAGTTAAGAAAAAAGTTGATATTCATAAATAGTTTGACAGAATAATCAAGGAGAAGCAGTTTCCATAGCAGAAGAGGCAATAATAGAGGACATGGTTTCAGGATGATTGGGAAAACAACTTGATACAATAAGGAAATATCTTTTACAATGGTTGCTGCTGAAAATGAGGGGATATTCACTCAGCAGTAATGTTCCCTCTATTTTTATTTACGGATGTGTGTACCACCTGAGCAGGACATTTTTACACAGCCTGAAAACTGCACAGCTCTTTAAATATTTTCTTTGTAATATGCATATGAAAGTTCAGAATGAAAATTGAAAATTCACATACTTTTATTTATTGATGGGTATAATGAAATATAGTACAAGAAAAACCATTCACATTTCATAAACTTTCTTGTCTACCTGTATTACAAATCCATTGTCCAAATTAATTTCACATCCAGATGAAAGGTACATTTTAATTTTCATTAGATCATCCAAATGTTTCACTTTTAGTCTGTTTCTGGATTTTCATTTGATTGAATTCATAAGATTGAATCCACATTGCAGTCAGCACGAGAAGCTTGAAATGTTCCAACAATCTCAACAAGAATTGATAGTTCTTCAAATTCTTCATTTCTAAACATGTAGTTCAACATATAAGTGAACATCTTAATTGAACCAGACTTAACTTTCTCAGAAATGACAAATTTGAAATTACAGTATTGCTGCAATATTTTTGAGGCAAAGCTTTTGTCATAGCTCATAATACTAGCTGAGTTTTTTTTGTTAGTTGTACAACATTCTCTTTTCCAAATTCAAAATTGGTTGCATTTGCAATAGCAACAGCATCAAAAGCTTGCCATTCTCTTCACTCAACAACAGGAAATCTATCATACAAGTGATTACACGCAAGTTGAATGAATCGAATATTAGGCACAGTATCAACATTAGAACTTATAGGTGCAAGCAGATCTTTCAGTTTGTCACTCCATTAAATGGTAAAGCCAAGATACCGTGAGCGTAACTTGTTAATTTTTGCTTTTGCATACTGTAGTGCTTCAATTGTATTCAAACAGCTTTTCTGAACGAATTTACAAACAGACACCAGATCTTCTAAACATCATTAAGGACAGTTAATGCTCCTCAATATTTAGTCATCTTCAGGCAATATGTTGCTGATTGGATTCTTACATTCATTAACTTGCTCTTTGCAAGACTAGATCGAAACTTCATAATTCCACATTAAAGCAGTAATAGCAAAATGTCTTGATAGCCGCCTTACTTCGTTTAGTGGTCTAAATGACACAACATCACGTTTTGTGACATTAGCTAATTCTTCTAGCTTTCTTTTTAATCAACAACCTGCTGAACATTGTACACACTGTTTGTAGCTGTGTTTCCATATCCTGCATAATTGATACTTTTTTCATGTGTCATCTTCTAGATCTTATTTGTGTCAAAGCAAGGTTGCTCAGACGAATGCTTTATTCCTCGTCGAAGAATTGCTGCCGCACCATTATTCTTTCCAAGCAAGACATTTGCCCTATCTGATGTAAACATCACCATCTTTTGAATATCAAGATGGTTATTGATATAATTTTTTATTGCTTCAACAATAGTAATACTGTCACATACAGTTAGTTCCAAATTCCGACAAAGTCTTATAGGAAGTTTCATTTTCCAGTCAAAACTTAAAAGACAAAACTAACATTTTCTGTACAGAAATATTTGTACTTTCATCAGCAATTCATGTATAGAAAGCAGATTTCTGCAATTCTTCCATTATTTGTTTCTGGAGCACAAAGCTGATGCACTCAATAACCTCAAACACATTGTTCTTGCTCTGCCAACTCTCTGGTATACTTACATATTTGGCCACATCTGCATGAATTTCTTGCCCGGAATGCATAGAAACATTAATTTTAATGGATCAGATAATGTTATCAATTATAATTTTGACCATATCAGAATTAGACTTCTTTCGTGCATCTGGTTTTTCTCTTGCTTCACATTCTTTTGGAATTTCAGCTAACATTTGCAAAATTCCACATTTTGTCTGGTTGTGTAATTTGGTAACTGTATTTATATGAATTCTGTGGTTAAAATGTTGTTTTAAGTAATGGAACTTAAATCCTTTTCATTTTTTCCACTACTGAACAGGTTCCCGACTTTTGCTTCTGCACAAATGGTGCATACAGTATTGGCAGTATCTTGGTACATGAAAATATCTCCAATTTTTATTTTTTGTTTTTGATGTGAAATTGCCAGTTCAGTATCTATGAGTTGCAAAAGCCATTCTATCTTAAATTTTGTACAAGCGTTGTTCTTCAAAGCATTTAACTCTTCTGCTTTTCATTTTGACATCCTTAGGATGCTAAACATAATAATTATTATTATTTGAAAAATTTAACAACAAGGTAAGTTGAAAAATTTATAATTTTAATAAAGTAACCACAGTCATGCAATCAATTTTATAGAAATGAATTTTTACCTTGTTCTAATGATTTTTAGAAACATAGAAACATAGAAAATAGGTGCAGGAGTAGGCCTTTCAGCCCTTCCAGCCTGCACCGCCATTCATTACGATCATGGCTGATCATCCAACTCAGAACCCCATACCTGCCCTCTCCCCATACCCCCTGATCCCTTCGGCCACAAGGGCCTTATCTAACTCCCAATGAACTGGCCTCAACTGTTTCCTGTGGCAGAGAATTCCACAGATTCAGCACTCTCCGTGTGAAGAAGGTTTTCCTCATCTTGGTCCTAAAAGGCTTCCCCTTTATCCTCAAACTGTGACCCCTCGTTCTGAACTTCCCCAACATCGGGAACAATCTTCCTGCATCCAGCCTGTCCAATCCCTTTAGGATTTTATACGTTTCAATAAGATCCCCCCTCAATCTTCTAAATTCCAGCAAGTATAAGCCCAGTTCATCCAGTCTTTCTTCATATGAAAGTCCTGCCATCCCAGGAATCAATCTGGTGAACCTTCTTTGTACTCCCTCTATGGCAAGGATGTCTTTCCTCAGATTAGGGGACCAAAACTGCACACAATACTCCAGGTGTGGTCTCACCAAGGCCTTGTACAACTGCAGTAGTACCTCCCTGCTCCTGTACTCGAATCCTCTCACTATAAATGCCAGCATACCATTCGCCTTTTTCACCGCCTGCTGTACCTGCATGCCCACTTTCAATGACTGGTGTATAATGACACCCAGGTCTCGTTGCACCTCCCCTTTTCCTAATCAGCCACCATTCAGATAATAATCTGTTTTCCTGTTTTTGCCACCAATGTGGATAACCTCACATTTATCCACATTAAATTGCATCTGCCATGAATTTGCCCACTCACCTAACCTATCCAACTCACCCTGCATCCTCTTAGCAACCTCTTCACAGCTAACATTGCCGCCCAGCTTCGTGTCATCCGCAAACTTGGAGCTGCTGCATTTAATTCCCTTGTCTAAGTCATTAATATATATTGTAAACAACTGGGGTCCCAGCACTGAGCCTTGCGGTACCCCACTAGTCACTGCCTGCCATTCTGAAAAGGTCTCGTTTATTCCCACTCTTTGCTTCCTGTCTGCCAACCAATTCTCTATCCACATGAATACCTTACCCCCAATACCATGTGCTTTAAGTTTGCACACTAATCTCCTGTGTGGGACCTTGTCAAAAGCCTTTTGAAAATCTAAATATACCACATCTACTGGTTCTCCCCTATCCACTCTACTAGTTACATCCTCAAAAAATAAATTAAAAAGTTCAAAGATTCCAAGTATGTTTATTATCAAATTATGTATACAGTATATTCTTGTCAAATGCAGCAGAAGAAAGCAGCAATTGGATTTGGATTAAAAGGAAAGACAACAACTGGGCTGCAAGATGAAGATAGGAGGGTATGGTACTGAGGGGGGTGTATCTGGGACACCAGGTAGCACCGTTGAGCCCTCTGGAGACGTCGTGGGCTTATCAATGCAACGTCAAAGAAGGAGGGTGCCCACCTGATGACCCCGATGATGTACCTACCCTCCCTCCCTGTCACCACTCCAAACCCACTGCCAACATCAAGAGTGCCAACTTACCACAGGGATTGAAACATCAAGTCCGAGTAGCTCTACTCTACATTCTACTCTGGGATTCATCTTCCCAAAGACAGCCATGAAACAAGGAAGAACCATAGAACTCATTCAAAGAACAAAGAACATCAAACCCCCCCACCTCCACACAAAAAAAATTGTGAAAACACAGGAAATAAAACACAAAATCAAAAAGCATGTTTCAGTTCAGCTCAGCGTTCATTATTTGCAGGCCGCCCCAAATCAAAATTGCCCAAAATAGCAACCAAAAAAAGAATGACCAGAAAACTGGAACACATCATAAACGTGAATTAGAGTCCATGTCTACAAACCACGTTGATTAAACCTTGCTCTGGCACCATCCTCCAATAGCACCGAGGGAGAGAGCGTGATATTTCCTTGGAAGCAGCGAGCGAGAGAGAGCAAGGGACCTCCACACGCAGATACACTCCTCTGGCAGCAGCGAGCGAGAGGCTGGTAAACGGTGCTGAACACTTGTTCGCCTCAACATTTGCCTTGATGATTTCAATCTTCCGCAGCACTTTAATTGGCGAGATCGGTGAGAGGTGGAGTTGACCATAGTCTGCTGGTCTCCTGGTCTCCATGCCACATGCTTTGCTCCCAACTTTGTGGTACTCTCTCAGAGACAGCAAAGCACCAGGTCATCAGTTCGACCCAAAAGCACACCAGTAGAATGTAGTTAACAGGCTTCAACCATAGTAGAAGTAAACAGAAGATATAATAGAAGTTACTCAGTGACCCATCTTGAGGATGTCACCCTTGATAGTGTTGATCACTGGCATCATCTTCTTCCTTACTGGATTATGATTTTTTGAAAGATTACTTATGAAAAAGGTCAGAATATAGAAATTTTCACATCAAACAGATACAAACCACAACTCACAACACAATTAAATCATATCAGGCAGTCAAAACAACTGACAGGCACAATGCAAAAGTAAAATCCTTCAATGTTCAGTGGGCCAGTGGTTTATTAACAAGGAACCACCAACTTGCATTCTGTGTTTATTCTTACAATTTGTAACAGTGTTATAACTTGAAATGCTGACAATGTAAATATGTTGAATCTCTAAAATGTTTCAAAGTACAGGTTGTGGTATGTTTATTATTTAGAAAATTTATGGATTATATTCATTAACACCATGAATTATAGACTATTTCACAATAATATTAAAATACATTTCAAAATTATATTAGAATTATTTAAAAGAAAATTCCTGCTGTGCAGCAACAAAAGCAATGTGCGCAGGAGCATTTCAGTTGCTGCACGACTACGCACCCGCAAAGCTTAGAGGGAACAGTGCTGAGCAGCACAATTCAAGAGAAAACAAGTTAAGTTAATTGAAGGAAAAAGAATGGGGCAAGAGCAAAACAATGGGATAAGTTACCCAAAGTAACTTAACCAAAAGCACATGACTGAATGGTCTCCAGGTGGGCTCTATCATCTTATGAGTGTATGTGGTTGATTCCCGACAGCCTATCCAAGCAGTTGGCAAACTATGAATTTTAATAAACCTAAATTGATATAATTCTCTTCTTAATGCCCAGGCACTTTAATAGGCAAGCTATGGAAGGATATGGTCCTAACATGGGCAAATAGAATTAATGCAGAATGGCAAAAATGTTAGTGTGCACGTGGTAAGGTGAAGACCTGTTTCTGTGCGGTTCGGTTCTATAACTCTATATCTCTATCACCTTTTCAATTAACAATTAGCATGAAATATTGTTTCATCCAAGTCACCACAATCCTGAGATCAATTTAAAAATAAAGTTTTTAAAAAGGTCCTCAGTCCCCTGTTTCCTGTTTCCAACCAGGGGGTCAGTGTGGACATGGTGGAGGATTACAAATACCTGGGGATATGAATTGACAATAAACTGGACTGGTCAAAGAACACTGAGGCTGTCTACAAGAAGGGTCAGAGCCGTCTCTATTTCCTGAGGAGACTGAGGTCCTTTAACATCTGCCGGACGATGCTGAGGATGTTCTACGAGTCTGTGGTGGCCAGTGCTATCATGTTTGCTGTTATGTGCTGGGGCAGCAGGCTGAGGGTAGCAGACACCAACAGAATCAACAAACTCATTCGTAAGGCCAGTGATGTTGTGGGGATGGAACTGGACTCCCTGACGGTGGTGTCTGAAAAGAGGATGCTGTCCAAGTTGCATGCCATCTTGGTCAATGTCTCCCATCCACTACATAATGTACTGGTTGGGCACAGGAGTACATTCAGCCAGAGACTCATTCCACCGAGATGCAACACAGAACGTCATAGGAAGTCATTCCAGCCTGTGGCCATCAAACTTTACAACTCCTCCCTTGGAGGGTCAGACACCCTGAGCCAATAGGCTGGTCCTGGACTTATTTCCTGGCATAATTTACATATTACTATTTAACTATTTATAGTTTTATTACTATTTATTATTTATGGTGCAACTGTAACGAAAACCAATTTCCCCCGGGATCAATAAAGTATGACTATCACTAGTAAAATCATGTGGATTGTAAAATATGAGTTATTTTCGTTGCACCACTGTCAGTGTTCCTTATTTCAATTGGCTATATTTTATAAATGAACAAGAAATAGAACTCTGCAGTGAATATTTAATAGGCCTTTGTTTGATGCTAATTTTTGTATAAGAATATGCCAACTGATGCAAAATGCCAAAGAATATTTACTGCAACAAATGTTTCTGCTCTACTTGGGTTTTCACAGCAGATGTCACATACTGTCAATGCAGCACATATCTTGCTGAATTTATGCAAGCTATAGGGTAAGAAAGAGGTGGGAACTCACTTCTGCTACATTTTTAATTCTGTTTGACATACATAATAAATTAATAGTCTCTGATTCACTTAAATAATTTCTTAAGTGGTCCACAAAACCGCGAAAGGCCTGATTTTTTTCTTGCTTTACCAACAAGCAACCTTAGCTCTACAGGTGACAGAAGGGAAATTCAGTGAAATGGCTTAGTACAATCTTTTCTGCCATTTTCCTGAAGACTCTGCTCTGTTCTACTTGGGGGCTGGTCTGACCCCTACAGAATTTCAAGAACATAATCAAATCAAGTAAACATCGCAACAGATAGGTTTACATTAAACTGTAGAAACTCAACAAATCTAATCAGGTTCAAGTGGTGTTATTCTTAATGAGATCAAGATGGAATCATGCTCCATCCACCTTTCAGGTATAGTAAAGCAATCAAGAGCATCAGTTTCCCACCTGTCCCCATTCTGTCTCAAGCTGCCTGAAAATTTTCCAATGTGGTGTTGGATTGAACAATGCTCAGAGTTCTTTAGCTGTTGCCTAAAACAGGATCATTTCATACATACAGTGCCAATAAAAAGTGCTTATCCTCCTCCCTTGGAAATTTTCATGTTTTATTATTTTACAACATTGAATCACAGTGGATTTAATTTGGCTTTTTTGACACTGATGAACAGAAAAATACTCTTTTGTGTCGAAGTGAAAACAGATCTCTACAAAGTGATCTAAATTAATTACAAATATAAAACACAAAATAATTGATTGCATAAGTGTTCACCCCCTTTAATATAACACACCAAATCATCACTGGTGCAGCCAATTGGTCTTAGAAGACACATTATTAGTTAAATGGAGATCTGTTTTTGGAGACCTGTGTGCAGTCAAGGTGGTTCAATGATTGTAGTAAAAATACACATGTATCTGGAAGGTACAACTGCTGGTGAGTCAGTAGCCTGGCAAAACCTATACCATGAAGCCAAAAGAACACACCAAGCAACTCTGCGAAAAGGTTATTGAAAAGCACGAGTCAGGAGATGGATACAAGAAAATTTCCAAGTCACTGAATATCCCTTGGAGTACAGTTAAGTCAATCATCAAGAAATGGAAAGAATATGCAAGAAGGGGACTAGTGAGGGAGGCCACCAAGAGACCTATGACATCTCTGGCGGAGTTACAAGCTTCAGTGGCTGAGATGGGAGAGACGGCGCACACAACAGCTTTTACCCAGGTGCTTAACCAGTCACAGCTTTATGACAGAGTGGCAAAGAGAAAGCTACTGCTGAAAAAAATCTCACATGAAACCTCAGCTAGAGTTTGCCAGAAGGCACGTGGGAGTCTCAGAAGTCAGCTGGAAGAAGGTTCTATGTTCTGATGAAACCAAAATTGAGCTTTTAGGCCATCAAACTAAATGCTATGTTGGCATACATTATCAAAAACACACCATCCCTACCGTGAAGCATGGTGGTGGCTGCATCATGCTGTGGGGATGCTTCACTGCAGCAGGCCCTGGAAGGCTTGTGAAGGTAGAGGGTAAAATATTTATTTAGCCCTTAACTCCAAGTGGAGTCATCGGGACGCCGTCATGACAGCGTTTTTTTTTTTAGCAGGCTTTCTTATTGTTACGAGGCCAAGTTGCTAGCTCGACGCTCAACCCAGCACGGATGGAAAGCATTCAAGGGAACCAGCTGGATTTGAACTTGAGAGCCTTCGCTCCGAAGTCCGGCGCTGATGCCACTACGCTACCGGCTGGCATAGAGGGTAAAATGAATGCAGTAAAATACGAGGAAATTCCGGAGGAAAATCTGATGCAGTCTGCAAGAGAACAGCAACTTAGAAGATTTGTTTTCCAGCAAGACAATGACCCCAAGCATAAAGCCAAAGCTACACAAAGTTAATATCCTCGAGTGGCCAAGTCAGAGTCCAGACTTCAATCCAACTGAGAATTTGTGCCTGGACTTAAAAAGGGCTGTTCACTCACAATCCCCATGGAATCTGACAGAGCTTGAACAGCTTTGTAAAGAAGAATGGGGAAAAATTGCAGTGTCCAGATGTGCAAAGCTGATAGAGACCTATCCACACAGACTCAAGACTATAATTGCTGCCAAAGGGGTGCATCTACTAAATACTGACTTGAAGGGGTGAATACTTATGCAATCAATTATTTTGTGTTTTATATTTGTAATTAGTATATATCTCTTTGTCGAGATCTGTTTTCACTTGGATACAAAAGAGACTTTTTCTGTTGATCAGTGTCAAAAAAAGCCAAATTAAATCCATTGTGATTCAATGTTGCAAAATGATAAAACATGAAAACTTCCAGTGGGGGGGGAGGGGAATACTTGTTATAGGCACTGGAAATTAAAAGCTAATAACTGCGTCCATGTTATAACTTGAGGAAGCTTTGCTTAGGGTTCTCTGGCAACCTGAGCAGTGACTCATAAAGGGGCTGTAAGAGGCCAAGAAGTTAAATCATATGTTGCTGTTTATTTTAACACAATTCAATTCAATGGCTATTATCATATTTCACTGTGGACAAAGGGAAATATGATAACAGCCATTTCATTTCACTTTGTCAACTCAGTAAGTCCTGCTATAATCATGGCCAGGCAGCATATATTGAAAAGAGTAAACAGTCGACAATTCGGGCCGAGACCCTTCATCAGGACCGGAAAGGAAGGAAAGAAGTCAGAATTCTGGCCTGCTGAGTTCCTCCAGCATTTTGTGTGTGTTGTTTTGGATTTCCAGTATCTGCAGATTTTCTTGTGTTTGTGATACTGTTAGGTTTGCCCAGCAGATCTGCAACAAGTGGTATCACTATCCTGAAGTCCTCGTGGACCACAGTGGGAAAACCTGGCGACTATTGGCCTGGGAGTGGTATCCAGGTTGGTCATCCCCAAGGCAGCCATGTTTTCATACAGCAAGTTAGATTGGATCTCCACTAAGATAAGTTCCCTCCCACCCACTATTTTGTACTTATTAACATTAACTTACTATTTGAATCTGGAATAGCCCAGTCAACAGCCACATCTGCCAGAGTTCTGTGAAGATCAAAGTGGAAGATTGACTCCAAAATGTCTTATGAATTTATTACAAAAATCAGTTTCCCAATGGAAGCAAAAGTTGAGACAAGCTATGGCACTATGCGCAGTTGTTAGAGAGTGATAAGGTTTGGAGACACTTAAGCTTTCTAATGCTGTTTTATAAACTTAACAGCTGACTGAGCAATGGAAAACAGGTGCAGGGAGCTGAGTTAACAGCATAATTAGCTGAGAGAGTGAGATAGAGCAAAGCAGCAACTCCCAAAAGGCTGTTGTTTTCATTTAAAAGGATGGAAGTTTCATAATCAGGCAAAAAAAAAATGTTTCCCAGTGCTAAAAGGCATGATCACTCTTTCAGATAGTTCATAAAGTTAACTTGCTAAATGGGGCATTGGAACCAAATAAGGAAGAAACTTCCTGATATCAGAAAGAATGCTTGACAGCTTAATTTGCTTGAAGTGGTTTTACACCCCACATCAATCCTTGGAAGTTCAATAATGTTGAGGATTTTTGGCCCTAGCAGCATTCTGTTATTGATTTAAGAATATTCACTGCTTTACAATACAGATACATGTATCTATCAAATGATGCACTGTGGAAAGTTAAACCAGTGTAGGTTTTATACAATGAATAAAACCTACAATGGTACTAGGGAATGTAAAGGACCAGAGGCACTTAGAGCAAATTCAGAGTTCATTGAAAGCACTATCACAGCTAGATAGGGTGGTGAAAATGGTGTTTCACGCACAATCCTTCAGCAGTCAGGAATTTGGACATTTATATTACAGTTGTATGCCATTAGTGACGCCGCATTTGGAGTACTGTGTACCGTTTTGGTCACCCTGTTATACGAAGGATGTGGTTAAACAGGAAAGAGTCCAGAAAAGATTGCAATGATGTTGCTAGGACTATTGGGCCTGAGTTACGGGGAAAGGTTGACCAGGCTAGGTCTGTATTGCTTGGAATGTAGGAGAATGAGGGACAACCTTATATAAGTAATTAAAATTATGAGAGGCATAGATAAGGTGGATGGTAACGGACTTTCCGCAGTCCAAAACCAGGGGGCATAGGTTTAATGTGACAGGGGAAAGACTCAGATGGGACCTGAGGGGCAACTTTTTCATGCAGAAGGCAGTAAGTACATTGAATGAGCTGCCAGAGCATGTGCTTAAGGTAGGTACAATAGCATCATTTAAGAAGCACTTGAAACAAGCTGGGTGGGTGCTGTGTTCAGCATGGAATCATTGGTCCGAAAGGTCTATATCCCCATTATATTACTCTGTTACTCTATCACCAAGACCATAAGTAACCATGGATTGGGAGTGGAATGAGATTTGAAAAGACATTCCTCAGTAATTCTGATAGATGAATGAATAGCCTAGTCATTGTGTAATCCACATGTCCTCTTTCAGCAATTAACTCGTTTATCTTCCATATATATTAAACAAAAAAAAGCATTCTCCTCCCTTGATTCTCCTACAAGTTTTGCAACACAACTTCCTTTCCCTTAAGCACTTTCCCAGATGAATCCACATCAATTAGTTATGCCCACGCTCTCAGTATCGACCAGAACTTTGCATTACACAATCCCCCTGATATGAAGTACAACACAGATCAAAATACTGAGACATTAAAGTAGTGAGTTGTTGGAGGAAAAACTGAATAAAATCTCAATTACATGCTTGTTTTGGCCACCTGCTAGGACTTCACCAGTCTTCTCTTCAGAATGGAGTTTATCAATAAGCAAAGTGCATTCAGGATGACAGCTGAATGCCAAAGAAGGGACTTTGAAAATTGCAACTGGCTGCTCAGCAATGCCTGATGGATTTTTGCGGTAGTGGGGTGCTTAGGACTGAATATCAGCTTCAAGGACATCTGCAATCATGGCTCACAGACAAGAAAGCGAAGATTATTCTGAGGTGTTGTAGTTATGCAGAGCCTGTTCCCATCCTCAAGTTATAGTGTCTAAAGGAGACAAAAGTCCTGAGATCAATTGAGAAAAAAGAATTCTGGCAAATGTGAAAGTGAGTTGAAATGGCATGCAACCTGGAGTTCATGATGATCATTGAGGACAGAGTGCAGGTACCCTACAAACTGGTGGCCAAGTCTCACATAATTATACCAATGTACATGAGGCTATATTGAGAGCACTGAACATAGTAGATCAAAGGAGAATATAGGGAGTTAGGAAGGGAGTTGAGAAAAAGGACCGCTAAGGTAGTAATCTCTGGATTACTGCCTGTGCTATGCGACAGTGAGAGTAGGAATTCAATGAGGTGGAGGATAAATGCGTGGCTGAGGGATTGGAGCAGGGGGCAGGGATTCAAGTTTTTGGATCATTGGGACCTCTTTTGGCGCAGGTGTGACCTGTACAAAAAGGACGGGTTACACTTGAATCCTCAGGGGACCAATATCCTGGCGGGGAGATTTGCGAGGGCTACTGAGGTGACTTTAAACTAGAATGGTTGGGGGGGTGGGAATCAAATTGAAGAGACTAAGAGAGAGGAGGTTCGTTCACAAATAGAAAAAGCTAGTAGACAGTGTGCGAGGGAGGATAGGCAGGGGACAGAGATCAGGAGCACTCAGACCAAAGATGTGGGGGACAAGGAAGAAAAAGATAACAAAGTTGTTTGCTCCATTAAGGATAAAAAGAGAGTAAGAGGTGGGGAGTTTCTTAAATACATCTATTTTAATGCTAGGAGCATTGTAAGAAAGGTGGATGAGCTTAGAGTATGGATTGATACCTGGAAGTATGATGTTGTAGCTATTAGTGAAACATGGTTGCAGGAGGGGTGTGATTGGCAACTAAATATTCCTGGATTTCATTGCTTCAGGTGTGATAGAATAGGAGGGGTAAGAGGGGGAGGTGTTGCATTGCTTGACAGAGAAAATATAACAGTGGTGCTCTGGCAGGATAGATAAGTGGACTCGTCCAGGGAGGCTATTTGGGTGGAATTGAGGAATAGGAAAGGAGTAGTGATGCTTATAGGGGTGTATTATAGACCACCTAATGGGGACCGAGAACTGGAGGAGCAAATTTGTAAGGAGATAGCAGATATTTGTAGTAAGCACAAGGTTGTGATTGTGGGAGATTTTAATTTTCCACACATAGACTGGGAAGCCCATTCTGTAAAAGGGCTGGATGGTTTGGAGCTTGTCAAATGTGTGCAAGATAGTTTTTTGCAGCAATACATAGAGGTACCAACTAGAGAAGGGACAGTGTTGGATCTCCTGTTAGGGAATGAGATAGGTCAGGTGACGGAGGTATGTGTTGGGGAGCACTTCGGGTCCAGTGATCACAATGCCATTAGTTTCAATATAATTATGGAGAAGGATAGGACTGGACCCAGGGTTTAGACTTTTGATTGGAGAAAGGCTAACTTTGAGGAGATGCAAAAGGATTTAGAAGGAGTGGATTGGGACTATTTGATTTATGGGAAGGATGTAATAGAGAAATGGAGGTCATTTAAAGGTGAAATTTTGAGGGTACAGGATCTTTATGTTCCTGTCAGGTTGAAAGGAAAGGTTAAAAGTTTGAGAGAGCCATGGTTTTCAAAGGATATATGAAACTTGGTTCGGAAAAAGAGAAGGATTTACAATAAATATAGGCAGCTTGGAGTTAATGAGATGCTCGAGGAATATAAAGAATGTAAAAAGAATCTTAAGAAAGAAATTAGAAAAGCTAAAAGAAGATACGAGGCTGCTTTGGCAAGCAAGGTGAAAATAAATCCAAAGGGTTCCTACAGTTATATAAATAGCAAAAGGATAGTGAGGGATAAAATTGGTTCCTTAGAGAATCAGAGTGGACGGCTATGTGTGGAGCCAAAAGAGATGGGAGAGATTTTGAACAGTTTCTTTTCTTTGGTATTCACTAAGGAGAAGGATATTGAATTGTGTAAAGTAAAGGAAACAAGAAGGGTAGTTATGGAAAGTATGACAATTAAAGAGGAGGAAGTAATGGCGCTTTTAAGGAATATAAAAGTGAGTAAGTCTCCAGGTCCGGACAAGATATTCCCTAGGACCTTGAGGGAAGTTAGTGTGGAAATAGCAGGGGCTCTGACAGAAATATTTCAAATGTCATTAGAAACGGGGATGGTGCCGGAGGATTGGCGTATTGCTCATGTGGTTCCATTGTTTAAAAATGGTTCTAAGAGTAAACCTAACAATTATCGGCCTGTGAGTTTGACGTCAGTGGTGTGTAAATTGATGGGAAGTATTCTTAGAGATGGTATATATAATTATCTGGATAGACAGGGTCTGATTAGGAACAGTCAACATGGATTTGTGCATGGAAGGTCATGTTTGACAAATCTTATTGAATTTTTTAATGAGGTTACTCGGAAAGTTGACGAGGGTAAAGCGGTGGATGTTGTCTATATGGACTTCAGTAAAGCCTTTGACAAGGTTCCACATGGAAGGTTAGTTAGGAAGGTTCAATCATTAGGCATTAATATTGAAGTAGTAAAATGGATTCAGCAGTGGCTGGATGGGAGATGCCAGAGAGTAGTGGTGGATAACTGTGTGTCAGATTGGGGGACAGTGTGTAGCGGTGTGCCTCAGGGATCTGTACTGGGTCCAATGTTGGTTGTCATATATATTAATGATCTGGATGATGGGGTGGTAAATTGAATTAGTAAGTATGCAGATGATACTATGATAGGTGGAGTTGTGGGTAATGAAGTAGGTTTTCAAAGCTTGCAGAGAGATTTAGGCCAGTTAGAAGAGTGGGCTGAAAGATGGCAGATGGAGTTTAATGCTGAAACATGTGAGGTGCTACATTTTGGTAGGACTAATCAAAATAGGACATACATGGTAAATGGTAGGGCATTGAAGAATGCTGTAGAACAGAGGGATCTAGGAATAATGGTGCATAGCTCCTTGAAGATGGAATCTCATGTGGATAGGGTGGTGAAGAAAGCTTTTGGTATGCTGGCCTTTATTAATCAGAGCATTGAGTATAGGAGTTGGAATGTAATGTTGAAATTGTATAAGGCATTGGTAAGGCCAAATTTGGAGTCTTGTGTACAGTTCTGGTCACCAAATTATAGGAAAGATGTCAATAAAATTGAGAGTACAGAGGAGATTTACTAAAATGTTGCCTGGGTTTCATCTCCAAGTTACAGAGAAAGGTTGAACAAGTTAGGTCTTTACTCTTTGGATCGTAGAAGGTTGAGGGGGGACTTGATAGAGGTGTTTAAAATTATGAGGGGGATTGATAGAGTTGACGTGGATAGGCTTTTTCCATTAAGAGTGGGGGAGATTCAAACAAGAGGAAATGAGTTGAGAGTTAAAGGGCAAAAGTTTAGGGGTAACATGAGGTGGGACTTCTTTACTCAGAGAGTGGTAGCTGTGTGGAACGAGCTTCCAGTAGAAGTACTAGAGGCAGGTTCAATATTGTTATTTAAAGTTAAATTGGACAGCTATATAGACAGGAAAGGAATGGAGGGTTATGGACCGAGTGCAGGTCGGTGGGACTAGGTGAGAGTAAGAGTTCAGCACAGACTAGAAGGGCCGAGATGGCCTGTTTCCGTGCTGTAATTGTTATATGGTTATATGGTTATATCAGGTTAGAGGAGGTGCATGAGGGTGGAACTGATTCTACTGACAAGGGAAGGGGCAAAGGCGGACCACTGGCGCCTCAAAACCAGCTGCTTCTGGCAGGTGGGGCTCGTCAGCCTTGGACGGCAGCCCGCCTAGGAGAAGGAAAACTCTGATTTTAAACCTCCATTGCCTTGCAGCCATACCCACCCATGGGAAAGGCTTCGGGAGTAAGCCCCGAGGAAGAAATCTGGAGCTAGGGTCTCTAGAGCAATTTGATGTTGTTTACAATTTCATTCTGGCAACATCTGCGACGACACTGGTGCCAAGCTGTATCGGCGCTTGCCCTTCCCTTGGACAACATCGGTGTCGTGGAGAGGGGGAACCCACTGCATGGGGAACAGCCGGTTCTTCAAATCTTCCCATCCAGGCTTGTGCCCTGGAGAGGACACAGTCCACCAGAGGTGCAAACCCATGATCCCCTGGGATCGACGGCTGCCTACTACTACGTGAAGAAATTTCTTCACCCAGAAGGTTGAGGGGAGTCTTGATAGAGGTTTTTTAAATTATGAGGGGGATTGATAGAGTTGACGTGGATAGGCTTTTTCCATTGAGAGTGGGGGAGATTCAAACAAGAGGACATGAGTTGAGAGTTAAAGGGCAAAAGTTTAGGGGTAACATGAAGGGGAACTTCTTTACTCAGAGAGTGGTAGCTGTGTGGAATGAGCTTCCAGCAGAAGTGGTTGAGGCAGGTTTGATGTTGCTGAAAGTTAAGTTGGACAACTATATGGACAGGAAAGGAATGGAGGGTTATGGGGTGAGTGCAGGTCGGTGGGACTAGGTGAGAGTAAGAGTTTGGCACGGACCAGAAGGGCCGAAATGGCCTGTTTCCGTGCTGTAATTGTTATATGGCTATATGGTTATATAAGGCAGTGAATTTCTTTAGCTAGAAAGTGGCACTGAGGCAAGAGACTTAGCAGGGGTTTCTAACCTGGGCTTCACAGACCCCTCGGTAAATGGTAAAGCTCCATGGCATAAAAAAGGTTGGGAACCCCCATTATAGAGCCACAGACAAGACACTGGGGCAATGTTCCCCCTAATTTTTAGTAGTCAGTGTGTGCAAAAACCTTATGTTGTGCAAATTTTTTTCCTGTGACAAAAGTATGTGCACACTGAATGCACACATGACATAGTTTATGTAGGTTTGCAAAATATTTGACATAAAGCTGCACAGAATAACAACAAAATAACATACATATTTAAGTTATACACATCAAAGTTGCTGGTGAACGCAGCAGGCCAGGCAGCATCTCTATGAAGAGGTACAGTCGACGTTTCGGGCCGAGACCCTTCGTCAGGACCTGGTGATCGCAGCAGGCCAGGCAGCATCTCTAGGAACAAACGTCAATTGTACCTCTTCCTAGAGATGCTGCCTGGCCTGCTGCGTTCACCAGCAACTTTTAAGTGTGTTACTTGAATTTCCAGCATCTGCAGAATTCCTCGTGTTTACATATTGAAGTCAGTCAGTTATTTTTTCTCTCTCCTGTCTTTGGCATTTACCCATTCTTTGTAAACTCTATCTAGACTAATAGAGCTTCCATCCAATTGATAGCTTTTGATTCTCATTAACATACCCAAATGACATTCACCTAAATGTTTTCTCAGCTTGTTTTTGAGTTGATTTATTAGACTAAGACCTTGCTCACAGTCCGCACTAGACGCAAGAAAGGTTCCCCCAATGTCCATCAACTGTGCAAGGTCGCAAAACTGTTCATTTTGAAGTACAAATGCCACCATTTGTGCAAAGTTTGAAATCAGTTTGGATTTAATTTTTTCTTGCATGGAAAATTTGAAATCATTAAACTGTCTAACTATTACAGTATTTTCAGCTAGGAAATCATGATATTTTAGACATAAGGCATAAACGTGTTCATCGCCAAATGTGAAGTCACAATCTGCAATTGTGGAGAAATCAAAAGCTGACCATTCTTGTACCTCAACTTTGACCTCCTCTGGGTTTGATTGTTTTTGCTCTTGCTCATCTGCACTCAACCGTAACATGTGTAGCACTCCTGTAACGGGTAATGACGGGTTGCCGCCGTGATGCAGCTGTACAAAGCAGAACAGGAAAGGTGAAGTGACGTAAATTAGTAACGTGCACTGTGGTATTTGAAAAACCGACTAACTAGTTAGCAGCAACACACATCAAAGTTACTGGTGAATGCAGCAGGCCAGGCAGCATCTCTAGGAAGAGGTGCGGTCGACGTTTCAGGCCGAGACCCTTCCTCAGGACTAGTCCTGATGAAGGGTCTCGGCCTGAAACGTCGACTGCACTTCTTCCTAGAGATGCTGCCTGGCCTGCTGCATTCACCAGCAACTTTGATGTGTGCTGCTTGAATTTCCAGCATCTGCAGAATTCCTCGTGTTTACGTTTTTAAAAAAACTAGTTAGCAGAAACATTTAGCTAAAAGATTATTTTCAATAAGTATAATTATTAATTACTACATTATTTTAGGTAACTAACCTTTTGTGCACGCATTAATTTCCTTTGTGCGCTGGTTGAAAAACGTGTGTGTGTGCGCGCACACACACACACAGCTTAGAGGGAACTATGCACTGGGGTCCCAATAACTTACCTGTGCTTTGTTTATAATGTTGTTATTATTCAAGTCAGACATGTTTGTCAGGGTAACTTCAACGGCCAAAAGGAAAATAAATGGGTAGAGAAAAGAATAAGAGGCTTATTAAAGCAGGAGTCTCCACCCAGCATTCCAGACAGCAGGAAAACGATAATTGAAAGTGAAGGTAACAATGTTTGGTAAAGAATGTTTAACTTCAATAGTGCAAGCACGTTTGTAGAGTTGAAAGAAATCCCTGAGGGAATTTAGGTGATGTAATGGTGACATTTGAAGACAAACTACTGAAGGATTAAATATCCTATTTACATAAAAGCTGGTTGTCATTATAACAATCAATGATGCTTTATTGCTTCTATATCATTAATATTAAGGTATCAAGATTCCCTTTTCTCTGCAATACGTTTACCTCACATTTATAACAAAAATGTAGCTTGCATGAAGAGACTGGACCTTATATGGACTAAAATTTGCATTCTTATATTTGCAGTGAATTAGGGAATATACCACTGATGTTTGATCCTTTTACTGCAAAGCAATGCTTTAGAAACCAGAGAGAAATGATGTGTTAGTAGAAGTAAACCAGCAAGGTCAGCCTACTGGTCTGCTGTGGCTATTTCAGCTAAGGCATTCCATGGCGATTCAACACAAATCGACACTTAACCAACTAATAACTCTGTTTGCTACCAGTGCAGGATATTCAATGTTCAATAATAAAATGAAAGAAATGTTGGAAATAGTCAACTAGTCAGGCAGCATTCATGGAGAAAGAAATCAGCTGACATTTCAGCTCATTGATCTTTCATCAGAGCTAAGAAAAGTTATACATGTGGGAGAAAATTAGTCACTTCAGTTTGAGTTTCTTACACTAGTTAATAATCTGCAAAATTCTTGTAAACGTTTGCAATGGAGTCTATAGGTGATAAAGAACCAAAGTGAAATAAAATTAAAACATGTACCTTAAGTTGGAGTTCTGATCAGAACTTCACAAAAGTATGGACATGCTTTTGCTGAAAAGTCACAGAGAGATACAGCAGGGACTCAACCCCTTCAACCTAGCAGGTTTGTGTTGACCATCAGTCACCACACCTACGCTAATCCAACATTAATCCCATTAATTTCCCATTGGCCAGCCATTTGAATTCCTATCCTCATTCCAGTTCTGACATGTAAGTCCATAGCTGCCTCTTCTGCCACGGTGAGGCCAGTCTCAGGGTGGAGGAGGAACACTCATATTCCATTTAGGTAGCCTCCAACGTGATGCCATGAACATCGATTTCTGCTTCCGGTAATTTTTTTCTCTCTTATTCTTTTCCCTTCCTTTTTCTTCTATTCCCCACTCTGGGTAAGAGGCCAGATCACCTCCCCCCAGTGCCCCTCCTTCCCTTTTTTCCATGGTCCACTCTCCTCTCCTAGCAGATTCCTTCTTCTCCAGCCCTTTACTTTTCCCACCCACTTGACTTCACCTATCACCTTCTAGCTTGTCCTCCTTCCCCTCCTCCCCACCTTTTTATTCTGGCGTCTTCCCCCTCCCTTCCCAGTCCTGATGAACAGTCTCGGCCCAAAACATCGACTAGCCCGCTGAGTTCCTCCAGCATTTTGTGTGTGTTGCTCTGGATTTCCAGCATCTGCAGAATCTCTTGTGATTATTAATCCCATTATTTTATTCTCTCCCCACATCCTCTCCCCCTCTCCAGAGATTCTACCACTCACCTACACACTAGGAGCCATTGACTGTTGCCAAGCAATCCCAGAAGTGTTTGGGATGTGGAGGTAGTACACATAAACACAGAGGGAACATGCAAGTCCACACACAGCACCCAAGGTCAGGACTGAACCCAGCTGTCTCGCACTATGAGGCAGTGTCTCCATGAGCTGCATTAATGCGCCACCCAATTCTTAGAACCAATTTATTTCATGACACTGAATCATTCTTCCTGTCATTCAACATGCCTCCACTCTTGAACCAATGAAAATCCTTGTTCATCTCCCATCAAGCTTTGATATTCAACATACACAGTAGAAAGTCACATATGTCCAATTTGGTAAGCACATTAGACCTATATTAATGCATTGACTGAGTCCATTCTGTCTGACCACAGCTAGCGATCCCCATTTCTTGTATGCATAGACTCTACTAAGGTTTTTGCTGAGGTTCGGCAATTGAAAATCATTTATCCAGAGTAAAACGTGACAATGAATATTTGAAGGAATTCTGCCTGAGTATCTTCTAGCATCCCTGACACAATTTCCATGTCAATTGTACACAGGAAAACATGGAGCAGTGTGGGAAAATTAAATCAAACTGAACTGGGAGCAACACACACAAAATGCTGGAGGAACTCAGTAAGTCAGACAGCCATTCTTGGGCATTCTAGGAATAATGAGATCTTCACTCAGAAATGCTAAACGGGAACCCTAGTAGGTAAGGTCCATACTTACCATTAGTCTTTCTGCCACCCCCAGTAGTGCATCAAAATCTAAGCTTCGTTGTTTACCTACCCCATGCCAAAACTCCAGACCATGACTCCCTGAGAATGATATTCTTGATGCCAACTAGCCTCCCAATGGAGACTCCAATGCCTCCAGACCCTCCACCGCCCCCCCCCAGCTCAATGGTCAGCCCTGGCCCACATTCCTTAAATTCTCAGTATCTGTCCTCAATTCTTGGCCCTAACTCCCAGCCCCAGGTTTCAACCCATTCCGACCCTCAATGGCACTACCACCCTCACCCACCCGAATCCTCAGCTTTGACCTCCTTTTCACAACCATACGCAGGCTCTGGTCCATCCACACTCTCCAACCCAACCCCTCCAACAAACTGACCACACCACAAGCACCAGTTGGTGCAGACAGTCCACATCTTCCACATTCCCCGTGTGCAGAGTTCATAACCACAAACGCAAAATAATCTGCAGATGCTGGGGTCAAAGCAACACTCACAACACGCTGGAGGAACTCAGCAGGTCGGGCAGCATCCGTGGAAAAGATCGGTCGACGTTTTGGGCTGGAACCCTTCGTCAGGAGGGTTCCAGCCCGAAACGTCGACCGATCTTTTCCACGGATGCTGCCCGACCTGCTGAGTTCCTCCAGCGTGTTGAGAGTGTTTCATAACCACAACACAGCTTCTAGTTCTGAGCCAACGGAAAGGCAAACAGAAGATGTTTCTGATGTAATACCCTTTGTCCAAAGTGAGAACAAACTGAAAAATGCATCATCAGGGACCAAAGGCTGCTCAGGGCAATCAGCACCCATAGCCATAACAGAATCAGTGAAAAACCACCCAACTGGAGCATTCAAACAGAATGCAGAAGGCAACAAACAGTGCAAATACAAAAAGAAAGAAATAATAACAATAATAAATAAATAAGCAATAAGTATCGAGAGCATGAGATGAAGAGTCCTTGAAAGTGAGTCCATAGTTCGTGGAAACATTTCAGTGATGGGGCAAGTGAAGTTGAGGGAAGTTATCCCCTTTGGTTCAAGAGCCTGATGGTTGAGGGGTAATAACTGTTCCTGAACCTGGTGGTGTGAGTCCTGAGGCTCTTGTACCTTCTTCCCGTTGGCAGCAGCGAGAAGAGAGCATGGCCTGGATGGTGGGGGGTTCTTGATAATGATTGCTGCTTTCCTAATTGGTCGGAGGGCTTTACCCATGATGGACCGGGCCGAATCCACTAATTTTTGCAGGCTTTTCTGCTCAAGGGCATTGACGTTTCCATGCCAGGCTGTGATACAGCCAGACAATATACTCTCCACTACACATCTATAGAAGTTTGTCAAAGTCTTAGATGTCATGCTGAATCGCCGCAAACCTCTAAGGAAGTAAAGACACGGCTGTACTTTCTTCATATTTGCACGTATGTGCTGGGCCCAGGACAGATCCTCTGAATTAATAACACCAAGGTAGTTAAATTTGCTGACCCCTCTATCTCTGATCCTCTGACGAGGACTGGCTCATGGACCTCTGGTTTTCTCCTCCTGAAGTTAATAATCAGCTCCTTGGTCTTGCTGACATTGAGTAAGAGGTTGATGTTATGACACCACTCAGCCAGATTTTCAATCCTATATGCTGATTCATCAATACCTTTAATTTGGCCAACGGCAGCGGTGTCGTCAGCAAACTTGAATATGGCATTGGAAATGTGTTTAGCTTCACAGTCATAAGTATAAAGTGAGTAGAGCAGGGGGCTAAGCACACAGTCCTGTGGTGCAGCTGTGCTGATGGAGATCATGGCGGTGATGTTGTTGCCAATCTGCACTGACTGGGATCTACAGATGAGGCAATTGAGGATCCAGTTACACAAGGAGTTATTGAGGCTAAGGTCTTGGAGCTTATTGACTAGTCTTGAGGGGATGATGTTATTGAATGCTGAGCTATAGTTGATAAAGAGCATCCTAATGCATGCATCTTTGCTATCCAGATGTTTCAGGATTGAGTGAGCAGCCAATGAAAAGGCACCTGCTGTGAACGTGTTGCTCCAGTAGGTAAATTGGAGTGGATCCAATTTGCTTCTCAGGCAGGAGTTGAAATGTTTCATCACCAACCTCTCAAAACAATTCATCACACTGGATGTAAGTGCTACTGGACGATAGTCATTGAGGTGAGTCACCATGCTCTGCCTGGGCACTGGTATAATTGAAGCCTGCGTGAAGCAGGTGGGTACCTCACACTGCTGAAGTGAGAGGTTAAAGATCTCAGTGAACACACCAGCCAGTCGATCAGCACAGGTCTTTAGTACTTGGCCAGGTATCCTCTTTGGGCCGGATGCTTTTCGTGGGTTCACCCTTCTGAAAGCTGCCCGCACGTCGGCATCAGAGACTGAAGTCATAGGATCATCGGGGATGTGTGAGTTTGTTATGGTTCCTCCATGTTGACGGTGAAAATGAGCACAGAGTTCATCTGGAAACAAAGCCCTGCTGTCCCCATGTCACTTAATTTAACTTTGTAAGAGGCGATAGTATTCAAGCCCTGCCGTAGCTATAAAGTATGCAAAGCCAATCATTCCAATTTATGACGGCTCAGCGACACAACCAGTACAGCTGCTTCCTCACAGCTCCAACGAGCCTGGTTTTGGTGCTTTCAGTGTGCAGAATGCACATTTTTCCTGTACTCTGTTGTTTCTTCAGGATGCTCAGTTACCTCTCACACCCCAGAGGCTGCTGTAAGTATCACCTTGTGTCCAAGTGAGGGGTAAGAGTGGAAGTGTGCGACATGCATTTGAGTTGATGGGAATTGAGGAGATTGATAACTGTTCAATGTTTGACATAGGCTTGGTTGGCTGATGGATCTATTTCAGTGTTGTATAATTCTATGTTTCTATGACTTTTCAATGTGTTCAATTCAATAATACAATTCAATAGTTTGATGCAATACTTTATCTAATGTAAGGCCATATCATTTCACAGAGATTTTTTCCACTTGTCAGTCAGGTTTCAGGACTGGCACACATTATTTTGCAAAGTGCAAAGCAAATTTATTATCAACAGTATATATATTATCAGAAGTACCCAGACTCTTCTGAGTTAGTGTCAGAGAGGAGGTCACTAAACAAACTGTTATCCATTATGGACAATCTGGCACATCCTCTCCACGAACTACTGAATAAGCTGCAGAGCACCCTTTCAAACAGACTCATTCAACTCCGCTGTCACAAGGATTGTTACAGAAAACCTTTCCAACCAAATGCAATAAGCATGTACAACAGTTCATCTCTGTGTGACAGGAGAACACATATCATAGTACAATAGCCTGTTTTATTATTTCATACATTATTATTGCACATTATTTCAAATGATTGCATATTGGTAAATTATTATTGTTAATATTATTATTCTGTACTTTACTATTAGTTAAGTCTGCACACTGCTAACTGTGTTTTTAAATGTTGCTGCTGTAATGAAAGTATTTCTCACTTGGGATCAATGAAGCATTTATTATTATTATTATTATTATACAGTATGTCAGAGATAATAAGCCTAATTTGGATTCTGATTTTGGCACAAAAACATAAAAAAGAAGCATGGTGTGCTTTGAAATACAGCTGAATCTAGTGTGCATTACAGCAAGTAGTTTGGAACACTAACAAAATATTATTTGTTGCAAGAGGACTGAATGTTGAAGTAGAGGTGTTATTTTTGTGAAAAAAAACCCAAAATACATAGAAACTGAACATCTGAAATAAAAACAGAGATCGATGAAAACATTCAGCAGGTCAGACAGCATCTATGAAAAGAGAACAGAGAACGTTTCAGGTCTGAGACCCACCATCTACAGTGAGAACAAAGTTAATGTTTAATATCCAAGACTCTTTCAAAGATAGATATACTTTATTGATTCCGAGGGAAATTGGGTTTCGTTACAGCTGCACCAACCAAGAATAGAGCATAAATATAGCAATACAAAAACCACAAACAATCAAACAACAAAATGCAAACTATACCAGATGGAAAATAAGTCCAGGACCAGCCTACTGGCTCAGGGTGTCTGACCCTCCATGGGAGGAGCTGCAAAGTTCGATAGCCACAGGCAGGAACAACCTCCCATGACGCCCAGTGTTGTATCTCGGTAGAATATGGCCGGAGTCCAACAGCTTGATCCTTGATCCTGGAAAATTAACTGTGATTCTCTTCCCAGAGATGCTGCCTGACCTGCTGAGTGTTTCTAGCATTTTTTCTTTTTGTTAGATTTTGGTAATATAGGGCAGTAACGAGATTACATGTTGGAGTATTGTGTATATTTTTGGGCTCTGTATTTAAGAAAGGATATTATTCCATTGAAAGCAATGCAGATAAAGTTTACTAGACCAATACCTGAAATGGATGGGTTGTTAAATAAGGAATGGTTAGGCTGGAGTGAGAGGAGAATTGATTAAAACAAGATCAGCAGAGATCTTGACAAAGTAGAGGTAAAATGAATGTTTCATTTTATGGGAGAACCTAGAATAAGTGGGTTACTATTATGACAAAAATTAGGCTAAATTTTCTTCTCCCATGCCGTCACGTCTTCAGAAATCTCTTTCTCAAAGAGTGGTGGAAATAGAGTGAGTATTTTTAAAGCAGATATCGACGGATCTTTGTAAACAATAGGGTGAAATGTAAATGCAGGTAAATAGAACATGGAGCTCAGATTACAATTAGATCAGCCATGACCTTATTAGACGGCACAGCAGACTTGAGGGCCAAGTGGTCAAATGCTGTTTATATCTGGTTTATAGATTACATTTATTCTGTCCAGTGCATGCTAACAGGAGCCTAGGATAGGAAAGGAAAAGAGAATCTCAGACCAGAGCTGAATTACTTCATCTCTACCATCGGTGTCAAATGTTATATATGCAAGAAATTTTAACTGTTATTCTTTTGCCAATTTGCATACTTGTCCCATCCTTTGTGTCCTCTGATCCAACAGGTATTGCTAATTTAGTTACCATGTCATGATGTCAGTAGATGAGATTACCCACCAGATCACATGAGTTTGTCTATGCTTAGAATTCTCATGATTGCATTTTATCACAAGGCTAATTCCAGACTGGATTACACACTTGCATGGACATATATGGAGAAATAATAGGAAATATTGTTTGGAATTGTTTGATTTTAAGAAGTAAATATGGATTTTGTCATTGTTGCCTGAAAATAAGATATTCTGCAGTCATTCATCTCCATGTTCAAAACATTCACTGATTCTTGAACTTAAAATATAATGAAATGTAATCAACTTGCAATCTTGTGATGTTGTTTGAAAATAAGATATCCTGTTGTCAGTCATCGACATCTTCAAAGTATGCCTTGACACTTGAACTTAAAATATAATGAAATGTAATCAGCCTGCAATCTTGCGATGTTGGAAGTACGAAATTACCCTGCAAGAGTTCAGTTTTTATCCAATCATTTTAATTTATGCCTGAACTTCCAATAAGTCATCCTAGCAGGTGAGGTCTCCTGCTGGTAACTTAGCCTTGTAAAACGATGTTGACAGTGGACTTCACAATTGTACCATAATTACAGAGGTGAAATTGTGAATTCAAATTATGAATACCTCTGTAAACTATGGTGTGAATTTTTGTTTGCAATCAATTGGTATTGTATGATTCAATCTGTATTGTTTTAAAAGCACAAATTTTAGCAAAACTCCTTTAACGCTGGTTTGATGTTGACAGTAAAGGAGAAACAATATTATTGTCAACTCTAGTCCTCTCATCTAGTGCCAGAGAGGATAATTTAGATAATTTTGCTCTGTTGTAAAATGGGCAACAGCGTTCCTCTATGTATATCAATGCTAATTTTTAGATTGGTAATGTAAATTTGACTGCCACTTCACAGTCACCTGTTTTGACTATTGCACAATTATCTCTGAAATTTCTGAGAGACACTTTATTTGTTCATTACATCTCAATATCAAGTGTCATTGAATATTTTGAACAAATAAATAGATGGCTGCAGAGGTATCACATGTTTGGACAGCCATGCTTTCTAAGGACACAAAATCATTTAAATCACCTGTCCACCTCCACATCCACTCAGCTTGTAGAATATACAAATTGAAAATATTTTAGAGCTCTAACAATAAGATTTCCTGTTCTTCCTCCTCAGCAATGCACATGGAAATCATGTGATTTGTGTTTTTTTTGCCAGATTGGCATGAGCTTTGTAATAAATATGCAATCCAGCAAAGAATAGCAAGTATGGTCTGACTCATGTGGACCTATGGAGAAACGGATCTGAACTGTTACCGTCATCAGGTTATTGAGAAAACTGGCATAAAGTCACAAGTTCCTCAAATGCTAGTTTAAAATTGGAACCAGATGAACAGACGCAATGGGCCCATTGCCCATGAGGGAAGAAGTATGAACATAATATGATGTTGGTGGACTCTTGAGAGATTTGCTTAGTCTCTTCTTTCAGTTCATTGATTGAATGACTAATACATAAACTGGAAATATTTCAAAATAACAACCTCCCTGAAGGTACAATAAGATCTTTCAAATGAATGTTGTGTAACCTACTGTTGCATTATGTAACTCAGTTAATTCTGAACACCACTGACATAATGCAACAATCCATATCTCCATTATGCTGACAATGTCTTTAACATCCTTCATCAATGCAATAGCTTTTTGCATTTCCAGTTGTGTCCACTATCACCCCTCACCACCCATTTCCTAAAGTCTCAGTTTATGTCACAATGATAAACTGATTTCAGTGCAATAAATTCAATCATTCTGATTAACTGGTATGGAAATACCAATTCCTTTGAATGGAAAATCCTACAAAGAGTAATGGATACTGCCCAGTCTATCACAGGTAAAGCCCTCCATATCTACATGAAGCTTTGTCGCAGGAAAGCAGCAACCATCATCGGGAAGCCCCACCACCCAGATCATGCTCTCTTCTCACTGCTGCCACTAGGAAAAAGGTCAGGAGCTTCAGGACTCACACCACCAGGTTCAGGAACAGTTATTACCCCTCAACCATCAGGCTCTTGAACCAAAGGGGATAACTTCCCTCAACTTCACTTGCCCCATCACTGAAATGTTTCCACGAACTATGGACTCACTTTCAAGGACTCTTTATCTCATGTTCTCAATATTTATTGCTTATTTATTTATTGATAGTATTTCCTTTTTTTGTATTTGAATCAGTATCAGAATCAAGTTTACTGTCACTGGCATGTATTGTGAAATTTGTTAACTTAGCAGCTCAGTATTTTATCTTTTGCACACTGGTTGAATGTCCAAGTTGCTGCGGTCTTTCATTGCTTCTATTGTGACTATTAATCTATTATGGATTTATTGAGTATGTTCACAAGAAAATGAATCTCAGGATATTCAAACCAACCCATAAGGCACCAACAATCATTCCACAGTCAAAATCACTTCGATCCCATTTCTTCCCCATTCTGTAGTTTGGTCTGAACAACAACTGAACCTCTTGACCACATCTGCAAACTTTTATGCACTGAGTTGGTGACACATGATTGGCTGATTAGATATTTGCATTAACAAGCAGTTTTCCAGGGTAGTGGAGGTATAATTTGTCCATCTGTGCTGATCACCCCATCCTTGACTAAGCTGTTCTACCGTGAACACACTCTGATATGAGCCAACATGATGCTTTCAGATCAGATCATGCATAGCACATACCTCCGCCACACTGTTCAGGTGTGTTTCTGGGGTAGAGGGGCTAGCAACCCTTGTGCCTGTTATCGCTGAGCAGCAGTGAACCATCTGATTGGCCTATCAGAGTTCTCATTGGAAACTAGTTGACTAGATCAGCATTTCTGATCTGGCTATTGTTCACGATTGCACTCAATAAAAAAAATGGTATACAGGTGTACCAAATAAAGTGGCCACTGAGTGTATGTATACTGTTGGTTTGCTAAAATATTCAAAGGGGTAATGGCAAGATAAATCACAATTGTATAAAAGGTGGGTGTTGGTCATTGTAGGCAGGTTGTGTGTGGCCCATTATAGAACAAAAAATATGAAATTAACAGAACATATTTGTGATATATGGAGGTTCTTTGACAATTTTTGTTTATAACAACAGCAAGTTTCCCAAAATTTCCGAGTTTGATTTTAACTTCAACTGAAGATTGACTCATAACTATCTTTCAGTCACTAGAGTTCTCAGATTTCATCAGTCTACATTGGCTCACATTCTTTCAGAACTACAAACACAATATACAGTACATATTTACCTTTTCATCCTTCCTCAAATCCCAAGTATTTTCCAGTCTGTCCGACCTACCCCACCACATTTTCAAATCACATTCAATGGCGCATCCTATCATATTTTGCCCCCATCTTTGGTGGTTATACTTTGAGTCATCTAGGTCCTAGATGTTTCACCTCTCCCTCTTCTAGGAACTTCCTTAAAACCTAACTTCCTGATAATATTTTTAGTTGCCTGATTGCATCTGTGAAATTGGTTCATTATACTTGCGAAGATTTCCCTCAGTCTTTTCCACTAACAGCATTATATTTATATTTTAATCTATTTACCTTATATTTAAACCTTGAAATTCATTCAGTCATAGAACACTACAGCACAGGAACAGGCCCTTTGCCAATCTATTACTCTGCACTATTAATCCGAACTATTCAACCTTTCCCTATAACCATGATAGCCTTCCTCGTTGTCCACTGCACACCCAACCTTGGTGTCATGTGCAAATTTGCTGATCCAGTTGACCACATTATCATCCAGATCATTGATATAGATGACAAGCAACAAAGGACCCAGCACTGATCCCTGCGGCACTCCATTAGATATGAGTCTCCAGTCAGAGGGGTAACCATCTACTTTCTCTGGCTTTTCCTGCAAAGCTAATGTCTAATTCAACCTACTACCTTATTTTGAATGCCAAGAGACTGAACCTTCTTGACCAACCTCCTATGTGGGACCTTGTCAAAGGCCTTGTAAATGTTCATGGAGACAACATCCACTGCCTTGTCTTTATCAATGTTCCTGGAATGTACCTTGAAAAACGCTATAAAATTGATTAGACATAACCTACCACACACAAAGCCATGTTGACTATCCCAAATCAGTCCCTGTCTATCCAAATACTTACATATTCGGCCCCTTAGATTAATTTCTAATAACTTAATGATGTCAGGCTCATCAGCCTATAATTTCTCATCTTTTTCTTAGAGCCTTTCTTAAACACTGGAACAACATTAGCTATCCTCCAATCCTCAGGCAGCTCACAGTCACTAAGAATGATTTAAATATCTCCACTAGGGCCCCTGCAATTTCTTCACTTGCCTTCTACAGGGCCCAAGGGAATAACTTGTCAGGCCTGAGGGATTTTTCCACCCTTATTTGTCTCAAGACAGCAAACACCTCCTCTTCTGTAATCTCTATATGGTTTATGACCTCACTGCTATTTTGACTCACTTCTATAGACTCAGTGTCCGTCTCCTGAGGAAATACAAATGCAAAAAATCCATTTAGATCTCCCCCATCTCTTTCAGTTCTATGGATAGATGATCATTCTGATCTTCAAGAGGATCAATTTTATCCCTTGTTATCATTTTGCTCTTAATATATCTGTCAAAGCCCTTGGGATTCTCCTTCACCTTGTCTACTAGAGCAACCTTATGATTTCTTTATACCCTCCTGATTTCCTTCTTGCATTTTTTATACTTCTCAAGTAACTCATTTGTTCCTTCCTGCCGATACCTTCTTCTTCTTAACCAGAGCCTCAATATCTCTTGAAAACCAAGATTCCATAAACCTGTTATCCTTGCCTTTTATTCTGACAGAAACATAAGACCATAAGACATAGAAACAGAATTAGGCCATTCAGCCCATTGAGTCTACCCCACCATTTCATCATGGCTGATCCCAGATCCCACTCAAACCCATACACCTGCCTCCTTACCATATCCTTTGATGCCCTGACCAATCAGGAAATGATCAACTTCTGCTTTAAATATACCCACAGACTTGGCCTCCACTGCACTGTGGCAGAGCATTCCACAGATTCGCTACTCTCCAGCTAAAAAAATTCCTTCTTACCTCTGTTCTAAAAAGTCGCCCCTCAATTTTGAGGCTTTGCCCTCTAGTTCTGGATACCCCTACCACAGGAAACATCCTCTCCATATCCACCCTATCTAGTCCTTTCAACATTCGGTAAGTTTTAATGAGATCCACATGCATTATTCTAAATTCCAGTGAGTACAGGCCCAAAGCTGCCAAACACTCCTCATATGTTAAACCTTTCACTCCCAGAATCATCCTCGTGAACCTCCTATGGACTCTCTCCAATGACAACACATCTTTTCTGAGATGTGGGGCCCAAAACTGTTGACAATACTCCAAGTACAGCCAGACTAGTGTCTTATAAAGCCTCAGCATTATCTCCTTGCTTTTATATTCTGTTCCCTTTGAAATAAATGCCAACATTGCATTTGCCTTCTTTACCACAGACTCAACCTGTAAGTTAACCTTCTGGGAATCTTGCATGAGGACTCCTAAGTCCCTCTACATCTCTGATGTTTGAGCCTTCTCCCCATTTGGATAATAGTCCACACTATTGTTCCTTTTACCAAAATGCATTATCATCATTTCCCAAAACTGTATTCCATCTGCTACTGTCATGGTCCGGATCAGAGTCCCTTTAAATTTAGCTTGTTTATGTTGTGATGAAAGAGGGTTACAAAGAGTACACATAGATTAAGATGCTAACTGTCCTGTGCTGGCACCAGTGGGATCAACAGTTGATCTGCCACCTGTCTTCAGGAGAAAAAGAGATAAGGAAGACAATGGAGCAGCATTTGGAAATGTTAATGAAGAGACGGGAGAGTTTAACGGAAGGAGACAGTCTGAGAGCTGTCAAGATTGGCTCCTTTTTGAACCCTGAACTGTTTGAAGTGATGGACAGGCGATACCCCGGCAGGGGGATAAAAAGGGACAGGTTTGCTAAGGTAGGACACACACGACACCACGAGGTAACGAGACCCTGGAAGTGGTGCGCCTCCCACAAGTCGGTGGGAGTTTTTGGAGGGCTGGTCGCGGGACCAAGCCATAGACGCACAGGGTGGAAAGGTACGATCGGCGGGAACCTGGTGTGTGTCCGCCCTTGCCTGGGTGCCAGGTTCACTGCAGAGGAACGATCTTATCTGAAACGGAGGGGTCACAGTCGGTGAACTCGGAAGACATTACAAAGGGCTCGCCCGAAAGCTGACTGTGAGGAATATCGAAGGTTTGTTTGGAATCTGATTTGAATATGCATTCGCTCTCTCTCTCCCTCTCCCACGGCAGTGATTACTGTGAACTGAACTGAACTTTGCGTCACTTTGAAACTGGTCATTTACCCCTAGACGACGATAGAGCTTGATTGATCCTATTATCCTAGATCTGTGTACATGTGTGTTTATTCATTGCTGAACCGTTGCATTTATATCCTTACTCTTGCAGTACTGTGTTGCTTATTTCTTTAATAAAACTTTCTTAGATCTAGTAATCCAGACTCCAACTGAGTGATCCATTTCTGCTGGTTTGGCAACCCAGTTACGGGGTACGTAACAATGTTACGATCCGTACCGTTGATTCCCTGTTTTCCCGTGTCCCTCAACTTTGGTGATTAGAGGCAATTAACACTCGGCTGAACCAGTAGTTTATAGTCTCCGGCTTTCAGCCGTTTGGTGCGGGAGCGTTTGCAAAGTCACCAAGGTACGGCGTGCTAATGTCATCTGGCTGGAGCAAGCCTAGTCCCTGCCGAAGCGAGTGCCGGTAATTCACCTTTTCCTCACCGGAGCAACCTTGTCAAGTTACCTCGCCGAAGCGAGCCTGCAAAGTTTCCTCGCCGAGGTGGGTCCGTCAGTTAACCCGCCGGAGGGAATCAACAACTGCTGTCTACTGTTCCCAGGCCGAGTCGAGAGCTCGCCACTACCCGAAGGCTCCAAGTCAAGACCTGGTTCCGGGGGCATTCAAGTACCGAGTCAAGTCCTTTCCCTGGCGGCATTCAAGCACCAAGTCAAGTCCTGTCCCTGGCGCCATTCAAGCACCAAGTCAAGTCCTGGTCCTGGCAGCATTCAAGCACCAAGTCAAGTCTTGGCCCTGGCGGCATTCAAGCACCAAGTCAAGTCCTGGCCCTGGCGGCTTCCCAGTTCTGAGTCAAGTCCTGGCCCTGGCGGTCTGTGATTCCTGTCCTACCCCCTTGTCTGAATCTCTTCTCTGCCCCTCTCGCCTCTAGCCCTCGTCTGCAGCCCCCACCTGCATTTCGGTCTAGTTCCATCACCGGAGCTAGAAAGGTACTGTCTTGTGTTCATTCGTGTTGGTCTTGTCTTGTCTGGTCCTCGCCTCTGTGGGGGTAAGTCTGGCCGTCTCGCCGTTGCCCCACAGGGAGTCATGTTCTGTCTTGTCTTGTCCTTGCCTCTGCGGGGTAAGTCAGGCCGTCTTGCTGTTGCCCCATGGAGGGTCATGAGTCCCGGCCCTATGTCCTGTACCCAAGGAAGGGTCCCGGCTCTCTGTTCTGTGTGTGAGTCCCGGCCCTATGTCCTGTACCCAAGGAGGGGTCCCGACTCTGTGTTCTGTGTATGTGTCCATGGTTCCATGTACCTGCTCTCCCGAGATCGAGGCTCTGTGTTCCCATGTTCCTCCTCTCCCTAGCCCATGTCATGTCCATGCCTGGTTCTGGGGTCCGAGCCCAAGGCAAGACCCAGGTACTGGGTCCTTGCCCAGTCTCTGGCTCAGAGTCCATACCCTAGCCTCTTCATGTCTCCTCTAGTTCTGGGAGCCGATTCCAAGTCCAAGCCCAGACCCTTGGTCCCAGCCTAGTCGTAGTCCTGAGTCCTTGTCCAGTTCACTATTTCCTGCTCCTGCCTTGCTCTCCTGGTATCGAACAATAAACTAAATCACAAGATGTGTTTTGCATTTGGGTCCACCCTTGCTCCCAATGCCCCGCCATTGTGACAGCTACATTTTTGCCCATTCTTCCAATCTGTCTAAGTCCTTCAGCAATCTCATTGCTTCCTCAACACTACCTACCTCTCCGTCTATCTTCATATCATCCGCAAACTTTGCCACAAAGCCATTATCTAGATCATTGACAAACAATGTGAAAAGTAGCAGTCCCAATACTGACTCCTGAGAACAGCACTAGTCACTGGCAGTCAACCAGAAAAGGCCCCTTTATTCCCACTCACTGCCTCCTGCCTGTCAGCCATTCCTCTATCCATGCCAGTATCTTTCCTGTAATGCCATAGGATCTTATCTTGTTCAGCAGCCTCATGTGTGGCACCTTATCAAATGCCTTCTGAAAATCCAAGTAAATGACATCCACTGCCTCTCCTTTGTTCACCCTGCTTGTTACTTCCTTGAAGAACTCTAACAGATTTGTCAGGCTAGATTTCCCTTTACAGAAACCATGCTGACTTTGATTTATTTTATCATTAGTCTCCAAGTACCCCAAAACCTCATCCTTAATATAGATTCCAACACTTTCCCAACCACCAAGGTTGGGCTAACTGGCGTATAATTTCCTTTCTTTTGCCTTCCTCTCTTCTTAAAGAGTAGAGTGACATTTGTAATCTTCCAGTCCTCTGGGGACCATGCCAGAATCAAGTGATTCTTGAAAGATCATGACCAATGCATTCGTTATCTCTTCAGCAACCTCTCTCAGGACTCTAGGATGTAGTCCATCTGGCCCAGGTGACTTATCCATCTTAGGACCTTTCAGTTTGCCTAGCACTTTTTCCTTTGTAATAGCAATGGCACTCACTCTTGCTCCCTGACACTCATGGACCTCTGGGATATAGCTTGTGTCTTCCACAAATGCAAAATAGCCGTTAAGTTCGTCTGCCATTTCTTTGTCGCCCTTTACTACCTCACCAGCATTATTTTCCAGTGGTCTAATATCAACTCTCACCTCCCTTTTACTCTTTATATAACTGAAAAAAACCTTTGGTATCCTGCTTTATATTATTAGCAAGATTGCCTCATATTTCATCTTTTCCCTTCTTATAGTTTTTTAATTGCCTTTTGTTGGATTTTGAAAGCTTCCCAACCATCCAACTTCCAGCTCACTTTTGCTACCTTCTATGCCCTTTCCTTAGCTTTTATGCAGTCCTTAATTTCCCTTGTCAGCCATGGTTGCCTACCCATGCCATTTGAGAATTTCTTCCTCTATGGGACATATCTATCCTGTGCCTTGAGAAATATTCTCAGAAACTTCAGCCACCTCTGCTCTGCTGTCATCCCTGACAGTATCCCCCTCCAATCTACCTGGGCAAGCTTCTCTCTCATGTCTCTGCAATTCTCTTTATTCCATTATGATACTGATACACCTGACTTATGTTTCTCTCTCTCAAATTGTAGTATGAATTCAACCATATTATGCTCCTAAGGGTTCCTTTACATTAAGCTCCCTGATAAGATCTGGGTTATTACAGAACACCCAACCTAAGACAGCCTTTCCCCAAGTAGGCTCAAGCACAACCTGCTCTAAAAAGCCATCTTGTAGGCATTCAACAAATGCCCCCTCCTGCGATATGACACCAAACTGGTTTTCCCAATCCCCTTGCATATTTAAGTCCCCCATTACAATTATGTCATTACCCTTAATACATGCCTTTTCCAGCTCCCTTTGCAATCTCAACCCTAGATCTTGGCTACTATTTGGAGGCCTAGCTATGATTCCCATAATGGTTTTTTGACCCTTGCAGTTTCTTAACTCCACCCACAAAGATTCAACTTTCTCTGACCCTATGTCACCTCTTTCTAAAAATGCATTTCCATCTCTTACCAACAGAGCCACACCACTGCCTATGCCTTACTACCTGAACTTTCGATACAAAGTATATCCTTTGATGTTAAGCTCCCAACTATGGCCTCCTTTCGGCCACAATTCAGTGATTCCCACATCATTCTGACCAATCTCTAATTGCGCCACAAGTTCGTCCACCTAATTCTGAAATCCTACACGCATTTAAATAGAGCACCTTCAGTCCTGCATTCTTTGCCCTTTTGATTTCTGCCTCTGAGGTACAATTTAACTCTTTGCTCTCTCTGCATTTGTACCCAATCATTGGCTTGTCCTTCCTTACATTCATGTTACACCCATCATCTACTTGTAAACCTGTTGGCTCATCCTCAGCTCTAACATACTGGTTCCCATTCCCCTGCCCTATTAGCTTAAACGACTCCCAACACTCTAGTAAACCTGCTTGCAAAAATATTGGTCCCCCTGGGATTCAAGTGCAATCCATCCCTTTTCTACAGGTCCCACCTGCCCCAGAAGAGGTCCCAATGATCCAGAAATCTAAAACCCTGCCCACTGCTCCAGTTCTTCAGCCACGCATTTATCTGCCACCTCATTCTTTTCCTATCCTCACTGTCGTGTGGCACTGGCAACAATCCCAAGATTACTACCTTTGAGGTCCTACTTCTCAGCTTCCTTCCTAACTCCCAGTACACTTTTCCGTACTTTTAAAATTTCACTTTTGAAGACCTCCCACTTACCAAGCACACCTTTTCTTGAAAATAACCTGTTCCAGTCCACACTTTCCAGATCCTTTCTGATACCATCAATATTGGCTTTTCTCCAATTTAGAATCTCATCCCAAAGACCATACCTATCCTCTCCATAATTATATTGAAACCAATGGCATTATGATCACCAGATGTGAAGTGTTCCCCTACACAAACTTCTGTCACCTGCCCTATCTCATTCCCTAATAGGAGATCTAGTAGTGCACTCCCTCTATTTGGGACCTCAGTGTGTCTATTAATGAAACTTTCCTGAATATGTTTGACAAACTCTATGTAATCCAGCCCTTTTACAGTATAGGAGTCGCAATCAATATGAGAAAAGTTAAAATCACCTTGTATCACCACCTTATGTTTCTTGCAACAGTCTGCAACCTCTCTACAAGTTTGCTCCTCAAATCCTGCTGACTGCTGGATGCTCTATAATATAATCTCATTAACATGGTCATACCTTTTTTATTCCTCAGTTCCACCCATAAAGCCTCATTAGATGACCTCTCCAGTCTATTCTAACTGAGCACTGCCGTAACATTTTCCCTGACGAGTAATGCCACCCCTCCCCCTCTATCATTCTATCACATCTAAAACAACGGAACCCTGGAATATTGAGCTGCCAGTCCTGCCTCTCCTGCAACCAAGTCTCACTAATGGCTACAATGTCATAATTCCACATGCTGATCCATGCCCTAAACTTATCCGCCTTTCCTACAATACTCCTAGCATTGAAATACACACAACTTAGAACATTAGGCCCACTATGCTCAGCCTTTCGATTCCTGACTTTATATGTAGGCTTAACAACATCTTTCCCCACAACCACTCCATTATCTGCTCTTGTGCTCTAGTTCCCATATTTTAAACACCTGCATGCAACACTGTAAACCTTCCTGCAAGGATATTAGTCCCCTCCAGTTCAGGTGCATACTGTCCCACCTGTACAGGTTCCATCTTCCAGGGAAGAAAGCCCAATGATCCAAAAATATGAAACCCACCCTCCTGCACCACCTCCTTAGCCACATGATAAACTGCATTATCTTCCTATTTTTGGCCTCACTGGCGCATGGCATGGGTAGCGATCATGAGATCACAACCTTGGAGGTTCTGTCCCTTAACTTAGTACCTAATTCCCTGAGCTCCCTTTGCAAGACTTCATAACCTTCCTCCTCATGTCTTTGGCACCAATGTGGACCGTGGCCTCTGACTGCTCACCCTCCCACTTAAGAATGCTGTGGAGTCAATCTGTGACGTCCCTGACCCTGGTGCCCAGAAGGAAACATGCCATCTGGGAATCTTGTTCTCATCCACAGAACCTCCTGTCTGATTCCCTAACCATTGAATCCCCTATCACTACAGACTGCCTCTTCTCCTCATCCCACCCCCCTTCCTGTCTGAGCCACAGAGCCAGACTCAGTGCCGAGACCTGACTGCTGTGGCTTTCCTCTGCAAGGTCATCATCCCCAACAGTATCCAAAGTTATTGAGGGGAACAGCTACAGGGTACTCTGCACTGGCTACCTATCCACTTTACCCCGCCTGACAGTCACCCAGTTACCTGTATCCTGCATCTTGGTTGTAACTACCTTCCTGTATGTCCTGTTGATGAAACCCCCCCAGCTCCCCAAATGATCCAGAGTTCATCCAATTCCTTAACATGGTCTGAAAGAAGCTGCAGCTGGATGCATTCCTTGCAGGTGTAGTCGTCAGAGATACTGGTGGTCTCCCTGCCTTCCCACATCCCCCAAGAGGAGCATTCAACTATCTTGCCTGGCGTCCCCAATGCTCTAACTGTGTAATAAGATTTTTAAAAATGAAAGAAAGAAAGAAAAGAAAGAAAAGTTCAACGCAAAAAGTCTACCTCCAGCCTTTGCCCCTTCTTCCCAAAGCCTGAATTTCCCACTCTAACACTGGCCCACTTACACAATGGCTGCTCCCCTTAAGCCCAACTTCTTTTTATTGGACCTTGCCAATTGCCTAATTATGTACAGTCCAACATCTCCAAGTGATGTGTGGCGTGCAGAATGACTTCAATAGTAGCAAATATCAGAACAAAATACATTACACAGCTATTACTATATTGTGTATTTTGTGCAGTTGTGGGGATGAATTTCGGCCTCCCTAAAGCTTTGTGTTGTTTGTGTTCCTATACTAGACCATGTAGAACTATTCATTCTTCCTGACTACACGTATTATGAGCAGAGCCTAAGATACTCCAGCCCAAATCATTATAAAGAATTTGATATCTGCTTATTTTCATTTCGGTAGCTGAAAAAAATGACCATCTTGTTCGGCGCTTAATAAAGTCAAAAAATAGTATTAGGGCTTTGTTTCACAAAGTAATCGATCCTATGAAAATACCATTGGCACAGAGCTTGAATTTCTACCAGCACATAACATGATATTCCAGCCAATCTCCCACTGTTTGGAGGTTAATTGGATGCAGTCCATGTTTCCTCATAAGCTGTTAGATTCTGAGGACCATAATTACAGGTATGTTCACTTCCACAGAGAACTTGTGTTTGGTAACTCAGCTGTGAAGTTATAACTTTTCAAAAAGTAATTATTTTCTCGAAGGAACTTTCAGTACATGCTCGACGATGTTGAAAGTTTGTTTTCTTCTGCATGACTTAGCACCAAGCTTTTAAAATAAGGGTTATGTTCCCCACTGTAAGTACAATAATTGGCTAAATTTGGATTCTTTCCCTGTCATGAAATTGATCTTACATGAAATAGAGTCCTAAATGCAAAATTATTAAATCATAAACTTGTTGCAGCACTAAAGGAAACCATTTAGCCAGTCGCATTTAGAACAATCCAGTGAAAATTACTTACCTTCAAATACTCGTCCGGTTCTTATTTGAAAGGGACATCACTACTGTAATGTCACATAAACCTGTTTTATTTCATAGTCAGGTCCTCTACCTTAAATCTACTTTCATTACACTATCTCTTAAATTATTTGTTTGAATGTCATTTACTTGTCAACATTCTGAGTTTACCCCAAGTGTCAGATGATCAAATTGTTCAATCTCATATACCAGTTATATGGTTATGTGTTAAAGTGCAAAATAAAATATCTTGCAGGTACATTACGAATAGCCGACTGTTTCTATTGCTGCTCACACTTCTTTAGCTTAAAATCACACATATCAAAGCTGAAATTTCCCACAATTGTATTATCAATTAAATTGTAGAAAAACATGGTTACTGTCACCCCAAAAAAACGTTTAACTCCACTCCTTCTAGTTCCAAAGATTTGCACACTGGATGTGTGACATTGTCTTCTCTTTGTCTACATGTCTTTTTAATATAGTTATCAACTACGCTCTTACACCTCACCAATAGAGATCCTTCTCCCTTAAAGGTTAAAAGCAGACAACTTAGTAAACATTAGGTGATGTTACATTCTGGTACAGCCTTCCTGAATATGGACTACCTTAATCTGTGTAGAAACAAAAATACCAAAAGAATAAGTAAATAATTTATTTTTAACAGGATTAGCATTTTAAATATATATTATTTACATATTATTTTGCATTCTACGAGCCTTTAACTTTTTAAAAATGTATCCTTGTATTGGGATATGACCATTGCTGGCAGTTTATTCTCTATCTTTAATTGTCCTTGAGAAAGTGATAGTGAATCCCATTTTAAGCAGCTGCAATCCTTCTGGTGAGAGGCTCATGCTTTTGGGGAAGGACTTCCAGGATTTGGATCTAGTGTTGATGAAGATGAGATATTTTCAGGAAAGTGCTTGATTTAGCAGGTTGTAGCATTCACATGTTTATTGATCCTTATCCTTCTAACAGTCATGATTTAGATGCGGTCAGAATAGCGAGATGAGTAACCACGGTGCTACTTGAAGATAGTGTTTACTGAAGTTGTCAAAGTAGTTGTGGGAATGAACATTTAATCTGATGAATTGGGTGTCAATTAAGTAGGTTGCTTTGTCATAAATGGTGCAAAGCATAAATGGTGGAGTATTGTTGGAGCAGTTACATCCATTCTTGTTGAGTGTTTTCCTTCACACTCCTGACTTATACCTTGAAGATAATGTAAAGGCCTTGGCAGGACAGGACAGGAGTCACCGCAGGATATCCGGCTTCTGACATGTTCTATTTATGAGATAGGTCCAGTGGAACATCTGGCTAATGGTGATTTCCAGCACATTGATGGAGGAGGATTGATGGTGGATGCCTTTAAATGACAAGGCTAGGTTAGATTCTCTCTTGATGAAAATGGACTCTGTGGCATAGAAGTTCCTGGCCACATATCAGCACATGACTGGGTGCTGTCTGCATCTTGCAGTAGGTGTGGACTAGTTTATTTGATGAGGTTATACAAATGGAATTGAACACTGCAATCACCAGCAAACACTTTCTGATTGAACGAAGCGCACTGATGACGTAACTGAGGATTTTGAGTTTCAATCCTGAGAATCCCCTGCAGCAATGTCTTCAGACTGGGTAATCAACCTTGAATATTTTCCTTCGTTTGTGGTCAATTTTGTTTCACCAATGTGATAAAGCCTTTCTGTTGCACAGGAAACTGAAGTGATGCACAGTGGAGAACAAACCAGTTTCCCAGTTTACCAAAATAGAAACATCTGGTATTATTTTGTTTTATATCTCTGGTGTGGTGTTACGTGTTTTTGAATGTGAGTTGTAAATGTGCAATAATGAGTAAGTGAGTTTAATTAACACTTTCAACTCCCCATGCTAGCACCTCCATCAAAGCCAACTTCTAAATCCCTATTTGTCTGTGCCCAGCAGCCCTTTTGTAGACTATGTGAGTATTGAAATTATAAATGTAAAAAAAATCAAGTTTATGAAAATTTATTCAGCTCACTGAAGCACACTGCTCATATACCCCAACCTTCCTATCCAAAGGTTGAAACTCTTCACACCCCACAGTTACCAGAGTACAAATGAACAGGAATCCCACAATTCTGGCAATCTCTATTCCCAACTTTTTTCAATGATCTTAGGTCAACACCGTCAAATATTTTCAACAGGTGCCTGTAACAAAAGGAGCACAGTTCTAAGCTGAGTGGAAAGTGTTGCTATGCTGACTATCCCCTGAGAAAGGTAGTACCACATACTTATATCAGAGTTAAGGGAGTGCCAACTTCTTGGTTTTTGCTGTCCGATGAAGTGATCCAGGTTAGAATCCAGACCTAGACATTTCAACATTCCTCCTTGCCATGCGCTGTGAAACTGTCTCGTGATCAGATCATTCATAAATACAGGCACTAACTCACAATGTCATACTGAACCCATCTATGAACGAAGGTGTCACCTGGACAAAAGACTGATTGCAATCCTTGTGTAAATGTGCAGTTGCATTTGGGATGCCCTTTGCTACCTTAAACTACCAGATGCACAGGCGCCGAGAAAATCTGCTTCAATTAAGCAGACCTAGCAGTATACGCCTTGATGTCAAGACTTCAGCCCTTCAAGGGACTTCCCATTGGGTCACAGCACTGCTGAAAATGTATTTGGCATTTATGTCAGATATCAACTGACTTCAGGAGAATCACTGAATGGAGAAGGGGACATGCTCTCCATTTTAAAGACAATAATCTAAACATTCTGATGGGGAGGTAGATTGGAAGTATAGCATTTGTGCTAGGGGTGCCCAGAGGCTCCCCAGAATCAAATAAAATCCTTGACGTGAGAAGACTTCGCAGTTTTTCTCAGCACCTGTTGGGAGAAGGAACAGATTGGCTAGAGAGCCAGGTTCTTTTTCCCAGTGTAGAAATATTAAATAATAATGGATGTAGCTTTTGGGTGAAGGGTAAATTTAAAGGGATGAATGAGGCAAGATTTTTACAGAGAGAGTAGAAGATGCTTAGAGCATGCTACCAGGGGTGGTAGCAGAAGCAAATATGATAGTGGCATTCAAGAGGCTTTTAGATAGGTGCACAAATGTGCAGAGAATGGAGGGATACAGATCTTTTGAAGGCAGAAGGGATTATTTTAATTTAGCATCATGTTCAACATAGACATTATCCTATTCTGAACTGTTCTATGTTCTACCACCCCTTATGATTATTCGCCCCCCACCTTTGAAAGAACCTCATGCCATGGTATGATGAAGTGTAAAGCTTTTGTGAGGTTGAAGATGTCCATGTACATGGTGGATGCTGTTTGCTGCATTTTTCATGAAGTCAGGCAAGTCTAAGTAAAATCTATTATCAAAGGACGAAAATGTTACCATATTGTATCTCGAAGTTCATTTATTGCAGGCATTTACTAGAAAGTGAAGAAATACAACAAAATTTATGAATAGCTATACATAAACAGACTGACAAACAACCAATGTGCGAAAGAAGACAAATTGTGCAAATACAAAATAATACAGAGAACACAAGTTGTAAAGAGTCCTTGAAAATACATCTGTAGGATGTAGAATCAGTTCAGAGTTGTGGTAAGTGAAGTTATGCACACTAGTGCAGAAGCCTGATGGTTTTAGGGTAGTAAGTGGTGGTGTGGGACCTCTTGCCCAATGGTAGGAGTGAGAAGAGAGCATGGCCTGGATGACCTTGATGATGGGTGTTGCTTTCTTGTGGCAGTGCCCCTTGTAGATTTGGTTAATGGTGGAGAGGGCTTTGCCCGTGATGGACTGGGTTGTATCTATCACTTTCTGTCGATATTTCCATTCCTGGGCATTGGTGTTTCCATACCAGGCTGTGATACAACTAGTCAGGATACTCTCCATTGTGCATCTATACAATTTGACAGATGGAAGGCTTGCTTGGGTCTCAGAGTTTAACAAGTTTGAGATTGACAATGGAAGCCATATCTTTCAGCAGAAAGCTTCACAGGTGGGGTAAAATACAGTGCTACCTGTAATGTTTCACTTAAGATCAACAAATAAATGCTGGTCTTACAAAACAAGGCCTTCAACCTATTTAGATAATATCTCTCTTACTAGTGAAGTGGTCAGTTAATATATTGATTAAAAATATTATAATCACCAATAAGACCATAACCAGCTTTCCTTTCTTTCTTTTTAAAGCCAGCAAACTTATCATTGTACCTGTATCTCACTGTACTTGTGCATATGACAATAAACTCAACTTAATGAATTAATGATTTTAATTCTAATGCTTCACATTTTAAAAATCAATTGAAATTACCTCCAGCTAAGAAAACACGATTCCTGCAAAATTTACAAATATCATCAGCAACACTACCCAGATTATGGACTTGACCTTTCTCATAACATTTTACATCATGAGACAAATATTTTCCTAAATGTCAAACCCATTAAATGAGGCTGTGTCCAATGACTTACAATAGCATCGATTATTGCAACAAAGAAATGGAATATCTGAAGGTTCACAAAAATTACAAACTGACTTATCAGTTAAAAACCTCAGATAATATTCTGTGCGTCTCTCTTCTGATTTCAGTTAGTCATCCTTGCCATGCTTCCTCCTTTGTGAGGTCCTAGTCATCACTATACTCTCAAAGGCAAGAGAGGGGCTGAGTCTAAAATTAGAAGGTGAGTCAGTTTCTAAGCCTGTCTGGGACCAAGATGCTTATTCTTCCTCCCTGCACTTAGTCACACATTCAAGTACTTCTTCCTTCTCAAACATCAGATGCAGCATCTCAATACATATATCAAATCACATTGTCTGTATTAGAAGGAACGTGCTTCTTAAGAATAATTAGTTTCTTTTGATTTCATAATAACTTCCTGAAGAATCTGCAGTGCCAATGTTAAATAAAACGAAAGCCTGCCTTTCACTCTGCCTGGATTAAAACTCAGTGACTGTATATCCATTCCATGAAATTTAGGAGAAATATCTCCCACCTGACTAGAGATGAGAAACTCGGATTATATCCAGAGGAGAAATTTTCACCCAGTGACCTCGCGGAATTTGTATCATTCAAAGAGCAGAAAATAGAGCTACTTTCTGAGAGCAGAATTGCTTGAAGTTGTTCTCAGTACCTTGGAAGCTATAGTGTTTGCCAGTATCAATTAGAATTTTCTCATCAGCATCAGGATGTTAGAGGTTCGTTTGCACTCCAGGGATGAGTGAAAAATCTGTGGGTGAACTGTATTGTTGGAATTGCAATCTTTCAGATCTAGTCTTCTCCCTTAGATGTAAAATAGATCATTTACTTCTTAGAATTTCCTTCTTGAGTCCTTTATCTTTCTGCTGAGACTGCTCCCAGACTGCTCATTCCTACACTTCTCTGTGTGCTGATGGGAAGTCCAATCCAAGTTTCTGCATAGTGGCAGTGCTTCCCGCTAGCTTTGCACTCATTTTGAACTGAAATTTGGCAGATAACATGTTAATCATTAAACATTGCGTGCAATGACTCACTGAGGAACATAGCACTCAAAGATTGAGACCTCAGACCTTTCACAAAGCTTATGGTCTGCTGGCCAACAGTGATCACTGCCTTCCTTATAAGATGTTGACTACCTACAACAGGCTTCCCAAAGTGGTGGAGGGAACCAGCAAAGCAGTGTCCGCAAAATCCTTCAAATACATTGGGAGGATAAGTGAACCAGTGTCAGTATACTCTCCCAGGTCAACATCTCCACCATTAAGGGCTTACTTACATACAGTCATGGGCAGGCTATATCTTTCACCATGGCACCAGACTCCTGAAATGGCCATTCTACTCTGAGCTCCATCATGACAAGAGGAAACAATTCAAGGATGTTCTCAAAGCCTCTGGGAAAGAATATAACATCTCCACTGATTCATGGGATCTCTGTCACCCATAACTATTCAAAATAGAGAAGAACTGTAAAAGTTTGTATTGAGGAATCGATTCCATTTATTGACAATGCAGGTATCCCACATGAACAGCAGAAGAAACACATTACTACACCAAATACCTTATTACCAGCACTGCCAAAAACCTTAAGGCCCACCAATGAGAAAGAGCCTGCAGAAACATAGAAACATAGAAAATAGGTGCAGGAGTAGGCCATTCGGCCCTTCGAGCCTGCACCGCCATTTATTATGATCATGGCTGATCATCCAACTCAGAACCCCACCCCAGCCTTCCCTCCATACCCCCTGATCCCCATAGCCACAAGGGCCATATCTAACTCCCTCTTAAATATAGCCAATGTACTGGCCTCAACTGCTTCCTGTGGCAGAGAATTCCACAGATTCACCACTCTCTGAGTGAAGAAGTTTTTCCTAATCTCGGTCCTAAAAGACTTCCCCTTTATCCTCAAACTGTGACCCCTCGTTCTGGACTTCCTCAACATCGGGAACAATCTTCCTGCATCTAGCCTGTCCAATCCCTTTAGGATTTTATACGTTTCAATCAGATCCCCCCTCAATCTTCTAAATTCCAACGAGTACAAGCCCAGTTCATCCAGTCTTTCTTCATATGAAAGTCCTGCCATCCCAAGAATCAATCTGGTGAACCTTCTTTGTACTCCCTCTATGGCAAAGATGTCTTTCCTCAGATTACGGGACCAAAACTGCACACAATACTCCAGGTGTGGTCTCACCAAGGCCTTGTACAACTGCAGTAGTACCTCCCTGCTCCTGTACTCAAATCCTCTCACTATAAATGCCAGCATGCCATTCGCCTTTTTCACCGCCTGCTGTACCTGCATGCCCACTTTCAATGACTGGTGTATAATGACACCCAGGTCTCGTTGCACCTCCCCTTTTCCTAATCAGCCGCCATTCAGATAATAATCTGTTTTCCTATTTTTGCTACCAAAGTGGATAACTTCACATTTATCCACATTAAATTGCATCTGCCATGAATTTGCCCACTCACCCAACCTATCCAAGTCACTCTGCATCCTCTTAGCATCCTCCTCACAGCTAACACTACCACCCAGCTTCGTGTCATCCGCAAACTTGGAGATGCTGCATTTAATTCCCTCATCCAAGTCATTAATATATATTGTAAACAACTGGGGTCCCAGCACTGAGCCTTGCGGTACCCCGCTAGTCACCGCCTGCCATTCTGAAAAGGTCCCGTTTATTCCCACTCTTTGCTTCCTGTCTGCTAACCAATTTTCCATCCACATCAATACCTTACCCCCAATACCATGTGCTTTAAGTTTGCACACTAATCTCCTGTGTGGGACCTTGTCAAAAGCCTTTTGAAAATCCAAATATACCACATCCACTGGTTCTCCCCTATCCACTCTACTAGTTACATCCTCAAAAAATTCAATGAGATTCGTCAGACATGATTTTCCCTTCACAAATCCATGTTGACTTTGTCCGATCATTTCACCGCTTTCCAAAAGTGTTGTTATCACATCTTTGATAACTGACTCCAGCAGTTTCCCCACCAACGACGTTACGCTAACCGGTCTATAATTCCCCGGTTTCTCTCTCCCTCCTTTTTTAAAAAGTGGGGTTACATTAGCCACCCTCCAATCCTCAGGAACTAGTCCAGAATCTAACGAGTTTTGAAAAATTATCACTAATGCATCCACTATTTCTTGGGCTACTTCCTTAAGCACTCTAGGATGCAGACCATCTGGCCCTGGGGATTTATCTGCCTTCAATCCCTTCAATTTACCTAACACCACTTCCCTACTAACAAGTATTTCGCTCAGTTCCTCCATCTCACTGGACCCTCTGTCCCCTACTATTTCTGGAAGATTATTTATGTCCTCCTTAGTGAAGACTGAACCAAAGTAATTATTCAATTGGTCTGCCATGTCCTTGCTCCCCATAATCAATTCACCTGTTTCTGTCTGTAGGGGACCTACATTTGTCTTTACCAGTCTTTTCCTTTTTACATACCTATAAAAGCTTTTACAGTCAGTTTTTATGTTCCCTGCCAGTTTTCTCTCATAATCTTTTTCCCCTTCCTAATTAAGCCCTTTGTCCTCCTCTGCTGAACTCTGAATTTCTCCCAGTCCTCAGGTGAGCCACTTTCTCTGGCCAATTTGTATGCTGCTTCTTTGGAATTGATACTATCCCTAATTTCTCTTGTCAGCCACGGGTGCACTACCTTCCTTGATTTATTCTTTTGCCAAACTGGGATGAACAATTGTTGTAGTTCATCCATGCAACCTTTAAATGCTTGCCATTGCATATCCACCGTCAATCCTTTAAGTGTCATTTGCCAGTCTATCTTAGCTAATTCACGTCTCATACCTTCAAAGTTACCCCTCTTTAAGTTCAGAACCTTTGTTTCTGAATTAATTATGTCACTCTCCATCTTAATGAAGAATTCCACCATATTATGGTCACTCTTACCCAAAGGGCCTCTCACGACAAGATTGCTAATTAACCCTTCCTCATTGCTCAAAACCCAGTCCAGAATAGCCTGCTCTCTAGTTGGTTCCTCGACATGTTGGTTCAAAAAACCATCCCGCATACATTCCAAGAAATCCTCTTCCTCAGCACCTTTACCAATTTGGTTCACCCAATCTACATGTAGATTGAAGTCACCCATTATAACTGCTGTTCCTTTATTGCACACATTTCTAATTTCCTGCTTAATACCATCTCCGACCTCACTACTACTGTTAGGTGGCCTGTACACAACTCCCACCAGCGTCTTCTGCCCCTTAGTGTTACGCAGCTCTACCCATATCGATTCCACATCTTCCTGGCTTATGTCCTTCCTTTCTATTGCGTTAGTCTCTTCTTTAACCAGCAACGCCACCCCACCTCCCCTCCCTTCATGTCTATCCCTCCTGAATATTGAATATCCCTGAACGTTGAGCTCCCATTCTTGGTCACCCTGGAGCCATGTCTCTGTGATCCCAACTATATCATAATCATTAATAACAATCTGCACTTTCAATTCATCCACCTTATTATGAATGCTCCTTGCATTGATACACAATGCCTTCAGGCGCTCTTTTACAACTCTCTTAGCCCTTATACAATTATGTTGAAAAGTGGCCCTTTTTGATGCTTGCCCTGGATTTGTCGGCCTGCCACTTTTACTTTTCTCCTTAGTACTTTTTGCTTCTACCCTCACTTTACACCCCTCTGTCTCTCTGCACTGGTTCCCATCCCCCTGTTGTGAACTAACCTCCTCACGCCTTGCCTCTTTAATTTGATTCCCACCCCCCAACCATTCTAGTTTAAAGTCACCTCAGTAGCCCTCGCTAATCTCCCTGCCAGGATATTGGTCCCCCTAGGATTCAAGTGTAACCTGTCCTTTTTGTACAGGTCACGCCTGCGCCAAAAGAGGTCCCAATGATCCAAAAACTTGAATCCCTGCCCCCTGCTCCAATCCCTCAGCCACGCATTTATCCTCCACCTCATCGCATTGCTACTCTCACTGTCGCGTGGCACAGGCAGTAATCCCGAGATTACTACCTTTGCGGTCCTTTTTCTCAACTCCCTTCCTAGCTCCCTATACTCTCCTTTCAGGACCTCATCCCTTTTCCTACCTATGTCATTGGTACCTATATGTACCACGACCTCTGGCTCCTCACCCTCCCACTTCAGGATATCTTGGACACGATCAGAAATATCCCGGACCCTGGCACCAGGGAGGCAGACTACCATCCGGGTCTCTGGACTGCGTCCACAGAATCGCCTATCTGACCCCCTTACTATCGAGTCCCCTATCACAACTGCCCTCCTCTTCCTTGCCCTACCCTTCTGAGCTACAGGGCCAGACTCTGTGCCGGAGGCACGGCCACTGTCGCTTCCCCCGGGTAAGCTGTCCCCCCCAACAGTAATCAAACAGGAGTACCTATTGTTAAGGGGTACAGCCATCAGGGTACTCCCTATTACCTGACTCTTCCCCTTCCCCCTCCTAACCATGACCCACTTGTCTGCCTCCCGTGGCCCCGGCGTGACCACCTGCCTGCAACTCCTCTCTATCAACTCCTCACTCTCCCTGACCAGACAAAGGTCATCGAGCTGCAGCTCCAGTTCCGTAACGCGATCCCTTAGGAGCTGCATCTCGATGCACCTGGCGCAGATGTAGACGTCTGGGAGGCTTGGAGACTCCAGGGCCTCCCACATCTGACACCGAGAACAGCAAACTGCCCTCACACTCATACTGCCCCTCTCCTCAAATAACAACAGAAAATGAATGCCAAACCTTCCTCGCCTGTTTCCGCCTAAGCCCGTTGAGCCGAAGCCCTTAAGCCTTCACTCTGCTCCCAGCTCACTCCGCAGCCCGCAAACTACGCTGCCCGCTCTATGATGCTCTGTTCCTTTTAAATCTGCCGCACTGCACAGCCCGACGTCACACGCCTGCGCAGTCTCGCCTCTCAGAACGCCGTTGGAGAAAAAAAAGTAACAAAAATTTCAAAAATATCTTTCTCGGCACTCCCACTCAGACTCTCAGACTCCTTCTTCGAATCAAACCCGAAGCAGGATTTCTGCCCTTTTAAATCTGCTCCCTCATTTGTCTCAAGAGCCACATTCGAATTCTCAAAACCCACAAAACAAGGGACGTTGTCCCTTAAGATCAAATATCAAATCATCCCCTTATCTCAAGGTAATGTGCAACGAGGCTGGGGGAAGATCAGAACTTCCCTAAAGTAGGTGTTTCCCACTATTAACTCACTTGACCTTACCAGAATAACATTAAGAATTTAATAATGAAGCCCAGAATAGCTTTGCAAGCATGACTTTTTTGTTATGGGGAGAGGATGTGACCCATAACTGGCAGACTAAACTAAATTCAGTGGGTCTGTGGAATTTGTGTTGTTTTAGCAATACAGTTGATTGCTGTAAAAGATACAACTAGAGTTTTTTTTCAAAATTTACTAGAAAGGTCCATTACTGTTTAATGGAAGACCTTTTTTCAAAATTGCCAATAAAACTATTTGAGAATCAGTGTTCTTTTTTGCCAAGTGATCCACAGAAAAAAATGCAGAAGGAAGGGTTTGAAGTTGGTTTATTGGTTTATTGGCAATCATTGTATTGACACAGCTGTTCAGAAAATAACAGTCAAGATCTAAAGCTATTGGACAAATATTTACTTTGACAACATTAGCATATTTGCACTTTGGTGTGATTCAATATTTTCAGGACTTGGTATATTGATTCAATTATGTATAATTACAAAATATGAAATCATATTATTGACCCTGATACTTACTTCAATACTATTGGATATCTGGGCACATCATCAAGACTAAAAACAAACCCCCAAATATTTTGGTTCAGTTGAAAAATAAAATTTATAACGAAACACTTTGGTCTTGGAAAATTTTTGCACATCTGAAGAGTTCTGGCCGGAGCTACATATGTGTAACTCTGAAGAATTTACATAACATTCTTTGAGACAAGCCCAAGAAGTGAGCTGCCAAATTTGTATGAGAAGCTAAAAAATATTGTTATGGATTGGTTGAAGTTTGTTTCCATGGATACAGCTGGACTGCTGACATGACTGGTATTGTGATAAGATAAAGCTAAATATAGCATTCCTACATGCTGTTCCTTACCTTTTCAATTCAGTTTGATCTCCTGTTACAATCAGTTAAATATTGAAATTTGTTAAAATATTTCATATGCGTGATTAACAAAAAGCATGCCGTACTCTTCAAATTACACAAGTTAAATTATTATGTCTCAGTTGGATCATGTGTTCTGGTACTTTACCTTATTTTAAACTGAATTATTTTGTCATCCAACATTTTATCTTACAGATAAGTAATCCTCATGACTATCAATAAGAAGACAAATAATCTTTTTAAGAATGTACCAAAATTGAATGATTTGTGAGTACAAGGCATGGGATAAATTTTATGAATGGAACTATGCTTTGGTAGAGCTCTGCTGCTGATCAGATTTGTTTGTTACTGATTATCTTATCATTTTCTACATTAAAAATGAAATGCACATTACTGAATATTTTGAGAGAATGAAAATCACAAGGAAGTGGAAAATTTGCTTGTGGTTTACTGAGGGGCGTTCAGAGAAAAGCATTAACAAAAATAGTACATTTTAAACTAATTTTACTCATTTCAATGATGTAAATGAAAAGCCATTTAGAAATTCCCCAAAGATAAAATCTGTAGAAATTGCAATTATTTCCAACATTCAATAACATAAGAGAAGAAAAGTTAAAAGCAGAAATTGTTAAGAAGATAGAAAACAAATAATCTTTCACAACCTTTTGGGACCTTTGAAAATGTGTACAGGTATTACCGAATGACCTTTACACCTCTGAGTTTGTTTTGTGGCTTAAAGGCTCGGTTTAAAAATTATAAATAACTTAAAATGCACATTACCTTTGTTTTTCAGATTCTTGGCATTATTTTAGTGTGATTTATTTAGGAATATTTAGAATATACTGTGGAATATAAAACATTATAGCACAGTACAGGCTCTTCAGCCCACAATGTTGCACTGACTTTTTAACCTACTCCGAGATCAATCTAACCCTCCCTTCCCACATAGACCTCCATTTTTTCTATCATCCATGAGCCTATTTAAGAGCTTCTTAAATAACCCTAATGTATCTGCCTCTACCACCGCCTCTGGCAGTGTATTCCACGCACCCACCATTCTGTATAAAAAACATACCTCTGAAGTCCCCCTATATGTTCTTCCAATTATCTTAAAATTATGCCCTCTCATATTAGCCATTTCCATCCTGGAGAAAGGCTTCTGGCTATCCACTCGATCCATGCTTCTTATCATCTTGTACAGCTCTATCAAGTCACCTCTCATCTTTCTAAGCTCCAAAGAGAAAAGCCCTGGCTCGTTCAACCTATCCACATAAGACATGCTCTCTAATCCAGACAGCATTCTAGTACATCTCCTCTACATCCTCTCTAAAGCTTCCACATCCTTCCTGTAAAGAAGCGACTAGAACTGAACACAAGATTCCAAGTGTGATTTAACCAGGGTTTTGTAAAGCTGTAGCATTACCTCGCAGTTCTTAAACTCAATTCCTTGACTAATGAAGGCCCACGTACCTTATGCCAAATTAACAAAATTTCAACTTGTGCAGAAACTTTGAGGGATCTATGGATGTGAGCCCCAAGATCCCTCAGTTCCTCCACACTGCTTAGTATCCAGCCATTAGCCCTGTATTTGGCCTTTAAGTTCGACCTTCTGAAGTGAATCACTTCACATATTTATTAAAAGAAATTCTATGTTCCACAATCAAATACCAAGAATTATTTTTTTCTTCATAGGACATATTTTTATTTCAAACTTATTTTGAACTGAATGACATAGATTTTCCTTTCAAGTGCTTTGCATCATAAAAAATGTAACCGTCACTTTGTATTTCTATGATGAATTGAAACAGCACTTGGTCGGTTGACTGGATTAAAGAAACATCTGTGGTTAACTTCACTCTTCCATAAAATTATGACCATTAAATCATGCTGTTTATTTCGATCAACAAAGGCCGTTCTGTTGGACCATTTCAACAATTTTTTGTCATTCCTAGCTCGTAATCCCTAAGTCTCTCCAGCACAAAAGACAACTTGAATGGAGACTTCATGTCCTCAGAGTCTGTTGCAGCCATATGCTTTGTCCAACAGGAGGCATATTTTTATGGGGCATGAAGGACAGAATGTCAATCTAGCCATTTGTGTTATGATTGTTGATATTACCCACTGCTTGGCTGGGTTCTATCAATACAACTTGCTTTAAAATTACTCCTATCTGTGTTACGGATGCAAAATCAATGGCCATGATTGCCTGGCTTGTGATATTCAACCTTAAAGCTTTGCAGAAAATAATTTATTTTATTTTTCAATGATTTGTACCATAACACAATATACAGTTCATTAATATTGAATAGCATTGAAATCAGGTTTTATGTATTTACTTATTGTGCATGTTGAACAGAAATGCATAATGTTGATGCTTTTGGTTGATGATTGCTTGCTGAATTTGCTGTACCTGATCTCAATAGTTCATCTTGAATAACATTGGAAAAACTTTGTTGGCTCATCTTGTTGTCATAACTGTAGAGTTCAGTCAAAAATGCCAACATCTCTTGCCTTAGCACACACCCATGTGACCCAGTTTTGTGACTGGCTAGAGGTAGTTGAATCTAAGATAACAATGGAAGACGTTGAAAATACTCTGCAGGCCAGGCAGTATCTGTGGAGAAAGAAAATGTTAAATTTACAGCACAGCAATGTTAAAACAATTCTTTGCCTCTCTACTAATTAGTTGTTAATGGTGTTGATAGAAACCTTGCCAGCAAACACTGGCATTCCAAAGATGTGGAAAGGCTTTTGGAAACCAATATGAGAACTATAATTATTAAATATGATATGAGTAGTGCATGGGAGGTGCTCTACTCTCATGGCCCAAAAAGCCCTGTGGGTCCATAATTGAGTATCAGTGACAAGAGATTGCAGACAAAGTCACCAGTAGCATAGCTAGTAGAACCATTGTCCTCACAGCACTGTAGACCCAAGTTCAACTTTGACCGTGCATGTTGTCTGTGTGGAATTTTCATGTTCTCCCTGTGACTACGTGGGTTTCATCCAGCTGCTCCAGTTTCTTCCCACATCGCAAAAACATCCAGGTTGGGAGGTTAATTGACCATTGTAATTTGCTCCTTGTGTGGAAGTGAGTGGGAGAATTTGGAGAGAGACAATAGAGTGAATTTTAAAAATGGGATTAATGTATGATTAGTGTAAATGGATAGAAGATTGACGGTACAAATTTGGTGGGACAAAGGGCTCGTTTCCATACTATATCTTCCTCTGATTATATGACATTGATACAAGGTCCCAGTAAGTTTAATGACCTCGCATGTGTTATCAGTGTGAGTGAAGACATCACTATTTCCCAAGGACTATGATAGTAATCTCATACAAGGCAATATATCTTTCATGCAATACACTCCTATCAAACCAAATGTAAGGCTCTCCATTGGTCGGGGTCAATCATGGATGTTGTGTCCTCGCTGTCTGCATCAAAGTCAGGGCAGTAAGATATGGAGAACAAGCTGTTCCCCGTCTCCACACAGCTGATGCATCCAAAGGAATGGCAGAGACCGATACAGTTTGGCACCAGCAGCATTGCAGGAGTTGCCAGTCAGCATTGAACTCAACATGGGACTGCCTTAGGCATTTCTGCTCCGGATTTTTCTTCGGGGTTTACTGCTGAAGCCTTACCCATGAGAGGGTATATCTGCATGGCAGCAGAGCTTTGAGAACAGTTTTCCTTCTCCTAGACGAGCTGCCAACCACGGCTGACGAGCCTCATCTGCCTGAAGTGATTGGTTTTCAGGTGCCAGAAACCTGCCTTTGCACCTTCTCCTGTCAGTAGAAATGGTTCTGGAGAGCTTAATCACGAAGCCACATGCGGAGGCCAGGAATACATAACAAGAATCTTTTTCAATCATAACTGCTCTCTGACGTTCCTGAATTCTAACAATTCTAACAAACTTTCACAGATTACCCCCAGCTTCATATTTTCAACATTCTCCACACAGCCATTTAACTGGGGCAGGCAAACCATGTAGTTATTTATTTATTCATTCATGGGATGTCAGCTTCAGCTGCTAAGCCAGCATTTAATTGTACATCCTTAACTTCCCTTGAGAAGGTGGTGGTGAGGTGCCTCCTTAGTGCAGTCCTTGAGGTGTGGGTATATCCATGATACTCTTAGTGGGAGAGTTCCGGGATTTTGACTCAGCAGTGGTGAAGGAATGGCAATATATTTCTCAGACAACTTCCAGATTCAGATGAACTTATTTGTCTCATGTACATCAAAACATGCAGTGAAATGTGTTGGTTATTGTTACCAACCAGCACAACCTAATGATATGCTGGGGCAGCCCGCAAGTGTCGACACACATTCCCATGCCAACATAGCATTCCCACAATGCTCGGCAGAACAACACAGAGTACCACTAAACAGACCACAACAACAGCAAAACAAGGCGATGGTATTCTCAAGTTTTACTGCCCTTGCCCATCCTGTTGTCGGAGATAGTGATTTTAGAACATGGTACAGCTGTGCATTGGTGGATGAGAGTGTAAATAGGAGAATACCATCACATTCACCACTTCCTTGCAGGAGAAGATGGCACACAATACACCACAGCATCAAATGGGTTAATGAAGAATGCCTATGTTCATGAGCTCAAGGCTGAGAGGAGAGGGCACTGGCAATTATCACTACAGCTGTAACTACTTCTGCAGTTACTTTCCAGGTGTCTGGTATTATCTACTAGGCTCTTTCAAATGTGACTGCAGATAACTTACACGCACAGAAACTGAAAATTCTTGAGCTTCCAGCAGTGATTCGATTGGAACACTAAAGACTCTAATCTAGTCTTAAAACTATTTGGCTTTAGATGTGATATAGTGGGAGGGATAGTATTACTAGTCAGGGAAAATATCACGGCAGTGCTCAGGACAAACTGGAGAACTCGCCTAGTGAGGCTTTATGGGTGGAACTGAGGAATAAGAAAGGTATGACCACATTAATGGGACTATATTATAGACCACCAAACAGTCCATGGGACTTAGACAAACAAATTTGTCGAGAGATCGCAGATTGTTGCAAGAAATATAAAGTTGTGATAGTTGGTGATTTTAATTTTCCATATATTGACTGGGACTCCCATACTGTAAAAAGGCTGGATGGGAAAGAATTTGTCAAATGTGTTCAGGAAAGTTTCCTTAAGAAGTTCCAACTAGGGGGAGTGTGTTACCAGATCTATTAGGGAATGAGGCAGGGAAGGTGACTAAAGTTTGTAGAGGGAAACACTTTGCACCTAGTGATCATAATAAGACCATAAGACCATAAGACAAAGGAGCAGAAGTCGGCCATTCGGCCCATCGAGTCTGCTCCGCCATTTTATCATGAGCTGATCCATTCTCCCAGTTAGTTCCATTCCCCCGCCTTCTCACCACAACCTTTGATGCCATGGATACTCAGATACCTATCAATCTCTGCCTTAAATACACCCAATGACTTGGCCTCCACTGCTGCCCGTGGCAACAAATTCCATAGATTCACCACCCTCTGACTAAAAAAATTTCTTCACATTTCTGTTCTGAATGGGCGCCCTTCAATCCTTAAGTCATGCCCTCTCGTACTAGACTCCCCCATCATGGGAAACAACTTTGCCACATCCACTCTGTCCATGCCTTTCAACATTCGAAATGTTTCTATGAGGTCTCCCCTCATTCTTCTAAACTCCAAGGAATACAGTCCAAGAGCGGACAAACGTTCCTCATATGTTAACCCTCTCATTCCCAGAATCATTCTAGTGAATCTTCTCTGTACCCTCTCCAACGTCAGCACATCCTTTCTTAAATAAGGAGCCCAAAACTGCCCACAGTACTCCAAGTGAGGTCTTACCAGCGCCTTATAGAGCCTCAACATCACATCCCTGCTCCTATACTCTATTCCTCTAGAAATGAATGCCAACATTGCATTCGCCTTCTTCACTACTGACTCAACCTGGAGGTTAACTTTAAGGGTATCCTGTACGAGGACTCCCAAGTTCTGTTGCATCTCCGAACTTTGAATTCTTTCTCCATTTAAATAATAGTCTGCCCATTTATTTTTTCTGCCAAAGTGCATAACCATACACTTTCCAACATTTTACTTCATTTGCCACTTCTCTGCCCATTCTTCCAATCTATCCAAGTCTCTCTGCAGATTCTCCGTTTCCTCTGCACTACCGGCCCCTCCACCTATCTTCGTATCGTCAGCAAACTTAGCCACAAAGCCATCTATTCCATAATCCAAACCGTTGATGTACAAAAAAGCCATCTATTCCATAATCCAAATCGTTGATGTACAAACTGTACATTAGTACATTACTAATGTCATTAGTTTCAAGGTAATTATGGAAGAGGATAAGTCTGGTCCTCTGTTTGAGATTCAGAATTGGTAAAAGGGCAATTTTGATGGCATCAGAAAGGATCTGGCAAGTGTGGATTGGAATAAGTTGTTTTCCAGCAAATATGTACTTGGTAAGTGAGAGACATTCAAAAGTGAAATTTTGAGAATACAAACCTATGTGTGCTTGTCAGAATAAAAAGTAAAGATAATGGGTATAGAGAACCTTGGTTTTCAAAAAATATTGAGGCCATGGGTAAGAAAAAGAAGGAGGTGCATAGCCAGTGTAGGCAGGCAAGAGGGATATAGGAACTTGAGGGACATAGGAATACAAGAGAACACAGGAAGGAAATCAGGAGGGCTAAAAGAAAACATAAGGTTGCTCTAGCAAACAAGGTGAAGGAGAATCCTAAGGGCTTCTACAGATATATTAAGAGCAAAAGGATAGCAAGGGACAAAATTGGTCTTCTAGAAGATCAGAGATAATCTATCCATGGAGCTGAAAGAGACAGGGGAGATCTTAAATGGAGTTTTTGCATCTATATTTACTCGGGAGACAGACACAGAGTTTATAGATGTGAGGAAATGCAGCAACGAGGTTATGGACCCTGTACAGATTAAAGAAAAGGATTCACACACATATACACATATTCTTTTTCTCTCTCTCCTTTTTCTCCCTCTGTCCCTCTCACTATACCTCTTGCCCATCCTCTGGGTTTTCCCCCTCCCCCTTTTCCTTCTCCCTGGGCCTCCTGTCCCATGATCCTCTCATATCCCCTTTGCCAATCACCTGTCCAGCTCTTGGCTCCATCCCTCCCCCTCCTGCCTTCTCCTATCATTTTGGATCTCCCCCTCCCCCTCCCACTTTCAAATCTCTTACTAGCTCTTCCTTCAGTTAGTCCTGACGAAGGGTCTTGGCCCAAAACGTCGACTGTACCTCTTCCAATAGATGCTGCCTGGCCTGCTGCGTTCACCAGCAACTTTTATGTGTGTTACAGAAAAGGATGTATTTGTTATCTTGAGACAAATTATGGTGGATAAATCCCCAGGGCCTGAGAAGGTGTTCCCTTGGACCCTGTGGGAGGTTAGTGCAGAAACTGCAGGGGCAACAGAGATATTGAAAACATCCTTAGCCACAGGTGAGGTACTGGAGGATTGGAGGGCAGCTAAAGTTGTTCCGTTATTTAAGAAAGGTTCTAAGAATAAGCCAGTAAATTATACACCAGTGAGCCTGACATCAATAGCGGGAAAAGTATTGAAAGGTATTCCAAGGGACTGAATATATAAGTATTTAGATAGACAGGGACTGATAAGGGAGAGTCTACATGGCTTTGTGTGTGTTAAGTCATGTCCAGCTAATCTTATAGAGTTTTTCAAGGAATTTACCAGGAAAGTTGATGAAGGCAGGACAGTGAATATTATTTCCATGGACTTTAGCAAGGCATTTGACACAGTCCTGCATGGGAGTTTGGTTAAGAAGGCTCAGTTGCTTGGCATTCAAGATGAGGTAGTAAACTGGATTAAACATTTGCTTCACGGAAGAAGCCGGAGAGTGGTAGTGGATGGTTGTCTCTCTGACTGGAGGCCTGTGACTAGTGGTGTGCTTCAGGGATTGGAGCTGGGTCTGTTGATGCTTGTCATCTGTATCAGCGATCTGGATGATAATGTGGTAAACTGGATCAGTAGATTTGCAGATGACACTAAGATTGGGAGTGTAGTGGACAGTGAGGAAGACTACCAAAGCTTGCTGCAGGATCTGGGCCAGCTGGAAATTTGGACTGAGAAATGGCAGATGAAATTTAATGCAGACAAGTGTGAGGTGTTGCAATTTGGGAGGACCAACCAAGGTCGGTCTTACACAGTGAGTGGTAGGGCACTGAGGAGTGTGGTAGGACAGAGGGACCTGGGAATACAGATCCATCATTCCTTGAAAGTAGCATCATAGGTTGATAGGATCATAAAGAAAGCTTTTGGCACATTAGCCTTCATAAATCAAAATATTGAGTACAGGACTTGGGATATTATGTTGAAATTGTATAAGATGTTGGTGAGGCCTAATTTGGGGTATTGTGTGCAGTTTTGATCACCTACCTACAAGGAAGATATAAATAAGACTGAAAGAGTGCAGATAAAATTTACAAAGATGTTGTGGGAACTTGAGGACCTGAGTTATCAGGAACAGTTAAATAAGTTAGGACTTTATTCCCTAGAATGTAGAAGAATTAGAGAGAATTGATTGAGGTATACAAAAATAATGAGGGGTATAGAGGGTATAGATAGGGTATATGCAAGCAGGATTTTTTTCCACTGAGGTTGGGTGAGACTACAACTAGAGGTCATGGGTTAAGGTTGAAAGGTGAAATGTTTAAGGGGAACATGAGTGGGAACTTCTTTACTCAGAGGACAGTAGGAGATGGGAACAAGCTACCAGGACAAGTGATGGATGCGGGGTCGATTTCAACATTCAAGAGAAATTTGAAATAATTTCACTGATTCATTAGGTTCACTGACAAGCGGGGTATAGAAGGCTCTAGTCCAGGTGCAGGTTGATAGGACTAGGCAGATGAATGCTTCAGGAGAAACTAGATGGGCCGAAGGACTTGTTTCTGTGCTGTACTGTTCTATGACTGTATGGGTGTAATACACTATTACTTGGGCCATTGAGCAGTTGAGTCTCAACCTATCGACTGTTCACTGTGAAGAAGAAATCACTGACTTCTTTTTCTGAAGAGGAGAGCACCTATATCCTCTCTGATTCAATCGATGATAGCTAAATGGTAGGTAATGCTAATGCTGATAACAAACAAAATGTTTAGTGCCACTGCATTGCTGACATGACTCTATTACTGCAGCATTTTGAATACCTGTTCCCACCTTCCTTGAGGACCTGGCTTTCAAATTACCACTTCACATTCAGGTTTATGGACACATGGGCACTCCACTCTGAGATCTCTCTTTGGACATGCACTCCTCGTATGAGCTCCTGTCCAATTTTTCAAGCCTCTTCTGCTTGTTCTTCCACTCTATCATGTTGGTGGTCCAAAGTAATGGACTCCAAATCCCTCATTTGTGCCAACAAAATGCAATAGATATTTCATATAAGTCCAACCAGTTTGCATCCAGATAGCAAAATTTTGGTTCTCAATCAAAAGAGTTAACACATCTCTCTCCAGTGACCTGAACTACTACTCAATCTGTAAGTTTTTGAGGATCACTTTAAATAACACCTTTTGAGGTTTCTTCACTTTGCCAAATGCCAGGTTTCTTGTATATGATCAACACATGGTGTTAACTGAATCATTACAGTCCAATTTCACAGGGTTGGTTTCAGATGTGCATTGCACAAGGCTTTGCATCACAGACTGGCTACTCTGCATACTTTTGACGCATGCACACAATACAGAGCACTGTGAGTCATGCTAAAAATGTGCACTTGTGATTTCTAATTGAAGTTGGAAGCTCCACTGGCACTGTAGGTGTACTGAAGAAACCAATGCCTTATGGCACAATTTTGCATTCCTGTATGCAAATCTGATGGAATCCATATTGACACATTAAAATGGATAAATAATGTATAGTAGCCAATCTGTCCAAACAACTTGCCAGTTCTTGCTGGATTGAAGCCAAAGCGAGTTCAAGTCTTATTTGCACGTAACAAATAGGCTGTGGGTTCCAGTGCAGTTCCTGCTACAGCTCACTCATTAGGACAGGTAGCATTTTAGGTGGCTCCAAACCGAAGCATGATTATGTCTTGAGAAGAGGTTGCAATCTCTGAAGGCAAACTGAGATCAAGAAAGGTACTTCAATAGATATACGGCAGGCAAGAATATAATTGATTGGCCAAAGATGAGCAATGCTGTCTCAAAGAGCTACAAAGAGAAAAGCTGAAAATTTCCTGGACCAATATTCAGTTGGCCTATAGTCCTTTTAATGATCACTGCTTCGTTGCTTCAGTGCCAGCAAAAACTTGGCAGAGTATCCGTGGCTTATTTATACCTGAACTTTCCAGCTGGGGTTTAATTATTGTCATAAGTCTATTATTTGTACATGTGGGCAGTCTTCAGTTTGCTTCAGGAGCCAAACTCCTCAGTCATTTACGGACTTACCTGTCTAGGGAATCAAAGGGGCAGCAGAGCTGCTTCTTTGCGACCTGAATAAGAGGGAAGCCAAGGGGCCACTGGAAAGTACAACAGACGGGTCAACTGTCTGCCACAACAGATGGGATTTCCCATGGCCACCCATTTTAATTCTACTTCCCACTCTTATTCTGACATGTTAGTCCATAGCCTCTTCTACTGCCATGATGACGCAACTCTCGGGTTAGAGCAGCAACACCACATATTTCATCTGGGTAGCCTCGAACCTGATGGCCTGAACATCAATTTCTCTAACTTCTGGTAATTTCTTCTGCCTCCCCTCTCTCTTTTCCTATTCCCTATTTTGGCTCCTCTCTCACCCTTCTCCTCTTCTCACCTGCCTATCAGCCCCCCTTCGGTGCCCCTCCTCCTTCCCTTTCTCCCATGGTCCACCCTATTCTCCATCAAATTCCTTCTTCTTCAACTCTTTGCCTTTTCCACCAATCACCTCTCACTTCATCCCACCTTCCTGCTCATTTGGTTTCACTATGACCTGCCAGCTTGTACTCCTTCCCCTCCACCCACCTTCTTATTCTGGATTATTCCCCTTTCCTTCTAGTCTTGATGAAGGGTCTCGGCTTGAAATGTCGACTGCTTATTCCTTTCCATAGATGTTGCCTGACCTGCTGAGTTCCTCCAGCATTTTGTATGTGTTACTTTGAAATGTTAACTGTTGTTTGAGCAGTAATTGAGCAACTGTTGTTGACCTGAAACAAAAGTATGAAAATAAGATGGTTGTAACTTAAGCCAAAGAACAAAACAATATGCAATGTATGAAGTTTTTAAGTGTCACAAAAACCAAATTGATATTTCACACAAATCCACAGGAACACAAATAAAAAATATGCTATATATTAAATATGAGAAAACACCCCTGCAATATCAGAATAAGAAGTGATAATAATTGCAAATACTCAAGAAGAAAATTTAAGAAGAAATATTCATGTTTGAAGAATTATGAAGAATTAATAATTGCACAATACTGTATTATTCAATTCTTTGCATGCAATTAGGTTTTGTCAATGAGGATTAAAAATAAATGTGTTACAATCTAAAATTAAAATAACACTCTCCCTAACAAATGGAGCTTGATGTTATTCTCATTCTGAATTAAGTTTGAGGGAGAGTTACAATAGCATGTTATTATACCTGACTAGTAATCCAGAGGCCTGCATCAATAATGGTAAGGAATTATTTAAATAGTAGCTGGGGAATTTAAATTAATTAAATAAATCCAGAATAAAGATGTGTTTAAGTAATGGCAAGAATGAAATGGCAGTAATGACAGTGATTCTAAAATCTCATCTAGTTTACTGATGTTTCTCTGAATCATTCTTACCTGTTGTACATATAATTCCAAAACTGTGGGTATGTGGTTGACTCTTCTCTGATGTGGCTAAAGAATTCACTCAGTGCCATCACCACCTTCCTAAAGGGATGGGAAATAAATGGTCTTACTATCGGCATCCTTGAATTGATATTTTGAAACGATTTCATGGGCGAAAACATACCACCATTATCTTCTTCATTTCTAGAATCTATTACTATGAATGAAGAGGACGGAGCAGGTGCCTACAGCAAGTCAGCTGTACAGATTCAGATGAATTTCTCAGCAGCTGCTTTGGTTAAGAGATTGCCAGGTCAAATTCAGTGGTGCTGGGGTCACAAGGTGGCCTTGTGATGAGGAAAACTTTTCTTTGACATACTGCCAAAGAAGACAGCAAGAAAGTTATTGCATCAGGGGCTGGACCTGGAGTGTTCTAGAAGAGAGAACCAAGAAGGTAGGTGGGGCTGCTGAGTGTTGTGAATCAGAAGGAGACATGGAGAGGGTCAGATGTTGGTGATCAATGCTTCAGAAGACTGTGGCCATTGTTTGAGGTTGGAAAACAGTGAGTTAGAAAATGTATTTAAGGGTCATAATTGGAATTCAGTGAGTTGAGGGTCTGTAATTAGCATTCAAGTGTATCTTAGAGTCCAGAACTTGTGTCCAGTTGTCGCTGGGAGTTTGATGATTGCAGGCCTGTGATCAGTGGTCAGGGAATCTGCAGGTGGCAATCAGTAGTTGGAGGAAGATGGTGAGTGTGGAACTGTAATCGACAGTTGTGTTGGGCAGGGTAGTGGATCAGTGAGTTGGGGTCCAGTCACCGGGACTTGGGGAAAGGTTGGTGAGTTGAGGTAGAGGATGTTCATGAATCCATACCCTGCGTGAATTGTGTCAGGTCAGAGATGGCAAACTTGGGGGCTGCTAATTGAATTTAGGTGATCAGGACCTTGTAATTCATTAATAGGATCAAGGTGTGCATGCGATAGTCAGGTTGTGGGATTGTTGCCCTGTGGGGAGGGAACAGCTGAGGTAGGTGATCACGACCTGGGGATTGGAAGTGGGGGTTGGATTTTGAGATAGGCACCTATATGTGAGGGAGGTGGAGATAATAGGTCAAGGTTTGTCAGCTGGGGGAATGATAGCGGTAAGCGTGGGGGAAAAGTTGAGACTGTTATGATAGATGATGGGGGGCGGGGAGTGGACAGTGGGGCCCTAAGGACATCCAGCCTCAGTGGGACTTACAGTTTCAGACTGGACTATATCACTCTCTCTGGGTTTGATGCAGAAAACGTCTACATAATTTTTCTTTGCTTCATGATAGGAAGTGCCCAGACAAATTTCCAGATGTACTATTTTCACGGAAGCTATTGCTAACTCATTCTACTTCAGGGAATATTAATTTAACTATGAAAAGCATGGGTAGTATTGAAAAATGCAGTGCTATGTTACTAAATTTCTAGACAAGGTTTTCCAGAATAACTTCAGTGATGTGAATAAGATATGGGTGGAAAACAATATGGGAGTCTCGAAATAAAAACAGAAAATGCTGAATATATTCAGCAGGTCAGGAGCATCTATAATGAGAGAAACAATCAAAGTTTCATTTTGATGATCTGTCCATGTGAAGCACTTTTTTTTTATTATCCAGGGCACAGAATATAAGAACAAGGAAATAATGCCAGAACTGTGCAGGGCACTGAGTAGTGCAAACAATTCTGGTTACCACATTATAAGAAACAGGACATAGAGGGCATTTATAAAGATGTTGGCAGACTGGAAAACTTAAACAATGAGGAAAAAGTGAGTAGGCTAGGGATTTTTCTTCTTTGGAACAGAGAAGGTTGAAGGAAGACACAGTTGAAGTGCATTAAATTAAATTAATCCAAATTATTATTTATCAATAAATACTGACATGATGGGCTGAATGGTCTCCTTCAGTTTCATAATTACTTAGTGACTTCTAAGAGTTTAATTAATATTATCAATAGTAACTTACGAGAAGATAGAAGGAAGCCATTTATCATATCAGGAATATGCTGGCACCCAGGATATCAACTCTCATAGCAATCTCATCTCTCCCATTACCCTCTCCTATTTTCCCAGCAACTTATTTTCTCTCAGGTGTGTTAACAACTTCTCTTTGATTATTTTGCCATTTGCTTACATTAAAGCATTATTTACAGTGACCAATTAATCTACCAGCACATGTTTGTGGTATAGGAGGAAATTAAAGCAGAAACCCACATTATCATAGAGAGAATAGACATAATCTGCAGAGACAGCACCTGGTGTCTGGGTCAAACCCATGTCCCAGGAACTCTGAGGCCACAGATTGAACTGTTGTGCCACCATGCTAAAGACCAAGGGAGGTTTGCAGCACATAGATTATAACATAATTAACTGGATATAATCTAATTGTGCCATAATAGGCAGCAAATATATAAAACAAAGGATTGACATTATGAAAATGCACAGCCAACCCTCAAGGTCTAAAAAAAGAAGCAATTAGGATTACTCCCCCTATCTCCTTAGCCCACTGACCCCATCATCCCTCCGCTTTCCCCTCCCCAGCCATCTCAATCCACCCATCACCTACACATTACTTTCTCCAGTTCCCCCTTCACCTCCTTTCTCTTATTCCATGGTCCACTGTGCTCCCCTATCAGATTCCACCCTTTTCTGCCCTTTGTCACTACCACCTATCACCTCCAGCTTCTCACATCATTCCCATTCTCACCCTCCCCAACCCCTCTCTCTTGGATCCACCTGTTACACACCAGCTCTTGCTCCACACCTCCCCCACCCTTTTATTATGGTTTCCCTCCTCTTTCTTTCCAGTCCTGATGAAGGGTCTCAGACTGACATGTTGACTGGTTATTCGTTTCCCTCTATAGATGCTGTCTGATCTGCTGAGTTCCTCCAGAATTTTGTGTTTAGCCACAGTAATGATTATATCTGGCCATCACCTTGTTTCTAGATGTCTGTGATACCAAAACCAAGCGAAGCTGAGCAATTTTTCTCCTGGATTTAAAGCATGGAGTGTTATCAACGCACCTTTTGTGATTCAGCAGTAATATAGCAAAGTATACTAGATACTAATATAATGATAAAAATAAACCTGAATGTAGAATTGAATTAGCACATCAAGAGGCAGTAGTTTTAACATTTTGCAATATTATAACATCAATTACTCTTTATTGGCTTGTCGTTATATTCCTCACTGAAGTGTACCTGACTTTGGGAAAAAAAAGGGAAATCATATGAGTTGTGTGAGACGCTACTAATTCAATATTATTAGTTACGTACTGCCTATAGAGTGGATATCACCCAAGAGATTTATTTAAAAGATTTTACTGCATAAACTGATTCTTTGCATTTAATGTTTAGACAAGCAAAAACTGTTTTGTAAACTTTATTGTTTGAACCATGGATTTATGTTTCTGTGGGATTCTACACATTCTGAAATCGGGCACATGGGTTAGTGTATCTGATTTATGGTTTAGAAAATATTGGGCTTTTATACTGTAAAGCTGCTGAGTTGAAATCTCAGGGGAGCTTCAAAAATTATGTCAATATTTCCCTCACTAAATTTAGTGCCTTTCTTGCTGCTTTTTGTAAGTACCATGACCAATGTGAAAGTGTTGTAGTATGCTATGTAGGCACAAATAAGTTAAACTTGAAAATCACTTTATAATTACTGGATGGAAATTTTGGGTGTTTTTGCTTATTAAATTGTATTATCAGCGTTTTTGTTAGTGCATTGACATTTTGCTGCTTGGCCCTAAATTTTTGCAGTACAATGTTTTTTTTCCCAACTGTTTCTTAGTGCCATCGTGATTTCAGTTGCTATTCCTGTGCATCTCAGAGGACAACAACTTCTGTGCATCCACTAATAAAAGAGGCTGCTACAGACATACATCATCTTCTGATGACTGAAGTGGAGAAAGCATATCACAGAACCCACTCTTCTCGTGGGTGAAGATTAATATTACATTAACTTTTGGTTCACCAAATCTATCAAAGACCCCATCTGTTACAAGTGCCTGCCACAATGCATCAAAGAGCTTTATCTGCAAGGAAAACAATTTTTCAAGTTCACCAGAAAAAAAAAGGAACAGGTTGATCAGATATTGAGGTTTTCCTGGCAACTGACATTTCCACAGCTTTGTAGATCATTATAAATTTTTGTACGATAGCTGCCACCTCATCATGCAAGGTCCATTGCTGTCTTCTGAAAATTATGTAAAAGAAGTGCCAAAGAGGTCATGCCTCCTCATATTAATATTTTTTGTCAACATGTTCACTTAGCAAGTTTTCAATGACATGCAGCTATGGCTACAACCTTGATCTTGCATTTCTGCATTTGCTTTTATTTTATTTCATGCTTTGAATGACACTCTTTCATTTATCTTGGCTTTGGTTAGCATTGACGGATATTTAACCTCTGTTCATTCCTGTGAATGTATAAAACAACTAAATTTGAGGAGTTTTCTTCATCAGGCCTTTGGACACACAAATTGTTCAAGCTACCTTTCAAAGACTATACTGAATAGCAAGGACTGCCTCAGAGAAGGGGTGTTCTAAGACTTGCATCAGAGCTAGGTCACAGATCTTCTTGAAGCTCTTCAGCCAACACTATTCTCTGTCAAGTCCATGTGGTAGCTGCTGTGCTCCTCACTTATCTTCCCACCACTATCAACCCCTATCCTTCATCCCAGTGAGAGCAAGTCATCTTCAACCCCACCTATTGCTTAAGAAGACAAAGGAAATGATACTGAAAAAAATATGTTGTGGCATTTGGTACCAGAAAAAATAAATAAAATTACTGTTTGTCAGTCTTTAAATAAAGTGGTATCTCCTTTGGAATATTCAAACTATTAAATGATAGGGATAAAGCAAATTGTTTGTTCAAAAAAAGCCAACAGAGTAGAGCAAGATAACATAAAAGGAAATCACTAAGAAGTAAATTTCGAACCAACCTTGGATAAAATTTGTACTTGGAATGTACCAGAATAAATTGTTCCCGATTTGTTTAAGATGCAGCTTATTGTTAATAAAAATAGTCATCTTGTATTTATGTTCTGAAACTAATTCACGTGAATACATAAATGTGGTCTAACTGCAGTCTTAATGAATGGAAGAAACATTTAAATATACATGTCTCACTATTGTTTTAAACGTTTAACCAAAATGTGAACATCGTTTCCTAGTCAAGCGGACCCAGCGGTGTTGACGACAGGAACGCGGATGATCGTCCGGCGAAATTCCAGGTGACGTGATGAAAAGTAATAATAAACGGTATCTTAAACAAATCGGCGACAATTTCTTCTGAGACGAGCGTCGAGCCCAAATGGCAGCTCATTTCCATTTCTGAAAACTGAAAGACACCGATATAGACTGCATTCTGGATGCGGCGACACGTAGCCATAATCCCAGCGTTGAAACTGGTGCCGTTCCGAAAAAAAACACGATTGTGGACCAATATGTTGCAGATAGCATTGAAATGTTGTTTGAATTGTTATTTTTGAAAAGATGAAACGTAATTTTAATAAGGTTTCTTATGGGATAAAAAGTACAATTTGTTTGTCAAGCAAGTGTTTCCTTTAAGTGGTTTTCTTCCACCTATTTCGGAGAAATCGGGATGCACCAACCAGAATGACAAATTCCGAGTTGGAGAAAAAGCTATTAATATATTTTGCAGGGCTGGCACCACGGGAAATGTTAAACGAGTTTTATAACCAAAATGAGTAAAGCAGGTTGCGGATCTATTTAAACAAATGGTGTGTTTATTTTTAATATGTGCCAAAAAAAGGTTACATGTTAACAAAAATATTGAATGAACCTCTCACAATGTTGCAGTAAATGTATTTTCTTGGCAATTAGTTCCCAAGAAAGGCTTGCTTGCACTACTTAGTAGTGCAGTGTTTTATTATGATAAAATAAGATGTTTTTGCAAAGAGAATATTGCATCCATGCTTGCTAGGTTTTCTCATTCATACACAGTGCATCTGCTGTTCTTCACTGAGCCACATGCTTTTGCATTATTCATACTGCACTGATCTAAAGAGGCTATTTTTAGGTTGGAGCTGGGACGGCGCGTGGTTGGCTGACTGGACGGTCACGTGGCGGGATGTTGTTGTGCGGCGGTGGTGGAAGATGGCGGAGTGTGGAGTTTGACAGCGAGTGCGGGCAGCGGGGAATTAAAACGGCGAACGTCGCTCAGCTCCGGCATAGTGGACACTCATCGACTGGCTGAGCCAAGGTACTACTGAAAAAGAGTGAGTATATTTTTCACTTTTCAAACCAACTGCACGATAGCAAATGTCTCCGTAACATGGCGCTGAAGGGTAGGAGTTTACTAGTGATAGGGGGAAGATGCTTCCAGTCGAGCGAGGCCACTCCAAGGACTGCAAAGAAATGCAGAGTAAATTGAAGGACAATATTTGTTTCCCAAGGGATGGAAAAAGAGTGTAGGTGATTTTTAAAGATATGTTTGTATATTGCTTGGAATGATATTGTGCAGTGGGACTGGTGGGCGAATAAGCCAGACAAAAATTGCGAAGAAAACAAAGTTTCCTGTGTAACAACTATTATTACGGGGACAATTTACTTTGCATTTTGTTATTATTTTCTTTATTGTTATCAACTCGCGCGCACACTAGATGTCCAGCATCAGTTGTGAATATGAAGCAATCAACTGTGGAATTACGGGTTACGATATTAAAATTATTCTTGGATTGGTAGTGTTGTAACAAAAACGCGCACAGAGTTCGGCTCGCTAGACCAACGGTCTAAACCTCTGCCAAATATTGCCACTATAGAAATGTAGCTGTAAGTTTTTTTTCTATACATTAACTTGTTTGGTGTAAATACTCTAAGTGAAAGAACAAATCCGAGCCCTAATTTGAGATACCATTTTGACATAGCTATTTCCTGTAAAATGTATTTACACGCATGTTTTTGAATTTAAAATGCTACCTGCTGCAAAACAGGAGTTAGAATTAATTGCCAAATTTGCTGTTGCAGGTTGACGGTGTTGTTAAGTTAGGTGATTTTAACGTTAAAAATTTATGTGACTTATGTAAAGTAATGATCACTTTATTGTGTGTTCAATTCTGTGTTCATATATGTACAGGACAGCATACATGAAGACAATTAGTGCAATGTTTGGAGTAAACCGTATTACACCTAAATTATTGTGCTGACTTGAGATTAATTTGCTATTTGCTTTAAAACTAAGGTTCTTGTAGATGAATGTTTTCTTAATTACATTGTGGGGCAGTGAAAGTTAAATGTTCTTTCACAAATCAGTGAAACTATTTGCCAAACCACTTACAGAACTTTTTTTCATGTTTATAGATGACCATTTTTAACCACAAAAATATTAAAGTAAATTTTGGGCACTTTAAAAATTGTCCGAAAGCAATTAAATTCCTTCCAATGTGCTGTATGATGCCAGTTCTCAATCGTCTTATTTAAAGTCATCTTAAGATCGGTTTAATAAATCTTGGAGACCTTGGTGGTTTTGATGCAATGGAACAAGTGACCTTTTTAAAAAAAACTGTTAGATATTTTGCAGGAAATATAGAAAAGCATGGTTATTAAAATAAGATCAAAGCTATCTGTAATATGAACTAATGAACTTAAATCCCAACTTTCAGTTTCCCTTCATTGCTGACCAAAAAAGATTCTTATTAAAAAGGGACATATACTTAAACTAACACGTACTGTAATGCTCACCAAAGATTTTTTTGAGGCATAACAGCCTCATTAGCATGTTACTGTTTGTGTGATTTACCACTGAAGTGTGTGAAAGAGCTGCCAATGTATTTAAATATGCTTAGCAGTAATAACATATTGTATGAGTCACATACACAGTGAAGTACCTGTGACTTATAAGGTTGTTCATGTATCACAGCAGCAGCTCCAGTGTGTTTATATTTTATCGAAAGAAAAGCTATTTCTAAAGTATTGTGCTGGAGGGTAAATTGCTGTTTCATTTTTTGGGTAAAGGCTTTGTGATTTTTTTTCCCCCCTGATATTTGGAGTAGATTGACAAATTCTAAAAATTGGTGGTAAAATTATAAATATTTTGTTCACAATTGTCTCTTGATGTATGGATTGTGGTCATGAACATAAGTTGTCTGTGTACTAGTGAAACAGGTGCTAGAAATATTCATTAGTATACCACAGTAAATACAAACAAGACTTTTTATAAAATACTGAATGTTGCGTGACACTTCAAGTATATGCTAGTGTTTGCAGGTTTTGATTTCCTGATTCATTCAGGCGAAAATTAATTTTACTGTGGTGGGAGGAAGAAGTTGCAATGCAGAACTTTAAACTTTTGATGGGCTTTGAAACTGGGAAGTCAGTTTTATTTGTGTCCCATGATGTTTTTTATGCACTTCATATTCTGAATTTTATTATACCTCCAGTCACAATCTCATTTTGGGTATCATTGTAAACAAAACTTCCAGGATTTTATGAAAAATGGCAGTGAAATTCAAACAAAATTAATAATTGACCTTGTAACAAAGCTTAAAGTCAGCAGCTTTAGGAAAAACATTTTTTTTTGACTAATCTAACTTGAAATAAGGATGACTAGCTTGTGAATGGTGTGCTGTTTCACTTTCAAAAATCAGGTTGTCTGAAATATAGTTCTTGTATAGAGTACCCCCTTCTACTTTGACCCAGCAATCAAACCTGATTTCTAGAGAGCCTTTGCTTTGCACTTTTTTTATATTTTGCTTCATAATGTCTTGCCTTTCCACTTGAAGGAGTGTTAAGTCTTCAATATCTTTTCAAATTGTTCAAGGAAAACCCACAATTTGCATTTTTGCAGCTAAGTTCACCTATAAATCCTCTTAGTTTTCTTGCTCTCTTCATAAAAGGTACAGGACTCCTCCGCAATCTCCATCTGTACAGGTACACCACAAAGCTGTGTGCTTAGCCCCTTGCTGTACTTGTTTTACACTTTTCTTTGTGGCTTAGCACAGCTTCAGTGCCATAATCACATTTGCTGATGCCACCACTGTTGTAGGCTGAATCAACGGTGGTGACAAATCAGCATATAGGAGGGAGATTGGAAATCTGGCTGAGTGGTGCCACAGCAACAACCTCTTACTCAATGTTAGCAAGACCAAGGAACTGGTTATTGACTTTAGGATGAGGAAACTGGAGGTCCTTGAGCCAGTCCTCACCAGAGGATCGGGGGATCAGAGGTGGAGAGGGTCAGCAAGTTTAAATTCCTTGGTATTTTTCTTTCGGAGGGCCTATCTTGTGCCCAGCACATAAGTGCAATTATGAACAGAAAACAGCGGCGCTTCTACTTCCTTACACTAAGTATTGTAGGAGGAAAGCAGCATCCATCATCAAAGATCCCCACTACCCAGGTCATGCTTTCGTCTTTCATCTTAGGGAAGAAGGTACAGGAGCCTCAGGACTCCCACCACCAGGTTCAGGAACAGTTATTACCCCTCAATCATTGGGCTCTTGAACAAAAGGGGATAACTTCACCAACTCCCATCACTGAACTGTTCCCACGTCCTATAGACTCACTTTAAAGAGTCTCTATTGATTGTTTGTCATAACATAAATACATCAGTTCAAACTTGGACCTTTTGGTTTTGTTGTCTTCAACTGTATTTTGAGTATTCCAAAAGCTTCTCTTTACTGTGCTACCTGCAAATTATTTACGATATTCCATGTTTAAAAATTATCAAAAGTCTAGGAGATAAACCTTTTCAGTCAGTTAAATGTATGTTCCTTGGCTGCTTTCCTGTACAGGGATTATCAAAGGCATATTTTGTGGAAAGTTGGTAAATGAGTCATTGCAGGTAATTCAAATAGTTTACTATTGATTAAGTTCTCATTGCCCTTTACAACTTAAAGGGTCATCAATTTTTGGCAGTGTACTCCAGATAATGTTCAGTCATGGGCTTTTAAGGATATTTAATACCGAACAGCACACACAAAATGTTGGAGGAGCTCAACAGGTCAGCCAGCATCTATGGAAATGCACAAGTTGTTGACGTTTTGGGCTGAGACCCTTCTTCAGGACTGGAAAGGAAGGGGGAAGATGCCAGAGACCTTTTGTTTAGCTGGGACTAGAGAAACATAAAGTAAGTTTACTTTATAATGTATTCTGCTGAGTACAGAGAAGGAAGTTTTAGCTACTTCAATTTTCTACCATTTGTTTTTTTTTTCGCTTTTCAGTTAGGTAGGATCCTTAAGCTCTGAATAGTCAAAATTGGGGAATGGAAAGAATACTTCTATGCGTTTGTTTATGTCAAAAAAGAATTCTCCAATCTGGTGTGTGGGAGAAATTGTTAACAGAATATTCTGATTAAGAGTGTTCAAGAAAGATAATACTGCTTTGATGTCAGACCACATGGAATAAATGTAAAGTGATCTTTGTGGAGGAAATGGTAGGCAGTATTGTGAACTAATTATATTTCTAATGTGAGGAAGCATCTCATACGAGGTGTATGCTGCAAATAAGCCAATGAAAGGTTGCTTACCTTGGAAAGAAACATGAAGGGTATTTTGGAGCAAGAGAGATTTACTTGACGGGAAGCATCAATTTTAAAAAAAAGTACAATTTTAAAACCAAAAATGATTTAGAGTCACAATTGATAAATGTAATCAGTGCCAGCTTCTGTATTTGTAGATGACGCAGTCAAAAGTAAAGAAATGGCAATTTTTTTTTTCTCTTTTTGGGGATAGCAGAATAATCAAATTAAATAAGTTCTAGGACTTTGAAATGTCAAAAATCAAGTGACAAGTGCATGATTTAAAATGGTTAACTTTTTCAAAAACAAAATCAAGTTTTTATTGAAATAAGTTGTGAGATTTGTAAACAATAAATGGATCTTTGGAAGTACGATCTTGAAAATTCAGGGTAAGTCTTCACTTAATCAGAAAACTAAACTTGATACGTATGGCCTTCAAAAATTGTGCAATACTAATTAAATGTGAAATAGGGAAAACTAGTGTTTGTAATTTCAGAAGAAAGGGAAGGAAAGATTTCATCATGATGAATATAGTTAGACAAGGGAAGGAAAACTCACATAGCTGTGACTGTGAAATGCAGCAGCAAAATAAATAATTTAATACTATGAAGCATTCAGAGAAGAGTTGCTAACAATATAAATACAATAATAAATAGATATTAGGAAAAAAATCTTTAACGATATGAGTGACGTAGCCTCTGAAGCCTGAGATAACTGGCCAATTTGACACAATACACTGAAAAGAAATTAATTCTCTAGGATGGATGATGTTTACTCAGTTGTGCTAAGAGAAGTTTGGCAATATATTGATAACCATTAAAGGAAGCCAGTGGATGACTTTGACATTAGTAGATCAGAAACAAGCTCACATGGTGTGCACATTCAAAAGTATCAATGAAGAATAGGGAAGTTCAGAGCTTTTCCACCCTGGTAGCCTGAAACCTAGTGAAAGTAATAGAATTCAGTCATAATTTAATTCTGTAGTTCTTTGTCAGACCACATATTCAATATTGTAACATACATCAAAGTTGCTGGTGAACGCAGCAGGCCAGGCAGCATCTCTAGGAAGAGGTACAGTTGACGTTTCGGGCCGAGACCCTTTGTCAGGACTAACTGAAGGAAGAGCTAGTAAGAGATTTGAAAGTGGGAGGGGGAGATCCAAAATGATAGGAGAAGACAGGAGGGGCAGGGATGGAGCCAAGAGCTGGACCTTACTATTAAACCCGCCAATAAGGGGGGTGCTGTTGTAGTCTGGCATACTGACCTCTACCTTGCCGAGGCACAGCGACAACTCGCGGATACCTCTTCTTATTTACCCCTTGATTGTGACCCCCACTAAGGAGCACCAGGCCATTGTCTCCCACGCCATCACCGACTTTATCCGCTCAGGGGATCTCCCATCCACTGCTACCAACCTTATAGTTCCCACACCTCGTACTTCCCGTTTCTACCTCCTACCCAAGATCCACAAACCGGCCTGTCTTGGCAGACCTATTATCTCAGCTTGCTCCTGCCCCACCGAACTCGTTTCTGAAGTAACCTCTCCAGCTCTTGGCTCCATCCCTCCCCCTCCTGTCTTCTCCTATCATTTTGGATCTCCCCCTCCCCCTCCCACTTTCAAACCTCTTACTAGCTCTTCCTTCAGTTAGTACTGACGAAGGGTCTCGGCCTGAAACGTCGACTGTACCTCTTCCTAGAGGTGCTGCCTGGCCTGCTGCGTTCACCAGCAACTTTGATGTGTGTTGCTTGAATTTCCAGCATCTGCAGAATTCCTCGTGTTTACGTATTCAATATTGTGTCCAGTTTGGTCACAAAAGTGATAATCAGCAGATGAAATAGGTGAACTCAAATGCAGCAGCTTGAACCCTTGCATTAGTTGAAATCTCCCCCAAGTCTGTTTGAAGGAAGCCTGTGATATGAGCATTGTAAAAGATGAATTTAGGAAATTTATGCCAAGTGACTTAGAGACATAATATTAAGAAAAATTAACGCTAGGAGTAATGTTAGGCTATTCTTTGGTTTAAATCTTCACCAGGTTAGCAAGAGTACCAGAGGTACAAATATTCGAGTATTTTAAACAGTTGAGGACTGCAACACAGTTTATGTTCTTCAAGGTTGTTGCCTCTCTTGCACTTTTCTGTTTTTATTTCTTGGATGTGTGCAACTGTGCTATTAATGGCCATTTTTCCTGACCTCTATCCTGTTCTCCACTGCCCCCTCCCCCAATCTTTTGGACTGTGAGTTTGGTCTTTAATCTTCTATCATGGCTTATCAGTTGAATATTTTGAGTTGCTCTTGCTTCACTGTGTTCAGATCAGTGCACTTGGAGTTCTGTGAATGTGCTCGAACCAATGGATTATAAGGCAGTGTTGATTTTGTATCTCTATTTTATGTGTTTAATTGCTTTAACACATTGAATGTTTGAAGTGATGAATTCGTAACTGTTCCTATGGCACTCCTTCCAGTATAGACCATTTATGTGTCCGAATTGTCTGTTCTCAATCAATCGCTGCTGAACCTTCAAGTGAAGTCTGAGTTTAGGAACTGTTTTCATAAATTTCTTCTGCTTTCTTTCCCCTTGTGCAAACTTGTTGCCCACTGATACCCTTGGGGAAACTTGTCTCCTCTTTTGCTCTGACTCCCTCCAGTGCACTCTTTCTCTTTTCTCGACTTGTTCATTTATTCTCTTGTTCATTCTTTCTTTCCCTCTCTATTTTACACATGATTTGTATAAATTAGGGTTCCAGCATGCATGCTGTTGTTTGTGTGCTTTGTGCCTCAAAAAGTGTTGTTCAATTAGTTTAAACTTTAAAGCAATATGTAGTTGGTGAAGATTGAATGCAGTTTTTTTTTGTCTTGTTCTTCCAGGTGTCAGATTCCCTTTAGAGGACACTGTACTGAAAGGGATTTCTAATCCCAATAAATTGCAAGATTGAAAGCCATGGAGAGCTTGTGGGTGTTTTCACAAAGCATTCAATTGCCATTAACCATTAATCCTTGTAATAAACCCATCGTTTAATTTGAGGAAAAATCTTGATATTGTGGTGGGGGGGGGGAGTATGGGGGTGTGATGGGTCCTCTGGCTTTCAAAGCATTCCAGTGGCAGAACTTGTCCTTCAGTTTGAGAGATCCTTTGTCACAATTAACCTCTGTAATGATCTGGGAGCAGGCTTTCATCAGAAGACCGTGTCTAGGGTTCACTGCTATAAAAGAGATGCCCCAGCTGTTCGCTTGCTTCTCAGCAGACTTTTCTTCCCCTCTTCCCCCCCCCATACTGTTCCCACTGTTATTTGATACTGAATTCTGTAAACCATTGTGAATGTTTTATGTTAAGATGGTACAAGCTGTTGCATAAGAGAATAAAGGAACATCAGATCGTATGTGAGCAGTAAATGAAAGGGACTTAAGTTACTTGTATTGGTAGTGTATGTATGGGTCTTCGAAAAGACTATAGAGGGAATTACAGGGCGGTGATTATTATTGAGTAGTGAGAATATAATGAATCCCCTTTTCTGATATTTTTGGTACTTTTTTAATATTTGGGTGTCACTGAGGCCAGCAAATATTGCCAAGCTTATTTGTCTTGGGGGAAAAAAGTAGGCCTTTTTGAACTGCTGCAGTTTACTGCTGAGGATAATGCAAGAGTTCCTGGATGGTGAAATAAGGTTATATATTTCCAAACCAGGGCACTGTGTAACTGGGAGGAGAGCGTGTAGTTGGTAGTGGTCTTATGCACCTGCTGCCCTTGTCCTTCGTAGTGATGGTACCATGGGTTTAAGAACTGCTATCAGAGTAGGTTAGGTAAGTAATCAGTTCATCCTGTAGATGATATAATATATGAGATGCTATGCACAAGTAGTGGAAGGAATGAAGATTCTGGATGAAGGGTAGGGTGCTAGTCAAGTGAACTGCTTTGTCATGTGCTAGGCAGCACTTATCCAGGTAGGTGGAATGTGTCCCATCACACTCCTAACTTGTGTCTTGCAGATAGCAGAAATGTTTTAAATATCATATGTTAAATTGCTTGTCACAAGACACTCAGCCCTCGTAGCCACAGTCGATGGTCCTATTTTCTCTTGTCAATGGTGACAACCCCACCATTCATACCCCATTAATGACAAGGTACTCAGTAATGGTAACATTGGTCTCTCTGTGATTGGCAGAGGCCATTTGTTGGTACTAATAAGCATTGACTGATTAATGGTTGATAATGAGTATTGTCTAGTAGGCTCTGGTACAGTCATGCACAAGCTACAATATTTTCTGAGGAAGTACATATGGAACTGGACATAAGGAAATCTTCAGTGAACATCTCCACATCTGTCTTTATGATGGAAGGAAGGCCACTTATAAAACTAACGATGGGTTAGGCCCAGTACACTGTCCTGAGGAACACCTGCAGTAATGACCTAGACTATAATAATTGGCCACCAGAAACCATAACTATCCTCCTATGTATGAAGGAGTACTCCACCTATTGAGTATTTTCTCTTCATTGCTCATTGGGCTTCAGTTTTAACAGGGCTCTTTGATGCCATACTCAGTCAAATGCTCTCTTGATGTCAAGAGCAATCACTCTCACTTACCTCCAGAATTGTGTTCTTTGGTCTCTATTTGGATTAAGGCTGTGTTAAGGTTTGGCGATGAATGATGCTGATGAAACCTGCATTTATGAGCTGTTATCGATGAGTAAGTACCACTTGTTAACACTGACAGTGACACCTTCATCGCTTTGCCGCTGATTGAAAGTAGACAGATTGGACAGTAATTAGCTGATTGGATTTTTTTTGTTAACAGGATACAAACCAATGAATTTTATACATTGCTGGATGGGTGCCAAAATCCTAATGGTCCAGAAAGGGCTCAGGCAAAAGTGTATCTAGGTTATGGTGCAGGTTTTAATCATGAGAGCTGGGGTGCCGTGTATTTCTAAAGCCTTTACAGTGTCCAATGTCTCAGCTGTTTGTTAATAACATTTGGCATGAATAGAATTTTCACCTGCACTACTTGTGGCTGAATGTGTGGCTTCCATATTTTTCTGCCATTCAGAACCTTCTGGAGTGGAAGCAAGTTATCCTTGATTTTGACAGACTTGAGAAGGGACTAAAATTCTTATCTTTTCTTCAAGCATATATAGTATTTAATTGTTTATAAAATAGAGTTGAAATGAGTAGAATTTCTTATCAGCATATATTACAAATATTAAGTCAGAATATCATCCTATTTTAAGGTGATGTTTTTGTGTAGCAATATGCTGTTCTTTGTAACGTGTGGTCAGCAAAACTTCAGGAATGATTTTTGTTTTGTATTCTGGGTTATAAACCTTTGACTTTTTAAGCCTTAATGCTTTTTACAGCCTCAATTCGATTTCAAGACAGTAATTAGTTTCACATTTGATCTTTTATGGACCTTTTCCATTAAATTTTGACATATTGATTCCTGACTTTAGTTGTGGTAATGTCTAGGTTTTGCATTGTTCACTCTCATTTGACAAAAAGGTGTGAGGTTAACTTCTATTTTAATTTCCTCCATGACAGTGGTGAATCGCTTTTCTGATATTAGACTGAGCACCTTCCTGATATAGGAACTTGTTTACGTCAATTTTTGGCATGGTTTTTCAGAAATTATTTTTTAAATACACAGCTGAGCAATTAATATTTTAAAATGTTTACTATTTAGTTTTATTGAAGATGTCATTGCATTTTTATTGACATTGATAAAATGGACTTTATACTGTATATTCTGAGATGATAAATGTAATAATTAGACATAACTTCCTTTACGATAGTACTAAATATCACCTGGTTATTGGTTAATTCCACATTTGTTATTTGTTTTATCAAAATGTTAAATGTACAATTTAATAAAATATACTAAAGGTATACTTTAACACAATCTAACAGTGATTGTAACTAGTACAGAAGTATAGTTTTCAATTTACTTGTAATTCAATAGTTTGGACTAAAATATGATTATGAGTTAGGAACTTTGGAGTTCAGATTGTGGGGGCATATTTGAAATGCATCTTTCGATTTCAATACAAGCTTCAAAATAGGAAATAAAAATGTCTTCTAGCAAATTGAAAATCAATAACTTGGCTTGAGGAGGAGTTATATCAACATTTACTATGAAGATAATTTAGTGTTAAAGATAGAAATTAAGGTAATAGAATAAGATTGGAGATTAGTGAGCAAACTAGATACCACTTGCTGAATAAATTATGGGGGAGGGGGAGTCTTAAATACATTTTTATAGATGGTTCAACGAGAATGACTTATGTAATGGTAATTAAAAAGATGCAGTTACTGAAAAGGGGATAAATTGTTACATTGTAACAGAATGGTTAGATCACTGTTGGGGTAGAGTACAGAGAGCAGGTCTCCAAATGATAGAGTGTAAGATGCCTGTTCAGGATGGGGGAGGTTGAAGGCATATTTTTTTTTCATATAGAATGTGGAAATTGTGTCTTTTCTGGAAAGGCTGAACAAGTTGGGTTTTCTTCAGAAATAAATGGCTGAGGTTGATGAGATCAAACCTTTCTGATTATCTAGGAATGTATTTAATGGGAAGATTGGTGAACTCATGAGTAGAAAGACATAAAAGGTGGGCTTAGATGAAGAAATGGAAGGCATAAGCATTGGCTAGTTAGGTCAACTGATCTTGTTCTGTGTTTTGTATTGTACTTGAATTTTGGCTTTTATCCAGTTAAGAAACGTTTGTTAGTATGGAACACATTTCATAACTATTATTTAAATCATAATGTTTGTCATGTTCTGGGGGGGGCGGGGAGAGGGCTCATAGCAATCAGACCGCTATGTGATGGTCAGTTTCAACTTTCAGAGAATGACCATTTCAGAAGAGCACATGGGCAGTTTTTAGTATTTCTGTGAGCTTTTTGGGTAAGGGCATAGAAATTAAATATTTTCCTGTCCGTAAGGTAGTGGAAAGACCATTCATTTTGTGACCCCCTCCAGCGAGTCACCTAGAATTAGTACCAATTTTTTTTTCTTTGGAGAGGGTGGGAAATTTGTTATTTAATAGACTAAAGTAAATATAGAAATGAGAATATTGTGGGGGTTTTATCTTACTACAGCATGCTCTAAGTCTGAGAAAGAGAAAGTTTTAAACTATTAATGGAAATAAATACTGAACTTTGGCTGTAATTCAAATTCCATTATAAGGAATCTGAAATTGATTTTTTTGGTTACTTGAGGCAAATTTAGTTCTGTAGTGAGTAGGAAGCATAAGTGACTGGTCATAAGACTGGGTGGTGCAAAACTATCTCATGAAGTACAAAAAATGATTCTCTACACACTCATCATTATTGCTTAAGTTTGTTTCAGTCACATTACAGCTGTGAAGGTTGTGGACATATGTTTTCATCTTAACTCAGTTGTGATGGTATCCAGCTGTGTATTTTTTTTTCAAATTTGGAGACCAGACATCAAAACTCATTTGAATTTCATTCCATGTTCAAAAATTTGAAGGTGACAAAATACTGTGTATTTTGTAATTTCCAATTAATATTTTGGTACATTTCTGATTATTCTCAATTGTTGAGTCTTGATTTGAATGCATATTTTGAATTTGGATAATTAGAAGTTTCATGTGCACCAATTCTTGAGGCCCTTCATTTAATCTGCAGCATACTTATCGTACTAAATTTAGGTAAACTTAATGCCTTCAAATTAATGTTGAATCAGTTTGGAGAAAAAAAACAACTGAGTGTGTATCTTCTGGTTCCTGTACCTCCTACCCAATAGTAGCAATAAGAAGAGGGCATGTCCCAGATGATGAGGGAAAGCTGCCATCTTGAGGCGCTGCGTCCTGAAGATGCCCTTGATGTGGGGAGGTTGTGTCTATAATGGAGTTGGCTGAGTCTACAACCCTCTGCAACCTCTTGTGATCCTGTGCAATGGCCCCTCCACACCAGGTTGTGATGCATCCTGTCAGAATGCTGTCCACTGTACATCTGTAGAAATTTGCCAGTCTTTATTGACATACCAAATCTCAAACTCCTAATGAAGCATAGCTGCTGGCATGCCTTCATGATATCTTCAGTGATTTGGGCCCAGGATAGAACCTCTTGAGATGTTGACGCCCAGGAACTTGAAGCTGCTCACCCTTTCCACTGCTAACCCCTCAATATGGACCATTGTGTATTCTTCAGACTTTCACTTTCTGAAGTTCACAATCAATTTTTTGGTCTTGCTGACATTGAGTGCAAGTGTGTTGTTGCAACAGCTCTCACCACCCAATTTGTTTCACTCTTGTACACCATATTACCATCTGAGATTCTGCCAACAGCAGTGGTGTTGTTGTTGAATTTGCAGATGACATTTGAGCAACACATTTGAGGATCTGTCCTGGGATTGGCATGTAAATGCCATCACAAAGAAACCACAACAGTGCCTCTACTTTCTTAGAAGTTTGCATAGGTTTGGCATGTCACCTAATACTTTGATAAACCTCTGTAGAGGCATGTTGGAGAGTATCCTAGCTTGTGGCATCATGGCCTGGTATTGAAACACCAATGCCCAGGAACTGAAAAGGCTGCAGAATATGGTGGATACAGCCCAGTCCATCACAGGAAAAGCCCTCCTCACCATTAAGCATATCTAGAAGGTGTACTGCCTAAAGAAAGCGGCCTCCATCATCAAGAATCCCTACTACCCAGGCCATGCTGTCGCCTTGCTGCTACCATTGGGCAGGAGCCTTGGGTCCCACACCACCAGGTTCAGGAACAGTTGTTACCCAACAACCATCAGGCTTATGAACTGGCATGGATAACTTAACTCACCACAACTCTGAACGGATGCCATAACTTGCAGACTCACTTTCAAAGACTCATGTTCTCAGTATTACTTATTTTTTATTTGTATATTTTGTCAATTTTTGCACATTTGTAGTTTGTTAGTCTTTCTTTATGTATAGTTTTTTTTCATAAATTTTGTTTTTCTGTAAATGCTTGCAAGAAAATGAATTTCAGGGTAGTATATGCAGTCATGAGTGTAGAGAGAATAGAGACCATAAGATATAGGAGCAGGAGTAGGCCATTCAGCCCATCGAGTCTGCTCCACCATTCAATCAGGGGTTGATCCAATTCTTCCAGTCAACCTCACTCCCCTGCCTTCTCCCCATACCCTTTGATGCCCTGGTCAATCAAGAACCTATCTATCTCTGCCTTAAATGCACCCAATGACTTGGCCTCCACAGCCACTCGTGGCAACAAATTCCACAGATTTACCACCGTCTGACTAAAGTAATTTCTGCACATTTCTGTTCTGAATGGACGTCCTTCAATCCTGAAGTCGTGCCCTTTTGTCCTGGACACCCCTACTATGGGAAATAACTTTGCCATATCTAATCTGTTCAGACCTTTTAACACTTGGAATGTTTCTATGCGATTCCCCCCTCATTCTCCTGAACTCCAGGGAATACAGCCCAAGTGTTGCCAGATGTTCCTCATACAGTAACCCTTTCATTCCTGGAATCATTCTTGTGAATCTTCTGTGAACCCTCTCCAATGTCAGTATATCCTTTCTAAAATAAGGAGTCCAAAACTACACACAAGTGCCTTATAGAGCCTCAACATCACAGCCCTGCTCTTGTATTCTATATCTCTAGAAATGAATGCCAACATTGCATTTGCCACCTTCACCACTGACTCAACCTGGAGGCTAACCTGTAGTGTATCCTGCACAAGGACTCTCAAGTCCCTTTGCATCTCTGCATTTTGAATTCTCCCCCCATCTAAATAATAGTCTGCCCATTTATTTCTTCCACCAAAGTGCATGACCATACACTTTCCAGCATTGTATTTCATTTGCCACTTCTTTGCCCATTTCCCTAAACTATATTATGTCTCTCTGCAGGCTCTCTGTTTCCTCAACACTACCTGCTCCTCCACTGATCTTTGTATCATCGGCAAATTTAGCCACAAATCCTTTCGTCCCATAGTCCAAGTCATTGACGTACATTGTAAAAAAAAGCAGCGGTCCCAACACCGACCCCTGTGGAACTCCATTGGTAACGGGCAGCCAGCCAGAATAGGATCCCTTTATTCCCACTCTCTGTTTTCTGCCAACCAGCCAATGCTCCACCCATGCTAGTAACTCCTCTGTAATTCCATGGGATCTTATCTTGCTAAGCCGCCTTGTGTGCGGCGCCATGTCAAAAGCCTTCTGAAAGTCCAAGTACACCACATCTGCATCTCCTTTGTTCACCCTGCTTGTAATTTCCTCAAAAAATTGCAGTTGGTTAGTCAGGCAGGATTTTCCTTTCAGGAAACCATGCTGGCTTTAGCCTATCTTGTCATGGCCCTCCAGGTACTACGTAGTCTCATCCCTAACAATCGATTCCAGCAACTTCCCAACCACTGGTGTCAGCCCAACAAGTCTGTAGTTTCCTTTCTGCCGCCTCCCACCCTTCTTAAATAGCGGAGTAACACTTGCAATTTTCCGGTCATCCGGTATAATGCCAGAATCTATCAATTCTTGAAAGATGCCTCCTCAATTTCTCCACCTTCTTCCTTCAGAACCCAAGGGTACATTCCATCAGGTCCTGGAGATTTATCTACCTCAGACCATCAAGCTTCCTGAGCACCTTCTCAGTCATAATTTTCACTGTACATATTTCACTTCCCTGACACTCTTGAATGTCCGGTATACTGCAGATATCTTCCACTGTGAAGACTAATGCAAAATATGTATTCAGTTCCTCTGCCATCTCTGTGTCTCTCATTACAGTAATATCTCCAGCATCATTTTCTATTGGTCCTATATCTACCCTCAACTCTCTTTTACCCTTTATATACTTAAAAAGCTGTTAGTATCTTCTTTGATATTAGTCGCCAGCTTCCTTTCATAATTCACCTTTTCCTTCCTAATGACCACCTTAGTTTACTTCTGCAAGTTTTTAAAAGCTTTCCAATCCTCTATCTTCCCACTAACTTTGGCTTCCTTGTATACCCTCTCTTTTGCTTTTACTTTGATATTGACTTCACTTGTCAGCCACAATAGTGCCCTTCTTCCATTTGAAAATTTCTTCTTATTTGATATATATCTCTCTTGCACTTCCCTCATTTTTCGCAGAAATTCCAGCCATTGCTACTGTGCTGTCCTTCCTGCTAGCGTCTCTTTACAGTCACCCTTGCCAGTTCCCCTCTCATGCCATTGTAATTTCCTTTATTCCACTGAAATACCGACATATTGGAATTTAGTTTCTCCTTCTCTAATTTCTAAGTGAACGTGATCATATTGTGATCACTGTTCCTTCAAGGTTCCTTAACCTTAAGCTCTCTTATCACCTCTGGATCATTGTACAACACCCAATCCAGCACAGCTGATCCCCTAGTGGGCTCAACAATAAGCTGTTCTAAAAAGCCATCCCTTAGACATACTACAAATTGTCTCTATTGAGGTCCAGTACTGGCCTGGTTTTCCCAATCCACTTTCATGTTAAAATCCCCAACGATTATCATGACATTGCCCTTCTGACACACCTTTTCCATCTCCTGCTGTAATTTGTAATTCACATCCCAGCTGCTGTTGGCCTGTATACAACTGCCATTAGGGTTCTTTGACCCTTGTCATTTCTTAACTCAAGCCATAGAGATTCTACACCTTACGATCCTATGTCATCCCTTTCTAAAATTTTAATATTATTTCTTATACACAGGGCCACACCACCCCTTCTGCCGACTAACCTATCTTTGCGATATACCGTATATCCTTGGACGCTCAGCTCCCAATGGCAGCCATCCTTTAGCCAAGTTTCAGAGATGGCCGCAACATCATATTTGCCAATCTGTAGCTGAAATTCAAGATCGTCAGTATAATTTCTTGTGCTGTGTGCATTCAAATATAACATTTTCAGTTCAGTATTTGTTGCTTTCTGTTTTAACTGCACCACACCTCTATTGCCCTGTAACTCATCCCACTGGCTGTAATTATGCCTCATCTCCTGCCTGTCCATTCTATCATCTCTGTTGCACACTATCTTTGAATTATTTCTGTTTTCTCCTTCCTTAGCCCCATCACTCAGGCTCCCATCCCCCTGTCAAATTAGTTTAAACCCTCCTGAACAGCTCTATTAAACCTGCCTGCTAGGATATTAGACCCTTTTGGGTTCAGGTGTAACCCGCCCTTTTTGTACAGGTCGTACCTCGCCCAGAAGAGGCCCCAATGATCCAAGAAACCGAAGCCCTGCCCCCTACAGCATCTCTCAGCCATGCATTAAAATGCCTGATCATGCTATTCTTGTGCTTGTTAGCACATGGCACAGACAGCAATCCTGAGATTACTACCCTGGGAGGTCCTGCTTTTCAGCTTCCTACCCAACTTCCTGAATTCTTGCTTCAGGACCTCCTCCTTCTACCTATGTCATTGGTACTAACGTGTACCAAGACTTCTGGCTGTTCACCCTCTCCCTTCAGAATACTCTTCACCCGATCTGAGACATCCCATACCCTGGCACCTGGGAGGCAACACACCATGCGGGTATCTCTACCAGGCTGACAGAACCTCCTGTCTGTTCCCCTTACTATGAAATCCCCTATGGCTACCTCATTCCTGATCTTCTCTCCTTTCTGCATCATGGAACCAGGCTCAGTGCCAGAGACCCGATCACTGTGGTCGTCTTCTGTCAGGTGTGCCCCCCCCTCAAAAACAGCAACCAAAATGGGATAACGATTACTGAGAGTGAAGGCCACGGGGGTGTTCTCTACCATCTGAGCTCTTCCCATCCCTTTACTGACAGTCACCCACTTTACCTAACTCTGCAACCTCAGGATGACAAACTCCTTGTCGCTGCTATCTATCTCCTACTCACTTTCCCTAATCTGTAGGTCATCAAGCCGCAGCTCCAGATCCCTAACACGGACTCTCAGAAGCTGCATCTCGGTGCACCTGTGTGGATGTGGCCATCTGGGAGACTGGATTTCCATATCTGACATCCAGAGCAAAGTACTAACCCTACAGACGTGTTCTCTATTCCTCCAAAAAAAAATGCAAGGGCAAATTTACCTCGCCAAAGCCCTACCAGTCTGCCTCAGACCACTCTGTCAATGACCGTTCCACTTGGCAGTAAGTCCCTTTTATGCCTGAACCTTCTCTGCTCTCCAGCTCATGATTGGCGCTCCAGTTATAGCCGAGTTCCCGTGAAGCTTTCTCTTTTTAAATTTCGCTCCTGGACCTGTGTGCCGCCTCCTCTCTCTGCTCTCCAACTCACGAGCTTTGGACTAAGCATGCATCCTCTGCTCCTGTGTTGATTGTCAGTGAGGAGGAGATGTTATTACTAATCTGTAATGACAGTGATCTGATGAGGAAGTCAAGGATGCATTTGCAGAGGTAGTACAGAGGCCCAGGTTTTGACACTTGTTGATTAGTGCTAAGTGGCTGATAGTGTTGAATGCCATGCTGTAATCAATAAACAGCCTCCTGGTGAATGTATTGCTGTGGTCTAGCTGCTCCAAAGCTGCATGGAGAACCAGTGAGATTGTGTACTCTGTAGACCTGTTGTGGCTGTCAGTAAATCACAGTGGGTCTAGTTCCTTGCTCAGGCAAGAGTTAATTCTGACCGTAACGAACCTCTTCAAGTACTTCATCACAGTAGTTGTGAGTGAATGCTGCTGGGTAATAGTTGTTGAGTCAGTTCAGTGGAACCCAGAGCAGTGGTGTTGTCCTCTTGCATGACATGGAAGTCGAGGAGACTTCCAGTGTCCCTGATGACGACACCTGTGAGAAGTGCATTTAGCTGCAGTTCCTTACAGAGTGCTTTAGGGAGCTGGATGACCTACAGGTCATTCAGGAAACAGGTTGACTGGCAATAGTTACAGGAAGGCAGTTACTCCTAAGGTGCAGGTAACTGGGTGACTATCAGGAGAAGGAAAAGGAATATGCAGTCAGTGCAGAGTGCCCCTGTGGCTGTTCCTCTCAATAGCAAGTACATAATGTTGGATACTGTTGGGAGTGTGGTGGGAAGAACCTATCAGAGGAAAGCCACAGCAGTCAGGTCTCTGGCATTGAATCAAGCTCTGTGGCTTATAAGGGAAGATGGGGAGAAAAAATGAACAGTGGTGATAAGGGATTCATTGGTTACAGGGGCAGACAGGTGATTCTGTGGGCGAGAATAAGGTCCCTGGATAGTATGTTGCCTCCTAGATGCCAGGGTCAGGGACATCTAGAATCAAGTTCATACCACTCTTAAGGGGATGGTGAGCAGCCAGAGGTTGTGACCCAAGTCGGTATCAATGATGTGGGGAGGAAATGTGGCGAAATGAGTTCATGAAATTAGGTGCGAAGTTAAAAAATAGATCCTCCAGGGTGTTGATCACAGGGTTGCTATCTGTGTCATGTGCTCCTGAGGCCAGAAATGGGAAGATAATGTAGTTAAGAAGATGGCTAGCTATATGTAAACTGCATTACATAGTTGGGAGGGAGGGCTTCATTGATCTCTCTTCCACGGAAGGTGGGATCTGTACAAATGGGGTGGTTTGTACATGAACTGCTATTACAGGGACGGGGTGGTGGTGGTGTTCAAGTTCAACAGTGCGTGACAGGGAATGAGGAAAGGTGCAGCTAACTCATCGTTTCATATCGCCAAATCGTATCGTTTCCTTGCGGCCCAGTAGCACATCTTTGCGGCCCGGTGGTTGGGGGCCACTGTTGTAGGGAAGCATTTTGGATCCAGTAATCATAATTGCATTAGTTTCAAGATAATTATGGAGAAGGGTCATTGGGTTGAGATTTTAGTTTGGGAAAAGGCCAATTTTGATGGCATCAGGAGGTCTGGCATGTGTGAATTGGGATAGGTTGTTTTCTGGCAAAGGGATGCTTGGTAAGTGGGTGACCTTGAAAAGTGAAGTATTGTACAGAATCTGTGTGTTCCTGTTAGAATAAAAGGCAAAGCTAACATGTTAGGAAACCTTGATTTTTTTTTTTTCAAACAATATTGAGATTAAGAAGAAAGGGGCATAAATCAGGTACGGGCAGTTTGGATCAAATGAGGTGCTTCAGGAGTGTAAGAAATGCAAGAGAACACGAGGGAAATCGGGAGGGCTAAAAGAGAACATGCTATTGCTCTGGCAGACGAAGTAAAAGGGAATTCCAAGGGTTTCTGTAGATCTATTAAGGGTAAAAGGGACAGAATTGGTCCTCTTGAAGATCAGCGTGGTCATCTATGCATGAAGCCAAAAGAAATGTGGGAGATCATAATATTTTTTCTTTGCATCTGTATTTACTCAGGAGACAGGTGCAAGTTCTATATAACGGAGGCAAAAGGTTAGTCAAGTCATGGACCGTATCCTGATTACAAAAGAGGAGGTGCTTGCTGTCTTGAGGCACTTTAGGTTGAATAATCTGCAGGGCATAAGAAGATGTCCCTTTGGACCGTGCAAGAGGCTGGTGCTGAAATTGCAGGGGCCTTGAGGTATTTAAAATGTCCTTGGCCACTGGTGACGTGCTGAAAGACTCGAAGAATAAGATGGAAAATTTCAGGCTAGTTGAAGTTATATAAGGCATTGGTCATATCGTATGCAGTGCTGGTCAAGTACCTATAGTAAAGATATCAATAAGCTTGAAAGAGTGCTGAGAAAGTTTTCAAGGATGTTATAATCACATAACCATATAACAATTACAGCACGGAAACAAGCCATCTCAGCCCATAACCCTCCATGCCTTTCCTGTCTATATATCTATCCAATTTAACTTTAAACGACAACATCGAACCTGCCTCTACCACTTCTGCTGGAAGCTCGTTCCACACAGCTACCACTCTCTGAGTAAAGAAGTTCCCCCTCATGTTACCCCTAAACTTTTGCCCTTTAACTCTCAACTCAGGTCCTCTTGTTTGAATCTCCCCCACTCTCAATAGAAAAAGCCTATCCACGTCAATTCTATCAATCCCCCTCATAATTTTAAACACCTCTATCGAGTCCCCCCTCAACCTTCTACGCTCCAAAGAATAAAGACCTAACTTGTTCAACCTTTCTCTGTAACTTGGAGATGAAACCCAGGCAATATTTTAGTAAATCTCCTCTGTACTCTCAATTTTATTGACATCTTTCCTATAATTTGGTGACCAGAACTGTACACAATACTCCAAATTTGGCCTTACCAATGCCTTATACAATTTCAACATTACATCCCAACTCCTATACTCAATTCTCTGATTAATAAAGGCCAGCATACCAAAAGCTTTCTTCACCACCCTATCCGCATGAGATTCCACCTTCAGGGAACTATGCACCATTATTCCTAGATCCCTCTATTCTACAGCATTCTTCAAATCCCTACCATTTACCATGTATGTCCTATTTTGATTAGTCCTACCAAAATGTAGCACCTCATATTTTTCAGCATTAAACTCCATCTGCTATCTTTCAGCCCACTCTTCTAACTGGCCTAAATCTCTCTGCAAGCTTTGAAAACCTACTTCATTATCCACAACGCCACCTATCTTAGTATCTTCTGCACACTTACTAATCCAATTTACCACCCCATCATACAGATCATTAATATATATGACAACCAACATTGGACCCAGTACGGATCTCTGAGGCACACCGCTACACACCGTCCTCCAATCTGACACACAGTTATCCACCACTACTCTCTGGCGTCTCCCATCCAGCCACTGATGAATCCATTTTACTACTTCAATATTAATGCCTAACGATTGAACCTTCCTAACTAACCTTCCGTGTGGAACCTTGTCAGAGGCCTTACTGAAGTCCATATAGACAACATCCACCGCTTTACCCTCGTCAACTTTCCTAGTAACCTCATCAAAAAATTCAATAAGATTTGTCAAATATGACCTTCCATGCACAAATCCATGTTGACTGTTCCTAATCAGACCCTGTCTATCCAGATAATTATATATACTGAAGAAAAGAAATTATTCAAAATCTCCCCCATCTCTTTTGACTCCACACATAGCTGTCCACTCTGATTCTCTAAGGGACCAATTTTATCCCTCACTATCCTTTTGCTTTTAATATAACTGTAGAAACCCTTTAGATTTATTTTCACCTTACTTGGCAAAGCAGCCTCATATCTTCTTTTAGCCTTTCTAATTTCTAATTCCCTGTTGCCAGGGCTTGACGACCTGAGTTATAGGAAAAGGTTGAATAGGTTAGGACTGTGTTACCTTGAGTGTAGATCAATCAGGGGAGATCTTGCGGAGTTATACAAAATTGAGGTGTATAGATAGGGTAGATGCATGCACGCTTTTCTCTGAGTTTGGGTGAGACTTGAACTAGAGGTCATAGGTTCAGAATGAAAGGTGAAAATTCTTCTCCAGTTGTAAGGGGCTTTCCAGATATTTAACAATGACCAATGATGTGTTGTATGAAGTATGCAAATCATCACTGTTTTGTTGTGAAATGCTGGCAAACATGTCGTGCTTTCTATTTCTAAAAGTTTTCACGAAGTGACTGACAATAAGCCAAGTTCTTGTTGCTTTATCAGAGTGTATTCTGTTCAGATGTTCAAGGAGCCTGAATGGTTTCATTGCCTCAGTTGAGAAAACTTTTTCATATAACAGACGTTGGTTGTTGTTGGTTGTGTGGTGCTGGTATAAATACACTTTTCAGATACTCCATACTATACTGTCTACACCTTTTCATTTCATCTGCTTCTGCCATTTTTGTTATGGATAACGACCACGATCAATCACCAGCTGTTTAAGTCTAACCTCAAGTGCTGTGATCAATAAAGGGGAAAGTTGGGCCATTGTCAGAGCTCAAGCAAAACCTGACTCTCTGCCTGAAGATACATGAAGTGGAGCAGCAATATGTGTGGGCCGTGGGCTGGAGAAATGCGGTCAAGATCATTCAAAAGAACAGATTCTGAACTTTACCACATTGAATGCCATACCCTAATGCACAGGAATTGTCACTGTGTGATTAGAGTATGGGAATCGTACAAGCTAATGCTATACTACAGTAGTGAATGTCAATAATGCACAGGCTGGGCCCGGAAATAATACAATTCCTTCAGTCCAGATTTCTCATGATAAGCAAAATACAAAAGTGTCAAGTTGCTTTTCAACAATTATGACGTGCTTTGAGCAAAGTCTAAGAGAACAGTGGGTTAGCAAGAGTAGAGGTGTTTATGTGATCTTTATAATCAATTATGAGACACTGAGAATCAAATGCTTATAATTAATTTTTTAATTTAAGACTGTAATCTCTCTCAGCTACCCCCCCCCCCCCACCACCACCGCCGCCCACAGAGGGATGGGGGGCAATATCGCTCATTTTGGGATTCCAGGGCTTCTGGTTTCTGGAAACTCGGTATGTTCTCATGGTATGCAGGGCTTGAGGTCAGTGATGGCATTCAAATCCGCAAGTGAGTCTCTTGTCCTTTGCCCCCACTGACTCCCATTGCCTGGGGTGAATAGCTGTCGACCCCGCCAAATGTGCAAATGCTTGGGTGCGGATAAGGTGTGAGTTGCCCAATGATCAGCTACGACACAAATATGAAACCATATACAAAGTGCGAGTAAAGAATTATACTTTATGGCAAATTTTGGTGATTGGTTAGTAGCAACAACTAAAAGAAAAGGCGCCATGTAAGTAACTTATCAGTCTTGTGCACATAATATTTTAATACGTTGGAGCTCACGCCTCCGATTCCATCCACAACGTCCTTCCGAGACTCCGGCCACCCTCCGAACCCCCGAGGTCCAGTATCCGCTGCCCTGAAACCGCTGTCCATTCCCCACATGTCCGTCCCCTCTGCTCGCCTCCCGAAAAAGCCCGCGCTCCTCAACTCAGCACACATATACAAGATAACAGAACATGACTTCCATTGGCTAACAAATGAATACAGTTTTGCATTATCACATTGTATAACCCAAACATTGCTGTTACAGAGAACCCCTTGCTCAGCTGTTAACAGTACGAGAAGCCATTTTAATATAACACCTCAGAGAAGTCACTTTGGTAATAAGCGATTAACAGTTAACAGCCCGTCTAGTATTACTGAGAGCCCTACACTCTGAATGTGGTCCAGTCCACCGATTCAAAACAGTCTAGTTCTTCTGCCTCCCTCAGTCATATCTTTGTGCTTCTCATCACTGGTGTTGTGTCTTTCAGTTCAAATGGTAAACATGTAACATAGAAATTTGCCTATCTATTTGGGAAGACTTGGCTGTTGGCTTCCAGTTAAAGTTTGTATTCTTGGCTTCTGGCACTTGGGCCTTGAGTAAAATTGGTGTGCAGACAGCAGTCTTGTGGGTGCATGCTCCATAGAGTACAGACTTTGAATTAGGGACTTCTGAAAATTTGAGTTACGGTAAGTAGGATCGGTTGGCGCGTGGCCAAGTGGTTAAGGTGTCGGTCTAGTGATTTAAAGGTTGTGAGTTCGAGCCTTAGCTGAAGCAGTCTGTGTGTCCTCGAGCAAGGCACTTAACCACACATTGCACTGTGACAACACCGGTGCCAAGCTGTATGGGTCCTAATGCCCTTCCCTTGGACAATGTTGGTGGCATGGAGAAGGGAGACTTGCAGTATGGGCAACTGCTGGTCTTCCATACAACCTTGCCCAGGCCTGCACCCTAGAAACCTTCCAAGGCGCAAATCCATAGTCTCGTGAGACTAACGGATGCCTAAAAAGTAGGATTGGTAGGAGCAGCTCAATATACTCCATCCCTCGGTTACAATGCCTAACTTGTATTAATGTTCCCATAATATTGTTATAATATTAAATTATATTGAATTCAAAAGTCCAAAGCACATACATATGAATGTAATGACACAACTAGTTTCCTCTCTCTCCACTTATAGTAATTGTTTCCTCTTTAGCAGTCTTGTGTGCTTTTGATTTTATTCATTGCAATACTTTGGAGATATGGTTACCACATAGAGTGATTTCTGTGTATTTTCTGACTTACAAAATTGGCTTTTGGGTGTCATTAAAAACGGAATCTTTTTGTAACTAGAGAGGGCTTGTGCTAGCATTGGTTTGAAAATATGATCCCACAGTTCAAGAGGTACATTAGTTCAAGACGATTGATTGATGAGTATTTTGTTTCGGATTCACATATCACATGTGTGGAAATGTACAGTGAAATGTATTGTTTGCAATAACAACCAACACAACCAAATGGTGTGCTGAAGGCAGCCCGCAAGTATCACCACACATTCTGGTACCAACACGACATGCTCACATTGCTCGGCAGAGCGAGTATTCAACAAAACAAAACACAACACAACAAGCAACAAAACAACACCAGCAACACAAGGTCCGTCCTTCCCTTGTACCTGCCCACCCATGCACGTAAGTAGTCCTCCAAGCCCAAAACAAGTTTTCTTTGGCCTCCAGCAGACTTGTGGATTCACAGACATTTGGCTTCAAGTTTGCCAGCCGACTTAGGCCCAAGCTTCTGCAGACTTCAGATTGACCTTTGGACGTCATCCTCAGTGTCGACCCCAGGACATTCCAATGATGATGAATGAGGACCCAGGACACTAGGCCTCAAACTTTGGTCTTGCTGACTTGCATGCCTCTGGGGTCACCAGCCCCCTCACCTCCTGCCCACCTGGAATTAAGATCCTGGAATGCACTAATGACTCACTGACCCGGGGGGGTGGGAGAGGAGGAACCACCAGCCCTCAACCTCGCTGGTCTGCCAGTCTGATATCTAACCATGGATCTCCCATGTCTGCGTCACTGACCTTCAAATGCGGAGCTGAGGCCTATAATTTCCCCACAGTCCTGGCCCAGACCCTAATTCTCCTCTCCATCTCTAAAACCATCCCTACGAACCTAAAAGAACAACTTTAAAAAATTAGAGCTATAGCAGGTGGCTCTACTGAGTGGAATGAGTGCATTTTGTAATTTTTGGGAAATTGACTGTTTCTCCAGTGACATATAATCATGCCCAGGGAATGTCTGCAGCTGCACAGCTTAAATTCCAGATGTTAGAAGTGGAATAGTTGAGTCACTGTGGCACATTCTCAAGGCTGAAACTTTGAGGGAAAATAGCTATAATGCACCTGAAGAATGTATGGTCATAAGAATTGGTGATCACCAGACTGATTGAGGAAGCTGATGTGTGTTTGTTTCTCTCATTTGCACATTTTGTTATTGAAATGCTAGCATGGTTCCATCAGTAGCTCAGTTATGAAGGGATGAGGGTTGAAGAGTGAGAAGAATAGTGATAGAAAATTTTATAGTTAAGGGAACAGATAAGTATTTTGGGAGCTGTTGCCTAGTATTTGGACCAGAAAGTTCTGATGGAGAATCCTTAATCTGAATCATTGAACATTTCTCATCCCGCAGATGATGCCTAATCTGTTGATTGCTTCCAGCATTTTTGATGTTAAATTTGTTATGTTGCCTCCTTGGTGCCAGGATCAAGGATGCCCCTGAATGGCTGCAATGTGTCCTGAAGGGATAGGGTGGAGAGCCAGAAGTTGTGATCCACATTGGTCCTACAAGCAGATTTTCGAGAGCTTGGAAAGAGGTTAAGCAGCATCACCCTGAAGGTAATTATCTGAGGATTACTCTCAATGCCATGTGTTGACAATGAGTTATGTGGTGGAAAGAAACTACAGAATGGAGCGCAATTCACACACGTTATTCTTCAACTGGACTGTAAGCAATATTATTACAGGAGTGTTTGCTGGTATTTTTAGAAGAGAATTTAAACTGGCTTAGTAGAGAATGCGACATAGGAGTTGCAAAAGAGAGAGGAAAAAGTTAGAAGTGAAAAACATACTAAAATGTATAGCATAAAGACAGGCAGTAAATTAAGTTAGAGTAAGGAGAATTATTCATGTTTTCAACTTCAGTCATATGTATCTAAATGCCCACTGCATCTGAAACAAGATTGAAGAATTGACAGCCTAAATAGTAAAAGTCTGATGCAATTACCTTTGGAGAAATGTGGCTGTAGGGTGAATCAAAGGTGAAAATGAAATATTACAGAAAATTAACGTTTTGGTGATAAGTAAGGCATGTGGCATGCTTGTCTTCATTGGTAGGGGTGTTGAGTATAGGAGGAAGGAAGTCATGCTGCAGCTACAGAAAACTTTAGTCAGACTACACTTAGGGTATTATGTACAGTTCTCATGTCCCATTGTAGGAAGGATGTAGAAACTCAAAAAGGGCACAGAAGAGGTTTACCAGGATGCTGCTGGATCAGAAGGTATGTACTATAAAGTAAGGTTGGACAGAATTGGATTATTCTCCCTTCGGAGTTGGAGGCTAAGGGTAGACCTGCTAGAGGTTTTTAAAATTCAGATGTATAGATGAAACAGTTATAATCTTTTCCACATAATAGAAATGACAAATACCAAAGGGCATGCTTTTTAATTTGGGCGGGGGGGGGGTGTGACTGATCTAAAAATGACGAGGGATAAATTTTTTTATGCAGAGTGTGGTAAGTGCTTGAAATGGTTACAAGGGTAGTCGTGGAACCAGGCAGTTTGAGGCTTTTGGATAGACATATGACTATGAAGTGAATGGAGGGATATGGATGACACACAGGAGGAGGTTATTTAGTATAAATTGGCATCATGATTGGCACAAAGTCATGGGCCGAAAAGCCTATCCAGTGCTGTATGTTCTATATTTAGGATCGATGGTTAAAATGGAAAAGGAGGTAGGATAGTACAGTTTAAAAAAAAAACAATTATGTTAGTACAATAGTTTGAAAGAATTATTGCTTGACAGATGGGAGTATAAAATCAGAATCTCTTTGGGTGGAGATGAGCAGCAAAAAGGAACAGAATACATAGGGAGTTGTTTCTATGCCTCAACAGTAATAATGACATGAGACGTTAGAGGTGCGTGTAAGAGATAATACAGCAACATTCTTTACATAAAGATTAGGCATAATGTATATTACTAATAATGCATATGAAATAGATTTCTCAATCACTGTTGAAGAAAGGATAATCTGCTGATCAAGAAACAGCAGAGAAATTCATTGAATTTGTGAAGATTGTTGCTGATGAAAATCTAGCACCAGAACAAATCTACAATGCAGATTATTTTTATACCTTACATAAAACTTCTTTTCAAATAAGTAAAATGCAAATAGTGTACTGTAACGTTTTAATCAAAACATGGCATTGAAGATGGAGACTGAAAGCCTGTTGTTCAACAGCTGATTCAGGTATTCTCCTGATGCTGCTGTACTGCTTTTGTTAGCTTACACATATTATATTTTCATTATATTAATGGTATGTAATAATTTTTATTTTTAAGTACCTATCTGTGATGAGCAAGTGTAAGGCAAAGACTGCTTATCAGTAGCACATAAATTCAGAGCCAAAAATAATGATGGTCCCAAGCTAACTCATTATATATTCCAAACTCCGAAACACTTCAGGGCTGAAGCACTTCCGATGAGGGGTACTCAACCTGTAATAGGTTATTATTTATTCCAAATCTGTGTTGTTGATTCCTAGACTTATGCAACCATGTGTCACCTTTATCAGTCAGATTAAAGAATCAATATGCAACGTCTGAACCAGAAGGTTAGCATATTTACTTCTATCTAAAATTTTGCGCAAAAGCAATTTATAGATAAAGAAATGTGCTATTAAGGACAATTAAAATAGGAGTGAATGAAAAAGTATACTCTTCAACAGTTCAGAAATCACAATGGTTTAGAATATGGTTTGCCAGATAGTATTTGTCATACTCTTGTCTCACTTGCTGGGATCCCAGTTCCATGTTACCTGTCCACTAAAATTTACTTATTGGTAAAGTGCTATAGCCTTTAAATTTGTGCATGAAGTGTATATCGCTGTAAAGTTATTGATTTTATTAAGTGTGCATGGATTCTAAAATTGGTGCTAATTCAATCCATAATTTTATTCGAAGATGCACAGCATGAAAATTATATAAGTCATCACTGTAGACAACAGCTGCAATAGGAACTTTCTCAGTGCCTCAGTACTAAAATCCTTTAATATATGTATCGTTATGTCATTATCCCTTTATGTCTATCTTGACTTTCAAATGAAATGAATAATTAAATTATTGTAATGTACGATATTACTGTAGTATGTTACACAGAAATTTCATTTGTATTATCAAATGATCAAATTTATTCTTTATAAAATGTGGTATTGTTAGGAACTGGTGTTTGAAAAGTTCTATATTTTACAGTATTGCTGGTTGTTCCATCATGAGCAAAAATCTGTTATCTTTACAATCTTCATGTCTTAACACCAAGTTGAATTTTGTGCTAATAACCCCAGACAAGCTTGAAGCTGTTCTTTGAATCTTTTAAATGTAATAAGGGAGTTCTTGTCATCACCTTTGTTCTTTTTTGAGATGATTCACGTCCATCAGTATAGTATATTTAACAGTACATCTGAAAATACTCTGAAGTTGGATGTTCCTTTATGGCAGTTCCCCATGGAGTCTGACTATCTAATTGCAGTAGCAAGTATTTCATAATGAAATTTAATGTAACTTAAAATAAAGCAACACACATCAAAGTTGCTGGTGAACGCAGCAGGCCAAGCAGCATCTGTAGGAAGAGGTGCAGTCGATGTTTCAGGCCGAGACCCTTTGTCAGGACTAACTGAAGGAAGAGTGAGTAAGGGATTTGAAAGTTGGAGGGGGAGGGGGAGATCCAAAATGATAGGAGAAGACAGGAGGAGGAGGGATAGAGCCAAGAGCTGGACAGGTGATAGGCAAAAGGGGATACGAGAGGATCATGGGACAGGAGGTCCGGGAAGAAAGACAAGGTGGGGGGGGGGGGGACCCAGAGGATGGGCAAGAGGTATATTCAGAGGGAGAAAAAGGAGAGTGAGAGAAAGAATGTGTGCATAAAAGTAAGTAACAGATGGGGTACGAGGGGGAGGTGGGGCCTTAGCGGAAGTTAGAGAAGTCGATGTTCATGCCATCAGGTTGGAGGCTACCCAGACGGAATATAAGGTGTTGTTCCTCCAACCTGAGTGTGGCTTCATCTTTACAGTAGAAGAGGCCATGGATAGACATGTCAGAATGGGAATGGGATGTGGAATTAAAATGTGTGGCCACCGGGAGATCATGCTTTCTCAGACGGACAGAGCGTAGATGTTCAGTAAAGCGGTCTCCCAGTCGACGTCGGGTCTTGCCAATATATAGAAGGCCACATCGGGAGCACCGGACGCAGTATATCACCCCAGTCGACTCACAGGTGAAGTGTTGCCTCACCTGGAAGGACTGTTTGGGGCCCTGAATGGTGGTAAGGGAGGAAGTGTAAGGGCATGTGTAGCACTTGTTCCGCTTACACGGATAAGTGCCAGGAGGGAGATCAGTGGGGAGAGATGGGGGGGACGAATGGACAAGGGAGTTGTGTAGGGAGCGATCCCTGCGGAATGCAGAGAGAGCGGGGGAGGGAAAGATGTGCTTAGTGCTGGGATCCCGTTGGAGGTGGCGGAAGTTACGGAGAATAATATGTTGGACCTGGAGGCTGGTAGGGTGGTAGGTGAGGACCAGGGGAACCCTATTCCTAGTGGGGTGGCGGGAGGATGGAGTGAGAGCAGATGTACGTGAAATGGGGGAGATGCGTTTAAGTGCAGAGTTGATAGTGGAGGAAGGGAAGCCCCTTTCTTTAAAAAAGGAAGACATCTCCCTCGTCCTAGAATGAAAAGCCTCATCCTGAGAGCAGATGCGGCGGAGACGGAGGAATTGCGAGAAGGGGATGGCGTTTTTGCAAGAGACAGGGTGCGAAGAGGAATAGTCCAGATAGCTGTGAGAGTCAGTAGGCTTATAGTAGACATCAGTGGATAAGCTGTCTCCAGAGACAGAGACAGAAACATCTAGAAAGGGGAGGGAGGTGTCGGAAATGGACCAGGTAAACTTGAGGGCAGGGTGAAAGTTGAAGGCAAAGTTAATAAAGTCAACGAGTTCTGCATGCGTGCAGGAAGCAGCGCCAATGCAGTCGTCGAGGTAGCGAAGGAAAAGTGGGGGACAGATACCAGAATAGGCACAGAACATAGATTGTTCCACAAACCCAACAAAAAGGCAGGCATAGCTAGGACCCATACGGGTGCCCATAGCTGTACCTTTAGTTTGGAGGAAGTGGGAGGAGCCAAAGGAGAAATTATTAAGAGTGAGGACTAATTCCGCTAGACGGAGCAGAGTGGTGGTAGAGGGGAACTGATTAGGTCTGGAATCCAAAAAGAAGCGTAGAGCTTTGAGACCTTCCTGATGGGGGATGGAGGTATATAAGGACTGGACATCCATGGTGAAAATAAAGTGGTGGGGGCCAGGGAACTTAAAATCATCAAAAAGGTTAAGAGCGTGAGAAGTGTCACGAACATAGGTCGGAAGGGATTGAACAAGGGGTGATAAAACAGTGTCGAGGTATGCAGAAATGAGTTTGGTGGGGCAGGAGCAAGCTGAAACAATGGGTCTACCTGGACAGGCAGGTTTGTGCTACACATGCCCTTACACTTCCTCCCTTACCACCATTCAGGGCCCCAAACAGTCCTTCCAGGTGAGGCAACACTTCACCTGTGAGTCGACTGGGGTGATATACTGCGTCCGGTGCTCCCGATGTGGCCTTTTATATATTGGCGAGACCCGACGCAGACTGGGAGACCGCTTTACTGAACATCTACGCTCTGTCCGCCAGAGAAAGCATGATCTCCCAGTGGCCACACATTTTAATTCCACATCCCATTCCCATTCTGACATGTCTATCCACCTCTACTGTAAAGATGAAGCCACACTCAGGTTGGAGGAACAACACCTTATATTCCGTCTGGGTAGCCTCCAACCTGATGGCATGAACATCGACTTCTCTAACTTCTGCTAAGGCCCCACCTCCCCCTCGTACCCCATCTGTTACTTATTTTTATGCACACATTCTTTCTCTCACTCTCCTTTTTCTCCCTCTGTCCCTCTGAATATACCTCTTGCCCATCCTCTGGGTCCCTCCCCCTCGTCTTTCTTCCCAGACCTCCTGTCCCATGATCCTCTCATGTCCCCTTTGCCAATCACCTGTCCAGCTCTTGGCTCCATCCCTCCTCCTCCTGTCTTCTCCTATCATTTTGGATCTCCCCCTCCCCCTCCCCCTCCAACTTTCAAATCCCTTACTCACTCTTCCTGCAGTTAGTCCTGACAAAGGGTCTCGGCCTGAAACGTCAACTGCACCTCTTCCTACAGATGCTGCTTGGCCTGCTGCGTTCACCAGCAACTTTGATGTGTGTTGCTTGAATTTCCAGCATCTGCAGAATTCCTGTTGTTTGCGTTTAAATTAACTTAAAATAAAACCTGTATTTCCTAACCTATTCCCACAAAATGTATTGTTTAATGCATTTATCAGGTGTAAACTCTGCTTTAGATGGCAAAAAATATTTTTTTAAGATTTATTCATGTTTTAATTACATGCATGGATGTCCTTTTTGACTGTGTCAAATATACAGAGGTCATTCCTATTTTTGTGGTGTGTTTTACATTTTGTTATAGTTGGAGAATCAGGCAGCTATTGAGCTAGCACCTGAAATTTGTAAACAGGTACTTACTACGTGAGAATCCTGAGCCTGAGAAATGTGTATTTACATTGAAGCTGATAATTTACTATCTGGCTTGTTTGGAAATCCTGATCGTTTGGCATCTAACTCATCAATTGCTGATGTTCACCTTCCTTTATAAACTCACAAGGGCTCTGTCTCACATGCTCTCAAACTCACCAGGTTTGCTAAAAAAAAATATATTATACTACCATAATTGTTATGTAACATTTTTTAGAAGTTATAGAAGTGTGTTGGAATATTGTTTGTCATAATGTTTAGTGGTCTGGAAAAGCTACTAGGCTGACACCACCAAAGGCATGACTGTACTGAAACATCAAGTTTTACTGTCACTGCAACTATACGGTAACTACGCAAGGTAAAAACAGTATCGACTATACCAGTGATGCCTCCCTTCCTAACGCTCTAAACAGCTTTTGTACATGCTTTAAGGCATGCAACACATCAGCCCCCTTCCAGGTGAGTAGCCACTGTCTGTAGCAACAGCATATGTGAGAAAGATTCTGCAGAGACTCAACCCCTCCTTCCTCACCCTCCTCTTCCCCCCCCCCCCCACCCCCCAACCAACACCCAAGGCTGCTGGGCAAGACAACCTCGCAGCTCACTGATGTCTCCATGGATGTCTTCAACACTTCGCTTATCCAGGCTACTGTCCCCACATTCTTCAAATCAGCCACCATAATCTCTATACTAAAGAACTCCACACCTTCAGAAATAAATGACTACTGCACAGTGGCACTGATGCAAATCATCATGAAGCATTTTGAATGGCTGGTAGTGGCACACCTCAAAACTCCAGTCCTGCCACACTGGACACTCATCAATATGCTTACCAACAGAACAGCTCTGTTCCACCCTTCCAATTGTCCTCAGCAAGGGGGTGGTGGTGGGGGGGGGGGGGCAGTGCTGTGTGCTGATCCCATTGCTGTACACCCTGCTCACACACAATGCATGACCAAACAACTGAGTAATTTACATTATGGAGTTCACCAATGACACAACAGTGGTGGGGCTCATCACCAACAATAATATGGCCTACAGTGAGGAGGTGAAAAAGCTCAAGGCCTGATGCCAGGCAGATAAGCTCTTCCTCAATGTCAACAAGACAAAGGGGATGGTTATCGACTTCAGGCTCACACCCCTCTTTACATCAGTAGCACAGCAATAGAAACTGCGAGCAGTTTAATTCTCCTGGGAGTTCACATCTCGCACAGCCTCTCATGTTCGCAGAACACATCCTATACAATCAAGAAAACTCACCAATGCCTATACTTTCTGAGGAGCCTGAAATGAGCTTGACTCTGCACATTAATGCTCACGACCACCTACAAATGCACAGTAGAGAGCACCCTAACATACTGTTTCACCGCATGTTATGGAAATTGCACTGCAGCAGACTGGAAGGCTTTACAGAGGCTAGTCAAAACTGCCTAATGCATCACTAGCACCAGCCTACCTGCCAACAAGGACCTATATACAGAAAGGTGCCAGAACTAGGCCAGCGATATCATGAAGGATCCCACCTACCCAGCTCATGGACTGTTTACCCGACTCCCATCAGGACTCAAAAACAGTTACTTTCTTCAAGCAGTGAGGCTAATCAACACCTCCACCCACTAACCCACCCTGCCACACACCCCCACCACCACTACTTCATCATTTCCTGTCAGTCACCTTACGTGAAGACGCTCCTGTACCTAGCATCACTTTGCATACATACATACAATCAATCTATCTTGTATACTGATATTGTTGACTGTCAACAGAACTAGGTTAGGAAATTCACTACGCAACTTGTAATTAATCGAAGCTCGCACTTTATTGTCTCTGTACAAACAGCAGCATAACTATGTTGACCCCGGGCCAACAGTTTAGAACATGAATTCTACTATTTCCTCTGTACCAATACTCAGACCACTTGTCCAATTTATAACACTAAAATAGGGGTTCTCCATTGGCCGGATGATCGATTCTTTCTTCGCCCAGCCCCTGGCATGGGGGTTCTTCCTTACAATGGTGGGTACCTTGAGAGAGTTAAAGCTGATAGCATGCTCGAAGTGTCCACTTTTATACTCGTTGCTTACCAATTCAAATGTTACATTCCAGTGTCATTGGCTGTAGGTTATCTGATTGACCTTTAACATCTTTTTATTGGCTCTGCGCCAGGCCAGCATCCATTTATTTGCTCTCTTCCCAGCAAGTGACAATTGGTAATTTATGGTTCTTTGTTCTCTTCCGTAACCAGCTCGAATCACTCCAGGCAGGCACCAGCCCCAGCTTTCACAAACCTGCATGTTATGTTATATTGAAGAACACCTCACACATAACTTATTATTTGGAAATGACCTCCAGTCCAGCAGATTACCTGAAACATCACTGTGTCTACTTTAAAACACAGAAAGCAAAGCAATTCCATCTCACAGAATGGAAGATGTAAAACAGTGCCACAAAATGGTAGCCTCCATCTCCAAGTATGTGGCAGGAACAAAGACAATTGATCTGTCTGCTTCCACTGTCCTTGGCCCATTTGAGTTCAATGTTTTCTTCCATATTTTAAATCCATCATGGCCAGCAATATTTATTTTGTTTTGTTTTTATTATTGTTTTTCTCCTTTTTTTTTTGTGTGGTGCATTGGATCCGGAGTAACAATTATTTTGTTCTCCTTTACACTGATGTACTGTACTGGAAATTACATTGACCAACCTTGAATAGTCTTCTGGAGTCTTTGAACTCGGGTTGAAAGGTAGAAGCCAAGAAGTCTAGCAGAATCTTCGTCTGTGCACTAGGCCAGGTGCAGGGATTGACACACAGAATTCTTCTTTAACTACTTCCTTCCACTTACTGATGATCAGCTCCCTGAATTCTTCCCAGCTGGAGTCACAAATGTGATTTTCGTCATGCAAAAAAATGCAGGGAGTACCCCATAAACAGCCTCTTTTTTTTGAACTCTCAGAAACATTTGACTCCTTCATTTAAGGGTGACTGGAACACTTTTTAATCTATCAATCTTTCTAGCTATAGTGTCACATTTTGGCTCTAACAAGCTTCTTGATAAAATTGAGCTAATCTACAGGCCAGATTGGATAATGTCTAACCTCTGTCTGTCAGAAGCAAGGTTGTCCTGATTTGGTCATCAATCTCCATGTGATGCTTACGTATGTTAATGTCCGGAGGTCAAGTTCAAAAGTCAGTATCGACTTGTTCCTTGAAACATCTTGAAAATAAAATTCCTCTGACAAAGAAGGTCCACAGTAGGACCCTTGAAAATATATACTGTTTCTTATTCTCTGGAGACACCTGTCAGTGAAGGCTGACATTGAAAATGAAATTTGCCCCTGAAGTTCACTTTTGACCAAAAGAAGAAAAGATATTTGAGGCCTGAAACTAGTGCAAAACTCAAGGCTGTGCCCTCCTTTTATACATTTGAGTTGTTAGCAATTTATCAGTCGCATCAAAGCACTGGAAGTCTACAATCAATGCCATCTCTGCAAAAATCCTCTAAGTGATGGGATTAGCAAGTCAACCTTGGTGCTCATTGCCAGACCAATGACCCCAGCATCACTGCCTTAATTCAATTTGCTTTGTTCCAAGCTTGGTCATGGCAACAGACTATCATTAGGACAGAGGAAATAACTGAAGGGTATACTCAAACCTTCCTTGAACAAGTGCAACATTTTTACACTGACTCATGAATATCCTGCGAGTCAGGAGTCACTCAATATTGACCAGCGCTATTCAGTATGAAAAGTGTAGCTTTTTGTCAGGAGTACACAAACATCCAGCATAATGGTGGAAAATGCGTATTCCCTACGCAACCTATTGACTACTTCCTCCCCACCGGTCTGCTGTCTCCACCTTGTCTTCATCAGCTTCCCATGAACCTACAAAATCAAGTAGAAGCAGTCATTTCAGTCTTGAGGTACTGCCCAAGAAAAAGCTATGTTTAGATAAAAATGTCTGAAAATGGAGTCCACTTTTTTTAAAAAAAACTTTTAAAGTTTATTTTTAAAATCCTACAAAAGAAGATCTCGGAATAAGAAATGCCCACAGTACTCAGTGTTGTTTGTTTTGTGTCACTTCAAGAACCATAAGCTCTGAAATTCCACTCTCCTGTCACTTTCAGTCCACCTCCATGCATCAGTCCTCCACTTTCTAAAGTGTAACCCACTCCCCACCAACTCTACTCTCTTTCTCTCCCATGCCACCCCCCCCACCTTGCTCAGAAGCCTCTTAAAATGTCCTGCTTCCAATTCTTGGTCACTTGCCTTAATGTGTCCTTTGCTTCTTTGTATTGATACACCTCTTAGGTTCTTGGCTTGTTGACTATATTTTCTGCGTTGGTTGCAAGCAAATGGTATAAGGGTTGTGACCTCATTTACATTAAAATTAAAGTCTTAATAAAACTGCTTTCCTGCTTTTGCTGTTCAAAGGTAGAATATTTTTATTAAAATCTTAGTAGGAAATGACATGGTTTCTTTAAGAACTAATCAATATCTCTTTTAAAAATCTTCTAATGATTCCAAAACTTGAGCAGACCATTGTACCTGTATCTGAATGGTATTAGATACTGTTACCTGGAAGTAGTTTATTTTTCCTGTTGCACTTGGAATGTAACTAACTAAGAGGGATCATCTTATCAGGCAGATCAGAGTTTAGGTTTAATCTTATAAACCAAAATAGCCCCAATTTTTGTTTTGGACCATTTTATAAGGAAGACTAACTGATGAGGCAAATAGACTTGTTCATTCTTTTGTTGTCATTCTTTGGTAATATTAGCTGATTGGCAAAGTTTCTATAATTGATACCTGCTTCTATAATTTCCTGACGAAGGGTCTCGGCCTGAAACGCCGACTGCACCTCTTCCTGCAGGTGCTGCTTGGCCTGCTGCGTTCACCAGCAACTTTGATGTGTGTTGCTTGAATTTCCAGCATCTGCAGAATTCCTGTTGTTTGTGTCTATAATTTCCATCTACTTTAATAAATTTATGGGACACAACAAAGAACAAAAAGTTTGATCTGCCTGCGTGGTACCGTCCATATTTTCCAAAACATGCTGATTTAAAAAAAAAAGTATCTTTCCAACATTTGATTATTCAGAATCAGGTTTAATATCACTGGCATCTGTCGTGAAATTTGTTGTCTTTGCGGCAGCAGTAGAGTGCTGTACATAATAGAGAAAAAATGAATTACAGTAAATGTATTAAAATAGTAATGAAAAAAGTAGTAAGGTAGTATTCATGGGTTCAGTGTCCATTCAGAAATTGGATGACAGAGGGAAAGAAGCTGTTCCCGAGTCAGATTATGTATTTGGATATTTTGGGTAATACTTATCAAGAACCAGACTGAATACTTTGAACATCTATCCCAGCTTGCCACATTTAGCACAAATTACAAATGCACATTTTGTGTGCTATATTATCCTATGACATTTTTATTAAGCCATAACTCGAATTTCTTCAGAACAAGGTTCTGTAGAAATTGACTTATCAGAATCAGGTTTACTATCAACACTCACAACACGCTGGAGGAACTCAGCAGGTCGGGCAGCATCCGTGGAAAAGATCGGTCGACGTTTTGGGCCGGAACCCTTCGTCAGGACTGTTGGGGGAAGGGCCCTATAAAGTAGGTGGGGGGAGGCTGGTAGGTTCCAGGTGAAAAACCGGTAAGGGGAAAGATAAAGGGGTGGGGGAAGGGAAGCAGGGAGGTGATAGGCAGGAAAGGTGAAGAAGGAATAGGGAAAAACACAATGGGTAGTAGGAGGCGGGACTATGAGGGAGGTGATAGGCAGCTGGGGGAGGGGGCAGAGTGACATAGGGATAGGGGAAGGGAGGGGGAGGAAATTACCAGAAGTTGGAGAATTCTATGTTCATACCAACAGATAGGTTTACTATCATGAGCATGTGTTGTGAAATTTGCTAACTTGGCAGCAGCAGCAATACAATACATAATAAACGGAAAAAACAAAAAACAATTATAATATGAATGGATATATATATATATATATATATTTATTTATATTTACATTAGGTAGTGCAAAAAAAAAAGTAGTGTTCATGTGTTCAATGCCCATTCAGAAATCGGATGACAGAGGGGAAGGTATTCCTGAATTGTTGAGTGTGTGCCTTCAGGCTTCTGTACCTCCTTCCGGATGGTAACAATGAGAAGGCATGTCCTTGGTGATTGGGGGTTCTTAATAATGGATGCTGCCTTTTCAATGGTTCAGTAATTCCATCTAATATCAGAGAATGTATACAGTATACAACCTGAAATTCTTGCTCTCTGCAGACATCCACGAAAACAAAAATATTTGAACCCCAAAGCTCCCTCTTCCTCTTCCTCCCCTCCCCATGTACAAGCAGCAGCAAACCATCAACCCTCCCGCTCCCACTCCTCCACTTATTTCAGCAGGAAGCATCAGCATCCACCATCCACCAAGCAAGCAATAGCAAAGCCCCCAAAGAGAGACCATAATCTGCAGTCCAACATAAACTAATTGTTCACCTGACAATTCAACATGCCACAGGCTTGCTCTTTCTCCTTAACGAGGGACAGAGAGGTGTCACCACAGTGAGAGGGGAGACCAGCAAAACAAAGCAACTCGATTCCAATGTTACAGTCTGCCGCGTTGCTATTATTCCGAGTTCTCTGACTTGAGGAGAGAGCGGCAAAGGGGGAACAAACAGAGGCCTCCGACAGCTGATCCCCTGTTTGCGGGGTTCCATTTCTTCTGTGATGCCTCAATTGGCAATACCAGCATGTAATTGGTTTGTCTGCAGGGCTGCAAAACCTTACCCCGAAGGTGTGCGTCGTCAAGGCCGCATCCTGGGATATCAAAAATTGGCTAGTCAGTAAGCTCACGGAGCGGGAACCACTGCCGTAAAGGACTGTTGTTTCAGTGCAGCTGTACATCACAGACTCTGATAGAACCCCATCCACCTTGAAATGGGGAAAAAAAGGGACATTAAAGGGAAGAAACTAAGCTGATTCACAGATGAGCTTGAAGAAGCCACCATCTGGTGACATCTTAACTCCACCCACATCTTTTTGAGGCACTGCTCCTTGAAGATGTCCTGGTTATTGTGAAGGCGAATGCCCATGATGGAGCTGACTAATTTTACAGCTCTCTGCAGCTTACTTAGATCTACTGCCGTAACACCCACTTCCCCCAATACCATATGGTGATGCAGCCAGTTAGAATGCTCCCCATGGTACATCTGTAGAAATTTGCAGTTTGTTTTGGTGACATACCAAATCCCTTCAGGTTCCTCTTGAAGTCTTGCCACCTTTGTAGCTGCATCGATATGGTGGGTCGAGGTTAGGTCCTCGGAGATATTGACACCCAGGAATTCTCATTGGCTTCAAAGGTTACAGTAGGATTTATCTTTTAATACTTCAGGTAATTCTATTTGAGGCTATTGTGGGATGAACTTTTTAAAAAAAAAAAAGCAGCTGAGTTACAGACAAGGTCACTCAGTTGAAGACCTCGGGACACAGGTTGAGTGATTGGGCTCATTGCAGATTTACACTATTCGATCTCAACTATGTTCCTGCATTACTGCAGTTTAAAACAAGGTCTTGCATATTTGGTACTTTGACACTCAGGGCAATAATGTTTTAAATTAACTTTTTTGTATTGCTTTATTTGATTGGAAGCATTTGCGTAACTAGTAACACTTTGGTTCACTTCAGCATTTTGCTACTCTCTGAGACAATTGACATTTACATTGAGTTTAAACGTTTGTACTTTTTGAATTTTGTGTCTAATTATTTGAAATAATGGGGCCAATTGCAAATTAGGTTGTTTTCTACTAGATCTTTTAAGTTTCAAAACAAAAATCTCTTACCGCCATATTTAAGAGCTTTATTGTCATTGTTCAGGACAGCAAAATTGTAGTACTGCTTCATTCCGGCAATTCAATTACTTAAAAACACAATAAGTAAATTTAAAATAACATCTGAGTTATTTAGAGTGACATCTAAGTTGCAACTGAATTAAAAACAAACAATGGAGTGCATTTAACTTGAATAAAATTATCCACTATTCAAATTGATTCCAAAATTAATAGTTGCCCAAAAGCAATTAAAGTCAACTTTATGGAATCATATAGCACAGAAATGAGCCCTTCTGCCCACTGAGTTTGTGCCAGCAATTAAATACCCATTTACACTAATCTAATTTTTTTCTCTTCATATTCCTGATAACGTTACCCTGATTGTACAGTACACACTACAGGCAACATACAGTGGCCAATTAACCTATTAACTGCATGTCTTTGGGATGTGGTAAGGAATCTAGGGAGTAGTAGAGAAAATGGGCAAATACACACAGAAAAGTTCAAAGTAAACTTATTATCAAAGTACATGTATGTTACCATATACCATGCTGAGATTAGCTTTCTTGCAGTAGAACAAAGAAATACAATAGAATTAGTGATAAACTACACACAGCGACAAGCAACCAATGTGCAAAAGAAGGTGAACTGTGCAAACACACTGAAAAAACAACAATACTGAGATCATGAGTTCTAGAATCATCAAAAGTAAGTACCTAGGCTGTGGAATCAGTGACAGATGTGTGTAAGGTTATCAGCGCTGATTTAGGGGTCTTGTGGTTGATGGGTAATAATTGTTCCCGAACATGGCAGTGTGTGACCAAAGGCTCTTGTACCTCCTTCCTGATGGTCCCACTGAGAAAGGAGCATGGCCTGAATGGTGATGTCCTTGATGGATGCTATTTTCTTGTGCCAGCATTCCTTGTTGATATGATCCACGGTGGAGAGAATGGACTGGGCTGTATCCACCACTATTTGAAAGCTTTTCCGTTCTTGGACATTGGTGTTTCCATACCAGGCCTATGATACAACCAGTCAGGATTCTCTCCACTGTCCATCTATAGAAATTGTCAACATTTTAGATGACATGCTGAAGTTGCACAAACCTCTAAGAAAGTAGAGGCGCTGCTGTATCTTCTTTGTAAAGACACTTAAGTGTTGGTCCCAGGACAGATCCTCAGAACTGATAATGGCACTTAAGGTTACTGACCTTTCATCTCTAATCCCATAATGAAGGCTGTTTTATAGACCTCAAGTTTCTTCCTCTGATAGTCAATAATCAGCTGTTTGGTTTTGCAATGTTGATTGAGAGGTTGTTATGGAACCATTCAACTTGATTTTCAATCTCCCTCCTATGTATTTGATTCAGCTAACAATAGTGATGTCATCAGCAAACTTAAATGTGGTATTGATGCTTTATTTAGCCTCACAGTCATAGTGGCAGAATAGTATTCCCTTGTCCTACTGTATACTGAGTTTTCTAAACACTTATTCTCAATGTGAACCCACAGTCAAATTTGGATTTGGAGATGAGAAAATTCACGCTGTACACTTCATACCAGTAACATCTGTATGTGCTAAGGCTTAGCACTAATAGATAGATGTGAGCAAGTTAATAGTAGGAACAGCTGATGTCCCACTGCTCAGTGCTTTTCCTGCAAGCCCATCTCTACCTGCCAGGAACAGTATTTTTGCTTGAAACCAATATCAACTATATTACCTTATATTAACTATATAATACCTTGGGATTTGTACCATTCCAGAATGTTGCTCTTGATCTATGACCATAATATATGCATGCTTCTGGAATACACAGTGTAACATTTATTCCGCCATGAGGGAACTGTCTTCTGGAAACGTATCATTTAATAGTTTAAATTTGTTGAAACTTCAAAACAGAACTGAAGCTTTTAAATTGATCATGGATTATTTTAAAATTTATGAATCATTGATTAGTTCTGATTAGGATCAACTTTTATAAATTGTTTAATTCTTGGAATTAAAAAAAATCCATTACCTAAAATGTTATTTATTATGAACCTCAAGTGTTCTGTTCCCTTTTGCTTTACTTTCTATGCGTTAAGTAATATACATTCTATTTGCCACATTGTAAGTATTGTTCACTATATCAATATTTCACATTTTAAAGTGTGATATAAACAAAAGCATCTATTTGTAATATTGAGAAAAACAGTTGAGGCACAGTGACCCATATATTACATTGAGAATAGTTGTGGTCATGGAAAAAATTAGTTGCAACCTACTGTATGGTGCAGTTAAACATGCCAGTGTTTCCTCATTGCTGTTGAACTGTGCATTGGAATCCAAATAAAGACATGTTCATTAGTTACTGCTAAATATGGTTAAAAAAATTAGGGCTGAAACATTTGTGTAACTGAATTCTTTTTAATAGTTTGATCAATCACAATTACTGTCAAACAGATTTGCAGGCTCTTTTTTAAATTTTAAGAGCACACAGCACCATTTCTTTCGAATGGATTATTTTCAATAAATGAATAAAACTCTATTTCTAGTTTATGCTTCCTGTATTGGACTCTACCATATTGTCACTTGTGCAGAGGTACCATACTGGATCAGATGTCCAATTGAAGCTATTCTCTATTCAATGCGCTGATGGCATCGTGATGAATAGGTTGTGATTTTTCTTCATAACTGACCACAAGTCATGGAGCAATCTTTGTTTTGGATTTTTGAATCATTATCTCTGTTCTTTTATTTTCAGCCAAGGTGGACATAGCTATTATTAATTTTAATTAGATTATATCACGTCTAAGTAGAGAAACAATGTAGTGGATTCTAGTTAATTGGGCCATTGGTTCTTTGGGACAGCTCTTAAAGAACAAAAACAAATTGAGAACATTGCCGGGCTTCCCTTTGTTTATTTGGGACACTATGCTGCTTAATTGGGGCAGAAGATGGTCAGTCACGTGCATTTTGTGTGGCTGTTAAATGCTACATCGTGCTTCGAGCAAACAGATATGTCAGTTGTATATATTTGTGATAATTTATGCACTTGAGCTGATGGATGCTGATTCAAAAAGCAGTGATTTTTTATTTTGATTTTAAAAAATTGTTTTGAGACCCTTGCCAAGATGCAATGAAAAGATTTGACACAAGTTGAAAAAATTACCCAACTGGACCAAATTAAAAGCCATCTGCCTAACACCACTCATTGTCAGCTGGCAGAGATAACTAGAGTGCTGAAATCTACAACTTATACACTTGATACATCAACAAAATAAACTGCAAGAATATTGAGCATTACATGTGGGGCAAGAGGGAACATCCCAAAAACGAAAGCATGAAGGTAAGAATTCAGATGTTGAAGAGGCCCTCAATCAATGGTTTTTCATTGTAACTAGATGAGGCGTGTGTGTCAGTGGACCATTGTTTTAAAAAAAAAAACACAAGTCAGAGGAGCTATCTAAGAAGCTTTGTCACAAAGAGTTTAAAGCAACAGATTGTTGGTCGTCTCAGTGGAAATGTAGACACATTAATTCAAGAAAGCACATGGAATGCTAAGTGCAAAAACATGGAAATCTACAGAACTCCCTGACTCTTAAAAATTTTGGGTGGATGATATCCATCTATAATGCCAATGAAACAGGCCTTTTATTTATCGTGCCATGCTGGATGGCTGTCTTTGCTACGAACATGTAACACTATCAGGATCAAAAAATGCAATGGATCGCATAACTGTTTTGTGTTGTGCAAATATGTCAGAAACTGATTTTTAAAAAATTGTTGGTTGTTGGGAAATGCATTAGACCTTAATACTTTAAGTGACTAGGAAGGGGTAGTTTACCAATCGAATACTATACTAATAAGACTGCATGGGTGACTTCTAAAATTTTTGAGAAATGGCTGATGAGTAGGAATATGGAGCTAAATTGGGAAATTGAGCAAAATTCTTCTGTTTGTTGACAATTGTGCAGCACGTTCTAATGTAAGATGTTCGAGAAACATCCCGCTGGAATGTCTGCCTGTCAATACAACATCCTTAGTGCAGCCAGTAGATATGAGAGTCATAAAAAAACTTAAAGACATTGTCTTGTGGAAAGTTGGTGAACCACATTCTTGATGCAATTGCAGAAAATCTACTGACATCTTCTACAACAGCCAAGGAAGTGAGTGCAAGGGTTAACCATTTACAGGTAGTACAGTTTGTCAGTGATAGTTGGCCAGAAATGAGCAGCAAGAACTCTCTTGCTCACCGTGGTTTCAAGCATTCGGGCTTGGAGATGCCAAAAGCAGCTGGGAGTGAAAATGAAATGATTTCACTACTTCAAGTTAGGAACTGCGCAGCATGAGAGTATGGACAATCATGTTGAATGTTACAATGAAAATAAAGATTTGGGGGATGCAATTGTTGAAAGCAGTGTATCAAAACACCAAGGCAGGGAATATAAAGGTGAGGTATGAGGACAACGCAATTGAACCTGAGCTAGAAACGGCACAGGATACCAGGAAATTTGTTATTGGATTACAACATTACTTTATGCAGGAAGGCAATGAAGCTAGTCCATTATCTGTATTAGGTGCCTGTGCTGATTTTGTTCATATACAATCTAAACAACACACCAACATACAGTCGATGAATTACTTCATTGGTAGCTATTACAAACTAATAGTGTAATATTGGTAGCGTTTTAATTTGTTCTGTATTTCATTTAAATATGTAATTTGTTACTCGATTAGGTAACAGTTTGTTTTTTTTTTAAATACCTTTCTAACTGTTTCCATGAAACTTCGGATAATTGGGGCAGCCACTTAATTGGGCTGAAACATACTGGTCCTGATGTGCCCCAATTAACTGGAATCCACTCTACATTGTTTTTTTGAGAAGTGTGTGATATCATTATCAAATATAAAGCTGATCGTGACATCATACTGGATAGGGAACATGCACCAGTCCTCATCGAGGGATCAGCAGTGGAAAGGATGAGCTCTTTCAAGTTCCTGGGTGTCACCATCTCTGAAGATCTAACCTGGGCTCAACACATTGATGCAGTTACGAAGAAGGCATGCGAAATTTCATTAGGATTTTGGAGAGATTTGGTATGTCACCAAAAGCTTAACAAATTTCTACAGATGTATGGTGGAAAGCACTTTGACTGGTTGCATCACTGGTTATATGATAGGTCACTGCCCAGGATCGGCAAAAGCTGCAGGGGCTTGGAAGCTCAGCCAGCTCCATCATAGGCAATAGCCTCCACACCATTAAGGTCATCTTCGAAAGGCAATGCCTCATAAAGGCTATATCCATCATTAAGGACTTTTACCACCCGGGGATGGCCTCTCCTCTTTACTACCAATACATGAGCCTGAAGATGCACACTCAATGTATGTAAACAGCTTCTTCCCCTCCACCATCAGATTTCTGAACAGATAATGAACCCATGAATGCTACCTCAGTATGTTTGCTGTCTTTTTGCACTACTTAGTTATTTATATATATTGTAATTTTATATACTTATTGCACTGATCTGCTGTTGCAGAACAACAAATTTCACGACATGCCCGTATGTCAGTGATAATAAATCTGATTCTGGACTATCAATCCTCTTGTTTATTTAGTTGTTCTTTTTGAACCAGTTAAACTGAGTTTTAAGCTCAGTACATTTGTTTTTTTTTTCTGAGTACTTCATATTCATCTATCTTATTCATGGTTTTCAGAACAATTTTGAAACAAGTGCAGAAAGTTAAACTGCACAATTTTGTTTGTGTTCAAAGCTTTTTCTAAAGCTTGTAATTCCAAATCTAACCAATTTATTTTGAAGATGTGAGCACTGCTTTTCTGTTATTGCTTAATTGAAAAGTCACTTCTGTCAAGATTTTCACAGCTTTTGAGTTGCTGTACTCCTGTATTTGGCTTTTATTGTCCAGGAACCAATTAAGTTTTGAGTACATTAAGAAATTTTCTCCTTTCCCTAATTTCCTGATGCTTTTTGTTACAATGGTGAGGATGTGAAGAGATCTATGGATAGTTGTTCTCTAGAGTATCTTTTAATTTATTTTCAATCTCCTGTCGTTTGGGGCTAACCTGAATTTAGTTGCATGATACAGTGTAAGAACAGCAGTAGAAAAATTAATCTATAATCTTGGTTTATAATGCCAATATTTTTTCTGTGTGTTCTTATGTTTAAGTAGTTTGCTTCCAATATAAATAAAATAAAGAGGTTGACGTTCTTGCTAGAATCAGTACACAAAATCAATTCCTAGCTATCCATTACATGTGGAACTTCAAATCTGCCATATTAAACCAAATTGCTGGAAATACTCAGCAGGTCGGTAAGCATGTGTAGAGAAGCAAAATAATGTTTTTGTGTTAATGTAAAAAAATTTTGGGAAATTGGCATATTTTAAGCTTTTGGGGGAGAACGTATTGTTGATGGATGCGAGCAGGTGGCAAAAACTCATTTAACAGATAATTTTGTGGGAGGAATTGTAGATATAGGGCTAACAGAAGGGAAGCAAAAATTATTGCTGGAACTGAAGCACAGAATACAGTAATAGCGGGAATTCTACAATAAAAAGAATGCTGGAAATCCTAGAAGGGGAGTTGCTGTGGAGAAAGAAGACCTATGTTGATGTTGTTGTACAGAGGAACTTGAGAGTGCTAGTGCATGAATCACAAATGGTTTTCAGGTGCAACAGGTTAACAATAAGGCAAATGGTATGTTGACCTTCATTGCTAGAGGAAGTGAAGTCAAGAGCAGGGAGATTATGCTGCACCTGTACAGAGTATGGAGGAGGCTGCACCTGGAGTAGAACTTTGCACAGTTCTGGTCTCCTGAAAAAAAAATACTGACTGTAAGTGATGCAGAGGAGGTTCATCATATTGATTCAAGAGATGAAAGTGTCGGCCTTTGAGTCACGTGGGACTGTACTTGGTGCAATTGAGAAGAATGGCAGATCTTACTGAAATGTATAAAGTTGTGAAAGAGACAGGAAAGTTGTTTCTACTGGTAGTTTGGACTCGAGCTGGGGAACTTAGCATCAAACTTTGGAGGAATGGATGTAGGACGGAGATGACAAAGAAGCTGTTTTTCCCAGAGAGTAAATTGGAATTTTCCGTTCATGGAAGTAGTAGAGGCTACCTCATTAATGTACAGTGTATTTGTTTAATTGGGACACATTGAGACCAGTACATTTTGGTCCAGTTAAGCTACAACCCCAGTTAGCTGAAGTGTCATGGAAATAGTTTAAAAAGGTATAAAAAAGACAAACTTACTGTTTAACTGAGTAACAAGTTATGTATTTAAGTGAAATACAGAACAATTTAGAACACTATCAAGACTACTACCGTATTCATCATCATCATCATGTGCTGTGTTAATATGACGTGGGTGATCATGGTCTTCCATCTGTCTTTAATCTGAGAAGATCTAATAAACTCTTCAAAACTTTTGCCTGTCCTTTCTTTGATGTAACTTATGAATATCATACGCTGTCGACTATGACTTTCTTTCATCATTTTTTCCTGTCACTGCAAGATGTTTGAACTTCTCTTTCCTCAGTACACGTCCCAGAAATTCCAGCTGCTATTTCCTGATTGATGATATCAGCTCTGTTATTCTGGCTTTCCGCAACACTTCCTCATTTGTTACTCTGTCCTTCCATGATATTTTCATCATTGAAATGAAAGAGAAGATTGGTAGCTTGGGTTGGCTGCTTGTTTGGAAGGTTGTTCACTAAGCCTGAAGGTTAAGTTGCAAACATTTCAGCACCAGTTGAAGTGACATCATCAATGCACAATTGAATATTGGTTCTGCCGAGTGCTTACATTTATATTGGTCAAACTCGTTGTTCTGATTAGTTGGCTGTCACGCTGGCCGCTTGTCTCCACCGGGTCCCCGCCAACTGGATAGCTGAGTGATCTCCGTTGGCCCTTATTCATGGTGAGCATTGGTTCCTTGGGTGTCCATCGGTCACCCCTCGACCTCAATCCCACAGACGCATAGGTTCATAGATTGTGTCCAGTTCAACATGCTTATTAATAGTCTTCCGTTGAGAACCAAACTTCTAAGAATACCCTTCATTTCTTGTTTTATGCTTCTGCCAAGAATTTTGTGGTTTCCAAGATGAATTTGTGTCCTTGGTCTTGATGGACTGAGATGAGTGACAGAGGATCTTGTCCTCCTTGTTATTCATGTAGTCTTGTGAATAGTTTTCTCCCTATGTGTCCTATGTATTGCTTAGGGCAGTCTCCACATAGGATTTGGCATAATCTGGCTGAATTCACAGCCAGATTAGCCATGATGTTATTGAATGGCAGAGCTGGCTCACCAGACGAGGTGGCCTATTCCTGCTCCTATTTCTTATGCTCTTGTAAGGGAAGTATTCTTTAAATTGTCATCTAATCTGTGTTAAATACTGAATGCAGTACAGTAATTTGGAGGAACAGTAAGAGAATTGCTGGAAGGTGTATGTGGGTCACTGGATGAAGCTTCAGTTTTGATTTTGGGAAAGTGGGTAGAAAAGCTTTTGCTCTGAAAAGGTGAAGGGTGATGGTGGGCAGAAGTTGGTTTGGCCTCTATTTAGACTGTGGGTCATTCTGATGTAACAAGGTGATGCCAGTATCATCAAAGGAGGTCCTTTCCGTCTATCCTGCCCTCCAGTATTTGCTGGACAAGCTGGATTGTGTTTGCCTGCGGCTCCACTAGTGTGTGATGAGGAACTGCTGTGTGCTTGTTCTTGCAGAAATGTAGCTCCAAGACAATATCCCATTCATCATCAATCTTCAGGTCATGTCACTCAGGAGCTTGTGACTGTATGTACTGTGTTTGAACCTTGGCACTAGAGGAATGCTGTTACATGTGTATTTGTTGAATGACAAACTTGACCTCGAACTTGGTTTTTGGAACTTTGTTTCTAAACTTTACCACTGTTCTTTCTAATTGTCTGTTCACAATTATTCCTTGTATCCTAGTTCATTAGTCTTGTTATCAGTCATTTATTGGGTCCTTTTAATACTTTGAAGGCAATGTATAAAGTTGTTTGTTTATTTCTTCAGAGACACAGTACAGAACAGGCCTAATGAGCTGCACTACCCAGCAACCCATCTATTTAACCCTAGCCTAATCACAGGACAATTTACAATGACCAGTTAAGCTACTAACCAGTATGTATTTGGACTGTGTGAGGAATGCAGAGCACCCGAAGGATATCCACGCTGTCACAGGGAGAACGTACCGACTCTTTGCAGACAGCGCCGGAGTTGAATTCTGATGCCCTGAGCTGTAATTACGTCAAGCTAACTGCTGTGCTACTATGGTTGTTGTAAGTTGTTGAATCAAATGTTTTCAGATCTTTAGAAATGAGATTAGTTTGGAAATCTGACATTTGGTAATGCTAAAGCATTTCCTTCAGCTGAATGTGTGCTTCAAAAAATTGATTTATTTTATTATAACTAGTTTGTCAATATTTTATCTCTGTCCTTCATCTATTATGATCACTCATGACGTTGCAATCCCAAGTAGTATTTTTAGCCCTTAGATGTAATATTAAACAATATATTTGATTGCATTACAAGTTCAAATATCGCCTCTTCTCTGAATATTCTTTAATAACGCTCTTCATCACCATCACAGAACATATGCTAATTAATGTTGGTGTAGCCACCAGATGACAGCTAAATTTAAATTACTTGTGTTGCTGTTGCAGTGTTAATCAGTGATTTCTGTTGCAATCCACTGAAAGTGAAATATTGGCAGTGATGCTAGATCTAAAATTTCATAAACAGTAGCTAACTTGATAAAAACATATCATATAGAGTTGAAGTCAGAAGATTACATACACCCTAACCAAATACATTTAAGCTCAGTTTTTCACAATTCCTGACATTTAATCCTAGAAAACATTCCCTGTCTTAGGTCAGTTAGGATCACTACTTTATTTTAAGAATGTGAAATGTTAGAATAATAGAGAGAATGATTTATTTCAACTTTTATTTCTTTCATGACTTTCCTAGTGGGTCAGAAGTTTATATACACTTTGTTGGTATTTGGTAGTATTGCCTTTAAATTGTTTAACTTGGGTCAAACGTTTTGGGTAGCCTTCCACAAGCTTCTCACAGTCAATTGCTGGAATTTTGTTCCATTCCTCCAGACAGAACTGGTGTAACTGAGTCAGGTTTGTAGGTCTCCTTGCTCGTACACGATTTTTCACTTCTGCCCACAAATTTTCTATCGGATTGAGGTCAGGGCTTTGTGACGGCCACTCTAATACCTTGACTTTGTTGTCCTGAAAGCAATTTTGCCTCAACTTTGGAGGTATGTTTGGGGTCGTTGTTCACTTGGAAGACCCATTTGCGACCAAGCTTTAACTTCCTGGCTGATGTCTTGAGATGTTGCTTCAATATATCCATATAATTTTCCTTCCTCATGATACCATCTATTTTGTGAAGTGCACCAGTCCCTCCTGCAGCAAAGCACCCCCACAACATGATGCTGCCACCCCCATGCTTCATGGTTGGGATGGTGTTCTTCGGCTTGCAAGCCTCACCCTTTTTCCTCCAAACATAACGAATGTCATTATGGCCAAACAGTTCAATTTCTGTTTCATCAGACCAGAGGACATTTCTCCAGAAATGAAGGTCTTTGTCCCCATGTGCACTTGCAAACTGTAGTCTGGCTTTTTTATGGCGGTTTTGGAGCAGTGGCTTCTTCCTTGCTGAGCAGCCTTTCAGGTTAGTTTGATATAGGACTAGTTTTACTGTGGATATAGATACTTGTCTACCTGTTTCCTCCAGCATCTTCACAAGGTCCTTTGCTGTTGTTCTGGGATTGATTTGCACTTTCCGTGCCGAAGTACGTTCATCTCTAGGAGACAGAATGCGTCTCCTTCCTGAGCAGTGTGACGGCTGCGTACTATTGTTTGTACAGATGAAAGTGGTATCTTCAGGCGTTTGGAAATTGCTCCCAAGGATGAACCAGACTTGACATCATTTTCTGACCTCAATCCAGTAGAAAATTTGTGGGCAGAACTGAAAAAGCTTGTGCGAGCAAGGAGGCCTACAAACCTGACTCAGTTACACCAGTTCTGTCTGGAGGAATGGAACAAAATTCCAGCAACTTACTGTGAGAAGCTTGTGGAAGTCTAACCAAAACGTTTGACTCAAGTTAAACAATTTAAAAGCAATGCTACCAAATACTAACAGAGTGTATGTAAACTTATGACCCATTGGGAAAGTGACGAAAGAAATAAAAGCTGAAATAAGTCACTCTCTCTACTATTATTCTGACATTACACATTCTTAAAATCAAGTAGTGACCCTAACTGACCTAAGACAAGGAATGTTTTCTAGGATTAAATGTCAGGAATTCTGAAAAACTTGAGTTTAAATGTATTTGGCTAAGGTGTATGTAGAATTCTGACTTCAACTGTATACCCCTCATATTATGGGTAGATGCAAGCTGGTTTTTTTCTGCTGAGGTTGGGTGGGACTTCAACCAGAACCCATGGGTTAAGGGCGAAAGGTGAGAAGTTTAAGGGGAACATGGGGTGAAATGTGAGAAGTTTAAGGGGAACATGAGGTGAAACATCTTCACTGAGATGTTTGAGAGAGATGCCAGCGCAAGTGGTGCATGCAAGCTCGATTTCAACATTTAAGATAAGTTTAGATAGGTACATGGATAGTAGGGATATGGAGGGGTGTGGTCCAGGTGCAGGTAGTTCGAATAGGCAGTTTAAATTGTTTCAGCAAGGACTGGATGGACTGAAGGGGCTGCTTCTGTGTTGTACTTTATGAGTATTATAAAGAAAGCTGCTGGGAAAAGGCCAAAAATATTATTAAGAATTCCACCCACCCTGTTTTTTTGGAATGTTTGTCACACTCCTATCAGGGAAGTTACTCTGCAGCATCCAAGCTAGGATCACTAGACTCAGAAACAGTTACTTTGCCCAAGCTGTCATGCTGATCAACACCTCCACCCATTAACCCACTGCACCACTATCACAGACACATCGCCTAACATCATTTAAGCACGTATAATCAGTCTGTGTATATAACAATTACTTCTACTGCAGGCTCAGCAGCCAGCAAACCCTCTGTAGACCACCTCTCTGGGCATACAATGTGCCTGCCACCCCTTGTTGCAGCACTCCTCTACCAAGTCTTGGTACTTTGTCCCTTTTCCTTTCATAAGCCTCCTCCATCCAGTCTTCCAAGGGAATGGTTGAATATTAATAAGGAAGTAAATTTGAACATGAAAGTCAATAACTTTTCAATTAAAATGCCAGCACAGTAAGGATAGATATCAGTGTAATGTAGTCCTCTTTGTTCTTGGTTATTTTAACTTCAAATTGTAAAAAACACTTTCTGCACTACATTGATGATTGCGTTGATGCTGCTTTGTGCATCCTGCTGAGCTTGTGAATTTCTTCAACTTTGCCTTCAATTTCCACCATGCCTTAAATTCACTTGGTCCATTTCTGACACCTGTCTCTCCTTTCTCGATCTATCTCTATCTCTATCTCTCTTTCTCGCTCCCTCTGCCTCCCCCTCTCTCTGTGATGGAGAGAAACTGTCTACCAATATCTTTTATAAACCTACAGACAACCTACATGGCTGTCTTGACTGTAACTCTTCCCACCCTGTCTCCTGTAAAAATGCTATTCCCTTTTTGTAGTTCCTTTGTCTATGCTGCATCTGTTCCCAAGATGAGTTTTCCTTTCCAGGGCATCAGGGATCTACTCCTCCTTCAAACGAAAGGGTTTCCCTTTCTTCACCATTGACGTTGCCCTCATCCACATCTCCGTTTCCCCAACATCTGCGCTCATGCCATCTTCCCACCACCTTAACAGGGATAGAGTTCCTCTTGCCCTCAACTACCACCCCATGTTCTGCATCCAACACAACATTCTCTGCAATTCTGCCATTTTCTGAGACCCCACCAAAATTTTCTTTACCTTTTCTCTCTTCTCCCCCCCCCCCCACCCCCACTCCCTGCTTTCTGCAGGGATCGCTTCCTCCATGATTCCCTTGTCCATTTGTTTCTCCCTCTTGGCACTTATCCCTACATGCCAAAGAAATACTACACCTGCCCATTCACCTCCTCCCTCACTTCCATTCAGGGCCCCAAACAGTGCTTCCAGCTGAGGCAACACTTCACCTGCAATTCTGTTTGGGCTATCTATTGAATCTGTAGCTCCCAATGCGGCCTCTGCTACATTGACGAGACCTGATGTAGACTGGGGGACTGCTTTGTTGAGCACCTTCACACCATCCAGAAAAAGCAGGATTTTCCACTGGCCAACCATTTTAATTCCTATCCCCATTACCATTCTGAGACGTCGGACTGTGGCTTCCTCTTCTGCAAGGATGAGGCCACTCTAAGTCTGGAGGAGCAACACCCCGTATTCTTTCTAAGTAGCCTCTAAGCTGATGGCATGAATATCGATTTCTCCAACTTCCAGTAATTTTTTTTAACCGCTTTCCATTCCCTCTTCTTCAAAATGCCACTTTTGGCCTCCCTCTTACCTCTTCCCATCTGCCAGTCTCCTCCACCAGGTGCCCCTCCTTCTTCCCTTTCCTCCCATGGTCTACTCTTCTCTCCTGTCAGATTCCTCCTCTTCCGCCCCTTTGCCTTTTCCATCTATCACCTCCCAGCTTCTAACTGCATCCTCCCTCCCCCACCCATCTGGCTTCACATCACCTTATAGCTTGTACTTCTTCCTCTCTTCTCTCTCTCTCCCCCCCCCCCCATTTCCTCCCTTCCTTTCCAGTCACAATGAAGGGTCTCTGCCTGAAATGTTAACTGTTTACTCATTTCCATAGATACTGCCTGACCTGCTGAGTCCTTCAGCATTTTGTGTGTGTGTGTGTTCGTTCCTCTGGAATTCTAACATCTGCAGAATTTCTTCTATTTGTTAGTTGGAAATACAGGTATCCCCCGCTATCAGAAGGTAGAGCATTCCTATGAAACGGTTCGTAAGCCAGAATGTCGTAAAGTGAAGAAGCAATTACCATTTATTTATGTGGGAAAAATTTGTGAGCGTTTGCAGACCCAAAAAATAACCTACCAAGTCATGCCAAATAACACATAAAACCTAAAATAACAGTAACATATAGTAAAAGCAGGAATGATATTATAAATATACAGCCTATATAAAGTAGAAATACTTTTCTACAATCATTGCCTCACTGTCCACCGTAGCGAAAATCGCATGCAAGCGCTCTCGGCAGAAACACTCTCTCCAGTAACCTTTAAGCTATGAAGCTGCCAAATCATACCAAATAACACAAAAATACACAGCCTATATAAAGTAGAAATAATGTATGTACAGTGTAGTATCACTTACCGGAACCGGGAAGATAGCGCCGAGTACACTGATGATAGTGTGTTAGGCTAAGTTGTCAGAGGTTGGGGTGGTGCAGTGGTTCCCAACCTCCAGGCTGCCGACCGATCCGCGAAGCATGCTGTGGTGCAGCGGCAGCCGGGATGCACCCAGCACATCTTTAAGAAAAAATCGAAATAAACAAGCTAATTAATTAGGTGCCACCCACAATGTAAATGTTGGCCCAGATCAGAGGTGATTGCCAATTGCATCGCCTCTGATCTGGGCCGACATTTACGTGCTGGGCGGCGCCTAATTAATTAGTTTATTTCAGCTTTTTTTCTTAACAATGTGCTGGGTGTGTCCCGGCTACCGCTGGACCCCTGCGTGCTTCGTGGTAATGTATCGGTCCGCGGCCTGGAGGTTGGGACCACTGGGGTGGTGGGACACTGAGGTGTCATTTCATCATCGTCTGTTTCCAGCAGGGCAGGCAGGTCATCATCTTCTATCTCTGCCTGCCTCGATGTCGAAGGTCAAGGTTCGTCGTCTGCTGTGGCTGATGTGGAAGGCTTGAAAAACGACAGTATGCTTGACTGCTTAGCCTTGTGCATTTTTCTATCATACAGTTCTTTGTAAGCACTCAAACCATCCTGCAAATATGCCCTAAACCTACGTACCCTTTCAAAATTAAAGTCGTACTTTTCTGCAATCATTGTTGTCAATTGCAGCGAAAATCTCACGCAGTTGCTTCACGTTCAGTTCCTGGACGACGTCACTTTCGGTCCGTTTGCTACTGCATTCGGTTTCGATTGTTATCCTTTCCTCTATCAATTGCATCAGTTCTTCATCTATCAGTTCTTGGTCAGAGGATGCCAGAACCTCTTCAACATCATCTTCGTCAACTTTCACAAGCCAAACTCACTATGTCCTTACTCCGTTCACCACAATCGAAATGCTTAATTATGTCTAGGTTTACATTAAGTGTAATAGCCTTACAAGCTCTTTTAGGCTTTTCTGATACCTTAGAACTCATCTTGCTAATGGATGCTCAAAATAAATCGACATAAAGCACATGCTCACAGGCACGTGTGTAAGCAATGCCGCCTAGAATGCATTTCTGGGGGAGGAGCTTGACTGCTCGGGGCACGCGCTGCCTTTTCTCGTAACAGTGAAAACACCTGTTAGCGAAAACAGGTAACTAATGTAGGTCTTTCGTAACAGCGAAGTGTCGTAAAGCGAACGTTTGAAAAGTGGGGGACACCTGAGTAGTTTTTTTCCCATACAAATTTCATGAGCAAGTTTTTATTTCACATTCTAAACTTTTGGTTGTGATTTGTGAATTCTATAAGTTTGCTTATTGTTGTTTACCCATTATCTAAATAGCTATGATACAGGGTTATCTGCATTTTATTTGGGGTATAGTATTTGCATAATTCTCTGATGGTCCAAGGAATGATGGTCTAACCTTTTCAACCTTTCCCTAATAACTCAGGCCCTCAAGTTTCAGCAACATCATTGTAGATTTTCTCTGTACTCTTTCAATCTTATTGATTTCTTTCCTGCAGGTAGGTGACTCACAATACTCCAAATTTGGCCTCACCAGCATCTTGTATGTCAATCTAACATCCCAACTCCTGTATTCAGTACTTTGATTTACTACAGCCAAAGTAGCAACAACTCTCTGTACCACCCTATCTACTTGTGATGCCACTTTCAAAGAATTATGGATCCATATTCCCAGATCTCTGTTATACCACATTTCACAGTGCACTACCATTCATTGTGCAAGGCCTACCCTGGCTTGTACTTCCAAAGTACAACACCTCAACTTGTCTGCATTAAACTCCATCTGCCATTTTTCATCTCATTTTTCCACCTGATTCAGTTCCTGCTGCAGCTTTGATAGCTTTTCTCTCTGTCTCCTATGCTCTTAATCTTCAAGTCTTCTGCAAGTTACCACATTAACATCTAGATCGTTGATATAGATGACAATCAACAACATCAATCCCTGCAACACACCTCCAGTCAAAGAGTCTACTACCACTCTTTCTCATGCAAAACCAATGTCGAATCCAATTTACTACTTTATCCTGATTGCCACGTGACTGAACCTTCCATGCAGGACTTTGTCAAAGGCCTTGCTAAAGTTCATGTAGACAATATCCTGCACGCATGCTGAGTTCGTTGACTTCATTAACTTTGCCTCCAGTTTTCACCCTGCCCTTAAGTTTACCTGGTCCATTTCCGACACCTTCCTCCACTTTCTTGATATTTCTGTCTCTATCTCTGGAGACAGCTTATCTACTGATATCTACTATAAGCCTACAGGCTCTCACAGTTACCTGGACTATTCCTCTTTCCACCCTGTCTTTGCAAAAATGCCATCTCCTTCTTGCAATTCCTCCGTCTCCGCCACATCTGCTCTCAGAATGAGGCTTTTCATTCCAGGACGAAGGAGATGTCTTCCTTTTTTAAAGAAAGGGGCTTCCCTTCCTCCACCATCAACTCTGCTCTCAAACGCATCTCCCCCATTTCACGCACATCTGCCATCCTCCCGCCACCCCACTAGGAATAGAGTTCCCCTTGTCCTAACCGACCACTCCACCAGCCTCGGGGTCCAACATAAAATTCTGGGTAACTTCCATCACCTCCAACGGGATCCCACCACCAAGCACAATTTTCCCTCCCCCCCCCCCCCCGCCCCCCGGATCTCCGCAGAGATCGCTCCCTATGTGACTCCCTTGTCCATTCGTCCCCCCCATCCCTTCCCACCGATCTCCCTCCCGGCACTTATCCTTGTAAGCGGAACAAGTGCTACACATGCCCTTACACTTCCTCCCTCACTACCATTCAGGGCCCCAGACAGGTGAGGCGACACTTCACTTGTGAGTTGGCTGGGATGATATACTGCATCCGGTGCTCCCAGTGCAGCCTTCTATACATTGGCATGACCCGACACAGGCTGGGAGACCACTTCGCTGAACACCTACGCTCTGTCCGCCAGAGAAAGCAGGATCTCCCAGTGGCCACACATTTTAATTCCACGTCCCGTTCCCATTCTGATATGTCTATACACGACCTCCTCTACTGTAAAGATGAAGCCACACTCAGGTTGGAGGATCAACACCTTGTATTCCATCTGGGTAGCCTCCAACCTGATAGCATGAACATTGACTTCTCTAACTTCTGTTAATGCCCCTCCTCCCCTTCACGCCCCATCCCTTATTTAGTTGTTTAATATATATTTTTATATATTTTTTTAATTTTTCCCTGCTGTCACGTGACCGGCAACAATGAATATAGAAATGAGTCAGGTTTTGTAAACAAATAAACAATTATTAAACTCTGCTCAAAATTAGTAAAAATATAAATAAATGAAAACCTAAACCGGAAATAAACTGCTATGTGGCCATTTAACAAACCCCCAAACTCAGTACTAGTTCTTAAAGCGGTAAATGCGAACACAATATGAAAGTGGTAAATTAGAACACAGTTCTTAGAATGGTAAATTTGAAAGTCTCAAGATATTTATACAGTCAATTAGGAGAGACTTTCCTGAAGTAAAGAATTCCTCAAAGACTTGACGTTACGCTGATCCCAGCCGGAACTTGCCTTGTCCGCAGGATTCACGACGACAGAAATAAAACAGTTTAAAGGCACTGACCTTTTTCTCTGTAGAATGGATAATTGCACAACCTTTTCTGCTGCTTTTAGCAGAGGTTATCTCATGCAGATCACTCTTACTTGAACGAATTCAATAATGGTTAATCCTCTCCAAAACCGCCGAACGACTCCTTCAGGTTCTCATCTTCACTCTTCAATACTACTGAAAAGATACATCAACAAACCTGGCAGCGATTGGTGAAACTACCGGCCCAACACTTCTGTACCTTACAATAGAAAGTACAAGTCCATTTTAAAACTATACGGCATCCTGAGACTAATACGCAGCGTAGTGGAGTATCTGACTGATGATCTAACTTAAAACTCAACTGGGAAAACTAACTGCGTCACCAGGGGTCTACCCTTTTATATACCTGTTGAGAATAGGTCATCACATGACCTCACAGGTGGGAAAATTACATCATGTGACCCCCCCAAGACCATTACATCATCCTCATAAGACAGTCACAAGATATCCATGAAGTATGTAACACCCCCTTTTTTCCTCTCTTTTTCTCTCTCTGTCCCTCTCACTATAACTCCTTGTCTGCTCTCCACCCTCTGGGCTCCCCTCCCCCTTTCTCTTTCTCCCCAGGCTTCCCGTCCCATGATCCTCTCTCTTCCCAGCCTGGTATTCCTTTTGCCAATCAACTTCCCGGCTCTTAGATCCACCCTCCCCCTCCTGTCTTCTCCTATCATTTTGGATCTCCCCCTCCCCTCCCACTTTCAAATCTCTTACTATCTCTTCTTTCAGTTAGTCCTGACGAAGGGTCCCGGCCCGAAACATCGACTGTACCTCTTCCCATAGATGCTGCCTGGCCTGCTGTGTTCACCCAGCATTTTTGTGTGTGTTGTAGACAATGTCCACTGCCTTTCCTTCAAGAATCTTCCTGGTAACCTCTTAAGATTGGTTGGAAGTGATCTACCATGTACAGTGCTGTGTAGACTATCCCAAATCAGGCTCTGTCTATCCAAATGCTTATATCCTGCCCTTTAGAATATCTTCTAATATGTTATCTACGACTAATGGCAGGCTCACTGGCCTGTAATTTCCTGGTTTATTCTTAGAGCCTTTAATGAACAAGCTAACAACATTAGCTATCCTCTAGTCCTCCAGCACCTCACCCATGGCTACAGACGTTTTAAATACCTCTGCTGGAGCCCCTGCAGTTTCTGCACGAGCCTTCGTTATCAGAGGTATTGCATAACTGAAATATTGATTTGTTTATATGGGTTTATGGAGTAGATAGTTTTGTTTGGTGCAATTCTGAAATGACTGAGTACTATTCCAGTACAGAGTACCCTTGTGGCCTTTTTCCTCAATGATAAATATACCACTTTGGATACTGTTGAGGGGGATGACCTACTGGGGGAGGAGTGGTGGGGAAGAGCCACGGTGACCAGGTCTCTGGCACTGAGTCTGGTGCTGTGGCTCAGAAGAGAAGAGAGGTAAAGGGGAATGCAGTGGCGATAGGAGATTCCATGGTCAGAGGAACAGAGGTGAGATGCTTTGGACGTGAGAGTGACACCAAGATGGCATGTTGCTCCCAGGTGCCAGGGTCAGGGATGTCTTTGAGTCCACAGCATTCTAAAGGAGGAGGGTAATCATCCAGAAGTCATGGTACAAATTGGCGCCAATGGCATAGGTAGGAAAGGTGAAGAGGTCCTGAAGAGAGATTTTAGGGAGCTAGGTAGAAAGCTGAAAAACAGGACCTCCAATGTAGTATTGTTTGGATTGTTCCCCATGCCATGCGCTAGTGACTGTAAGAATAGGATGATTTGGTAGATGAAAGCATGGGTGAGGAACTGGTGCATGGGTCCGGAGTTCAGATTTATGGATCATTGGGAACTCTTCTAGGGAAGGTATGACCTGTACAAGAAGGATGGATTACACCTGCACCTGAGGGGGACCAGTATCCTTGCGGGTAGGTTTGCTAGAGCTGTTGGGGAGGGTTTAAACTAATTTGGTTGGGGGGGGCGGTGAGAACTGGAGTGATGGCCCTGAGGATGAGGTAGTTGGTTTGCAAACAGAGGCAGTGTGCAATGAGACTGCTAGCAAGGAGAGGCTGCTGATAGAGCAAAATTGCAGTCAGTGGGATCAGTTGCAATATAAAAAGGGGGATAAACTCAAAAAGGGTGATGAATACAGGACTGAAGGTGTTATATTTGAATGTGCGCAGTATATGGAATAAGGTAGATGAATTTGTAGTACAGGAGATTGGCATGTATGACTTTGTGTGCACCACTGAATTATAGATGAAAGAAGTTCATAGCTTAATGTCCAAGGATACACATTGTATTGAAAGGACAGGTAGGTAGGCAGAGGGGGTGCATGGCTCTGTTGGTAAAAAAAAAAAAAAATGAAATCAAATCATTAGAAAGAAGTGGTATGGGGTCAGAAGTTGTTGAATCTTTGTGGATAGAGCTAAGGAACCACAAGGATAAAAAGACCCTGATGGGAGTTGTATACAAACCTCCAAACAGTAGTAAAGATGCGGTCTACAAATTAAAATAGGAGATAGAAAATGCATGCCAAAAGGGTAATGTTACGATAGTTATAGAGGATTTCAGTGGAGGTAGATTGGGGAAAGTCAGGTTGGTGTTAGATCCCAAGAGGGGGAATTTGTAGAATGCCTATGAGATGGCTTTTTAGAGCAGCTCGTGGATGAATCCACTAGGGGATTAGCCATTCTGAATTGAATGTTGTGCAATGAACCAGCATTGATTTAGAGAGCTTAAGGAAAAGGATCACAATAAGGGCAAGTGTTCAGAATATGATATAATTCACCCTGAAATTTGAGAAGGAGAAGCTAAAGTCAGATGTATCAGTATTACAGTGAAGTAAGGGGAATTACAGAGGAATGAGAAAAGAGCTGGCCAAAATTGATTGGAAAAGAACACTCACTGGCAGAGATGACAGCAGAGCAACAATGGCTGGAATTTCTGGGAGCAATTCGGAAGATGCAGGATATATATAGCCCAAGGAGGAAGAGTATTCGAAATGCAGGATGACACAACCATGGCTGACGAGAAATCAAAGCCAACATAAAAGCCAAAGAGAGGGTATGTAATAGTGCAAAGATTAGTGGGAAGTTAGGGGATTAGGAAGCTTTTTAAAAGCAACAGAAGGCAACTAAAAAGGTTGTTAAGAAGGTAAAAATGGAATAAGAAAGTAAGCTAGCCAGTAATATTAAAGAGGATAACAAATGCTTCTTCAGATACGTAAAGTGTAAAAGAGAGGCAAGAGTAGATATCGGACCACTGGAAATTGTTGCTGGAGACGTAGTAATGGGGAACAAGGAAATGGCGGAAGCTGCATTTGTCTTCACTGTGGAAAACTCTAGCAAGAGTGACAGGGTAAAAGTGTGTGAAGTTGCCATTACTAGGGAGAAGGTTCTTGGGAAACTGAGATGTCTGAAGGTAGATAAGTCACCTGGACCAGATGGTGTACACCCCAGGGTTCTGAAAGAGATGGCTGAAGAGATTGTGGAGGCATTTGTGATGATCTTTCAAGAATCAGTAAATTCTGGAATGTTTTCGAAGGAATGGAAAATTGAACTGTCACTCCATTCTTCAAGAAGGGAGAGAGGCAGAAGAAAGGAAAATACAGGCCAGTTAGTCTGACCTTAGTGGTTAGGAAGATGTTGGAGTTGATCGTTAAGGATGTGGGTTTGGGGTACTTAGAGGCACATGATAAAATAGGCCATATTCAGCATGGTTTCCTCAAGGAAAATCTTGCTTGACAAATGTTATTGGAATTCTTTGAGGAAATAACAAGCAGGATAGACAAAGGAGAATCAGTTATATTGTTTGGATTTTCAAAAGGCCTTTGACGAGGTCCCATGCATGATGCAGCTTTACAAGTTAAGAGCCCGAGCATTGATAGAAGATCAACTGGACTGGCAGGAGGCAAAAAGTGGGAATAAAGGGAGCGTTTTCTGGTTGGCTGCTGGTGACTAGTGGTGTTCACAGGAGTCTGCATTGGGACCGATTCTTTTTGCGTTATATGTCAATGACTTTTATGATGGAATTCGGCCAAGTTTGCCAATGATATGAAGATTGGTGGAGGGGCAGGTAGTTTTGAGGAGGTACAGAGTCTACAGAAGGATTTAGACAGATTGGGGAAAATGGGCAAAGAAGTAGCAGACAGAAAACACAAAATACTCTGCAGATGCTGGGGTCAAAGCAACACTCACAACACACTGGAGGAACTCAGCAGGTCGGGCAGCATCCGTGGAAATAATCAGTCAATGTTTCAGGCCGGAACCCTTCGTCAGGACTGTAGAGGGAAGGGGCAGAGGCCCTATAAAGAAGGTGGGGGGAGGGTGGGAAGGAGAAGGCTGGTAGGTTCCAGGTGAAAAACCAGTAAGGGAAAGATAAAGGGGTGGGGGAGGGGAAGCAGGGAGGTGATAGGCAGGAAAGGTGAAGAAGGAATAGGGGAAAGCACAATGGGTAGTAGAAGGAGGCAAAACCATGAGGGAGGTAGTGGGCAGCAGGGGGAGGGAGCAGAGTGAAATAGGGATAGGGGAAGGGAGGGGGAGGGAATTACCAGAACCATACCAAGGTGCTGGAGACTACCAAGACGGTATATGAGGTGTTGCTCCTCCAACCTGAGTTTAGTCTCATCATGGCAGTAGAGGAGGCCATGTATGGACATATCCGAATGGGAATGTGAAGCAGAGTTGAAGTGGGTGGCAATCGGGAGATCCTGTCTATTGTGGCGGACGGAGTGGAGGTGCTCGACGAAGTGGTCCCCCAATCTGCGTCGGATTTCACCCATGTAGAGGAGGCCGCACCGGGAGCGCCGGATGCAATAGATGACCCCAACAGACTCACAAGTGAAGTGTTGCCTCACCTGGAAGGACTGTTTGGGGCTCTGAATGGCGGCAAGAGAGGTGGTGTAGGGACAGGTGTAGCATTTACGCTTACAGGGGTAAGTGCTGGGTGGGAGATCCGTGGGGAGGGACGTGTGGACCAGGAAGTCGCTGAGGGACATGATTGATAAATTGTCATCAGTTTATTATTGTCACATGTACCATGATGCAAGGAAAAAACTTTGATTTGTCACCTACACAGTTAATTTCATCACATCAGTACATTGAAGTACTACAAGGAAAATGCAATAACAGAATGCAGAATAAAGTGTTACAGTTACAGAGGAAGTGCAGGCAGACAATAAGGTGCAAGGCCATGACAAGGTAGAATGTGAGGTCATACAAGAGGCCCACTCAGTAACCTTAGATGAGTGGGATAGAAGTTATCCTTTAGCCTGGCAGTATGTGCTTTCAGGGCCAGCTGGTGGTGTAGTGGTATCACCACTGGACTTCAAGGTGGATGGTCTTGAGTTCGAATCTGGCCAGGTCCAAAACTGGGCAGCAACAGCATCTGTGTGGAAGAAAGGACTTCTGTATCTTACCACCAAAACCCTATGGACAACACTATCCATAGGGTTGCCATGAGTCAATAACAACAACTTGTGCTTCCAGACTTTTCTGTCTCCTGCGCAATAGAAGGGCAGAGAAGAGAGAATGTCCAGGCCTCATCTTCTCCTCCTTTTGTACTCCCAATTTCAGCATTTCAAAAACTTCTGCCACCTTCAACAGGACCCCATCACTAAGCATATCTTTCCCTCTCCACCTCTTTCCAGCCCCTTGGTATGAACATTGAATTTTCCAACTTCTGGTAATTCCCTCCCTCTCCCTTCCCCTATCGCTATGTCACTCTGCCCCCTCCCCAGCTGCCTATCACCTCCCTCATGGTCCCGCCTCCTTCTACTACCCATTGTGCTTTCCCCTATTCCTTCTTCACCTTTCCTGCCTATCACCTCCCTGCTTCCCCTCCCCCACCCCTTTATCTTTCCCCTTACTGGTTTTTCACCTGGAACCTACCAGCCTCCCCCCACCTTCTTTACAGGGCCTCTGCCCCTTCCCTCTACAGTCCTGACGAGGGGTTCCGGCCCGAAACGTCGACTGATCGTTTCCACGGATGCTGCCCGACCTGCTGAGTTCCTCCAACGTGTTGTGAAGTAGCAGATAGAGTACAGTGTCGGGAAGTGTATGGACATGCACTTTGGTAGAAGAAATAAATAGATAGACTATTTCCTAAATGGAAAGAAAATTTAAAAATCTGAGGTGCAAAGGGACTTGGGAGTCCTTGTGCAGGATTCCCTAAAGGTCAATTTGCAGGTTGAGTCGGTGGTGAAGAAGGCATATGCAATGTTAGCATTCATTTCAAGAGGACTAGAATATAAAATCAAGGATGTAATGTTGAGGCTTCATAAGGCACTGGTGAGGCCTCACTTGGAGTACTGTGAGCAGTTTTGGGCCCCTTATCTAAGAAAGGATGTGCTGACAGTCGAAAGGGTTTAAAGGAGGGTTACAAAAAGTATTCCACAATTAAAAGGCTTGTCAGATGAGGAGTGTTTGATGGCTCTGGGCCCCTACTCACGGGAATTCAAAAGAATGAGTGGTGACCTTGAATGGTGAAAAAGCCTTGATAGAGTGGATGTGGAGATGGTTTCGTTGTGGGAGAGTCTAAGACCGGAGGACACAGCCTCAGAATACAGGGATGTCCTTTTAGAAAAGAGGTGTCCTTTAGTCAGAGAGTGGTGAATCTGTGGAATCCGTTCCCATAGTCTGCTGAGGAGGCCAAGTCATTGGGTATATTTTAGGCAGAGGTTGATAGATAGATTCTTAATTAGTCAGGGCATGAAAGGATACGGGGAGAAGGCTGAAGATTTGGGGCTGAGAAGGAAAATGGATCAGCCATGATAAAATGGCAGTGCAGACTTGGTGGGCCAAATGGCCCATTTCTGTTCTTGTATCTTATGGTCATACTCGGGAGGCTGAGGGAGTGATAGGACATATAGAGAAATAGTTACACCCAAGGTGCAGGACACAAGAAATTGGAAGGGGAAAGAGGTTAAACAGCCGGTGCAGAGTTTCCCAGTGGCCATCCCCCTCAACAATCAAATGGAGTACAAATTCTTGGCCTTAATAAGGATTTACTGTATGTCTGTATATCTTTCTTTCAAGCTACTGTTATGTTCTTGACTTTTTGTAAGCTTTGTTTAAATAGGCATTTTCTTTGGATTAAACAGAGCCATATTCTATTAATTTGGATGTTTATTAAGGTGATAACTGAATCATTTCATATTTCTCTGTAAACATGGAATTACTAATAAAATTACTTGCCTCTTGTAACAGAGGTGAAATAAACTTTTCAATGTCAGTGAGTTAAATGTTTATTTAGTTTATTCAGTTTCTAAAATTTTTCTCTTGAATTACCCTTTTTCACAACTTTAAATGTAAACATTTGTAAGCACAGGCTACTGACAAATTTTCTCTTACATTTTTAGTGTAGTTAAGATTAATTATATAGCAAGGGTTTACAGAGATGCTTGAAGAAATTTGGAAAGGAATCGGCTTCCCTGTACTCCCTTCCTATTCCTCACATTAAGTTCCCTCTAGTCCATTAATAAGTTTGGCTGGCTGACCAACTATCTGTATCTCCTGTCAATTGTATTGTCAACTGTACGATGGATATCTGTCGTGTGGTACAGCATAATCAGGTAATTTGCAGTTAACCGGCCTTCACACTTTGGACAAAAGGAAGCAGTTTTTGTTACATACCCAGGAATTCAAAATGACAAGGGAACATTTGAACATCCAAATTTTATAGAGAGATTTAACTAACATCCAAGATTGGTTATTGTTTAAAGAATATCTAGAAAAATAAAATGTCATTTCTCTGCTTTTCATTGGGTCCGAAAGAAATTTGAAAAGACTAAAGTTGCCACCCCAGAATTGTCAGCACATGAATGTGTGTTTAAAAATGATGGTGAAGCTATCAGAGTTTACACTTATTGTGGAAGAAATCTGGTAATTACTTTTAGAGAATACACATATGCAATTAAATTTAGAAAACCAGAAGTTGCTTTCTGTGATCCTCTGCTTCTTCACAGGAAATACTGTTTTGCAGCTCCCCTCAAAAAGTCAGATGCCATTTAATTGATGTGTTTTAAGTAGCTATAGTCACAAAAAGAAAAAAAATAGAAAAATGAGGAAGGTGCAAGACGTGTATCCAAAAATGAAGAAATACTCAAATGGCAAAATAGTACAACCGTGGGTGACAAGGGAAATCAAAACAAATGAGAGGGCATACTACAAAGCAAAAAATTGTGGGAAGATAGAGGTTTGGGAAGTTTTTGCAAACCTACTGAGAGCAACTAAAAGAATCATTAGAAGGGAAAAGATGAAATATGAAAGCAAGCTAGCAAATAATATAAAAGTGGATACTAAAAGCTTTTTCAAGTATGTGAAAAATAAAAGAGAAACGAGAGTGGATATAGAACCGCTAGAAAATGATGCAGGAGAAATAATAACGGGGGACAAGGAGATGGCAGATGAACTAAATGAGTATTTTGCATCAGTCCTCACTGTGGAAGACACTAGCAGTGTGCCAGAAGTTGTAGTGTGTGAAGGAAGAGAAGTGAGTGCAGTTACTATTACCAGGGAGAAGGTGCTCAAAAAGCTGAAAGACCTAAAAGTACATAAGTCACCTCCATCAGATGAACTGCACCCTAGGGTTCTGAAAGAGGTAGAGTTAGGGATTGTGGCAGAATTAGCAATGATCTTTCAGAAATCATTGGACTCTGGCATGATGCCAGAGGACTGGAAAATTGCAAATATCATTCCACTCTTTAAGAAAGGAGGAAGGCAGCAGAAAGGAAAATATAGACCAGTTAGCCTGACCTCAGTGGTAGCGAAGATGTTTGATTGTTAAGGATGAGGTGATGGAGTACTTGGTGACACAGGTCACAATAGGACAAAGTCAGCATGGTTTGCTTAAGGGAAATTCCTGCCTGCCGAACCTGTTGGAATTCTTTGAGGAGATTACAAGTAGGATAGATAAAGGGGATGCAGTGGATGTTGTATATTTGGACTTTCAGAAGGCCTTTGACAAAGTGCCACACATGAGGCTGCTTACCAAGTTAAGAGCCTGTGATATTACAGGAAAGTTACTGACATTGTTAGAGCATTGGCTGATTGGAAGGAGGTAGTGAGTGGGAATAAACGGATCCTTGTCTGGTTGGCTGCTAGTGACTAGTGGTGTTCTGCAGGGGTCGATGTTGCAATCACTTTTTTTTGCTGTATGTAAATGATTTAGATGATGCAATAGATGGCTTTGTTGCCAAGTTTCCAGATGATATTAAGATTGGTGGAGGGGCAGATAGTGTTGAGGAAACAGGTAGGATGCAGAAGGACTTAGACAGACAAGGAGAATGGGCAAGAAAGTGGCAAATGAAATATAATGTTAGAAAATGCATGGTCATGCACTTTGGTAGTAGAAATAAGTGTGCGGTCTATTTTCTGTACAGGGAGAAAATCCAAAACTCTGGGATGCAAAGGATCTTGGGAGCCCTTGTGCAGAACACCCTGGAGGTTAACTTGCAGGTAGAGTCGGTGGTAAGGAAGGCAAATGCAATGTTAGAAATCATTTCAAGAGGTCTAGAGAATATAAGAGCAAGGATGGATGCTGAGGCTTTATAAGACACTGGCGAGGCCTCACCTTGAGTATTGTGAACAGTTTTGGGCCCCTCATGTTAGAAAAGATGTGCTGGCATTGGGGAGGGTCCAGAGGAGGTTCACAAGGATGATTCCAGGAATGAAAGGGTTATTATACAAGGAATGTTTGATGGCTCTGGGTCTGTACTCACTGGATTTCAGAAGGATGATGAGAGATCTCATAGAAACCTTTTGAATGTTGAAAGGCCGAGACAGAGTAGATGTGGAAAGGATGTTTCCTTGGTGAGTCTAGGATAAGAGGGCACGGCCTCAGGATAGAGGGGCGTCCATTCAAAACAGAGATGCAGAGAAATTTCTTTAGCTAAAGGGTGGTGAATTTATGGAATTTGTTGCCACTTGCAGCTGTGGAGTCCAGGTCATTGGGTGTATTTAAGGCAGAGATTGATAGGTTCTTGATTGGACATGGCATCAAAGGTCATGGGGAGAAGGCTGGGAAACCTGGGAGGAGAAAAAAAAGGATCAGCCATGATTGAATGACAGAGCAGACTCGATGGGTCAAACAGCCTAATTCTGCTCATATGTCTTGTGATGGTCTAAAAACCTAGCAAAATCTTGAGCATTTTAATTAGTGCACCGTCTTTATTTCTGCTAAAGCATTATGATCCTTTTTTTAAAAAAAAGACTATCAATGGTTACTGCTTTTGATAGAACACTTCAAATAAATGCATGGTTTATATCATCTCAAAAATAAGTTATTTCAGTTATATCTTCATTTCAGTTTTATGATACAATCTTTATTAGAATAGACACAAATTTGCAGTTGCCACCCATGATCTCCCAAAGATACTTATCTGGTCTGGATGCAGAGGACTATGTCCAAATTTTGAAGACTGTCATTGAAGTGGTGGCAGTTCTTCAACAATACTTTAAAAGAATCCCTGCCCCTGGCTCATGGCTGCACTAGAACAGGCAGTGAGCACAAGAGCAATAGAAGCAGGGGTCTATCACACCAGACAAGACCCAAGATGCAGGCTATGCAAGGAATCTGCTGAAACTATCCAGCACATAGTAGCAGGCAAGGACAGCAGACACTGAATGGCACAACCAAGTTGTAGGAATTGTGTGCAGGAACATCTGCAGTGAGTATGGATTGGACAATCCCAAGTCCAAATGGGAAATACCCAAGAAGGTAATGGAGAATGACAGAGCTAAGATCCTGTGGGACCTGCAAATACAAACTGATAAAGCAGGTACTGGCCAACCAACCAGACGTAGTAATACTGAGCAAGGAACAGAAGAAAGCAATAGTAATAGATGTGGCAAAATCCAATGACAGTAAGATCAGCAAGAAAGAATATGAGATGCTGGGGAAATATCAGAGCTTTAAAGAGGAGATAGAAAGGATGTGGGAGGTTAAAGCCAGAGTAATCCCGGTGGTGATAAGAGCACCTGGGTCTGTGACACCTGGACTGGGAGAGTGGCTGCAACAAATCCCAGGAACAACATCTGAGATCTCGGTCCAGAAGAGCGTACTACTAGGAACAGCAAGGATACTGTGCTAAACGCTCAAGCTCCCAGGTCTCTGGTAGAGGATCCGAAATTGAGGAAAAAATACACACACACAAACACACAGACACACGTGTTTATTCGACTTGGACTGAGTTTCAACACCTTACTCAACTGTTCCCAAGAATAGATTTCCTTTTAAAGCTTGACTTCAGCAGGAAGCCAAATTTGCACCATGCTGAAGTGGCTAACAAATTCGTGATTGTGTTTAAAATAAAAAATGGCTTATGTGCCAGATATAATTCAAAAGCCATTTGTGATTTTGCAGTGACTAATTATATTCCTGTAATATTTTGACTTTAAAAAGTTCATGCAGTTTATTGATGCCACTAATCCAGTGAGTGAGGATGAAATATAATGTACTGTGCATTTATTTATAATTAAAGATTATGTTAGAATAGTATAGCTCTGACCAGTTCATAACTGTTAATATGACCTTTGAGAACAGCTATGTGGGAGTTAGGAAGGACGTTGAGAAGCAGGACCTCAAAGGTAGTAATCTCGGGTTACTGCCAATGCCATGCGACAGTGAGTATAGGAATAGAGTGAGGTGAAGGATAAATGCGTAGCTGAGGGATTAGAGCAGGGGGCAGGGATTCAGATTTCTGGATCATTGGGACCTCTTTTGGGGCAGGTGTGACCTGTACAAAAGGGACGGGTTGCACTTGAATCTGAGGTGGACCAATATCCTGGCAGGGAGGTTTGCTAAGGCTATTGGGGAGAGTTTAAACTAGAATTGCTGGGGGGTGGGAACTGAAATGAAGAGATGGAGGAAAAGGTGGTTGGCTCACAAATAGAGAAAGCCTGGAGACAGTGCAAGAGGGAGGATAGGCAGGTGATAGAGAAGGGACATGCTCAGACCGATGGTTTGAGATGTGTCTATTTTAATGCAAGGAGTACTGTGAACAAAGTGGATGAGCTTAGAGCGTGGATCAGTACTTGGAGCTAGATGTTGCAGCCATGAGAGAGACTTGGATGGCTCAGGGGCAGGAATGGCTACTTAGAGTGCCAGGCATTGGATGTTTCAGAAAGGACAGGGAGGGAGGTAAAAGAGGTGGGGGCATAGCACTGCTGATCAGAGATAGTGTCACGGCTGCAGAAAAAGAAGCAGTCATGGTGGGATTGTCTACTGAGTCTCTGTGGGTGGAAGTTAGAAACAGGAAGGGGGTCAATAGCTCTACTGGGTATTTTTAAAACGGGGACATCGTGGAGCAGATAGGGAGACAGATTCTGGAAGGGTGAATAATAACAGAGTTGTTGTGGTGGGAGACCTTAATTTCCCAAATATTGTTTGGTATGTCCCTAGAGCGAGGGGTTTAGATGGGGTGTAGTTTGTTTGGTGTGTTCAGGAAGGTTTGCTGACACAATATGTAGATAAGCCTACAAGAGGAGAGGTTGTACTTGATATGGTATTAGGAAATGAACCTGGACAGGTGTCGGGTCTTTCAGTGGAAGAGCATTTTAGAGATAGTGATCACATTTCTAACTGTTTTACCATAGCATTGGAGAGGGATAGGAACAGACAAGTTAGGAAAGCATTTAATTGGGGAAAGGGGAAATATGAGGCTGTCGGGCAGGAACTTGGCAGCATAAATTGAGAACATTGTTCTCAGGGAAATGTACAGAAGAAATGTGGCAAATGTTCAGGGGATGTTTGCGTGGAGTTCTACATAGATACGTTCCAATGAGACAAGGAAAGGATGGTAGGATACAGGAACCGTGGTGTACAAAGGCTGTTGAAAATCTAGTCAAGAAGAAGAGCTTACAAAGGTTCAAAAAAGCTAGGTAATGATAGCAATCTAGAAGATTATAAGGCTAGCAGGAAGGAGCTTAAGAAAGAAATTAGGAGAACCAGAAGGGGCCATGAGAAGGCCTTGGCAGACAGGATTAAGGAAAGCCCCAAGGCATTCTACAAGTATGTGAAGAGCAAGAGGATAAGACGTGAGAGAATAGGACCAATGAAGTGTGATAGTGGAGAAGTGTGCATGGAACTGGAGGAGATAGCAGTGGTACTTAATGAGTACTTTGCTTCAGTGTTCACTACGGAAAAGGATCTTGGAGATTGCAGGGATGACTTACAGTGGACTGAAAAGCTTGAGCATGTAGATATTAAGAAAGAGGATGTGCTGGGGCTTTTGGAAAGCATCAAGTTGGATAAGTCATTGGGACTGGACAAGATGTACCCCCAGGCTACTGTGGGAGGCGAGGGAGGAGATTGCTGAGCCTCTGGCAATGATCTTTGCATCATCAGTGGGGATGGGAGAGGTTCTGGAGGATTAGAAGGTTGCGGATGTTGTTCCCTTATTCAAGAAAGGGAGTAGAGATAACCCAGGAAATTATAGAAAAGTGAGTCTTACTTCAGTGGTTGGTAAGTTGATGGAGAAGATCCTGAGAGGCAGGATTTATGAAAATTTGGAGAGGCATAATCTGATTTGGAATAGTCAGCATAGCTTTGTCAAAGGCAGGTCGTGCCTTACGAGCCTGATTGAATTTTTTTGAGGATGTGACTAAACACATTGATGAAGGTAGAGTAGTAGATATAATGTATATGGATTTCAGCAAGGCATTTGACAAGGTACTCCATGCAAGGCTTATTGAGAAAGTAGGGTAGGCATGGGATACAAGGGGACTTTTCTTTGTGGATCCAGAACTGGCTTGCCCACAGAAGGCAAAGAGTTGTTGTAGATGGGTCATATTCTGCATGGAGGTCGGTGACCAATGGTGTGCCTCAGGGATCTGTTCTAGGACGCCTACTCTTCATAATTTTTAATAATTGACATGGATTAAGAAGTGGAGGGATGGGTTAGAAAATTTGCTGATAACACAAAGGTTGGGGGTGTTGTGGATAGTGTGGAGGGCTGTCAGAGGTTACAGCAGGACATTGATAGGATGCAAAACTGGGCTGAGAAGTGGCAGATGGAGTTCAACCCAGAAAAGTGTGAGGTGGTTCATTTTGGTAGGTCGGGTATGATGGTAGAATATAGTATTAATGGTACAAGTCTTGACAGTGTGGAGGATTCGCGGGATCTTGTGGTCCGAGTCCACAGGACACTCAAAGCTGCTGCGCAGGTTGACTCTGTGGTTAAGAAAGCATACAGTGCATTGACCTTCATCAATCGTGGGATTGAGTTTAAGAGCTGAGAGATAATGTTGCAGCTATGTAAGACCCTGGACAGACCCCACTTGGGGTACTGTGCTCAGTTCTGGTCGCCTCACTACAGGAAGGATGTGGAAGCCATAGAAAGGGTGCAGAGGAGATTTACAGGGATGTTGCCTGGATTGGGGAGCATGCCTTATGAGAATAGGTTGAGAATAGGTTTTTTCCTTGGAGAGACGAGGATGAGAGGTGACCTTATAGAGATGTATAAGATGATGAGAGGCATTGATGGTGTGGATAGTCAGAGGCTTTTTCCCAGGGCTGAAATGGATAGCACGAGAGGGCACAGTTTTAAGGTGCTTGGAAGTAGGTACAGAGGAGATATCAGTGGTAGGTTTTTTTACGCAGAGAGTGATGAGTGTGTGGAATGGGCTGCCGAGAACAGTAGTGGAGGTGGATACGATAGGTTCTTTTAAGAGACTCCTGGACAGGTACATGGAGCTCAGAAAAATAAAGGGCTATGGGTAACCCGAGGTAATCTCTAAGGTAGGGACATGTTCGACACAGCTTTGTGGGCTGAAGGGCCTGTATTGTGTTGTAGGTTTTCTATGCTTCTGTGTAACGCTGGCGCACTTCACAGGCATGTGCTTAGCTCATTGCTCTACTCTGTGTATACACACATGACTGTATGGCTAGGCACAGCTCAAATACCATCTATAAATTTGCTGATGATACAACCATTGTTGGTAGAATCTCAGCTGGTGACGAGAGGGCGTACAGGAGTGAGATATGCCAACTAGTGGAGTGGTGTCGCAGCTACAACCTGGCATTCAACATCAGTAAGACGAAAGAGCTGATTGTGGACTTCAGGAAGGGTAAAACGAAGGAACACATACCAATCCTCATAGAGGGATCAGAAGTGGAGAGAGTGAGCATTCAAGTTCCTGGATGTCAAGATCTAACCTGGACCCAATTTATTGATGTAGTTATAAAAAAGCAAGACAGCAGCTGCATTTCATTCGGGGTTTGAAGAGATTTGGTATGTCAACAAATACACTCAAAAACTTCTATAGATGTACTGTGGAGAGCATTCTGACAGGCTGCATCACTGTCTGGTATGGGGCGGGGTGGGGGGGGCGGCTACAGCACAGGACTGAAAGAAGCGGCAGAGTGCTTGCTGGTTATTTTTGATGGCTTTTTTTGTGGCTGCACTGAGAGAAGAGGTTCTTGGTATTAAATGCTGCAGCCATTCTTGTTCTTTGAGAACTGATGATGAGTGTTAATGGGTTCAACAGGAATAAATCCAACTATGACCGTCTCTTTCCTTTATTTTAATGCATGCACAGGGGTTTGCTTCCAGCTGGGTAAGGATCAGAAATTCTGACTAGTAATGAAGAGTGGAGTCCAGGACTAAGCTGGTTTCTGGCTTTGTACTTACTACATTTGCACTGTCACTGTGTACTACCAGCAGATCTTTATAGTTTTGCTTGTGATGAGTCCAAGTGTATATGTTAGATCAGGGGTCTCCAACCTTTTTTGCACTGCGGACCGGTTTCATATTGACAATATTCTCGCGGACCGGCTGACCCGGGGGGGGGGGGGGGTGGAGGGAGGAGGGTAGGGTTGCCAACGGACAAGAGTAGAGCCAAATGTGTTGTTTACAGAGAGACTACAATGACTATGAAGCCTTGTGCGGGCACCAATGCGCATGCGTGTACGTGCCGATTTTTTCCTACAAATCGTTATGTTAATCACGACCGGAATATAGGTGATAAGTGGCTAATACACTCAATTTTGTTTCTAAAAGGGTTTATCTAACGAATTTAATATTAAACGCACAGTGCATTTTTTTCCTCACATGAATATAGCGATAAGTCAATTATCAGGAAAGGACAGGGGAACTTGAAGTAAGTGTTGAACGAACTTCCAGTAGAAGTGGTAGAGGCAGGTTGGATATTATTTAAAGAAAGATTGGACAGGTATATGGATAGGAAAAGAATAGAGGGTTATGGTGAGAGTAGCGTTCTGCACGGACTAGAAGGGCAGAGATGGCCTGTTTCCGTGCTGTAATTGTTATGGTTATATAAGTAAGTCAGTAGCATCATAACATTTTAAGTAATGTTTGGATATTAAATACACAGCACATATTTTCCCCGTATGAACATATAAAATCATTGCAACACACCAATATCGCTGAATCAGTGGGAGCCCTGGGCTGAATACTTGTTTCCCTGCAACCAGATGGTCCCATCGAGGGGTGATGGGAGACAGCGATACTCGAATGGGGTTCCTTATGTCCAGTCCATTACGGAATTTGGTTTCTGTTGCATTCATTGTAGAGATATGTTGGAAATGGAAGCAACGTTTTCACTGCTTTAGTGCTTGACTTTGAGATCCAGAATGCCAACAGAGATGTTACGTCAAACATATTTTTCAGCCTGCCGTCATTTGCAAGCTCGAGGAGTTGATGATCTTCCCGCGCTGACACGGATGACGCGCAGGTAATGACTTCGCATGCGTAATGGCTCAACAGTAATGACAAGGAATGAGGAAAGGTGCAGCGGACTCCTATCGCCAAATCATATCGTTTCCTCGCGGCCCCGTAGCACATGCTTTGCGGCCCGGTGGTTGGGGACCACTGTGTTAGATTCTATGCAACACACAGAAAGTACTGGAGGAACTCAGCATGGATTTCCATGCTTGGATTTCCAGCATCTGCAGATCTTCTCTTGTTTGAAGTTAGGTTCTATTTTGTTTAATCAGAAGTACAGTTGGGAAAAGTTTATTAAAAATTTGAAAGGAACTCTTACACGAGGTATCTGACTCTTGTAGAATTTACGGATGCAGTAATATGAACCATATCCAGAAGAATTGACTGAGACACTTCTAAATTAACTCAATGTTTAAGTAATGGGGCAGATAGTGTTAAGGAAACAGGTAGGCTGCAGAAGGACTTAGACAAATTAGGAGAATGGACAAAAGAGTGGCAGATGAAATACAATGTTGGAAATTGCATGGTCATGCACTTTGGTAGAAGAAATAAATGTGCAGACTATTTTCTAGATGGGGAGAAAATCCAGAAATCTGAGATGCAAAGTAACTTGCAAGTCCTTGTGCAGAACAACCTAAAAGCTAACTTGCAGGTTGAGTCAGTGGTAAGGAAGGCAAATACAATATTAGCATTCATTTCAAGAGGTCTAGAATACAAGAGTAAGGATGTGATGCTGAGGCTTTATAAAGCACTGGTGAGGCCTCACCTTGAGTATTGTGGACAGTTCTGGGCTCCTCATCTAACAAAAGTGTGCTGGCATTGGAGAGGCTTCAGAGAAGGTTCACAAGGATGATTTTGGGAGTGGAAGGGTTATCATATGAGGAACGTGTAATAGCTCTAGGTCTGTACTCGCTGGAATTTAGAAGGATGAGGGCGGGATCTTATTGAAACCTTTTGAATGTTGAAGGCCGAGACATGGTAAATGCGGAAAGGATGTTTCTCATGGCGGGGGAGTCTCGGGCACGAGGTTACGGGGAGAAGGCCAGGAGAAGACTCAGTGGGCCGGATGGCCTAATTCTGCTTCTATGTCTTATGGTCCTAATTTTGCATCATCATTCGATGCTTTTTTTAATCTAGTTAGCAATAACTCAGTAGCAAAATAAACCAATATACCAAACAGAAGTAGAGCTGACTGAGAAAAACAAGTTTCTTTGCAGTAAAGGTCAAATGTCTGGAAGATGTAAAGTTGATACTGCTCTATCATTTCTTTCAGTGGTTTGATTCTACTTGACATATGTATGTATTTCCATAAGAAGTGTGGACAGTAATTTATAATGGGATTCAAATGAAACTGCATGAAGATGTCTGATTATTGGGCACTTTCAAAACTTTACATTTCTAGGTAGCATATGAAGAAAAAGGCATATTGAACATAAGCTGTAATTTTATGTTTTATTCTTTAACATCACACAAACCAATCTTCCGTCCATGGACTCACTTTACACCGCACACTGTTGGAGCAGTGCTGTCAGGATAATCAAGGACACGACCCACCCAGCCAACACACTTTTCATCCCTCTTCCCTCCGGGAGAAGGCTCAGGAGCTTGAAGACTCGTACGGCCAGATTTGGGAACAGCTTCTTTCCAACTGTGATAAGACTGCTGAATGGATCCTGACCCGGATCTGGGCCGTACCCTCCAAATATCCAGACCTGCCTCTCGGTTTTTTTTTGCATTACCTTACTTCCCATTTTTCTATTTTCTATTTATGATTTATAATTTAAGTTTTAATATTTATTATCGATTTGTAATCCAGGGAGCGGGAAGCGCAAAATCAAATATCGCTGTGATGATTGTACATTCTAGTTATCAATTGTTTGGCAACAATAAAGTATAATATATTGTGTTACTTAATATTTATATCAGAAAAATTGTAATTGTAGTAAGCTACTCATTTCCAAGGATGAAATCATTGCAAGACGCACTTATGGCCTTGTTTCTCTTTTGATATGCAGAACTACAGCTCAGAGTAATTACACATACCTGATGTAGCAAGGGAATCCAGCCTAATGTAGAGAATCAGCAGCATCATCTCCATCTTGAATCTCAGCAGGATCTATCAGTTTGTGTCTTGTGAACAGTCACTGAGTGGCAGGTGCTTCCATTTAATCATGAGCTCACCAGATAACACAGGTAATTTTTTCTGCCCTTTGTAGTACTTTGATTATTAGACTGATGTATGTATTCAAATTTAAGTGAAAGTTAATAGTAAAAGTTTGTGTTCATTGAACATGTTTGATTTGCTTTCCAGCAGTATGATGCTCATTATTCACAATAATTTAAAAATGCTTCTTGAAAAATTAGTATTATGAAATAACTTAACTTTTTTTCCAAATAGCATTCATGCTAGTCTGTCCAATAATGTAAAATCTTTTGTGGCATTGCTTTATTTGTTAAAGTTTGGGTATTTCAGTACTCAGAAATGCTGCATTGTTTCTCAGGTAATCACATGACAGTTTTGCCACTCGGAGCAAGTTGCATTTTTGTGTTAATTTGCTCAAGTACTCACAAGGTAGCTTTTGTTTTGTTTGTTTTGTCCCTTTTGTACAACCTTTATGATGATTGAGTAAATATGACTTGCTGAGAGAATTGCCTCAAAGTTGCCTGCACCTGGAATGGATGGATGTGGACAAAAGGGCTGAATTCTGGAGGTGCAGATGATTCCTCATAATATCAAAGCAGTGTCTGAACAAGAAACACTATTAAAAATTAAGTCACTGAAAAAGCTCTACCAAAGAAAATGTTTGGTAATATTGGAGGTCAGTATCTTAGCTCCAAAATATTGCTGTTAGCATTCCCTGGGGCATTGCCCCCTTTGGAATGTAGCTACTTCTGGTAAGATGGCGGCGCGATCGATCGCAGCGGCTTCTATGGGGTCAACCAAAGGTTTTTATAGTCCTTTTTAAACATTTTTTTTTACGATCGCAAGATACTGCTGGTTTATTAAGACCTTGAAGTACTGCAGGTCTACCCCATCAGTGAGTTGCTCGTTGGTGGAGAAACTGAAGGAGTTGGACCTGGTGTGGATCGTGTTGCTGCCTGCGTCAGAGGAGTCAGTCCGTGAAGGTGGTGTGCGGTGTAACAGCAAATGATTGACGGTTGCTGTTCTTGTGATCGCAAGGCCCTATTGGATATTATTAATGTGGAGTGCTGCAGGTCTGATTCACTGATTTATTGGTGGACAGCAGGGATGGATGACAGGTCTCAGCTGTAGTGAAGACTAGGCTTCAAGCTGCAGTGTCGCCTGTTTACAACCACCCAGTAGAGGGGTATCTGAGTCAGTGTACTCCACTGGAGGCAGTGTGGCGCAGTGTGCAAGCTGAAGTTGGTGTTGCCTCCCAGTGTTTGCTTGGCAGAAGATGAGCTGTATTGTATTTGACTGCAGACTCCTGCAAATATTCATGGACTCAGTGTCCTGGGCCATATTTTTTTTTCTGTGACTGTATTTTACTGATAAATGCTCTTGCTATCTTATATGTGCCTTGTGCTGTATGTGACTGTTGGTACTGCGTTTTGCACCTTGGCCCCAGAGTACACTTTGGTTTGGATGTGTTCATGGTTATTCATGTATAGTAGAAAAGCAATTAAACATGAACTTTGTTTTCCTCTTGTGTGAGATTTTCAAATGGTTGCAGACTGTTCAGTTATTTCTCAACTCAGATATAGAAGCAGTATCTAGAATTAGAAGTATTACAAGATTAGAAAACTTTGTGCAATAATAAGGAAAGGGATTTCTCAATAGCAGTACTGTATTTTACCAAGAAAGGACTAACCTCTTGATTTTCTCCCCACCTCCTACCTGCTCCCATGTGTCACCATAAATTTGTGCAAATAATACTCGAGTATTTTTCTGTTATCCCACTTATGAAGAGGGAATTTCAACTTGAAATGATAACTGTTTTGTTTTTCACAAATGCTGCTTGACTTGTGAAATGCTTCTGATGTTTTCTGTTTTTATTTCATAAGAATCCTTGTTTTCTATATACTACTAAAACTAATGCTCTATCTGCCTGTTTGTGACCTCTGATTAGCGCAAACGGTGCATTACAGCAAAACTTTTTTTTGGCTAAATCTAATTAAAATGCGCTAACTTACAGAATGCAGGCAAAGTTCAGGGTTATATATTCGTATACAATTGCTCAGTTGCAAAAATCAACGGGCTCACATTCACCCAAGAACTGATCCGCCATCATGGAAATCGGGATGCGACAGCCCGACGCATGTGCACGACCAGTCTCAGCAGTGACACCTACCGGAGCAAAAGGGCAGGGCAGCTCTATTTCGAGGGGTCACATTCTGCTTATCACCATGAACATGTGCAGGATTGGGACAGATCTAACTGCCACCCATCAATAAGAGATAATTAAATCTTATTGTAATGACGTACTTCGAAACACCCATAAAACCCTTTGCTGCAGTCAAAGGACAGCGGCGACTATATCACGTCCATTTAGGAGAGTGCCAGCCACATCATCAAGAATAATCAATATCCTTTGGTGTTACTGCTTCGTATCTTCTATCCAGCGTTAGGGTAAAAATAAATGGTCAGCCTAATTATGCTGTGTGGAAAGGGAAGGGGGACATTATGGTCACGAGTTGACGCCAAACGTCATCGGGAAGCGGCAAGGAGAGGGAGAGAACAAGAATCGCATGAGGCCAGGGCCGCACGACTCCAGGATCAAAGAGTCAGGACAAAAAAAGATGAGGGAAGAAGAGACAGAGGAGGAGAGGCATGCACGTCTTCAGGATCAGAGACAAAAAACAAACAGCAGAAGAGATGAAGAGACGGGGGATGAAAGGACTGCACGTCTCCAGAATGACAACGAGAGGCACAAGGGCGGCAGATAAACCAGAAATGATACTTCGTTAAATGAGGAGGAGCTATATTTGCTTTGCTACGAGTCATTCTTCTTTAATAAACTGAGGTTTTCTACTTCAGTTTCCAAAGCAAAGCGATACCAATAGCATTCAGGAAAATTTAATGTTCATTCTGGTCACATCAGACTGCACTACCCTTCTCTCAAAGGGTGCCCCAACGGGTCACCCCGTTGTCTAGTTATATACTAAAATCTTGCTGAATGTTATATTCATAAATTTAGGCCTTTAATGTGTCTCATGTCTTTGAAATGTCTGTGTCTTTTACTCATTTTCCTTGGCAGTTTACATTGTTTTAATTACAGTATAAACAATCTGATTTATGAGTTCAATTACAAGTTGAATTGATTAAAGTAGGTTGATTGTGTTTGAATGAATTTGTGTTTGGGGCAGGATATTCTATTCACACTGGTGTCAGCCATTAAGAAAATAAACTAAAACCAAATTTCATGCCTTATGCAGCACACACAAAATGCTAGAGGAACTCAGCAGGCCAGGCAGCATCTATGGAAAAGAGTACAGTCAACATTTCAGGCCAAAACCCTTCGTCAGGCCTGAAGAAACAAAGATGAGAAATCAAAGTAAGAAGGTGGGGAGAGAGGAGGAAGAAACACAAGGTTGTAGGTGATAAGTGAAACTGGGAAGTGGAGGAGGGGTGAAGTAGAGAGCTAGGAAGTCCATTAGTGAAAGAGATAAAGGACTGGAGAAGGGAGAATCTGATAAGAGAGGGTAGAAGACGATAGAAGAAAGGGAAGGGAGAGGAGCACTAGAGGGAGGTGATGGGCAGCTAAGGAGATGAGGTAAAAGAAGGAAATCGGAATAGTGAAGGAAGGGGGCATTACTGGAAGTTCAAGAAATCGATGTTCATGTCATCGAGTTGGAGCTTACCCAAACGAAATATAAAGAGTTACTCCTCCGACCTGAGTGTGGCTTTGTTGCGGCAGTAGAGGAGACCATGGACTGACATGTCGGAATAAGAAGTGGAATTAAAATTTGTGGCCACTGGGAAATCGTACTTTTTCTGGTGGACGGAGTGTAGGTGCTTAGCGAAGTGGTCTCACCAATATACAGGAGGCCACACCAAGAGCACTGGATACAGTTGATGACCCAACAGACTTGTAGGTGAAGTGTCGCCTCAGCTGGAAGAACTGTTTGGGGCCCTGAATGGTAGTGAGGGAGGAGGTGTAGGGGCAGGTGCGGCATTTGTTCTGCTTGCAAGGATAAGTGCCAGGAAGGAGATCAGTGGGGAAAGATGAATGGACAAGGGAATCACGTAAGGTGCGATCCCTGCGGAAAGGAGAAAGTGGGAGTGGAGGGGGGAGGGAAAAATGTGCTTGGTTGTGGGATCCTGTTGGTGATGGCGCAAGTTACGGAGAATTGTGTGCTGGATGCTGGTGATGTGGTAGGTGAGAACATGAGGAATCCTATCCCTGGCAGGGTGGCAGTAGGATGGGGTGAAGGCAGATGTGCGCTAAATGGAAGATATGTGGTTCAACCTTATGTATGCATTTAGAGTAAGGGACCATTATTTATTTAAATTATATTTATAAATTTATAAGGGATCATACTTTAGTCCAATAAATTCCATATCATTAGAATAAGCATGTTTGTCATAAAGTTTACCATGCCTTTACACTTGCCAAGTTGACTGAAGCTCTGGCTTGAGAAGAAGAACATAAATATTCTCTGATGCAACAGATTTTACTGTTGATTAAATAAGATGTTCTTGGTTACAGCGATCATATATATTCCCATGAAGAAAATACTAGAATTTTTTGTCTCTTTCTTTTGCTAATCAATTATTGTCAGATTTTATTTCAAAACAAGCACTTGTTCAAAGTGAAAAATTGAATTTACAGATGATGGAAATATAAAACAAAAACAGAAAATGATGGAAATATTCAGCAGGTATGGTCACATCTATGTAGAAGAGAAACAACATCATTGTTTCAGGTCAGAGACATCTTGTCAAAACTGAAGAGACAAATGAAGCTTGTAGAATGGAAGGTGGGGTTACTTTGATGGGATTAAAACAAGGGTGGCTCTTACTGAAAGTGTTTACAGTATTTCATAAATTGTGGCTTTGCTTGGAACAGCAGTGAAGGCTATTATGAGACTTTTGATAGGGTCCGGTATATAAATGTAGAATTGCAAAGCTGAATGAGCCCACTGTCTGCAGTGTGTCAGTGCCAGCATTCTTCAAATGGAATCCAATCAACTCCCATAAGCTTGTACCTTTCTCCTCATTATACGCGCTAATGTCACTTTTGAAAGCAGACATTGACTATTCTTATGCCATCCTTACAACCTCTCGTACATGATCACAACTGCAAGCTTCATGAATGTTTTGCTGTCACCTTTATTAGTTTAAACAGTCATCTTAAATCTGTCATGATTATCAATCCTATCACTGAAAACAGTTTCATCGCTTTGGAAACTTCTATGAAATCATCTCTTGACTATCTCTGCTTTGAAATCAAAGGTCCTAGCTACTATTCTCATTTAGTCACATCTTTCCTAAAAAAAATAGTGCTCAGAAATGGACAAAACATTCCAGAAATATCTGAACCCAAGTTTAACACACTTTCAGCAACATCCTTACATAGAGTCATAGAGAACTACAATACAGGCAGGCTCTTTGGCTTATCTAGTCCATGCTGATGTATTTAAACTGCCTATTCCCATTGCTGTAAACTGGGACCATAGCCCTCCATAACTCTACCATCCATGGGCCTATTCAAACTTAAACGTTGAAATCGAGTTTGCATACACCATTTGCGCTGACAGCTCATTCCAGACTCTCATGACTATCTAAGTGAAGAAGTTTCTCCTCATGTTCCCCTTAAACTTTTCACCTTTTGTCCTTAACCCCTGACCTCTAGTTGTCGTCCCACCCAACCTTAGTGGAAAAAGCCTGCTTGCATTTATCCGTTCTATACCCTCATAACTTTGTATACCTCTATCAAATCTCCTCTCAATATTCTAATCTATGCTGCAAGGAATAAAATACTAACCTATTCAATCTTTCCTTTATAATTCAGGTCCTCCAGACCTGGCAACATTCTTGTAAATGTTTTCTGTACTCTTTCAACCTTGTTTACATCTTTCCTGTACATAGATGACCAAAACCCCACACGGTGCTCCAAGTTAGGCACCACTAATGTTGTAGACACCTTCAACATAACGTTCCATCTCCTGAACTCTATACTTTGATTTATGAAGGCCAATGTGCCAGAAGCTTTCTTACGACCCTGTCTACCTGTGCCGCTACCGTCAATGAATTATGAGCCCTGTATTCCCAGATCCCGTTGTTCTCCTACACTCCTCAGTGTCCTACCATTCACTGTGTAAGACCTACCTTGGTTGGTCCTACCAAAGTACAACACCTCGCTCTTGTATGCATTAAATTCCATCGGCCGTTTTTCACCCCATTTTTTCAGCTGGTCCAGATCCAGCTGCAAACCGTGATAGCCTTCCTTGCTCTCCACTACACCCCCTAATCTTGGAGTCATCCACAAATTTGCTGATCCAGTTAACCACATTATCATCGCAATTGTTGATATAAATGACAAACAGCAACAGGCCCAGCACTGATCCTGTGGCATTCCACTAGTTATAGGCCTCCAGTCAGAGAGGCAACCATCTACTACCACTCCTCCCTGGCTTCTCCCACAAAGCCAATGTCTAATCCAATTTACTACTTCACCCTGAATGCTGAGCGACTGAACCTTCTTGACCAACCTCCCATGTGGGACCCTGTCAAATGCCTTGCCAAAGTCCATGTGGACAACTTCCATTGCATTGCCTTTATCCATTTTCCTGGTAACTTCCTCAAAAAAAAACTCTACAAGATTGGTTAGACATGACCTACCACACGCGAAACCGTGCTGACTATCATTAATCAGTCCATGTCTCTTCAAATACTTATATATCCAGTCCTTTAGAATACCTTCCAAAAACTTTCCCACTACTGACATTAGGCCTATCAGCCTATAATTTCCTGGTTTATTTTTACAGCCTTGCTTAAACAGTAGAATAACATTGGCTATCCTCTAATCCTCTGGTCACCTGTCACTAAGGATGATTTAAATATCTCTGCTAGGCATCTGGCAATTTCTGCACTTGCCTCCCGTGGGGGCCAAGGGATCACCTTGTCAGGCCCTGGGGATTTATTCAGCCTGATTTGCCTCAGGACAACAAACACCACCACCTCTGTTATCTGTATAGGGCCCATGAAGTTGATGCCGCTTTGCCTCACTTCTATAGATGCTATGTCCATCTCCTGAGTAAATACGTATGCAAAAAAAATCATTTAAGATCTTTCCCCATCTCTTTGGGCTCCACACATGAATTACTATGCTGATCTTCCAGAGCACCAATTTTGTCCCTTGTAATCCTTTTGCTCTTAACATCTCTACAGAATCTTTTAGGATTCTCTTTCACCTTGTATGCCAGGTCAACTTCATGCTTCTTTTAGCCCTCTTGATTTCTTTAGGTATTCTCTTGCATTTCTTATACTCCATAAGCACATCATTTGTTCTTACCTGCCTATATCTGCAGTGCACCTCCTTTTGTTTTCTTGACCAGGGTCTCGATATCTCTTGAAACTCAACGTTCCCTATACATGTTATCTTTACCTTTTATTCTGACAGGCACAAACAAGCTTTGTACTCTCAGTATTTTACTTTTGAAGGCCTCCCACTTATTAAGTACTGTTACGTACCCCGTAACTGGGTTGCCAGACCAGCAGAAATGGACCACTAGTTGGAGTCTGGATTACTAGAAACTAATGAAGTTTTATTAAAGAAATAAGTAACACAGTACTCTAATCGTAAGGATATAAATGCAACAGGTTAGCAATGATAAAACACACATGTACACAGAACTAGGGTAATAGGAATCAACCAAGCTCTATCGCAGTCTGGGGGTGAAATGATCAGTCTTAAGTGACGCAGAGTTCAGTTCAGCTTAGTGCAGTTCGCAGTAATCGCTGTTGTGCCGTTAGAGAGATGCAAATTTGATTCAGGCAGACCTTTGATGTTCTTCGCAGTTGGTTTCGGGCGGACCCTTTTATGTCTTCTATCCCGCTGTGGTCACCGACTCTGACCCCTCCATTCTGGATACGATCGTTCTTCCACGGTGAACCCGGCACCCAGGCAAGGGCGGACACACACGCCAGGTTCCCACCGATCGTACCTTTACACCCTGTGCGTCTATGGTTGGTTCCCGCGAACCGGACCTCCAAACTCCCACCACCTTGTGGGGGCACACCGCTCTTCCAGGATCTCGTTATCTCGTGTGTTGTGCCTTAGCGAACCTGTTCTTTTAATCCCCTTGCTTGGGGTATTGCCTGTCCATCAAACTTCAAACAGTTCAGGTTCAAAGCATCCGGTCTGTCAATATTCTGAATTGTATTTCTTTTCCGTTATCTCTCTCTCCTCTGTCATTAACATTTTGAACGTTTTTCCATTGTCTCCCTTATCTCTCTCATTAGCATCAATTGTCTGATAACAGCACACATCAAAGTTGCTGGTGAACACAGCAGGCCAGGCAGCATCTCTAGGAAGAGGTACAGTCGACGTTTCAGGCCAAGACCCTTCGTCAGGACTAACTGAAGGAAGAGTTAGTAAGAGATTTGAAAGTGGGAGGGGGAGGGGGAGATCCAAAATGATAGGAGAAGACAGGAGGGGGAGGGATGGAGCCAAGAGCTGGACAGGTGATTGGCAAAGGGGATATGAGAGGATCATGGGACAGGAGGTCCAGGGAGAAAGACAAGTGGGGGGGGGAACCCAGAGGATGGGCAAGGGGTATAGTCAGAGGGACAGAGGGAGAAAAAGGAGAGTGAGAGGAAGAATGTGTGTATAAAAATAAATAACGGATGGGGTACGAGGGGGAGTTGGGGCATTAGCGGAAGTTAGAGAAGTCGATGTTCATGCCATCAGGTTGGAGGCTACCCAGATGGAATATAAGGTGTTGTTCCTTCAACCTGAGTGTGGCTTCATCTTTACAGTAGAGGAGGCCGTGGATAGACATGTCAGAATGGGAATGGGATGTGGAATTAAAACGTGTGGCCACTGGGAGATCCTGCTTTCTCTGGCAGACAGAGCGTAGGTGTTCAGCAAAGCGGTCTCCCAGTCTGAGTCGGGTCTTGCCAATATATAGAAGGCCACATCGGGAGCACCGGACGCAGTATATCACCCCAGCCGACTCACAGGTGAAGTGTCGCCTCACCTGGAAGGACTGTCTGGGGCCCTGAATGGTGGTAAGGGAGGAAGTGTAAAGGCATGTGTAGCACTTGTTCCGCTTACAAGGATAAGTTCCAGGAGGCAGATCAGTGGGGAGGGATGGGGGGGACGAATGGACAAGGGAGTCACGTAGGGAGCGATCCCTGCGAAAGGCAGAGTTGGGGGAGGGAAAGATGTGCTTAGTGGTGGGATCTCGTTGGAGGTGGCGGAAGTTACGGAGAATAATATGTTGGACCCGGAGGCTGGTGGGGTGGTAGGTGAGGACCAGGGGGACCCTATTCCTATTGGGGTGGCGGGAGGATGGAGTGAGAGCAGATGTACGTGAAATGGGGGAGATGCGTTTGAGAGCAGAGTTGATAGTGGAGGAAGGGAAGCCCCTTTCTTTGAAAAAGGAGGACATCTCCCTCGTCCTGGAATGAAAAACCTCATCCTGAGAGCAGATGCGGCGGAGACGGAGTAATTGCGAGAAGGGGATGGCATTTTTGCAAGAGACAGGGTGAGAAGAGGAATAGTCCAGATAGCTGTGAGAGTCAGTAGGCTTATAGTGGATAAGCTGTCTCCAGAGACAGAGACAGAAAGATCTAGAAACGGGAGGGAGGTGTCGGAAATGGACCAGGTGAACTTGAGGGCAAGGTAAAAGTTGAAGGCAAAGTTAATAAAGTCAACGAGCTCAGCATGCGTGCAGGAAGCAGCGCCAATGCAGTCGTCGATGTAGCGAAGGAAAAGTGGGGGACAGATACCAGAATAGGCACGGAACATAGATTGTTCCACAAAGCCAACAAAAAGACAGGCATAGCTAGTGGGGGCCAGGGAACTTAAAATCATCGAAAAGTTTAAAAGCGTGAGAAGTGTCACGAACATAGGTAGGAAGTGATTGAACAAGGGGAGATAAAACAGTGTTGAGGTATGCAGAAACGAGTTCGGTGGGGCAGGAGCAAGCTGAGACTATAGGTCTGCCAGGACAGGCAGATTTGTGGATCTTGGGTAGGAGGTAGAAACGGGAAGTGCGAGGTGTGGGAACTGTAAGGTTGGTAACAGTGGATGGGAGATCTCCTGAGCGGATAAAGTCTGTCATGGTGTGGGAGACAATGGCCTGGTGCTCCTTAGTGGGGTCACGATTGAGGGGTAAATAAGAGGAGGTATCCGCGAGTTGTCGCTGTGCCTCGGCAAATCGTCTGATAACTTGGTTTGACGTCACAGTACACATTTGCCAGAAAACAGCTAGTCTCAATCTGCACTTGCCAGATCCTTTCTGATACCATCAAAATTGACCTTTCTCCAATTTAGAATCTCAAAGCGTGGACCAGGCCTATCTTTTATGCATATATACTTTGAAGCTAATATATTGTGCAAAGCATACCCCTAATAAACTTCTGTCACTTGCCCTGTCTCATTCCCTAATAGCAGGTCAAGAATTGCACACTCTCTTGTTGGGATGACTATGTACTGATTAAGGAAACTTTCCTGAACACATTTGACAAACTCCATCCCATCTAGTCCTTTTACAGTATAAGAGTCCCAGTCAATATGTGGAAAGTTAAAATCACATACTATAACAACCTTATGTTTCTTGCAATGGGCTGTGATTTCTCCACAAATTTTGTTCTACTAAATCCCTTGGACTGTTTCATGTTCTGTAATATAGCTCCACTAACATGGCCATACCCTTCTTATTTCTAGGTTCCACCCATAATGCGTCACTAGATGAATGCACCTGTCTGTCCTGACTGTGCACTGCTGTGACCTTTTCCCTGACTTGTAACGTCAGCCCTCCTCCTTAAATCCCTTCTGCTCTACCACGTCTAAAACAACAGAACCCTGGAATTTTGAGTCGCCAGTCTTGCCCCTCCTGCAACCAAGTCTCACTAATGGCTACAATATCATAATTCCATGTGTTGATAATGCCCTGAGCTCATCTACCTTTTCTGCAATACTACTTCCATTGAAATATACACAGCTCAGGACACCAGTTGCACTGTGATCAACCTTTGGATTCCTGACTTTGAGTTCTTAATAAGGTCTGTCTCCGCAGCCTCTCCACTAACTACTTTAGGACCCTGGTTCCCTTCTTCCTGCAAGTCTTGTTTAAGCTCCACTTTGCAGCACCAGCAAACCTTCCCACTAGGATGTTAGTCCCCTTCTGGCTCAGGTGTAAACAGCTTCTTCTGTACAGGTCTCACAGTCCCTGGAAGAGAACCCAATGATCCAAAAATCCTATGTTCTTCTTCTACACCAACTTCTTAGCCACATGTTGAACTGTATAATCTTCCTAGTTCTGGTCTCACTAGCACTTGGCATGGGTAGCAACCTTGAGATCACAACGCTGGAGGTCCTGCCCTTTAAATTGGCACCTAACTCCCTGAACTCCTTTTGCAGAACCTCGTCACTCTTCCTGCCTATTTCATTGATACCGTATGCACAGTGATCTCTGGCTGTTCACCCTTCCAATTGAGAATACTAAGGACTCGATCTGAGATGTCTCAGACTCTGACACCCAGGAGGTAACATACCATCCAGGAATCTCATTGTCATCCACCGAGCTTCCTTTTTATTCCCCTAACTAACAAATCCCCTATCACCACGGCTTGCCTCTTCTTCCCTCTTCCCCTCTGACTCACAGAGTTAGACTCAGTGCCAGAGATCTGACCACTGTAACTTTCCTCTGCTAGGTCATTTTCCCCCCAGCAGTATCCAAAGTGATATAACTGTTGTTGAGGGGGATGGCCACAGGGGTGCTCTGCACTGGCTGTTTAACCCCTTTCCCCTTCCTGACTGTTTCCTGAACCTTGGTGTAACTACCCCTCTATTCTTATCTATCACCCTCCTGAATGATCAAGAATTCATCCAGTTCCAGCTCCAAGTCCTTAACACAGAGCATTTCTTGCATGTGTATTTGTCAGGGACACTGGAGACACCCTGCCTTCCCACATCCCGCAAGAGGAGCATTCCACGATCCATCTCTACTGTTCTAACTGAGCAAATGTAAAGAAGGAAGAACAATGAACTATGGGATGGGGGGAGGGGGGAGCTCTACCTACAGGTTTTTTGCCCTCTCTCACTGATGCCTCTCCTCACTGAAGCCTTGAAGGGCTAAAGCCTAAACAATCTCCATGACCAGTCCAATGATGGCCACTCCAACAATGACCACTCTGCTTGCCCCGCCTTACTTTAATTTGTTCTTGCCAATCAATCCTGAATGCTGATTGTCTGCTGCTCAAAGCACCAAACTGCTACAAGTCGCTGCCATTTCTACTCAATCAACAAACCTAAGTGAGCCATGTTTTCTCAGTCTTCCGATCTCCGATTTGCTGCTGCTCAAAGCACCCAATTGCATGAGTCGGTGTCTTTTCTACTCAATTGGCAAATCTGAATGAGCTACGCCTTCTAAAGCTTCCAATCTTTGATTTGCTGCTGCTTGAAGTTTCTCTACTCTAATCCTTTCAAGGATTGACAGGTTCATTAATAAATCTTTTTGCACTCACTTTCTTAACCTGTATTCTACCTTCAAAGATTTGTGCACATAACAGTGCTACATTCATTTTAAAATTAGACCTTTATATTTGCTCTTAATTTTCCTCCCAGAATATATTGTATTACATTTGTCTATGTACACCAAAGTTCGTGTTATAATTATTATATGTCAAAAGGAAAGCAGTGGTCTTAGTACAAGTCCTTCCCTGGCTATGATTGTGGATTTAAAGACATCTACATATGAAGAAGCATTTGGGAGACTGGTGGGATGAATGCAAATAGATTTGCTGGTTGCTGCAGGACTGCAGGCATCTACTGCTGAGTGGGAACAGGGCATTTCTATGTGCCTTTTTCCCCACCTCCATCATCCCCATCTCCCAAACCACAGCAATTAGCTTTGGGTGGAGTCATACGGAGTTGGTAGTTTTCAACATTTCACTCACTCACTGAGAAAGAGGTGTCCAATCTTCCCATGTCTGCCTGCTGTCCTGTTGCAGCCATTTCTGCAATCACCTCCCACAATTAACTTTTGTTAATTTCTTTCTCATAAACAGTTTGGATAACAAACAGTTCTCAAGAATGGAACTCTGACATAACCTGTGTACTTGCCTGTACTGGGAAATATCTAGGTAGTATCTTTTTTTTTTGCCTGAGAATCAAGCTTTCATTTCACCAATTAAAGCTTCCATTTTTCGCCAATTAGAGCGATGAAGAAGATTGATATATCAAGGCAAATGAGGAGGGTGAGCTCCAATTGCCTACCTTCTGATCACTAGTAGGATCGCTGCTGTCAGAGAAGGGAGTCTGGGCTATTGCTGTGCCCAGAGAGGTTGGCCTCTGGGTCTCTCTCTTTCGATGATGTTGGAGGATGTTACCAAGGTTTTCTGCATTTATGGATTTGGACTATGGTCTGTGAACTTTTTTTCAGCCTTATAGTTTTTACATTCTGTGTTTTCTCCCATTCTTTCTTGTATTTTTGTTGTGTGGTCAGAGGGGTATTTGGGAGTCAATGTTCTAGTGGAGTTTTGTGTCGGGGGGGTCTGAGGATCGATATTCTTGTGGCTTTTTTGTTTTTTATGCTGGGAGAAGGGAGTTGGGGGCTGGTCTTGTGTTTTGTGTGGGGAGAGGGGTTTTGGGGGCTGATGATTGTGTTATTTTTTTGTGCGGGGGTGGGTTTGCTGTTTCTCTGAACTGTCTTCTGTGGTTTTGCCATGTTTCATGGCTATCTGGAGAAGAAGAATCTGAGTTGTATATTGCATACATTGAATTGAATTGACTTTATTACTTACATTCTTCGTATACATGAGGAGTAAAAATCTTTACATTGCATCTCTGTCTGAATGTGCAATTTATAGTAATTTATAATAAATAGTATGTACAACAGAACAGTCGATATAGCATAGAAATGCAATTATAGCAGCATGAATTAATCAGTCTGATGGCCTGATGGAAGAAACTGTCCCGGAGCCTGTTGGTCCTGGCTTTTATGCTGTGGTGCCGTTTTCTCAATGGGAGCAACTGGAACAGTTTGTGGTTGGGGTGACTCGGGTCCCCAATGATCCTTTGGGCGCTTTTTACATGGCTGTCTTTGTAAATGTCCTGAATAGTGGGAAGTTCACGTCTACAGATGCGCTGAGCTGTCCACACCACTCCCTGCACAGTCCTGCGATTGGGGGAAGTACAGTTCCCATACCAGGCAGTGATGCAGCCAGTCGGGATGCTCTCAATTGTGCCCCAAAAAGAAAGTTCTTAGGATTTGGGGGCCCATACCAAACTTCCTCAGCCGTCTGAGGTGAAAGAGGTGCTGTTGTGCCTTCTGCACCACACAGCCGGTATGTACAGAGCACATGAGATCCTTGGTGATGTGTATGCTGAGGAACTTAAAGCCTTTCACCCTCTCAACCCCAGATCCACTGATGTCAGTAGGGGTTAGCCTGTTTCCATCCCTTCTGTAGTCCACAACCAGCTCCTTTGTTTTTGCCACATTGAGGGAGAGGTTGTTTTCTTGACACCACTGTGTCAGGGTGATGATTTATCTGTAGGGTGCCTCATTATTATTTGAGATTAGGCCAATCAGTCGTCAGCAAATTTAATTAGCAGATTGGAGCTGTAGGTGGCGACACCGTCATGGGTGTACAGAGAGGAAAGGAGGGGGCTTAGTACACAGCCCTGAGGGGCAGAGGTGAGGGAGCCCACTCTTACCACCTGTCATAATAAAATAACCTTTGAACCTTTACCTAGGCCACTCATAATATTGTATTCTTCCTTTTAATCTTTTCTTGGGTCTCTGTTCCAGAAAAGAGTTAAGATCTCCTGCCAATTTAATCTTCCCATAACAAAAATTCTTTCAATTCAGAAAATATATCCTTGTATATTTTCTCTGTGTGTTGTCCTTCGCAATCAAATGCTCTTGTGGGCTCGTAACTGGAACTGTATGCTGAAGCTTGACTTAGTTACAACATGATCACCCTGCTCTAATTTTCTTCAACTTGTCCAATCAGCATTATGTATGCCTTAATCACCTTATCTTGTTCTGCTGCCTTCAGTGATCTGTGGACCATCGTTCCAAAGTCCATCTGCTTCTCTGCATGTCTTTTTATCCTCCTATTCTCTCGCCATGCTTAATCTGCTCAAATACATTATTGCTCACTTTTTTTTAATATATAAGATTGAATTCCATTTGCTGCTACTTTGCCCTCCATTGGTATAATTCTGAAGTTTGCTTTTTGCTGCTTCATTACCAACCACACAGTCAGTTTCTGTTTCATGTACACATTACTTAATCATGTTCTGTACATTTAATCCCAAATCATTATTTCCACCATAAAAAGAGAGGTATTTAATATTGAGTCCTGTGGAACTATAATTCACATAGCCTTCTATTCACTAAAGCTTGTTACCATCTTCCATTGCTAATTTTGTATTTAATATTGATTTCAGTACATTGTTTGCAACATTTTGACCTTTCATCTCAGTTATCAAGAACTTTTAAGTTCCACACAGAGCACAAATATCAGCCCCTTTTTTTTTCCCCAAAAAAGATATCAAGACATTTACTTAACATACCCAAGCTGATTCTCCATGATTAATCATTAACTAATTTGTAACTTTATAAATCATAACTAATCAAGTCAGAAATTTGACTGTATGGAAACTCTCCCCTGCATTTTTCAAACTGATGATATTTAAAAAGTTTAATTGTATTCATTAATGACTAGATACAATATTTGTTAATTTGGTTTATTTATAGGTAGTGTTGGGATGATTACTCAATGAAATGGAAGAATTGTAGCAATTGTATGTGGAGTGAGACAATGTTGGTAGTTTTAGAAAGCAATTGTTTTTGATTCAGGGAGAAATCAGTTGATGGACAATTATCAGGAACAGAACCCATGTGGGGATTGCCTGTTTATTAGACTAAGTGACTGGCCTTTAAACATTCAGTCAATACATTTACAGCTTTTTTATCTAATTGCATCATGTTAACATTCTTCCAGTCCTCCAGCTCTATACAATTAGAAAATTATAACCTTTGTTATTTCTGTTTTTCCTTCCTATACATTCAAATTCTTGGAGTGCATTTCATCCAGACCTTGTAGCTTTATGTATTTATGGAACAGACTGGTTTTCCCTTTATTTTACCAGCCACGTTTTTCAATTCCCTCTCTTTACTTCAGAATCAGGTTTATTATCGCCGACATGTGACGTGAAATTTGTTAATTTAGCAGCGGCAGTTCAATGCAATACATAATCTAGCAGAACAAAAAAAAATACATAAATAAGTAAATCAATTACAGTATACGTATATTGAATAGATTTTTTAAAATGTGCAAAAACAGAAATACTGTATATTTTAAAAGTGAGGTAGTGTCCAAAGATTCAATGTCCGTTTAGAAATCGGATGGCAGAGGGGAAGAAGCTGTTCCTGGATCGCAGAGTGTGTGCCTTCAGGCTTCTGTACCTTCTACCTGATGATGGTAACAGTGAAAAAAGGGCATTCCCTGAGTTCTGGAGGCCCTTAACAATGGACACTGCCTTTCTGAGACACCGCTCCCTGAAGATGTCCTGAGTACTATGTAGGCTAGTACCCAAGATGGAGATGACTAGATTTACAACCTTCTGCAGCTTTTTTTGGTCCTGTGCAGTAGCCTCTCCATACCAGACAGTGATGCAACCTGTTAGAATGCTCTCCACGTACTGTAGAAGTTTCTGAGTGTATTTGTTGACATACCAAATCTCTTCAAACTCCTAATAAAATATAGCCGCTGTCTTGCCTTCTTTGTAACTGTTTTGATATGTTGAGACCAGGTTAGATCCTCAGAAATTTTGACACCCAGGAACTTGAAACTGCTCACTCTCTCCACTTCTGTGTTCCTTCATCTTACCCTTCCTGAAGTCTACAATCAGCTCTTTCGTCTTACTGACATTGAGTACCAGGTTGTTGCTGTGGCACCACTCCACTAGTTGGCATATCTCACTCCTGTATGCCCTCTCGTCACCACCTGAGATTCTACCAACAATTGTTTTATTGTCAGCAAATTTATAGATGGTGTTTGAGCTATACCTAGCTGCACAGTTATGTGTATATAAAGAGTAGAGCAGTGGGCTAAGCACACCCTGAGCACTTCCCTAATTTTCAATTATTTCTTATATGATTCTTATTCAGGGTTGTGCTTTTTTTTAGCATGATGAATACTTTGCATTGAAAAGGTCTTGAGTAATTGAGTAATTCCAGCCTGCTGAAATGCTTTTTATCATTCTTGTTATAACTGTAGATTGTGTGTTAAATCTGCAGCAATTTTTTTCTCTGCTGCACTAATGGTTTGCGGAATGCCTCCAGTTGTTTCAAGTGCAAAATAATTTTAACTTTGTGGAAGTGGCTATTGGTGCATTTTGGGAAGTGCCTGGAAATCAAGGAGAACAGCTTCATGTTTGAAATGGGAGCGATTGGGAACATGACTGACATTGCAAAGTTTATAAGATAATACAGATGGGAGTTATTCCCAAAAGTGAGGTTTACAGGATTGTTGAGGTGTAGTTACTGGGGATGGGTCTGAAAACACAGGTGTTGAGATTTGGTAATGTGGGGTGGATGGACTGGTATATGGGCAGCTCATTGGTTTTCTAGTACAAACAATAAATGAAAATAATAGTTGACATTCTCTCCCCCCCCCCCCCCCGGCCCCAGGTTGCTTTGACTAGTTCTGTTGAATAAAAGATGGTTGTACATGTTGATGGAACAGCCATTGCTGGAGTGGACAGTGTTAGGGTAGTTACTTGAGGTTTTAGCTCTTCGACGCTTCAGCACGAAAGACTTGAGTGAAAGAAGGCAAAAATCTGTTGGTCGACTTTTTTTCTTCCAGTTTATTTATTGTTTTTCCTACTTTATGTTTGCTCAGTTAGAACAGTAGGAATGCAAGGCAGGATAGTTGAATGCACCTCTTGCAGGATATGGGAAGGTATCGAGACCTGCGGTGTTCCTGACGACTACATCGGCAAGAAGTGCATCCAACTCCAGCTTCTAACATTCCACATGAAGGAGGTGAAGCTGCAACTGGGTGTACTCCAGATCATTCAGGAGGCTGAGGGGGTGATAGATAGAACATATAAAGAGGTGCAGGGCACAGTAGTCTGGGTGACAGTCAGGAAGGGGAAAAGGGTTAAACAGCCAGTGTGAATCCCCCTCACAACACGTGGGTACTGTTGGGGGAGATGAGCTAACAGAAGAAAGGCACAGTGGTCAGGTCTCCATCACTGACTCTGGCTCTGTGACTCAGTAGGGAAAGGGGGAGAAGAGACCAACTGCGCTGATAGGGGATTCATTAGTGAGGGAACAGAAAGAGGCTCAGTGGATGAGAATGAAGTTCCCAGATGGTATGTTGCTTCCCATGTGCCAGGCTCTGGGACACTTTGGATTCAGTCCACAGCATTCTTAAGTGGGAGGGTGAGCTACCCAGAGGATGTGACCTGTGTAGGTACCAATGACATGGGTAGGATGAGTGATGAGGTTTTGCAAAGTGAGTTCAGGGTGTAGGTGCTAAGCTAAAGGATAGGACCTGCAGGGTTGTGATCTCAGGATTGCTACCCATGCCATGTGCTAGTGGGGCCAGAAATAGGAAGATCATACAGTTTAACACGTGGCTAAGGAACTGGTGTAGGAGGGAGAATGTCAGATTTTTGGATAATTGGGCTCTCTTCCAGGGAAGGTGGGACCTGTAGAGAAGAGATGGCTTGCCACTTGAACTGGAGGGGCCCTAATATCCTAGCTTAAACTAAAGTTGCAGGGGAATGGGAGCCAGAGTGTCAAAACAGATAATAGAAAGGTTGTGGAGACATGTTGTTAAGACATCAGAGGAGTCAGGAATCAGATTTGGCATGGTGGGATTGATGTTCTGAACTGCTTATATTACAATGCAAGAAGTATCATAGGAAAGGCAGATGAGCTCCGGGTGGATCAACACCTGGATACATGATATTGTAGCCATTAGTGAGACTTGTGCTTGCAAGAGGGACAGGATTGGCAGCTCAGTATTCTAGGATTCTGTTGTTTCAGACGCAGCAGAGCAAGGGGGATTATTAGTGGAGGGGTGGCGTTACTAGTCGGAAAATGTTACGCAGTTCAGACGGATTGAAGAACTCATCTGGTGAGGCTTTGTGGGTGGAACTGAGGAATAAGAAAAGTATGACCACATAAATGGGACTATATTATAGACTACCCAACAGTCTGTGGGATTTAGAGGAACAAATTTATAGAGAGATTGCAGACTGTTGGAAAAAGCAAGGTTGTGATAGTAGGTGATTTTAATTTTGCACATTTTGACTGGGACTTCCATAGTGTTAAAGGACTAGATGGGATAGAGTTTGTCAGATTTATTCAGGAAAGTTTCCTTAATCAATATGTAGAAACCCCAAAGAGAGTATGTGTGACACTTGATCTCCTATTAGGGAATAAGCCTGGATAGATGACAGAAATTTGCGTAGAACAGTTTGTATCCAGTGATCACAGTGCCTTTAATTTCAAAGTAAATATACAAAAAAAAATGGTCTGGCCCGCAGGGTGAGACTCTCATTCAGTGTGGATTGGGACAGGCTGTTTTTTGGCAAAGGTGCACTTGGTAAGTGCGAGGCCTTCAGAAGTGAAACTTTGAGAGTACAAATCTTCTATGTGCTTGTCAGAATTAAAGGTAAAGATAACAGGTGTAGGGAACCTTGGTTTTCAAGAGGTATTGAAGCCCTGCTTAAGAAAGGGAGGTAAGTGCAGAAATTGGAGGGGTCGTAGCAGAGATATTTAAATCATCCTTGGGAACAGGTGAGGTAATGAAGGATTGCAGGATAGCTAATGTTGTTCCACTGTTTAAGAAAAGCTCTGGAAATAAACCAGGAAATTATAGGCCAGTGAGCCTGACGTTAGTCAGAATGTTATTGGAAGCTATACTAAAGTACTGGCTATGAGTATTTGGATGGACAGTGACTGATTAGGGATAGTCAGTATGGCTTCATGCCATGGTAAGTCGTGTCTAACCAGTCTTAGAAGTTTTTGAGAAAGTTACCAGGAAATGTGATGAAGGCAAGGTCAAGAAGGTTCAGCCACTTGGCATTCAAGATGAGGTTTAGATTAATTTGAATTAGACATTGACTTTGTGGAAGAAGCCAGAGAGTGGTAGTAGATGGTTGCCTCTCTGACTGGAGGCCTGTGACTAGTGAAGTGCTGCAGGGATCAGTGCTGAGTCCGTTGTTGTTTGTTACCTAAATCAATGATCTGGATGATAATATAGTTAACTGGATCAGTAAATTTGCAGATGACAAGATTGGGGGGTGTCGTGGACAGTGAGGAAGGCTATCAGAGCTTGCCGTGGGATCTGGACCAGCTGAAAAATGGGATGAGAAATGTCAGATGGAATTTACTGCAGGAAAGTGCAAGGTGTTGCACTTTGATAGGACCAACCAGGGTAGCTCTTACACAGTGAACAGTAGGGCACTGAGGAATGTGGTAGAAGAAAAGGATCTGGGAATACAGGTCCATAATTCATTGAAAGTGGTGGCACAGGTAGATAGGGTTGTAAGGAAAGCTTTTGGCACATTGGCCTTCATAGGGTTGTATAGAGTACAGGAGGTGGGATGTTATGTTGAAGTTGTCTAAGACATTAGTGAGGCCTAATTTGGAGTATTGTGTGCAGTTTAGGTCACCTACCTACAGGAAAAATGTAAACAAGGTTGAAAGCAAATTTACAAGGATGTTGCCGGGTCTGAAGGACCTGAATTATAAAGAAATATTGAGTAGGTTAGAACTTTATTTCTTGGAACGTAGAAGATTGAGGAGAGATTTGATAGAGGTATACAAAATTGAGGGGTACAGAAAGGGTAAATGCAAACAAACTTTTTCCACTGGGGTTGGGTGGGACTACACTTAGTGGTCATGGGTTAAGGGTAAAAGATGAAAAGTTTAAGGGGAACATGAGGGGAAACTCAGAGGGTTGTGAGTGTGTGGAATGCGCTGCCAGCAGAAGTGGTGCATGCAAGCTCGATTTCAATGTTTAAGAGAAATTTAGATAGGTACATCAATAGCAAACGTATGGAGGGCTATCGGTCAGTTGCAGGTTGATGTGACTAGGCACCTTAAGCGGTTCAGCACAGGTTAGGTGGGTCAAAGGGCCAGTTTCTGTGCTGTACCTTTCTATGACTCTACGTTGGAAGGTACAGAAGGTGATGTGTACAAAGTAATCTGCATATTGCACTATACAGGTGTCCCCCGCTTTTCGAACGTTCAGTTTACGAAACCTCACTGTTCTGAAAGACCTACATTAGTTCCCTGCTTTCGCTAACAGAAGGTGTTTTCACTGTTACGAAAAGGCAGCGCACGATAAAAAAACAGCGCGTGCCCCGAGCAGCCGCTCTCCCCTGGATTTGGAGTGGTATTCTCACTGGCATTGCTTAAACACGTGCCTGTGAGCAGCCATTTGCAGGATGAGTTCTAAGGTATCGGAAAAGCCTAAAAGAGCTCATAAGGGTGTTACACTTAGCGTAAAACTAGACATAATCAAGCGTTTCGATCGTGGTGAACGAAGTAAGGACAAAGTGAGCTTGGCCTGTGGAAGTTGATGAAGATGATGTTGAAGAGGTTTTGGCATCCCATGACCAAGAACTGATAGATGAAGAGCTGATGCAATTGGAAGAGGAAAGGATAACAATCGAAACCAAATGCAGTAGCGAACGGACTGAAAGTGAACTTGTCCAGGAACTGAACGTGAAGCAACTGCGTGAGATTTTCGCTGTAATGATAAAGTACGACTTTAATTTTGAAAGGGTACGGAGGTTTAGGGCATATTTGCAAGATGGTTTGAGTGCTTACAAAGAACTGTAAGATAGAAAAATGCGTGAGGCTGGCAGTCAAGCAAGCCTTCCACGTCAGCCACAGCAGACGACGAACCTCGACCTTCGATATTGAGGCAGGCAGACATAGGAGAAGATGAGTTGCCTGCCCTGATGGAAACAGACGACGAGATGACACCCCAGTATTCCACCACCCCGGGCCACGGACAGATACCGATCTGCGGAGAATGCAGCAGTAGCTGGGAGACACACAGCACATCTTGAAGGAAAAAAGTCGAAATAAACATGCTAATTAATTAGCTTGTTTATTCTGGCTTTTTTCTTAAAGATGTGTTCGGTGTGTCCCTGGCACCACTGGACTGCTGCATGCTTCGTGGATCGGTGTCGGTTCGCTGCCCGGAGGGTGGGGGCCACTGCACCACCCCAACCTCCGACCCAGCCTAACACACCATCGTCAGTGTGCTGTGCGCTGTCTTCCCAATTCCGGTAAGTGATACTACACTGTACATACATTATTTCTACTTTATATAGGCTGTGTATTTTTATGTGTTATTTGGTATGATTTGGCAGCTTCATAGCTTAAAGGTTACTGGAGAGAGTGTTTTTGCCAACAGCGCTTGCGTGAGATTTTCGCTACGGAGAACAGTGCAGGCAATGATTGTGGAAAAGTATTTCTACTTTATATAGGCTGTGTATTTATCATATCATTCCTGCTTTTACTATATGTTACTGTTATTTTAGGTTATGTGTTATTTGGCATGATTTGGTAGGTTATTTTTGGGTCTGCGAGCGCTCACAAATTTTTCCCATATAAATTAATGGTAATTGCTTCTTCGCTTTATGGCATTCCGGCTTACGAACCGTCTCATAAGAACGCTCTACCTTCGGATGGCAGGGGAAACCTGTAATCAATAAATTGATTTCCAAGTTAGGTTTTAATTCAATGTGACAAAATTGGACTTGGTAGTGTTTTTTTGGACAGGACAAGGACTATGAGAAGTTCAAAATGATATCTGTCATTTGTTTGTACACTCTTGTCAGCTACAAGTTATGGCATCATATTGACAGCAGCATGAGTACACCAAACATTTAGTGAAGTATGAAGAGTTATCAGATCATAACATCGTTTGGCAAACAACCTTTTGATGTTACCTGTCCAACAATAAGATCTCTTAAACACTCGTAAGGAAATGTGTCACGCTTCAGGTAAATCCCACCTTCAGTTCTGTTCATAGGGATTATTGGCTATTTAATGGTTAATGGCAGTTTATTACTATTGACTGATGCTGCAATTCTACAAGTGTTTAGTATTTTCCAGAGTTGGTCTAGGTGGCAGAAGTCTGCAGGTGGTGGTGTTGCAACCATTAAAAGACTATACAGATGATTTCTATGTTACAGGGGTGGGGGTTTGTGTTATTGGAAAATAATCCGTATTGTGATTTTCTTTTCATAATGCAAAACTATGTCATCGATGCATGCTTCAAGAAATGTGAGTTGAAAAAAAAAGTGATTATTCATTTACCTTTTTCCACATGAGTTTAAATGTTTGGGAAGTGATTTGTAAATTATGCAAGGGCAAATTTCCATAACCTAGATATGGAGATTGTTGGACCATGCATGTAGAAAATGGGCACACAATGGAATCCAAATTATACCAGTCTTATTGATAAATCAGACTATTATTGTCGCATGTCTCAAGGTGCAGTGTAAAACTTTGTTTTGCATGGTGTGCATATAGGTCATTTTATGATAATGCATTGAAGTATTACAAAGGAAAGTAATAACAGAATGCAGAACAATGTGTTACAGAGAAAGTGCAGGAAGGCAATAAAGTCATAATGAGGTACATTGTGAGGTCAAAAGTCTATCTTATTGTACCAGGGGACTGTTCAACAGTCTTATGATAGAAACTGTCCTTGAACCTCTCGGTGCATGATTCAGGCTTTTGTATCTTTTGCCTGATAGGAGGATGATGATGTGTTGGGCTGTGTCAAAACTCTGCAGTTTCTTGCAGTCTTGGGCAGAGCAGTTACAATATCAAGCTGTGATGCATCTGGATAGGATACTTTCTATAGAACATGAATAAAATATTGATGATGGTCAAAGGGGACATGTCAAATTTCTTTAACCACTTGAGGAAGTAGGGGTGCTGGTATGCTGTCTTAGCCATGGTACTTATGTGGTTAGACTGGTGCAGGCTTTTAATGAAGCTCACTTCCAGAGACTTGAAGTCCTCAACTCTCTTGACCTCAGCACGACTGATATGAGCAGGAGCGTGTGCATCACCCCCACTTTCCTGAAACCAATGATCAGCTCTGTTTTGCCTATATTGTGGGAAAGGTTGTTGTCATGATATCATTCCACAAGGCTCCTTATCTCCGTTCTATACTCTGATTCCTTGGTATTTGAGATTTGGCCCAATGGTGCTATCATCTGCAAACATGTCAATGGAGTTTGAGCAGAATCTGGCCGCACAATTGTGAGTGTATAAGGGGTAAAGTATAAAGCCTTTGTTAGACCATATCTTAAAATATATATCACTCAGGAAGAGTGCTACTGCATTTGGTAGTGGAAAAACGAAATTCAAAGTGTTTGTGTTGCTGATTGTTATGCATACTGTAATTCACAGCCATGATGGCAAAGGTCTAAAATTGCATTCTCTTGATCTCCTTAACAACGTTCAATTCCCTGGCCCTGATCACCTTATTTTCACCATGGATGTCCCCTATACACTTCTATCCCCCATCAAGAAGGCTTTAAAGCTCTCTGCCTCTTTCTTTTCAGCAGACCTGACCAGTTCTCCTCCACCAATATCCTTCTCCACCTGGTGGAACTGGTCCTAACCCTCAACAGTTCCCCTTTTGGCTCCTTCCACTTTCTCCAAGCTCGAGACGTAGCTATGCCTGCCTTTCCTTTTGCAACGTCAAACAATGTTTATGCTCCCCAACTCTTTCTGCACGACATTGGTGACTGCATTGGTCCTGCTTCATACACCCATGCTGAGCTCGTCAATTTCATCAACTTTGCCTCCAACTTCCACCCAGCCCTTAAATTCACTGGATCCATTTCTGACAGCTCTCTGTCCTTTTTCAATCTCTCTGTCTCCATCTCTGGAGACAGACTATATACCGATATCTTTCATAAGCCGACCAATTCCAATGGGTATCTTGACTATACCTCTACCCACCCTACCTCCTTTAAAAAAAAATGCCATTCCCTTTTCTCAGTTCCTTTGTCTCTGCCGCATCTGTTCCCAGGATGAGGCTTTCCTTTCCAGGACATCAGAGATGTCCTCCTTATTCATTTCCTCCACCATTGATGATGCCTTCACCTGTATCTCCTCCATTTCCTGGACATCCAAGCTCGCACCATCTTCCTGTTGCCTTAACAATGCTAGAGTTCCTCTTGTCCTCACCTACCACCCCTTAGCCTCCACATTCAATACATCAATCTGTGCAACTTCTGTCATCTTCAACAGGACCCTACCATCAAACACAGCTTTACCTCTTCCTTCCCTCCCTCCCCCCCACTCTGTTTTTGCGCAGGGATCGCCCCTCTGTTTTCCTTGTTCATTCGTCCCTTCCACATTATCTCCCTTCTGGCACTTATCCCTGCGAACTGAGGAAGTGCTACACCTACCCATTCATCTCCTCCCTTCCCTCCATTCAGAGCCCCAAACACTCCTTCCTGGTGAGGCAACACTTTGCTTGCAAATCTGTTGGGGTCATCTTCTGTTCCTGATGCGGCGTCCTCTACAGTGGTGAGACCTGACGCAGATTGGGAACACTTTGTCGAGCACGTCCATTGCATCTGCAAAAAGCAGGATTTCCCAGTGACCAACCATTTTAATTTCATTCCCCATTCCCATTCCAATATGTCACTCCTCTTCTGCCACGATGGGACACTGTCACGTTGGAGGAGTAGCACCTTGTATACCATCTAGATAACCTTCAACCTTTTGGCATAAACATCGACTTCTTAACTCCGGTAATATTCTCCCTCCCCTCTTCAATTTCCTACTCTGTCACCCACCTGACCTCTTCTTTTCCTCCTCCTCACCTATCTATCATCTCCCCCTGGCGCCCCTCCTCCTTTCCTTTCTCCTGTAGTCCACTCTCCTCTCCCATTCAATTCCTTCTTCTCCAGCCCTTTATCTTTTCCACCGATCACCTCCCGGTTTCTTACTTCATTCCCCCCTCCCCCACCCACCTGGCTTCATCTATCACCTTCTGGATTGTACGCCTTCCCTTCCCCCTTCTTTTCCAGTCCCGATGAAGGATCTCAACAGGAAACATTGACTGTTTATTCATTTCCATAGATGTGGCCTGACCTGCTGAGTTCCTCCAGCATTTTGTGTATTTTGTTCTGGGTTTCCATCATCTGCAGAATCTCTTGTGTCTAACATTACATTGTCACATTCTGAACTCCCTCTGCTAGTTATCCTATTGGTGTCCCCTTCCTTCGGTTCTTGCTCCTCAACTACTTGCTATATGGCTGCCAGTAAGATGTGTATCCTATAATTGACAGGAAGTGCGGCAGGTAGCAAATCTTCAGTTAATGAAGTGGTCCATCTCCATATGCTGCTTGCAATCTGCGATAAGCAGCAACATCTGTCAGATCCTGAATTGTGGTTAGTTCTACAACTGGGTTGTACAACTTAGTTCTGCAATTGAGTTGGCTACAACTGGGATCCAAGTTGACGCAAGTGCCCTCGATGAATCTTGACAAATATAGGCTGTTCCCATGCATCAAGCACTTCAAGTCACCTCAGTAGCCCTCGCAAATCTCCCCACCAGGATATTGGTCCCCCTAGGATTCAAGTGTAACCCGTCCTTTTTGTACAGATCACACCTGCGCCAAAAGAGGTCCCAATGATCCAAAAACTTGAATCCCTGCCCCCTGCTCCAATCCCTCAGCCACGCATTTATCCTCCACCTCATTGCATTCCTACTCTCACTGTCGCATGGCACAGGCAGTAATCCCAAGATACCGTTGGGATCACAGAGACATGGCTCCAGGGTGACCAAGGATGGGAGCTCAACATTCAGGGATATTCAATATTCAGGAGGGATAGACATGAAAGAAAAGAAGGTGGGGTAGCATTGCTGGTTAGAGAGGAGATTAACGCAATAGAAAGGAAGGACATTAGCCGGGAGGATGTGGAATCGATATGGGTAGAGCTGCATAACATTAAGGGGCAGAAAACGCTGGTGGGAGTTGTGTACAGGCCACCTAACAGTAGTAGTGAGTTTGGGGATGGTATTAAACAGGAAATTAGAAATGCGTGCAATAAAGGAACAGCAGTTATAATGGGTGACTTCAATCTACATATAGATTGGGTGAACCAAATTGGTAAGGGTGCTGAGGAAGAGGATTTCTTGGAATGTACGCGGGATGGTTTTTTGAACCAACATGTCGAGGAACCAACCAGAGAGCAGGCTATTCTAGACTGGGTATTGAGCAATGAGGAAGGGTTAATTAGCAATCTTGTCGTGAGAGTCCCCTTGGTTAAGAGTGACCATAATATGGTGGAATTCTTCATTAAGATGGAGAGTGACATAGTTAATTCAGAAACAAAGGTTCTGAACTTAAAGAAGGGTAACTTTGAAGGTATGAGACGTGAATTAGCTAAGATAGACTGGCAAATGACACTTAAAGGGTTGACAGTGGATATGCAATGGCAAGCATTTAAAGGTTGCATGGATGAACTACAACAATTGTTCATCCCAGTTTGGCAAAAGAATAAATCAGGGAAGGTAGTGCACCCGTGGCTGACAAGGGAAATTAGGGATAGTATCAATTCCAAAGAAGAAGCATACAAATTAGCCAGAAAAAGTGGCTCACCTGAGGACTGGGAGAAATTCAGAGTCCAACAGAGGAGGACAAAGGGCTTAATTAGGAAAGGGAAAAAAGATTATGAGAGAAAACTGGCAGAGAACATAAAAACGGACTGTAAAAGCTTTTATAGGTATGTGAAAAGAAAAAGATTGGTTAAAACAAATGTAGGTCCCCTACAGACAGAAACAGGTGAATTGATTATGGGGAGCAAGGACATGGCAGACCAATTGAGTAACTACTTTGGTTCTGTCTTCACTAAGGAGGACTTAAATAATCTTCTGGAAATAGTAAGGGACAGAGGGTCCAGTGAGATGGAGGAACTGAGGGAAATACATGTTAGTAGGGAAGTCGTGTTAGGTAAATTGAAGGGATTGAAGGCAGATAAATACCCAGAGCCGGATGGTCTGCATCCCAGAGTGCTTAAGGAAGTAGCCCAAGAAATAGTGGATGCATTAGTGATAATTTTTCAAAACTCTTTAGATTCTGGACTAGTTCCTGAGGTTTGGAGGGTGGCTAATGTAACCCCACTTTTTAAAAAAGGAGGGAGAGAGAAACCAGGAAATTATAGCCTAACATCGGTGGTGGAGAAAATGCTAGAGGCAGTTATCAAAGATGTGATAACAGCACACTTGGAAAGCGGTGAAATCTTCGGACAAAGTCAGCATGGATTTGTGAAAGGAAAATCATGTCTGACGAATCTCATGGAATTTTTTGAGGATGTAACTAGTAGAGTGGATAGGGGAGAACCAGTGGATGTGGTATATTTGGATTTTCAAAAGGCTTTTGACAAGATCCCACACAGGAGGTTAGTGTGCAAACTTAAAGCACACGGTATTGGGGGTAAGGTATTGATGTGGATAGAGAATTGGTTGGCAGATAGGAAGCAAAGAGTGGGAATAAACGGGACCTTTTCAGAATGGCAGGCAGTGGCTAGTGGGGTACCGCAAGGCTCAGTGCTGGGACCCCAGTTGTTTACAATATATATTAATGACTTAGATGAGGGAATTAAATGCAGTATCTCCAAGTTTGCGGATGACACGAAGCTGGGTGGCAGTGTTAGCTGTGAGGAGGATGCTAAGAGGAGGCAGGGTGACTTGGATAGGTTAGGTGAGTGGGCAAATTCATGGCAGATGCAATTTAATATGGATAAATGTGAGGTTATCCACTTTGGTGGCAAGAACAGGAAAACAGATTATTATCTGAATGGTGGCCGATTAGGAAAAGGGGAGGTGCAACGAGACCTGGGTGTCATTATACACCAGTCATTGAAAGTGGGCATGCAGGTACAGCAGGCGGTGAAAAAGGCGAATGGTATGCTGGCATTCATAGCAAGAGGATTCGAGTACAGGAGCAGGGAGGTACTACTGCAGTTGTACAAGGCCTTGGTGAGACCACACCTAGAGTATTGTGTGCAGTTTTGGTCCCCTAATCTGAGGAAAGACACCCTTTCCATAGAGGGAGTACAAAGAAGGTTCACCAGATTGATTCCTGGGATGGCAGGGCTTTCATATGATGAAAGACTGGATCGACTAGGCTTATACTCGTTGGAATTTAGAAAATTGAGGGGGGGATCTTACTGAAACATAGAAACATAGAAAATAGGTGCAGGAGTAGACCATTCGGCCCTTTGAGCCTGCACCGCCATTTATTATGATCATGGCTGATCATCCAACTCAGAACCCTGCCCCAGCCTTCCCTCCATACCCCCTGATCCCCGTAGCCACAAGGGCCATATCTAACTCCCTCTTAAATATAGCCAATGTACTGGCCTCAACTGCTTCCTGTGGCAGAGAATTCCACAGATTCACCACTCTCTGAGTGAAGAAGTTTTTCCTAATCTCGGTCCTAAAAGACTTCCCCTTTATCCTCAAACTGTGACCCCTCGTTCTGGACTTCCCCAACATCGGGAACAATCTTCCTGCATCTAGCCTGTCCAATCCCTTTAGGATTTTATACGTTTCAATCAGATCCCCCCTCAATCTTCTAAATTCCAACGAGTACAAGCCCAGTTCATCCAGTCTTTCTTCATATGAAAGTCCTGCCAGCCCAGGAATCAATCTGGTGAACCTTCTTTGTACTCCCTCTATGGCAAGGATGTCTTTCCTCAGATTAGGGGACCAAAACTGCACACAATACTCCAGGTGTGGTCTCACCAAGGCCTTGTACAACTGCAGTAGTACCTCCCTGCTCCTGTACTCGAATCCTCTCGCTATAAATGCCAGCATACCATTTGCCTTTTTCACCACCTGCTGTACCTGCATGCCCACTTTCAATGACTGGTGTATAATGACACCCAGGTCTCATTGCACCTCCCCTTTTCCTAATGGGCCACCATTCAGATAATAATCTGTTTTCCTACTTTTGCCACCAAAGTGGATAACTTCACATTTATCCACATTAAATTGCATCTGCCATGAATTTGCCCACTCACCCAACCTATCCAAGTCACTCTGCATCCTCTTAGCATCCTCCTCACAGCTAACACTGCCACCCAGCTTCGTGTCATCTGCAAACTTGGAGATGCTGCATTTAATTCCCTCATCCAAGTCATTAATATATATTGTAAACAACTGGGGTCCCAGCACTGAGCCTTGCGGTACCCCACTAGTCACCGCCTGCCATTCTGAAAAGGTCCCGTTTATTCCCACTCTTTGCTTCCTGTCTGCTAACCAATTCTCCATCCACATCAATACCTTACCCCAATACCATGTGCTTTAAGTTTGCACACTAATCTCCTGTGTGGGACCTTGTCAAAAGCCTTTTGAAAATCCAAATATACCACATCCACTGGTTCTCCCCTATCCACTCTACTGGTTACATCCTCAAAAAATTCTATGAGATTCGTCAGACATGATTTTCCTTTCACAAATCCATGTTGACTTTGATGATTTCACTGCTTTCCAAATGTGCTGTTATCACATCTTTGATAACTGACTCCAGCAGTTTCCCCACCACCGATGTTAGGCTAACCGGTCTATAATTCCCCGGTTTCTCTCTCCCTCCTTTTTTAAAAAGTGGGGTTACATTAGCCACCCTCCAATCCTCAGGAACTAGTCCAGAATCTAACGAGTTTTGAAAAATTATCACTAATGCATCCACTATTTCTTGGGCTACTTCCTTAAGCACTCTGGGATGCAGACCATCTGGCCCTGGGGATTTATCTGCCTTCAATCCCTTCAATTTACCTAACACCACTTCCCTACTAACAAGTATTTCGCTCAGTTCCTCCATCTCACTGGACCCTCTGTCCCCTACTATTTCTGGAAGATTATTTATGTCCTCCTTAGTGAAGACTGAACCAAAGTAATTATTCAATTGGTCTGCCATGTCCTTGCTCCCCATAATCAATTCACCTGTTTCTGTCTGTAGGGGACCTACATTTGTCTTTACCAGTCTTTTCCTTTTTACATACCTATAAAAGCTTTTACAGTCAGTTTTTATGTTCCCTGCCAGTTTTCTCTAATAATCTTTTTTCCCTTTCCTAATTAAGCCCTTTGTCCTCCTCTGCTGAACTCTGAATTTCTCCCAGTCCTCAGGTGAGCCACTTTCTCTGGCTAATTTGTATGTTTCTTCTTTGGAATTGATACTATCCCTAATTTCTCTTGTCAGCCACGGGTGCACCACCTTCCTTGATTTATTCTTTTGCCAAACTGGGATGAACAATTGTTGTAGTTCATCCATGTGACCTTTAAATGCTTGCCATTGCATATCCACCGTCAATCCTTTAAGTGTCATTTGCCAGTCTATTTTAGCTAATTCACGTCTCATACCTTCAAAGTTACCCCTCTTTAAGTTCAGAACCTTTGTTTCTGAATTAACTATGTCACTCTCCATCTTAATGAAGAATTCCACCATATTATGGTCACTCTTACCCAAGGGGCCTCTCACGACAAGATTGCTAATTAACCCTTCCTCATTGCTCAAAACCGTATAATCGTATAAAATCCTAAAGGGATTGGACAGACTAGATGCAGGAAGATTGTTCCTGATGTTGGGGAAGTCCAGAACGAGGGGTCACAGTTTGAGGATAAAGGGGAAGCCTTTCAGGACCAAGATTAGGAAAAAACTTCTTCACACAGAGAGTGGTGAATCTGTGGAATTCTCTGCCACAGGAAACAGTTGAGGCTAGTTCATTGGCTATATTTAAGAGGGAGTTAGATATGGCCCTTGTGGCTAAAGGGATCAGGGGGTATGGAGGGAAGGCTGGTACAGGGATCTGAGTTGGATGATCAGCCATGATCATACTGAATGGCGGTGCAGGCTCGAAGGGCCGAATGGCCTACTCCTGCACCTATTTTCTATGTTTCTAGGTTTCATTATGGATACCAATCAGTCACCTAAGTTCTCGTACAGTGACGTCCTCTTGTGAGTCTATTTATAATAGAATTGTTATCTCATTCAAACTTCAGGTAAACATTGTGCTGCATTTTTGATTGCCTTTTCTCTATTTACTTTAACCAAGTGTTGTGCAATGCAAACCAATGATTGCTCCAAGACTAGTGAAAAGAGACTATCCTTGTATCATACCGCCAGTGGTTTTGGAAGATAGCATTGAATAACTATTGGCTTAAAAGACTTTACCCTCATACCTTGGAGATCACCCGTACTGGATGTCTTGCCATGTGCAGTTCTTACCTCTTGACTTTCTCTAAAACAGTTTCTCATTCTTTGTGATTTCAGCTGCACCCCTGATCCACTATGTTCTTTGTACTTGGAATTTGTTGCCCTTCCTCTGAATCCAGCCCCTCATGAAAATGTACAAGTTCTTTTGCTGGGCTTAGGCTGGATCATTCTCTCTGGCATCTTTCTGAAACTAAACCAGACTATTTACACCTTCGTATTATAAATGATTGTACTGTGTTCCAGGCTGCAAATAAACACCATCTTTATATCTATCACTGACTATACCCAGTTTTCCTCACCTGCCGCAGAATCCTTAATACCTTTCTTACTGCAGCCTTGTATCTGTTATTAACCAGGCTGCCATCTTAACTTCATTCAACCCTGTATTAGCTTAAGGTACAATAGAATACATTATTACTATACGCCACTTGAATAAAATTCCTTCACAACTTTACCCAGTCTGAATGTCTGGAATAAAAACAGAAAATATTAAACTCAGGGAGCCTTCATCAGAATTGGGAAAGAGAGAAACAAATTAGTATAGATAACAAAGACAATTGGAGAGGGGGATGGATGAAATAAAGGGAATTTCTCTGATTGTTTGATCCAGGATGACCCTCCCTGCCTTCTAACTTGACTCCCGCTTTTTGCAAGGTTTTGGAGCTGAAAAATTGTTTCCTTTTTCACAGGTGTTGCCTGACTTGCAGAACTGTTTCCAATATTTTCTGCTTTTATTTCAGATTTCCAGCAGCAGTTTTTGACTTGGGCTCAGGAATTTGCTTGCAAAACTTCTATTACCACTATGCTCTTAACAATCTGCCTCTTGGCTTTTGGCCTAATGCTGGGTGTGAAATTTCCTCAACGTTCCTGTGGAGGGTCTCAGGGTCCTTAGTGCATAAGTAACTTGTAAATTTGTTGTTGCTGTTGATTCCAAGATTAGTGCTTGATAAAGCTTAAATATAGTTATTAATCTGTCATTCAGAGGTGTTATGTTGAACTATTCACTGTGGTAGATTTTATATATTTTGAAAATCTTATCAATTTTAGTATACATGGTTCAGTATAGTTGAGCTGTTCAACTTTAAGGTTCAGGTATATCAGCTTAATGTTACTATAAATATCCAAATGTGTGACTAAGGTCAGCATATAATTTTTGCATTAGTGGCTTAATGATCATTGTTTCTTATCGTCTGTTGGACTTGATAATATGGGCTCTGTAGAGCTGATCAATATACCATGGACTAATGGAGAGTCAGAGAAGAAAGAAATGATGATCATATACCCACCAGGAATAGGTGGGTTGTGTTGAGGGTCATTGCATCTTTGGGAGAATCGAACACTGTAGGCAATAGGAAGGCTGTGATCACAAGAGGGTTGATACTCTGGGCTGCAGGAGAGTCAGGAACCCATGAACTTCAGAGCCCCATAGTTGTGGAGGTGTAGGGGTTGGGGAAAGTGAGTGCTGAAGTTAACTTAGGCATTTGAGGTTAAGAAGCAAGAATAGCAAAGGATGAAGTTCGATGTGTGGTTTACCAAGGTGGCATTTTAGTCTGGGGAGACTGCCCATGAAACTCAATTTTGTCAGTGACTAATTTTGACTGGTTGAGTCTCCTTTCAAGAAAAGTGATGGTGGAAGTATGGAGGAATTGGGTATTGTAACCCAAGAATACAGATGCTGTTTTCTTTTCATTAGATGAAATGATTGTGAGGCAGCACAGCTTCTATTATATAAGGTGGTTTATGGGACATGCTGAATGGAACAGTGTCAGGAAATGAACTGTTGTAGTTGCTCTCCCTTGACATTATACCTTTAATCTCTCCTCCTCCTCCCCCCTCCCCCTTGCCCTTTTTCTTTCTCCATTTCTATAATGCATGCACTCTCATCTCATTGTAGTCTTGCTGCTCATTTTTCAATCTAATTGTTCCATTATTTAAATATCTGCTCCTACTTTGGTCTTCAGTTTTCTTTTGTGCATTTTGCTTAACTGCCGTGCTATATTTAATCCTATTTTTGCAGTGTGTTGAAAACTGAGAAACTTAAAGTAATGGGATTATCAGGGATAGGTAGTGAGTGGTTGTGAGAGAGACAAAATAATGTTAACTTGTGGATAAAAGGGCCTCTGGTAAGGAGGGACTACCCCAATGAGGATTTGGGTTAAAAAAGAAGCAGGTGTTTGGAGATGGCCTGGAGGAGGATTGCTTGTGCTGGATGGGATGAAAATAGAGATTGGGAGAGTCACCTTTCGAACAAATAACTGTCTGATCGTCAAATCTGATCCTGAGAATAAACGTTGATGATGAAATCTAGCTGCATTGAGGTCTGGAATATGCAAGTGGTTGGAGACATCATGTCTGGGGTGGCTTTAGGTCTGGAATCTGGGACCACTTATACAGTGTTTAAATGTGGTAGTATTACAATAGAGAGAGATGTGCAATAACTCCAGGATGAGTGCTTGGGGAATATAAGCATACAATATGTAAATCAGAACAACTATGCTGGAAATCTGAAATAAACACAGTAACTGCTGGAAGCACCCTTCAGGTGTGGTAGAATCTGGTGAAAGAAGAACAGAGTTAACATTACAAGTTAAAGACCTTTCCTCATATAAATTCTGTTTCTCTTTTCACATCTCTGACCTGAAGGGCGTTTAGAGTTTACTGTTTGTATGTCAAACCTTTTGTAGCTTTAGCTAAAGAAACAATATGATTGCTCAAACAGAAGTTTAAAAATGTCTTAATGACTGGACTGAGAAATGTCAGGGCCCTAGCATTACATAGAAACATAGAAAACCTACGGCACAATACAGGCCCTTCAGCCCAAGATGCTGTGCCAAACACGTACTTACTTTTGAAATTACCTAGGGTAATCCATAGCCCTTTATTTTTCTAAGCTCCATGTACCTATCCAGGAGTCCCTTTAAAAAACCCTATCGTATCTGCCTCCACCACCGTTGCTGGCAGCCCATTCCATGCACTCACCACTCCCTGTGTTTTTTAAAAAAAAAACTTAACCCCTGACATCTCTGTACCTACTTCCAAGCACCTTAAAACTGTGTCCTCTCGTGTTAGCCATTTCAGCCCTGGGGAAAAAGCCTCCGATTATCCACACGATCAATGCCTCTCATCATCTTGTACACCTTTATTAGGTCACCTCTCATCCTCCGCTGCTCCAAAGAGTAGAGGTCGAGTTCACTCAATCTGTTCTCATAAGGCATGCTCCCCAATCCAGGCACTATCCTTGTTGATCTCCTCTGCACCCTTTCTATAGTTTCCACATCCTTCCTGTAGTGACGTGACCAGGACTGAGCACAGTACTCCAAGTGGGGTCTGACCAGGCTCGTATATAGCTGTAACATTACCTCCCGGCTCTTAAACTCAATCCCATGGTTGATGAAGGCCAATGCACCATATGCCGCCTTAACCACACAGTCAACCTGTGCAGCAGCTTTGAGTGTCCTATGGACTCGGACCCCAAGATCCTTCTCATCCTCTACACTGTCAAGAGTCTTACCATTAATAACATAATCTGCCATCGTATTTGACCTACCAAAATGAACCACCTCACACTTATTTGGGTTGAATTCCATCTGCCGCTTCTCAGCCCAGTTCTGCATCCTATCAATGTCCCGCTTTAACCTCTGACAACCCTCCATACTATCCACAATACCCCAACCTTTGTGTCATCAGCAAATTCACTAACCCAACCCTTCACTTCCTCATCCAGGTCATTTATAACAATCACGAAGAGTAGGGGTCCCAGAACAGATCCCTGAGGCACACCACTGGTGACCGTCCTCCATGCCGTATAAGACCTGTCTACAACCACTCTTTGCCTTCTGTGAGCAAACCAGTTCTGGATCCACAAAGCAAGGTCCCCTTGGATCCCATGCCTCCTTACTTTCTCAATAAGCCTTGCAGTGGGGTACCTTATCAAATGCCTTGCTGAAATCCATATATACTACATCTACTGCTCTACCTTCATCAATGTGTTTCGTCACATTCTCAAAAAATTCAATCAGGCTCTTAAGGCACGACCTGTCTTTGACAAAGCCATGCTGATTATTCCTAATCAAATTATGCCTATTCCTAATCATATTATGTCATTATTTATAGTTCAGCTGAAAAGAAATTGTACATAGGTTATTTGTTGGAATCCATTGGGTACAAATGTGAGGGGTATTTTCAAGAGATGAAGAGTTGCCCGATGAGTGTGGTGCATGCCAGATATAAAAGTATTTAACAAGATAATTTTTTTCTTGACTTGCTATCACCACTGTAACTGACATTAAGGGATTTGTTCCAGTTGCTGGTTTTATGGGAGATACTGTAAGTTAGCTGACTAGATGTTACAGCATCAATTAATATCACCAGTAGAGTTATAGAGACACAGACCACGCAAAAGGGTTAATCAGAGCAAGAAAGCACGAATTGAGAATGTATGTTAATTTTGTGCTTTGATTTGTCAAACAGGTCAAGTCTGTTATGACAACAACTGAATTTCCACTATTTAAAAAATTGATTATATGATTAAATTTGGCTTGGATTAAAAGAAGTTTAATATTGTTTCCTCACTGTGTCATTGATTATAGTACAAATCCCCACCTGTGGTATGAATCATAGAAAATCCTCATAAGTGTAACATGACCAGATAGAGAAACCAGTTACAATCCGACTGCATTCGTACCCTGGTTGCATAACTGAACAGTTTGCTGCAGAGCTGCCTGCGCCTGCACATTCTTCTTCTGGGTAACTAAGTGGGAGCAACCTCCCACCCCAGGTAGGCTCTTGAAGGGTGTTTGCTCTTTTGAAATTTAATAAGTGTTGAGAGACCTTCATAACAAAACCTGAATGAGGCTCATATTTAACAGGTTATCCGTCAAGTGAAAAAATCATAGGACCCCCTGTTATTGCTTGTTATCAAAGAAGGGACTTCTTGCCTCATTTTTCTGTCCTTCCTTTAAAATCCTTTTTCATCAACTACTTTTAAGTACAGCTGATTACTAAGGTTATATTTGTGATAACCTTAATTGACTGCTTATTCATTGGCATTACAGTATACTAGAATGAATAATTTTACATTTTCTACTTAAGATTTTTATAGAATTTTGAACTATTTTCATAGGATTACATTAACAATTCTAGAGTTGGATTGTTAGCTAATTTGCCCTTAGGAGTTATTTTTCTGCTATTCTTTGTCTTTTATTGGTTATGTAGCATGTTTCAATGGTTAATGAACGACTGTGTGCTGGAGTTGGAAGAAATAGCACCTTCTGTGGCTTAGAACACATTTATTCATGCACAGTGATATATTCATATCCTAGACCTATCATCTATTCATCGCAGACAAATTGAAGCTATCTGAATTATTAGATTTCTGAGAAGAATTCTGAAGAATTTGAACATAAAGTATAAGAAGAATATTTTTGGAATCGGTGTTAGAACACTGGGAAGAAACCAGAAGGGTGGAGTCAAAGATCTATGTTACAAAAATATGATTCATTATATGTTGGGCAAAGAATTTCAGTGTTGGGAAAAGAACATTTAATAAGTTTCTGGACCCATCTTCCTTGAAGCATTATTTGTAAAATATTTAATGAGATAGCCTGCAACATTGCTGTCAGGAGTGAGGTGTTGTGTCCAATAATGTAAAGTTTCCTCTTTTTCCCCTATCTCTGAATAGCATTGCTGATTGTTGTCAAATTAATGAGTATTTCTTTGTTGTAGGCTTAATAGATTCAAAACCAAGTCAGGATGTCATTTGTGTTTTTGAGTCTGCAAGCTGTCTGCAAAAGTGCTCACTAGTTTTTTCCCCCATTCCCTGTACTTTTCCTCCATTCCATATCGATCTGTCTAAATTTTCGGTAGTTGACATTTTAAAATGAGGATATGCTCTTTTAAGACACTTGAGGTGATTCTTTTTCACTGAGTTGTCAGCCTTTGAAACTCTCATGCTTAGAGTGCTGAAATTGGATCCATTGAATATTTTAAGCAGAGTTAATTAAGTAAGGGGTGGAAAAATAACTGGGGTAGGCTAGAATGTGGAGTCAAGGTTGCTGTCAGTTCAGCTATGATCTTATTGATTAGCAGATTAGATTCAAGGGGCAAAGTGGCCTATTTTTGGTCATAGTTTGTATCTACTTCTGGTTGAATTGCTCCAAGCCCCTTTGGATGGTAGACTTTCTTCTCTGTCAATGCACCTTTCCTCATGTGCTTTCACCTGAAAGTTATGACATCTTGTCCCTGATCCTTTAACCAATAGAAACTGTATCTCTTTATTTATTTCATAATGATCTTTGATAACTTTTAATAATTTAATCAAATAATAGAAACAGATCTTCCCTGCTATATTAATAACCACTCTTAGTGATGTAGCAGTTAGTACATCTACTTCACAACTCCAGGGACTAGGCTTTGCTCCCGACTTTCCGCTATCTGTGTATTTATTCTCCAAGTTTCTACCCAATGTTCTAGTTTTCTCCCACAAATCAAGAATGCATTGGTAAGTTAAATGGTTCCAGTGTAAATTACCCTGTGGTTCAGGTAAGTCGCCAAAAGAATTAAAGGGCATTGTTGGGGATATGAGAAAGAATAAGATACACAACTAAGGATAAATAAGATAGGGTGAAACTGCTGGGCTTCTTCTACTGAGAGAAAGTATTGGCCCAACAGGCTGAGTGGCCTATTCTGTGTCATGATAAATAACCACTTCCTTTTTAGTTTGAAAATGTTTTAAAGCCTTTTCCCCATTACAGTTCCAGTAGATCATTTCTGCATTCTCATCACCATTCGCATCCTTTTTCTCCATGGAAGGACCAGTTGGAAACAATCCTGTGGCTGTAGCCTAAATAGTTCAATGTAACTTTGTTGTTTTCTATTCTAGAGCTTTGCCCTAAAGCCCTGGATCTTGCAATTTTTTTTCCCCCCTGAAATCATGTTCTCAACCTTTAAACACTTATGCAAGTTTACGTCTTGTTTTTACCATTCTTGGAAACCCCTGAGATTTGTATCCTTAATACCATATTGTCTGTGCTCATTCTTTCTACCAAAATAACAAACTTCTACAGATGTACTATGGAGAGCATTCTGACTGGTTGCATCACTATTTGATATGGGGGTGCCAAAGCACAGAATCGGAAAAAGCTGTAGAGGTTTGTAGACTCAGCCAGCTTCATCATTGGCACTTGCTTCCCTACCATCGAGGACATCTTGAAAAGGTGTTGCCTCAAGAATGCAGCATCCATCTTGAAGGACCCTCACTATCCACGGCATGTCCTCTTCTCATTACTACCATCAGGGAGGAGGCACAGGAGCTTGAAGACATACACCTGAACAGCTTCCCCTCCACTGTCAGATTTCTGGATGGTCCATGGGAACACAGATCCACAATTCCTTGAAAGTGGCATCACAGGTGGATGGGTTGTAAAGAGAGCTTTTGGCACACTGGCCTTCATAAATCAGAGTATTGAGTACAGGAGTTGAGATGTTACGTTCAAGTTGTATAAGATGTTGGTGAGACCAAACTTGGAGTATTGTGTGCAGTTCTGGTCACCTACCTACAAGAAAGTTATTAATAAGATTGAAAGAGTACAGAGAAAATTGATCAAGGCTGCTGCTGGGTATCAAGGACCTGAGTTGTAGGAAAAGGTTGAATAAGTTAGTATTTTATTACCTTGAGTGTTGAACAATCAGGGGAGATCTGAGAGGTATACAAAATTATGAGGGGTATAGATAGGGTAAATGCAAGCAGGCTTTTTTTTCCACTGAGATTGGGTGAGACTAGAGTTACAGGTCGCAGGTTAAGGGTGAAAGGTGGAGGGGGGACCTTCACTCGGGGTGTTGCGGGTGCAGAATGAGCTGCTAGTGGAAGTGGTGGATGCAGGTTCAATGGTAGCATCTAAGGGAAGTTTGGATAAGTATGTTGATGGGAGGAAAATGGAGGGCTAAGATCCAGGTACAGGGCCATGGGACTAGGAAGAATAATAGTTTGGCACAGACGGGTTGGACTGAAGGGCCTTTTTCTGTCCTGTAGTGCTCTATGATTCTGACATATGTGAGTGATGATAACCCAATTCTGATTCTGAAATGCATTCCTTCACACTTCTCTGCTTTAAATTCCCTTGGATATTTATGTGTTCGTTCATTCATTCTGTCTGTTTATATCCCTTTGAAGTCTATCCTTTCTTGTTGTTTACTATCGCTTGTTTTTTATGTCATCTGTAAATTTTGAAATGGTCATCTGTTTACTAAATAATTTAAAAGTAGTGATGCCAGTACCAGCACTTAGAAACAATATTCTATTCCTTTTTCCTGCTCTAAAAACAAATGTCCAATAGGACAAACTCTTTCCTGTTCCTCCGTGCCACAGCCTTGCATTCCATGGACATCGGTTTTGTGTCCAGTTTATCAAGTGGCATTCATTAAATGTATTTTGAACCCAAGTGAACTTCAGCAGTATGCCATCATCAAGAAGCACAATGAAGTTTAAGGATGATTAGATTTTATTAAATCCATACTACTTAGTTTTTTATTAATGCCTAATAGAATGGTTGCAATACACACAAAATGCTGGAGGAATTTAGCATCAAGCAGCATCTATGGAGAGGAGTAAACAATTGATCCTATGCCCTTTACCAGGATCAATCTGCTGAGTTCTTCCAGTATTTTGTGTGTGTTACTCTGGATTTCCAACATCTGCAGACTCTCTTGTGTTTATAGTAAACAAATGATGATTTAGTTTCTGATTGTCATTTCCAGCAAGTACTTCTCTGCTAAGGTTAAATTATATTAATTTAGATTTATCCCAACAGAGCCAAACTCCTAGAATAATATTTTAAATGCTGATGCCCTGGTCCATTAACTCATATTTTACCATTTTATTTTATGTTCACATAAAGTCGGCCTTGTTTTCATCATAGCTCATGATGATGATGAAAAGCAAGACCTTCTCTCACAGGAGAAGTCTATTCCTAAAAGTGCAAATTCATTGTACATTATTTTTTGGATGCATGAATAATAAGTCAAAGTCAAGTTTATTATCGTATACATGTATGCACAGATGAAACCTTGAACTCACATCAGCTATGTGACATTCACAAGATAAATGTACATTAAACATAATGAAATTATACAAGGACAGAATTAGAACAAATAAAACAGTGCATTATTGTACAAAGTGGTCATAGTGTTGCTATGCTGAGAAATTGATTAGGGTTGTGCTGGTTGGTTCAACAGCTGAAGGGAATTAGCTGTTCTTGAACCTGGTGGGACTTCAGACTTCTTATTCTCCTGCTGCCCGGTGGTAGCTGTGAGAAAATGGCATGGCCTAGATGGTGGTGAATCTTTGGATGTTACCTTTTTGAAGCAGTGCCTCTCATGGAAGTTACCAGTAGTGGGGAGGGACATGCCCATGTTGTTTTGGGCTGAGTCTACTGCTCTCTGCAGTTTCTAACATTCCTATGCATTTAAAATGCCATACCAGACCATGATGTAACCTGTCAGGATACTTTTAACAGTTCATCTGCAGACATTAGTGTTCAGTTATATGTTGAACCTCCTTAATCTTCTAAGGAAGGAAAGCCAGCATCTTTACTTTCTTAAAAGATTATATGAGTCATCCTATAACTTGAATGAGTCATCCTAGAACTTGAACAAGTTATCCTATATAAACGCCCAGAAATTTCAAGCTGCTGACACTCTCCACTGCTGATTCCCCAATGTAGACTGGTGCATGTTCAACCTCCTTTCCCAATACTGAAGCCAGCAATCATTTTATTACTTTTACTGATATTAAGTGTTGTAGCATGACTCAACCAGGTGTCCTATTGCATTACTGTATGATGACTCATCTTCACCTGTAATTTGTTCAACAAAAGTAATATCAGCAAATTTGTGTATGATATTGGAGCTATGCTAAGCCACACAGTCATGTTTATAAGATAAAGAATTGATTCTAATGGAATTTAAACATCTGAGGCAATTGTTAACTGAAACTTTTTCCAGTAATGCTCTTTAAAGTTCCTTAAAGGAGTATTTGTATAATCGACATTTTACTGTTAACCCTGATGGACTGGATGTTACTTCCCTCGAGTGTAATTATCTTCAATAATCTTTTCATCAGGATCTGAGTGATAGTGCAAAACTGTGTAAATTTCATACTTTGGTATTCTTTTGACCTATTTTTCCTTCAGGAAAGATTTAGAAAGTGTTAATTTAAACAAGAGGTTTCCATTGTATTTCAAGCAACTAGAATGCCTGTGGGCTATGCTGATATAAATAGGTATTCAACAGAACTCAGCTGCCTTGTGTTTGCAGAAGATTGAGTTACTTTTGTTTTCATTGGGGTAAACTGTTGATGCTGAAGGTGAGAATATTGACAGCAATCCTAGGTTTGCAAATGAGTGAATAACTGACAATAAAGTTTAATGTTGAGTAAGTTATTCTATATTAACTGGAATAATTTAATTTAGAAAGACTAAGAAAATCCAAGTTAGTGAATGATCACTAATTTTTAATTGTGAGTGGGTAGCTTTCTTAGAAATCTGATGACTAGATATCTTTTTCACAAAATTTTATACCATACTGAAATAAAAATTTATGTTTTAATGTAAATAAAAATTGGGCGCCGTGGTAGCCTAGCGGTTAGCGTGATGCCATTACAGCTCAGGGCATTCCGGCGTTCAATTCTGTTGTCATTCTTTACGGTGTCTCTGTATGTCCTCCCATGGAATGTGTGGGTTTTCCCTGGGTGCTCCAGTTTCCTCCCAATATCCAAAGGTGTGCTGGGTAGGTTAACTGGTTATTGTAAATTGTCCTATGATTAGGTCTACTCTACACTGTATGGCTAAAATAAAAATAAAATCGACTGTATGCTTAATATTATGGTGTTAGATACAACACAGGCGAAGAGGCACAAAGAAGGGTTTATTATTTCTAATAGACTTAAAAAGGAAATCCTTATTGAGAGCATTAATTATGGTTTTGCTAATCTGATAGATTAAATGTTGGCTTAGGTAATCCAAGAAAAAACATTTTGAAGCCCTGGTGGAAATTGTATAATGTTTTGACGAGACATTCTTAAGTGCTTGCTCCTTATAATTTTTTTCCAGTTTATCAGTAATCATATAGACTCTTGCACAGTACTGTATATGTCAACATGGAGCGGTGTGCAAGTGTGTATATCTGGCAGGTACGAAGGATGTTGAAAATGGCAAGGGCGAAGCGCCACAGGAGGGGTGTGGGATAGGTGACAGAGGAGTGCCGGGGTGGCGTTGGTGCGGACACAGCCAGTTCTGAGACACCAGGCAAGGTCATTTGGTTTATTGATCATTATAGAACGCCTTTCCGGTGCTTCCCGCTCCCTCCCCATATATATGCAGAAGACTTTTGCACAGTACTGTATTAACTAAACAAACATTCATTTTCTCATCTAAGTTATAATGTTTGACACATCAACGGCCAAAAAATGCTGAAAAAAAGCCAGTTGGCTTGGACTTCTGTACTTGTGCAGTCATTGACATAAATTGGTGTCAGATACTGGTACATTTGACTGTCTGCTGCTTGTTGAATATACCATTTTTGTAGTGGTCCAGTTACTGCTGCAGAGAATACTCTGGTATACTATGCACCTGACCCTCCACTTTAAGTCAGGGTGGTCAAAGTCACAGTGAGGTCATTTATTTAAATCTGGCACCCATTGCAAATAGTTAAGAACTTAATCTGCTTTACCTGAAGTTTTAAAATTATTTATTGGCATTTTAAGGTATTTTTACTTATTTCTTTCAACATTGTGTGAATTTTAATTATTTGAATCTATTGGATTAATTTTTAAACTTTTTAACTAAATTGCATCTTTGCCCAGGACAAGCTGGCCCATGGAGAGAGTGCACCAATCATAAATAGTCTGCTGAACCTATTTTAGCCACTTGATGGTACCAGTGCATTTCAAATAATGTATGTATGTGAAGGTTCTCTAGACATGCTTATGGTGCTTAATGATAGAAAATTCAGTTTGCTTTATCAAAATGATTGTAGGAATACAGAATAATTCATTAAGGCTTAAAATTAGTTTTTAACCTCATTTAAGATTATACTCTGCATTTCAAAAGCATTGTATTGATCTATTTCTTTATCCAAGTGTATTATGCAACTTCCTAATTAGAAACATTTCTAGACCCAGTGAGGCTTGGAGCCGTGTCTTGAATTTATGATTACAGAAGCACATTTTGAGCACCATAATATAAACACTGTGAATTTCATTTTGAGCTTACACAATACTGTGCAAAAGTCTTAGGCAGTCTAGATTTTTTAAATATAAATTTTGTTTTTGCTGTTTTTTTTCTTCATGAGTGTATCAGAAGAAAAGAGCAGATTTTAGTTTTCCAAACATTCATTTTCCAAAATAAATGTTACAGAAAATTGTATTATGTTAAAGAAAGTATCAAATAAAAACTTGATTGTGTTGTAGGTATATAGCTCAATGCATGATTAAACAAAGGTAACAAGCAGGTGCTAATGATCAATGACATAATGAGTTGAATGAACTATACAGATTAACTTGAAACAGAAACTGATGTAGAAGGAATCAAACTGGGTGAAGGGCAACCAAACAAAAAGGTGACAGTGTGGGAGATGTGACTGTTTAACCGTCAAATCATCAATTCTTACACCATGGCAAGAGTGAGCATAGCAACAAGACACAAGGTAGACATCCTGCATCGGCAAGGTCTCTCCCAAGCTGAAAGTTCGTGGCAGACAGGAGCTTCAAGATGTGTTGTCCAAGCTCTTCTAAGGATGCACAAAGGAATGGGCGCGGCTGGGGATCAGAAACTTAGTGGTCAGCCATGGAAACTGAGTGCAGCAGACATGAGACACATCAAAATGACGTCCCTTCTAAATTGGAAGAGGTCCAGCACTGGTATCAGCTCTGAACTCTCAAAAACCACTGGAACCACTTCTATAGTTGTACTGTGGAGAGCATTCTGACAGGCTGCATCACTGTCTGGTATGGAGGGGCTACTGCACAGGACCGAAAGAAGCTGCAGAAGGTTGTAAATCTATTCAGCTCCATCTTGGGTACTAGCCTACAAAGTATTCAGGACATCTTTAGGAACTGGTGTCTCAGAAAGGCAGTGTCCATTATTAAAGACCCCCAGCATCCAGGGGATGCCCTTTTCTCACTGTTACCATCAGGTAGGAGGTACAGAAGCTTGAAGGCACACACTCAGCGATTCAGGAACAGCTTCTTCCCCTCTGCCATCTAATTCCTAAATGGACTTTAAAGCTTTGGACATCACCTCACTTTTTTAATATACAGTATTTCTGTTTTTGCACATTTTTTTTAGTAATCTATTCAATATATAATTGATTTACTTGTTTGTTATGTTTTATTTATTATTATTTTTTTCTCTCTCTGCTAGATTATGTATTGCATTGAACTGCTGCTGTTAAGTTAACAAATTTCAAGTCACATGCCGGTGATAATAAACCTGATTCTGATTCTGAATCCAAGTACCCCTCACTATAGTCCAAAGGAGTCTTGTCAGAAATGGCCTTCATGGAAAAGTTGCTGCCAAAAAACCATTCTTCTAAAGTGGGGGTGGGGGTGGGGGGGGGGGGGGAGCCAAGAGACTAACCTATGCACAAACAGAAGGACTAGGGTGTTGAACAATGGCAGCAAGTGCTCTGGACTTGAGGAGTCAAAATATGAAATATTTGGCTCAAACAGGAGGCAGCTTGTCTGTAGAAGAACTGGAGAGCACTACATGGATTAGTGTCCGCAACCAACAGTGAAGCATGGTGGAGGTTCCCTTCAGTTTTGGGGCTGCATTTCTGCAAAAGGAGTTGGTGGTCTGGTCAGAACTAATGGAATCCGTAATGCTGAGAAGTACAAGCAAATTCTCATCCATTACGTAATGCCATCAAAGAGGCATTTGATCAGTGGCCCATCTTTATTCTGCGGCAGGACCATTACCCCAAACACACAGCCAAATGACTGGTAAGTTTTTAAAAATGCTAGTAATGGTGGATACATGAAGTGCACCGCCAGGGGTGCTGAGAGAGGCAAATGTACTAGGGGCATTTAAGAAACTCATAGTGCCTTGAAAATAATCCAGCCCCCACAACTATTTTCACACTTTACTATCTCATTTTCTAAATTTAAAATCTCTTGAAGTAGGATTTTTTGAGCTAATCTACAAAACCCTGTGCATCATGTCAAAAGAAAAATTCCTAAACCTGTCAACAATTTACTAAAAATTAAAGACCAGAATTGAGGCTGAAGAAGTATTCATCCCCTTCATAATTACTACACTAACTTTCCTCAGGTGCAATACTGTATATTACTTTACCAACTCACCCAATTTGTTGATATAGAAAATTGGAGGATCACCTGTTTTCAATGAATTCATAAGAATAAATACCCCCTCTCTCTGTAAGGTCCAACAGTATGGTAGATTTTCAACAGACCAAACCAAACTGAAGCCAAAAGAGCATTCAAGACATGTCAGGGAAATTAATAGAGAAGCACAGATTTGGGGAAGGGTACAAGACCATCTCAAAGCCACTGAATATACTTCAGAGCTCAGTGCAGTCCCTCATGAAAAAGTGGAAAGAAGTATGAAACTACATCCACACTGCCTAGTTCAGGCCATCCCTCTAAACCAGGGGTGTCAAACTAATTTTAGGTCACGGGCCAGATTGGGCAAAACACGACTTCATGCAGGCCAGATCAATTGTGCATGCGTGCGAGCTCCCACAGCTTCCGTTGCCTTCGTTTTTTCAACCTGCTCTCATGTGTCTCAGTCTCTGCTATAACTACAAAGTGTTTCACTTTACGAATTTCGTTTCTTATGAAGAAGATTGCCTAGCAAGCATTATTTTTATGATTGGTATTAACTTACAGTCGTAGGCTGCAAGAAAGTTGTGATGAGAGAGAGAAAAAAATGGTGCTATTTTGTCTAAGATTGTTTTGGGAGCCTCACCCTTTCTATTAATAAACCATTTGAAATCGAACATTAGCAGACACAAATGTAGACCTAACGAAACAAATTGTAAATGCAGGCTATACAACTGCACCTAATTTTTATTAGCCTGCTTCCAGCAATCAAACTCAGACAATGAACACAGTTAGCCTCTAATTTTTATTGAAGTGATCACATTTACAATAATAGAATAGTCAGAAAATGAATGAATCTCAATATTATGACACTCAATATTTCATAATGCATTTTGCTTACATGTCGCAGTGCATCGAACAGTGTCACTCATTTTTCACTTGCTGCTTCCAGACACCTGACATCTCTTGGCTTTAACCAGCCTGTCAACATCAAGGACCAGATTCTGGGCAGTTGTGATTTTCATAATGTCACTTAGATGTCTGTGTGTTAGCTGCAAGCGTAGTTTGGATTTGCGCAGTTTTTATTATGGAGAACGCCTACTCATAGAGATATGTTGTCCCGAACATGCAAAGGATCTTTGAGGCAAAGTCTGTCATCTTTGGGGTACATTGGTCCCGGTATTGATAGAATGAGTCCAGTCTGATGGTTACTTTCAGAAACTTTTTGTATGACGCATGACTCCGGGGTTGTACACCTAATGGTTCTTTTTTTTTCTCACTTTTCTGCTCAGTAGGTTTTTTTTGTTATCACAAAACTTTTTTTTCAATCTTTAAGATAATGTTTTTTTGAGGCATTGTAAGTGTTGTTACTTCGATATACTCATCTTATTTTTCCTGTATATAACAATAAAAAGATTTGAAAAGAAAGTCCAGTCCCACAGTCTCAAATTTATATTTCAAAGCTGAGTTACACTGAATTTCAATTAGTTCCATTTGGATTTCCTCCGGCATATCTGATGCTACGTTGACGGCAAACAGCGAGCAAAATAGTGAGAATTCCTTCTCGAGCTGAGTGAAGACTTGGAAACGATTCTGAAACTCACTTTTCAGCTGTGATATTTTGTCCTTGTCCCTGTCCACGTTGTCATTATTCCCATGAGCGACACGCACAGACCGCAAAGAGGGGAAATGAGCTGGGTTGCTCCGGCGTAGTTGCATCTCCCACAGGCCTAATTTAATTTGAAAGGCATGAATGCTGTTGTAGTATTCCAGAACAAGTTTGTTGCGGCCTTGCATGTTAACATTAAGCACATTTAATTGCTCTGTTAAATCCATCAAAAATGCAAGATCATGAAGCCAGTCTGGGTCATCCAACTCTGCCACTGGCTTCCCTTTCTCGTTCATGAATTTCTGCACGTAATTGAAAAAACATGCTTGAGCACAACCCCTCTGCTCAACCAGTGCACTTCAGTGTGGTAGGGTAGGCCGTGTCCAATGTTACTTTCGGACAAAAGATTGTCAAATTGCCGGTGGTTGAGTCCCTTGGCTCAAATAAAATTAACCGTTTTGATTACTACACCCATGACATTGTCCATTTTCAGGCTCCTGCTACATCACGCCTCTTGGTGTATAATACAATGAAAATTCCAGAATTCCTGCTCTGGATTCTCTGTCTGAACTTTCTCTCTGAGTTTCCCAACAACACCTGCCTTTTCCCTGACCACGGACAGTGTGCCATCTGTTGTGAGGCATCGCTGAAGACAAAGACCCTCAGTGAGCTATCTTTTTCAAGCTGTTGAAACTTCAAGACTACTTTTTCAGATTGAACTCTACGCACTACCCTTGTTTGCCTTATGTAAAGTTTGTACTATGGCACTTTTTGTGCTGGATGCCAAGTAGCATGCATCAAACATGATGTCAAGTCTGCTCTGCCTTGCCACCCATAGAATCTGACCTATCTTTGATCTAAGTTGCTCAGCTTCGTCTGAAGATTCCTGATGTAGCTTTCTTGGTGCAGTTGTACTGTTCCGTCAACAGCAAGGATGTCTGTCACATGACATTCTGAACCTTGCCAGTAAAAAACAGCTGGATCCACTTGTGTCATCTTTCCAACTGTTTTCAACATTATTTCCTTGACCTTTTTATACCAGTAGAGTGATGCATCTGCTAGACCATACTCAGACTTTTTTGAGTTTCCACAGTGTTCCTTTGCTTTTGGCTTCATACTGGGGGGGGAGGGGGGATGGTAATGTAAATACCATCTGACAGCTCATTCCCTGCAAGAATGTGGATTTTATATCCATGCAATGCTTCTGAAATATCACTGAGAGAAGTAGTTGGAGAGAGACTGTGTAAATGTTGGTGAATTTTGTTGGAGTTGTTTTGTGTTCAATTCCTCAAAACCCCTAGCCACCAGATGTGCTTTTGGTATAATTCTTGTCGGGATTTCTTTCAGGGTGCACACCCATCTTGTAGACAGTCTTTTGGCTGATGTCTCGGGCTTCCTGAAACATTCCATTATTTCATCCACTTAGAAAGGCTGCAAAGGAAATTTATAAGGATGTTACCTGGATTGGGGAGCATGCCTTGTGAGAATAGGTTGAGTGAACTCAGCCTTTTTTCCTTGGAGCGACAGAGGATGAGAGGTGACCTGATAGTGGTATTCAAGATAATGAGAGGCATTGATCGTGTAGAGGCTTTTCCCCGGGGCTGAAATGGCTAGCACGAGAGGGCATAGTTTTAAGGTGCTTGGAAGTAGGTACAGAGGAGATGTCAGGGGTAGGTTTTTTACGCAGAGAGTGGTGAGTGCATGGAATGGGCTGCCAGCGGCGGTGGTGGAGGCGGAAATGATAGGGTCTTTTAAGAGACTCCTGGATGGCTACATGGAGCTTAGAAAAATAGAGGGCAATGGGTAAAGTCTAGGTAGTTTTAAGGTAAGGACATGTTCGGCACAGCTTTGTGGGCCGAAGGGCCTGTATTGTGCTGTAGGTTTTCTATGTTTCTATGTTATGATTTCATCCTGTTCTGCAGATTCAAGTGACACCTCTTTAGTTACTAGGACATCTTCATTTTGACATTTCTCAAATGGTCCAGCTTGCTCTATACTTAATTCAGTATGATGTCTGCCTACACATGACATGTCAACTGACCTTGCAGTGCCTGGCAACCATGACTGGTTCTGGGTAATTCAAGTTGTACCAACTTTTGTTTCTCCCAGTGGTTTTGCCTGCTCATCCTCGGACTTCAGCTTTGTATGAGACACCAGTGTCTTTGTCTACAAATCTCACAGTTTGTCCTGTTTTAAGACTGAAACTTACATGTTGTCTTTGCATTTGAGATAATTTCTGTTCAAGCAAGTCTGAGTCCCTAACTGCACTCTCTTCTGCACTGTCTGTGCCACTGTTGAGCAACTCTATTTTAGAGTCCCCAGCTGCGCTCTCCTCATCCCTGTCTGTGCTATGTGACCATGTGTCAGATAAGTGCTTTTCAATTTTTGTCATTCTCCATGGAGTTCTGATGGTCTTCAGTTTGTGCTTTACATCATCTGGACTGATGCATTCTCATAGATGTACCTCCATATCTCATGAGTACCACAACTCCATCCTGACCAATGACAACTCCAGGACCTTTCTATTCTGTACAGTATGGTCTTTTGTAATACTTTGTCCCCTGTGTCATATTTGTCATTTGTAGGACATACCTGTGCGCTCAATGCTCTTTGAATTCTCTCTGAACACTCTGCTTCAGTGAAAGCCATCCTTGCTGCATGCAGTGCTTAAGTACGTTTCTCAACCCATTCACTCCTTGTAGTGCTCTCCAGAGCAGGTGGTCTATCAACCAGTACAGAGGGATGGTTAGGATTCTGGCTGAACACCAATTGATACGGGCTATAGCCACGTACATTGTACGTGGTATTCTTCACCATAAGGGCCCAGTCCAGGGATGTGTTCCAATCACAGCCATTGCTTTTCTTTACCTTCAGCATCATTTCAGTAAGCATTTGGTTGTGTCGCTCCAGAAGTCCATTACTCCAAGGACTATATGTCGCTGTTGTCTTTATTTCAGTGTTAAAGTTCTCTGCTATATATCTGAATTCATCATTATTAAATTCACCACCATTATCACTGAATACTTTGAGGTCGGCCATGCACACTTATCCAGGGTCTCCTTGTATTTAAGATGCTACCAGCACCAAAATGTGTAAACTCATCAATGATATGGACACTTATCCAGGGTCTCTTTGTATTTACGATGCTACTAGCACTGAAATGTATGAACTAATCAATGATATGGCGATACATTCTTATCTATGGTCATATTTCATGTGACAGTTAGTATTTTATTCTCACGTTAGTTCCCGGTCATGTCTTTATCTAGAATGTTCACACAGTAATGTCCAGAGCTGGTGAGCTCAAGAGACACTGGCTGTTGAAACATTGTTGCTTGATCATTCTTCATTTCCAGTACTGCTCCTGCTTTCTTTAAGGAAGATGTACTCAAGGGTAGAAGAATGTTCACTGGTACCACTTCCATTTCAATGCAACATTTTGTCTGTCCTATTTTTGTGGGAATTTTTGCTCTTTCGGTGGAATATACAATCTCTCCATCCCCAAATTTGAATGCAAACAACAGGAATTCTGCAGATGCTGGAAATTCAAGCAACACACATCAAAGTTGCTGGTGAACGCAGCAGGCCAGGCAGCATCTGTAGGAAGAGGTGCAGTCGACGTTTCAGGCCGAGACCCTTCGTCAGGACTAACTGAAGGAAGAGTGAGTAAGGGATTTGAAAGTTGGAGGGGGAGGGGGAGATCCAAAATGATAGGAGAAGACAGGAGGGAGAAGAATGGAGCCAAGAGCTGGACAGGTGATTGGCAAAAGGGGATACGAGAGGATCATGGGACAGGAGGTCCAGGAAGAAAGACAAGGGGGGGGGACCCAGAGGATGGGCAAGAGGTATATTCAGAGGGGCAGAGGGAGAAAAAGGAGAGTGAGAGAAAGAATGTGTGCATAAAAATAAGTAACAGATGGGGTACGAGGGGGAGGTGGGGCCTAGCGGAAGTTAGAGAAGTCGATGTTCATGCCATCAGGTTGGAGGCTACCCAGACGGAATATAAGGTGTTGTTCCTCCAACCTGAGTGTGACTTCATCTTTACAGTAGAGGAGGCCGTGGATAGACACGTCAGAATGGGAATGGGATGTGGAATTAAAATGTGTGGCCACTGGGAGATCCTGCTTTCTCTGGCGGACAGAGCGTTGATGTTCAGCAAAGCGGTCTCCCAGTCTGCGTCGGGTCTCGCCAATATATAAAAGGCCACATCGGGAGCACCGGACGCAGTATATCACCCCAGTCGACTCACAGGTGAAGTGTTGCTTCACCTGGAAGGACTGTTTGGGGCCCTGAATGGTGGTAAGGGAGGAAGTGTAAGGGCATGTGTAGCACTTGTTCCGCTTACACAGATAAGTGCCAGGAGGGAGATCAGTGGGGAGGGATGGGGGGGACGAATGGACAAGGGAGTTGTGTAAGGAGCGATCCCTGTGGAATGCAGAGAGAGGGGGGGAGGGAAAGATGTGCTTAGTGGTGGGATCCCGTTGGAGGTGGCGGAAGTTACGGAGAATAATATGTTGGACCCGGAGGCTGGTGGGGTGGTAGGTGAGGACCAGGGGGGAACCCTATTCCTAGTGGGGTGGCGGGAGGATGGAGTGAGAGCAGATGTACGTGAAATGGGGGAGATGCGTTTAAGAGCAGAGTTGATAGTGGAGGAAGGGAAGCCCCGTTCTTTAAAAAAAATGAAGACATCTCCCTCGTCCTAGAATGAAAAGCCTCATCCTGAGAGCAGATGCGGCGGAGACGGAGGAATTGCGAGAAGGGGATGGCGTTTTTGCAAGAGACAGGGTGAGAAGAGGAATAGTCCAGATAGCTGTGAGAGTCAGTAGGCTTATAGTAGACATCAGTGGATAAGCTGTCTGCAGAGACAGAGACAGAAAGATCTAGAAAGGGGAGGGAGGTGTCGGAAATGGACCAGGTAAATTTGAGGGCAGGGTGAAAGTTGGAGGCAAAGTTAATAAAGTCAATGAGTTCTGTATGCGTGCAGGAAGCAGCGCCAATGCAGTCGTCGATGTAGCGAAGGAAAAGTGGGGGACAGATACTAGAATAGGCACGGAACATGGATTGTTCCACAAACCCAACAAAAAGGCAGGCATAGCTAGGACCCATACGGGTGCCCATAGCTACACCTTTGGTTTGGAGGAAGTGGGAGGAGCCAAAGGAGAGATTATTAAGAGTAAGGACTAATTCCGCTAGACGGAGCAGAGTGGTGGTAGAGGGGAACTGATTAGGTCTGGAATTTTGAATGTCTTGAAATTTGAATGCTTTCTTTCTAGGTGTATCTGTGTTCACCAGTTTCTGCACTTCATTCTGGTTTAGTTCACATGCATATCTTTCTAGCCATTTTTCTCCATATACTGTGCATCTGAATGCTGTATCAATATCAGCAGATCGTAGACATTCTATCATCAAAATTTCTGCCTCAGATGTTTCTGCATTAATAAGTGATTCCTTCGCAAACAATGTGATGTGGCACTCTTCTATATCTTCAGATTTGTTATTTTCTTCAGTTAGCCCAACTTGTCTGGTTCTGTGCAGATAGTTTCTTTCCCAGTGGTAAGTACTTTGACATACTGCACATTTTCGATCTCCTGCTGTACTTGTTTATTGGATTTGTGCCAGGTAATCCTCTGGGATCTACACTCGCTATATTCGTGTTTCTGTTCAGTGAAGTAGGCAGTTTCCTGACTCAAACTAATTCGGACTGTTGTCTTAGCCGCCTTTATTTCAAAAATTCTCTTCAGTACTGATTTCATAGATGCAAATATAAGTTCTGTGCATGCAGTTAACACTAGTTCTCTGTCTAGACATGCAGTATCCAACAATTTAGAAGCTAATACAGTGTCAGGAAATTCCATTTTGTATTTACTCATGCGAGTGTACTTTTGTTTAAAATTAATAATGTAAGCCATATTTTTTTAGAATTGTCTCTATAAATTTTGTTGAAGTCTGAATATACCTCAAATCTGATCCTTCCTTAAAAAAGGTAAATGTATTTATTAGCGTATTCATACCATCATCCTTGCTCAAGCCTTCCACTGAAATTCCCGAAAGAGACAATGCAACAGCTAAGGCTTGCTTTGTCTCCTCCAGTTCCGTAACACGAGTCCATATTCTAATTTCATTTTTCCAGCTTTTGTAAGGCTTCCTCTCATCAAATGCTGTTGTCATCCTATAATTGGAAACCATCCTCTGCTACCACTGTTAACATCCAAACAACAAGGACAAGTTTTTTTTGTTTAAACACATTTACTTTCAGTGTTTCCATTCAATACTTGAGGGCCACGACCTTTAAATCCCACAGTTCCCCTTCCTCCTCCTGAGCGCATGCGCATAACAGGGAGAGTGTGCATGCACATGCAATACTTCCATAATCCAAATGGACAGAACTCAACACTACTGTGACACCAACAGTCACTCTGAATGAGCTGCAGAATTCGGTGGTTGCAACTGGAGATGAAATTCATGGCTCCCGAATCTCTAAGGCCTGGCACAAAAAGGGTATTTGTGGAAGAGTGGCAAACTAACCTGGCACAGCTTTAGCACTTTTGCAAGGAGAAATGGGCAAATTGTGCTCTATCACATTGTGCAAAGCTAATAGAGACTTGCCCAAAAAGACTGTTTGCTGTAATAGCTGCAAGAGGTGGTTCAACTAAGTACTGAGAAAAAGGGAATGAATACTTTTGAACTACTAACATTTCAGTTTTTGAATTTGTAGCTTTTCATTGTTATCAATTTCCCTTGTGTTTTTTGGGCTCTACTGTGAAAAAGAAGCAAGTATTGGAGGAAAGGCAGATAATCAGGGCATGGACCAACACCTGGAGTTCTGATATTGTAGCCATGGGTGAGACTTGGTTGCATGAGGGGCAGGACTGGCAGCTCAGTATTCTGTGGTTCCATTATCTAAGACCCGATGGAGCTGGAAGGATGAAAGGAGGAGGGGTGGTATTATGAGGCAATGTTCAGTCAGGACAGACTGGAGCATTCGTTTACTGAGGCGTTGTGGGTGGAACTGAGGAATAAGAAAGGTATGACCACTTTACTGAGGCTGTATTATAGACCATCCAACAGAATTTCGAGGAACAAATTTGTAGAGAGATCACATACTGTTGCAAGAAGCAACAGTTGTTATAGTTGGTGATTTTTAACTTTCCACATATTGACTGGGATTCCTATACAGTAAATGGACTCGATAGGATAGAGTTTGTCAGATGTGTTCAGGAAAGTTTCCTTAATGAGTGCATAGAAGTCCCAGTGAGAGAGTGTACAATACTTCATCTGCTATTTGGGAATGAGGCAGGGCAGGTGACAAGATTGTGTAGGGGAACACTTTGCATCTGGTGATCACAGTGCCATAAGTTCAAAGTAAATATGCAAAAAGATAGGTCTGACCCACGGGTTCAGATTCTAAATTAGAGAAAGGCTAATTTTGATGGTATCAGAAAGGATCTGGTAAGTGTGGACTGGGGCAGGCTGCTTTCTGGTAAAGGTGTACTCATAAGCAGAAGGCCTTCAAAAGTAAAATTTTGAGAGTACAAAGCTTGTATATGCCCGTCAGAATAAAAGGTAAAGAATACAGGTTTAGGGAACCTTGGTTTTCAAGAGATTTTGAGGCCCTGGTTAAGAAAAAAAGGGAAGTGCATAGCAGGTCGGAAGAAATGGGATATTTATGGAGTATAGGAAATGCAAGATAACACTTAAGAAAGAAATCAGATGGGCTAAAAGAAGGCATAATGTTTCCCTTGCAGACAAAGTGAAGAAGAATCCCAAGGGATTCTACAGATATGTTAAGAGCAAAAGAATTGCAAGGGACAAAATTGGTTCCCTGGAAAATTGGAATGCCAGTCCATGTGTGGAGCCAAAAGAGATGGGGGGAGATCTTAAATTAGTTTTTTTCTTGCATCTGCATTTATTCAGCAGATGGACATTGAGTCTATAGAAATGAGGCAAAGTGACATCAACTTCATGGACCCTATACAGATTACAGAAGAGGAGGTGTTTGCTATGCTGTGGCAAATTAGGGTGGCTAAATCTACGCGACTTGACAAGGTGTTCCCTAGGACCCTGTTAGAAGCATTTGCAGAATTTACAGTAGCCCTAGCGAGATCTTTAAATCGTCCTTGGTGACAGGTGAGGTACCAAAGGATTTGAGGATAGCCAATGTTATTCCACTGTCTAAGAAAGGCTGTAATAGTAAAGCAGGAAATTATAATCCGGTGAGCCTGACGTCAAAAGTGGGAAAGTTATTGGAAGGTATTTTATGGGACCGGTATATTTAAATATTTAAATAGACATGGACTGATTAATGATGGTCATGGCTTCGTGCGTGGCAGGTAGTGTCTAACCAATCTTGTTGAGGGGTTTTCGAGGAAGTTACCAGGAAAGTGGATGAAGGCAAGACAGTAGAAGTTGTCTACATGGACTTTAGCAAGGCATTTGACAAGGTCCCGCATGGGAGGTTGGTCAAGAAGGTTCAGTCACTCGGCACTCAAGATGAGGTAGTAAATTGGATTAGACATTGGCTTTGTCAGAGAAGCCAGAGAGTGGTCATAGATGGTTGCCTCTTTGACCAGAGGCCTGTGGCTAATGGAGTGCTGCAGGGATCAGTGCTGGGTCCATTGTTGTTTGTCATCTTTATCAGCAATCGCGATGATAATGTGTTTAACTGGATCTGCAAATTTGCAGATGACACCAAGATTGGAGGTGTAGTGTACAGCAAGGAAGACTATCGTGGCTTGCAGCTGGATCTGGACCAACTGGAAAAATGGGCTGAAAATGGCAGATGGAATTTAATACAGACAAGTGCGAGGTGTTGCACTTCGGCAGCCCAACCAGGGTAGGTCTTGTGCACAGTGAATGTTAGGATACTGAAGGGTGCAGTAGAACAGAGAGATCTGGGAAAACAGGTCCATAATTCATTGAAAGTGATGTCGCAAGTCGATAGGGTAGTAAAGAAAGCTTTTGGCACATTGGCCTTCATAAATCAAAGTATGTAGTACAAGAGATGGGATGTTATGTTGAAGTTGTCTTAAGATATTGATGAGGCCTAATTTTGACTACTGTGTGCAGTTTAAGTCACCTACCTACAGGAAAGTTGTGATTACAGTTGAACATGTACAGATAAAATTTACAAGGATGTTGCTGGGTCTGGAGGACCTGAGTTATAAGGAAAGATTGAATAGGTTAGGACTTCATTCCTTAGAACGTAAAACATTGAGAGGAGATTCGATAGAGGTATAGAAAATTGAAGGGAATCAATAGAATAAATGCAGACAGGCTGAGGTTAGTGGGAGTGCAACCAGAGGTAATCAGTTAAGGGTGATAGGTGAAAAGTTTAAGGGCAACATCAGGGGAAACTTCTCCACTCAGATGGTTGTGAGAGTCTGGAACGAGCTGCCAGCGCAAGTGGTGCATGCGAGCTCGATTTCAATGTTTAAGAAAAGTTTGGATAGATACATGGATGGTAGGGGTATGGAGGACTATAGTCCTGGTTCAGGTCGATGGGATTAGGCAATTTAAGTGGTTCAGCATGGACTAGAGGGGCTGAAGGGCCTGTTTCTGTGCTATACTTTTCTTTGACTCTATGACCTCCTGCTCAATGGTAATAGTAAGAAGAGAGCATGTACTGAAAAATGAGGTCCTTGATGTTGGATGCTACTTTCTTGTGGCACCATTCCTTGTAAATATGCTCAGTGGTGGGGAAGACTATGCTTGTGGTGGACTTGGCTGTATCCACCACTTTTTGTTGGCTTCTCCATTCCTAGGTATTGGCGTTTCCATCCCAGGGCCTGATGTAACCAGTTAGGATTCTCTGCACTATGCACCTACCGAATTATGTCATAGTTTTAGATGACATTCTGAACCTAAGCAAACTTCTAACAAAGTAGGTACAGTGTCGTGACTTCTTTGTAATGACACTATCATGCTGGTCCCAGGACAGATTCTCAGATATGGTAGCACCAAGGAATTTAAAGTTACTGACCCTTTCCACCTCCCCCTAATGAGGACTCGCTCATGGACCACTGGCTTCTTCCTCCTGCAGTTGATAGCCATCTCTGGTTTTGCTGATGTTGTGTGAGAAGTTATTGTTATGGTATCATTCAACTCGATTTTTAATCCTGTATGCCATTTAGTCACCGCCTTTGATTCAGCCAACAACAGTGGTGACATCACCAAATTTAAATATGGCATTGGACTTGTACTTAGTCACTCAATCATAGTTTTAAAGTATGTAGAGTAGAGGTGCACACAGCCTTGTGTTGCACCTGTGCTGATCGTGATTGTGGAGGAAATGTGGTTGCCAATCCAAACTGACTGGAGTCTGCAAGTAAGGAAATCGAGGATCCAGTTGTACATGGCCTTGGTCTTGGAGCTTAATGATTAGTTATAAGAGGGTGATAGTGTTGAATACTAAGCTGAAGTCAATGAAGTGCATCGTGATATATGCATCTTCATTGTGCAAATGTTCCAGGGCTGACTAAGGAGCCAATGAAATGGCATCTGCCATGGATCTGTTGTGACAATCGGCAAATTGGAGCAGATCCAAGTCACCAACCTGTCAAAGCACTTCACAGTGGATGTAAGTTGTACTGGGTAGTAGTCTTTGAGGCAGGTTACCAAGTTCTTGGGCATATATTATTGAAGCCTGTTTGAAGCAGTACCTTATACTGCTGGAGCGAGAGTTTGAGAATGTCAGTAAAGACCCCAGCCAGTTGATTAGCATAGGTGTTCAATATTCGGCCAGGTATATCATCTGGGCCGGATACTTTGTGTGGGCTTGCCCTCCTGAAGGGTGATCTCACGTTGGCCTCAGAACAATGCTACAGGATTTTCTTTCTCCATCCCTTCTCCGTAGGCTGAAGCAGTTCTTTTTTTTTTTGTTCATTTAATTTACAGGATGTGGGTAGCACTGGAAAGGCCAGCATTTTCTGACTAATTCTAACTTTTCTGGAAGATGTTGGTTAGCAGCCTTTATGACTGCTGCAATCCTTCAGATAACGGTACTCCATACTGGAAATGGATAGGAAATTTCAGGATTATGATCGAGTGACACATATCCAATTCAGCATGGTTCGGTACTTTTATGTTATTTTGTTTGTTTTTCATAGTGGAGATTGCAAGTTTGAGTGGTGCTGTTGGAGAAGTTAGGCAAGTTACTGTAGTGCATTTTGTAGATGGTACATAATGGAGCCATTGTGCTCATTGATGGAGACTTTAAATGTTTACGTTTGTTGGTGGGGTGCAATTTAAGTAGGCTGCGTAGTTGGTTTTGATTATCTTGAATGTTCCTGGAGTTGCACACTTCCAGTCACATGGAGAATTTTCTATTTTACTTCTGACTTTTGTGTGCTCGGTGTCAGGTGAATCGTATGTGACTTATGCTGTTGAATTACCAATCAATCATGCTGATCAGGATGTTGATGGTGGAGATTCAGTGATGCTAATGCCATTAAGTATCAAGGGTAGATGATTATACTCTTTTTTTGGCAACTGGTCATTATATTGGTCAAATATCACTTGAGCCTGAATCAGATCTGCTTTGCTATATGTAGATAAGTTATGAATGATGAACATTATGCAAATTGTTACCAAAAATGTGCACTTCTGACCTAGTTATGGATGGAAGGTAATTGATGAAGCACTTAATGAAGGTTGGGCTGCGGAGATTGCCTTGCCAAATTCTGTCAACAGTGTCCAGGAGTTGAGATGATTTGCCTTTGTATGAGGTATGACCCAAGTCAGTGCTGAGTTTTCACCAATCATACCCATTGACTTTGGTTTTATCAGGGCTCCTTGATATTGCATTTGGGCAAATGTTATCTTGGTGTCAAAAGCAGTCACTCTCAGTTATCTTCTGGAATTCAAGTTTTTATTTGGACCAAAAACTTGGTGAGCATGTTATTGGTATTTGCTGCTTGATTGCACTGATACCTTTCATCACAGAGAGTAGACTTATTAGGGGATAATCTGTTTTCTGTGGATAGGATATACCTGGACAGTTTTCCACTTTGTCAAGTGGATGGCATGGTGATAATTGTACTGGAATAACTTGGCTATAAGTATGCGTGGTTCTGGGGGTGGGGTAAATCTGTTGCAGTGCAACTGCAGAGATTTCTGGCCCCATTATCTTTTTTAAATCTTGTGCTTTTGGTTGGTACTTGATGTTGTATGGGAGTAAATTGAATTGGCTGAAGACTGGACGAAATTGACATGGTTCAGCCATAAGCACTTGTGTATAAAAATGGTTGCAGTACATATCTAACAATCACCTGCAGGGCTCTACCATTGTTGTGAGAGGGCAGTCAAAAACATTACCATGAGTCTGAAATCATGTACAGTTAAAGTGAATTTTTGTTCCTTAAAGGAGATTTTTTTTCTTCATAAGTCTAATAATTTTATGGTTTTCATTATTGAGAATAACTTTTTTTCATATTCTAACCAAAGAAATTAACTGAATATGAATTCCTAGTTCCTATGGGCTTTGAGCTTGTGTCTCTGCTTGTTGGTTCGTTAACTAGAACACCTCTTCTGATAGTTTCAACAATATAGCCAACAAAATAAACATGAATTGTTCAAATTTATTGTTAACAATATCTAATTAAAGAAGATATGTATAGAACTTGGGGATGTGTGCCATGACCTAATGAAGAGCAGACTTAAAGGGCTGAATGGCTTCCATATTCTGAATAGTGACGTCAAAAGCAATCATTTTAAAGAAAACAAAGCTTGCTTGTGCAATCATGATCAGAGAGATGTTGCAATATGACCTGTTCTGCCAAATAGAAAATAGCACATTTGACATACAGCACCTGTTCAATTGTACCTGGGCAACCTGGCCTGTTAGATGTATACTATTCCCGAACAAATTTGTCATTCATTGTTTTGGGTAAATCTACTGGTGAAAAGAAGAGATTTGGGCAATGAGGTAATGGCTGTGCTGTCAATTACCTTTCTGTGCAATGATCTTTAAAGTAAAATTATTGTGGTAATGTGGTTAAAACTTAATTTCCTTATTGTATGACCAAAGAAACTACTTATTGTCCAATCCTAATACCATGGAGTAAGGTCCAGCATCGCTGTTTTACATAGGGATGAACGGTAAATGCTTTCTTTGTCAGCTGCTTCCACATCCTGAAAATGAAAAAGAAGCCATCTATCAACTTATTAAACAAGCAAACTGTTGTTCTTGGTTATTGTTTTAAAAAAATGTTTTGTCTTGTCTGACAATCTGAACAGGTTTATTGGAACAGAAATGTTATAACTTTTTTTTATGCCTAGTAATACTGGCACATGATTTTGCTGTTTGTTGCCTAATGGAGTCCTTGACATTAACTCTGAGGGATCAACTGTGCAAACAAGTCATGGCTGTCCGCCTGTTCTCATTTAAAAATAGCTCTACCACGTCAGCTACAAGAGTACACACTATAAAAATAGCTTGTGAAAAAAAACTTTTTAAAAGGAGAGCTTGATTAGTTTCAAAATAATCTTTGCTTATTATAATTAGTGTTTTCATGCACATACTAGAATGTAGTTTGTGGTATTGATTTTTTTCATCCTCTGGGCAATACCCTTGAATTTTAATGGTATTTCTGTTAGAAACAGTGATATCGCTGTGATGGAATGTTCTGTACTTGAATTGCATAAAGTTCTTTGGGTGCTTGTTCATAAAGATGAGTAACTTTTGTTTAATTGTGCAAGTTCTCCTAGAGTTAATGAAACATTGGTAAATATACAGGTTTATGTCGCTTAATTAATAAGAGATGTGTTACCAAATATAGAATTGCAAAATGTTTTAAGCAATTTTGTAAATTAATCCTTGTCTAAAACTCTAAACCACATGCAGTATGCATTGGGTAGAAATCCAGTTTACAGTGTTGGATTGGAAGAGCATTTCCTTTGAATTTCTGTGATGAATTACCACTGGGTGACATGGTTATAAACCAATTTTCCTGAAGGTAGTCTGTTTTATAACTTTTAAATTTTGATCATGAAATCTAATTGATCAGTAGTATCATAATAAAATTGTGGAAATGAGAGAATATAAATGTAAGAAGTAGGCTATTTGACTCCTTGAGCTTGTTCCTTCATTCAACTGGATCATGGCTGATCATCTTCCTCAATGCCATTTTCTTGGCTTACTCCTGAATATCTGGAAAGTTTTTAGTCTCTGTCTTGAATGCAACCAGTGATGAGTATCCACAGCTCTCTGGGCGTAGATCATTTCAATTATTAAACATCTTGTGAGTGAAGAAATTTCTCCTCATTTCTGTCCTAAATATCCAGCCTCTTATTTTGAGACTGTGACCCCTAGTTCTAGACTCCTTAACTATGAGATAAATTCTTCCACTAACCCTCCTAACAATTTTGCATTTTTTTTCAGTTAGATAAACCCTAGAAAATACAGGTCAACCCCAGGTGTTGAATACCTGATTTATGGATAACCCATACATACAGTCAAGCAATTGGAAAACTAGTGGGCTGTATGAGGATGGATTTGCAAGACGCTTCTGTTAGGTGGGAACAGGGCAGTTCCAAATGTTTTCTTTCTCTAACCCTCTCCCACAGCAATCGGAGGTTGGGTAGAGCTGAACATATTAGGGAGGGTTCAGCAGACTGGCTCACTCACTGTGTCGCTGAGCCGGCTGGCAGCCTCTTTTGCTGCACCTGCTTGCTTTCCCATCACAGCTGTTTCTCTGGTCCTCTCCCATACACTATTTGTTCATTTCCGACTTGCAAACTGTTGGGATTATGAACTCTTAATGTAACCTGGCAACTGCTGATAAAGGCCTGCTATTTTCAGTCTCTGATGACTGGTTTGCCACTGCAAGAACAAACTGGATGAGTCTTTGCTGCACTCCCCTTTTATAGTGTATATATATTTTTTTAAAGTAAGGAGAGCAAAATTGTACACAGTACTCCAGGTATGTTCTCTCCAACTCTCTACATAATTGTAGTATACAGTTTTACTCTTGTCATCAAAACTAGCAATGCAGGCTGCCTTATCATAAACACAAGAGATTCTGCAGAAGTTGGAAATCCAAAGCAACACACAAAATGCTAGAGGAACTCAGCAAGGCTGGCAACATCTGTGGATAAGAATAAACAGTCAGTTTTGGGCCAAACCCTTCATCAGGACTGGAAGAGAAGGGGAAAGAAGCCAGAATAAGAAGGTGGGGGAGGGGAAGGAGTACAAACTAGAAGGTGATGGGTGATGCCAGTAAGGTGGGGGAAGGGGTTTGAAATTTGCCTTTGCAGGATGTACCATTTGCCTTTGCCTGCTGAATTTGCACATTAACTTTCAGTCATTTGTGTACACGAACATCAGAATCAGGTTTATTATCACTGACGTATGTCGTGAAATTTGTTGTTTTGCTGCAGCAGTACAGTGCAATACATAATAAAACCATATTATTGGTTACAATAAGAAATATAAAACAAATTGGTAGTGCAAAAAGAGAGCAATATAGTGCATAGTGTTTATGGGTTCATGGACCATTCTAAACCTGATGGCAGAGGGGAAGAAGCTGTTTTAAAGTATGTGTCTTCAGGCTCTTGTACCTCCTCCCTGATGGTAGTAATGAGAAGGGGGCATGTCCTGGATGGTGATGTTCCTTCATGATGAATGCTGCTTTCTTGAGGCATTGACTTCTGAAGATATTCTCTATGATGGGAGGCTAGTGCCCATGACGGAACTGACTGAGTTTACAGCCTTCTGCAGCTTTTTCCAATCCTGTGCATTGGCGCCTCTGTGTCAGATGGTGGTGCAACCAGTTAAATACTCTCCATAGTACATCTGTAGAAATTTGCTAGAGTCCTTGGTGACATACCAAATCTCCTCAGACTTCTAATGAAATATAGTTGCTGGCATGGCTTCTTTGTTATTGCGGCACGGTAGCGTAGTGGTTAGCACAATGCTTTTCAGTACAGGCGACCTGGATTCAATTCCCACTGCTTCCTATGAGGAGTTTGTGTATGCACACGCGCGCGCGCGCGCGCACGCGCACGCGCACACACACACACACACACACACACACACACACACACACAGTGCCGAGAATAAAAATCACATCATGCCTATAAAAGAGAACTCATAAAAAATAAAATAATAAAATAACCCATAAAAAAAATCATCGAATATTCAATGTGCAGTGGGAAAAAAAACATTATGCAAAAGGTAACTGCAAGCAAGTAGTGTTTCTGAGCTGAAGTCTGAAGAGAGTCCCATAGTTCTGCGCATGATGGAGTTGACATGATGGAACCCAGTAAACACCGTGGAGCAGCAATCTGAACTGGCTCCCACCTTGCCTCGGGCCTTGACACCCTGACCTTTTCAACCTGGCTCACAGTTAGGCTAGGATTAAAAATCGGGGAGATTGCTAGGCGGTGTGACTCGAAGGGCTGGAAAGGCCTATTTTGCACTACATCTCAATAAATAAACAACTAAGTATTGGGGCCAGGATAGACCCTCAGATGTTGAACCCAGGAACTTTAAACTGCTCACCCTTTCCACTGCTCATTCCTCAATGAGAACTGGTGTTCTTCCAACATCTCCTTCCTGAAGTCCACAGTCAGTTCCTTGGTCTTACTGACGTTGAGTGCAAGGTGAGTGTTGTGACCCCTTAACAATCAGGATGTCCCAATCACCCACCATTTAAAAAAAATACTTGGTATTTCTGTTTGTACTGCTGAATTAGGGTGGAAAACATAATTTTATGTTGTTCATATTGCACTCCAGTGTGAGTGTTACCTTATGAAATAAAGTAACTTGCTGAAAACAAAATCTTTAGTTACTTTTTGAAATGAGGAATAAAGGCATGTTCCAAAGGGATTATATTACATATTCGTTATTCAGTCAATTAATGGTGATCTAATGATAACAGGCTAGTTCACTGAAGTTCTCTTATAAAATATTTCTGTATGTAGGCTTATAAATACTTTAAAAAAAAGGAAAATGAAATTCTGGAAAGGTTAATTTTTTGCATTTTTGGTACCCTTAATCATGATCTGGAATTGTTTAAAATCTAAAGTCAACTATTGAATGAAGAAAATGATTGCTCCTTCCTGTTGCTGTAATCTGCTGCTATACCTGTAGGATTTTTCTATATATTCATAATATTTTGGTGGTGGATTTTAATTGTAGAGTAAGGATGCATTTGTATGTCAAGGACTACAATGGTTCTCTAATTCCACAGGAATTCCCTCCCTAACAGCTCTGCGGGTGTACCTACATCTCAGGGACTGCAGTGGTTCAAGAAACCAGCTCATCACCACCTTCTCAAGGGCTACTAGGGATGGGCAATAAATGCTTGCCTAGCTGTTGATGCCTACATCCTGTAAAATGTATTTTAAAAATGGATCTCAGAATTTACTACCTATTTTCATTATTTTTTTCCTAATTCTTTGATCTTTCATTCTCACAGTTTGCTTGTGATTCATGGTAGAAGATTTGCATGCTAATGAAGAAAATTTTTTTAGTGGGCTGTTTATGCTGAAACATCTTGGGTTAGGTTACAAGATGCGTCAGTTTGCACACATTTATGATGTAGCATGATGACTCTGAGATTTATAAGATATTATTGAACTGGAAAGAGTGCAGATTATTACAAGGATTATCTTAATGCCAGGACACAAGGGATTGATTGAGTTATAGGGAAGAACTAGGACCTTTCTTTTTTACTCTTGGAGCATAGGAACCTGTGAGATGATATTACAGAGATGTCTGAAGTCATGAGGGACAATGATAGGTGAATAGAGTCAGTCTTTGCCCCCAGAGTCGGGGAATCATCAACTAGAGGGCATAAGTTCAAGGTGAGATTTAATATGAACTTGAGGGGCAACTTTTTAAAAACACACTAGGTGGTATATGTGGAATAAGCTGCCAGAGGAAGTGATTGAAACATAAAATAACAATTTTTAAAAGGTAGTTGGACAGGTACATGTATAAGAAAAGTTTAGAAAGTTATGTGAAAATGGGACTAGCTTGCTTGGGCATCTTGGTTTGCATGGACCAGTTGGTCCAAAGGGCCCATTACTGTGCTATATGACTCCAAATGGTTTAAAAGATCCAATGATTGTTATTCTAAAGAACAAGCTGAACTCTTGTTTGTCTCACCCATTGCATCATTAAATGGCTGTTTTACATTTATAGTCATACTCAACCTGAAGTTTATATACTCCTGTTATATAAAATCCTGGTGGGCCAGGCTGCCAGTTTTGATGTACAATCATTTGCATCTCACAGCTGAGAAATGGAGTATCTGCCTGTCAGGTGCCTGAACTGTTTATATGCCAGTATATAAATGCAGTAGGAGAAAGAGAAGCCTCAAAATTTTCAGGATAACCTGTGTGAAGGAGGCCCTGTGAGCTTTAACAGCACAGATAACGCCAGTCTGGTGGATTTAAAGCCCTGAGGCAGAATGCAGCAACCTTGGGTTTAAAGGGCATCGGAGTTAGAGGCCCCATGAGTTTCAGGTGGTTTTATATGCTAAGTATTGATGATAGTCAAATAAGATGTGCCTGTTCTGAAAGGATGATTTGCCACAATCAGCAGGAAGTTTCATGCTTGGGTCTAACAGCCCACCCCCAGAGCACATGAAGACCACTATCTATTGACATCAAGCAGCAGTCAGCAGCGGCCTTGTATTCTGTGGAGATTTTCTGCAAGGATGAAAAATGTCAAGTGTTCAGGGATTGGCCATAGGCTTTGGACAGCATGGCTGCTGAGACTAGACTTTGCAGGGACAATGATTTGGCAATCAGAAATTATCTTTGCAGTTACCAAAGAGTGGTAGTTGGAGGAAGTGAGTGACTAGAAGTTGGAGGGTCGAAATAGTTCCCTTCCAGACATTGCCATGATGCTTATTCCCTTACCACTTTCCCTCCTCCTCCTCCACCATTTTGGCTGAGCTGATGGTAGGTCATAGAGAAAGAGAGGAGATGGTGGGAGGCAGTTAACAGTATGAGAACTGGAAGAGACTGAGGGTGCATGATATAGGAAAGGTAAAATCATGTATTGTGTCCATCTGTACGCATGCATGTGTGCACATATGTATATGTACTGTATGTACATTGCCTGTGTGCTTAATGTGTGCCATGTACACAAGCTAACTCTGAGGTCTTCATTTGTCTTGCTGAGTAGCTAAGCATGCAACAGTCAACACCACATCTCCCACCCCCACCAAAGTTCAAAGAATTTGTGCACAGGTATCCTCTGGTCCTTGGAAATGGAGTGGAAGTGAGTCCTCCTTGACTTCAAGGGCATGCTTAAGAGTAAGGTGTTGAACATAGGCAATTATTTGTACAGTCAGGACCACAAATGAATAATTGATAAAATAATAAAATGTTCCAGAGAATAAGTTCCCTCTCCTATTGGACTTACAAGTTAACTATTCTGAATGACTTGTCAGGTGATTTTAATAACTTGGACTTTATTGACTGTACTTGCTGCCTATGTTTCTGTTTACCCAAACTTGTCTTCTCCAGATTCAGAAGTCCAATCTTGATGCCCCCAATGAGGGCTGGAATCAAATGATGAAGCCCTGAGAAGTAGCAGGATTTCAACAAATGTGAGGTGTTGTTGGTGGGCAAGCACAAGCTACATTAAAGCTTCTCTCCACCTCTTTAGCTACTGGTAAAGCCCCACTCCCCAACTTTTGCCTCTGTTGAAGCTGTGAAGATTTTTCAGTGATTCAATTTACTGCCACTTGTGCTGACAAATGCGGAACTACCAGCAAAATTCAGGCAATTGTTTAGAATAAATTTCAAAAGCCAAGAAATATTATTTACACAAAATCAAAATACATAGGCGGCCATGGTATAGAGGCATCAGCACCGGACTTTAAGGCGAATAGTCCCAATTTTGAATCTGGCTGGCTCCTTGCATGCTTTCCAACCGTGCTGGGTTGAATGTTGAGCTGGCATCTCGGCCTCATGAAAAACAGTCATATGCATTATTCAGTGCGCATGCACCGGTCGTGCATATAGCCGGTTACAGTTGCTCCGCAGTTTCTTACTTTTAAACTTCTTAACTTAGTTATTTGTTGTATTTTTTTTCTCACGGTAACACGTTGAAGCTGCACCCTCTCTAACATGCTGGTGGAGAGAGTTTTACTTGTTTTTTTTAGCGCTGGAATTAGTTACATTCGGACACGTCTTGTTAGCATGGCAGCAGGATGGCTGCATTGTGTATTCCAGAGACCAATTAATTACGCTCATGCCCGCCGGCTTAGCGAACAGAGCAGCGGACATACCGGCTGAAATCTGGAGGAAAACACACAGAAGATGCAGAGGGGGATCAAAAAGGCGAGGGAAGAGGACCAGGTCGAGACAACAGAGGCTTTTGGAGAAGAGAAGTTATGAGCCGTGTCTCCCCTCTCTTATCATGGGAAATGTGAGATCACTGGGGAATAAAATGGACGAACTGACTGCACTTGTCAGGAGTCAGAGAACATTTCAGGAGAGTAGTGTCATGTGATTCACTGAGACGTGGCTGCATGAGGACATACCCGATCAAAGCGTTTCCATAGAGGGCTTCCAGACCATTCGAGCTGACCGGAATTGCACTGAGAGCGGTAAGCATAAAGCAGGGGGACTGGCGGTTCTGGTAAATAACAGATGGTGCAATCCTGGGCATATTACGATCAAGGAACGGGTCTGTAGCCCAGATATTGAACTTTTTGCTGTTGGACTCCGGCCATATTATTTGCTAAGGGAAATTTCGCATGCAATTGTAGTTGTTGTGTACATCCCTCCCTCTGCCAACCCGACGTCAGCGTGTAACAGCATTTACACCGTCATAGCCAGACTACAAACCCAGCACCCGAGTGCCCTCATTACCATCTCGGGTGACTTCAACCAGGTTACCGTGGCTAGAACACTGCCCAACTTCACGCAGTATGTGAGCTGTACAACCAGAGGGGAGAGGGCTCTGGATTTGATGTACGCTAACGTTAAGGATGCAGACAGCTCCTCTCCCCTCCCCCCACTGGGAAGGTCAGATCACGACCTGGTGCATCTCAAACCCTGCTACGTGCCTCTGGTGAAGAGTAAACCTGCAACCTCGAAGGCAGTGAGAAAATGGTCGGAGGAGGCTTATGAGGCGCTCCAGGGTTGTTTTGAGGTGACAGACTGGCAGGCACTCTGTGAGCCATGGAGAGGATATTGATGGGCTCACAGAGTGCATCACTGATTACATCAACTTCTGTGTGGACTGCAATGTTCTGACAAGAACTGTCCTTTGTTATTCAAATAACAAGCCATGGGTGACAAAGGACATTAAGGACATCCTGAATGCGAAAAAGAGGGCGTTTAGAGATGGAAATAGGGAGGAGCTGAGGGCAATACAGAGTGACCTGAAAGCCAGGATCAGGGAGGCTAAAGCAGGTACAGGAGGAAGCTTGAGTGGAAACTCCAGCAGAACAACATGAGAGAGGTCTGGAATGGGATGAGGACCATCACTGGGTTCCGGCAAACTAGCAACAGAGGAACGGAAGGCAGTGTGGACAGGGCCAATGAACTTTAACCTGTTCTTTAACAGATTTGACATTGTGGCCCCTGCCCATCCCCCACATGAGCCATCTGTTGTCGGCCCCCACCAATATATATTCCACTCTCCCCTCCTACCCCTCCTCACAGTCCCCCACCCTGCTGTCATGACTATACCCCTTCCCCACACGAAACCACCACGGTGGGCTTCACAGCTCTACAGGTGAGAAGACAGCTGAAACGTCTCAACCCAAGCAAGGCTGCAGGACTGGATGGTGTCAGTACCAGGGTGCTCAAAGCCTGTGCCCCTCAGCTATGTGGAGTACTTTGCCATGTATTCAACCTGAGCCTGAGGCTCCGGAGGGTTCCTGTATTGTGGAAGACATCCTGCCTCGTCCCTGTGCCGAAGACGCCACGCCCCAGCGGCCTCAATGACTACAGACTTGTGGTATTGACCTCCCACACCATGAAGACCCTGGAGAGACTTGTTCTGGAGCTGCTCCGGCCTATGGTCAGGCCACACTTAGATCCCCTCCAGTTCGCCTACCAGCCCCGACTAGGAGTTGAGGATGCCATCGTCTTCCTGCTGAACCGTGTCTACGCCCACCTGGACAAGCCAGCAAGCATTGTGAGGGTCATGTTTTTTGACTTCTCTAGTGCGTTCAACACCATCCGCCTTGCTCTGCTGGGGAAGAAGCTGACAGCGATGCAGGTGGATGCTTCCCTGGTATCATGGATTCTTGATTACCTGACTGGCAGACCACAGTACGTGTGCTTGCAACACTGTGTGTCCGACAGAGTGAGCAGCAGCACTGGGGCTCCACAGGGAACTGTCTTGTCTCCCTTTCTCTTCACCATTTACACCTCGGACTTCAGCTACTGCACAGAGTCTTGTCATCTTCAGAAGTTTTCGGATGACTCTGCCATAGTTGGATGCATCAGCAAGGGAGATGAGGCTGAGCACAGGGCTACGGTAGGAAACTTTGTCACATGGTGTGAGCAGAATTATCTGCAGCTTAATATGAAAAAGACTAAGGAGCTGGTGGTAGACCTGAGGAGAGCTAAGGTACCGGTGACCCCTGTTTTCATCCAGGGGGTCAGTGTGGACATGGTGGAGGATTACAAATACCTGGGGATACGAATTGACAATAAACTGGACTGGTCAAAGAACACTGAGGCTGTCTACAAGAAGGGTCAGAGCCATCTCTATTTCCTGAGGAGACTGAGGTCCTTTAACATCTGCCGGACGATGCTGAGGATGTTGTACGAGTCTGTGATGGCCAGTGCTATCATGTTTGCTGTTGTGTGCTGGGGCAGCAGGCTGAGGGTGGTAGACACCAACAGAATCGACAAACTCATTCGTAAGGCCAGTGATGTTGTGGGGATGGAACTGGACTCTCTCACGGTGGTGTCTGAAAAGAGGATGCTGTCTAAGCTGCATGCCATCTTGGTCAATGTCTCCCATCCACTACATAATGTACTGGATGGGCACAGGAGTACATTCAGCCAGAGACTCATTCCACTGAGATGCAGAACTGAGCGTCATAGGAAGTTATTCCTGCCTGTGGCCATCAAACTTTACAACTCCTCCCTTGGAGGGTCAGACATCCTGAGCCAATAGGCTGGTCCTGGACTTATTTCATAATTTACTGGCATAATTTACATATTACTATTTAACTATTTATGGTTCTATTACTATTTATTATTTATGGAGCAACTGTAACGAAAACCAATTTCCCCCAGGATTAATAAAGTATGACTATGGAAACAGCAAAAAATGCTGCCCGATGTGCCACAAGGTGTGAAAAGGAAAAACAGAAAAATACTGCAGCTACTGGAAGTCAGGAACTTTTCTGCCTCTTTTTTTTTAAAACATTATTTATTTCTGACAACAGAATCTCCTTTTGTATGCTTTCCAGATCATTTGTATATTTTGAAATGTTTAGTACCAAAAATTCTTTAGTTATATGTGAATTATGAAGCTCAAATATGATTTCTTTGCCTCTACGTTTCATTTTATTGACAACTCCAAGTGATCCATATGCTTTTTCAGATTATGCTGCCACCTATAAGGGTTAGTGTTCTATGACATTAAAGGGTCTCTCATCCACACTTGTTCAAAAAAAGCGCCATTTATAGTTTGTAGTCTTTCCATTTTAATTATCCCCAACTCCACGTGCCATGCATCAATTCATTTCACCATCCCATCAGAGTCAACCTGAAACTGATAGCTACTCATATTGTGATCTACTATCTTGCGACCTTTGTTATATGTGCAATCTCATTTGTTTATGAAAGCTTCAAAGAATAATTCAGCCCGAGCTTGGAGCACTATAGCAGATTACTTCAACTCATCAAAATATCCATTTTCTGCAATCTTTTGCCCATGTTACAGGGTTAATTCCGCTCTTGACTATGTCGTAATATTTCCCTCACCTCATCTCTCCTCTACATTCTGAGAAGGATCTGGTTTATTTTTCCTTCACAACCATTCACGAAAACAGAGGAGTGCCCCAAAGAACGAATGACAGTTAAATGTTAGAACCCCAAAGCACCTCCCCAGCTCCCCCCACACACATAAACAGCAGCAAAGCGATGACCCCCCCTTCCCACCAGCAAGAAAACATCTGCACCCTCCACCGAGCACTCAAGCATGCAGCAGAATATCAATAAAGACACAGACTTGCGCTATCCCAAAGACAACTCGTTCACCCAGTAATTCGACATACCACAGGCTCTCTCTCTCTTCCCCCTAATAAAGGAAAAAGAGGTGTCCCCATTTCACAGCAAGAGGGGAGACATAACAAACAACTTGCTGATTTATGATGTTAAAAGTCTGTTGCGTCACTTTTTCTGAGCTCTGTGCCCAAAGAACTCAGTTGTCTGGGCACTCAGCCAGCAGTCAGCTTGATGCTTTCCATCTTCCATCTCCCACGACACACAATTCCCTGTGGAGGCATGAAACTCTAGTCCGCCCGCCTCCAGAGCCTCAAAATCCCAGAACCCTGAAGGGGAGCTAGTCTTCTCGGCCGCGTCCTTTGTATGCCGAATAGTGGCCAGCCATGAGACCCCGAGAGCGGGTCCCATTCCTGCAAAGAACCGAAGTCAATGTGTAACTCCAGGTCAGGGTCTTCAAAAGAACCCTGAAAGGGAACAATAGAGATATTATAGAAGTAGAGCTGTTTCCAAAGATGCAAGCAAAAGTGTCACCATTAGGTGCCATCGTCACCTCAGCTCCACCTCCTGAAACCCTTTGAACTAGCGACTTACATACACTGCTTTCAGTTTGGTGTACGATGTTTGAGGCTCATGATGTGGGTTTCTCTATCACAAACCTTATTCTTTGTATTTTAAAACTTGTAGGTCCTTATTGTCAGTTCTGATGAAGGTTCATCTGTAGTTCAATCTCTCCTCATAATAAAGCCTAAACTGCTAAGTATTTCCAGCATTAGCTATTTCTTTTCCACTAAAGCTAAACTTAAACTTTAGCAGTGCTTCAATTTCATTTAGGTTCTTTGCAAAGTTTTCAACTCAGTATAAAGCAGTTTCAAATCATAGCCATTGCTATTTTTTTGTTCATTAGATGTTGGTGATCGTTTTGCTTTTTCCATTCTTGTACATGTTATTTGTGTCTTTACTGCTGAATTAGTATTCCATTTTGCTTTGACTTTTTTCCTTTACTATTTAGTTATTCCTGTGTTCCATCCTGTAACAGACATAGATTTTTGCCTTTTCTTCCCCTCACCACCACCACACCTTTTTGTTGGTTTGACACTTACTTTAAGCTTAAGTAAGTTTCCACCAGTTTTGACAAAAGATTGGTCTGAAATATTAACTGTTTCATTTTCCATAGCTGTTGTCTCATCTGGTAAACATATTACCATTTTCTATACAATATTTATTTATGGATTTAAGCATGCTGCTTCACTGAAACTGCTTGGTTAGTTTCTTTGAAATTAACTTTAACTCATTTTAACAAATGTTTAGATTTGAACCCTGCCGGCTCCCCATTTTGGATAAGTTTTAGCCTTTGCCAAATTATGTGATAGGACTTGAGTTATTTGGCAATCAGTGTTTGAAATAAATGAAATTTACATTTCTTTCAGTGATGCATAAACCTTTTGCCAACAAACCTTTTGTCAGTAAATTTGCTTCAAAGATTTTTTTTGTTGATTTAGTTAATATCTTATAAATTCAACACAACATTTTAAAGTAAACAAGTAGACTGGATCAAATCAGTTCATTCAACCATTTTGCACAATACTGTAAACTGTCTTTGATGTTTTGGATTAGCAAGTCAGTGGCAAGTTGATCATGGAGAATGGGGTTTATTTGGTAATGTGTTTTAATTAGTTTACTTGAAGCAAATAATATTATTTGAGTGCTTGTGTTTCCTGAATTTGTTCTCTTCCTTCTTCTGTGATCCTAGCTAAAATTCCTTTCCATGATTTTTGTTTGAGATACAAGTGTAAAATGCTGGAAACAGTGAGTAGGCCAGTCAGCAGCTGTGGGCAGGGAAGTAAGAGTTAATGCTTCAGATTTGGGATTCTTTGTACAAACTAGCAAGGAGAGAAGTTTTTAAATTACACCAAATGTGGGGGAGAGATAAACTGGACAAAGAGGATGTCTCTGGGTGACACCAAATGTTGGGTAACTGGGGAAAGGGTAATAATCTGTGTGGAACCAGAAGATATGAGTACAATTTGAAGTCAATACAGAGACACAACAGATATCTGATTCAGAATTTATTTATCATATGCACATCAAAACAGAATGAAATGTGTCTTTTTGCATACATTCTGGAGCCGACAAAGCAGAACCCAATAAGCAACAAAACAAAAGCCAAAAAAGCACCTTTGCTCTCTCTCATGCGCATGCACACAGTCCTCCAGCTCCAGGACAGGTCTCTAGACTTTGGCCATTTGGCTTCGACTTTCACACTTTGATTGACCTTTGAGCTCCGACCTTCAGTATCGACCACTGTACCAGGTGATGACAGGAACCCAAATTCCAGTCTTGAACTGTGGGCACACTAACTGACTGGCCCTCATGCCTCCTCGCACCCGATCCTGGAGCACACTGATTGGGACAGTTGGACGTCCACAGATGTCCTTCCTCATCTGTCCACATCACTGTCCTTCAGGCGTGGAGCAGAAGTCTGGACTGCGGATGTCCTTTGACACCTGTCCATGTCCCTGGACTTTGGACTCAGAGCAGAGGTCTGACCTGTAACTCCTCCTTATCCCTGTCCCTAATCCCTAATCTGACCTCTAACCATCATTTCTGTCACAAAACCATCCCTATGAATTTTAAGGAAAACAACTAACTCTTGAATCGCGATCTTGATGGAGAACGCAGCTCGGTGCCGTCTTGAGGGGGGAAAAAAGAGATAGCAGATGCTGGAATCTGGAGCAAGAAATAAATTGCTGGAAGAACTCAGTTGGTCAAGCAGCATCTATGAAGGAAAAGGGAATGCAATCCAATACAAGTCATTGTGTGAATGCAGTGAGAAGTAAAGTGACGGGCAGTCAGAAGCTGAGGGTCATATCTACTGGCTGAGCATTCACCCACTCCCTGGTTTCTCCATTGTAGAGGAAACCACACTGTGAACACCAAATACAATAAATTAGATTGGAAGAATTGCAAACAAATTGCTGCTTTACCTGAAAAGATCGTTGGGTACATGAATCTGGTTAGGGAAGATATCAAAGTATTTGCACATCCCTTCGTTGCCTGGGAAGGTGGCATAAGCTTGGAAGTGGTTGGTCGTAATGGATGTCTGAACCGGGGAGAGGGCCCTTTGAAATGCTGAAAGAGGAAGGTTATATGTGTCTGGTGCTGGAATCTTATTAAAACTGGTGGAAATTGTGAAAGGTGACCTTTTGTGCTGTCTGTACTGAGTTTTTCCAGAATTTCCTGTTTTAAATTTGGATTTCCAGTTCTGTAGATTTTTTTAACACTCATGTTTTTGAGACAGTGCACATTTTGCGTGAATCATATTTTGAATTTCTTTGTTATAGATTAACATCCTGCACACTAATTGCATTTGAAAGAGATGCTTTGTTTGCATTCTTAGCATTATTTCTGGCAGAGTGTGGAGATTAATCATTGACAGTAATCAGATTTTATTCTGATCCCTTGCTTCCTGCAGGCTGTCTATTTCTGTGTATAGTAATGTGTAATTTTTATTTTATTTAGCCTTAAGTCAGTGATAAGTCTTGTTAAATTTTAAACTAATATGTTATAATTTATTGTTTTCCATATTGCTCTCATGTAAGTTTTAGTAATTCTAAAATTGGACAGTAATTCTAAAATCACATGGCACAGAAAGAATCCATTCACCAAGCATTGTCAGTGCTAGCCAAAATGAGTTATTGGATTATTCTGTCTTCCTATATCTCAATCTCTTGTTTTATAGGCTGCAGCACAAGTCCTTCTCTAAGTATATTCTCTACTGTTCTCTGAATAATAGAGCAAGTTTGAAGAGCTAGAAAGCCTACTACCTCTATCATTTCTGATGTTTTTATGAAGTAATCTTGAAATTTGTTTAATTTATCCCAGCTTGCATGGAGGTCCTTGACTTGAAGCTTCCCCTCTTTCCACAGATGCTGCTGGTTTTGCTTTCCAGTATTTTTTTGTTTTTATTTCGATATATGTATCCTGGCTTGTGTTTGAGCTGGGATACTCCACAAGGTCTTACTCATGTGTATCCATTTGGTGAATATCACTGAAGAAACATAAAGATCATCATGACTGGATATTGCTAATAGTGAGATTTCTTTCAATGAAATTCATTGTAAAATATTTTGAATTTGTGACTGGAAAATCTTTATCTCATTTTTTTTGCATTTGAAACTTGGTGTTGAAATAATATGTTCACTCCTTTTTTGGCAGGGCCTGAGGTAGTGCACAGTGTTTAGCATTTAGGGATTATCATTGTGATGTCAAATTGTTTGCAAGGTAGTTTCAGGTTCCTAGATATTAAAATGTTTGCCGTACTTGCAGAAGTCCATGCTAGAAGAGATATAGTTCTAAATTATCATATAAATTTAATACTTGTCAAGATTACGGTATATTCCAACATGTCAATAAGCCATGTGTGGAAAAATATGTTCACTTCTAATCACTCTAGAGTTTTTCACTTGGAGATATGTGATTGTACTGACTGGGACTCCTTTCCTAAATCTTCCATTTCTGGCTGTAAAGTCCTTTTGCAGGAATTGTTTATCCATCAAAATTGCAATTTTTCTATGACTTAAAGTTTATCTCTTCGGAATATATTTGTGTAACATAAGTGCTGTATGTATGCAAGTTGCTGCTTTTATTTGAAAATATAATCATGTTACTTTTTTTTTTAAAGTTGGATTTTTTGACCCAAGGGGTTAGTTTAAAAGTGATATATTTGCACTCAGTTAAAAGAACGTGTTCTTGTAAATATTTTAGTCAGCAGATTTTTTCAAACTTTGTTGCAAGAATAGAGATAATCGTGTAGTTGATAAACTTCTGATGTTTCATCTATGTTTATCTTTGAGAAGTTACTTTATTGCAACATAGCTGTTTATACAGCAACTGGAATTAGTAACTTTTTACTATACCTCCATTGGGGATGCAGTGTTCGGTAGCGCACAACTACAAAAATTAAACAGCTTTGTGGAACTCTTCTAAATTGATTTCACAGAAATTGTGTATGGCCACAAGAATGACAATTGTGAAGAAATCAAAGGCAGTGCTGGGAAATATTCTACAATTTAAATAGTTCAAACTGAAATTAATATGTCATGAAAGAATTATTGTTATAAAGAATTATCATTTTAATTCTCAACGCATCTCAACACACTTGATCTGTCTGTTGTAAATCTGCTTAATTGATCAGCAAGTTAAGATCAAACTTTGATAGTTTACTATGAATCTGGAAGATGGATGACATTCTTTTACATAAAAACGATGCAAACACTATATATAGTTAAGGCAGTATGAATAGTAAAATTCGGGGTTTAATGTAGAAGCAGAAAAGCTGGAAACGCTTAGCTAGTCAATACTTCAAAGAGAAAAGCCCTAGCTTGTACAACCTATCCTCATGAGACATGCTTTCTAATCCAGACAGCAACCAGGTAAATCTCCTCTGAACCCTCTTCTAAAGTTCCTATATCTTTCCTAGAATGAGGTGACTGAACTGAACATAATATTCTAAGTGTTGTATAACCAGGGTTTCATAGAGCTGCAACATTACCTCATGACTCTTGAACTCAATCTCCCTTCTAATAAAGGCCAACATACGTACCCCTTAACAATGCAATCAACTTGTGTGGCAACTTTGAGGGATCTATGAACATGAACCCCACGATCCTTCCATTTTTCCACCCTAAGAATTCTACCATTAACTCGATTCTATCAAATCTGACCTTCCAAAGTGAGTTATTTAACACTTCTCTGAGTTGTACTCTACCTGCCAATGTCCTGTGGTAACCAACAACAATCTTTTACACTATCCACAACTCCACCAACCTTGTGTTATCTGCAAACTTACTAACCTACCCTTCCACTTCCTTATGTAAGACACTTTAAAAAAAAAAAAAAAAAAAAAAATCATCACAAAGAGCAGGATCCCAGAACAGATCCCTGCAGAACCCTGTTGGTCATCAGTCTCCAGGCAAAATTCGCTCCATCAACATCACCTGCCTTTTGTGGGCAAGCCAATTCTGAATTGACACAGCCAAACTTCCCTGGAACCCATGCCTCCTGTTGTTCTGAATGAACATACTATGGGGAACCTTATCAAACGCTGTACTAAAATCCATGTACATCACATCCACTACTCAATCTTCACAAATATGTTTCGTCACATCCTCAAAGAATTTAATCTGGCTCATGAGGCACGACCTACCCCTCACAAAAGCATGTTGACTATGCCTAATCAGACTATGCTTCTCCAAATTCTCATAAATTTCTGTCTCTAGTAATCCTCTCAAATAATTTACCCACCACTGAAGTAAGACTCACTGGTCTGTAATTCCCAGAGTTATCCCTGCTCCCTTTCTTGAATAAAGGAATAACATTTGCCATCCTCCTATTGCCAGTGAGGATGCAGAGATCATTTCCAAAAGAGCAGGAATCTCTTCCCTCGCATCCCATAATAATCTGGGGTATATCCCATCTGGCCCTGGGGGCTCACCTGTCCCTAAGACTGTCCATAAGGACCTGCAGTTGGATGCACTTCACGGAGATGTAGATACCAGGGAGACTGGAGGTCTCCCACAGCCTCTCACATCTGACATGAAGGACACCCCACTGACCCTATATGCATTCTCACTGCACTAGCTATGCACTAGTAGACAGATAAAGAAAGAAACTTACCTTAAGCCGCTGCCTCTTCTCATCAAAACTTTTTGAGCCAAAACTTCATGCTCTCTGCTCTATCACTGGCCCACTCACACAGTGTGAGCTCTGCTTAAATCTCATTTTTACAGGCACTTTGCCATTGGAGAAAAGTTCCAAAAGGCCCTGTTCACTTTAAAAATCTCGCGCTCACTCACCTCCAAATCTGCAACTGCTTGCAATATCTCCAGCCCACTAAAAAGTGATTGAAGAGAATAAAGATGCAGTGCTTTTTCATTTCAGCAACTTAATAGAATTCCAAACAGGTCAAATATTTGTAGAATTTATCAACATCCAGTAGAAATAATTAGCAACTTAACTACAGTGTAGTTGATATTCACTTCAAATTATACTGGAAGGAGGTCTTCCCTGCTGTACAGGTATGTTCTATTAAGTGAAGTTAAGAAAAGACCTCAGATGATGTGTTGAGCTCCAAAATGTAATCAGGTGCCTCATCAACATTTACACACATTGTTATAATCTTTCTTCTTTTTGTACTCACTCATGTGAAAGCTTTTACGAATATGAAAGCTTTTACTAATATAAACTGTTACTAATATGAACTGTTAATGCTGGAAATCTCAGACCACCAGGTTCAAGAACAGCTACTACCCCTTAACCATCAGGCTCTTGAACAAAACAGGATAACTAAACATTCTATTTCTGGTGTTCCCACAACCAATGATCTCACTTTAAGAACTCTTCATCTTGTTATTTCATGCTCTCGTTATTTATTACTATTTATTTATATTTCTATTTGCACAGTTTGTTGTCTTCCATGCTCTTGCTCCTTCATTGATCTTGTGTACAGTTACTGTTCTATAGGTTTGCTGAGTACAGTGGCATGCAAAAGTTTGGGCACCCCCAGTCAAAATTACTGTTACTGTGAATAGTTAAGTGAGTAGAAGATGAACCGATCTCCAAAAGTCATAAAGTTAAAGATGAAACATTCTTTTCAACATTTTAAGCAAGATTAGTGTATTATTTTTGTTTTGTACAATAATAGAGTTTAAAAAAAAAGGAAAGGAGCACCATGCAAAAGTTTGGGCACCCCAAGAGATTTGAGCTCTCAGATAACTTTTACCAAGCTCTCAGACCTTAATTAGCTTGTTAGGGCTTTGGCTTGTTCACAGTCATCGTTAGGAAAGGGCAGGTGAAGCAAATTTCAAAGCTTTATAAATACCCTGACTCCTCAAACCTTGTCCCAACAATCAGCAGCCATGGGCTCCTCTAAGCAGCTGCCTAGCACTCTGAAAATTAAAATAAATGATGCTCACAAAGCAGGAGAGGGCTCTTAAAAGATAGTAAAGAGTTTTCAGGTAGCCGTTTCCTCAGTTTGTAATGTAATTAAGAAATGGCAGTTAACAAGAACGGTGGAAGTCAAGTTGAGGTCTGGTAGACCAAGAAAACTTTCCGAGAGAACTACTTGTAGGATTGCTAGGAAGGCAAATCAAACCCCCTGTTTGACTGCAAAAGAGCTTCAGGAAGATTGCAGTGATACCTGCACAAATATGACCTTCATGGAAGAGTCATCAGAAGAAAACCTTTCCTGTGTCCTCACCACAAAATTCAGCGTCAGAAGTTTGCAAAGGAACATCTAAACAAGCGTGATGCATTTTGGAAACAAGTCCTGTGGACTGATGAAGTTAAAATAGAACTTTTTGGCCGCAATGAGCAAAGGTATGCTTGGAGAAAAAAGGGTGTTGAATTTCATGAAACGAACACCTCTCCAACTGTTAAGCACAGGGTGGATCGATCATACTTTGGACTTGTGTTGCAGCCAGTGGCACGAGGAACATTTCACTGGTAGAGGGAAGAATGAATTCAATTAAATACCAGCAAATTTGGAAGCAAGCATCACACCGTCTGTATATTTAAAAAAAAGCCGAAGATGAAAAGCGGATGGCTTCTACAACAGGATAATGATCCTAAACACACCTCAAAATCCACAATGGACTACCTCAAGAGGCGCAAGCTGAAGGTTTTGCCATGGCCCTCACAGTCCCCTGACTTAAACATCATGGAAAATCTGTGGATAGACCTCAAAAGAGCAGTGCATGCAAGATAACCCAAGAATCTCACAGAACTAGAAGCCTTTTGCCAGGAAGAATGGAAATCCCCCAAACAAGAATTGAAAGACTCTTAGCTGGCTACAGAAAGCATTTACAAGCTGTGATACTTGTAAAGGGGAAGTTACTAAGTACTGACCATGCAGGGTGCCCAAACTTTTGCTTCGGGCCCTTTTCCTTTTTTGTTATTTTGAAACTGGTAAAAGATGGAAATAAAAAAAGTAATCTACTTAAAGTATTAAAGAAATGTGTCATCTTTAACTTAATGCCTTTTGAAAATCAGGTCATCTTTTACTCGCTTAGCTATTCACAGTAATAGAAATTTTGACCAGGGGTGCCCAAACTTTTTTATGCCACTGTATACCCACAGGAAAAATAATCTCAGGGTTGTATATGGTGACATGTACGCACTCTGATAATAAAATTTACTTTGAACTTTGAAATCTGCAACAAAAGCAAACAATGTTAGAAAAACAGCAGGTTAGGCAACATCTGTGGAAAGAGAAACTATCAATGTTTTGGGTCTGCACCGTTTCTGGAATTTTCTGTTTTTCTCACTATTACGTGGCACTTTGAATGTCATAGCAATCAAGTAATGAAAATAAGCAGTATTTTAATGAAGATTTACAATGTTAGCATGCATATTGGGAAAGTCTTTGGATGGTTATCCATTCATGGGGATGAGGTCTCTTAGGTAGGTTAAAATTAGAGTTTGAGAATTGGTGAAGAAACTTAACATTTACAATTAGGTTAAGAAGAGGTTGATGAAGAAGCAGTGGCAAAATGGATGGTGAGTGTCAAAGGCATTTTAATAGTTGAACAGCATCATTGTTTTTAAAGAAAGCTCCAAGATCTCTATGTATTTGCTAAACTTCTGTCGATTTTGTCTTAGCTTTAAGTTGATTGATGGTCAAGAAAAATAGACTTTCTTGCATAATCCTCATTTAGTGTATAGTTTTGGGAAAAAGGAAGTTGAAGACAGTAAAGCTTAATGTGGCCATCTTACAGTTCATGCACAAATCATGATCACAGGGTTCTTAATGTAATGAGATATTCTGTCTGGGAAATACTTGGACGTGCCATAATTGACATCCCATTGATTACAAGGGCCAAATAAACTTATGATATTTTCTTCATTGGGATAGATTTGTAACCGGAAACAGCATCATAATTTGGCAGAGAGTGAGGTGGAATGAATAATATTCCGGAATGTATTGCTGTTAAAGACCTAGCTTGTAAATATAAACACAATGGAGTCAAAACTTGGGAAAATTCAGGAGTACGCTGCTGTCATTTTAGATAGAGAATCCTAGTTATCATTATATATTCCTTTTGATTTAAAATAAATAAGATTTTTTCCTAGTACTTCATTTCAGGCTTTCAAAACTGTATATTTATCACTGAAGAACAGTATTATACAATGCAGAATAAAATTCTGTACAACTTAATTCACTCATTTTCACAACACATAACAATTTGATGTTGTATTAATGCCCATAATTTTCAGTGGAGCATTTCAAATGATCAGTTCTTTTCATAAGATGTGAGTTATATATTTATTTTATGTATTGGATTTTGAATACTTAATAATTTATATTTTATTGCAGACTATTATATACTTTTGGGTTAATCAAGCAAATGATCTTGTCAATTCTTGAGTTATCATCAACACTGTTTCAACCTTGAGAGGGTGCAAAATGGTCCTGGAGTTATTATTTGTGTATCAATATTTATTTCAATTTTGGGATTTGTGCAAGATTTTTGTTTTGATTTAGAGACGACTACAGTGCAGTTAAATAAAAGCCCCAATGTTCTTTGGAAAACATTTTAATTTTTAAAGGACAGGGGACTTAAACATCACAGCAGTGATGCTTTAATTCTCAGAGCTTTTTAGTAAACACAACAGGACTGTGCAAGAAGGTGTTAATAACAGGGAATAAAGCTATATACAATTTCGCCTGCAGAAGAGGCATTTACTGTGGCTATTTGTAGTTTAGTGTGGGTGTAAGACTGACGAAAATAATTGGATCCATGTCATCCACGTGTTGCCAGAAGGCACTTATTACACTGTTTATACAAGTTCTTCAACAATACTTTTGCAGTATTTTTCCACTTGAAAATATTCTTGAGCTTTTTATAGTTCAACCTGAAACTACCCACTCTAATTAGTGGAATCACTGTTATGTAAGATAGATACTTGTGGAGGAGGCACTTCATACTTCTGCATTGTATGTAGTCAGGTGCACTTTTACAACAGCGTGCCTATGTTGCTGTTGATATGTATTTTTCATCAGAGAGAATGTGCTTATAACATGAAGAATGCAAAACTCAATTGACTACAGAAACATTTTTTGTCTGATGTCAACTTGCTGTAATATCTAGAGATAGAAGCAGCTGACAATGTGGATAAACAGCTACAGTTTGAGAGGCCAGAGTATTGTGTTCTTCCAGTGATCTTACAATCAATGCATGATACATTCTTTTGCACTTAAGTGTGCTTTAGACAGTTCTGTAGGTATAATATTAATACCCAAGCTATGTACTAACTAGTTAAAGATGCACTCTTCAAAACAAATTGAGGACAGGTGATCATGAGTTACAAGGCTGCCCTTTGGTGAACGTGCCTCAAATTTGCCGTCAGTGTTCTGTTTGGTTGTTTATTTTGTTAATTTTAAATAGTCTATATAAATGCAGTCAGATTATTAGTTGTATGGTCAATGACGGAAATATTGCAAATATGATTTAGTTGGAAGAGCAACAACGTGCATACATTTCATCTTCCATATTCACCGTTTTTCTCCATTGTATTCTTCAAAAAGCATAGAGTAAATACAGGCTTTGCTTGCTATTTATGAACTATTCTTGAATTTTAAACAGATAAAGTTAACAAAATCAAATGGATAAATACAAGTATTGGAATTTGGAATTCTCAGCAGCATGTTTAGAGGTGCACTAACCCCATTATAGGTTAATGGTTAAATGTGTTGATACTAATTCAGGACTTCTGGAAAAACAATATAATCCTCTCCTGGGTTCAGCAGTTGTTTACTTTTATCAAAGCCCTTTAGTCTTCCAATTTGTTTTAAATTGCCACACTTTTGAAGTTTAACACTTCAAGTATGAAGACATTTTTTCTTGCCCCTCTTCACTGCTCTACAGCTCCAAAGGAAATAGTTACTGTTAGGATTGAAATATATACTAATCTCATCAGAAAGCTTTAATGTAATTGTGGGATCCAGAAGAACTATTATTTATGTACGGATGCTTGGATCTGACTGATTTTGATTTTTAACACAAGTAATCAAATGAACATTTAAACACATTTTATATTACATTAGAGTTTTTTGTTGTGTTGTAGCTTCTGTATAGCTTTCTATTAATGTATTTAAGCAATGCACAGAAAAATTAAGTTACTCTTGATAATAATGTTCATGTTAAAAGTGTGCACGAGCTTGGAAACACTGTTTTATCACAGCTGATTGGTTGCCTGTGTTTGTATGCATGTTCCTTGTTCCCTGACCATGCATGACCTATTTATAGCTGACCCCTCCTATCATTCTATTTCAGTCTGCTTCAGGCTGTATTATTGTTAACTTGTATGTAAATGTGCCAGCTTTCATTACTTTAGGTAGCTTGTATGGTTGCATGCGATCATTGACAGTGAGAGGATTAATATTTTCAAACTGAATAGCATCTGTCAGTACACTTAAGGTTCTTTTTTTGGTAAAAGGCTTTCCCTATCTAGCCATGATGGTTGCATGCATCTCTTGCTCAAAGGAAGATGACCGTTTGCTATAGCGGCTGAAAATCTCAATGTTAATTAGGATGTTTCTTCCACTGTGCATTTCACCAGGCTTGACTATGTTAAAAAGAATCTGGGTTTTTTTATGTACTGCTTCCAGCAGCAACATTTAGTGGATAAGACTATACTCACCAGCTTAGAAGTTTGAATAATTGTAAAGAAGATCTCAAAACTATTGTGTTTGATGACTTTGCCATGTTACTGAAGCCCACAGTGCCTCGCCTGAAAAAGATGTTACAGACTATATATGAAACTGAATCGTGTTTTTCCTCAGATGGTGTATCTGGACGAGAGCAGCCCCTCGAATTGTTGCCACAAAATCGGATACACACAATGCCAACCTCAGGTAAGCAGGATGATTTATCTTATTGGTAGTTACTTCAATATCTGCAAAATATTTCAAATAATAACATTAAACTAGACAGCGCTAACAGTGGTGCTTTCATATATCATGAATGACATAATTAGAAATGGCAAATCAATCAGAAATGTGGTAATGAAATGCTATTTTTGAAGTAAATTTTTATAACTTAAGTTGTAGTATCTTCATTGCAAGTATTGATGGATTTACTTTTAAAGGCTTATCACAAGAAATTGATTTTTCAGTATGGTCATAATTTTTCAGGAATTTGTTATTAGTACAATTGTTAAATGGTGCTAACTTTAATTTGTTTGCAAGCGGTTATTTCAGGGACCTGTTTATTCAGCTCGGGCTGGTTATTTGTCAGTATTAGATAGCTATGTGATATCATACTGCTTTCTGAGGTATGCCAAAGCTAAGAATATTGTGATATTTTTAGCGGTGGAAACTTAAGCAGCTTAATGCTGCCAGCACAGCTTTAGCAGTTTAAAACAGTTTGTTAATCCAGCTTCTCTCATTTTAATTCACTGCAGTTATGTTTAGCATGTTAAATGGATGGTTGTGTTTTTTTGGCTTAAAATGTACTGTTGAGACCTTTGTGTAATAATTGAAGACACAACACTAACAAGAAGGAGCATAAGTATTTAGGACTACTATGCTGATAATCATATTTAAAATTATGTCAGCACACTGACAATCTGTAGTGCCTTCCCTTTTCTTATATTTTACTGAAGTTAAAGATGTCTGGTTTGAAGGCTTTGTCGGAATTAGTGCTGTGCATCATGGAGTTTTCAGTGCAGTCCTACTTTATGCTTTAGGGAGTAGCATTTCCTGTTAACAAAGTAGTACTGCAGAAGTTAATTTCCCTTTCTTAGTACTTAAACACCACATGAAACCAGTAATTTGTTACTATTCCATATTCATAATATTCCATTCCATATTTAATTTGATAACCATTTTTTAATTTTAAATTCAAGGGACACTTAACCATCAGTTGAGACTAGCTGTCGTTTTAATACCAGTGACACTGTGATTTTAAAAATGCCTAAAATAAAACCAGATTCCTTCCAAATTCTCTCATAATTAAAATAAAATAATGTATAATCATTCAGTTGTCAGAGGTTGAAGGAAATGAGTGGAACCTTGCAAAAAAGCAAGCTATGTACAAAATAAAATGTAAAACAACAATCAGAATTTTTTAAAATCATAATTAATATTTTTGGACAAAAAAGATTTTTATGGTTAATAAAGTAAAATACAATTAAGCAAAATATTTATTTAAACCATAGCTTATTGGATTAGGCAAAATATTAGATGGTTTTTTAAAAAAATTCAATTTTTTAGTAACTTTCAATAAAGTTGTCAACTTTGAAGTTGTCAGTCTTGTGGCCAAAAAATAGTTTTGAAGTTTAAGGAATGAGCTTATAACTTCAAAAGCAATTAAAGATGATTTTAAATTTTAAGCAAAATAACCAAAATTTATTTGGGTGCAAATAATCTGGTTTCCCATGAGCAATGTGTTTCTGTTTTGAACTGCTATTGTTTTTTTTCCCCACTCAGTTGTATTTTATTATTACCGAGGCTCAGTACCCTCTGTTTGTCACTACAGTATATGATTTTAGACATATTGCTTTTCTTTGGTAAACTCATTTATTCCACACCCAAGCAGATAACCTGCTCTAATCTAAACAGGAAGCCTTAGAGATGCAGTAATTCAGCTGTTTTGTGCATGGCATACTAATTGGCTTGTCATGGCAACCACAGTTCTGCAGACCTTGCCAAGTCATAGGGATTTATTTCAGGATGCTTGTCCTTGAGTAAAAATATCTAAGCCAACTCCATGTCTCTTTCAACCAACCCCCTCCTGACCCACCAAAAAAACAGTAAAGGCTCCTTACTAAGTTTGTTAAAAGTGCACAAAATAGATTGATATGTCCCAAATTATTTCACTTTTAGAAGCTTGCAAATTGTTCTTTTTTTTTATATAGATTGTTCCATTTATTTCAGGATTTTTTAAAGAGCACACTGCATATACTTAAAAAAAATCTTTGCCATAATTGGCAACTTATTGAGAACATATCGACCAGCAAAATCTAAAGGTATTGCAATCCCATCTTGAGAGATAAGCAAAACCTTGAACAGATTGTTCACACTATTACATTGATAGAAGATGAGTAGAAAAATTGCTGTGGAATAACCTTATGTAATATGCTAATTTCAGGCAAATTATTGAAGCTCTATAGAGTTGAACAATTCAAGTTTTTGTCAATATGTGTGTGTTACAATACCTTTATAACTGTAGAGGTTGTACAATTATACAAGGCAACAATTTACAGCTTTTGAACATGACTTTCTAATTGACTAGCTAATTGGTGAACATTTCATAGATTTAAAAATGAGTTGTCCACTTGTATTCATCGACAGCTTTTTTTTAGGTATTTCAACAAAAGACTTGTACTATTAGCTAAATACTTAATTTTTTTTAGTCTTTCATTCATACAGTATGCCCTACATTTATTCCTCTGATCTTTTATTCATGACTTCTCTTTTCTTCCTTTATGTACTATTTTTTCTATCAACGCTTAATGCCAAAATTATTTCCGTTCATGTATTTTATTTGGGATGAATGAATCACACTGCCCTGATCACAGAACAAGCATGGCTACTTTGTGTATAGGCTGTACTTTTGTAATTGAACTGTTTTCACTGTCATTGATTATGATCAAGACTATCAATATTTTAATTGGCTCACTACAACATTTAAATTCTCCATTTCTCTGCTTGCCTCCTCTGAAGAAATTTTATGTAATTTCAGTTTTCAGATATATTACTGCATGCTGGGGTGAAGTGCCAAGTGCTTACACTAGGCTGTTGAATATGATGAAATGTGAAAGATAATATTCACAACTGTTTCCCTCATGTTCACAACAGTTTCAATTTAATGCTGATTGAAGTTGTGTAACTGAAGACTATCAGTCATGGTTAAATGATATAGTCTGTTTGTAAAGGATATTTTAATAACATTTTCTGCTTTATTGTAGCAGTGACCAGAGTTATATAATGGCATTGTACTTTGATAAATTTATTCCATAAAATTGTATGACATGTTGGTCATTGTAATTTAGAATAGTTCTGCTACAATGATCAATGATAATTTGAGTTGATTCGTCTATCAGAGCATTGAGATCAGGTTCTGACTTGTTTCTACAGCAGTTGTAGCATTAATTGGAAAGAAAATGAGCATAATCATGGAACAGAAATTATGGAAATGAGAATATTATGCAGCTAGGTGTATACTTAAAATTAATATATTTGTATTTTCAAGCTCTTGACTCAAATATGAGGTCCCATTTGAAACTGGTTGAGGTTGTTAAGAAAATATGTGTCAGTTAATAACAAAATTGAAATTGTCATATGAATTTTATCATTCTGGTATAAATGTGTATAGTCTGTGAAGGCACCCAGATTAAAACATCTATTAAGACTGGATTGTGAATTCCAAAAATCTACTTAATTGTGATTGAGCAGTAGTGAAGTGAAACTCATAAAGCTCCATCTAGAGGTGGAAGAGGAGCTGTTGAATTATGTTGCGCAGCTTGTAGCTGGTCACTACAGATTGAGCATTTCTAGTGATGCATCATATGTACTTCTGGTGATTTATTTTTGATAAAGCAATTAGCATTTTGAAAATGTTTTTAACTTATGTTCTCTTTGCACCTCCTCTGGATGTAATATAATTTTAGCTTCCAGCTCCAGTGCAAGTGTAATATAATTCAATTTTTCAGTTAAGTTGCAATTCTGAAAAGGTGGAAAAATTCTGGTACCATAGAAAAGTATTGTGAATAATGTGCCATTTAATATAATCATCAGTATTGTCTGAATATTAATATTTATGCATTAATGATTGTAGACTAGAAAGCACATGAATGCAGAGCTCAAAACGTAGAACAATTAAAGCACTTAAAGACAAATGCATTTTGGTATCAATACATATAGAATTATATATTGTTACCTGATCAAGTAAGTTTTTTCTGGGATCAGAACTTAACTAAGATTTTAAAGGTTGGCACTTGAACAAACTGCAAATGGAATAGCCTTGGCCTAAGTCGTAGTATCTTCTAATAGATTTAGAATAGTATTTTTAACTGGCCCTGATTCTGTTTGACAAAATCCTATAAGGAGCATGGTCTTTAGTTGCAAGATTAAAATAAAACAGCATTCTCAGATTTCTCTGTGTAATGCTGGACTGCGTTGTTTCAATGTGGCGTACAGTAATGATCTATTAAAAGTTCTCACAGCTACCTATATTAACCTCACAGCTGTGATCGCTGCAGCCAGCTAATGGATGGGCATGTGAGAATTTCATATGAATTCTTTCAATTATAGAGTGAATGCTGTAATAATGTCAATAATGACGCCATTCGGTAACAGGTGAATGGAGTGTGAGAGCTTGTTCCTGGCAGATTAGTAGTGCCTGAATAGATTGATAAAGAAATAGTGCCAGCAAAATCATATTCTTTTGTGTGTTGTGACCATATACACTTTATAGTGTTTTAGCTAGGTGTTGCTGATCAGAAGCTGTCATGGAGGTTTCTGTAAGAAATCTGCTACACATGAATGTAATCATTGAATGCCAGTTCTACCTGCTCTTCTGAATGGGAGGAAATGATGAAGTCTTCTATTCCTGAATGTGGTGTTTGAATGAGCTCCTAGTGCAACAGTGAACATTAAAATGTAATGTGGTAGAAATCAGCAGCAGTCTGCAATGACCATGAGCCTCAGAAGCCGAGAACCACCTCCACAAGCAAAAGTGCAGTTATAAGTTGTATTTAAAATTGAAAACAACTCACAGATCTTGGTAAAGTCGAAGAATGCAATTTGTTGGCTTCCTAAGTGCTGCTTCAAGTGCAATGGGGTTAGTAAAGCATGATATTTAGGGAATGAATAAAAAGAATAATTTTCCAGAAAACCAATTGAACATCTCACTGGATTTGAATTTTTGGCATTGTATTATGGGTTATATAATTTAGAGGAATTTCATTCTGCATGAAAGTTGCTAATGTAAGTGAAGTCAGGAGTGAAATTTCCTAATGCATGTTAAGACACCTAGAAATGATCACAAAATTGCTGTATTATGATTTTTTTCAATGGCAAGGTATCTTTTTTCTGAAGCTATGTGAAAAAAATTAGAGTGTACTTCATGTAAATCTTTCCTGAAATGTGCTTTCTAGGATTCCACTGAGGTTAATATACAACTGAAACCAGATTCTTTCAAATTGTTAGTTGTTTTTCTAGTTTCTATTTCTAAAAACAAACGAGGCACTTCAGTTGAAATCTGAATGTACTTTTATGTTACATTTGTAGTGTACAGTGCTATTCCATATGTAATAGATTTGATTAATCACAATATTTTTGTGATTGGAAAATTTAAGCTTATGGGGGAAATAACTTTGTGTGTTCACTTTTCCAGACTGACTTTCTAACATTTGCACTCTGGCTAATTTCCTATTATCCATTTGGCACACTCCTTTATGTGCCATTCATCTGCTTGTTTCTCACTGATCAATTTATGGCGTGTTTATGACAGATTGAATTAAATGTAAACTTACTGTAGTCCCATAATATACACTAGGGATGAATGAAAATGGACATTCAATCCATCAGAGTTCATTCTTGTCAATCCTAACTGTCAAAATCCAACATTAAGATGCATTTTGTTTCTGTATAATCTTTGTCTCTAATATTTTATATAATTAATCATGATTATTTTTAATTAAGGCCATCTTCCTGTGGTATCTCTTTTTAAGTTTTACTTTACCAGGTTAAATTATTTCCATTGCATCTCCCAAAAGTTATAGAATGATAACCCAGATGATTTAATGCTCATGCATGTTCTTACTGCCCTCTCAGTGCAGATACACAAAGCTATGCAATGAGCCAAATGCCTTCTCAAAAGTCACTTGAGATGGAAGCTCCTTCAGATTTCTGAAATGAGATCTTATTTGTGAAACTGCAGAAAGTTAAATAAAATACGTGTTAAATTTGATATTGAATTGTTGCACACCTGAATATACTAATACTGTTGATTATTCTCTCAATCAGTGTTAACCAAGGTAATAAGCACACACAACACTCCATAATTATGTCGTGTAAACAAGAGTAACTGGTAGTACAGCGATACTTAATAAATATATCTACTAAATGTTTACCAATATTAACATAACTTATGACACTCAAAAAAGTTGCTGGTGAACGCAGTAGGCCAGGCAGCATCTCTAGGAAGAGGTGCAGTCGACGTTTCAGGCCGAGACCCTTCGTCAGGACTAACTGAAGGAAGAGTGAGTAAGGGATTTGAAAGTTGGAGGGGGAGGGGGAGATCCAAAATGATAGGAGAAGACAGGAGGGGGAGGGATGGAGCCAAGAGCTGGACAGGTGATAGGCAAAAGGGATACGAGAGGATCATGGGACAGGAGGTCTGGGAAGAAAGACAACGGGTGAGGGGACCCAGAGGATGGGCAAGGGGTATATTCAGAGGGACAGAGGGAGAAAAAGGAGAGTGAGAGAAAGAATGTGTGTATAAAAATAAGTAACAGATGGGGTACGAGGGGGAGGTGGGGCATTAGCGGAAGTTAGAGAAGTCGATGTTCATGCCATCAGGTTGGAGGCTACCCAGACGGAATATAAGGTGTTGTTCCTCCAACCTGAGTGTGGCTTCATCTTTACAGTAGGAGAGGCCGTGGATAGACATGTCAGAATGGGAATGGGATGTGGAATTAAAATGTGTGGCCACTGGGAGATCCTGCTTTCTCTGGCGGACAGAGCGTAGGTGTTCAGCAAAGCGGTCTCCCAGTCTGCGTCGGGTCTCGTCAATATATAGAAGGCCACATCGGGAGCACCGGACGCAGTATATCAGGTTGGAGGCTACCCAGACGGAATATAAGGTGTTGTTCCTCCAACCTGAGTGTGGCTTCATCTTTACAGTAGAGGAGGCCGTGGATAGACATGTCAGAATGGGAATGGGATGTGGAATTAAAATGTGTGGCCACTGGGACAGGATCTCCCTCCAGGCACTTATCCTTGTAAGCGGAACAAGTGCTACACATGCCCTTACACTTCCTGTTGTTTATGACACTCAAATATTGCCGTTTCAAGGGCAAATAAAGAGAGAATGAAGATAGATGTCTTTCCACTGTGTGCTTCAAAACAAAATCCAAATTAACCCACACAACTTGCGTGCGGGAAGTGATGTTCGTAAAAAAAAAACGAACTGCGCCTTGAGGCCAGAACACATGTGAAAATGCAAAATTGCAAGTTAGGGACACAGTTTTGATTTTTCACATGTATTTATCAAATACTTCTCTTGTCTGTGGCTCCTACTCAGTAGATCATGGATTTAAGTGTCATTCACAAGATCTGTGCGCTAAAGTCTATAAGCTGACACTCCAATCAGCTTTGGAATAAACATCACAACTTGAAAGTGCCATTTTTCAAATAAGATATTAAACGAATGGCCTAACTGTTTTCTCAGGTAAACATGAAAGGAACATGTGGCACTGTTTTTAAAAGTACATTTATTCCTGTGTCCTGACCAATATTATTCCCAAAGTAAGTAACACTAAAACAGATTAATCAAGACTTTGCCAAACTGCTGTTTGTGTGACCTTGTGCCAATGTTGCTAGTGGTTCTTCCTTCATTATAACAGTGACTGTACTTCAAAAATACTTAATTGTAAAGCACTTAAGGATATCCTGATACTGTCCAACACTTTATTCCATTCAGCGAATTGTTTTCATTTCAAGTCTCTGACCTCAAAATTTGACAAAAAATCAACAGTTTTCAAGGAACTTTTTGATGTTCAATAGTTTGTTAATTCATCAACTTGTTTGTTTTTGTTTTCATTCCCTATATACTTTAAATGAAATTGTGTTCTCACGATTGGCAATGAACCTCTGCAAAATAACAGCATAGGCTATACCTCTCAGGACAGATTTAATACAAAATATGTGCTATGAAAATGGTCACAGGAGATGCAACAAAGCATTCAAGTACCCAAAAAACATACTACAAGAGACGATGCCAGAAATTTTAAAGATAGTTCAAAATGTGTGCTTCACCATCGTTACTCTCACTTACAGTAACCTATCAGGATAAGCTAAGTGTCACACAGTGAGATCAGCATGTTCTCATCAACGTCTACCAATGATTTATAAATTATGCTAATTGCAATAGCCATTTCTAATCAACATTGCAAACACATGGTTGCTTACATAAGTATCTGCTGGATCAGCGGTCCCCAACCACCGGGCCGCAAAGCATGTGAGGAAACTATATGAGTCAGCTGCACCTTTCCTCATTCCCTGTCACGCACTGTTGAACTTGAATATAGGGTTGCCAACTGTCCCGTATTTGCCGGGACATCCCGTATATTGGGCTAAATTCGTTTGTCCCGTCTTTCCCCCACTAAGGTAGAGCGTTCCTATGAAACCTTTCGTGCGGAAATGGCATGAAGTGAAGAAGCAATTACCATTAGTTTATATGGGGAAAATTTTTGAGCGTTCCCAGACCCAAAAAATAACCTAACAAATCATACGAAATAACACATAAAACGGAAAATAAATAACACTAGTAAAAGCAGGAATGATATGATAAATACACAGCCTATATAAAGTAGAAATAATGTATGTACAGTATGGTCGGGAAGATGAGGGCAAAACCAATTTGTGGGGGGGGGGGGGAATCGGCACGTACGCGCATGCGCACACAGGTGCCCACGCAAGGTTTCATGGTCATGGTAGTTTTTCCTGGGGTAAAGTGTCCTGGGATTTGACTGCTACTTTTGTCCCTTATTTGGGAGTGAGAAAGTTGGCAACCCTAACTGTAAAAGACATGTTGAGTTGAGTTTAACCCTACTTGAACACCACCTCCAGTCGGCCGGTCTGCAAGAATATTGTCAATATTAAACCGGTCTGTGGTGCAAAAAAGGCTAGGAACCCCTGTGCTAGAAGGACACAGCAGTGGAAAGCCAATGACTTGCTGCATTCTTCATTTATGGTCAAGGCATCAGAAACCCTGTATGCCCTTCCTAGGTAGGATTAAGGATGTCTATCCACACTGTGCTCAATCAAACATGTGCTGTGGCTAAGTCATGGGAAACTGGGCACAAAGGTGTGAACATTGGTAATCAGGGTTGGTTGCTTAATGTTGGCTGCTCCTGAGACAGCATGTCTGAATTATCCTACAATACCCTAAGATGAGGATTGTATGGAGAATGATGTTGTCCCATGTATCTTTGCCATTCGAATTGCTTTGAGCTGCATGAGGGAGCCACACCAGGAAATCCCAGAACAATGAGAAACAACCCAGAAACAGTTTCATGTTTCGCTTGGCAGAAATTAATAATTTTCAGTTACTAATGCAGAGAGAGAAATTGGTAACAGGATTGAATTTTTAGACACTAGTTTTGTCAGCATGTTGGTGCAGAAAATGGTTTTTGACTAGTATTCTCCAAAAAGCCAGCTAGAAATTAATAGCATCCAATGAAGATAAAGAAGTGCAGTGGCTTGGGAAATTATCTCTTTTGCTTGAATGTATCAACTTGTCATGCTAAGAATGTGACTGGGTTAAAGCTGAGCCAAGTCCACTATTTCAACAGCTGGTACTAAAAACATGTTGATAACATTGACATTTTGACAAGATTGAGCCCATTTTCATCAATGGTAGCTGGATTAACTGGGACATGTCAGTCAATGCAAAGATCTGCGAAATCAGATTCCAATATTGTTGAGAAGAAATGCCCTTGAATCAGCTGGGTGCTGTTTGCCTGTGTGGATACAATTCCCATAATTTCCCTGAAGTAGAAAACCTCATTTGAAGGCTTCCTAAACTGAACTAATGAATTATCCGTAAGTTTGTTCTCAGTCAGTAGCTCTAATTCATTAAAAAGTAGTAACAGTGTGCTGCTGAAAGTCAATTCCTTCAGTTTCAATTGTCTGCCTCCTTTTGTAGAACCAAAAATCAAAATCTATACCTGAATTTATTTTTGCCATTTTTTGTTGTAGAAGCTCATAACATGAGCTTATCTCCTGTAATTACACGTTACTACTTGTGGATGGCCAACATTGGCAGGAGGATGGAAATACTATATTTTTTTTATTACCGTGCGTAGTCACATCTGCTTTTTGTCATTTTTATTAGAAATTTGTAGCTCTAAAACAGAAACTGGATATTTCTATTCCCTAATCTAGTTTTCCCCTGGTTCCTGACCCTAATTCAATAGCAGATTTTCATATTCAAAGATACAGAACACGAGCAGAGATATGCATTTTGAAAATAATCCTGTGTTGGTATTTACTACTTTACTGTCCATCTTCATTTAATCTTACTGCATTTTTTCAGTATTTATATTTAAAGTACTGCATCTTGATACTTGTTGCTCTAATTGGATCTCTGCATTTGCTCAAATTATTTTTGGATTTTCCTTTCAAAGTTACCTCTTAAACAACAGAAATTTCCAAGCTCAGAATGAAGACAAGCTGAAAACAAAATGCAAATTGGATTTTATACTTTTATTGCTATTGTTATATAGTGTATTTGAAGAGCTCATAGTCTTGGTCAAATGTTTGGGCTTGATATTTTCAGCCACAGTTTAACTAAATCCATTTTAGATTAAAGAACCTGACATCGTGTGCAGTGGTATCCGCTTTCACAAAATGGATTGATTATTTTATTTTAGTATTTGGGCAGTTAGCATCTTCAGACAGCTTTGAAAGTTTAAAAAGATAGATTTGAAGTTAAAATATTTTGTTCTACTATGACCATCCTTGTGTTTTTATAAACTGCAGAAAAAAAATTGAAGTACATTCATACAAAGTGCAGGAAGTGGGCCAGGTTATTTGGGAGAGGAAAAATGCAAAAGAGAAGTAAAGACAGGCAAAGCTACAGATGGAATCTGGAGTCAGAAAAGGCGGGCATCAGAGTGAAGACAGTATAAAGACATGCAAGTGAGGCGCTATTTTATTTCTGAGTTTTCCTCTGCATTCATTGACTAGACTACAAAACTATGGGACAGAAAAGCAGTCTAAAAGTAGAAATTTTTGATCTCCCAATGGTACTGCTTTGTTGTTGTTTTATATGCTGCTGTGAGCTAGACATGATCATGTAGCCATAGTTTATATTTCAAAAATAGGACTACTGCATAATATTAAATTGTTTCTTTCGTAGTCGTCGGAAATCACTTTTGAGACTGGGATTTTGGCTTGATTCTTCCGAAGCCCAGATCAAACATAATTAGAAAATAGTATTTCCTTATTTTAAAACTACTTCTGGCTGATCGGTTTGTCTAAAACATTCAAATCCTATGAGCATATATGGGAACAACTTTCTCAAGGTGGAGCATGCAAAACAAAATCATCCAAAAGCTTATTTCTAAGTCCAAATGCCAGCTGGTGAAGATTTGTTTTGAAAAATAACATTCTTGATGCTTCTAAATGGCAATTTGATTAGACATCAGGAGACACTGCATAGAATAGATAACATTCTTGCTACCTTTTTGGATGGTGAAAGATAATTCAACATAATTCAAGCAAATGTGGAAAAAAAATGTTGCTGGTAAGGCCATTAATTATTTCCATCTCAAATTAATCTTGAGAAAGTAATAAAAGACCATTATTTTCAACCATTGGAGGTGGTGGTTGGCATCCGTCTGTCTCGAAGGACAATGGGTGATGATGATAATCATCACAAGTCAGGGCAGATTGTATGGAGATCCTGAGATGCCCAGTCATCAAGATCTCCCTCTCGGCCGCACTAGTGTAGTCCAAAGGAAAACTTATGAAGCAATACGTTTGACACCAGCTTGGCTGCAGGAGGTGCCAGAAGGTTGTTCATTTACGTTCAGCCTCCTTAGGGGCTCGACTCCATATTTGCTGTCTGGGTTTACTCCCACAGCCTTCGTCTCTCCCGAGGCTGCCCACAAGACAGTGAAGCTATTTAAGTACCTGAAACTGGGGACCTGGTTCAGGAGCACCAGGGCGTGTGCACACACCTGTGGGCCTGTGTGCTACATGTGTAGGGACCAGACCTACTGCCCGTCCTCTGTAGTTCAGCACGAGTCTGAAAGGAGTTCACATTCTGTGTGTCACCAGCGAAGAGGCACGTAAGCATCCAACAGCGATGAGGCTTGCTGTTGAAGAGGCTATGTACTGGCTGTGGGAGAGACTTGCACATTCAGCTCTCCTTATTGCAAGACTGCTAACCAGCAGTGGAAGCTGAAAGTGAGGACGACAAGCACTACATACTACACTACCATACTAGACACATCACAGCAACCATTTTCAACCATTACAGTAAGGTACAATGGCTAACCTAATGTATGTTAGGTTGGGAAGCATAGTTTGGTATATTGTTACAGATGTTTTGGCATATTATTTTCAAATTTTGTCCTGGTCATTATTTTCCTGAGTGCAGCATTTTTCAAATACTGGATGTCTTTCAGGAGTCCAGTGTAAATTAAATCTCCATTAGCTACAAACAAGCTATACTATTTAATAAATGCTATTTTACAATATTGCATATTATTTATTTACAGTTAAATAATTTTATATCTGTTTATAACAGTCTTTTGCAAAACTTATTCTGTAAAAGTAAAATTTTTCAAATTTTATCAAGCCATCTCACTAGGTTGTCACAACTAATTAAACATCTTAAAGCAAACAGGAGACAAGCAACAGAACTTTGTTCAAAACTAGTGAACTCTCCATTTTCAGTGAATAACTGGCAGTAGAAAGATTAAGTTTGGTACATTTTTTTTGTTTTGCATTCATCTAGAAACTGAGTTGAAACTGTATAAATTATTTCATACAAACCTTTTATGAGTAGAAGATAGAGTAGAACTTTCCTCATCCTCTTCAGTTGCATTAAACTCTTGTGGCATGCTGAGGTTAGAAGAGCCAAATAAAAAGCTTCATCCACAATGCACTTCAAGTATTGTTACTAAGAAGGTTATGATTATACATGCTCTTGGAGATGCTAGTGAAATTATCATTATGCTTGTCACTGGATTAAGCTTCTTACAAATACTTTTTATATTTTGGCACTGTAGCTTTTTGACTTATCAAATTTACACTGTTTATATTTAAGTAAATAGTGAGTGAGAAACAGTGACATTGGTTGCATGCTTGAATACTGCTCAAGTTCCATTCTGTATTTGTAAATGGTTACAGTTAAATTTGTTAAAAACTGATATTTAGCATTTCCCCAAAATACTGACAGCAATTCATATGAGAAATTGTGGGGTGGTATCAAGCCGCTCGTATGATAACCTATTATGATAAAGATCCATGACTTTAAATAAAATGGGGGAAACTGAAACAACAAGCACGTAGTGAAAGGTTTGTATTTTTGCACCAAGCCAAGAAAAGAACCTATATTTTGTACAACTGTTGATCAAAGCAGTACTCTAGGATTTTAATTGAATTAGCTAACTACTGTTAAATTCTTTCAGTATTGTTTTACAAAACATGAATTCTTTAAATTTCTGTAATAAATTATAGCTATTAAATGTTACGGGTTTTGTAATTGTGTTATTATGCTTGCTTAATACTACTAAAACTCTCATGCTCTGTCTGTCTGTTTGTGACGTCCAATTAGCGCAAACGGTGCATTACGACGGCACTTTTTTTGGCTAAATCGAATTAAAATGCACTAACTTTCAGAATGCAGGCAAAGTTCAGGGTTATATATTCGTGTAAAATTGCTCATTCGCCAGAATCAACAGGCTCGCTTTGACCTGAGAGCCAATCCGCCATCATGGAAATCAGGATGCGACAGCCCGACGCATGCGCTCAGCCAGCCTCAGCAGCGACACCTACTGGAGCAAAAGGGAAGGGCAGCTCTGTTTCAAAGGGTCGCATCAGACTGCACTACCCTTCTCTCACACACCTACCGGAGCAAAAGGGCAGGACAGCTCTATTTCGAGGGGTCACATTCTGCTAATCACCATCAGCATGTGCAGGATTGGGACAGATCTAACTGCCACCCATCAATAAGAGATAATTAAATCTTATTGTAAAGACATATTTCGAGTCACCCATAAAACCCTTTGCTGCAGTCAAAGGACAGCGGTGACTATATCACGTCCATTTAGGAGAGCGCCAACCACATCTTCAAGAATAATCAGTGTCCTTTGGTGTTACTGCTTCACATCTTCTATCCAGCATTAGGGTTTAAAAAAAAGGTCAGCCTAATTATGCCACGTGGAAAGGGAAGGGGGACATTATGGTCAAGAGATGACGCCAAACGTCATCGGGAAGCGGCAAGGAGAGGGAGAGAACAAGAATCGGATGAGGCCAGGGCCGCACGACTCCAGGATCAAAGAGTCAGGACAGAAAAAGATGAGAGAAGAAGAGACAGAGGAGGAGAGGCATGCACATCTCCAGGATCAGAGTCAAACAACAAACAGCAGAAGAGATGAAGAGACAGGGGATGAAAGGACTGCACGTCTCCAGAATGACAATGAGAGACACAAGGGTGGCAGTTAAACCAGAAATGATGGCATCAAAAGTGCCCTTCGTTAAATGAGGAGCAGCAATATTTGCTTTGCTACATGTCGTTCTTCTTTAATAAACTGAGGTTTTCTACTTTAGTTTCCAAAGCAAAGCAATACCAATAGCAATCAGGAAAATTTAATGTTCATTCTGGTCACTTCAGACTGCACTACCCTTCTCTCAAAGGGTGCCCCAACAGGTCGCCCCGTTGTCTAGTCTATCCACTTTTAAGTATTTTGCAAATATTGCATTGATGGTATTCTTCCAAGGACTTGGGGTACCTACTGCAGATAGTCCAAGATGTCAGAAGTATGCAGAATCCACAAAAAAATCATGGTTAGCTGGTCAGCAGCAAACCTATACACACGTATGCATCTGAGATCTGGTCTACCTAGAGTAGGCACCTCAAGTTCCATGGACATCAATGTGTTAAATAACAAGGTAATTGTTTATTAGTAATTTGTAGGTTAATTGCTGGCTTAAATGTATCAGGACTAGGTTAGGTTAGGGGAAAAAATTGCAGCAATTATCAAATAAGAGAAATGAGCCTTTAGTCAAGGAGAAGTACGAGGGGTGATTGATAAGTTTGTGGCTTAAGGTAGAAGGAGTCAATTTTAGACAACTTAGCACATTTATTTTTCAACATAGTTTCCCCCCCCCCCCCCGCATGTACACACTTAGTCCAATGGTCGTGGAGCATACGGATCCCTTCTTTGTAGAAGTAGCGCACAGCAGGGGTGATTGATAAGTTCGTGGCTTAAGGTAGAAAGAGATGAGTAATTAACTTCAAACTTTCAGTATTATTACTCAAATATTTGAACTACACATGCATGAAACGAGAGGGTCTTGGACTCCAGGTGGTCCACAGCAGGGGTGATTGATAAGTTCGTGGCCTCGGAAGGAGATGAGTTATACAGCAACACACATCAAAGTTGCTGGTGAACGCAGCAGGCCAGGCAGCATTTCTAGGAAGAGGTACAGTCGACGTTCCAGGCGGAGACCCTTCGTCAGGACTTACTGAAGGAAGAGCTAGTAAGAGATTTGGAAGTGCCCTTTGTAACTATCCAATACTAAATTAGGGAGTTTTTTCATAGTGTTACTAAATAGCATGCAGCCTTGGCCATATATATAACTTTATTAAATAGTAAAGCAGTAAACAGTAATTTGTTTACTGTTGTGATATATTGTAATGTGATATATTTTCTGTTTATGTAAATAAGTGAAACTACAGAACAGATTATAAAGTCAGTTGAATATTTTAATAGAATAAACTAATTTGAATAGAAATTATGCAAAAATGTTTCATGATTTGCATGGGCATAATTCTGTGAGATACGTGGATTTAGCATCTGAAATGCAAGCATTTCAGGTTTTTATTTTAATTTCAATATTAGTTTCAAATATATTAAGGTATATTAATAGTAGTCAAATACTTGAGCATCTATCAACATTTTTCTCTCTGTTCTTTGCCAGTTTTCTTGCTCTCCTCTTTCCAAAGATGTTGACACTATCTCTGAGAGCAGATGTGAAAAAGATTCAAGAACCTAATCAAGATTACCATTCATATGTGTAAAAAGTTGATCAGTTGTACAGAGCATATCAGCCAGGTTCAGTCCTGTCCTTAAGCGATTGATATAAAAGTTCTTTTGAGTAGATACACTTGATGACAATTGAGACCATGTATGTTGGATAATTTTTTCCCTTCCACCTGTTATAACATACTACCATACCATAAAATACATGTTTTCATCTAACACAGTGTTTAGCTGATGATGAGATTCTCCCTGTTTGCCTCTATTCTTACTATATTGTCAAAATCTTTCAAAGGCTGCTGTGAAAATAATCAATTACAAATATTCTTGATATTTTTGCATGCACGATGTTTTGAAAGATGTCAAAAATATTTTTATGAAATTGTTTTAGAAAGCTGTTTTCAGAAAGGTTGGTTGTACTGAAAATATGTAGTTGAGATAATATCTACTTGGAGAAAAAGTGTTTTTGTGAAGCTTTATACATAAAATTTAAAAAGTGATTTCAAAAACTTGTTTCCTTATTTTCATTCATGTTGAATTTTTTCCCTCTGTTCCCTCTTAATCACTTTATCCAGGCGAACAATTACAAAGACATTAATTGAAATGTAATATGCACAAAGTGTGCAGTCACTCAGGATGCACTTTGTATATTTGCAGGTTTGCTCTTTCATCACTTATTTAATGATTAATTTTTGTACATAATGTTAAAGGAGGAAAAAACATAATTTATCCGTTGTAGCAGGGAAAGAGGCAAAAGAAGCTTAAGATGCAACGAGGGTGAGCGAAGGGGGATGTCTCTGACGGGGTAAAACTGGGGTGACCCTATAGATAAACATAAACAAGATATAAACATTCTCTAAAAATGAATTTCCTCGGTTTCTCTTTTGTATCTTTAGTATCTCCAAATTAAGGGCATGAGGTAAATAACCACAAGTTCTTGCAACATAGAAAGAATCCCCTCCCTTCATCAATCCTATTCTAACACTTGGAAAGAGTTGTCCAGTTAGCCCCATACCACAGCAATTTACCCCAAAGTAGTAATTTTCAATTAAATATCTTTATCAATTTTCTATGGAACCTGTATCCAATGATCTTTCACATGGTGGGTTATAGAACTGGACAGCCTGCACTCTTTTTTTTAAAAAAAAGGTTCCCAATTTCCTTCTAACCCTTGCACCAGTTATAAATCTATGGCCTCAAGCTATCAATGCTTGATCCCCAAATCCTTTCAAATATCTCTATCTTTTCGAAAATCCTATTTTGAATATCTCTGTTAGGTCATTCTATATTCCCTTCTGAAAATAATGTTAGCCTTTTCAATATATCTACAAACTGAAAACATTCCCTATGTCATGTTAAACAAATTCAGTTGTTGTGTATTCTTAGTGTCTGTTACTTTCCTGCTCCCTATTTACTGTATTAAATTTTGTAATGCCCACAGTCTTCAAAATTGCACTTTTCACACTCAAATCCTAGTCAACAGTGCCTCTGTTACTGACTGCTTGAAGGATCCCAGCATATGCTGAGATTTAAAAAAAACTATTCAATTCTGCTCTCGGCTTTCTGACAGTAACCAATTACTAAAGGATACAGGTGCTTCATAACATGGTGGTTCAGCTATGGCAAGATTCGAACTTTAATTTTTACCTCAAAGGAAGTTCTCTCCATGCACATAGATAAAAGTGTCAGGACTTTAAAAAAAAATAATTAAAGTACGTAGGTTGCAGCATACATACTCTGTAAACATTTTAATTAACTCCAGGTAGATTTGAAAATTGGTGAAAAGGTCGACGGAATTCCTTGGGGCTCCTCATAAATGAAATGTAGTGTCATACTAAAGTTGCATTATATGCAGTGAGGTCTAATACAACTCCAGGGAGACTTCTACCCCTTCCCCTGCTGCTGTTTCTTTCCAGTAGTCTAGATTGACTCTGAACTGCAATGTAACTTTGACATCATTGTAAGTGAGAACTATTTCTTGCAGTGCTTAAATTTGAATTAAATTACCTAACTTCACCCCTATTACCTGAATTGTCTCCGATAAGTTTATACTTAGCCTTGACTCTTCTGGAATCATGCATTAGTGAGATTTCATTCATGGATAGAAAAGATTAAGACCTCTATATTACCAGATAGCTAGAACTTCCGGGGTGCCTAGGAGCGACTCGAGTAGCAGCAGTACTCTCAACAGATATGATTAAATATTCTCGTTTCAGCCTGATGTAGCTAAAAAGTACAACTGCTTCCAAGGTCAATGCAGTCAACAAAGATGTCTTAATGTGTTTAAATGAACTATTGCTGCTTAAAACTGACGGAATTAACTCTGACTGTGGACAGAAGCGCCTATGGAAGAAGCATGGCTGCGGATCGGGTTTACAAGTGCATTTAAGGAAACGGGGTTTTAAACTCCCTATTCCGACTATCTCGCTGGCAAATGTGCAATCTCTGGTGAATAAAATTGATGATCTCAGAGCTAGGGTGCTGAATCAGAGGGACATGAGGACTGCGTGTGTCCTTTGTTTCACGGAATCCTGGTTAACCTGGTTAACCCCTTCCATACTGGATTGATTCAGATTGACAGGTTTGCAAAACACCATCAGGGTAGATCTATAGAGTCTCTCAAAGGCAGAGGTGGAGGAGTATGTCTCATGATCAACTCTTCTTGGTGCACAAATATATCAGTGCTGTCCCAGTTCTGCTCACCAGACCTGGAATATCTAGCAGTAAAGTGCCGTCCTTTTTACCTACCACGGGAGTTCTCCAGGGTCATTTTGGTAATAGTATACATTCCACCTCAGGCTAATGTCAGTCAGGCTTTAGATGATCTGAGCAATGGGATCAACATACACAAAACAGCGCATCCTAACACCTTCGCCATTGTTTTGGGAGATTTTAACCAGTCCAGTCTGAAATAAATCACTAAGCAATTACCATCAATAGATCACTTGCAATACCAGAAGAAACAACACGCTGGACCGTTGCTACACCACCATCAAGAATGCCTACCGTGCTATTGCACGCCCTCATTTTGGGAAGTCTGATCACCTGGTTGTACTTCTACTCCCTGAGTATAGGCAGAGACTGAAGACTGCAGCACCAGTAGTGAGGAGCAAGAAGGTATGGACAAGGGAAGCACAGGAACACCTACAGGACTGCTTTGAATTGGTGGACTGGACTGCATTCAAGGATTCATCTTCAAACCTGGATGAGTATGCTGCAGTTGTTACCACCTTCATTAAAACCTATGCGGATGAGTGTGTGCCTACAAAGACTTGCTGCACATTCCCAAACCAAAAGCCATGGATGAACCAGGAGGTACGTCATCTGCTGAAGGCTAGATTTGTGGCATTCAAGTCTGGTGATCCAGGACTGTACCAGAAAACCAGGTATAATCTGTGGAGGGCTATTTCAAGGGTGAAGAGATAATTTTGAACAAGGTTGGAGGTGACATCGGATGTACGACAACTCTGGCAGGGCTTGCAAGACATTACTTTCAACAAAGTGAAACCCAATAACATGAATGGCAGTGATGTTTCACTACCAGATGAACTCAATGCCTTCTATGCACGCTTAGAAAGGGAGAATATAACTACAGCTGTGAAAATCCCTGCTGCACCTGATGACCCTGTGATCTCTGTCTCAGAGGCCGATGTTAGGCTGTCTTTAAAGAGAGGGAACCCTTTCAAGGTGGAAGGTCCCGATAGAGTATCTGTTAAGGCTCTGAAAACCTGTGCCAACCAACTGGCAAGGGTCTTCAAGGGCATTTTCAAGCTCTCACTGATACGGGCAGAAGTTCCCATTTGCTTCAAAAAGGCAACAATTATACCAGTGCCTAAGAGCAGGGGTCCCCAACCTTTTTTGCATTGCGGACCGGTTTAATATTGACAACATTCTTGCGGACCGGTGGGGGGGGGGGGGGGGGGGTTGGCAGTGGGGTAGGGTTGCCAACGGACAAGCATAGCAGTCAAGTACATTGTGTTTACCCCGAGAAAGACTAGAATGACCATGAAGCCTTTTGCGGGCACCAGTCCGCATGCGTGTACGTGCCATTTTTTTCCGTTTTTAACGATTCTGTTCGGGGGTGGGGGGGTAGGTGTTAATCACGACTGGAATATAGGCGTTAAGTGGCTAATACACTCAATTTCCTTTCTAAAAGAGTTTATCTAACGAATTTAATATTAAACACACAGCGCATATTTTCCTCGCATGAATATAGTGATAAGTCAATTATCAGGGAGGACAGGGGAGCTTGAAGTAAGTGTTGAACGAACTTCCAGTAGAAGTGGCAGAGGAAGGTTCGATATTATCATTTAAAGAAAAATTGGATAGGTATATAGACAGGAAAGGAATGGAGGGTTATGGGCTGAGTGCAGATCGGTGGGACTAGGTGAGAGTAGCGTTCAGCACGGACTAGAAGGGCAGAGATGACCCGTTTCCGTGCTATAATTGTTATATGGTTATATAAGTCAATAGCATCATAACATTTTAAGTAACATCTGGATATTAAACACACAGCACATATTTTCCCCGTATGAACATATAAAATCATTGCAACACACCAATATCGCTGAATCAGTGGGAGCCCTGGGCTTGTTTCCCTGCAACAAGACGGTCCCATCGAGGGAGACAGCGATACTCAAAGGGGATTCCTTATGTCCAGTCTATTCCGCAATTTAGTTTTTGTTACATTCATTGCAGAGATATGTTGGAAATGGAAGCAACGCTTCCAGTACTTTCATGGTGATCTCAGGATATTTAGCCTTGACCTTGATCCAGAATGCCGGCAGAGATGTTATGTCAAACATACTTTTCAGCCCGCCGTCATTTGCAAGCTCGAGGAGTTGATCTCCTTCCCGCGCTGACATGGATGACGCGTGCGTAATGACCACGTGTGCGTTCAAGTTCCAACAGTGGGCGTGACAGGGAATGAGGAAAGGCACAGCTGACTCATAGCGTTTCCTCGCAGCCCGGTAGCGCATGCTTTGCGGCCCGGTGGTTGGGGACCGCTGCCTAAGAGGAATAACGTGAGCTGCCTTAATGGCTATTGCCAGTAGCACTCACATCTACAATGATGAAATGCTTTGAGAGGTTGGTCATGACTAGACTGAACTCCTGCCTCAGCAAGGACCTGGACCCATTGCAATTTGCCTATTGCCACAATAGGTCAACGGCAGATGCAATCTCTATGGCTTTAGACCACTTGGACAACACAGACACCGACGTCAGGATGCTGTTCATTGACTGTAGCTTAGCATTTAATACCATCACTCCCACAATCCTGATTGACAAATTGCCGAACCTGGGCCTCTGTACCTCCCTCTGTAATTGGATCCTTGACTTCCTAAAAGGAAGACGACAATCGACTCCTTGCTGACAATCAACACTTGTGCACCTCAGGGGTGTGTGTTTAGCCCACTGCTCTACTCTATATACCCATGACTGTGTAGCTAGGCATAGCTCAAATACCATCTATAAATTTGCTGATGATACAACTATTGGTTGGTAGAATCTCAGGTGGTGATGAGAGGATGTACAGGAGTGAGATATGCCAACTAGGGCAGTGGTGCAGCAACAACCTGGTACTCAACATCAGTAAGACAAAAGAGCTGATTGTGGACTTCAGAAAGGGTAAGACAAAGGAACACATACCAATCTTCATAGAGGGATCAGAAGTGGAGAGAGTGAGCAGTTTCAAGTTCTTGGATGTCAAGATCTCTGAGGATCTTAACCTGGTCCCAACATATTGATGCAGTTATAACGAAGGCAAGACAGCGGCTATGCTTTATTTGGAGTTTGAAGAGATTTGGTATGTCAACAAATACACTCAAAAACTTCTATAGATGTACTGTGGAGAGCATTCTGACAGGCTGCATCACTGTCTGGTATGGAGGGGCTACTGCACAGGACTGAAAGAAGCTGCAGAGGGTTGTAAATCTAGTCAGCTCCATCTTGGGTACTAGCCTACAAAGTACCCAGGACATCTTCAAGGAGTGGTGTCTCAGAAAGGCAGCGTCCATTATTAAGGACTTTCAGCACCCAGGACATGCCTTTTTCTCACTGTTACCATCAGGTAGGAGGTACAGAAGCCTGAAGGCACACACCCAGTGATTCAGGAGCTGTTCTTCCCCTCTGCCATCCAATTCCTAAATGGACATTGAATCTTTGGATACTACCTCACTTTTTTAATATTTTTTTTTTGCACAATTTTAATCTATTCAATATATGTATACTGTGTAAAGTATACTGAATAAGATTTATTTATTATTTTTTTCTTCTCTATTATGTATTGCATTGAACTGCTGCTACTAAATCAACTAATTCCACGTCACATGGCGGTGATAATAAAACTGATTCTGATTCACTGTTAACCCTTCTGTTTTGCATTTGTAAACTTTTTTTTTTACTTCAATCCTGTATTGAGTCCTAGACCTCTATCAGCTTTTTACTCCAGTTAAAGATTGGAAAGGACGAAACCATGATTTTCAGATTCCAATACAACCTTCATACTAATGAATCTGTGACTCCATGTACTTCCACCTCACACATGATCACTGACTGAAGTTTGTGCAAGTCAAATTTAATCCTGCTCTGTTTTATTCCTGGGTTGCAATATTGTAGAACAGCACAGCATGGAATTAAGTTCAAATACTGTTTTAAATCTTGACCATCCCTTATGATCCCAAGTTTGTCACCCCATCTAATGTAGTCTATGTCAGGTTGCTGTTTATTATAGCTCAGTGTTTAAATGCCATCATCCCTTCAGTATTGATGATCAGGGATAACATCTCCTAACTGAAAATCAAGACACATGTACCTCAAGGATACATACTTAGCCCATTGTTCTACTCTTTCCCCTCTCATGATTTTGTGGCTTAGCACAGCTCAGACACCAATTATTCACAGATGGCATCACTGTTGTGGGTAAAATCTCAAATGGAGGAGGTAATGAGGAGGTATGCAGGTGTGAGATAGATTGGCTGGTGGAGTGGTGTTGCAACAATAATCTTGCACACAACATCAACAAGACCAAGGCAGGCGAAGTTGGGAGAACACATGCTAGCCCTCATTGAGAGGTAAGCTTTGGGAAGAGTGAGCAGCTTTAAGTTCCTCGGTGTCAATATCTCTGTGCCCAATACATTATTGCAATCAAGAAGAAGGTGCTCTAGTTGCTCTACTTCGTTAGGAGTTTGAGGAGATTCAGTATGCCACCAAAGACTCTTGCAATTTTATGCAAATGTACGGTGGTGAACATTCTGACTGGTTGCATCACCACCTGGTATGGAGGCTCTGATGCACAGGACTACAAGAGGCTGCAGAGGATTGTAGACACAGCCAGCTTCAGCACAGACATAACTCTCCCACTGCTGAGGACATACATCTTCAGGAGGGAATGCTTCATTAAAGTGGCATCCATCATTAAGGACCCTCACCATCTAGAAAATGCCCCCTTCTCACTACTACTGTCAGGTAGGAGCTACAGGGTCCTCAATGATTCAGGAAGAGCTTCTTCCCCTCCATTAGATTTCTAAATAGTACATGAATACTGCCTTATTATTCCCTTTTTTTGCATTAATTTTTGTAATTTATTGCAATGTTGTCTTTGCATTGTACTGTTGCTGTAAAGAAACAAATTTCATGTCATGTGAGATGTATATCTGATTCTAATGCTGAAACATGGGTGACACCACATTTTCCCCGCATTGTATTTCATCTCCTGCATCCTTGCCCATTCACTTGAGCTGTCTTTATTTCCCTAAAATTTAGGGCCTAAATTGGGCCTATCCTTACAGTTCATACTGTGTCTCAGCTTTCTATCATTACACAGTGATTACATAATGGATGTAGTTTGTTGACATGGTATGAAGAATTTGTGCCACATTTGTCAGTTAATCTAGTTAGAACTAATTGCTTGTAAACCACTGACAGTTGAACACAAATTATGTCCGCAGTTGTAGCACTTTCTTTCCAAAGAATTAGCAGCATGGCATGGTTAAGTACCAAATGAAATTTAAACAACTCTCATTATCCTCATGTGTCATATTAATTTGCGTATGCAGGAGGTGGTGTGGGGAAGGGAACTATTTGTACTATCACATCTGTCAGTTTTCATTCCAGGTAATTTGCACTGGCTCAGCAGTTTGGAATACCATAACAGCATGCTCGTTTTTAATGTTGAATCCTTGCAACAAAATGGAGTTTATTTTTTCTGACAAATGTTGAAGAAAGATATAGAAAATCCTCCAATATATTTTGGGCTCTTGGATTATACAGTGCCTTTGCTTGATCCTCCTTGGATTGAATGAATATTATACTTGTGAATTCAAGACTACACTTTATGGACTTGGAAATAGAATACAACTTCTTCTTTGTTATCAATTCAAGATCCTAATAGCACAGAAGGAGCACATTCACCATATGGACTGCAGCTTTCCAAATACACTTTCACCATTATCACCTCTGAATTGATGAATGTTTGTTGTGATGTCCTTGTCCTTGGATGAATTATTTTTTAAGAATGACATTAACTTTTAAGTAGATTTATTGGTCAAGTTCAAGTACATTTATTATCAAAGAATGTATAAATTATACAACCTTGAGTTTTGTTTGCTCACAGGTAGCTACAAAGCAAGAAACCTGAAAGACACCAATTTAAAGAAAAAATCAGAATAAAAGACCAACACTTGATGCACAAGAGAAAGAAAAAAATACAGATCATGCAAACAACTGAAGTGAACAACAGCATTCTGAACCCCTGAGTAGGCCCAAAGCCTCATTTATCAGCCCATCATATTAGCAGACATGGAGCACAGTAGCCGGGGCAGCCTTCATAGCCTCAGCACCACGGAGAGGGGAGTGACCATCGCAGAGCGCGCGAGAAATCTGTTCTCATCCCGACTGACACACTGTCTTTCAGTCTACCTGGCTGGTGTTTAAATTCACCCAGCAATGGAACAGCGAACGGCTCTGCGCCCTGGAGAGATGAGTGAAGATCACGGAGAGCGGGTGAAATTAGCTCTTGCCTCCGATCTGGGCAGGTGTTTAAATTGTCTAAACAGCACATTGTACCCTCGCAGTAGGACCCAGGCACTGGTGCAGCGAAAGGCTCCAGGCCTAGACCATGCTGCCGAGCAACTCGTTCCAGGCCCAGATTTCGTCACCCAGCCCGAAGCCACTCTCAAGCTCTTCAAATCAGCTCGGCACCCAGAGCGATCCAACCTCACATCCGGGCCAGTGGTATGAGCATAGAAATCGAATCTCCTCTGCTTGAGCCACGACTTCTCCTTATGGTGCCCAGAGCTATCCGACCTCACTCCCGGACCAGCTGAATGGGCATCGGAACTCTTACCTACATCGATTCATCCCCCAAGCTTGCCTTGCCTTCACTGTTTGCAGCGATAATTTAACACAACTCAGAAAAGGTCCTTTCGATGATGTAGTGAGGTTTTTATTTGGATTTCTTAGCTTTTTGACTACCAGGAAGCTGTTGCACGTGTTCGGTAGTGCCATCTTAACCACAATTGAATGAAAAAGCTAAAACAGAAATTTTTGGAATTAGGATATACAATGAAAATGCTGGAAACAAGTATCAGGTTAGGCAGTATTATTGCAGAAGATGATTAAAATTTCAAGTCAATACGTTTCATCAAACCTAGGAATATTTGAAATTTATTTTCTATTAAATGTTATGGTTATAAGCAAGCAATGAACATTTGTAATATTTTTCAGTTTAAGAATCCCTCTTCAGAAGACAGATTTGCATTCAGTTTTGTGCACTGAACTTAAGTTTGAGCTGGATTTGTCTCAGGTTCTTAACTGAATTTTGCATTGCCTTTCGCTGCTGACCTTCTACTCACTCTCTTTGACTGATCTATGTGTTTTCAGACCATTGAATTGGAATGAGGTCACACAATTCTTTTCAAAATCTCCGTATAGCAAAGTAAATTATGATAGGTTTTGTAATCTTAAAATATAATTTCTAAACAGATCAATTTTCAAATAGTGTCCACAATATTCTATTGAAATTGAATAACTTGGCCACTCACGTAGATTCATATTACATCATAACTTCAGACCTAACATGGTTATGACAGAATAATTGGGGCATTTTATGCAGTAACCTAGTGTTTCACCATAAATGAACTTTATAACTTTATATGTTATTGATAAAAAATATTAATTTTTCGTCATATAAGGACATAGAAATCTACAGCACATTACAGGCCCTTTGGCCCACAATGTTGTGCTGACCATGTAACCTACTCTAGAAACTGCCTAGAATTTCCCTAGTGCATAGCCCTCTATTTTTCTTAGCTCCATGTACCTATCTAAGTGGCTCTTAAAAGACCCTATTGTATCCGCTTGCACCACCGGCACCAGCAGTGCATTTCATGCACCCACCACTCTCTGTGTGAATAACTTACCCCTAACATCCCCTTGATACCTATTTCCACGCACCTTAAAACTATGCCCCCTCGTGTTAGCTATTTCAGCCCTGGGAAAAAGCCTATTGCTACCCACACAATCAATGCCCCTTTGTCATCTTATACACCTCCATCAGGTCACCTCTCATCCTCCGTCGCTCCAAGGAGAAAAGGCCAAGTTCATTCAACCTATTCTCTCAAGGTACGCCCTCCAATCCAGGCAACGTCCTTGTAAATCTCCTTTGCACTCTCTCTGTTTGTCACAAGAACCAAAGACAACATTCTATCACATCATGTACAAAGTTTGTATTTGAGTAAGGTCAATGAAGTTCTTACATTTGATTTGTCACCCTTTCTGAAAATTAGTGCGCAAGTACTTAATTCCAATGAAAAAAATCTTGAGTCAAAGAAGCCATCAAAGACTAAACTTGCTTGCAGATCTCTGAATGGAAAGTATTTGGACATGTGGTCCAATTTACATTCATGTTATTTATCTGAGGTATCTTCCTCTTTTAATCCTGCATCTGTATGTTTTCCCCATGCAGTACAAAAGACACCTGCTTGTTAGGCATCACAAGCAAATATCGCCTGAGTCAAAGTAATCAATGAACATGCAGCATGCTCTGAATTTCAACTTGAGCCTTACATTTTTTCTCCGAGCCAGTCTTTAACGATCTTCTGATTAGCCTAATCTAAAGTTGGCTTTAATCCACAATTAACAAGCAGTTTTCCATAATCTCTCGGCTGCTCTAATAGTAATTTTTGTTATTCTTAAATACACATGAAATTTCCAACCTCTTGGAGAGGTTTTTTTTCTAATATGTGGAAGTAGCTTGCTTGTACTCTTACCTTCAGTTTAATGTTCTAAAAAGCCATTGTCATGATAATTTTTCATTTGCACCAGATTTTAATGATCTGCCAAGATTACTGAATTCTGGAATGGTTCAGATGGAATGGAAAATTGCAAATGTCACTCCACTCTTTAAGAAGAGAGGGAGGCAGAAGAAAGGAAATTATGCACCAGTTAGCCGGTCTTCAGTGGTTGGGAAGATGTTGGAGTCCATTATTAAAGGTGAACTTTCTGGGTACTTGGAGACACACGATGAAGTAGGCCAAAGTTAGCTTGGTTTCCTTAAGGGGAAATCTTGCCTGACAAATTTGTTGGAATTCTTTGAGGAAATAACAAGCAGGATAGACAAAGGAGAGTCAATGGATGTTGTGTGCTTGGATTTTCAGAAGGCCTTTGACAAGGTGTCACACATGAGGCTGCTTAACAAGATAAGAGCCATGGTTTTTCAGGAAAAATACTCACATGGATAGAAAATCAGCTGGATTGGCAGGAGGCAAAGACTGGGAATGAAGGGGGCCTGTTCTGGTTGGCTGCGGGTGATTAGTGGTGTTCTGCAGAGGTCAGTATTGGGCTTCTTTTCACATTATAGTTCAATGATTTAGATGACTGAATTGATGATGGCTTTGTGGTCAAGTTTGCAGACGATACAAAGGTAGGTAAAGGGGCAGGTAGTGTTGAGGAAACAGATCTGCAGAAGGACCTAGATAGATTGAGAGAGTGGGAAAAATGGCAGATGGAATATCATGTACAGAAGTGTATGGTCATGCACTTTGTAGAAGGAATAATGGCGTAGACTGTTTTCTAAATGGGGAGAAAATTCAAACACCAGAGGTGAAAAGGGACTTGGGAGTCCTCGTGGTGGGTTTCCAAACTTGCAGGTTCAGTCAGTGGTAAGGAAGGTAAATGCAATGTTAGCATTCATTTGGAAGAGGACTAGAATATAAGAGCAAGGATGTGATGCTGAGGCTTTATAAAGCATTGGCCAGACAACACTTGGAGTATTATGAGCAGTTTTGGGCCTCTTATCTAAGAAAAGATGGGCTGTCATTGGAGAGGGCCCGGGAAAGTTCATAAGAATGATTCTGGGAATGAAAGGGTTAATATGTGAGGTGTGTTTGATGGCTCGCAGCCTTTTCTTGCTGGAGTTTAGAAGAATGGGGGGGGGGAGAATCTCGTTGAAACCTATCGAATATTGAAATGCCTAGATAGAGTGAATGTGGAGAGGATCTCCCCTATAGCGAGTAAGTCAAGAAACGGAGCACATCCTGAGGATAGAGGGACGTCCATTTAGAACAAAGATGAGGAGAAATCTTTTTAGCCAGAAGGTGGTAAACTGTGGAATTCATTGCCTGGAACATTGAGTATATTTAAAGCAGGGGTTGGTAGGTTCTTGATTAGTCCGGGCGTCAAAGATTATGTGGTGAAGGCAGGAGAATAGGGTTGAGAAGGATAATAAATCAGCTATGATGGGTTGTCAGAGCTGTCTCAATGGGCTAAATAGCCTAATACTGCTCCTATGATTTATTGTCTTATCAAGAGCCCATTTTTTTTTCAATTTCTTTGCTGCTTAATAAAGCTGAGCAATCAATTTATCGAACCATAGTTGTTATTGCATACTGGAGGTCAGTTAGACCCCTAAGTTTGTGCCAGTTCTATATAATAGGCCCATTCCCTTGCTTTTTACTATAGTCTTCCAGGTTATTCTATCTCCTGTATCTATCTAAATTGTTCCTAAAGAAACTGATCAATTCTTTTTAATCTCTCTATAAGTGGTGAACTCCTGATCACACCAACATTGACCTTGCATCCCGCTTGGGTCTTTTGCCAGATATGTTAAGTCTATGCCCCATTGTTAGTGAATGGCACATATGCATTGAATGGTTATTTGTGAGAGTAGGTGGAAATCAGAGTAGAGGATTTGAGGCTTGGGTTGAATCCTGAAACCAACAGGGACCAACAACTGTTCCTCCCTTGGAGGGTCAGACACCCTGAGCCAATAGGCTGGTCCTAGACTTACTTCCATCTGGCATAATTTACATATTATTTAATTATTTATGGTTTTATATTGCTATATTTATACTCTATTCTTAGTTGGTGCAACTGTAACGACACCCAATTTCCCTCGGGATCAATAAAGTATGTCTGTCTATCTATCTATCTATCGAGTGGCTAGTGAGTGGGAAGGAAGTTTGGTATATTCTCTGAGATTTGGATGGAAATTGGAGATGTGAATGTCAACGGAGTTTTATACTGTTTGTTGAGGCAACAAATGGCAGACTGAGGAGTTGAGGCAAAGGGGTGGGGTGGTGGGAATCGTGCATGGCTGATTAGAAATTGGTGCGGTGAGGTGAAGATCTGAACAGTGAAAAGAACTTATTTACTTTTCCATCCTGTATAGGTAACCTGGTTGATGTCCCCATTAGTGCTACACCAAGACCACTGTTGTCCAATGAGTATCCAGTGACAGGTACTCTGAAGACAATGTGATCCAAGGTTTCCTACTGTGCTCCACAAGGAGTGTTGTGCTAGCGATGACATTATTTGAACTTCCGAGTTGAGCATGGAGTGAGTGGGTGCATGTGAATGTGGCTCCCGATTTTTATTGAAAATCTACCTGTTTATCTTTGCTGTATGCTCGAGATATCTGAATGTTTAACATTGTGAACAACCCGGGATGTTACTGGACACTGAAATGGCAAATAAAATGTACCTTCAAAGTAAAATTGGGGAAAAAGATAGCGAAGCCTCGAGCAAGGAAGTTGATGTTATAGTAATGGCGCTGTTGCATGCTGCTGAACCTGGACCTGTGCTACCCGATGACTTGGAGAGGCTTTGTTTAGTACTTATTACTGACATGACGCAAGCGGTGCATTCTGCCCTAAAATGGGAACTTGAAGATGCTTTGTCACCAGTGAATGCTACCATGGAACAAATTATGTCTTCTTACGAGTCGCACGACGAACGCATTCGTGAGGTTGAAGACGGCCTGAATGATTACAGTGACCGACTGGTGAGCACTGAAGCTACCGTTGCAGTGTTGCAGAGCGAAAATGCATTTCTGAAGGGAAAGCTAGATGACCTCGAAAATCAGTCACGGAGATCCAATTTGAGAGTGGTCGGCATTCCTGAAAATTTGGAAGGTTCGGACCCTGTTAAATTTATGATTGAGTTTTTTGACAAAGTGCTGGGGACAAGTTTTTTTTCCCAAGGCCTCTCGTACTTTCGCGTGCTCATCGAGTCGGACGTAAACCATCCGGTGTCCCTGGAGCCAAGCAAACGAGACCAAGAACGTTCCTGGTTCTCTTTCACTTCTTTCAAGATAAGCAATGCATCATCAATAGACGGAAGCAGGAGCTGTATTTCCGCGGACATCACATGTTTTTTCATGAAGGTTTTAGTGCGGAGCTGGGGAAAAAATGAGCAGCTTTCAAGGAGGTGAAATCCCTGCTTTACAGGAAAGGGATCAGGTTCGGCCTCTTGTATCCTGCCCGGCTCTGGGTCATGCATGAAGGTAAAAAGCATTATTTCGATACACCAGAGGCGGCCAAAGAGTTTTACCATTCGCACTGGGGAGAAGAAGAATGAGAAGAGCAATAACTTTTTGTTAAGGTTATTCATGCAGCATTGAAGGGGCCTCCTGCTGAGGCAAACTGTTAATTTTCGCAATCCACTTCTTCATTTTTTCCAGTTTAATTTGTGGAACGCGATCAGGTCGAACTGCTATGCTGCGGAATCTGATTAACAAAAGCTTTCAACCAGCTAAATGTAAATATTTGGGATTTGTATCTCGGGTATTTAGTTTCCTAGTTTTTTTTTGTTTTTAATGCTTTGCTTGACCTGTGTTATCTTTAGCCTATATATATTAAAGGTAGAATAAGTGATGTATAAATTTTAAGGAGGGGAGCCACTCTAGATTAGATTGAAAGTTTGGTTGTATGGGGAACGTTTTGGAAGTTTTTTGTTTGGTAATGCCTGCGATCATCCTCAGTTGGGAAGGTAGGTCAAGGTTTTGGGGGTTAATTGGGTTTTATTGTTGTTTGTGTAAAGGGGTGGGGGGAGTGTTTTGGGGGATTACCATGGCAGCTTATTATTTTGTGTGTCACGGATTGGCCAGGCTTTCTTTTCATTGTACATTATTGTGTGCAACTTATACCCTTGCACTGTTTTGGATTGTAGGCCCTGTGTGTCTTTTGATATGGTTAACATGAGTGCAGCTGATGGAGGCCACCCTGTGAGGTTTGTTTCTTGGAATGTAAAGGGGCTCAATGGTCCTGTTAAAAGAACTAAAGTTTTCTCTCACCTGAAACAATTAAAAGCAGATATACTATTTCTACAAGAGGCACATTTAAGAGTGGAAGACCATAATAGACTTCGTAAAGCATGCATTAGTCAGGTTTTTCATTCCAGATTTAATAGTAGGTCCGGGGGGGTTGGCGATATTAATCACCAAAAGAATGCAGTTTACACCATCTGATGTAATCAGTGACCCTAATGTTCACTTTATTATAGTCTCTGGATCTCTCTTTCAAATACTTGTCATTTTGGTAAATGTTTATGCCCCAATTGGGACGACGTCCACTTTGCAAATAAGGTTTTGTCATTAATACCTAACCTGAATACACACCAGCTAATCTTTTCAGGAGATTTGAACTGTGCTATTGACCCACTGCTTGATAGGTCCAGCTCTAGGGGAACATTTTCTAGTATGGCAAAAGCCTTCTCAATGTTTATGCAACAAAATGGTTATATGGATCCATGGAGATTTTTGAATCCATCAGTTAAGCAATTCTCTTTCTTTTCTCATGTTCACCACTCCTATTCCAGGCTAGACTATTTCTTTATAGATAGCTCCTTGATACCAATGATTAGACAAATTGAATACACTGCTACAGTTATATCTGATCACTCGCCCGTGAAGCTGAACCTACGTTTTCCTTTAAACATTAGAGAACGGCTTCGGTGGAGGCTTAACCTGCTTTTGCTTTCCATTGAGAAATTTTGTAGTTATATATCGGCTAACATTGACACATTCTTCAAAACTAACAAAACTCAGTCGGTATTGTACTCTTTACTTTGGGAAACTTTAAAAGCTTACTTGAGGGGTCAAATAATATCTTATACTTCACATGCCAATAAAGAGCGTAGGAAGAAAATGCAAGTGTTATTGCAATCTATTTTGGACCTGGATAGGCAATATTCTGAGGCACCCACTGCGGCATTATATAAAAACCGGGCTGATTTGCAAGCGATGTTTAATCTTCTATCTACATACCTATCAGAACAATTAATTCTTAAGACACATGGCCTCTGTTATGAATATGGTGACAAGGCGAGCCGGCTTATGGCTCATCAGTTGAAGCGTCAAGCTGCATCACGGCTTATTCCCCAGATAAGAGACACGTGCCAAAACTTGACAAGCAATCCAAAAAAGATTAATAACATCTTTGCAACTTTTTATTCCTCTCTGTGTACCTCAGCGTTTCCCTCAGATATAACAAATATGGAACATTTTTTAGATAATTTGGAAATACCAACTCTTGAACCAAAAGGAGGTGGAGAATTTAGATCGGGCTCTTGGGCAGGAAGAGATTAATAATGCCATTATGGCTATGCAGAGTGGTAAGTCCCCAGGTCCTGATGGTTATCCGATAGAATTTTATAAGAAATTTAAGGATAAGCTCATACCGGTCCTTCTAGAAGTGTTTCAGGAATCTTTGGAGGACAGTTCCTTACCCCCTACTCTTTCACAGGCATCTATTTCACTTCTTCTTAAAAAGGACAAGGACCCGACTCAATGTGGATCATATTGTACCATCTCACTTTTGAATGTGGATGTGAAAATTTTGGCTAAAGTGCTTGCATGCCATTTAGAACGCCCCCTTCCCAAGATAATTTCAGATGATCGAACAGGTTTTATTAAAAATCACCATTCTTTTTTTAATATCCGTCTACTGACTGATGTGGTTTATTCACCCAGTGATTCTCAAGTCCGGAGGTTGTTATCTCCTTGGACGTGGAGAAGGCGTTCGATAGAGTGGAGTGGGTATACTTGTTTAGTGTTTTGGAGAAATTTGGATTTGGCAGAATATTTGTAGCCTAGGTTGAGCTATTATATCACTCGCCTTTAGCGTGTATGCAGACAAATTACTTTCGATCTGATTGTTTCCCATTAACACGTGGCACTCGCCAAGACTGCCCATTGTCCCCTCTTTTTGCAATTGCAATTGAGCCTCTTTCTATTGCACTTTAAGTCAACTACATTATTTCAAGGTGTTAGGAGAGGGGACATGGAACACTGTATATCCTGCTGATGACCTCTTACTTTATGTTAGCGACCTTGTAGGTGGTAATTCTGCTATTGTGTCATTATTAGGTCAATTTGGAGCCTTCTCTGGCTATAAGGTGAACTTTGAAAAAAGCAAATGCTTTCCCATTAATAACTTGGCCCTACAGATCCGACAGGAATCTTTGCCTTTTCCTTTATCTCAAGATGGTTTTGTATACCTAGGAATACACATTACTTGCTCTTTTACATCTCTGTTACATCTCTTACTATCACTTCTTTCAGTTAGTCCTGACGAAGGGTCTCAGCCCGAAATGTCGACTGTGCCTCTTCCTATAGATGCTGCCTGGCCTGCTGCGTTCACCAGCAATTTTTATGTGTGTTGCTTGAAATTCCAGCATCTGCAGATTTCCTCGTGTATGAACAAGCTATAACCTTGGGAAAATAAGGTCCCAAGGGTTAATAAGCGCACTCTCCAAAGAGGTCGTGACGTAGGTGGAATGGGGCTTCCTAGCTTTATTCATTATTACTGGGCATCGAACATTCAAAAGGTATTATTTTGGCTCCACCGGCCAGATATAAACTGGTGCCTGCTTGAGACACGGTCTTGCCACTCCTCGTCTCTCCCAGCTTTAGTGTATTCTTCCTTACCATTGAAATCCTCTCAATTCACATCTAACCCGGTCGTGCTCTCCACCCTCAAAATTTTTAATCAATTTCGCTGCCACTATTAGTTCACATCAGTTTCAGATTTGGGTCCCATTCATAGAAACTATCTATTTCTTCCCTTCACACTCGATTCAGTTTTTAGACAATGGAGTTTGAACGGTCTTATGTGCATTAAGGATTTGTACACTGATAACATATTTGATAGTTTTGATAACCTGTGCAGTAAATGTGACCTTCCGCATAATCATTTTTTTAAAATACCTGCAGATTCGCCACTTTGTCAAGGAAAAATTTCCCTCTTTTCCTGATCTACCACCTGCTATGTTGTGGGAAAAACTCACTCTTAGCTTTAATAATAAAGGGCTGATCTCTGTACTATACTCTCAGCTGGTGTCTTTGGGAGTTCAAGATTTAAACAAGACTAGGTGGGAGGACGACCTTGGTATGGATCTGGCTGAGGAATATTGGGCAAAAGCATTGAATAGGGTTCATTCCTCGTCATCATGTGCTAGACTGGGGCTCATACAATTTAAAGTTTTACACAGGGTACATTTAAGTAAAGCCAGGCTTGCTGACATATACCCGGGACAGACGCTGGCTGTGACATGTGTTCCTTCTCTCTCGCTGGTTTAGTGCATGCATTTTGGTCTTGATGGCTATTGGGCACTGATCTTTAAAATTATCAGTGAGGTTTTGGGGGTGACACTGAGACCTTGCCCGCTTATAGCTGTATTTAGTGTGGCAGATGATGCTTTGGGTTTAAACGCAAGCCAGTCGGATATCATTGCATTTACATCGCTATTGGCCTGCAGAAGAATCTTGCTGGTTTGGCAATCTGCCACTCCCCCATCTGTTGCTGCTTGGATAGAGGACGTAATGTTTTTTCTGAAATTAGAAAAGATTAAATTCACTTTGAGGGGGTCTGTGAAAAAGTTCTATTCGAAATGAGGACCTTTCTTGTCGTATTTTGGGAGTCTTAAGGAATTACCTACTAGTTGAGGGCATTTGATTGTACTTGGGAAGTTGCCTCCCTCTTAACACGCTTACAATTTACCTCACAGGGTGGTTGATGAATTGTAAATATGAGTGTATTTTGGATCATCTGACATGTTGTGGATGTGTGTGGGCCTTCGTCTTGAAGTAGTGTGGAGGTATGGCTGTGAAATGTCCGTACTTGTATTTGTGAATTGTTGTATTGTAAATACATTAGCTGCCATGGTATGTTCGGGGAGGGTGGGTGAGGGGAGGTTTGTTTAGGGGTAAGATATAAAAACAAAAATAGAGGAAAATGTAATCCATTATGTATTCTGTATTGTGTCATTCCTTCAATAAAAATATATTTAGCAAACAAAACATTATTCTGGTTGTCTCTAACACAAGTTTCTGAGCCACTGACACCAGACAGTCTTATGCCCAGATGTGCTCAAAATTTCCGTTGTGGCAAAACAGGCTTAAAATGGCTGTCAATGCATTTTAGTCTGGTTAGATACAGTCTACCTTTAGTTGCATAACACTGAAAAAGCAGCATGAAGCAATTGAACTTTCAGGCAACAGAGTACAAAAGGCTATTCCAAGTTTAAAGGGATAAAAAAAAATTGAAGAGACTTCTTGTTTATAAATGAGTGCAAAAATTCTATCAAAAATTTCCAAGGCTTCTGTGTTCAGTTATACAAAAACAAAGGAAATTGTAGTTTCTTGAAAGTGTTTTTTAAAAAAAAGTTGGATAAAAGCATTGGCAAGAGATTCAGTGGTTGAGAGCATAACTTTCGCTATAATTTTAAAGTGCTTGAGCCTACTTGGGGAAAGGCCATCTAAGATTGGGTGTTGTGTAATAATCCAGATTTTATTAGGGAGCTGAAGATAAAGGATCTCTCAGGAGGCAGTGATCATAATATGATTGAATTTATACTGCAATTTGAGAGGGAAAAATCATAGGTCAGATGTATCAGTATCACAATGGAATAAAGGGAATTACAGAGGCATGAGAGAGAAACTTACCCATGTAGATTGGAGGGAGATACTGTCAGGGATGACAGCAGAGCAGAGGTGGCTGAAGTTTCTGGAAATAGTTCACAAGGCACAGGATAGATATGTCCCACAGAAGTAGTTCTCAAATAGCAGAGGTAGGCAACTTGACTGACAAGGGAAGCTAAGGACTGCATTAAAGCCAAGGAAAGGGCATATATTGTAGCAAAATTTGGATAATTGGGAAGTTTTTAAAATCCAACAAAAGGCAACTAAAAAAGCCATAAGAAGGGAAAAGATGAAATATGAGGGCAAACTAGCCAATAATATAAAGCAGGATACTGAAAGTTTTTTCAGTTATATAAAGAGAAAAAGGGAGGTGAGAGTTGATATTGGATCACTGTAAAATGATGCTGGTGAGGTAGTAATGGGGGATTAAGAAATGGTGGTTGAACTTAATAAGTACTTTGCATCAGTCTTCACTGTGGAAGACACTAGCAGTATGCCAGAGGTTTGTGAGTATTAGGGAGCAGGAGTAAGTGTTGTTGCTATTACAAAGGAACAAAGTGCTAGGCAAACTGAAAGATCTTAGGGTGGATAAATCACCTGGACCTGTTGGACCCAGAGTCCTGAGAGAGGTTGCTGAAGAGATAATGGATGCACTGGTCTTGATCTTTAAAGAATCACTTGATTCTGGCATAGCCCCAGAGGACTGGAAAATTGCAAATGTCTCTTCACTCTTTAAGAAGCGAAGAAGACGAAAGAGAGGAAATTTTAGGCCAGTTAGCCTAACCTCAGTGGTTGGGAAAGTGTTGGAGTCAATTATTAAGGATGAGATTTCAGGGTACTTGGAGACTAATGATAAAGTAAGTCAAAGTCAGCATGGTTTTTGTAAAAGGAAATCTTGCCTGACAAATCTGTTAGAATTTGTCGAGGAAGTAACAAGTAGGGTGGACAAAGGAGAGGCAGTGGATGTTCATATGACATGGGAGCAGAATTAGGCCATTCAACCCATCAAGTCTGCTCTGCCATTCCATCATGGCTGACCCTCGACCCACTCAACCTCCTACACCTGCCTTCTCACCATAGCGTTTGATGCCCTGACCGATCAGGAAACCATCAACTTCCACCATAAATACACCTACGGACTTGGCCTCCACCATAGTTTGTGGGAGAACATTCCACAGATTTACTACTCTCTGGCTTAAAAAAAAACTCCTCCTTACGTCTGTTCTAAAGGGTCACTCCTCAATTTTGAGGCTGTGCCCTCTAGTTCTGGATACCCCCACCATAGGAAACATCCTCTTCACATCCACCCTATTTAGTCCTGTCAACAATCGGTAGGTTTCAATGAGATCACCACGTGTTCTTCTAAATTCCAGTGAGTACAGGCCAAAAGCTGCCAAATGCTCCTTATGTGTTAACCCCTTCATTCCCAGAATCGTCCTCGTGAACCTCCTCTGGACTCTCTCTCCAATGACAACATATTATTTCTGAGATGTGGGACCCAAGACTGTTACTCCAAGTGGCCTGACTGGTGTCTTATAAAGGCCCAGCATTATCTCCTTGCTCTTATATTCTATTCCCTCTGCACCTCTTATGTTGGAACCTTCTCTGCTTTTAGATAATAGTTCACAGTATTGTTCCTTTTCCCAAAATGCATTATCATAATTTCCCAACACTGTATTCCATCTGCCATTTTTTTTGCCCATTCTTCCAATTATACTTATACTTTATACTTTATTGTCACCAAACAGTTGATACTAGAACGTACAATCATCACAGCGATATTTGATTCTGCGCTTCACACTCCCTGGATTACACATCGATAGTAAATATTAAAAATTTAAATTACAAATCATAAATAGAAAAATTAGAAAAATGGAAAGTAAGGTAGTACAAAAAAACCGAGAGGCAGGTCCGGATATTTGGAGGGTACGGCCCAGATCCGCGTCAGGATCCGTTCAGCAGTCTTACCACAGTTGGAAAGAAGCTGTTCCCAAATCTGGCCATACGAGTCTTCAAGCTCCTGAGCCTTCTCCCGGAGGGAAGAGGGACGAAAACTGTGTTGACTGAGTGGGTCGTGTCCTTTATTATCCTGGCAGCACTGCTCCAACAGCGTGCAGTGTAAAGTGAGTCCAAGGAAGGAAGATTGGTTTGTGTGATGTGCTGCGCCGTGTTCATGATCTTTTGCAGCTTCTTCCAGCCTTGGACAGGACAACTTCCGTACCAGGTTGTGATGCACCTTAGAAGAATGTTTTCTACAGTGCATCTATAAAAATTAGTGGAGATTTTAGGGGACAGGCCAAATTTCTTTAGCTTTTTCAGGAAGTAAAGGCGCTGACGGGCCTTCTTGGCAATGGACTTTGCTTGGTTGGACCAACTCAGGTCATTTGTGATAATGACCCTGAGGAACTTAAAGCTTTTGACCTGGTCCACTTGCGCACCACCGATGTAAATTGGGTCGTGCGGTCCGCTACTCCTTCTGAAGTCAACAACCAATTCCTTCGTCTTGCTGACATTGAGGGATAGGTTATTGTCTTCGCACCATGCCACCAGGTTCTTAATTTCCTCTCTGTACTCAAACTCATCATTACCCAAGATACGGAGTACGGCCTGATGGTCCAATTTTCCGAAGTGAGGTCATGGGACGGAACGGTAGGCATCCTTGACTGCTGTGTAGCTGTAGTCAAGTATATTCGGGCCTTAGTGGGGCAGGAGACATGTTGGTATAACTTTGGCAGCGCCTTTCTGAGGTTGGCCTGGTTAAAGTCCCCGGCTGTAATGAGCAAAGTCTCCAGATACCTGGTCTCAAGTTCACTGATGTTGGCATACAGTATGTTCAAAGCACACTCCACGTCCACCTGGGGGGGATTGTAGACCGCTCTCAGTATGACAGAGGTGAATTCCCGTGGCAGATAGTAGGGACAACACTTCACCGACATGTGTTTCAGGTCCGGGCTGGAGGAGCTTGTCAGTGCCACTGTGTCCAAGCACCACGCAGTGTTGATCAGTAGGCAGACACCACCTCCCCGTGTCTTGCCGGAAGACGCCGTGTGGTCCATCCGATGGATCGAAAATCCCTCTGGTCGGATGGCACAGTCGGGGGTGGCAGGGGAGAGCCAGGTCTCGGTGAAACAGAATACACAGCAGTTCTGCATCTCCCTGCAGTAGGTGAGTCTCCCTTTAAGATCATCCACCTTGTTCTCTATGGCTTGCACATTAGCTAGTAGGATGGTGGGCACAGGGACCCTGAAGCCCCTCAGCTTCAATCTGACCAGCAGCCCAGCAGCCCAGCTCGTTTCCCACGCTTCCTCAGTAAATAGTGCATCTTTCCAGGTTTCCATCGATGCAGTGTGTTGTCAGCTCTTTGAGGTTGGTGGACGCGTCCCGCGGGGATCAATCAGCAGGTCGGGTCGAGTGACGGGGCAGGTTCCACTACCACTTCCAGCTGCCGGGGGCCCGGGCTGTCGATCGGGTCAGGCCCCGAAGCCGACACTTAATCCCGGAGGGCCGGGCTCCTGGCTGAAACAAGTCTGTAAACTGAGTCACGGTTGCAGAGGCCTCACTTCCGGCAGCTGTGGATGGCCACCAACGGGGCTTTACGGTGGTCGCTCCGGGGAAGCGTCTGGGGCACCTTGAGGTCTCCGTCATCACTTCTGTGTGGTCGTCTGCTCCGGAGAGGTGCTGGTTGAAATGGGCCGTGTCTCCAAGCGCTCCGGCACGGTAGCAGACCGCGGGTCTCCGAGAACGTGGTGGGCCTCGGACCAGGCCTCGTTGGTCGGGTTCAGGTGCGGTTCGAAGTTTAAGAAGCAGTTCTGGTGTGGTGGCCTCCAGCTGGGTCAGTAGCTTCGCCAGGGTGTTGTTGATCTTGCTAGATGTAGCAGACTGAAGGTTTAGAAGGGTTTCTCGGGTATAGGATAGTGTGGAGGGCAGTTTGCTCGGGAGAGCACACGCAGAGTCGCCAGTTACTGGCACCACCTTATTTCGGTTTGTCTAAGCCCTGCTGCAATCGCATTGCTTCCTCCGTGCTACCTACCCCTCCGCCTATCTCTGTATAATCCACAAACTTAGCCTCAAAACCATCAATACCATTATCTAAATTATTGACAAACAATGTGAAAAATAGTCGTCCCAATACTGACCCCCTGAGGAACACCACTAGTCACTGGCAACCAACCAGTAAAGGCCCCTTTTATTTCCACTCGCTGCCTCCTGCCTATCAGCCATTCCATGTCAGTATCTTTCTTGTATCTTAGATTTTCAGAAGGCATTTGATAAGGTGCCACACATGAGGCTGCTTAACAAGATAAAATCCCATGGCATTACAGGAAAGATACTGGCACGGATAGAACAGAGGTAAGGATGAATTTTTTTAGCCAGAGAGTAGTGAATCCGTGGAATGCTCTGTCACAGACAGCTGTGGAAGCCAAAACCATGGGTATATTTAAAGCAACAATTGATAATTTCCTGATTGGTCAGGACATCAATGGTTATGGCAAGAAGGCAGATGTATGGGGTTGAGTGGGATCCGGAATCAGCCATGATGGAAAGGCGGAGCAGACTCGATGGGTTGAGTGGCCTAATTCTGCTCCATGTCTTATGGTCTTATGGTTGAAAGGCATAGAAACATAGAAAACCTACAGTACAGTACAGGCCCTATGGCCTACAAAGTTGTGCCGAACATGTCCCTACCTTAGAAATTACTAGGCTTACCCATAGCCCTCTATTTTTCTAAGCTCCATGTACCTGTCCAAAAGTCTCTTAAAAGACCTTATCATATCCACCTCCACCACCGTTGCTGGCAGCCCATTCCACGCACTCACCACTCTCTGCATAAAAAACTTACCCCTGACATTTCCTCTGTACTTACTCCCCAGCACCTTAAACCTGTGTCCTCTTGTGGCAACAATTTCAGCCCTGGGAAAAAGCCTCTGACTATCCACACAATCAATGCCTCTCATCATCTTATACACCTCTATCAGGTCACCTCTCCGCTCCAAGGAGAAAAGGCCGAGTTCACTCAACCTGCTTTCATGAGGCATGCTCCCCAATCCAGGCAACATCCTTGTAAATCTCCTCTGCACCCTTTATACGGCTTCCACATCCTTTCTGTAGTGAGGCGACCAGAACTGAGCACAGTACTCCAAGTGGGGTCTGACCAGGGTCCTATACAGCTGCAACATTACCTCTCGGCTCCTAAATTCAATTCCGCGATTGATGAAGGCCAATACACCGTGTCCTTCTGAACCACAGTGTCAACCTGCGCAGCTGCTTTGAGTGTCCTGTGGACTCAGACCCCAAGATCCCTCTGATCCTCCACAGTGCCAAGAGTCTTACCATTAATACTATATTCTACTATCATATTTGACCTACCAAAATGAACCACCTCACACTTATCTAGGTTGAATGCCATCTGCCACTTCTCAGCCCAGTTTTGCATCCTATCGATGTCCCGCTGTAACCACTGACAGCCCTCCACAGTATCCACAACACACCCAACCTTTGTGTCATCAGCAAACTTACCCATCCCTCCATTTCCTCATCCAGGTCATTTATAAAAATCACGAAGAGTAAGGGTCCCAGAACAGATCCATGAGGCACACCACTGGTCACCGACCTCCATGCAGAATATGACCCGTCTACAACCACTCTTTGCCTTCTGTGGGCAAGTCAGTTCAGGATCCACAAAGCAATGTCCCCTTGGATCTCATGCCTCCTTACTTTCTCAATAAGCCTTCGATGGGTTACCTTATCAAATGCCTTGCTGAAATCCATATACACTACACCTACTACTCTATCTTCATCAATGTGTTTAGTCACATCCTCAAAAAATTCAATCAGGCTCGTAAGGCACGACCTGCCCTTGACAAAGCCATGCTGACTATTCCTAATCATATTATACCTCTCCAAATGTTGATAAATCCTGCCTCTCAGGATCTTCTCCATCAACTTACCAACCACTGAAGTAAGACTCACTGGTCTATAATTTCCTTGGCTATCTCTACTTCCTTTCTTGAATAAAGGAACAACATCCACAACCCTCCAGTCCTCCGGAACCTCTCCCGTCCCCATTGATGATGCAAAGGTCATCACCAGAGGCTCAGCAAACTCCTCCCTCGCCTCCCACAGTAGCCTGGGGTACATCTCATCTGGTCCCGGTGACTTAGCCAACTTGGTACTTTCCAAAAGCTCCAGCACATCCCCTTTCTTAATATCTACATACTCATGCTAGGCTCAAGCATGCATCTGAAGGGTGATCTTTTTGTTTAAGCATATTGATATTAGGATCTGGAATATATTGTGCAAAGGATGATGGAAACACACTTAGTCGTAACTTCAAAAACAGAATTGAGTTTATTTTAATATAAAGTCAACTCCTGCTCCAGGGGAGGGTTGTGTTCCTGAAAAACACTTCCTATTTTCTTGTGTCATCTGCACATGCAACAAGAAATGTCTCTCTGTCTGTACTCTCTCTACTCTCTCTCACTCACTCTCAGAATTTGATTCCCCATCTCAATTTTGGGGAGTTATTTGTGAATTCTGTAAGGGCAAATTGCTGTCACCTGAATGGTTGGAGTTGCCAGTAATTGAACAAAAGTGGAGCTGGTATCTTCCAGCATGACCTTGTCTTATGTGATTCTTACTGTTCAAAAAGCTTCCATTTTGTCAAATATTGTTAGTAAATGATCCCATATGTTGTGTCTTGGGTTAATGCTTACAATTGATTGATAATTCAGCTATCTTGCTGCTAGAGACAAAAGTTGAAATAAAATCTTAACAAATATTGGTGCGTTTCATCAATTTAAAATGAAGCGTTTTGATATTGTGTGTCTATGCTAGTTACATTGCACGACATTCAACTTCTCAAAAATACTGGCTGCATACTGAAATAAAAACAGTAAACAGAGTGAAACTGTGATGATCAGCAGGCCAGGCACCATTTGGGGAGAGAAGAACAGTTAACATCTGGTCAATAATGTTTCAGCAGAGCTCTGAAATTTATGTATAAAGGTCATTGACCAAAATATTATTTCAGGTTTTCAGCTTACACTCTACCATCCTGTGGTAAACTTTAAACCTGCCATTCCTCTCTATCTTATAGATTCATCCAGTTCTAATGTAAGGCCATTGATTCAAAATGTTAATTGCTGTTAGGTCTTGCATCAACAAATCTTTTTAATACTAAAAATTGACTTTCAGTGGAAATTTGCTCGGACCTAACAATGCCTGCCTTATGATACTGAAAACCTTGCAAGCAGCCATAAATTCCATAAGGAGAAGGTGTAGAAGAGCTCATCAAGACACTTACAAGGATCTATAGTACCAAACTTGTCTGTGGAATAATGCAGGTTAGGCTTCAGCACGAAGGGCCTTGCTAAGATCTGTGACTTACTGCAAGGCTCAGTGCCCCTGTTGAGACCACACCTGGAATATTATGTATAGTTCTGGTCTCCTTATCTAAGGAAAGATAGCCTTGCCAAAAACGGAATGCAGTAAAGACTTACTAAACCAGTTCCAAGAATTGTGGGTTTTCTATAGGGGTTAGAATGAGTGTGTAAAGTTGCCCTTTATTCTTTAGAGTTGAGTGCAAGAAAATGCTGAGGTAGAAAGTCAACTGTGGTCTCGATAAATGGTGGAGAAAGCTTCCTCGGGTTCAAAATCAGTGTATGCCATTGCTGCTATTTTCAAGGATCATCTTTATTCGCCATATATATTTACATGTATTAGGAACTTGTTGTGATTTGATACAACATGCAATTAAAACAACAACAGTTATAAAGAATGGTATAAGATTAAGTTAGAAGTTAAAGTACAGATATAGAATAAAATGTGCACATGTTTTCTAGTGTGTTAGGGGGTAGAAGAGAGTGTAGTTGCTATTACTTTGGAGAAGATGCTAGGGAAGCTGAAAGGTATGAAGGTACTATAGATAAGTGACGTGGACCAGATTATCTACACCCCAGGATTCTGAAAGAGGTAACTGAAGAGATTGTGGAGGCATTAGTGGTGATCTTTCAAGAATCACTGGATTCTGGAATAGTTCCGAAGGACTGGAAGATTGCAAATGTCACTCTACTCTTCCATCCTCCATTCTTAAAAGGACAGGAAATTATATGGCAGTTACCCTGACTTCAGTGGTTGGGAGGATGTTGGAGAGCATTGTTAAGGATGAGGTTTCAGGGCACCTGGAGGCACATTATAAAATAGGTCAAAGTCAGCATGGTTTCATTAAAGCGGAATCTTGCCTGACAAATCTGTTGGAATTCTTTGAGGAAATAACAAGCAGGATAGACAAAGGAGAGTCAGTGGATGTTTATTTGGATTTTCAGAAGGTCTTTAACAAGGTGCTGCATATGAGGCTGCTGAACAAGGTAAGAGCCCATGGTATTACAGGAAAGATACCAGCGTGGATAGAAGATCAGCTGCAAACACGAGGAATTCTGCAGATGCTGGAAATTCAAGCAACACATATCAAAGTTGCTGATGAACACAGCAGGCCAGGTAGCATCTATAGGAAGAGGTACAGTCGATGTTTTGGGCCGAGACTCTTCGTCAGGACTAACTGAAGGAAGAGCTAGTAAGAGATTTGAAAGTGGGAGGAGGAGGGGGAGATCCAAAATGATGGAAGAAGACAGGAGGGGGAGGGATGGAGCCAAGAGCTGGACAGGTGATTGACAAAAGGGATATGAGAGGATCGTGGGACAGGATCTCCCTCCAGGCACTTATCCTTGTAAGCGTAACAAGTGCTACACATGCCCTTACACTTCCTCCCTTACCACCATTCAGGGCCCCAGACAGTCCTTTCAGGTGAGGTGACACTTCACCTGTGAATCGGCTGGGGTGATATACTGCGTCCGGTGCTCCCGATGTGGCCTTCTGTATATTGGCGAGACTCAACGCAGACTGGGAGATCGTTTTGCTGAACACCTACGCTCTGTCTGCCAGAGAAGGCAGGATCTCCCAGTGGCCACACATTTTATTTCCACATCCCATCCCCATTCTGATATGTCTATCCATGGCCTCTGCTATAAAGATGAAGCCACACTCAGGTTGGAGGAACAACACCTTATATTCCGTCTGGGTAGCCTCCAACCTGATGGCATGAACATTGACTTCTCTAACTTCCGCTAATGCCCCACCTCCCCCTCGTACCCCATCCGTTATTTATTTATATACACACATGCTTTTTCTCTCTCTCCTTTTTCTCCCTCTGTCCCTCTGACTATACCCCTTGCCTGTCCTCTGGGTTTTCCCCCCCTCCCCCTTTTCCTTCTCCCTAGGCCTCCTGTCCCATGATCCTCTCATATCCCTTTTGCCAATCAACTGTCCAGCTCTTGGCTTCTATCATTTTGGATCTCCCCCTCCCACTTTCTAGCTCTTACTAGCTCTTCCTTCAATTAGTCCTGACGAAGGGTCTCGGCCCGAAACATTGACTGTACCCCTTCCAATAGATGCTGCTTGGTCTGCTGCGTTCACCAGCAACTTTGATATGTGTTGCTAGAAGATCAGCTGGACTGGTTGGAGGCAGTGGGAATAAATGGGGTCTATTCTAGTTGGTTGCTGGTGACTAGTGGTGTTCCGCAGTGATCTGTGTTAGAACCACTTCCTTTTATGTTGTATGTCAATGATTTGGATGATGGAATAGCTTTGTGCACAAGTTTGCAGATGGTACAAAGATAGGTGGAAAGACAGGTAATGTTCAGGAAGCAGGAAGTCTGCAGAAGGACTTGGACTAGGAGAATGGGTAAAGAAGGGGCAAATGGAATATAGTATATGGAAGTGTATGGTTATGCACTTTGATAGGAAGAATAAAGGCATAGACTAGTTGAACTTGCACATTGAGTTTGTAGTAAGGAAGGCAAATGCTATGTTAGCATTCATTTCGAAAGGACTTGGATGTCGAAGCAAGGACGTAATGCTGAGGCTTCATAAGACACTGCTCAGACCACACTTGGAATATTGTGAGCAGCTTGAGACCTCTTATCAAGGAAAGGATGTGCTGGCATTGGAGAGGGTCCAAATGAGGTTCACTGGAGTACTCCCAGGAATGAAAGGGTGGAAGGAACATTTGATGGCTCTGGGCTGGTACTCGCTGGAATTTAGAAGACTTGGGGGGGGGAGCGGGGGGAGAAATCTCATTGAAACTTTTCAGATATTGAAAGGCCTACATAGAGTGGATGTGGAGAAGAAATTTACTATAGTGGATGACTCTCAGACAAGAGATCACTGCCTCAGATGGTTGTGGAGGCCAAGTCAGAGGGTATATTTAAAGTGGAGATTGATAGGTTCTGATCAGTAAGGGTGTCAAAGGCTATGGGGAGAAAGCAGGAGAATGGGATTGAGAAGGATAATAAATCAGCCATGATAGAATGGTGGAGCAGATTCAGTATTTTGAATGGTGAAATTCGGCTCTCATGTCTTATGGTCTTAACGGTTTTTTGCAATTTGTTGCTCAATGTTGGATCATGGAGGTCACCCAAACTCTACTCGAGGAATTATGGAAGCTGACACATACACTTGCTTCCTCAAAGTACAGGTATTCATCAGCTTTTCTGCTATTACTGCTTAGAGGCTTTCCAGGCAATCTCCTTACAGGAGTAGCTGATTGTTACCTTGGAGCTTCTTTATTAAACCTATCTCAATGCCTCTTGTAGATTTTGGGAGTACACCCTTTCCTCTCCCATTATTGCAGCACCATTCTTGAACCAGCAGCACTCTTTAGTAATTGGAGAAGTGTTGCTTGTATTATTGATTTGCCTCTTTGATAGTTAGCTCCTTAAGTTCCATTTGCAAGGCGAAGTGCCAGCAACTGTGAGATCTTGCAGAAGATCAAAGCAATAGCTTGTACTGAAACTAATATAGCACAACTTTATACTGGGGAACCCAACCATGCTAATCTGGGAACCATGCAATAAAAGATTGATTTTCCAAACAACATTAGTGTGTAATACACTGTCAGTTTAGCACTAGTGAAATGTAAGCATGATTTTTTTTTAGGTTATGATTCTGAACATAGCGTGTGTATATGTGTGTGTATAAGATATAGGAGCAGAAGTAGTCCATTTGACCCAGTCTGTTCCGCCATTCAATCACGGGCTGATCTAATTCTTCCAGTCTTCCCCACTCCCCTGCCTTTCCCCATACTCTTTGATGCCCTGGCTAATCAAGAACCCATCTATCTCTACCTTAAATGCACCCAATGACTTGGCCTCCACAGCCGCTCGTGGCAACAAATTCCACAGATTTGCCACCCTCTGACACAAGTAATGTCTCCGCATCTCTGTTCTAAATGGACGTCCTTCAATCCTGAAGTTGTGCCCTCTTCTCCTGGACTCCCCTACCATGAGAAATAACTTTGCCATATCTAATCTGTTCAGGCCTTTTAACATTCGGAATGTTTCTATGAGATCCTTCCTCATTCTCCTGAACTCCAGGGAATATGAGATTGCTTGATTTATAGTGGCAAAAATGCTGAATATTGTGTTATCTTTGCTGCAATAAAATAATTTGGTTCAATTAGCTTAATTGAACCAAATGCACTTGGTTAAATCCAAAGCAACAGAAACACTGTGTGGGAGTCACCTACAGCAAGGCATTAGTAGCAGCTGCACTGGATTAATATACTTTATTTTGCAATAAAAATATTGAAGCGAAAGGGTCACCTGTCTCATTGTTGGCCCTTTGACGTCAAAACACCAACATAGTTACTATGGAAGAGACAGATCACAAATTTAGGGAGATCTATTCGAGTCCAGGCTGTTTGTGTTCATGAATGGTAATCCTGATAAGATTTGACTGTAATGTTTATTGAATTGTGAAATGAGTCAAGCCTACGTTGCCATCGTCTGCTGATGTAAGCTCTATTTTTGAACAGATAACCCATCTCCATCAACAGCTGCTGCTGAATACAATCTATATTTAGTGTAGCTTTTCAAGAGATTACAGTTGTATAAAGTAGATAATCTCTGGTACGGTAATAATCCTGCTATCACAATTACGTCTATTCAGAGCAGTAATCCTTCAGTTTTCAACAGTTCAGTTCTGTTTAGTTAGCTGTTCAAAGATGCACAGCAAGCACAATACACTGGTTTAAATCTGCTGTTTTGTTTACGTGTTTGCCCTCTTTGTTAAATTTGTGTACTGAAAGGTCTGGATTGGAAACCAACCTCTTGTTGCTCGTTTTAACATTCTCATATTAGATCCTGAGTAGAAAGCAGCAACCTGTGGTCACCACCTTGTTTGTTTTACTTCACATTGTGCCAACAACTATATTGTGCTCTTTAAAGTCAATACAATATTTGTTTTACATTATCTCTAAGGGCATTTTGTTGGACCCATGAAGTCAGACCATGACTGCTGTTTGAACACAGTGTTAATCCCCTTTATAAGTTATTCAGTTTTGTTAGTGCCAACAGTAGCACGGCATGTATCATGGTTGTCACTTGAACAAGTTCTTTGTGAATGTTCAGGTGTTCTCACAGGGTTACCCAATTATAAAATAACCATGTGCATTTTGATTTAGTGTATGAAACTACAGTGTGGCTCTGTAGTTATTGTGTATCAAAGCATGAATAAAAAGCAAAGTTCCGTCTTGCAAGATGCAGAGACTATTTGTTACTGGCCCCTGGATAAAGCCCTCCCAACTATTAAGCACATCTACATGAAATGCTGTCGTAGGAAAGCAGCTTCCATCATCAAAGAGCCTCACCACACAAGCCATGTTCTTATCTCGCTGTTGTCATTGGGTAGAAGGTGACTCAGGACTCACACCACTGGGTTCAAGAACAGCTACTACCCCTCAACAATCATGCTCTTGAACAAAAGGGGATAACTACACTCATCTATTGAGATATTTCCACAATCAGTGACCTCACTTGAAGGACTCTTTATCTTCTTATTTCATGCTCTTGTTATTTATTGCTATTTATTTATAGCTGCATTTGCACAGCTTGTCTTCTTTACTCTTGCTCGTTCACTGATCCTGTTTATAGTTGCTTTTCTATAGATTTGCTGAGTATGCCTGCAGGGAAAAAAGAATCTCAGGGTTGTATGTGGTGACTTGTATGTACTCTGATAATAAATTTCACTTTGAACTTTACTGTCTTAACCACTGAAGGGAGTGCAGAATTGACCTTGTGCAGTTTACTTTGTTCAAAGACTGTTCCAGTGTGACAATTATTATATAGTGGTGCTTTGATTAGTTGGGGTGTGATCAGCAACTATATGGATTAGCAATATTTGTTTCTATAACTAAATCTTTACAAAAGTCAATATAACTGGAAGGTACTATTCTTCAGCAGCTTTGTAATACAGCATTTGAAAATGCAAGGTGATAGTTTTGTCTGACATCAAATCTGAATCTAGAACAATTTTAGTGAATATTGGCTGGGAGGATTAATTTTCATAAAATAGAGAGACTGTAGCTCAGTTCCTTTTTGTTGCTGGAGTATAGGTGATAATCTTGAACGTGAGCATTGTTGAAAAATATTGTAATGATATTTGCATTGAATGATTTCTCATGAACCATTTATGAATTTTAGTTTCTTTACTTCTGCAGAACCTCTGCAAGAGTTGTAAGTTTTTCCCCTTTTGATTTAATATGGCAGTTGATTACAGATAAATGACAAAATAAATGTTGTTAAAGATCTATACACCAACCCCAATGCTCCACCACCTCCAGAAAAATGTGTGAAACTTTCCATAATTCATGAAAATCTAATTATACCTGAAATTTCTTGTGGTAGATGTAGCATAATTACCAAATATTAAACTTGCTGACCTATCAGTCTGTAGTTTGCCATGTTTTGCCAGAGGTTTTATGTATAATTGCTAGCATTTATCTTTACTAAAGTCAAAGTTTGGAACCTGTCTTAGATAAGAGACATGAGCCCTGATGATTTTCAGCTCCAAGATAGTCTTGGCCAGGAAGATTACCTTTCTGGCTGTAGACAAGATGAATGTATGATAGTGAAGTTCAGCAGCAAAGGTGAAAGGTGGGCTCTACTCAGCAAAATCTAGATCATTATACAAAACTAAAATATTTTAGATGGTGAAAATCTGAAATAAGACAGATATTTTCAACATAAATAAAATATTTAAGTTTCAAAACTACTGGCTGTTTTGTGAAATCAGGTTCATGAGATTGGTGAATGTGGACAGAAGAGACTCACGACCAGTAAGTAGGTTAACTATTTACAAGACAGACACAAAACATTCAGTAAACCCTTCAAGCTAAACTCGGTTACAAATATTTATCTAAACACATTAAACATACACACAGTGGCAAACACTTATCTAAAGTGTGCACCCAGGCCCTCTTTACTGCAGTACACCCCCACTGTTTACTGTTTCCATGGCACCCTGGCCCATGGTGACCCAGAGACCAACAAGAGGCCACGTTGTTACTGCCCACAGATTTAAACTATTCCAGCACTGCGACATCATCAGCTAAATGGCAAGAGGTAGGAAGAGCTTTCACTGAGTGGCTAAGTTAGACACTTACTGCAACACTGGCGTTTACCAATTTAATTGAAGACGAAGACACCTTGTCATGTGTTGTTGTGTCCCAGATATTCTGACAGATTTGGAATTTCTGTAACTGGATTGAGCCCAGACAAACTGAGATTCCCTAGCAATTACACTGGTGGCTTGTCCCTCCGATCCTATGCCAAATTTGACAAAGCAAAATTTGAGACTCCATCAACTCAATTTTGGATTGTGGAGCACAAAATAAAAAAGCAAGGGTTGGAAAGGGTTCACTTTTTAAATCAGTTAAAAAGTTTTCATTTTTTGTGTGCTAAGTATTTATAATTAGCATTTGTTATGTGTTCCTTTGTTCAGATTCCTCGGGCCAGAGTGCTCTGCTTGAGGATATGAGAAAGTTCAGAGTAAATGTTATTACCAAAGTACGTATGCCACACTATACAACCCTGAGATTCATTTTCTTGTGGGCATACCTAATAAATCTATAGAATAAGAACCATAGCAGAATCAATGAAAGACTGCCCAACTGTGGCATTCAACCTGAGTACATAGAACATACAGCACAGTACAGGCCCTTCGGCCCACAATGTTGTGCCAACCCTCAAACCCTGCCTCCCATATAAGCCCCCACCTTAAATTCCTCCATATACCTGTCTAGTAGTCTCTTAAACTTCACTAGTGTATCTGCCTCCACCACTGACTCAGGCAGTGCATTCCATGCACCAACCACTCTCTGAGTAAAAAACCTTCCTCTAATATCCCCCTTGAACTTCCCACCCCTTACCTTAAAGCCATGTCCTCTTGTATTGAGCAGTGGTGCCCTAGGGAAGAGGTGCTGGCTGTCCACTCTATCTATTCCTCTCATTATCTTGTACACCTCTATCATGTCTCCTCTCATCCTCCTTCTCTCCAAAGAGTAAAGCCCTAGCTCCCTTAATCAATGATCATAATGCATACTTTCTAAACCAGGCAGCATCCTGGTAAATCTCCTCTGTACCCTTTCCAATGCTTCCATATCCTTCCTATAGTGAGGTGACCAGAACTGGACACAGTACTCCAAGTGTGGCCTAACCAGAGTTTTATAGAGCTGCATCATTACATCGCGACTCTTAAACTTTATCCCTCGACTTATGAAAGCTAACACCCCATAAGCTTTCTTAACTACCCTATCCACCTGTGAGGCAACTTTCAGGGATCTGTGGACATGTACCCCGAGATCCCTCTGCTCCTCCACACTACCAAGTATCCTGCCATTTACTTTGTACTCTGCCTTGGAGTTTGTCCTTCCAAAGTGTACCACCTCACACTTCTCTGGGTTGAACTCCGTCTGCCTCTTCTCAGCCCACTTCTGCATCCTATCAATGTCTCTCTGCAATCTTTGACAATCCTCTACACAATCTACAACACCACCAACCTTTGTGCCGTCTGCAAACTTGCCAACCCATCCTTCTACCCCCACATCCAGGTCATTAATAAAAATCACGAAAAGTAGAGGTCCCAGAACAGATCCTTGTGGGACACCACTAGTCACAATCCTCCAATCTGAATGTACTCCCTCCACCACCACCCTCTGCCTTCTGCAGGCAAGCCAATTCTGAATCCACCTGGCCAAACTTCCCTGGATCCCATGCCTTCTAACTTTCTGAATAAGCCCACCGTGTGGAACCTTGTCAGATGCCTTACTAAAATCCATATAGATCACATCCACTGCACTACCCTCATCTATATGCCTGGTCACCTCCTCAAAGAACTCTATCAGGCTTGTTAGACACGATCTGCCCTTCACGAAGCCATGCTGACTGTCCCTGATCAGACCATGATTCTCTAAATGTCTATAGATCCTATCTCTAAGAATCTTTTGGAACAGCTTTCCCACCACAGACGTAAGGCTCACTGGTCTATAATTACCCGGACTATCCCTACTACCTTTTTTGAACAAGGGGACAACATTCGCCTCCCTCCAATCCTCCGGTACCATTCCCGTGGACAACGAGGACATAAAGATCCTAGCCAGAGGCTCGGCAATCTCTTCTCTCGCCTCGTGGAGCAGCCTGGGGAATAATCCGTCAGGTCCCGAGGACTTATCTGTCTTAATGTATTTTAACAACTCCAACACCACCTGTCCCTTAATATCAACAAGCTCCAGAACATCAACCTCACTCATATTGTCCTCACCATCATCAAGTTCCCTCTCATTGGTGAATACTGAAGAGAAGTATTCATTGAGGACCTCGCTCACTTCCACAGCCTCCAGGCACATCTTCCTACCTTTATCTCTAATCGGTCCTACCTTCACTCCTGTCATCCTTTTTTTCTTCACATAATTGAAGAATGCCTTGGGGTTTTCCTTTACCCTACTCACCAAGGCCTGAAGGAAAAACTGCAAATACAAAAAGAAGAAATTATAATAATAAATGAGCAATAGATATCAAGAGCATGAGATGAAGAGTCCTTGAAAGTGAGTCTGTTGGTTGTGGAACCATTTCAATGGTGGGGCAAGTGAAGGTGAGTGTACATTGGCTCAAGAGCCTGATGTTTAAGGGGTAGTAACTGTTCCTGAACCTGGTGGTGTAAGTCCTGAGGCTGTTGTACCTTGTTCCTGATGCCAGCAGAAAGAGGAGAGCATATCTTGGGTGGCGGGTGTCCCTGATGACAGATGCTGCTTTCTTGCGACAGCGTTTCATGTAGATGTGCTCAATGGTTGGGAGGATTTTACCTGCAGTGGACTGGGCTGTATCCACTACTTTTTGTAGGGCATTCATGTTTCCATATCAGGCTGTGATGAAGCCAATCAATATACTCTCCACTACACATCTATAGAAGTTTGTCAGAGTTTTAGATGTCATGCTGAATCGCCGCAAACTCCTCAGGAAGTAGAGGGACTGCTATGCTTTCTTTGTCATTGCACTTGCATGCTGGGTTTAGGACAGGTCCTCCAAAATAATGACATCAAGTTGCTAACCCTCTTCACCTCTTATCTTCCGATGAGGACTGGCCCATGGCTGTCTGGTATTCTTCTCCAGAAGTCTATAATTGGCCCCTGGGTCTTGCTGACTTTGAGTGAGAGGTTGTTGTTGTGACACCACTCGGCCAGATTTTCAATTTCCCTCCTATATGCTGATTTATCACCACCTTTGATATGGCCTACAACAGTGTTGTCATCTGTAAACTTGACTATGGCATTGGAGCTGTGCTTAGCCATATAGTCATAAGTGTAAAGTGAGTAGAGCAGGGGACTAAGCACACAGCCCTGTGGTGCACCTGTGCTGATGGAGATCATGGAGGAGATGTTGTTGCCAATCAGTAGTAACTGGGATATGCAAGAGAGGAAATCAGATCCAGTTGCACAAGGATTGATTAGTTGTGAAGTGATGATGGTATTGAATGTTGAACTGTAGTCAATAAAGAGCATCCTGATGTGTGTATCTTTGCTGTGCGGATGTTCCACGGTTGAGTGAAGAGCTAATGAAATGGCATCTGCTGTCAAACCTGTTGCTCTGGTAGGCAAAATGGAGCAGACCCAAGTATAATAGTGGAGAGATTGTGATGGTGATTCTGGCCAAGGAAAGCCTGCAAAATTTGATCCATCATTTCCGAGTTTCTCCCCATGAAATTGCAAAGTAATAAAATGCAATGAAGTATTCTGAAAATCTGCTTGTTAAGTATTGTTGTAACTTAGGTTAATGTTGAGATTAAATCCTAAATTAGTAGTACATATAAATGTAAATTTCCAACCTGTTATCATGAGATCAGAAAATGATATGACCTAATAGGTTTATTTTTTAAGTGTTTGAAAATAACTGTAACAAGGGAGTTTCCCCAAGGAAAGGATGACATTGAAATATAGTTATACACTTTGGGATATGAGGGCATTTTATGCTGATCAAACAAATGCTGTTCTGTCTTGTACTTCGTACCTAGTGCCTGTTTTTTATTCTTCATGTGCTTGGAGTTTTGAAAGATAAATTCTTGCCAAAATTGCTAAGGTAAATGATATCTAAATGAAAACAGCTGGATTTACAAGAAATATCTGTGAATGTTTGAATCAATCCTTGCTTGTGGCCTAGTTGATTCTATAATTAGCAGCAAGAAATCAACCAAAACCAGAAGCCCAAACACATGATTGATCCAGCTGAAGTAGGTTTGGTTTGAGGAGAATACCAGGAGTTCAATGAGCTAACTAACCACAAAGGGAAGGTATTCCCGGATTGGAAGCCCATCAGTCCTCAATGGAAAGGAGGAAACAGCTGCAGACACTGAGAAGAGTGAGGTCCAATAAGTAAACCTGTGACTAAACAATAGAAGCTGGATGGAAAGAACATAGGAGCCATAGCAATTCACTGACAGCTATGATATGCGTGGGTTCTTCAACACTGTCAAGGCTGTTCACAGCCCAAGAAAATGAAGGCCCCTCTCCTATGAGAGCTAAGAACGTCAAGCTCAAAAGCAGTTGATTCCTGCAGGATGAAACACTAAAGATCTCCTCAAGCTCCAGTCACTAGATCCACAATCCTTTTGTCCACATCTGGGAAGAGGTGTTTATACCAGGGGAGCTCACCAATGCTGCAATTGTGATTATCTTCAAAAAAGACAAGTCTAATAGTGAGGAGTCTCCCTGCTGCCTGCAACAGGGAAAATCATTGTCAGAGCCCTCCTGAGCCATCTTCTCCAAGTGGCTGAGCAGCTGTTTTCCAAATCAGTGTAGATCAATGTTGGTGTGCTCTAGATGTATGCAGCACATTGCCCTTCATTGCACAACCACATGAAAAATGAAAGAAGCAATTCAGCCACCATATATAGCCTTTTATCAATCTGTCTAAAACTTTTAACTCCATCAACAATGCAGCACTCTTCTCAATGTTGCCTTAAGTTTGCTTCAATATGGCATGCAAGCCGCATCTTCTGCAGCACAGACAATCTCAATGAAGATTGGTATCAAAGAAAGGCAAACCGTTATGTAAATATGACCTTTCTACTATTAGGCTTTCAATCTATCCCACATTAAGATTTGTAATAGAAGTGCATACAAATAATTAAAAGTTTGAAATATGCTCTATATGACCACCATAATCACTTCCACAGGATGAAGTGCAACATAAAAGCCTTTGACGTGTGAAAGTGATTATGGTGGTAATTGATAACATATTTCAAAGTTTTAATTATTTGTATCCACTTCTGTAATGAAACCTTAATTTGTGTTTTCGCAACGTTATTCTTTGGTGTCAGTCTTACCTGTTGAAAGCTCTCTCCCATTGCCTTTTCCCCTTTACTACTTCTCTAGATGAAAATAAGAAAGCCTATGCAAAGATGCATTATCATGGCCTTTCTGTCATTAGACTTTTCAGCTGTCTCACATGCTTCTTACCTGACATACTCCTCTGCGTTTGCAACATCATTCCACTCCATCTGCATTCTCTCAGTCCCTCATCACATTAAAGAATCCATGCTTCAACTTGTTATGAGCAACAACATGATTATTTGTTAAAATCTGCTTTAGTATCTAACACTTTGAATAATTAATCAAATTAAGTTTGATTGTTTTTATATTCGTACTTCTATTTTCATTTTATAGTCAGTGTTGAACCATAAGGTAGAGCAAAATGGCTGTAAGATAATACAGGTTATAGAACAATGTGCATTGTTCTATTTACCAAATTCCTACATACGAAGAGTGGAAAATTTGCCTTGACATAGTTTTCCGGTCAGATTTCCTGTGAGACCAATGTTGCTTAACTGAGCAGTTTAAGACAGCAGCTCTGCCGAACAAATTGGGATGGACAGTCAATGCTGGCTTTGCCATTGGAAAGAAGGAAAGTAGATCCCTGCTAGCATTCCTTACAATTTGATAGGTTAAACAATGTTAGTTAGCACTAATCATGAGTGGGTCAGTACCCCATATCATTCTCCAGCAGCAAGGAGAGGCTATGTCATTGGGCATTGAGAAAATTGGCTAGTCTAATAGAGGAAATGTATTAATTAACAACAATAACATTAAACAATATTGCAACATATTTGTAAATCCAAATAAAAGCCTGCAAGGTATAGCCAGTAACTATTAAAAATAGTTCAAAAGTTGTTGGAATGTTAATCTTGATCTGGCATTTATGTTAAGGCAGATAGAAAGCTTTGATTGGAACTCATTTGCAATCAGACAGCATCTTAGGAAAGATATATTGTCCCTAATAATTCAAAGCTAAATGGTATAAGAGGATAGATTGTATAAGGTAACATTGTGTGGAATGTAGAATATTAGCACATGATCCAATTAAGAGTTTAAGGCAGTCAATGGAATTGTAAGGTCAATAAAACTTTTTTGCTCTCTGGTCTGGAGGTCCTGAGCAAAGGGAAAAGCCCTTAAAATTACAGCTATGCTGTTCTGATGATATCAGAAAGTATTTCCCTCCGCAAAGGGTAGAGGAAATCTAGAACACTCCACAAATAGCAAGTTGAGGTCAAGTCTGTTGGAATTTTCCAAATTGTGATTGATCAGTTCTTGTGAGGGAAAGCCTTTAAGGATTGAGGAGGGTGGAAATAGAAATGAAACATCCATTTTCTAAGTGACAGCATTTTCTGAAAGGGCTATCTTCTTTAGAAGCCTTTTACATTTTGTAACAGGATTGCGTATTGTGCCTGTAGTTAAAATATATGGGCAGTTATTAAGATTTATAGAAATTTGCTTGACAAATAGATAAAGCGTTTCTTATCAGTACTTTGAAATAACAAGGTGATGACATCCCAGTTTCTGGTAGGAGATTCTGACATCTCTAGATAAGACCAATCATAAATTGACTATTTTGACTGAAAATTATTCATGTAGTTAAATTATTTTCTAGGTAGGTCATTGTAAATTATCCCGTGATCAGGTTAGGGTTAATCAGGGTTGTGGGGTCACTGGGGCAGCATGGCACAAAGGGCTGGAAGGGCCTACTCCATGCTATATCGCTAAATAAATAAACTATATGTAATACGGATGGAATTTTTACAATATCAAAACTGTTAAGTATATAGTGTAAGAGTACAGAATAGTTTCCATTAATTAGTGATCCTTTGCAAGCTACAACATGCTGTTTATGCAACATGCTACAACTATGTTGCGATACTATTGTTTACTAATATCCAGAATATTATATTAATAACTTTATTCAGAATTTTAGAATTTTACATAGGGAAGCTATGCTAGACCAGACCTCCAAACTGGTTACACAGTTGAGTTTGCATCTTTGTTATGGTAAAATTTGATGTTTGGAAATTCAGGATATTGTAGCAATAGATCTTTAGAATGTGGTAGGATATCTTTATTCTTATTCTTCTGTTTCCTGCGTGAGTACAGCAGTACCTCTACTTTCTTTTTTAGGAGTTTGCGAAGATTTAACATGTCTTTTAAAATTCTCACAAACTTCTACAGATGTGCGGTGGAGAGTATATTGACTGGTTGCATTACCGTCTGGTATGTAAATACCAATGCCCAAGAACAGAAAAGCTTGCAAAAAGTAGTGGATACAGTCCAGTCCATCATGGGTAAAGCCTTCCCCACCATTGAGTACATCTACATGGAGCACTGTCACAGAAAAGTAGCATCCATCATTAAGAATACCCACCATCCAGGCCATGCTCTCTTCTCACTGCTGCCATCAGGAAGGGGGTGCAGGAGCTTCGGGACCCACACCACTAGATTCAGGAACATTTATTCTCCCTCAACAATCAGGCTCTTGAACCAGAGGGAATAACATCACTCCCAATTTCACTCTCCCCAACACTGAACCTTCCCACAACCTATGGACTCACTTTCAAGGGCTCTGTATGTCATGTTCCCAGTATTTATTGCTTATTTATTTATTGTTATTAATTTTTTTTTGTATTTGCACAGTTCGATGTCTTTTGCACGTTTGTTGTTTGTCCATCTTGTTGTATGTGGCTTTTCTATTCTGTTCTATTGTATTTCATTGAATGCTCCCAAGAAATTAAATATCAGGGTAGTATATGGTGACATATATGTATTTTGATAATAAATTTACTTTGAACTTTGAAATGCCATTACGTAACTGTTTTCTAATTCAGTAAATATTCAGAATGATAATTTTTTATGCAAACAGGCAGTTGTACTGACATAAGAACAAAATTATCAGGAGGGTAGGTAACATCTTCAGAAAGCAACAGAGTTCAGGCCAATAGCATTTCATGATTAGCTGAGTGCTTCCTGCATTTTCTATTCTTTTTTTCAACAGATTTCCAGCACCTGCAGTTGTTTTGTTTTTCATTTGGTAGATGTTCTCCATTTTGAAAGAAGCACTTTTCATTACTAGTGATGGTCTTTTGCATAATTTGATTATTTTGCTGGTTTTGCACTATTTCCACAGTAGTTTTAATCAACACTTAATGCATGGAGCAAAGAGTGTATTTTCTCACATTTATGAATTTGCTTCTGTTTTTTCACTTAAAGGAGAAAAGTTGGCAGGCAGAAGAACATTTGGGGCTAGAAGTTGCTTCATTAGAACACCAAAGCTAGGTCAAATGGTTGTTTTAGGCAAAGGTCATTAGCTGAAATTTCTATCATATCTTGTGCAGAACAGAGCCAGTCTTGCAATCAACAGTCTCAAGCCATTTGTTGTGTCCATTACAGAACTATCTAATAAAGTCAGTGGGTATTGGATAGCAGGTATGTGAAAGGATCAATTGACTAAAGGTAACATGCTGGATTATTAAGCCAATATCAAGTTGGAGAGGTGATTGGGGTAAGGTTGGTTAGTCAGGCAATTTGGATCCAGAAGATACTAGCGATAAAAGGGATAGAGCTGCGTATTAACGAAAGTTATGTAAACCACTTGAAGGAGAGGATATCTATTCTCTCTGACAGTTGGCCATGTAGGATTATAATACCAATGCAGAGTTCAAATTTCAGTTAAAGCTTGAAACCTAGTGTGTGCAGCCGTTATAGCTATAAACAGTTTTGAACGAGACATAAAAGTGCACACTCGATTCTGATGTCACTGTACATGCCTAGTGGCCTCTATCAGCACAGGTTATACATGCAAAGTACATTGATCAATTTTGCATGAGCAAAGGGTTTTTGATGAAGGTTCAGTTCTACGGCTCATGGAAACCTTGTGCTGCATTATAAAAAATCTTCACTCCTAGGATTGAATAATGAAGGAAAGCAAATCATTTATGTGTCAGGACATTCTGAGGTCAAAGGATTTGAAATTAAATATATCATGTATGATAAGCCCTCTTTAATCAACGGGTTATCAGATAGATTCCTTAAAGTGTGATTATCAAAATCCAAATTTAGGATTTCATTATTATTTGTATTTATTTGTCATCATTTTAATAAAATTACTTGAAAGAGGATCAAAAATGTAAAGCACTGAAAATTCTGTTATATTGTTATGTTATTGCTCCTGGTAGCTATGTGTTAAATTTGCACACATTATCTCCACATCTTATTACAACAGGATATAGACTGCTATAGAAAATGTCTTAACTGGAAGACATCTTGCATTTTTTTTTACTGTACCATTCTCAATGTTTGAATATGTTACTTTATCCATTTCATAAAAAATTGTTAACACACCCTTACTGTAGAACTTTTGTTCTGTTTGTTTCAAAAATAATAGATATAGTCTCAATTCCATGATTTCTTTTTCTGCAGTGTAGTACATTATCTACATACTCTGCTGTATTCCTTGCTGCAAGATGGAATACATATTTTTAAAATAAACCACTGTCAAACATGATTACAGCCTTAAATTCCCTCACAGTTCTGCAATATGCATGATTCTGCTGCTAATTGTGAAATGGCCTTTATGATATCTGATCAGAAGTTCTTAAATGATCCATAAAATTTATATAAGGGGTAATTATTTCCCATTTGCAAGGTAATAAAGATATTTTAAATCCAGTCCTTTTGTTTTGCATAATTAAGTTGATGAAAAGACCAATCATTTATCTCGGTACTCACACATCCATAGAATATCCAAAAATCCATTGATCTTTGTCGTGAATATCTCAATGACTGAGCCCCATGCAGCTCCAGTGATTCACTACCCTCAATTCTGGAAAAAAAAATCTTCTTGCCGTATTTTGAGTCTGTGATCTCTGATGCTAGAGACTCAAACCATGAGAAAAGTAATCCCTGAATTTACTGACTCAGCTTCCTAAGAATTTGATCTCTCTTCCAAAGTCAAGGAGCTATTGTTCATTCTGCTTAATTTTTCATACAGCAAACACACAATTCCTGGAATCAGTCTGCTGAACCCCCACTGCACTTTCCTTAAAACAAATCTATCCTGATATTTTCCCATTTGGTCTCAACAGGGTTCTATATAATTTGGAGCAAGATGTCTCCACTCTACTCAGATTCCCTTGTAATGAAGAGCAACATACTATTTGCCTTCTGAATTACTTGTTAAAGAAGCGGTAGCAGGCCAATAAGAAAATAATAAAATTCAGCAGAGATTTATGAAGAGAAAATCATGTTTGGAAATCTGTTGGACTTTGCAGCCTGTAGCTAGCAAAGTCGGTGGACATAGTGTATTTGGACTTTAAGGTACTATACAGGAGACTATTAAGCAAAATTTGAGGATGTGATTAATAAAATATATGAGGCCCCAGCACCATATTTGTAAAATGGCACAAGTTTTTCATCAAAATCATTGCTGTTGAGCCAACATGTATAATTTCCCCATTTCCTAATTTGAGTACCTTTGTCACAGATCATCTGTCAAATGCACTTGCATTTTAGTTTTCCAGTGTAATTGCAAATACACAATGCTTGAATATATGCTTTCAATTCAATTACTTTCATATCAAATGGAATTACTGGTAGCATTTGACGAAAATATCTAGCTAGTAATAAAGTAACACCTCTACTTAATTTATTATGCCTTAGATCTAATAACTTTCAGTCTAATCCTTCAGTGTTTGTTTTGTGAGCTATTGTATATTCATCCCAGACAATAATTTTGTAATGTTTTAGAATACTTTCCTTTGCGCTTACCTGACCACTGTTACACATTGGAACCTTCACATTTGTCAAATTTAAAGGCAGTTTAAAAGCCAAATGTATAACACCCCTCTTGTCAAAAAAAATTGAAGCAGTGCCTGATGCTGACACAGCCAGGGCTATCATGTTTTTGTCTTCAAACTTTTAGCCAAAGATAGATTAATAAGGGAAGTCTTTATGTTGCTCCAGAATCATCCAAAAGAAATATGTTTCCTTAGTCACTTAGTCATCATCAACAGTCTCTGTAATAGTATGTAAAACAATTTACCAGTATCTCAGAGTTCTCAGATATATTTGTCTAACTCAGAGCAAAAATTTTTGGTTTCTCTTTGTGGTTCAGGTAGACCAAAAGTATTTGGGTCAGGTCCATCCAAACATTTAGTACCTCAAACACAGATCTGGAAAATGTCAATTTTCTACAAAGAAATTAAAATTACGCCCCCTTTGGCTGACAGAGGGACTCCTATGGGAATTTCAGGAAAAAATGAGAGGGTAGTGCACATCTTTATGCTAAACCTAACTTAGATGCAAGATTTCAGATTTCTAGGTTGTTATGTTATTGAGCTATGTATGGGAAACATGGACCTTCTATTTTATTGTATATATTTAGCATGCATAAAAGTGAATAAATCTCCCGGGCCAGGCTGCTATGCAAGGTAGGGGAAGAGGAGCCCTAATGGAAATACTTAAACCTCTGCCCACGAGTGACGTGCCAGATAAATGGAAGATAACAAATACGTGCCCTTATTCATGAAAGGATAAATCAGATACATCAGTTAGTCTAATGTTAGTGGTTGTGAAATTATTGGGAAAACAATCCAAGAGATAAGATTAATGTAGATTTGCAAAAGCATGGATTGGTCAGGGATACTCAAAATTTTCTTTTGGTGGTAGATCCGGTCTCATGAATTTATCTGAGTTGTTTTTTTTTGGAGGACCTGATTAAATACATTGATGTTGTTGCAATTTACATGGACTTAATTAAGACTTCTGCGAAGTTCCCACATAGAAAGACCAAAGGTTAGACCATGGAATCCAAGGTAAATTACAAATTAGATCTAAATTTGACTTAGTAATATGGGACAGATGATATTGATAGAGGGTTACTTTTGAGGTTGTAAGCTTGCAACCAGTGGCATATTACAGATATCTGTATATTAATGACTTAAATGTCAATGTAGGAGGTATGTTTGCAGATGATATGAAAATTATAGTGGTAGTGTTGCTGGTGAGGAAGTTGGTGTTTGGTTACAGAATGATACTGATGAGCTAGTAAGCTGGGCAGAGCAATAGCAGATAAATTTTAATCCTGTTAAGTGTGAAGTTGATCCATTTTGGAAGGCCAAATTGTAGGGCTCTAAGAAGTATTGAGGAACAAAGGGACTTTGGTGTTTATATCAAAAGATCTTTACAGAGGCAGTGTAGGTAAATACTATGGTTAAGAAAATATGTATTATATGGGATGCTTCTCATCATTAGCCAAGGCATAGAGTATAAGAACAGGAAGGTCACTAGAACTTTATGAAACATTGTTTGGCTACTATTGAAAGTTGCAAATAGGATTCACTGGAATGTTGGCTGGAATGGAATGTTTCATTTGTGAGGAGGAATTGGACAGGCACTTATTTTCCTTGGAGTAGAGCAGGCTGAGTGGAGACTTAATAGAGATGTATAAAATTGAGGTGTATAAATAGGGTAGATATTAAGAAATAAGCACTTGAATCACCAAAGCACAGAATGCTATGGACCAAATATGGGGAAATGGAATTGCTATGGGGTAAGTAAAATGGCATGCACAGAAACAGACCAAAAGGCCTTTCTCTGTGTTGTACATTCAGAGTCAATGACTCTAAACTTTTCCCCATAGCAAAGGTGTCAAAAATGAGGACGGGTTTAAGTGAGAAGCAAGAATTTCTGGAAGAAGGGATCTAAGGGAGAAATTGCAAACTGACTTTGACTTGTTTATTCCATGTGATGGCGAATTTCACACTTTCACCACTTTAATTAACAATTTCTATTTTAAACTGGGCTATTTTGTACTTTGGTTTCTCATTTTAGACTCCCATGCTTAGGTACATCTTCCCTCTGTATGCCCTATCAAATCCCTTTAGAATTTTTTTAGATCTCAGGAGATTAGAACTATACACAGCACTTCTACCTGTGTTCAAACCAAGTTTCCAAGCTTATAACTCATTTGCTTTTCACCAAGGCAGAGAGAACTTACCCTGCTTATCTCAAATAATGTTATTAGACCCCATTTTGGGAAGCCAAAGAGGACTTCAATGTGTCTCTTTGGACCTTAATGACATCGTAATGTTACATGTTGTTCCTTCTTCCTTCAGCAAGTAGTGCATTGCAGCTTGTGACAAAAATTTTCATGAAAATGTATTTAAGCTCGTGAGAACTTTATTAGTAATACATTAGTAACTTTGCGCTTAACAGGCGCTCCCTAATGATTACACCTGTTGTTATGCAATGGTCTTCTTGATGTATTTGCCCAAACATTCTCATCAACATACAACATGAGCTTGTACATTTCTTCAACAACTCCTTGCTGCATTTCTTAGCATTTGGTTACTAAGTTTGGTGTTCAATTTTTTTTAAATAAACTTTGTTAATTCATTTTCATTTCAAATTTTTTTTTGTAGAAGAGACATAAAAAGATATTTTGTCTCTATATGCAGTGTTTATAGACCACTTCGGAAGTCATGGCAGGTTGAAACTTTTATTTATCTGCCTTGGGACCAGACCACCAAAATTGCCCTTGATCATCTTTTTCTGAGAATAATATTTTTAAATATGGACACTGCGTGAGTCAAATAAGGGTTCTGAGGACTGATCTGTAACCCCAAGTTTCCATAAATTGACTAAGATTGCTGTCGGCTAAGATTGCAAAAGTTGTTTTGGTAGGTTAATTAGCTACAGATTAGTACAGACTTAGTTCATTTTAGATCTTAGTTAGAGTTCGCTAATTAGTGTAGATTTGTACAATGATTCAAAACGTAGCAGGCCATAGGAGTTCCGTGCCACAGAATGCTTCTTCATCCTGTACTACTTCAGCTCAGAAGTAAATGACTATATCAAAATTTCATGTAGGGGTCACAACTGCAAACTTTTGGGTTCTTTTGACATTACTAAAGAACTGTTGCAAAATTTTATTCATGGCACAATGGCATAGTAATCATCTCCTATTTCTGATTAGATTAAACTGTTATGCAGTTATTTGTTGTATCTAGTTCATAACATTTTCTGTATCTAGTGATTTTAAAATGTTGCTTTGTTTTCTAAAATCTATTTTGTCTTTCACACAGCAGTTGAAGTTAAATCCTCCCTGCCCGTCACTATGCAGACTGCCACTCCAGTTGATTTGAGAACAGATCCAAGAATCCCAGTTTCGAACGTTGACCCTCTCCTTCGCGAACAGCAGCTGCAACATGAACTATTGATGCTTAAGCAGCAGCAGCAGATCCAGAAGCAGCTATTATTTGCTGAGTTCCAGAAACAACATGAACATCTGACAAGACAACATGAGGTTCAGATACAGGAACATTTGAAGGTACTTCGATTATTCCAAGTTATTCATGTAAGCTAAGAATTTAATGACACTCTTTACCTTAACACTATCTTTGATATGCATTCTATTGAATATCATTTCTAGAAATGTTCCGAAACAAGAGATTAGGAAGTTCTACGTAATATTTCACTTCCTACCGCATGCTACCTGTATGAAAAGAATAATTCATTTGTAGACTGCTGAAAAGTTATCATTGTAGATCACAGATTAACAGTGCTTTTGTTGAGAAGATTATCATATAAATCTCACAAAGATGTTACAAGAACTAGCGGGTTTGAGTTATAGGGAGAGGTAGGCCAGGCTAAGTCTTTATTCCTTGAAGCGTAGGAGAATGAGGCATGATCTTACAGAAGGTTTTAAAATTATGAGGGGCATAGATGAGGTTGTTGGGAACAGAGCTGCGGAGTCCAAGGTAGGGGCCATAGATTTAGTGTGAGAAGGGAAAGGGACTTATGGGGTAATTTTTTCACACAGAGGGAATAATTATATTGAACAAGCTGCCAAAGATGGTGCTTGAGGAGGTACAGTAGTATTATTTAAAAAGCACTTGATAAGTACAGGTACATGCAAGCTGAATGCAGGAAATTGGGACTAGATGGGTGGGTTCCCTGGTCAGCATGGACTTGCAGGACTGAAGAGCCAGTATCTATGTGTAGTGTTCCATGACTCTACCTGTTAACTTTTCCAATAGTTGTATTTTTATGTTACCTAAAATAATTTTGATTATATTACTTAAACAATATTTTTAATTTTATTGTAAACATTCACTGTGTGAACTTGCGTGTTATTTTTTCCACTGTTTTTACATATTTAGGCAAATTCACATTATCAATAAAAGTTGATTGTTCATTAAATTTTATTGCATTACTGATAATCTTGCCGGCTGGTGGCGTAGTGGCATCAGCGCCGGTCTTCGGAGCAAAGGCTCCCGAGTTCGAATCTAGCCAGCTCCCTTGCATGCTTTCCATCCGTGCTGGGTTGAGCGCCGAGCTAGCAACTCAGCCTCATAAAAATAAGAAAGCCTGCTAAAAAAAAACCGCCGTCATGACAGCGTCCCGATGACTCCACTCGGACTTAAGGGCTTTCCTCTTCTTCTTCTATTGATAATCTTGCCATATTTTTTAAAAGACACGATAAAATAAGCTATATTTGAAAAGTGAACATAGTTTGATGCACAGGATATTTAGTCAGTTATGGCTGATTGCATTTTTTATGGTGGTCACATTTTTAATGGTTTGTTAAGCCCATCGCCCCTACTGAACACTAGGCCGCCGACAGCAGCTTGCCAGAGTCCTCTGTCCTGTGCCAGTCTTTCAAATTATCCGCAGGTATGGCCCATCATCTTGGTGTATCCTGCCTCCCGGGGATGAGGTCTTTGGCGTTTCTGTAACTTTTTTTATATGGAATGGAGTTGCTAACCCTATGCCGAACCCTCCTCATTTTGCAGCCAGGCTTAGGACCGTCCATGGCGGGGTTACACTTTTCATGAAAACATCAAAAGTATTTCCGAGACTTTTTCAGGCACTACAGTCTCTCTCCTTTATTCCTTGTGATCTACCTGCAGTAATCTCAATCTGATAGTTTAATGCATTTTTGTGAGTTTAATCTATTTAGCAATCTTAAATTTATCAATTACCTTTGCCAAGAGTAGAAACATTTTTGTTACAGGTATGAAAACAGTTTTATTTTAAATTTGGACTTCATATCTAGTTATAAATATGGTAGCTAGAATAATAAAAGCTCAATTGGGAATTTTATTTTAAAATGCTGATCTTGGGAAAACTGGAATAAAAGCAAAATACTGGAAGCACTTGGTAGGACAAGCAGCATCCATTGAAAGAGAAACCGAGTTATTGTTTCAGGTCTCAGACTAGAAACATTGTCTGTGTTTCTCTTTTCACAGAAGCTAATCTACCCCCCCGCCCCCCTCCCCCATTGAGTGCTTCCAGCTTTTTCAGTTTTGATTTAAGCCTAATTTAAAAAATGGAGTTTGAACTTCTGTCAGATTAAACTTTGAAGGAAATCTTTTTTACAACTCTCAATAAGACACTGTGATGTTGGGGAAAAATTGGAATATTGTCAGCCATCTCATCCTTTATAGTCGGTATATTCAAAGATGCAATTGATGAGACTGTATAGTTGATTGCATCCAGTGCTACAGTATTTATATCCTTGTCAGATAAGCTTGTTGTATAATTACAGTGTCGTATGGAACATAAATATTTCTTGGGAACAGCTGAGTTTTTCTTGGTAGGCTTCCTTGCAGTTGGACTAATGAATTATTATTCTACTCTGATGTATTCCAAATAAGTTGGTGGTACTCTATGAATGGCTTGTAAATGGTTATATTAAATTTGTAAAATTTCCTGTTTACCTGGACTTCTATGTCATTTGTGTAAGCAACAACAGGAGATCCTTGCAGTGAAGCGTCAGCAAGAATTGGAACAACAGCGCAAGCTTGAACAGCAACGGCTTGAAGAATTGGAGAAACAGAGGCTGGAGCAGCAGTTACTTATGCTTCGGAACAAAGAGAAAGGCAAGGAAAGTAAGGAATCTGTGTGTGAATCTGAGCTTTTGTTCAGATTCCAAAACCTGCCCCAGTTGAGCTCCCAAGAGTACAGGGAGAAGATCTATGATGCACAAGAGAATTTACTTTGGAGACTAGGATTTATGTTACACTGACGTGGCAGTCTGTGAAACACATTGCCGCTGATTTGAAGCTAAGCAGAGAGTTGAGTTTTTCACACAACTTATTAAAAAAAAAAGAACATTCTCCCATATTTCAGAAAATAAAACAAATGATCTAATAAATTTATTAATATATTCAAAAATGTTAATATATCTTTGTCAAAATTTCCCTTCCTATGAACACCTTTATATTTAGTATCTTGTTGGTGGAATATCCTAGTAGTGCACATTAATAAGTCTATAATCAAGTTTGAACAGCAATAACCTGATTTCAGTACTTAGATAGTACCCCTTTCAATTTACCACTAGGAGGTACAAGAGGGCTCTGCAATACCGTTTTCTATTGCCATTAGCTCTGTATTCATCCTGATGATGCAAACAGAATATCTTGCAGTGAGGAAATAATAGCTTCTGAGTTTTCAGAACTGAATATTATGTTGTCAGCATTGTATTTTGAACTTCAGAAAGTTTAGTTTAAGAAAAATCTATTTGATATTGCAAGAAGTAATCAAAATGGAGCAAATTGAACTTTGTTCATTTAAATTTTATATTGCTTACATCTATAACCCCACCAATGGAGCATTGTACCCACAGTTAGGTGATCTTTTCAATAGAGTAACACTAATCTAAATAGTTACTACAAAGGATTGGTTTCTTCACTACTCTCATTTGTATAAAATTTAATTTTCTTGATTAAATAAATGGGCATTTTGAATAAGTATTATTATAGCAGCTAATTCTAATCAAACCAAATTGCTGCTGCTGGCAACTCCCATGGATTTGTTATACTTGTGTGAAGCGCCCTCAGCTCCAATAATGATTGTTCCAAACATCAAAGATATGTATTTTATCCTTTATTAGCAAACATACAATCTTGAAGCAATGAACTTTAAGAGTAACGAAGTGAAATTAAGCATAATTGAACATTCGACAAAAGATATGACATCCATCGGCCCCCAGCTGCAAACTACCCCCAAAAAAAGCACGAATATGCAACTTATTTCCTTTGCTTTTACCACACCTCCACTCATATGACTAGTTACCATAATAAATGCGCAACACAGAATACAATGCAGATAGAGAACAGATGTGTGGCCCCTACATTCCAGCCCCCTAATTGTACTATAATAATTATAACAACAGGCAACCAAGACGCAGGAGACATGAAACCTCAATAGTCACACAAATGTCCTTTTTCTGGTGAGCAGACTATCCTGGATCATGATCTTTTCCTGACAAGCCAGCTTGTTCCTCTTGACTGCATTCAGGAAAATCCACTTTGAATGGCTGCTGCCAAAGCTCATTGAAGTTCAAAACTGAAATCTTGTTAACTGTCAGCTTTGGCTGAGCAGGGTCTTTTCTACCACCATGGTCTCCTTTCAACATTGTTCTGATTGCATAGGGTCCATCATTAACACTGCAAATTACATGCAATGGCTCCAGTGCTTTTGGCACATTCACCCCTATCAGCTGCTCAATTTCTGGCAAATGAATATGCTTCAAGTGAGACCATTCCTGAAAATCCCTCTGATGAGGAATGTTCCCTTCATAAACAGGTATACCTATCCCTTCCTGCGTATAGACATTAGGCAGTTTACAGTAGTTTTCACGATCTAAGACAGCTACTTCCAATCCTGAAACGAGGTAGCTACTCACAACCTTCTCTTGACCCAAGGTGCGTAAGAGAACACATGTTCCTTGTCTTGTCAGGTTGAGCTTGTTCTTAAGGCTCACTGTGCAGAACACTGTACTTCCTTGACCAAGGAAAGCATGAGTAACCACTGTTACTCTTCTTAGACTTTATCTGAACTGGAATTATCGGAAATTTATAATCATGATCACCAGCCCCCCGTAAGGCCATTAGATACCAGGGCATTACTTGCTGCTGTCGTTGATTCTTCTACAGCTTGTTGCGAATTTGAACACTTTTTTCATCAGCTCCAGGCTCAGTTGCAGCTTCACTTTACACTGGAGCTACAGTAGTGGCAAAGCTGCTTCCTTTAGCCTTAGAATGAATTTGTGATACAGTTTTGTTCACGGCTTTGCTTACTGCTGGTGGTGTAGCATCATGTACGTTCCCAGACACTTGGTGTGTAACAATCTTTACTTATCTTTCAATAAAATCAACAACATCAGTGAAAGTGACCTTACGGTTGTGCCTCTCTTGCAGCTTACAGACTACCAACCTCCATTTTTCTCTGAGTTTACGGGGCAATTTGTTTACAACAATCCACATATTAGCAGGCATGTCCAACTCGCGTTATGTCCTGCACATCTTCCATGGCATTGCAACAGCCTCTTTTAAAAAAAACTAATTTTGAAGAGCTTTCACGTCTTCTGATTTGATATGCGGCCAAGAAGGAGCCTTTACCTTGTAGGCCGCAGCAATTTTGTAATTACCTAAATGTTCCCGCAGAAAAGCTTGGGCCTTTAGATATCCCTGCTCTGGGCTGGCTCACTGGAAACCTTTGACAAGCTCTTTAGCGTAATTTCCAGTGAACTGTTCGAGAAAACAGAGACCATAATTATCAGTCTTGCCTTCATTGCTATTCTTGAAACCCCTCAAGTGAATGATACAGCAATGGATCACGATCAAAGATTTGAATCTCTCTTTTAGGCAGAGATTCAATGTGCTGTTATTGCTTCACTATGCTTGTTATTTCCTTTTGTGTCCTTATGGCCTTAGACTTTTATCATCTGCAACACAAGTGTCACTATACTGTAAAATGAATGTCCTCAGAAGCACCTTGTGCTATTGGATATGGCATAGATTCAGAGTGCCTCCTTGGTGCAGGCTGAGAGTGAACACCCTGAACTGCACCTTGGGGTTCAAACTTGTGGCTCATAGATATTCAAGGAATAAATGTATCCACATTGATATCACGTATGTTGGACTTTTTCTGTGTCATGTCAACATAGGAACTCACACCATAGAACTTTCCTGCTGGAGCATGTTTCACACCCACGGCATTTAAAGCCCTTTGCACTTTAGCTGTGGCCATCTTGGATGGAATTTCTTCCTGCAGCTTAAGTTGCTCCATCTTTCTCTGAAGCTGTCCTTCCATCTGCTCTTGGCTTCTCCAAAGCTGTTCCGTATTTTCTTCATGGTTTCTCCAAAACTGTTCCATCTTTTCGTCCAGTGCGTGTTTATCCCTCAATATTTGTTGCCTTGCGCATAACTCAGCTAAATCAGCCTCCATTCTAATGCATGCCAAGGAGGTATCTGGCGCATGGGTCGCTCTGCTAGCAAAAGAACCTGCTGCACACACATTAGACGCGCTGTCTTCAGAGTATACTTCATCCTGAAAGTCATCAGCTTTATGCGTAGTGACAGCATGCTCTGTGGCTTTATAAATATTTTCATTTCCTCCAGTAATTTGACCTTCAACATCACATGCTTGTTTCAACCATTGTTTAGCTCTGCTGTGACTGTTAATAAGTGTATCAATGTTTACATAGCTTTCGGTTTATTATCTTGCTCAGAGATAGGCATTAAAGACAACAAGTTATATCACTTAGAAACATCTTCATGAAAATTTTTTAAATCATCCAAGTGACACTGCACTTGTGAAATATTTTGCTCAACATGTAAATAATTAATGATACTAAATCTTTAATCTTTTTAACAGTTTTATTATACTCGTCTCAAAAGTTGTCAATTCTAGTCACCAAAGCTTCCCCAGTAAGTTTTATTTCTGTCTTAGTCCTGACTTCAAGGTCACTGCTACCAGCTTGACTCATGTTGTTTTCCAAGTGCGCGAAGCAGACAAAGCAATGGCAATTCAATTCAGATGGCGACAATCAAGATAGTTCAGCATTTCAACAGAACCAAGTGCTGAACACTAAGGCAAACACCACACTATAAAGCTTAGGCTCCCCAATTGGACAGGCATTCAAACTGTGGTCCAAACCCAAACACCCAACATGAATCAACAAAATGTCGTTACTTGCCACAAGCTGCTCCTAGTTTCAGTGCCTCTAATTTCAGAGATCAATCTGAATGCTGATGTTCTTTAGGTATAATTGTCGAAATCTTTTGCTGACCGAATGTAGTGGCCAATTCTAACCAAACCAAATTGCTGCTGCTGGCAACCCCCATGGATTTGTTATACTTCTATTATGCTCCCTCAGCTCTAATAATTGTTCCAAAAGTCAAAAATATGTATTTGATCCTTTATTAGCAATTTAGCAAACACGCAATCTTGAATCAATGAAACATAAACAAAATTAAATGTAATTGAGCATCCAACAAAAAATATGCCATCCTTTGGCCCCCAGCTGCAAACTGCCCCAAACATAACACAAATACATAACTTATTCCTTTTGCTTTTACCACGCCCCCACTCGTGATGAGCTACCATAAAACACAGGATACAATATGTTTTATATTTTTGAAAAAAATTTGACTAATTTTCTATGTCTGCTGGTTAGAATGTTCAATGTAGTATCATTATTTTTTTTCATATTATGTTATTCGTTGCCCTATTTTATAATTTTGGTACAGTTTGATAAATGGTAGAGTTTTCAAAAGCATGTAAAAGTTAAGCATTAAGCAACTAAACTAAGAGACACAAAAGACTAAAGATGCTGTAATCTGGATCAAAAAGCAAACTAAGAAATTCAGTAAGTTAGGATGCATCTGTGGAGGTAAAGGGATAGTTGATGTTTGGGTTAAAAATAAAGCATCAAGATTGAGTCTGTGGAGAGAAGATTGCCAGTACAAAATGGCATGTGGTAGGTTGAACCAGGTGAGGAGGGGGAATGATGACCGGTGGAGCCAAATGCAGGTGTAGATAGGATATAGTTAGGAGACAACAGCTAGTGGGCGGTAAGTTCAAAGTAGATTTATTATCAAAGTACATGTATGTCACCATGTACAACCCTGAGATTCATTTTCTTGCAAACATACACAAAAAATCCATAATAGAATAACAACCATAATAGAATCAATGAAAGACCACACCAACTTGGACATTCAGCCAGTGTGCAGAAGACAACAAACTGCAAGTAGAAAAAGAGAGGAATAATAACAATAAATAAATAAGCAATAAATATCAAGAGCATAAAACGAAGAGTCCTCAAAAGTGAGTCCATAGATTGTGGGAACATTTCAATGATGGGGTAAGTGAAGCTGAGTGAAGTTATACCCTTGGATCAAGAGCCTAACGGTTGAGGGGTAATAACTGATCCTGAACCAGGTGGTGTGAGTCCTGAGGCTCCTGTACCACATTCCTGACAGCAGCAGCGAGAAGAGAACATGTCCTGGGTTGTGAGGGCTCCCTGATGATGGGTCTGCTTTCCTGAACAATGCTTCATATAGATGTGCTCAGTGGTAGAGAGGACTTTACCTGTGATGCAGCCAGTCAATGTTCTTTCCACTACACATCTATAGATGTTTGTCAGAGATTTAGATGTCATACCAAGTCTTTGCAAACTCCTAAAGTAGAGACAGGTAAGGAAAGGGGAAGTAAGAGTGGGGCAGAGAGGGAAGGATGGAGCTTGAGACAGAGACTAGAAGGTGGTAAGTGGAGACAAGAGGCTGCAGTTGCTGAACCAAACCAATACAGATTCAAGTTTTAACTTTCTGAAACATTCAGATTATGAGGAAGAACAACTGTAAAACAGTGGTACTAAGGACAATACAATTAACTGTTGCTGCTTAAGAAAAGTATTTGTTATGACTTGTGTATTCTCATATGTTCCCCTTCTACTCTTTAGGTGCAATAGCTAGTACAGAAGTCAAACTAAAACTTCAGGAGTTCCTATTAAGTAAAACAGCTTCAAAGGATTCTATGACCAGTGGACTGAATCATTCCATCCCCCAGCATCCAAAAAACTGGTACTGTATGTGTATATTGTACTGTCGGTTATGCATACCTTATGTGTGTTAACCACATATACTTTAGTCTTTGGAGTTCAGTGTCATTTTCCACTAAATTTAAATATATCCTGGCAAAGACCTCAAAGAATAATTTATATATTTTTTTTCAAATTGTCTGTTTAGTCTAATATAACTTTTATGGAATACCACCTCTGAAAGTGATACGAAAAAGGAAGTCAAGTCAAAATCTAATTTTGAGTTTCTGAATAGTACTTAGCGAATAGAGTCACTGAAAAGTACAGCACAGAAACAGGCCCTTCAGCCCATCTAGTCCATGCCAGACCATTTAAACTGCCTACTCTCATTGGTTTGCCACGGAACCGTGGCCCTCCATATCTCTACCACTTATGTATCTATCCAAACTTCTTTTAAACATTGAAATCAAGCTTTTATGCACCACTTGTACTGACAGCTCATTCCACACTCTCACAACAGTCTGAGGGAAGAAGTTTCCAGTCATATTTCCCTTCAACTTTCCACCTTTCACCTTTAACGCATGACTTCTGGTTGTTGTCCCACTCAACCTCAGTAGAAAAAGTCTGCTTGTATCTCTGTACTCTTTCAATCTTGTTTACATCTTTCCTGCAATCAATTAGATGACTAAAACTGCACACAATACTCCAAATTAGGCCTCACTAATCTCTTGTACAACTTCAACATAACATCCTATCTCTTTCACTCAATACTTTGATTTATGAAGGCCAATGTGCCAAAAGCTTTCTTTATGACCCTATCTACCTATGCCGCCACTTCTAATGAATTAAGTACCTGTATTCCCAGATCCCTTTGTTCTACCGCACTTCTCAGTGCCCTACCACACACTGTATATGACCTACCCTGATTGGTCCTACCAAAGTGCAACACCTCGCACACTTGCCTGCATTAAATTCCAACTACAAGTAACAACAGACCCAGCACCGATACTTGCAGCACTCCACTAGTCACAGGCCTCCAGTCAGAGAGGCAGCAATCTACTACCACTCTCTGTCTTCCCCCACAAAGCCAATGTCCAGTCCAATTTACTACCTCATCTTGAATGCCAAGCTACTGAACCTTCTTGTCCAACCTCCTATGTGGGGCCATGTCAAATGCCGTGCTAAAGTCCATGTAGACAGTATCCACTGCCCTGCTCTCATCAACAGTAACTTCCTCAAAAAAACTCCGTAAGATTGGTTAGACATAACCTCACACTCAAAGCCATGTTGACTATTATTAATCCATCTACGTCTATTCAAATACTTATATATCCAGTCCTTAGAATAACTTCCAATAACCTTGCCACTACTGATGTCAGGCTCACTAACTTATAATTTCCTGGTTTATTTTTAGAGCCGTTCTTGAACAGTGGAACAACATTGGCTATCCTCCAATCTTCTGGTACCTCACCTGTTGCTAAGGATGATTTAAATGTATCTGTTAGGGCCCTGGCAATTTTTGCACTTGCCTCCCACAGGGTCCAAAGGAACACCTTGTCAGGCCCTGGGGATTTATCCACTCTAATCTGCCTCAGGACAGCAAACACCTCCTCATCTGTAATTTTTATAGCATCCAGGAAGTTGATGCAGCTTTTCTCATTTCTATAGACTCTCTGTCCATCTCCTGAGTAAATGCAGATGGAAAACGTTTATTTAAAATCTCCCACATCTCATTTGGCTTCACACATGGATTACCATTCTGATCTTCCAGGGGACAAATTTTGTCCCTTGTAATCCCTTTGCTCTTAACATATCCATAGAATCCTTGAGAATTCTTCTTCACCTTGTCTGTGAGGGCAACCTCATGCCTCTTAGCCTTCCTGATTTCTTTCTCAGATGTTCTTAAGCATTTCTTATACTCCATATGCACCTCATTTGGTCTTACCTGCCTGTACCAGCTATGCACCTCCTTTTTTTTTCTCAACCAGGGCCTCAATATCTCTTGAAAATAAAGGTTCTCTACGCCTGTTATCTTTGCCTTCTATTTTGACAGGCACATACAAGCTTTGAACTCTCAACATTTCACTTTTGAAGGTCTCCCATCTACCAAGCACACATTTGCCAGAAAACAGCTTGTTCCAATCCACACTTGCCAGATTCTTTCTGATACCATCAAAATTGGCCTTTTTCCAATTTAGGATCACACCCTGCAGACTAGATCTATCTTTTTGCATATTTACTTTGGAACCTATGGTATTGTGATCACTAGATACAAAGTGTTCTACACAAATTTCTGTCACCTGTCCAGTCTCATTCCCTAATAGGAGATGAAGTATCAAACACACTCTTGTTGGGACTTCTACGTACTGATTAAGGAGACTTTCCTGAACACATTTAATAAACTCTGTCCCATCCAGTCCTTTACAGTATAGGAGTCTCAGTCAATATATGTAAAGTTAAAATTACCTACTACAACAATGTTATGTTTCTTGCAATGGTCTGTGATCTCTTTACAAATTCTGTTCCTTTAAATCCCTTGAACTGTTGCATGGTCTGTAATATAGCCCCATTCACATGGTCATACCTTTCTTATTCCTCAGTTCCACCCAGAACGCCTCACCAAGACAAGTTCTCCTGACTGAGCACTGCCGTGACGTTTTCCCTGACTAATAATGTCACTCCTCCTCCTTTAATCCCTCACGCTCTAGTCGTTTCTAAAACAACTGAACCCCAGAATATTGAGCTGCCAGTCCTGCCCCTCCTGCAACCAAGTCTCACCAATGGCTACAATATCATAATGCCAAGTGTCGATCCAGCCCTGAGCTCATCTGCTTTCCTACAATACTACTTCCATTGAAATATATGCAACTCAGGGCAATGGTTGCACTATGATCAACCTTTTGATTCCTGACTTTGTCTGAGGTGTTAACAACATCTGTCTCCACAACCTCTCCACTAACTGTTCTGGTTTCCATCCCCCTGCAACTCTAGTTTAAACACCCCGTCCACAGCACTAGCAAACCTTCCTACTATGATATTAGTCCCCTTCCAGTTCAGGTTCAAACTGTCTCTTCTGTACCCGCCTTCCCTGAAAGGGAGCCCAATGATCAAAAAATCCTATGCCCTCCCTCTTACACCAACTTCTTAACCACACATTAGACTGTATAATCTTCCTAGTTCTAGTCTCACTAGCATGTAGCATGGGTAGCAATCTTGAGATCACAACCCTGGAGGTCCTGCCCTTTAACTTATCACTTAACTCCCTGAACTTACTTTGCAGAACCTCGTCACTCTTCCTGCATATGTCATTATGCACCACAATCTCTGGCTGTTTACCCTTCTGCTAAAGAATGCTGAGGACTTGATTTGTGATGTCGTAGACCCTGGCTCCTGGGAGGCAACAAACTATCCAGGAATCTTGTTCCCATCCATAGAACTTCCTAATGAATCGCCTATCACCACAGTAGTCTCTCCTCCCCACCCCTTCACTTTTGAGTCATAGAGTCAGACTCAGTACCATAGACCTGACCACTCCGACTTTCATCTGCTAGGTCACCCCTCCCCCAACAACAGTATCCAAAATGGTATACCTGTTATCAAAGGTGATTACCCCATGCGTACTCTGCACTGGCTGCTTAACCCCTTTCCCCTTACTGACTGTCACCCAGTTTCTTGTATCCTGCGCCTTGGCTGTAACTACCTCTCTTTATGTCCTACCCATCGTGACCTCAGCCTCCCAAATGATCCAGAGTTCATCTAGCTCCATTTCCACCTACTTAACATGGAGTGTTGGAAGCAGCAACTGGATGCACTCCTTGCAAGTGTAGTTGACAGGGACACTGGAGGTCTCCCTGACTTCCCACATCTCGCAAGAGGAGCATTCTACTATCCTGCCTGGCATTTCTATTGTTCTAACTGAGCAAATATAAAGAAGGAAGAACAATAAACTCTACCTACAGCTTTTTTTTGCCTTCTCTCGCTGAAGCCTCAAAGAGCTAAAGCCTCAAAGAGCTAAAGCCTCAAAATCCCCACTCTTACTCCGCTTGCCCTTGCCTCAGTTTAACTTGTTCTTGCCAATCAATCCTGATCGCAGATTGGCCGCTGCTCAAAGCTCAAAACTGCTGCGAGTCACTGGCTTTTCTACCATTCAGCAAACCTGAATGAACTACGTCTTCTCAGGTTTCCGATCTCTCTAACTGGGCGCTGCTCAAAGCTCCAAACTGCCGTGAGTCGCTGCCTTTTCAACTCAATTGGTGAACCTGAGTGAACTTTGACTTCTCGAGGTTCTGACCTCTCTGATTGGGTGCTGCTCAAAGCTTCTGCATCCTTAGTATAGGAATGGAGAAAATCCACCCAAGAAATATTTAATATTGTTTTCTCTACATAATACAGAAGGCTATTTTTGTAACCAGGCTAGACTGGGTGAAATAGGAGAGACGAGTTTAATACAAGTATTTGGATAGACATGGACTGATTAAGGATAGTCAGCATAGCTTTGTGTGTGGTAGGTCATGTCTAACCAATCTTATAGTTTTTTGAGGAAGATATCCGAGAAACCTGATGAAGGCAAGACAGTGAATGTTGCCTACGTGGACTTCAAGGCATTTGACAAAGTCCCACATGGGAGGATGGACAGGAAGTTTCAATCACTCGGTACTCAGGATGAGATAGTAGATTGGATTAGACATTGGGTTTGTGGGAGAAACCAGAGAGTGGTAGATGGTTGATTCTCTTATTAAAGGCCTGTGACTAGTGGATTGCTGCAGGGATCGGTGCTGGGTCCGTTGTTTGTCATCTATATCAGTGATCTGGATGATAATGTGGTTAACTGGATTAGCAAATTTGCAGATGGCACCAAGATTGGGAGTGTAGTGGACAGTAAGGAGGGCTATCGTGGCTTGAAGTGGAATCTGGACCAGCTGAAAAATGGAAGATGGAATTTCATGCAGACAAGTACAAGGTGTTGCACTTTGGTAGGACCACTGTGAATGGTAGGGCACTAAGTGTGGTAGAACAAAGAGATCTTGGGGATACAGGTCCATAATTCATTGAAAGTGGTGTTACAGGTAGATAGGGTCATAAAGTAAGCTTTTGGCACATTGGCCTTCATAAGTCAAAGTATTGAGTATAGGAGGCAGGATGTTATGATGAAGTTGTATAAGATATTGGTGAGGCCTAATTTGGAGTATTGTGTGCAGATTTGGTCACCTACATACAGGAAAGATGTAAGTAAGATTGAAAGAGTGCAGAAAAAAATTTACAAAGATGTTGCCAGGACTGGAGGACTTGAGTTGTAAGGAAAGATTGAATTGAATCGGTTAGAACTTGGCTGGAACAAAGACGACTGAGAGAAGATTTGATGGAAGTATACAAAATTATGAGGGGTATAGGCTTTTCCCACTGAGGTTGGTGAATCTAAACCAGAGGTCATGAGTTAAGGGTGAAAGGTGAAAAGTTTAAGAGGAACATGAGGGGAGACCTCTTCACTCAGGGTTGTGAGAGTGTGGAATGAGCTGCCAGTGCAAGTGTTGCGTGTGAGCTCGATTTCAACATATAAGAGAAGTTTGGATAGTTACATGGATGGTAATGGTATGGAGGGCTCTGGTCTTTGTGCAGGTCGATGGGAGTAAGCAGTTTAAATGGTTCAGCATGGACTAGTTTCTGTGCTGTACTTTTCTATGACTCCATGACTTCCTTCCGTGAAGGATAATAGCAAAATAGCTTCATATAACAAAATATTATTTTTACAATCACTGTTCTAAATTTATAATGTGGATTTATCAAAGATTCAAAGTGCATTTATTATCAAAATATGTATGCAATATACAAAACAAAAAAAACCATAGAAACATGAAACACCCAACGCGCAAACAAAGAACAAATCGCGCAAACGGCAAAAAAAGAGCGAATAATACACAGAATATTAAACATCAAACCGCAGAGTCTTTGAAACAGTCTGGGAATGTTCAGTTCAATTTAGCGCTGTTGTTTATTTTTTGCAGGCCGCAGAGCCAGTCTGCCCCAATCAAAATTGCACAAAATAGCAATTAAAAAAACGGAGTAACCAGAAACACATGTAACATGAACTGCAGTGTCCTCTAAAAGGCAGTCCATTACACAAACCACACTGATCAGCCTTAATTAATTTAATTATTTCAATTTAAATTCCACACTGCCATACTGGGATCAAAATTATGTCTCAGAATCAATGTAATGCTGTTGCTGAAATGACTTCTGGATAAAAATTAATTATCTATTTTGGACAGCTTGACTTAACAAAAATCTCAGTGCAAAATTATATGGTGTGATCTAATTACAACATTATTCTCTTTCAATGTTTTCACTACGTGGGGACCTAATTGCCAAGAAAAAAAATACAATTAAAATTTCTAATCAGAAGTTCAGAGTTCAAAATTGATACACAAGCTGTTAAATCGGGACAAGATTTTTAAGCATTGTGCATTTAAGTGGAGAGACTTAGATCTTTTCTGTGTATAGACTATTTAAAAGCTATGACACAGCAGTTAAATAGATACTCACAGACAGAATCTAAACTTCTTTACTGTCAATCCAGTACAATAGAATTTAATTCGAAGTTTGTCTTGTGCATTTATTGTCAAAAGTGACAGTGGATTAGATGCTCAACCTGTTGAACTGCGTTATTCAAGTAAAAATAACGATGAAACTGTTTCGTACTGTGATCAAATCACAACTTTGGTGCTAGTTCAGTGTTGGTAACTTGAGGCATATTCGAAGTAACATTGGTAAGTTTTGGGGATGATGCAGCAAAGCATCACAGGGTTGAGTCCGAGTCTTGAAGATCTGCATCGTTTAGAAAGGCTGAAAGAAATCTGAGATTCTCATGCTAAAGGAAGTTCTGCAATGATAGTTTTGAAAAATTATTTTCAATTAATTCCAAGGTTAATATAAGGAGTGACAGATTTAAGCTGGTAACAGATATAGTGGTTATTTTTTATTTATCCATTTAAAGAAAGTGGGTTTATTAACTCAACCAGCATTTAAAACCAATCCCTAACTGTCCCTGAACTGCTGATATAATTTCTGCAGGTATTTTAACATTAGAAGCATTGCTATGGTCCTTGGTCACATATGTTCTACAGTGTTAAGAGTGGCAGGTTTTTTTGATGGACAGCAATGAACCAAATTGATATTAACAGCAGTTATTGTCACTATCTTTTAAGCTAGCTAGGGTGGCTTAGTAAGTTTGCTGATGACACAAAGGTTAGGGGTGTTGTGGATAGTTTGGAGGGTTGTCAGAGGTTACAGCAGGACATTGATAAGATACAAAATTGGGCTGAGAAGTGGTACATGGGGTTCAACCCAGATAAGTGTGAAGTGGTTCATTTGGTAGGTCAAATTTGAAGACAGAATATAGTATTAATGGTTAGACTCTTGGCAGTGTGGGGGATTTGAAAGATCTTGGGGTCCATGGCCATAGGACACTCAAAGCTACTGCACAGGTTGACGGTGTTGTTAAGAAGGTGTATGGTATGTTGGCATTCGTCAACCATGAAATTGAGTTCAAGAGCTGTGAGGTAATATTACAGCTATTTAAGTCCTTGGTCAGACCCCACTTGAAGTACCGCACTACAGGAAGGATGTGGATACTCTAGAAAGAGCGCAGAGCAGATTTACAAGCATGTTACCTGGATTGGAGAGTGTGCCTTATGAAAATAGGTTGGGTGAACTCAGCCTTTGACTGGAGGATAAGAAGTGACCTGATAGTGGTGTATAAGATGATGAGAGGCATTGATCGTATGGATAGCCAGAGGTTTTTCTCAGGGCTGAAATGGCTAACATGAGGGGGCATATTTTAAGGTGCTTGGAAGTAGGTACAGAAGGCATGTCAGGAGTAAGTTTTTCACACAGGGAGTGGTGGGTGCATGGAATGTACTGCCAGCGATGGTGGTGGAGTCCGATATAATAGGGTCTTTTAAACGACTCTTATATGGGTACATGGAGTTTAGAAAAATCGGGTAGAGAAATGCAGTAGGGAAATTCTAGGCAGTTTCTAGAGTAGATTACATGGTCAGCACAACATTGTGGGCCGAAGGGCCTGTAATATTTCTATGTTCTAGCTTCTCACTTCCATATTCACTTAATTATTTGAAATTAAAGCCATAGTTTGAGATAATCCTATCTGTTGTCACCAGGTTATAATTTAGGCCTCTACAGAGCAGTCTACTAACATGACTGCTTTGTTACTGTACCTCATCATTTCATACATTAATGGTAGAGACAAAAATCCTCGAATCATTTAACTAAATGTTGAAATGAATAAAGTTGGTGTGTTTCTGGATGGTTGAACCAAAGTGAGTAAATAAATTGCAGGGAATTTCATTCAGTAAGCATTATTTTCTTAGTAATTGGAAAATCAAGGTTACTTCTGACTGTTATAGTCTTCGTCCACTCCATGTACACATTAAGTGTGCAATTGGAAGTACCCCATTATAATGTTAAGCTTTTCTCTTGTTTCTATCAGGGGAGCCCATCATGCATCACTGGACCAGAGCTCCCCACCCCAGAGTACAACACCTCCCACCTATAAAGTTCCATTGCTGGGATCATATGATGGTAAAGATGACTTTCCACTCCGAAAAACTGGTAAGTAGTCAGCATTTAATGACAATTATTTTCAAAGCAAAGAAGAGTAAATGTCCATTTTACTCGAGTCATAGAAATAATGTTAAATATTGCTGCCCTAAATGCCAGTAATGTAGCAGGCAGTAATGAACTAATGTTAAAAGTTAGGTTAAGTCTAAGTCAACTACAATGACAGGAATTTAGTTCTAATCAACATTATGGTTCAGTTGTTTGGTATTTTTATTTACTTGCAAATAAGTGAATTACTTACAAAAGTTTGTATTTTGTACATCAGTTTAATGAGTTTTCTCATGCATTTGCAGTTGTCAAACAGTAATAAGTGGTTAAGGAAGATGTATTTAATCTGTTTATAAATATTCAACCAGCTGTGGTTGCAATTAAGATTACCTTTGAAAATGTGGAAAGGCATACAAATAATTGCAAAGTATCAAAGACCTTAATCTGTAATGTCGGTTCTTTCTATATTGTCTATTCTGCTTGAACTGCTGAGTACTTCCAGCATTTTCTGTTTTTGCTTCAGATTTCCAGCACCTGCGTTTTCTTGCAGCAAATGACTAGAATATTGGAAAGTGCATATTATTATTACTTTCAAATAATTTCCTTATTTGTATTTTTTACCAGGAAAATTGATTTTTTTTCCCTGAAATTACCATCACAGTTTGCAAACAAATGCCTTTCTCTGTGTTTCAGAAGGATTCTTGTGATGCATCTGTGACTGTAACTATCTGCATTTTGCATTCCACCACAAAAGGGATTCTGAGGAATCAAAACTAAAAATTGTAGATGGCTGGTTTATCCCATTTTAGAAAGTAAAATAGATTTCCTTCTAGATAACCGAGGAATATCAAGCCATTGATAAACATCTTTTTTTTAAAATTCTTTCATGGGATGAGTATTGAATTGATTTTATTTCTTACATCCTTCACATACATGAGGAGTAAAAATCTTTTACGTTACGTCTCCGTCTAAATGTGCAATCATAATTTGTAATAATAATTCATAATAAATACAACAGTCAATGTAACATAGAATACACTCAAATCAGCATGAGCTAGTCAATCTGATGGCCTGGTGGAAGAAGCTGTCCCAGAGCCTGTTGGTCCTGGCTTTCATCCTGCAATACCGTTTCCCGGATGTAGTGGCTGGTATAAAAAGCAAGAGAGTGTCTGACCACTAATCTGTCACATTTAATGACTTGACTGTCATTAAGTCCTAAAAAACAAACATTCTAGAAGTCAACATTGACTAGAATTTCCATTCAACTAGCCTGATAAGCACTTGAACTACAAGTATTGCTGGTCAGATGCTAGGTATTCTGACAAGTGATTGACCTTCTCATATCCCAAAGCCATCCACTAAATACAAGACACGTCAGAAATGTAATGGAACATTGTCCACTTGTCTGGATACATACAGCTGCAAAAGCAAAATAAGCTCAACATCACACAGAACAGAACAGCTCACTTGATCACCACCCCATCTGCTCTACTTAACATTCTTATCCTCCATGTGCAGAACACACTGGCTATTTGTGCTATCTATAGTATACATTGCTGGGCTAATACAATAGTAGTTCTTTGACCCATGACCCCATTTACCATGAAAGTCGAGAGCAGAAGGTGCATGCTGCTTTCCCCTTCAAGCTATACACCATCCTGATATGGAAATACTGTAATTACTTCATTATAACTGAATCTAAAGCCTAGAACTGCCTACCCAGCAACCATTTAGATGTGTCATTAGTAGTGGGCTACAATAGTGGTCGAGGAAGCGACTCACCACCAAGTTCTGAAAGGCAGTCACAGATGGAGAATAAATATTGTCCTTACCAGCTATGCTCAATTTCCATAGATGAATTAATTGAAATGATGTCTCCCAATGAATCACAAATCCCATTTGCTTAGTTTTTATGCCATGTAAAAATGAAGAGAGCAAAGTGTGCCCCAATACATGTTCAGTAACACTTAGGCAGTTTGTATTTGAATTTTAAAAATATTTTCAGCCTAGTTAACTGTTCTGTTCTTCACGTTAGTTTGTTGGTTAGGCTCAAGCTCTAAATAATGTGTAAATAAAGGAAGAAGTTATTAGCCTCCCAGAATTTTAACACACTGATAATAAAACAATGCACAAAATTTGCAAGTTGGAATGGTTCATTACTCAGAGGGTACATAAAGGTGTTGGTGTTCTCAAGTGCCTTCTGCCTTTGATCTTATAATTGATTAAGGATTGGTTAGTTGCTCCAATGTATCATATACAGGTTTCCCCCGCCATCCGAAGGTAGAGCGTTCCTATGAAACGGTTCATAAGCCGGAATGTCGTAAAGCGAAGAAGCAATTACCATTTATTTATATGGGAAAATTTTGTGAGCGTTTGCAGACCCAAAAAATAACCTACCAAATCATGCCAAATAACACATAAAACCTAAAATAACAGTGACATATAGTAAAAGCAGGAATGATATGATAAATACACAGCCTATATAAAGTAGAAATACTTTTCCACAATCACTACTGAACTGTTCTCCGGAGCAAAAATCTCACACAAGTGCCGTCAGCAGAAAATCTCACGCAAGCGCTGTTGGCAAAAACATGGCGCAAGCGCTCTCCAGTAACCTTTAAGTTATGAAGCTGCCAAATCATACCAAATAACACGTAAAAATACACAGCCTATATAAAGTAGAAATAATGTATGTACAGTGTAGTATCACTTACAGGAATCGGGAAGACAGCGCCGAGCACACTGATGATGGTGTGTTAGACTGAGTCGTCGGAGTTTGGGTGGTGCAGTGGCCCCCCACCCTCCAGGCCACTGAGCGATACATTGCCGCGAAGAACACTGGGGTCCAGCGATAGCCGGGAGGTACACAGCAGATCTTTAAGAAAAAAGCCGAAACAAACATTCTGCCCGTAATTGTAGGCCCAGATCAGTGCCGATTTCCAATTGCGTTGTCTCTGATCTGGGCCAACAATTACGTGTCGGTGGCACCTAATTAATTAGTATGTTTATTTCGGCTTTTTTCTTAAAAGATGTGCTGTGTGCCTCCCGGCTACCTTTGCATTCTCTGCGAATCGGTATCTGTCCGTGGCCTGGGGGTTGGGGTGGTGGGACACTGGGGTGTCATCTCGTTGCCTGTTTCCATTAGAGCAGGCAGCACAAAGAAACATAGAAACATAGAAAATAGGTGCAGGAGTAGGCCATTCGGCCCTTTAAGCCTGCACCGCCATTCAGTATGATCATGGCTGATCATCCAACTCAGAACACTGTACCAGCCTTCCCTCCATACCCCCTGATCCCTTTAGCCACAAGGGCCATATCTAACTCCCTCTTAAATATAGCCAATGAACTGGCCTCAACTGTTTCCTTTTGGCAGAGAATTCCACTCTCTGTGTGAAGAAGTTTTTCCTAATCTCGGTCCTAAAAGGCTTCCCCTTTATCCTCAAACTGTGACCCCTCGTTCTGGACTTCCCCAACATCGGGAACAATCTTCCTGCATCTAGAATGTCCAATCCCTTTAGGATTTTATACGTTTCAATAAGATCCCCCCTCAATCTTCTAAATTCCAACCAGTATAAGCCTAGTCTTCTCCTATGACTGCCCGCCTCGATGTCAAAGGTCCAGGTTCGTCCTCTGCTGTGGCTGATGTGGAAGGCTTGCTTGACTGCTGAGCCTCGCGTATTTTTCTATCACACAGCTCTTTAATAAGGACTCAAACCATCCTGCAAATATCCCCTAAACCGACGTACCCTTTCAAAATTAAAGTCGTACTTTATCATTACTCATTCGGTTTCAATTGTTATCCTTTTTTCTTCCAATTGCATTAGCTCTTCATCTGTCAGTTCTTGGTGATGGGATGCCAAAACCTCTTCAACATCATGTTCGTCAACTTCCACAAGCCAAACTCACATTGTCCTTACTTCGTTCTCAACGATCGAAACGCTTAATTATGTCTAGTTTTACGCTAAGTGTAACACCCTTACGAGCTCTTTCAAGCTCTTTCGATACCATAGAACTCATCTTGCAGACGGCTGCTCACAGGCTCGTGTTTAAACAATGCCGGCGAGAATCCAGGGGAGAACGGCTGCTCGTGGCACGCTGATTTTTTATCGCGCGCTGAATTTTTTTTCGTAACAGTGAAAACACCTTCTGAAAGTGAAAATAGGGAGCTAATGTAAGTCTTTCGAAACAGTGAGGTTTTGTAAAGCGAACATTCGATACCTGTACTTAGATGATGAGCGCTGCAACCACAAGCACCATTGGTGGAGAAGGGGAATGATTAAGACAGCAGATAAATTGCTAATTAAGAGGATGTGGAGTTGCTTGAGTGTTGTTAAAGCTGCACTAATTCAAACAACTGAAGCAGTTAAAGGCAGTTCAAACTGTTGGTTTTTACAAACATCAAAGGCATTTCATGTTTAAGAAAATCTGTGGCAACTCATTTATTGAACACCAGGGGAGGTAAAATTCCTTTATGTAATTACCTCATCATGTCAAGACCAGCCTCTTAAAGTGAACCCCAGCGCATTATCGGTAGTTGTGAATAATATACGTTTCCACCAATTACATTACCCTACACAGACCCCCTCAGAATTCACTAAAACCAGCATTGTGAGCCTTTCCGGGGTTCAGGCAAGTCGCCCAGCTTGGGTCCTGTGTTCATAAGTGGAGGAACATAAGTGTGTTGACATGCTCATGGTCATGTCATGACAGCAGGGGCATGGTAGTGGAACCAAGTTTCCTATATCCCTTGAAAACCATGGCTCTCTCAAACTTTTAACCTTTCCTTTCAACCTAACAGGAACATAATGATCCTGTACCCTCAGAATTTCACCTTTAAATGACCTCCATTTCTCTATTACATCCTTCCCATAAAACAAATTGTCCCAATCCACTCCTTCTAAATCCTTTTGCATCTCCTCAATGTTAGCCTTTCTCCAATCAAAAATCTCAACCCTGGGTCCAGTTCTGTCCTTCTCCATAATTATATTGAAACTAATGGTATTGTGATCACTGGGCCCGAAGTGCTCCCCAACACATACCTCCGTCACCTGCCCTATCTCATTCCCTAACAGGAGATCCAACACTGCCCCTTCTCTAGTTGGTACCTCTATGTATTGCTGCAAAGAACTAGCCTGCACACATTTGACAAACACCAAACCATCCAGCCCTTTTACAGAATGGGCTTCCTAGTCTATGTGTGGAAAATTAAAATCTCCCACAATCACAACCTTGTGCTTACTACAAATATCTGCTATCTCCTTACAAATTTGCTCCTCCAGTTCTCGGTCCCCATTAGGTGGTCTATAAGATACCCCTATAAGCGTCACTACACCTTTCCCATTCCTCAATTCCACCCAAATAGCCTCCCTGGGCGAGTCCACTAATCTATCCTGCCAGAGCACTGCTGTTATATTTTCTGTGACAAGCAATGCAACACCTCCCCCTCTTGCCCCTCCTATTCTATCACACCTGAAGCAACGAAATCCTGGGATATTTAGTTGCCAATCACACCCCTCCTGCAACCACATTTCACTAATAGCTACAGCATCATATTTCCAGGTATCAATCCATGCTCTAAGCTCATCCACCTTTCTTACAATGCTCCTAGCATTAAAATAGATGCATTTAAGAAACTCTCCACCTCTTACTCTCTGTTTATCCTTAATGAAGCAAACAACTTTGTTATCTTTTTCTTCCTTGTCCCCTACATCTTTGGTCTGAGTGCTCCAGATCTCTGTCCCCTGCCTGTCCTCCCTCACACACTCTCTACTAGCTTTCTCTATTTGTGAACTGACCTCCTCTCTCCTAGTCTCTTCAATTTGATTCCCACCCCCCAACCATTCTAGTTTAAAGTCACCTCAGTAGCCTTCGCAAATCTCCTCTGGCTCCTCTCCTTTCCACTTCAGGATATCTTGGACGCGATCAGAAACATCCCAGACCCTGGCACCAGGGAGGTAAACTACCATCCGGGTCTCCTGACTGCGTCCACAGAATCGCCTATCTGACCCCCTAACTATCAAGTCCCCTATTACTACTGCCCTCCTCTTCCTTTCCCTACCCTTCTGAGCTACAGGACCAGACTCTGTGCCGGAGGCATGGCCACTGTTGCTTCCCCCAGGTAAGCTGTCTCTCCCCCCCCCCACCCCCAACAGTACTCAAACACGAGTACTTATTGTCAAGGGGCACAGCCACTGGGGTACTTACTCTCTAGTACCTGATCCTTCCTCTTCCCCCTCCTAACCGTGACCCACTTGTCTGCCTCCTGTGGCCCCGGTGTGACCACCTGCCTTTAACTCCTCTCTATCGACTCCTCACTCTCCCTGACCAGACGAAGGTCATTGAGCTGCAGCTTCAGTTCCCTAACGCGGTCCCTTAGGAGCTGCATCTCAGTACACCTGGCGCAGATGTGGACGTCCGGGAGGCTAGGAGACTCCAGGACCTCCCACATCCGACACCGAGAACAACAAGCTGCCCTCACACTCATACTTCCCCCTCTCCTCAAATAACAGGAAAAAATGAAAACCAAACCTTCTTCACCTCGCCCATTTCCACCTAAGCCCGTTAAGCCAAAGCCCTTAAGCCCTCACTCTGCTCCCGGCTCACTCTGCAGCCCGCAAACGACGCTGCCTGCTGTATAAGGCTGTGTTCCTTTTAAATCTTCTGTGCTTCACTGCCCGACGTCACACGCCTGCGCAGTCCCGCCGCTCTGAACTCCGATGGGGAAAAAAAATGAAAAATTCAAAATGGCTTCTGCCACACTCCCGCTCCGATTCTCAGACTTCCTTCTCTGAATTAAACCCGAATCAGGATTTCTGACCTTTTAAATCTTCCACGCTTCACTGCCCGATGTCACATGCCTGCGCAGTCCCGCCTCTCTGAACTCCAATGGAAAAAAAACCGAAAAATTCAAAATGGCTTCCGCCGCACTCCCGCTCCGATTCTCAGACTTCCTTCTCCAAACAGACCGAGGTTGTAGTGAAGTGTCAAGGAAAGTTATCCTTATGAAGTCCAAAGTGAGCTTCAGTCGTCTTGTTATTCGTACCACTCACCACACACTGTTGTCGAGTCCTTCGATCATTTTTAGGATTGAGAGTGGATTGATTGGATGATAACTGGCAGGATAAATGCATACTGCTTTCAGTGAATAGGGCATATCTGGGCAATTTTTCAGTTTATCATGCAAATGTGTCTGTGATGAGCACTCTTCAGAGCAACAAGCTACATGCTGCCAGAGCCCATAGTCTTTGCCATGTAGTTGTACTCCATTGTTTCTTGATATCACATTAGACTGATTAGAATTAGATGAAAATGATCTTTATATATGCAGTATTAATAAAGTCTAAAAGCATATCACTGCTACTTTTTGGTATGCAGAAAGCTGGAAAAATTATTGAAAGTTGAGTGGAAGGTGCAAAGTATAGATCTTCCCAATATGTTTGTATGCTTTTTTTTCCCTCACACTGTGGAGTTCATATTTTGATTCTGATCATTCAAATATTTTCAAAGTGCAGTATTGGTATTGGTTCATTATTGTCACATGTGCCAAGATACAGTGAAAAGCTTGTCTTGCATACTGTTTAAACAAGTCAATTCATTGTATTGTCCATTGAGCTAGAATAAGGCTAATAATAACAATGCAGTGTAAAGTGTAAAAGCTGCTGAAAATGTGCAGTACAGGTAAACACTAAAGTGCAAGATCATAACGAGAGATTGTGAGACTCAGTCCATCTTATCGTGTAAGAGACTTGTTCAAGAATCTGACAGCAGTGGGATAGAAGCTACCCGTAAGTCTGGTGTTTTTCAGGCTTTTATATCTTCTGCCCAATGGGAGAGAGTTCAAGAGAATGTCCAGAGTGGGTGGGGTCTTAGATTATGCGGATAACAGGAATTCTGCAGATGCTGGAAATTCAAGCAACACAACACAGCAGGCCAGGCAGCATCTCTAGGAAGAGGTACTGTCGACGTTTCAGGCCGAGATCTTGTCTTTCTCCCTGGGCCTCCTGTCCCATGATCCTCTTATATCCCCTTTGCCAATCACCTGTCCAGCTCTTGGCTCCATGCCTCCCCCTCCTGTCTTCTCCTATCATTTTGGATCTCCCCCTCCCCCTCCCACTTTCAAATCTCTTACTAACTCTTCCTTCAGTTAGTCCTGACAAAGGGTCTCGGCCTGAAACGTCGACTGTACCTCTTCCTAGAGATGCTGGCTGCTTTGCTGAGGCAGGGAGAAGTGTGGACAAAATCCATGGAAGGGAGCCTGGTTCCTGTGATCTGCTGGGCTATGCCCACAACTCTCTGCAGTTTCTTGGGTTGAGTGCAGACCAGCTCACTGATGTCTTCATGGGTATCTTCAACACTTCACTCATCCAGGCTGCTGTCTCCACATGCTTCAAATCAGCCACCATCATCCCTGTACCAAAGAACTCTACACCTTCAGAGCTAAACAACTACCGGCCGGTGGCACTGACACCAATCATTATGAAGTGCTTTGAATGGCTGGTAATGGCATACATCAGCAACTCCATTCCTACCACACTGGACACTCACCAATATGCTTACTGACAGAACTGCTCTACGACAGACATCACAGCATCTGTCGTGCACCTGGCCCTGAAACACCAAGAAAACAAGAACACTTGTGACAGAATGCTGTTTCTGGATTTTAGTTCAGCAATCAACACTGTTGTCCCACAGACCTTGGTGAACAAACTCCTACTCCTTGGTCTAAGTACACCCCTGGGCAATTGGGTATTGGACTAACTAACGAGTAGACCTCACATAGTCAGGATGCACAACTGTTCCTTCCTCCCATCATCCTCAACACAGGTGCTTCCCCCCCCCCCCCCAGGACTGTGTGCTGAGCCCATTGCTGTACACTGTATTCACACATGATTGCACGGCCGAACAGCCAGGTAATCACATTGTCTGGTTCGCCAATGATATGACAGTGGCGGGACTCATCAACAATGATGAGAGGGCCAACAAAGAGGAGTTGGAAGTGCTCGAGACCCAGTGCCAGGCAAATAACCTCTTCCTTAATGTCTACAAGATAAAGGAGGTGGTTATCGACTTAGGAATTCCCGCACTACTTAACACCCCTCTTTACATTGCCAGCACAGCAATGGAAACTGCAATCAGTTTCAAACACCTAGGAGTGCACATCTCACACAACCTCTCATGGTCCCAGAACACATCCTACACAGTCAGGAAAGCTCACCAATCCCTCTACTTCCTGAGGTGGCTGAAGAGAGCTGGACTATGTACATCTATTCTTACATCCTTCTACAGATGAGCAGTAGAGAGCTGCATTACTGCATGGTGCGGAAACTTCACAGTGGCGGACTGGAATGCTTTATAATGGGTAGTCAAAACTGCCCAACGCACCAACCTACCTGCCATCAAAGACATACTGTATGTACAGAGAAGAGCCTATGACATCATGAAGAATCTCACACACCCTGCTCATGGATTGTTTGTCCCACTCCCATCAGGGAGGATCAATGCCAAAACCACTAGGCTTAAAAACAGTTACTTGCCCCAAGCAGTAAGGCTGATCAACACCTTCACCCAATAACTCATCCTTCCACATCCCCCACCCACCACCACTACTTTATCAGTTACTGTCAATATCCTTATGTATAGACAATTCTGTACCAAGCATTGCTTTATATACTGTACATACAATTTATGTATATAAGCTATCTTATGTATTTATATTTATTGTCTTTTATTTCTGTGCTGCATCAGATCCGGAGTAACAATTATTTTATTCTCCTTTACACTTGTAAACTGGAAATGACGTTAACAATCTTGAATCAAATGTAATAAGCCATATTTATTAATATTTTTATGTATAGTATATTTCTTTGAGTAGTAACAAAACTTGTAACTTATTGCAATGTATTTTTGGGGCATTAATATGCAGGAATTCCACTAAAAGTGTTTTTAATCGAGTGCTTCTAATTTTCTAAATTGCCCAAAAGCGCTTCAACAGTATTATCAAATAAAAATAGCCATATAAGGATATGTTACAGCACATGACCAAAAGCTTTCATGGGGGAAGGTTCTGAGATCATCTTTAAGGAAGGAAAAGTGGTGTGGATACTTGCAGAAGAAATGCTTGGAGTTTGGAGCTTCCAACTGGTGGAATACTTGAAATCATGATGTTCATGAGCTCAGAACAGAGCTATCTTAGAAAATTTCAGGGCTAGAAGCAATTACAGAGATAGAGAGGGACACAACAGATGGTTGACAAACAATAATGATAGCTTTAATATCAGCAGTGTGGGTCAACAAGAGGTAAGTGAAACTTCATTCAAGTAAGGATTGTCTTAGGTTACAACACGGCATTAATAGGTTGCAGAACTAGGCTGAAAAGTGGCAGATGGAGTTCAATCCAGAAAAGTGTGAAGTGATTTTCTTTAGAAGAACAGACTCGAAGGCAAAATACAGGTTAATGACACGATTCTTAACAGTGTGAACAAACAGATGGATCTTGAGTTCACATTCATAGATCCCTCAAAGTTGCAGTGCAGTTGTTAGGGTGGTTAAGAAGGCATATGGTATGTTGGCCTTCATTAGTCAGGGATCAGGTTCAAGAATTGCAAGGTAATGTTGCAGCTCCATAAACCTCTGGTTAGACCACACTTGGAGTATTGTGTTCAATTATAGTCATTCCATAACAGGAAAGATGTGGAAACTTTAGAGAAGGTGCAGAGAAGATTTCCCAGGATGCTGCCTGGATTAGAAAACGTGTCTTGTGAGGATAGGTGAGCGAGCTGAAGGCTTTTCTCTTTGGAGAGGAGGAGGATGAGAAGTGACTGATAAAAGTGTACAAGATGATACGAGACTTAAATAGAGTGGACAGCCAGAGATGTTTTCCCAGGGCGGAAATGGCTAATATGAGAGGACATAATTTTATGGTATTTGTGGAAAAGTATAGGAGGATGTCAGAGGTAGTTTTTTATGTACAGAAAGTGGTAGGTGTTTGAGCACAGTGCTGGTGGAGACAGATACATTAGGACCATTTAAGAGACTCTTGGATAGGTACATGGATGAAAGAAAAATGGAGAGCTATGTGGGAGGGATGGGTTAGATTTATCTTGGTGTAGTTTAAAGGGTTGGTATAACATCATGGGCTGAAAGGCCTCTACTGTGCTGTACTGTTCTTTATCCCTGCATCACTATTTAGAATAATTTTAGAGAGGACAGTAGGAAGAAACTCTGTTAGGCGGTATCATTAAAAATAATTGGCTAAACATCCTCTCTGCATCTGTTTGTCTTAATGAATATTAAATCTTTAGCACTTGCTGTTCAAGACTGATAAAAAATCAACAAATCTAAGGCTTAATTACATTTTTGTTCAAATAATATTTACAGCTTCCGAACCTAATTTGAAGGTGCGTTCCAGATTAAAACAGAAAGTGGCTGAAAGGAGAAGCAGCCCATTATTGAGGAGGAAAGATGGCACAATAATTAGCACATTCAAGAAGAGAGCAATCGAAATTACAGGTAAGGTTACAGAAACAACATAATGCACTGAACATCAGTTTATAACTGTGTAATCTGGAAATTAAACAAATAGCTTTGTTGGCATATATTCAATACACTGCTCACATTACTTTAGTAATTTTACTAATATTTTCTCTACTTTCCTAAAATGTTAAATACCTGTAAGATTTCATGGGAGCAAATTGGTCTCCTTGAAATCATTATCCATGTGTATGTGACCTGTGAACTTAACCTGGCTGTTTCTCATGTCTTCTTATTTTCACGTAGCCTATTCTTTCTCATATGCTCATGAACTTCCCATAGCCAGCCTCCTGTAAAGGTCCTTTATAGGAGACAGTAACCAACCCACCAGCATATTTTAGGGAATTAGGATCTGAGCAGCCAGAGAAATCTTTGGGGTAATAGAGTGAACATACAAATTCCACACTGACAGTATCCAAGTCCAGGATTGAATCCAGATCTGTGAGGCAACAACACTGTGTCATCCATACACAATAACTAAGTGCCCAGAACTGTACTAACTGGAAGTCAGGAGAAGCAACTTCTAAGAGTGGTCATAGCTAGTGATCGGGTACCCAGATGATTTATTTTTCTTAGTCCAAAGATGATGAAATCAAAGATGGAACATTCCTAATCTATGTTAACTCAGCTAACTAAAATGTGTAAAATTGGTGGACCTTGGGAGCAACACCTACCCAGTTCCTGGAGTTCTCTGCAAACTATGGAGAATTAGTTCTTTAAATGGTACTGAATAAGAGATTTTTAATGTGATAGAAGATCCACATTCTTTGTGTCTGCAGCAAGTTAAAATAAATTACATATATCCATTTTTGGAATATTCAAGTAAAATAACTTAAATCCAGATAGGGTGTTCTAATTACACTGAACAGCAAATTTTTTCAAAAGTGATGCATCCTCAAAATTTTTTTTGTTATGATAGACCGCTTGAAGTTGAACCCAAATATAATTTCAGGCTACTTGTATCATGAAGAAATTTGGAGAAACAAGAAATTAACTTTTATTGAATGTAATGTGTTTAATTGCATAACGGTACTGACACTTTGCAATAGTTCAACTAAGCTAAAAGGGTTCTGTTGATGATTTTTATTTGTACTCAATGTCTGAGGCTTCTCGCTTAAGTGTCCAACAATAATCACCCAGCATTGATGTATTTTAGTTGTCCTGATACCGTTTCTCCATGACTACAGTGTCCTGGTGAAACCTTTCACCATGCTCGTCACTAACATTACCAGAATTTGCAGGGAAGAAGTCTAAATAGAAATGTAGAAAATAAGTTTTTAGTGACATGTTGCACTGAGTGGTTTTGTATGCTTGAAGCATGTTGTCAACCAGCTGCACGTAGTTTGGTGCTCTGTAGTTGCCAAGAAAATTTTCAACAACATCCTTGAATACCTTCCATGCGATTTTCTCTGGTCCCACTAGAAGTTCTTCGAATTGCCTGTCATTGATGACCTGTTTGATTTGTGGACCAACAGAAATGCCATCCTTAATCTTGGCTTCAGTTATTCTGGGAAACATCTGTCTCAAATATCAAAATACTTCATGGAAATTTTTGTGCCTGGTGACAGCAGATTCCATCCTTGCAGTCTTGAACCCAGTAATTTTACTTTTGCCTTTGGTAAACTCTAGTCTCTGACCAGATCATTTACAGTAACTCTGAGTTATCAGATGAGACTCGTGCATCATGGCACCTTCGCCTGCCTCCTGTGGTCTCCATGTCTCTGGTGGCTTCGATACAGGAAGATGATCATCATGCAGCACAGGTCTTGTGGCTGAAGAGAGATTCAATAGATTTCTTGCTTTTCGCAGAGAAACCAGACACACTGGTCAGACTGAAGTAGCAGTCAGGTCACGTGATCCTTCTGTTCACGTCATATCATCCGAACAGCGAATGCATTGACTTCTAAGTACCTTTAAGCCAAGCTCTGAGATTGACAGTACATGTTGCACAAGAAATGTGAGGAGCCAAAGCTTTGACTTGGTCACCAATTTTACACCCAAAGTAGAGCTCATAGCTTTTTTAATAAGAGGAGTCAGGCTCCATCTTTGAGATTTAAGCATATACTTGCCACAAATAACAGAAAGTTGCAACATTGGCATGATATTTTGTTATCACAAATACTCCTGGAAATACAATCACTTTATTATAATGAGTACACACAGTGTGCTATGCGTGTAAAGCATGTGCATCAACATGATCACAAACCCATTATACATGTAAATGCAATGCAAAGAACAGTGTGTGTGGTTGTGCTTTTATAGCCTTTCTAAACCTGTCCTGCCGTGCAGCATCTGCCCTGCCTAAGCATGCCTGGGAAGATAGAAAACTTTTCAGCTTGCATTGTGGGCAACATTTTAATTCACTTGAATTACAAATTGAAATAACAAATATAGGCACTTACAAAGAAAATATGGTGCATGATAGGGCAATTTCATGTTGATTATTATGATTGGCAGGCAAAATCCATAAGATACACACAAAAGTATTCAGGAAGCAAGATTTTTGTTGTCCAGTGTTATGGGGAGTATAGGTAATCTGGTTGTGTATTAAAATGTTTCTTGGTTAATGGTACTGAAACTGGAGTATTTTGGTACATCTGTATTCCAATAATACTTGGGTTGTCATCTTAATTTTGTAGATTCCCTCCATTTTTGATGAATTCATAAAACATAATAAATGCAATCTGGCCATCTAAATTAGTTCCAAATTGTTCACAACTGGTAGACCTGGTATGATAATGACAACTGTCTATTCTTTCAGCATTGCACTGTAGCACAGTACATGTGACAAAAATAAACCAAGTACCAATTTTTCTGCCCTCAGCAATAGGTGTAGATTCAAACAGGTGCTAGGACCACATTAATGATGAGAATGTGTATAGGAACAAAAGTAATGTAATAGAAATGGTATAATAAGAGGATTTAGCTTTTAACTTCCCATGGAAAATCAAAAGGTACACAAATCTATGAGCAGCTTTTGGCAAGACTGGAGACAAATAATAATTAAGATTTGTCAGGCCACTCAAGGAACAGTCCAGATCTGACTCCCCCATTTGGACTCTGAAGGTGATGCTGAATTAGATGGTTTTGAGAAGACTTGCCCATGTGATTTACTCCCTTACAGTGCTCAGTGATTAAAATTTCTGAATCCTTTCAATAATTGATGCAGAATTAAAGTTGTAATTGCCTTTTATTGTTAATTCCTGTGCAAGTTATTTGATATGTATTAACAGTAGTGACTTTGCAGCGTATGCCAGAACTCTGCATCTGCTTTCTACTGTTCCAGATTCACCAAAGACAGTTCCCTATGGTCATTACTAAGTTGACATTGTGCAATTTCAAATATGGTGACCATCTTTGGAACTCTAGACGATTGAGCTATGCTGGCTGATGCCATTCTTTTTCCACCCTGAACACCTGTACTACTAAAAACATGAGTGCTATAATTCTAGTGCTGTAATATGTGTTTCATTTCTAGGCCTACATGAATATGAGCACATCCTCCATTTGGAATGAAGCCTTGGACCCACTAATCATCTGCCAAAGTGATATGTGTGCATGCCTAGTCCTGATTTTTATTCTTCTATTAGTTTTCTGTCCTTTAATAACTGAGAGGTGGATCTCCCATTATTGTATCTCGTGGAGCTAGGAGGAGAAAAAAGACAAAATAGCTCCCACAAACTCATTATACTCCATGGAAGCAGGACACTATTTTTCTTTGCTTTTTAACGTTAATGCATCAGTGCATAAATGATTTCAAATTTGCTGAACCTGTCTCTGTGTCTCTCTCTCTCTCTCTCTCTCTTTCTCTCTCTCTGTCTGTGTGTCTCTCTCATATATAAAATATGTGTGTGTGTGTGTATATATGTACACACACACACACACACACACACACACACACACACACACACACACACACACAGTGCCTGGTAACTATAAGGGTAATTTGGTAATTTTATAATCCGGGATGGGCTGGTAGGAAAAAAATGCCGGAAAAACTGTCATATACGCTGCATCATTTAAGTATTGCAAAGTTTCCTTAATCTACCCCAAATCCTAGGTGGGTTAGGTGAAAACTAATTAATGTTCAGTTTTTAAGATATACATGTTTGAGGTGTATTTAATATGGTGATCAATTGTAATAGGTTTGTTTAAAAAGTTGAATGATAGTTGCTAACATGTATGATGAACAAAGAAAAAACTTATTTTTAGTGTTTTATTCATAGAAGAAAGAACATCTTATTAAGTTCTTACTCTTTTATAGACTATCATTGACTTTTGTTTCTAATACGTGAATTGGAGAAATTGTGATCCTTCAGCAAGGCTTGCTCCTCTCCTTACTGCTGCCTAATGTCTGTCATGAGAAATGTCCTGTAGCATTTGCAACAGAGTAATTGCAAGCAATGCAGAGCTGCTTCCCATTATCAATGTGAAAGGTGGAAGTTTCAATTCAAGGATTTTACAAATAAACTAAATTGCATCCGCTGTTCTAAACAGGTTGTGGGGAAAAAAATTATATTTACCATAAAGATGTACTGTAAATGGATGTGCCTCACCAGAATGTTTTTTCATACAAAAGGAGTTTTCAGACAGGCTCTGTATGCTTTCAACTTACTTTAAATCATTGACCATAAGGGAACATTTGAAGAAGGCCATATCTGCCTTCATGATATTTCAATACAATCCTTATTTTAGACTAAAACCAAGAAAATCATTTGTGGCTTCTTATATGCTTGTAAAAACATTTGTGTTATTATTTTGTGTTTGGAAATTTTCTGCCTCCACTGGCCAACCAGAAATTTTCCACCCATTAATACAAATAGTTGGAAAGTTCCAAGTTGGCAAGTGCAGGAGTTGATAAACGTAGCTTATGAATTAATCAAGGTATTGCACCTTACATTGGGGGGTGGGTGGGAACAAATCATCCCTTGAAATGTCTAAATATGACTTGTGTTGAGTAATAGGGGTTAAACTATGCTTTTTATTCTTGAGCATTTAACTAGAATCTGATGAAACTGCTGTTTCCCTGATGCTAGTTTCTTTGTTTTGATTGTTTCAGTTTCCTCAGTCTGTAATAGCGCTCCTGGCTCTGGCCCTAGCTCTCCGAACAATTCAAACAATATTCCTGCAGAGAACGGAACAACTAGTTCTGTACCCAATATTCATGCTGAGGTAATAGCTTGTACCTACCATTAAATCTGTAAACCAGTTATTTCCAAGTATATAATAACAAACCTTTTTATAAGCTGTTTCTTTAAAGTCTATAGGTAGTAATTTTGAGTTTTGGCCTTATAAGTATTCGCATAAATTAATTTGTACCTTATGTTGTGCATTTGCTTTCGTATTCAAGACTGCAGAGTCAAATTAAGATTAATGAAAACCATTAGATCTTAAAAATAGCAGATATTCCAGACTGCGCTGTAATAGGCTTCAGTAATTTTGAACTATGTATACAATATACTATCTATACTGATTTTGTAAACGGAGTTATTTAAAATCTAATATCCTTTAATAGTTTATTGTAGGTAGTTCCTTCTTCTCTCCCTTCCAATTATTCAGAATGTGAGGAGTTAAAACTAAAATTCACATTCTGGCTTACCAGTGTGTTTTATGCCAAGTCAATTGAACCAGTGCAAATTTTCTGATTTTAGAATGAGTTTTATTCTTTTGGGATAGAGTCCAATATAATCTAGATCAAGACTGACTGTATTTATTTTATAGTAGTCCTTTACTAGTTTGCTCTAAATTAGATATTTAATATTCATATGTATATGGCTCCACCTCTGCAGTTTGATTTGCATGGTTGTACACATTGCACATATTTTGAGCTATTTACTGAAAATACTTAAAATAGCGCAAAGATTCAGCTGGCTAATGTTTGATTTTCTGAGGACTACTGTTGCTAGTATATGGGAGTTATTTTGTGTCTCCTATTTGAACCTGAATCAAGATTGTTTTCAGTGTTACTCTCTTCAAATATGTGCTCAATATGGCTTTCAAATATTTTTGATTTATTAAGAATAATACAGTACATATTTTTCATTAGAGATTGTGTTGGGTAATGTAGTTGTATTTACATGGTAACAACTGAAACATACGGTAACATGTAAGACTGCAGTCAGATAAAAAGATTTTCAGTCTCCAGTTTAACATTTTTATCTTTTAGATTACACTATTGCACTGTTAAGCTCAGTTATTTTGAGGTTGCATGCACAGTAGGACCATTTACAAGTAATTTAACCTTGAAACTTCTGTAGAGAGCAAACATTTATAAAATGAAGAACCTTGTGTGAAATGTCAAGTTTTGTGACAAATGATGACTCACTCCTCATATCAAGAATAATGATTTTTGTCAAGGCTTGTCATTATTTAAGCTTTATAAAGGATTTTTTTGCTGCAAGAGATTAAGTAATGATTTAGGGGGAGAGAAGAGGTTGACAAAATTTTGTGGAGGTTAGTTTTGTTGCTCCATGATCAAGAATACTGTGTTGATTAAAAAGCTGAACTGTTACCTAGGTGTACGTTTGTAAGCATAATAGTTGTTCAAAGTTCTGTAATAAATTGCAATATGAAATATCCTTAGTCCAGCGACCTAGGTTTTCTCTTGTATATCGTTGGGCCATAAACTGTTTTCCCAAAGTATCAAGTGAAAAATCCGGTAGTGGTGTATTAATTTGTTGGCATAATATTTATAGTATGTTTCCGTTTGAAAAATGTTAGTCAATGTCAATATCATCTTGAAGTATGCCAAGTAACTTGACTCTACATAGTAATTGAAATATCAACATTGAGAAACCCAACAATTTGGCAGGACGACACAAAAACCAAATGTAAATATTAGAAGAAGCCTGCCACTTACTTAACTATTCACTACTTGCTCCATCATTGTTGAGAAACAATTATCAGGTCCTGATGTGTGAAATAAATGAATGTTTGTCACACAAATATACTCTACCCTTCTGAGATGCCTTTCAGAATGAAATATAGAGATTAATTTGTCTCAGCAGTTAAATTAATTGGCTTTTACCTTATTGTAAGCACTAATATTTAGTTTCCATTTTTATTTGATTGCCATATTTTAGAGAGAAACTGGAGACAAAAAAAGTGAAGTAATGCGAAGTAATTCCATGCAGCAGGAAGGTTTCACTTGTACGTGCTAGGCATTAGGATTGTATTTACATTATCCATTGGGTTTGTTGTGTATTGATACATGAACGGACTAATTAACCAGTTACCAAAAAGATGGTCTTTCAGATCAATTTAATTGTATGTTGCATCTTAGAGTACCTCAGAGATTTAGTTTTCAATTATTCAGATACAGACAGTGAATCCACCATTTGACACGACTGTATTTGCTTTCAGTATTCACCTCCATGTTGTAGGCATAATTTACTTTGAAAATAATCATATCTCCTAGAATTCCTTGAAAACAAATACTAAAATATAATTTGCTCTCGTATCCCTGTTGGGATTTGCAAATCACTGCTCTTAATACGAAGAATTCCAATATAAATTTACTTTTATTATTCACAGTCAAGTTATTGATACTTTGAAAATAATAATATATGCTAAGTATTTCACATATTTCTAAGTTTTTAAAAAGGTTATGATTCAAAAATACTTTAATGCTCATCTTTGGTACTTGTGCTGACATATACTTCATAGTGTGCTTTGAATAATTCTTTATTAAATATTCAAGCTAACAGATGATTTTATTGGACAAGGAAATCTCGTGCAAATCTTAACATACTTCACATTAAAACAGAATACTGTCAGTGGCAGAGTATTCACCTGGTATATTTAATGAGCACCTGTTGATATCAAAGTTCCAACCAAACTCTTCAGTAACCATATAAAAAGTTGGACATCCATTGGGTGGAATTGAGAGGCACTTTAATGAATAGTGAAGAATCCAGTTTCTCATGAAGTGTAGTGAAGAGATAGTGTGAATTTGAACCCTGGTACAAAAAATAAGAAAAAATTTGGTCAAATAATCTTATTAATGAACATAAAGCAATGTTTTGTTGTTATCCACAGCATATGCCCCCACATCACAAAGCAGTAAACACTGATGGGTCAGCAAGTCAGCTCACCCTCTACACATCCCCTTCTCTGCCTAACATTTCCCTGGGGCTCCCAGCAACGGTCACAGGATCCAACTCACAAATCAATGTAAGTAGACAATGTCTATTTATGGCACCATATATCCTTTTAAGTGAACTGAATTGAATAAAAATGAGATTTCTTTAGATTTGTATCTTTTATTTTAATTGACTTTCTACTAGTGGGTGTTAATGAATTAGCCAGCAATAAAAAAATAACATTTCAAGGGAAGAAAAACTGGCTTTATTATTTTTGCCTTGAGATTCATTCCACTTATTCACTCCTAAATGTGCTTTTTAGTCAGGTCATCACATGGTATTGTCTCATACTTCATTCCATTAGAGGCAATGAAATCTATTTCAAAGATGGAATAAAACACATTGATATGATTAGAGCAACTGACTGGGAATGAACTTTGAAGGAATTGTGTTTCAAAAGTACAGCTGTCCATTGATTTTTGACATAAAGCTGGTTCCACGAGCTATAGGCCCATATGTAGGTTCGTCCCAATAATGTACTCTTATGGAATCGCCAAGAACAGTTGAAAACTGAATCTACTTTCTAGTACTCCAGTACAATAAATTGTATGACAGTTGAAAGTATTTCCCTTTGTATTCAAAATGTATTTGCAAGACTAATACTCATAATCAAGAACCTTCACTGAGCAGATCTGCATATGAAGCTACAGAATGTACAGAGATCCTTCAATTGCTGATTTTTTTTTTAAATGTAAGATCTACCCAAGTGAAGGTAACTGCAGTCATAAGCTTATTCTCATAGTTAACATTCAGGCCATTCTTCTGCTGGTGGAGCGTATATACTGAGTATTAATGCGGCCATGATTAATTTTGAAAATTTGTAGCTCCTGTTTTGATTTTTGTTTGCTTTCTACAAACAAAGCTGAATGCAGTGAAACTGATAAATATTTCTTTGAATTAGTAGATTGAAGGAAACACATTTTTTTCAAAACTACATTTTTATTTTGTTAATGTCATTCTTTTCTCGTTATAGCCCTCACAAAAGATATCAGCCCAGCAAGAAGCAGAGCGACAGGCTATTCAGTCTTTGCGTCAAGGTGGTGCCTTAACAGGGAAGTTTATGAGTACCACTTCACTCCCATCCTGCTTGCCAACAACAGCAATTGAAGGAGAAGCTAATACTCACAGTCACCCCTCCCTTCTACAACATGTGCTGCTACTGGAACAGGCTCGACAACAAAATGCTTTAATAGCTGGTGAATAGTTTTATTTGAAAACAAAACAAAATCCATGGAGAGACTGTTTGTAGTCTGATAATGTTGTCTAGATTTGTGAGTAATGTATGAGAGCAGCTAAGTTGTGTTAAGGTATGGACAAAATATTCATACATTAAAGTGTGGACAAAACAGAATATTCTGAGAACCTCTGGGATGAACAATTGATTTTATGGGGAAGGTTGATGACGATTTATTACTAAGTATTTATATTGATACCTTTCTTTTGTTCTAAATGAAGTATGTATTATATAAGTCCCCATGAGGTTATTCCTTAGTAGGAGCTGAATTAGGCTATTCGGCTCATTGAGTCAGCTCTGCCATTCCATTATGGCTAATTTTTCTTTCCCCCTCAAACGTATTCTCCTGCCTTCTCCCCGTAACCTTTGACCCCCTTACTAATCAAGAACCTATCAGCTTCCACTTTAAATATATCCAATGACTTGGCCTCCACAATCGTCTGTGGCAATGAATTCCACAGATTCACTATTCTCTGGCTTAAAGGAACTTCTCCTCATCTCTTTTCTTCTATTCTGAGTCTGTGCCATCTGATTAGACTCTCCTACTAGTGGAAATTGTTCATTATGGAAGCATTAGACTTCCTTGATTTGACCTGTTCTTTCAAAAGACTCAAGAAAAAATGATGCAAGGCAGCTTTGAGCTGATGAATGTCACCCAATACAAGGTGCAGGAGCAGTAGGGGTTTAAAAAAAAAAGGACAAAGAGGGAACAGGAGTAATAACGAACAGATTTGTTTTTTGACTGGAGGTACTGTGCAATGGTTTCCCCGTTCATCAATAGTAGCACCAGTCCTTGTGAGGTATATTAATGACTATAATTTGGCTGAATAGGACCCTATTTCCGAATTTGTAACAGTACACCGTTTGAAAGAGTTGTGAAATGCAAGGACAATAACTGCAAATATCATGGGGAAATAAGCAGATGAAATTTAAAAGAGAAAATGCCAAGTATTACATTTTGAAAGGAAAAACAAATAAAAGCAAAATAAACTTTAATGTATACAATAAAATATTCTAAAAGAATATACAAACAGAGGGATCAGGGGAATTTGGGCAGAGATTATTGAATGTGCCAGGGCAAGATCTTGGGCTATACAAACCAAGGCACTTGACCACTGGAATAAGGAAGTCATGATGAACCCTTATGAAACATAACTCAAGTATTATGTCCAATTCCAGGTAGCACAATTTAAGAAAGAAGTGAAGTTAATGGAAAGAAGAAACAGAAAAGATTTTCAAGAATGTTGCCAGGAATTAGAGACTTAAGTTGTTAGGTCGACTGGAAAAGCTAGAGTTGTTTTCTTTAGAGCAGGGAAAGTTGAGAGGGAATCTCACAGAGCTGTTTTAAAATGGTGAAAGTATTGACAAGTTAGTTAGAGGGAAGCTGTTGCTATCAATGCAGGAGTCAAGAAACAACTGACAAAGTAATTGGCTAAAGAACCAAAAGTGGCATGAGGTAAACTTTTTTATGCAAGGAGTGAGTAGATTTGTATCGTAGGGACTAGTAGTGGAGGTAGATTCATTATGATACTTAAAGAGAACCGGATGTGTTCCTGAAAGAAAAGAAAATTATAAGAAAAATGAAAATTGGCTGGGAGAACTGGATCAGCTTAACTGCTCTGAAACTGTGACATAAATCCTATTGATTCCAAATACAGGTACAGTGAAATTTGAGTGTATGTTGTCCTTACTAAGGGTATTTGAAATACAGATCTTCAAATTTTTACATTGTAGATGCATGCCATTCCATTTTTCAATTTCTGTGAGGACTTGCAGAAAGGTAGTGTTACCAAATGTAATATGAATTTTAATTGGCTTCCTCTGTGGTTGAAATCCTTCATTAGTTATTTTGACAGTTACCACTGACATAAATGTTGTACTTTTTGTGGATGTCCAACTATTAATCTGCTGGTAAGTATTTTGATACAAAATGATGAAGTCCTGCAAAGAAAAAGACACCTTGGGCAAAATAAACTCCTCTAATTAAAACCTAAAAAAAATGCCAACTGGTAAAACCGTGGAAAAATTTTTGATCTTAGCAAAATTAGCATGCATATTTGAGGGGGAAAAAACAGAGAATGTTGGAAACACTCTGGTCAGATCACATATGTGGAAAGATTACCTTAAATATTAATTCTATCATTTTTGAGCAATATATATATATTAAAATTTCAGATGTCTAATATCTACAGTTTTTCCAATTTCTGAAGGCTTTGAAAATGTCCCTTTTCAAAATCTATTAAAAATCAATTAATCAACTGTATTTCAAAATGTAATCAAATATTAAATTATTCAAATATGTTTAAAATATTTTAAATGAGAAATAAATAATTTTAAACATTATTTTTAAAATGTAAATAATCTTTTTCTTTGCAGCTAACGGCTATTCTATTAATTGGTTTGCTGTTCCTGTACAACTCTAAACCTGTAGTAAGTTCAATAGGCAGATACTCAGCATGACTAATGGGAAGTTAAAGCAAGCTCATGTTCAATTGCAGAGCTCCTTGTGGAGTTTTAAGACTTAAGTTCACTTCATCTTCACTCCATCCTCAAAAAGCTGGATTTTCTGGTGGCCAACCATTTTAATTGCAATCCCCATTCCCATTCCAACGTGTCAGTCCATGACCTCCTTTTTTGCCATGATGAGGTCACTCAGCTTGGAGAAGCAACACCTCATATTCCATCTAAGTAGCTTCCAACTTAATGGCATGTACATTGAGTTCTTCAACTTCCAGTAATTTTTCCCCTCACCTTCCTTCTTCTTCAATTCCCTACTCTGGCTCCCTGCTTACCTCTTCTCCTCACCTGCCTATCACCTCCCCCTGGTGCCCCCCTCCTTCCATTTCTCTCATGGTCCACTCTCCTCTCCTATCAGATTCCTCCTTCTTCAGCCCTAACCTTTTCCACCTATCACCTCACAGCTTCTTACTTTATTCCTCCCTCCCCCATCCACCTGGTTTCACCTGTCACCTTCTAGTTTGTTCTCTCCCCACCTTCTTATTCTGACATCTAGCCCGTTCCTTTCCAGTCCTGATGAAGGGTCTTAGCCTGAAACATTGACTGTCTATGCCTCTCCATAAAAGCTGCCTGACCTGCTGTACTCCTCCAGAATTTTGCATGTGTTGCTTTGAAGAATGGTAGATGGAATTTAATACAGGTAAGTGTGAGGAGTTGCACTTTGGGAGGACAAACCAGTGGAGGACTTACACAGTGCACTGAGAAATACATTAGAACAAAGGGATCTGGGAATACAGATCTGTAATTCCTTGAGAGTGTCGTAACAGGTAAATAGGGTTGTAAAGAGAGTTTCATAAGTCAGAGTATTGAGGATAGGAGTTGGGATGTTATGTTGAAATTGTATGAGACTAGGCAGAATAACAGTTCGGCATGGACTAAATGAGCCAAAGGGCCTGTTGCATAACTGCAGTGCTCTACTATATGATTCTGAGAATCTACTGAAGGATGGGAACAAAATTGTGGAATTGCCAGCATTTCACAGCAAGTTCCAGCCTAATTCAGTCAGGAAAAATCTAAAACAAAAGCTTGTAGACATCTCATACCCTTTATTAATGAATAAACATATATCAGTAAGAAAAAAAATGAACTTTATAGTTTTTGTTGAAAGGTCAGCTTTCTCTTTTAAGCCCAGAATTGTGTTTCTATATTGTTCTTTACAAATACCAGAACGTTCAAGGAGAAATAATCATCAAACATCATCAATTCCCATGTATTAATCAAATACACAACTCACTATCACAATATTTTATCAAATAGGTGCACTGTCCATTTTATCTTTCATGTTTCAATATGATAACTCTATGGGACTGAGGAACTGTATGTATAGAAGAAAGTATAAATAATAACCATAACCTTTTAGTTATATGGGCAACATTTGGGCTTTATTGAAATGAGGATTCCTCCTTCAGGTAATATTATAACTGCTCTATAACTATCACTTGACTCATGCTGTTACACCTACTGAAGTACACAACATATAAGTATGAAATTTAACACACAAATATTAAGAAATATTATTTATGATTCATATTTTAGGTTACTGCCTTCCTGTTATTAACATTGCAAAAGGATTGATTCTGTGAAACTAAAAGTGATTACATAAACCTCACAGTGATAAATAGATGAAATATTACAAAACTGGTCATGGAAAATGTTCAAATTTGAAGTATTGTAGCATACGAATAACAATGTTCCTGTTATTTATCTTAGTGCCACTGCATGCTCAGTCACCATTGGTAACGGGTGAGAGAGTTTCAACTAGTCTTCGGACAGTGAACAAGTTGCCTCGACACCGCCCACTCAGTCGAACTCAGTCAGCTCCTCTACCCCAGAGTCCCCAGGCCTTACAGCAACTGGTAATGCAGCAACAACACCAACAGTTTTTGGAGAAACAGAAACAGTACCAACAACAACTGCAGCTTAAGGTGCGAAAAAGAGTTAAACTTGAAGGGACGGCATTTCAAATTTTGAATCTACAATTTACAGTAAATGACATGTTTCATGATTAGATCTTATTTTTCAGGCAAACATTTGGATGCTTTACCATAATATGACAAAAGATTGCAGTTGCCAACCTTCTGAAAAGTCATCCAGTTAGACACATGTCTCTGTTCTTTCCCATTAGCTGTGCAGGGAATGACCTCTGAACAGCCATGAAATGTTCAACACTAAATATGGCTTTTGGTGCATTGGGGCATTGTAATGGGTACATTTGCCTGTGATTGGTGTTCATGGCTTCATTTTTTCTCCATGCATTTTTTTCTGGAATCTAATTCTCTGACAAATTGAAAGATTAACACAGCTTAAGAGTGCTAAAATTGTATTCCTGTTTATACTATTATTAACCTTAAGTTTATGAGCTACTCATTTCCATTTTGTTGACCAGTACAAATAATATTTTACCTGATGCATCAATAACTACGGGAACAAATTTAAGGTGATTGGCAAAAAAGCAAAAGGTAACTTGTGAAGTCTTGTGGTTTTGGCATATCAAATAGTTTTAATCTGTAGCACCATGTACTCAATAATATAATTAGATTTGGCATTCAAAAGTGAATTGGATGATTACTTGAAGGAATATGCAGAGAGCAAGGATTAGGGGACTGTGACTAATTACTGGTATGAGCATGATGGGACAAGTACTAATGAGCTGCTTCCCTGTTCTTCACTTGCAAAGAAAAACTCTTGCTTTATTTCATTTTATGGTTGACTTTTTCACAGATGCTTTCCAAGTCAAATGAACAACCTCGGCAGCCTCCAAGTCATCCTGAGGAAACAGAAGAAGAACTGTGTGAGCAACAAGACATGCAAGAGGATCAGCCAGCACCAAGAAGTGGCGGCATTAATACTGGAGGAAATGAAGCAGCTGATGAAAATCCTGTACAGGTTGCAATGCAAGTGAAGGATGAGCCACCAGATAGTGAAGAGGAAGATCAATTAGAAGATCAGAAAGAAGTTGAGGAGCAATCTTTGCAATTTAATCAGGTAATTCCAATGCTTTAGTTTTCATTTCATATTCATTCACTGCATAATTCTTAAGTCAATACCTCATAAACCTCATATTATTTAGGTTAGTTTTTGTGGGAGGAAACAAGATTGATTATTTTATTTTTGAAAGTTTAAATGTTTTTTAAAATCAAGAAAGATGCCATTCTTGCTGGGAATGTCAGTCTGATTTGAAGAGTGAAAATAAAGATTTTAAATATCAATATATACAATTGTGTTATCTTGATTTACGAGTTTTATTGGACGAAGTGTGAGAAATATTTCATTCACATGCCTTTTTAACTTGTATACCCATTCATGGTAGAGTTAAGATTAATATAATAACAACAGCATGCCCAATGTAAAGTTAAGGATTTATTTTTCTGTGTTAAATTCCCCAGTAGAGCAATGCAGGTGCAAAATGAAAGTTACAGAAAAGCAAGAAAGGTGTATGGAATACAGAATTGATTTGACATTTTGGACCAAGTCTTTCAAGGATCCACCAACCATTGCTACCATAACATTCATCACTTGTTGAACGACAAGCAAATGGGCAAGGTCCTAATTTGTCCATCTTTTATTTCACTTTCCATTAATTTAGCTGAGTTCAGGGAATCTCCTGGACCTTGCTGCTGTTACCGTCAATCCAAGCAGTGCCAGCCTGAATTGGTGCACCTCGACTTATGAATGCAGGGGCACGTCCATGCCAGGCCTAGTCCTGAATGCCCTATAATTGGCCATAAAACTGGAGCTTACCTGAGACCACAGTTGGTCTGTGACTATTTGAGAACATGAGGGGGTTATGACTTTCAGAGTCACCTCCAGGGTGACCTTAATAAACCTTAAGGGTTTATTAAACTAATACACCGATTCTTTTGGTGAAAATCTTGTATTTCTTCTCCTTTTCTGTGGTAGGAATTTCAATGGGCACAAGTCACTTGAAGTTCCTTTCCCAAAAGGTAATAAGCAAAACAAGATTTTCAACAATCACTTTTATATTAACTGGTGTATTATATCAAGCAGCAAACTTAGTGTAATAGATACTACAGACCTGACATGAAGATTGATTAGACAGTCATACAGGGTGGTGGTTTAGAGCTGCATTTTTCACTAATTCCTGGTGAAACTTCCCAGCCATGTTCAGGGATAGAACTATACATATTTAGTCAAGAAGATTCTATATTGAGCAGAAAATTGCTGACCAGCTATCCCCTGAAATGGGAGATAAGGCTGGGTTAAGCAACAATACAATGACAGAGGGAGAGAGAAATGGCTTGAAGATTCAGTTACGTGTTATATTTAGCTGTGGGCCTTCCACAGAGAAGCTGTGTGATTAAAACAGCATCCTAGCAGCGCACTGCAGAGGGTTTGAGGAAATCATATATGCACGTTCCTGACATGGAAATCACATCAGGATTTCAAGGGTGACTCAAAACAGGAATACAGCATTACCCGAGGACACAACAAACTATTAATGTTTTAAATTTATTTTGGCTGACTGCCACCATGAGTCGTGATTGTTCCAAAAATTGCAAAATATTATTATGTATTTACAGCATGGAGAACAAAGAGATTTCTCCTGACTTCCTTTTTGGATCTATTACAATTATAATTTAAATTTATCACCCCTAACTCTAATTATGTCAGCAACTGAAAACATCTGTCATATCGGGCCTTTTTGAAAGGTATAACTTATCAGTTCTCATTTGTCGTTCTAGTAAGCCTTGTGTGTGTCCATTCTCTCTGTGTTTCTAATGATTGTTAGCTCTAGCAAAAGTGAATGAAAAATTGAATGTATTAGCTCATTGCAATCATAATTCGGTTAGCACAAAGAGTTATCATGATTTAAACACAAAACCGTTTCCATGAGTAAAATGTTTATCAGTGCTAAAACAAAACGACTTGTTTAGCCTTCAACCGTTTAGCCTGTCAGTTAATTTCATTTGACATAATGTAATCTATCTGGAAGTTGCAAAAGTAAATGAAATGTAACCACAATTGCAAACTCAGATCATCTTCCAAAAGAAAATCAATTTTGTTGCAGTGTGGTATTAGATGAAAATATTTATTTATTTATTTGACATTTTTCCAATATAACTTTTGAGGATTGGATTCTTTAGTGGCGGAGAGATGTGGCAGGAGAGCATTGCTTAAAACATTTCCTTTGAATTATTTTGATACAGTATGAAGCAGTGTTTAAAATTGGATGTCTGGAGTTGATTATGAGATGATTTCACTGGGTAACAAAATAACTACCATTGGTTTTCCAAAATACAGAACAAGATATTTTTGAGCAAAGTTCAAGCAGATGCAGCATTTTATTCAGTGCAATCATTTCTATATGTGCAATATGCAAGCAAATTTAATTGATTTTATTATGTTTAATAGTTTAAGTTTTACATTTGATAGTCTATTTCTTATTGGAAGATTGCACATCTATGAGAGAAACAGGATAGAAAAGTGTATTGATGTTGAGCTAGGATGAATTCTATAGAGCATAAGATGTAAGAGTAGGAAGAGACCACCCAGCCCTGCAAGTCTGTTCCACCATTTATTAAGCTCATTGCTAATCTGATCTTAGTCTCCACGCTAACTTCCTTCTTGATCCCAAAAATCTGTCTACCTTGGCTGATACTCAATGACTGAACCTGTGCAGCACCCACAGGTAGAGAATTTCAGATTTGTGAATTGGCAACCCCTTCGTCTAAAATTATGCTCCTTAAGTTCCAGCTTGCTTTAAAAGGCAATACATTCTTATCCATCCTGTCAAGTCCATTCAGAATCTAGTACATTTCAAAAAGATCACTGGTATTATTCTGAATTCTAGTGATTTTTGGGTCTGTAAGGCAATCCCATCTTCTTGGTTCATTTTTTTTAATTGCTTCCGCTTCAAGAATTTCTCGATATTGCCCCTAGGAAAGCGTATCTACAGTATGTTCCAAATTATTATCATCACCTGTGTTCCTGATGCCAAAATCACATCATTCACACATATGTACCCAGTCACATTTCCTGGTTAGTATGATTTGATCCAGAAATGGTACCAAATGTGATTTTTACAGATAAAATATTTGTATAATGTTGAAAATTTGATTTCTCGGAGACCCAGTATATTGGAACAAATTGAATTTGTATTCATAGTGATGCAAGATTTATGTATGGATCTTAATAAGTGCTTTGTCACCTTTTTCTTTACAAGAACAATGCAGAGTTGTTGAAGTGCAGAGTAATGGACAGAATTAAAGTAGTGAATGAAAATGTTAAGAGACATAGTACGCTTGAAAATGGATAAATTATTAAGAACGCAAACACGAGGAATTCTGCAGATGCTGGAAATTCAAGCAACACACATCAAAGTTGCTGGTGAACGCAGCAGCTGGCTCCATCCCTCCCCCTCCTGTCTTCTCCAATCATTTTGGATCTCCCCTCCCCCTCCCACTTTCAAATCTCTTACTAGCTCTTCCTTCAGTTAGTCCTGATGAAGGGTCTCGGCCCGAAACGTCGACTGTACCTCTACCTAGAGATGCTGCCTGGCCTGCTGCGTTCACCAGCAACTTTGATAAATTATTAAGCAAGTATCTTTGAAATCTTGGATGAAATTTGCCTCCATCTATCATGAGAAAGGAAGAAAGGAAATAACAGGGGCTTGGAATTTCTTTTTCCAATCCTCTAGCTATAGTTATGGTACTGGAGGACTATAAGGCTGTAAATGTGCTATCTATGTTCAGCAATGGAGCCAGAGATAGATTGTATAACTGTGGGCCAACCAGTTAGCCTAATATTATAAGTGGGCAGTTCTGAAAGACTGTACAAGTCAAAGTAAAATGGAGGGGGGAAGGAAATGTCTAACAACCTTTATTAACAAGCCTAAGGAGGTTCAGTGAGGTTAATGTTTTCAATAGTCTGGTAAATTTCAGTGAGGTTTTTGAGGAGGTCTCACATGGCAGATTGTCAGAAAAGTAAAAGTCCATATTTTCCAAGGGAGACTGGCAAGTAGATCCAGAATTGTTTCAATGACATGGAGCAAAAGGCAATTGTCAGCAGGTGCTATGATGACTGGAAATCAATAGGGGGATTTTCAAGGGCTGAGTAACAGATTGTTAAAAGACCATTCAGTTAATTTTAAATGTGAGGACCATGTTTAGTCGTTGTAGATGGCACAAAAATATGAATGTAATTGATAATAAGAAAGAAAGCTACAGATTGCAGGAAGATATCTAAAGTGTATGTTGCAACTTAATTTCCTTCTAGAGAATTTGGGTAGTACATTTTGGGGAGAGCAAATGAAGCACAGGAATGTATTGTGAGTAATAGGATGCTGAAAGGTTAAAGAAACTGGATGTCCTTAGACTGCGAATCTATAGATGCTAGAATGCAGTAGAATGGATGAATAAGGTGGTTAAGGTAAGAATGATATATTACATCGTTTGATGTGAAAGCTTGTTATTGGAAGGATGTGGTAGCATGAGCAAATAACTTTAAATTCCTTGGCATTATCATATCAGAGGGTCTGTCCTGTGACCAGCACGTAAGTGCCTTTACAAAGAAGGCACAACAGCACCTCTACTTTCTTAAAAGTCTGCGCAAATTCAGCATGTCATCTAAAACTTTGACGCACTTCTATAAGTGCGCAGTGGAGAGTATCCTGACTGATTGCATCATGGCCTGATATGGAAACACCAATGCCCTTGAACAGAAAAGCTTTTGAAAAGTGGTGGATACAGCTCAGTCCATCACAGGCAAAGTCCTCCCCACCAAAGAGTATATCTACAAGGAGGACTGCCACAAGAAAGCAGCATCCATCATTACGTACCCCCACCATCCAGGCCATGCTGTCTTCTGGCTGTTGCCATCGGGAAAGAAGTACAGGAGCCATAGGTCCCACACCACAAGGTTCAGAAACAGTTATTACCCTTCAATCATCAGGGTCCTGAAACAGTATGGATAGCTTCATTCCCCTCAGCTCTGAACTGATTCCACAACCCTTCAAGGACTTTCAATTTCAAGGTTTCTACAACTCATGTTCTCAGTATTATTTATTTATTTACCTAGTTTTTTGTATTTGCACGGTTTATCTTCTGTTGCACATTGGTTGTTTTTTAGTCTTTGTTCGTGCATAGTTTTTCATTGCTTTTTTATTTCTTTGTTATACTATAAATGCCTGCAATAAAATGAATCTCAAGGTAGTATATGTTGATATTTTGATAATAAAATTCTCTTTCAATTTTGAACTTTTGAGTTAGAAAACCTGATAAGTGATATTTGGCACAGGCAAGTGCAGGTAATGACCATCTCAACAAGAGTCCAATTACACCTCCCTCCACTGTGCACCTTCACTATACATGCCTTTATTTCTTCATTGTTTAAGATGTGAGCATCACTGGCAAGACCATCATACAAAATTGATCTTCGGAAGGAGGAAACTATGGCAGCCCTTCTGTTGAGGGTTTTCTCTCAATGGTTCTGGGTAGGGAATCCGTTAACCTCATCAATATTGAAACAGTGGCAATATATTTTAAGTCACTTTTCAACAGTGGCGTTGAAAGGAATAAATATTGAGGGTGGGTGAGATGCAAATCAAGCTGGCTACTTTCTCCTAAATGATGTTTAGCTTCTTCACTGTAGTTGGAGTTGCACTTGTCCAGGCAAGTGAGAAGTATTCTATCACTCCTTTGACTTGTGCTCTATAGAAAGTAGATAGGCTTCTGGGTATTAAGCAAGTCATTTGCTGCAAGATATTGGAGGATATCTGGTCTTGTGTGAACTGTAGCAGTTTAAGGAGATAGCTCAGCTTTCATAGTTTTTGGAAAATAGGAAAGTTCTCCTAGCTGCCAGAATTTAGCCTCACTCATGTACACTATGATCTGATTTACAACAGCACACTCCTTCAGCTTCAAGGAGTTGCTGCTACTAAATGAATAATTGTCACAATGATGGATGAGTGCCCCCAGTCAAAAGCAAAGGTCCTTGATCAGGCTAGGTGAAAAATGGTGTGTGCATAATAGTGCTTTTTATCCATGGGGATCATGGAGAACCACAGTGGCTAACAGCCAAATGCTTCTAATATGAGGTTACCAGGAAAGTATGTAAAAGAAGTTATACTGCATGACAATTTCCACTTTGGGAAAGCCTGCAATGGATGCAACTCTTCATGTCTGCTCTGCCTGCTGGGTTCAAGCATTAAGAGATGAAGTCTCCTTGAGTGTGCAGCTAAGGTGACCTTCTTAATACAGTATTGAACAAGAAACCATGAGATGGGCAGAGATCACCAACAGGAGTTTGGAATGATTCTAAGGAAGCTGAGTGTGTAATCATGATCATGACATCCGCTGGCAAGTAGTTCAGGCACACTTGAAGTTATGAAGACGAACGTATTTTCAATATTAACCAGCTAAGTTGTGTGGTTCTAGGGAAAAAGCATTTATAAAACCTATTGGTTCCCTGAGTAATTAAGAATGTGTTTTGCAGACCAGAAAGTCTCACTGGAGACAGATTTTGCATTTTGTTCTTCTGTTGACATCATTTTAGGGAAGTTTTATTCTGAAATAGAGCAAATAATCATAACAAAAAGTCAATGGTTGAATTTCCCCACAGTTGCTGAGGCAAGCAGAAATAGGTACAATGTTGCTGTTCTCTGAATGACGCTGATTTTCAACTGTATAGCAATACTTTATTTTAGTAGTTATACAACAGAATATGGAGGCAGTTGATCTAAAGCTAGGACGAAAGTACAGGTGCTTAAAGAATAGAGGAAAGGTCATGAACACTTAATCAGGGAGCCAAAGTAAAAGTATAAAATCTCGCTATGAAAGGGGATAAAAGAAATAAACTCTTCTATGGATGCACAAATAACAAAAAGAAAAATATAGGAGGAAATGAACAGCTAAAAACCAATGAATAAAGTTAACATACTGGTAATGGAAAATAGCAGAAATATTCAAAAACAAGTAATTTATCATTAAAGAAATTTGTAGTTGACTTGAGAATGTAATGTATTGAAATTGAAACTAAGAAAATAGGAAGATGATTAGAAGTTCCAAGTCTAGGGGAAGTAAAAGAAGGAAATTCAGAAGCACCACTTTATATGTACAATATATACAAAAGTTCCTTTGAAGAAACAAGACAGATAGCTAATGTTATCTTTGTATGCAAAAGAGAAGCGAGATAAAGACTTCTTGACTAGAGACCAGTCAATATAAAGTGCAATGGGTGGGACAGACCAGATTTAGGTCAAAGAATGAACAAATCATTAAATCATCATAATTGGTAAACTAATTAACACTGCCAGCAAAGTAATGTAGTTTCTCTTGAAGGACATGGAATTTGAAACTAGTCAAGTTTCTAATAAATGTGATGGGATTCTGGATAGGTCACATGTAAACTTTGAGGAACAGAATTCTAGCCCCATTATTAATCTTATCTTTAAACTTACCAATTTGCATAATAAAATGGTCAGTTGCAGGGGAAAAAATCCAAATTGCTGTTGCTTTCTTGAAATAAGTGTTTCCTAACTTATGCCTGGTTTTAATTTTTGAAGCAGTGTTTAATTTTTTTTCAACAGTTTTCAAAAGACAACCAGTCTTCAAAAAGAAAACTGTGTGCATGTATTCTCTCCACAGTAATCAAACCAAAGCATTGCCTTTCAGAATGCACCTGCCAGTTCATTGTGGGAGCCCACTTAAGAGATTTGCTTTGGGAACTGGGGAGGTAAATCTCTTCTATTGACACTTGCAAAACACTTTGTCAAGCAATGTAGCATCCATTGATATTTCACAGCCATCAAATCTAGTCAGATATTTCACCGCCATCAAATCTAGTCATTGGATGCAGGAAATTGATTCTATACCATTGTAAATACACAGGAGAAGACAGTAAATAAATGTTCATGTTATAATTGGTAGCATAGCAGTTAGCAGGACATTTTTACAGCTCAGGGTGATGGAGTTCAGAGTTCAATTCTGACGTCATCTATAAGGAGTCTATACCTCCTCCCCACGATTGTGTGGATTTCTTCTGGGTGCTCCCATTTCCTTCCACAGTCCAAAGCTGAATGGATCAGTAGGTTAATTGGTCATTATAAATTGTCCCATGATAAGGCTAGGGTTAAATTGGGAGTTGCTGGGTAGTGCAGCTTGAAGGGCCAATTCTGTGCTGTATCTTTAAATAAAAATAATTGACCCTCATTGAAATTGTTCATTTCTGAATTACAGAAAAAATGGTTTGTAATATTGAAAATTGCAGTGGATCAGTCAAGGATATACAACACACACAAAATGCTGGAGGAACTCAGCAGATCAGGCAGCATCTATGGAAAAGACGTTTCAGGCCATATACTTTTGGTTATGTCATAATAGCGAGTCTTGGCTGTAATGTTGAGAAAATAGAAGCAAAAGCTGCAAGTAAATATACATGTCTCCTTACAGTTTTGACTTAAGAAAAAAAATCGCCCTTGAAGTAAATAGATGCATGTTGTTTACTTTTAATTCCACAAATCTCTCCAGCTGAGGTAGTTTTTAGTGACCAGTACTTGTAAGAATTTATCACTTAATCTGATGGAATCCACTGGGTGTGCTTCATATATTTCCTTTTCCAATGGAGAATTGACTGTATTTAATACCTGATCAACCTGAGAATCTCCATTAAAGTGTGAAAATGTGTAATCTGAAGGACATTAGAGATGCGAACCGGTATTTAATTGTCTATAATTCTCGACTGAGAGTTGTACCTTCAACTGTGAGTACCCCAGTGAATGTTGAGGACCTGAGTTATAGGGAGGGATTGGGCAGACATTATTCATTGGAATATAAGAGACTGAGTGGTGACAAAGTTGATGTATATGAAATCATGAGATCAGGTGAATGCACCAATCTTTGTCCCCAGTGAAAAGGTATCAGAAACTAGAGATCATTGATTTAAGGTGTGAGGGGAAAGGTTTAAAAGAGACCAGTGGGAGCAGGTTCATGGATAGGAAAGGTTTAGAGGGACATGAGCTAAATCTGGGCAAGTAGGAGTAGTTTAGATGGGCGTGTTGGTCAGCATGAATGAGTTGGGCCAAAGTGCCTGCTTCCATGCTGTATGACTCTATGACTCTGAGAGGATGTATTGACCTTGGAGTGGTTAAAGCATCCATTCACCAAAATGGTAAACAAGAAATATCACATAGACAAGGTTATTTGCTCTGAAAGGTAAGGCATGTGTTTAAGTGACTGGAATATTTAATTCGACAGATAGCAAAATCATATCCTTCAGTGACTGGTTTTAAAAAAATTATATAAAGTCCTTCCTCAGCATGGTCAAGGTAATGTCAGGAAATATTTCTTCACAGATAGGTGATGGAAGTCTGGAGCTCCTCTAAAAACCTGTCAGGTCTATGTCAGTAGAAAACCTCAAACTGAGACTGGTAACTTTTTTGTTAGGTACAAGGACTAAAGGGTACAGAGAGCAGTTGGGTAAATGGAATTGTGATACTGATCAGTCATGTTCTAATTGAATAACTTGAGTGACTGAATGGGTACTCCTATCATTTGTTCAAAACTAAATCAACATTTCTTTAAATTTTCTCTGCAAGTGTAGTAAGAAATATATTATGCATCATCTTAAAAATCCTTGAGAATGTCACTGCAGGCTTATTAGAATTGGAAGTTTAATTATATATGCTGTACATTTGTAACCAGCAAAAGAGGTTTGCATCTAATCAAATTCAATTTGGTTCTAATTCTTTGAACCACCAGCAAGTTGAGGATCTTTTTAAATCTTTCTCCTGACTTGGAATGGAGCCTAAATTCCAGAACTGAAATGACATGTTTCTAAATAGCTGTAATTATTTGCATATTAAATGAAAAACTGCTGTCATACTTTGACCTGATGTTGAGATTGTTAATTTTTTGGAAGTCAAAAAAATAAAGATCATTAAATGATATTAATAGAAAACTGCTCTTTTGTAATTATACAGCTGTGTATGTTTGCCACACAAGTGAAAAGATACAGGGAAAAGAGTTAATTGGAGCAAATAAAATCCCATGCATCCTTAAGTATAATGTCAAGAAAGCTACATATATTCAGTAAGTGAGAAAATGAACAATCTCAAGTAACATTCTTTGGGTGGAATTCCCTTCTGTGTGGAAAGGCTGTCACTGCCTTTCCCTTCTATGTTGGTATGTAGGTCTAAGCAGTTTATATGGAACAGATGCTTTTTTGTTTTATTCTTTGCTGTCTGACATTGTCCTGTTGGCAATATTAAAATATTTTCAAAGTTAGCTTATAGTGTCTCCTAAGTAAACATATTGGATAAATAGACTGGGGAATTTTAAGATGTCTGTCACTGACTTTTGGCATTCTTCAAAAGACTTGGCCACAAACTCAATTTTTTTCCCAACATAATGAAAAAGGCAACTGATTTTTTTCATATGATATTTTGGCCTCCAACCTCTGAGTACAAAGGATCTAGTATTTACATCAAATGTCTTCCTTCAGAAACAGCGAATCATCTTTTCAGATTTCCTGCTTTTGACAGCAGCTAAAAAGGTTTATGATAAATGCTGATTTGCTTTAGGCATTTTCTGTGTGTTATAATGTTGCTCAATAGGTCTTCCTGCAGTAATTGGATTTAAGGCAGATTTAGGAAGGGATGAATTTTAAGGAAAAGGAGTTAGCAATCTGCTTTAGCCACAAATCTTTTTTTTAAATGCAAAACTTCCTACAAATAACGAGTAGGATAATATCTCATTCAGATTTGGTAAGTATCCAAACCTAACCTGTTTTATAGTCTAGTGAAAGGGTTAGAATGACCTCTTTCTGCATAAAGGTGCAGTCAGCCAAAAATTGCATAAATATTTTCTATATAAGGTAAACTCTAGCTCTTGACATGATTGTCAACAAAAGCTCTAAGCAGAATAAAGGAACAAAGACAAAATTTAAGGGGGGGGGTCGATGTTTGTTACTTATATTGTTTCCTTACCAGACAGAAATCTGACTGTCAGTCCAACCTTGGGTGCTACAGTAGCATAGCAGTTAATGCAACACTGTTACAGCTAGGCGTCGAAGTGCAGAGTTCAGTTCTGACGTCATCAGTAAGGAGTCTGTACGTCCTCAGGCATGGGTTTTCCTCAGGTGCGCTAGTTTCCTTCCACAGTCCAAAGACACACCAGTTAGTAGGTTAATTGCCCATTGTAAATTGTCCCTTGATTAAGTTGAGGTTAAATCAGGGTTGCTGGGCTTGAAGGGCTGGAAGGGCCTATTCTGTGCTGTATCTCAAAAAAAAAAATTAAGGTACCCTTCTGATAAACTGCATGATAGAAAGTATCAATTAAGTTATCTTATTTGAGTCTTAAACATCATTACAAGGGTTCAGTTAATGCTTAAATAAAATGATGCTTTGGTTTCCTAGGGATAAATGTGGAAACCCTAGTTTGATTAGTTTTTACTTACATGGCGCAAATAGCTTGCAATTATGAATCTTCTAACCTTGCTCTGACTTTTGGAAGAAGTTAAGTATTACAAAATCCCCAAAGAAAAGAATGTTCAATAGGTATAATAGTGTTCCTTGTCACTTATATTTGTACTAATACAACTGTTAAAGAGCAGCATCATTTCCACACCTTCATCTAGAGAAAATGGAAAATAATTTTGAGAGAAATAAAAACTATCATTATGGATTTATGTATCTGGGTTAAAACAAAACATGTAGGTCCAGATAATGGTGTTCTTTGAGAGAACGTTGATCTTTAAACATTAGGTAAGGATACCAATAACACAAGGTTATTTAATAAAGAAATAATTCAAAAGTTGTAAGATGTCAAGTGTGGAAAGAAAAGCAACTTTGAAAAATCCATATGTTTGTTGTTATAGTGAACCAGATGAAGAGAAAGGCCTGTTTTTTTTTCATTTCATCGACCCTGGAGAAAGTACTTTTTTTCTCTTAAAACTTTCAGTGATTTAATTTTTTTTTACTTGAACTATCTTTATTTGCATTTTTTATTGTAATAAAAAGTAAGTTCAGCGTTTTGTTTTCAATTTTTACAGCAGCAATTCTTGGACCAGCAGCGCATGCAAAAGCTTCATGTGTATCAGGCTTCTGTAGCTATGGGAAGCATGTCTGTGACGGACAGGCATCAACCACTCTGCAGAGCCCAGTCCTCTCCAGCAACTGCAAACTTAAAAAATCCTAGTACTGAGAAACCTGTCAAGCACCTTTTCACTACTGGTAAGGAAACCTCAGAAATAGCTTCAAGATCTCAAAGTAACATCTGCGCTAATGTGAATTAGTTAGAAGACAATAGACCTAGAAATTTGGTTGTGGGCCAGTTCCCACAAACTTAAAAAAAAAAACTGTAAACATTATCAAATTTGAAAACTGGATTGTTTTTGCACATTTTGTGAAATGAAACTTTGTAGTCATAGACCCAATCTGGACCTTGGAAGTGTCCAAGGGCAAGAAGGATATCAGGTTCAGATTCGAAGGTCACATGGTGATTACTTAATAGACAAATAAAGGGTTCGGGAGATGGGCATATCACAAGCTCACCAAGCTTATTGAAAGATTAGGGATGTCACTTAGCCGACTTAATGGGAAAAGGAGTGATTGAAGGGTCAGGATGAGGTGAAAAGGCAAAATCAGTAGATTGTGAGGTATGTCTTGAGCTAATTAGGGATTTGAGGGTGCTGATTAGTGGGTTGTAGGGAATTGGGCCTAGACCAATCAGAGGGTTGGAAGGAAATCAGTGAATGTTGTGATCAGCCTGGGCTAATCATTGGGGGAATGGTAGAAATTCGTGATTCGCCAGAGAAGTTGGTAGGTGAAATAAGTCAGGAGCTATTGTGGATGATGAAGACTGTTGAGTTGGGGAATTCAAGATTTTGATGTTGGTAACTGGTGAGTCAATGCATTAGCCTTGAGACAAGTTAGAAGGTAGCAGTGAGACCTATTTTCTGGTAGGTGGGCTTTTGCCACTGGTGGGATGGGGCTAGGAGGGAATTCCAAGGGATAATAGTTTGGTGTAGAAATTGAGTGGCAGTCAGAAAGTGGATGATGAATAACTTGTCCCATAAGTACCAAATAATTGTTGCTTCAAGGACTTCTTGATCTAATTTTTCACACCTCTTCTTGGAATGCTGGAAAAGGAGCATGATATAAATGAAGAATCATTTCTCCCTTGTGAGTGTGACTTGATGGCAAGTGTCTAGTTGAATTTCTGGGGCGATGTGAAAGGACAGAAAAATTCATTATTGAACAGCATTTGTAAATTGCTCAGGACCAATGTAGTACTGTATGACCTAATTTCTAGGTGATTCTTTGGAAGAATTTATTGGGAGCAAGTATATGAAAAATAAACCATTCAAATGTTAGGGATTTATATTAATGTAAATGATTGAGATATCAGACTTGCAGCTGCTTTTCTTTGAATTTCTTGAAATGTAGCAGAATTGACCCTCAAAGTACCTAACAAGTGGAATTGTAATTAGACTTTGCATTTAAATGATGATATTGATCACAATGTATGGAATTACCAATCAAAGATGAAAGCAACTTGCTTCAGTTACAGAATAACCCTCTAATAATAACATTATCTGTCGGCAGCAATCTAAATAAAGCTATCAGCTGCTAATTTTTTTCTAATTGTATTCATGTGTTTTAGAAGCATTATCACTGTTCATGCAAGTTCTGTTGAATGGAAATAATTCACTTTGTTGTGTTACCCATTCTTGTCTTTGATTATTTTGTTTCTAATTTCTTTGGTCAGATTATGCTATGATTACTTGGAACATTCCAACACAATTTTCTTCCTACTACTTCATGAATCTTTTCTGGACATTGTCAATGACAGTTTATGGTTGTGTACAATTTTGTTGTAATTAAGTATTTCATTTCATGATGAAAATGAAAGATTTTGATGTCTGCCAAGGCTGGATGTTGCATTACATACATAGCATTGCCACACAAGTTGTGAAAGCATGTGTCCTTCATATCTTAACAGAGAAAAAAAAAAATGTCCCATGTGTTACGCTGGGAAGGCTGCTGGTGATTATTCCCAACGGTGAAAGATGACTGATGAGCAATGGGTGTGGTGACAATATCTACAAGGCGAATTTATTTGCACGAATAATGCACATTGGTTAAGTTTAGTGCATCAAAACTCCGTCGCATCTTACCAATGTCTTGATGGTTTTCATAAAATCTTCTCTCACCTAAGTATGACCATAGACCAATCCTTCATCTTAATATCACATGTTCTATTTAATAAGAGAAGTTAATCAAAAGCAGTTTCTGTACCAATATTCCAAATTTACATTTATATCATGCCTTGAATGTAGTAAGACATCCCATATGCATAGATTATATAATCACAACAATATTGACACCGAGGCAAAAGATAAGGTATTGTTAGAGAAACCGTGATCAAGGGGGTGGAATTTAATGAGAAAGGCGGAGAGATTAGGAAAGAGGTCTCAGAACTTGGGGTCCAGGCGCAATTGATGGGGTGAAAGGAGTCCGAAATCCATAGAAGTTGTGAATTGCATGGATACAGAGTTCACAGAACTCTTGGACTAGAATTGCTTGCAGATGAGCTTAATGATCTTCAATGATTCATTTTAATAAATGACAGCAGTTTTTTAAATTCATATTCAAATTCTTTATGAATATGGTTACTTTGTATATTACTACTCAAATAGTCATGAAACCTGCTTTCCTTTAGTACATGATGGAAAATCCTATCAGGTTCTCATCATAGATGAGTAAGGAACAGACAAATGAAACAAATGCAACAGTGTGCATCCAATTCGAATTGTTTGGTGTGGTGGTTGGGTGGTTAAAATGGCTGCATTTGGCCTTTCACTAATTTATTAAGTTGAAGTGTCCGCCAAAGATTAACGGGGACTTTGTGTGTACAAATTGGAGCAGCCTGTAACAGAATTTGAAATGAATTGTCAATGACCTAGCCAGTACTTAACCTACCAGTGAGGTTAAATGAGTTCGTTCTCAGTGCCTCTGAAGCAATATAAAAATAGAAGCAATTCATCAAAGGATCTGTTAAGTGGTACTGTTGGATTGCAGAATGACAAATCGGGAATTGCAACTTTCTGATTTTGTTTTTGTCTTCGCCCCTGAGCTCTTTCTACTTTGGGTCTACCAATATTTTTGTTTTGGATTGAGGGAAAGCTTTGAGTAAGAAAGCTAACAGGATTCTCATAGCCTGTTTAAAGGGCAGCTGTAAAAGGATGAAAAACAAATTAAAGGGATTTCTTGAAGGAGGCCATGTCCTGTATATTAAATGGCTAAGCCAAGAGTTAGTTTCCTTTGTCTGTGTGAAGAGTAGCACATCAAAAAGCACACTTCTACTTGCACTCTTACAGAACCTGGTGAACCAGGGGCTATATTTTGCTGTACTACCTGTTAGTATTCCCGCAACCCTTTACTTAAGTAGCATCTTCCCACATAAGGAAGGATATGTGGTTTTGGTAAGGAGCCTTAGTGACTTTGAAGAAGGCATCTTCTTGTCTGTCTGTCTACTGTATAAACCTGCATTAACCAGGTCAGTGTTGCTCTTTTTGTCCTACTAATCTTAATTGTCAATGGAATAACGGTTGGCAGTTTTGAGTAGCAATTGTTTTCCCTCCTCTCCATGAATTTATTAACTGCAGACAGATCTCACAGCTGGGACAATAGACAGCATTTACAGTATGAATTGGGAGTACTACCACTGTTAATGACCAACTAATCCCTTATTGCAGTATTAGGATTGTGCAGTGTATCCACGTTTCTATCATCATCATTTTATCCTGGATGCTCAAGCATTTCTGTATTTGAACAATCCATCAATATACCAAGATAGTTACATGAGGTCATTTTTACATAAAGGCTTGTACATCCCTCTGAATAGCCCAGGTATAATTCATAACAGTAACAGGTATGAACTGCTTATGTCTCAGTCTTAAAATCCTGCACAAAGCCCCATCAGGATTAACACTGGGGTAGACCTTGTGCTACTATGTTAGCTCTTATTACCAGGACTTGCCTCGAGATCCCAGCAGAAATCCTGGTTTCCAGCCCTTGGCATCCACCACTGATTTCTATCGCTGTCCTTGTGTTTCAGTGCCAATCGACTACTTGTGGAACCCGAAACAACAGCATGAGCTTACACAGACTGCTAGCTCTTGGGTTGTAAAACCTACCTATTGAGCATGTGTCAGGTTAAACCTACTGAAGCCATTGTGGTCCCCACTAGGGGAAATAGGCTGCCAGAAGAAAATTGAGGAGTTAAAGAGTTGTGCATTGGACTATATTCAGTGTTTGAGATTGATTTTTAGTCTGTGAAATGTGTTTTCATAGTTTTAAATCTAAAATAATAGTTAAGTGTTTTATATCTTTAACACATGTCTCAATTGTTGCTGTATGGTTGTGTCAAAGGTCATACATAGCTTTGATAGACCATGAGTGCAAAGACTCATTGATTGTGAAAGTGGTTCAGATAGCCCACTTATGCAGAGTCAGCTTCTGTGCTGTACTGTACTGGGTTATGTCAAAGTGTGTTTTGGAAGACTGCAATAAACAAGATGACTAAGTGTTTACCAATTTAGGAGCATTGCAAGCTCTGTGCTATAGCAGGTAATAATGCCAATAATTCAATATGCAGCTAAAATTTGTGAAACTTGCATACTTGCCAAGGTGAAAATAATTTGGATATTCCCTCATCAGAAACCCAACATCAACGTCCTAGTTAGCATAGCTTTTTCCAGGCCTTAACTACCCAGGATATCCTTGCCATCTGGATAAGAGCTGATATGTTTTGTAATCTTTCACAATAAATGTAGTCTTGTTCTGGAGAAAGAAAACACGAGTTGGTGTGTAGCTGTTGAAATGTCAAGTAGAGTTACAAGAGTTTAGCCACAGACTCCCAGCAAGCTGGAAAAGAAGCAAAATTAAATGAGGTAGGCAAGGTAATGAAATTAAAGCTGTATCTTAAGTGTGTTGTGTGGAAATAATTCCTGAATGCGCAAATAATAGGATGTGAAAAGAAAATACTTATTAATGTGTGTTAGGAATAAAGCAAACGTGATTTTTTTTCTGAAAGATACATTATGGTACACTATTATGATTTATCCTGACGGTTGTAAGAGAGGGAGCTGAAAGTATTGTTAGAAGAGAATAAGGGCTATATTAAGACCTGCTTTTTTAGGTCATTGAACTTCTTCCAGAATAAACCCAACACCTAAGCATGACGATACTATTATTAAACATTAATCACTGACTGTAACACATTTCTCATAATAGTCTTCCCTCTTGTAGAGCCACAACAAAGCATGACAATGCAGAATGCAACCTGACACTCAAAGATGGACTCTCACTTTAGATAATCTCAGGTAGCTGCACGAAAGGAGGTAGCCACTTTGACGTGCACAAACAATGTCTGCTGACGGGTATGGAATTTTGACTTGGTAGAATAGACTTCCAGACATCACAACTGTCTATCAAGTTGCTTTTAGACCTGTATACTCCAGAGTTAGTTTGACAATATCTTTGCAATACAGTCTTCTAAAACTTGAAGGCTTTCATTACTTTTCTCTATCTTACGTTGGATACCTTGAAGCAATGAAAGAACTAATCAGAATCACTATTTTCTCTCAGTGGCCTAGTCATATGTTAGCACCCAGCAAGGCAGAAGTTCTTATTGTTGAACAAGTTATCTGTTGCATTTCGTGGGGAAGCTATTCTCCAAAATGGTCTTTGGCTATATGTTATGTTTCACTAAACAGTATATTATGACCTCCTTTAGCATCTGCATTATATGGCTTTCTCATGTTTTGTTTTATCAAGTTCCAAATAGTATCTCAATAGTCTATATACCCTTAAGTGTGTGTCTCTCTGTCCTCCGATGAGAAAGGGTGAATAACTGGATGAGTGGTTGTCAATATTGCCACATATACTATAAATTCAACAGTACTGTCTTGTTCTTCACCATCGTTTCTTCCGGTTTATAGTTCAATACAAAAGCAATATTGTTAACTTTGTATTGCTTAAAATCAAAGTACTTGATGCTAGGAAGCATCTGTGGAACAAGAAGCAGTCAATAAAATCTACAAATTGTGCACCAGCTATATTTAAATAGTGTCCCAGGTTGTTCATTAATCTGACCATCAATCTATATTATGTGACTGATTCATACATGTTGCACAGTTAAATAAGTAAGTAAAGTGAGTTACATGATGCTTTTAATCTTTCCTCTTTCTGTTAAATTTGCTCCTCTGTAGGTTTGGTTTATGATACATTTATGCTGAAACACCAGTGCACTTGTGGGAATACTAACAACCATCCCGAGCATGCAGGAAGAATACAGAGCATCTGGTCTAGGCTTCAGGAAACAGGGTTAATCAACAAGTGCGAGGTAAGAAAGCCAGGGGAACTGTTGACTATGGTTTATTCCTTCCAAAAATATGTTTGTACATTAGTTAAGTACAGTTTCCCAGAAGTGAATGAATAACAGAGGGTTGTTTCAATTTGCAAATGTTAGCATTTTAACTCTGACCCTGAAATAATCATTATGAACAAACAACCTGAATTTTATTTGAAGATTCTGTTTGCAGGCCAAAAAATCTCAAAACTGATTAATTTGGAAATGTGGACCTGCACCTGAAAAGGAGTGAAATGTACAACAACAGACAACACTGATCTAATCCAAAACTGAAATTTGATCAATGGTATTTTTCACTGTTTAAAGAAGTAACTGCTTTGCTCTATATATGATTTACTTTGCTTTGAATGACAATTTGCAGCTTTACTGGAATGGTCTATAATTGCACTTAAACGTTTTAAGTCTTGATCACTTCATTGGTTGTTGCAAATATCCACCTTGTGCAAAACTAAAAAGAAGACGAGGATCTTTTGAAAACCTTTGTTTAAGTTGTATTGGGCAACAAGAATGAGCAGTTGTGCAGTAAAACTTGTACATCAACTCGCCTCTTTCAGGATTAAGATTAGGATTGTCAATTACCAAATCGAATATGAACCTATTACCCCTCAGTCTATCTGTCAGTTCTTATGAATTGTCCAGCCAACTCTTTCGAGGCTGCAGAATCTGGCAAGAAATTCTAAGCTTCTAACTAACTATTTAATATCATTAAGTTTAAAATTACTAAAACTTGGAGAAGTACCAAGAAAACTTGCAAATTTCCATTATGAACTCAGTTGACAGGTCTGAAATGATGTGTAATCCAAATATCAAGACAAAACTGCAGCACCCACATAAAAATACAAATTTGGGAAAGAAGTGGCAAGCAAAAATAAAAGTTCAAAATCATCTGATATATCCTGGGTTAATGTACTGTAAAAATCCATCATCAATGGTTGTGTCCACTTCAACTAGCAACTTTGTGAAGACTTTTTGTGTTATACCGGTCATCACTTTCACAGTACCTGTGCCTGTCCCCAGTCCCCTGCTGAATACAGCACCATGTCTAAGGGCTGGATATAGTTTGTATCTAATTCTTCAGCATTACTTGGCTGTCATACATGGCTCAGGATTCCCAACCTGGATGGAAAAAGTATACAGAACAGCACAGGACATTACAGGCCCTTCAGCTCACAATGTTGTGCCAACCTTTTAACCTTCTCCAAGATCAGTCTAACTCTTTCCACTAGCATCATCCTCCGTTTTTTTTTATTGATGTGCCTATCTAAGAGTTTCTTGAAAGTCCCTGATGTATCTGTCTCCACCACAATCACTTACAGAGCAAATGGTTGTTTTTCTCTATTTCAGTTAATGGTAATGTTTTACCTAATTTCCAGCAGCTAAATATGTTTTAAATAACTTTTTTAAATATTTTAATTATCTGAATCAACTCTTTTTGAATGTCTCTAATTTTTTTAGGAACCATTGGAAAGGTCCTTGACAACATGAGCTATCAAAAGGTCACCAAGGTGTTCAGGGCCCAGTCACTACTCATGGGCCTCTGTTTCGCAGAGTGATTGCAGTGGGAAGACCTGGAACTTGATTTGTTTTGTGGGGCTCTGAGATAATGCATGGGGCAAAAGCAAGATGTGGGTCAGATTAAGCATAATCCTGCCGAGTGGTTTATCTTTATTACATAGTACAACCCCCCCCCCGGCTATCAATTCAAAATAAAGGCAGAATTGGGATAATGTAAATTGAGCATATTGTCCTGTACAACCTCAAGCCTGGAGTTTAAAATGTTTTTGAGTTGATGATTAAGATCTAATGAATGGTTTTAGTTTATTTCACAATATATAAAGAGACATAATGCAAAGATGCCCCATAAACTTATACAGGTAATAACATACAAAGCTTAAATGATGAGAAATGGAAGAAACATTCTTGGACAGTGAAGTTTAGATACCCTGCTATTGTGTCAATTAGGAAACCTGGCTGAGGTAGTGTGCTGTCACTTAGAGAATGTTCATATGTTTTATTTACGTACTTATGCAACATTTATTATATTAAATAACTGACATGAAGATCTGCAAATTAAAACTTGTTGCTTGCACTTTTTAGTATTTTGTCTGTTATTTGGACTACATAAATTCTGTTAGACTGAAACGTAAGATCCCTGTTGAAATCATTTTACAAATTTAGTTAATACATATACATCTTGATAATATGTGTTCTAGTTATATTTTGTAAATTATTCTTGTTCTGAGCAGAGTAACTAAGCTGTACATAAATGATATAGGAATAGTTGTAATTGTACTTTATCTTCATTATGAGAATTCATCACACAAGAATTTCACTAAAACACTATTAAAGACAGAACATTGGAAAGAGAAAATTGTATACTTTATATAAAAAAAAGTTGAGCAAATCTGTAAATGAAATTGACAGCACAACTTTGAAATAGTTTAAATTAAATTTAAGCGTTATTTGAATTAATATATATTTTGTAGTTTAACAAAAAGTTATTGTTCTACCCTTACGAAATTTTGATGTTCTATTTTGCAATAATTGCTATTCAGAAGCCATAACCAAAGGCAAAGGTCATTGTGCCGCAATTTAAAAATCTTGCTAACATTCCGCTCACAGCAGTGAATCTCAGAATGAATATTTATCAATAGATACACGCAATTGTTTTATCTGTTAGTGGAGAAAAGATGTGGCATTGATAGCTTGCAGGGCATGTCATAGTTTTAAATTTCTGATGTTTAACTATTAACAGGAAAACGGGGATGTAAAACAATCAACTTAGAAGTTTGAACCTGAAAGCATAATGAACTTTCAAAATCAACATAGAAGTGATGTGTTTAGTTGCGAGGTATCCATATACGCTATCTAATAAATGTCAAAACTAATACTTATGCTGCTGATGTCTCTGATTTATACATATTTATGGAACATGTTTGAAGCCATTATTCACAGGAAACAAATCAATTTGGAAACTTCTTCCTTGTATTTATTGTCATTGCCATTTCCCAGCCAGCAAATTTCTCATGTACAAACTAAATGATAATTCCTCTGATTCAGAGATTTTTCACTTTCTGATATCTCCAAAACCCTCACAAATTAAAAGCTTGCATGGCAAATATTCTAAATGTTAGAGACTACCTTGACCTTTAATTTAAAGGTATCCATTGGAATAAATTGCTAAAAGCTCCATATCTTATTATGGTAAGGAAATGCTGTTTCACACCTCAAAGAGTTAATATTCTGTACTTATTTTTGCAGCGGATCCGAGGTAGAAAAGCAACTTTGGATGAAATTCAAACTGTGCATTCAGAACATCACACATTATTGTATGGCACCAGCCCTCTGAACAGACAGAAACTAGACAGTAAGAAGTTGCTAGGTATGTATACCAATCCATAATTTGCACTTCATCAGTTAAAGGCCAAATGAAAAATAAACTTGACAAAAGATTAGCAGTTGAACTTCATTTTCATTGTCCATGTTAGGAGTTCTCTTTGCATCAAGTTTTTCATATTAGACTTACTTGCTGGTTTTAAAGAAGGCTGTTCCTATATGATTTCTTGTGCAGAATGAGCTTCTTACATTGTTGGGATACAAATGCTTGAAGGTTTATAAATTGGACACTTTGACAATTGAAAATACCTGAAAAGTAATATCATCTACTGACAGGCCTTGTATTCTAAATATTATTGAAGGATTTTATATTGCTTGTCAAGAAATGAAAGTGAACTCCTCTGTCAGCTTTCATCATTGACTGAAGAGTATTGTGTTGGAATGTTTGTCTAGGTCCTATTACACAGAAAATGTATGCCCTGCTACCCTGTGGTGGACTTGGGGTAAGTAAAACTAAGCACAATTCTTTGTTTTCTTTATATCTGATGTGGTTTAAGAGGGAATCACATAACGCTATGATTTGTCCCTTCAATTCTGCTTTTTATTCTTCACTTATAACTTTGGAAGCTGCTGCACCAGGATAAAATGTTTTGCATATTAGCAATTGAAACCTTGCAAACATTTTTGCAGAATGGAATGTGGAACGTTTGACTAGATCTTAAATTACAGCTTTTCATTTAACTCTTTCCAATTCAGTACCCAGAATATCGATTACATTGCATCCCATGTCTGCTGCAATTCGCTTTCTATGTTTTAAATTAGTGTCTGCAGAATTTTCTTTAGTTACTGTGGTTGAAGAATGGCCAATGCATAATATATAGAGAATATGATCATTTTTTTTGAAGCTTACTTTAAAATTCAAAGTAAACTTATTAACAAAGTACATGTATGTCACCATATACAAACCTGAGATTAATTTTCATGCAGGCATACTCAGTAAATTCATAATAGAATAACAGCCATAATAGAATCAATGAAAGACGACACCAACTTGGGCATTCAACTAGTGTGCAAAGGACAACAAACTGCAAATAGAAAAAGAGAGAAAGATAAATAAGCAATAAATATCGAAAACATGAGATAAAGAGTTCTTGAAAGTAAGTCCATGAGTTGTGGGAACATTTCAATGATGGGGCAAGTGAAATTACCCCTTCTATGCCATATTCAAAGCATTACATAAAATTGAGTCTGTATACTCTTATAATTCCTTTCAATGTTTTCATTTAAAATTTATTGATCGATGTTCCTTTTCATTTGCATTTATAAAGTGTTAAAAGACAATAATACTGATTATTTTTAGGCTTTTAGAATGATTCAAACTGCACATCAATATGTAATTATCATGCCAGGTTATCTCATTCAAGATCAGAATTTGCACTTTCAGCATCTACAGCAAGTTCTAAGCTGGCAGGGGCTAGCAAATCAGGCTCATTAACCGAAATTTCAGACCTAAAATATGTCATCTGCTGTGCTCTAAAAATTAGATTGGTGGGCCTTCCTCCTAATGATAGACATGATCATATACCCTGTCCACTTAAAAGATGCAGTTTCAGTCAAACCTATCAAAGTCAACTTTCGCCAGATTATTGTTTAATTTCATGCATTGCCTCCTTTCAAGTCTGATGGATATAAAGCAATCTTGAAAACGAATAAGTTCCTCGCACTAAATAGCAAAATTCTCTAAAGTGATGGCCTTTTCCATGCTCAACAATATTTCACATGACTCCTTCAATATCAAAGCCATAAACATCAATCCCAAAGATGAAAACCTCTTTAAAGTTACTGAAAGTGGTTAAAATAAAAGAGTGCAGAACAGATTTACAAGAATTTTGCCTGGACTAGGGGATCTGAGTTATAAGGAGAGGTTGGCCAGGCTAGGTCTTTATTCCTTGGAATGTAGGAGAATGAGGGATGACCTTGTATAAATGTTTAGAATTATGAGAGGTGTAGATAGGTTGTGTGGCAGTTGGAGATACGTCTCTACCAAAGGACGTACAAGGCACTCCTTTCCTCCGCTAGCCTGCAGGTCACCCTTGGGCGAGGTGTAGCACCTGTGAGCAGGGTCATGTGCAGCCATGAGAGCAGGTAGTGAATGGTTGTATGAGCAGCTGGGGCATATCACAATTCCTGGTTCTGTAACCACTGATAATGAAGGGATTTGTGCTTCCCCATGTCCTTGTAACCTAAGTGGCCTTTAAAAATGTTGAATATTAACTTGCACTTTTCAAGGCATCAGCATTAAACTTGAGGTAAAAAGGCTTGTTACCATGTTGTATTAAGCATGATCTCTATAGATAAAAGGTAAATCAATTGAGTGAAACTTTTCAGATTGCAACAAAGAATGGGAACAAGTTAGCAGGATCAATTTCAAATAGACTAAAATAAAATGTTTTATTATTTATGTAGTGAATATATTGTGTGCCTTTTCTAACAGAACTGCACTTATCTATGTTAGAGTAAGATGACGTGGCTGGACGTACACAGCAGGCCTCCATTAGAATTTCAGTCTTTATCTGAACTATTAATTAGTCTTTTTTTCCATTCAGTTTCTGTGAATATCAAAAATATTATAAATTTTCAACATTCATATTTCTTTATTATCTAATAAAGTTTATGGTATTTGTTCATTGAGGTGCAACATTTCCATTTTAATTGATACTATCCCTGTTGGATCAAATGCACTTATTTAACATAGTTATTAATATATTTTGGCCTTGTGACAAAATTTGTTCTTTTTTAAGTCAAGTAGTTCTCACTGTTACATTTTTGTTCTAAAAATGAATGTTTATCGTCATAGCTATACACAATAATAAATAAGATCATTAAGATGTCATTAAATCAGCTTAGGTCTTGAAATACATAATATTTACCATTTCATTTCAAATTGTGTGTGTACCAACCTTTCAATGAAGAGCATAATTTAATCAAAGTCAGTGCAAAACAGATTCTATTAATGAAAATTTTGAAAATTGCAATTCTGGAAATCTGTTTTAAAGCAAAAATGCTGGAAAGTATCAGCAGATCAGGAAGCATCTGTGTTAAAAGAAACTGTTAACATTTCAAGTCAAAGACTTCAAAGCTTTGTTGGTTGAACGTTTCCTGTATTTTTCTGTTTGTATTACTGTATATACTGTTGCTTTGACAAAGATTATTAGATGGTATGGTCTTGGAGATTACTTTTTGTTGAAAATAATCAAAGTTCACCTTTGAATCATCTTCAGCAATTTTCACTACGCAAAGGCAAAAGCTTAGGATGGTGCTTCAATTTTTAAAAAACATTCATTTTAAACCACATCACTTGCAGCGTTTCATCAGCTAAAAAAATGTGATGAATCTGTAAGACATCTGGGTTGCAAACAATGAACCCATTGCATGAGGGATTCAAAGCCTCAAGGCTTTGACATTTATGTATCTGCCAAACCACAAATAATTTTTAAAGCAGTTAAAGTAATATAAATCTGGATATGGATTTTTTGGCATAGTTTTCAAAATTTCCTTAGAACGTGTTGAATGATGTCTCTGACTTAGCAAGGCAATATAATAGACCAGGCAAACTGCATGCAGTAGGTTCAAAAGTGTTTTCTCTTTCTGAAATATCTTCTTCTTACTCTGCACCATAACCATGTTCCTTTCACAACTCTACAAATGAGACAGATCATGTTAAATTTCAAGCTACAGCAGCAAATGGATGTATGATGCACAAAGATATAAGACATTAAGCAGTGTTCCCTTCCAGCTTACTGGCTTCGTTACTTTGCTATTGGTCATAATGTACAAAATCGACAGATCATAGCTGGGAAATATTCTATCTCTCAAAGAGGCAGACCAAGTTTGTAGACCAGTTAATAACAGAGAATGTTATTAATGGAGAATGAACTAACAATACTCAGCAGGTCAGGCAGCAGATGTGGAGGGAGGAAAAGTTAGTTTCAAGTTGATAAACAATTGTCAGAGCTGGAAAAAGTTAAAAATCGAAGAGAGAGCAAACAAAATGTCTGTGATAGGGTACAACTCCTAAGACAATGAATGACACAAGTGCTGATGCTGCTGGCTGAGAAAGGGGTTGAAGCTTGTTCAGTCCTGAGAACTAGTTAGAAGGTAACAAGCAGCCGTAAAATCTGTTTTTAGTTTCTCCAATGTAGAAGAGGATACATTGTTCATAGTCATCTGACTGTACATATATACAACTAAGTGAAAGAATGTTCCTCGAGACCACAGTGCACCCACAAAGCGCATATCACACACAGCACATCAACCAAAACATTATCATAAGTCAATAAAATATAATTGAAAATGCATGTTTATGTACAGCACAAGTAAACAGTGTAGTAAATAGTAAACAGCTGACTGTCCTAGTGACAAGACCTTGGTGGTGGCAGGGTATTCATTAGTCTCAGCCTTAGGGATGAAAGTGTTGCCCAGTCTGGCAGTCCTAATCCTAATGCTCCTGTACCTCCTTCCTGACAGTAATGGGTCTAAGAGATTGTGGGATGGGTGGTAGGGATCCTCAATAATGCTTCTAGATCTTTGTCTGCAACATTCCAGGTAAATTACAAAAATAACGGGGAAGAGAAACCCCGATAATCCTCTCAGCATCTTTTGCAGTACTTTGTAAGGTCTTGCAGACGCCTTGCAGCTTCCATACCACACAGTGGTGTAGCCAGATAGGACACTCAATGGTCCTCCTGTGGAAAGTTATTAGAATGGGGACGGAGTTTTGCACACCTCAATCTTCTCAGAAAGCGTAGACACTGTTGTCCCTTCTTGACTTGTGAGGTGGTATTGTGGGTCCAGGTTAGATCATCTGTTATGTGCACACCAAGGACCTTTGTGGTCTTCGCTCTCTCCACAGCAAAGCCATTAATGTGCAATAGAGAGTGGTTGACTTGTGCCGCCTTGAAGTCCACAATCATCTTTGTCTTGTCCACGTTGAGACTCAGGTTGATGTTCTTGCACCATTTGACAAGCCTCTTTACTCTGTATGCCGACCCATCATTGTTGCTGATGAGGCCAACCACTGTTGTATCATCAATAAACTTGATGTGGTTTGAGCTGGATCTGGCAGTGCAGTCATGAGTCAGCAGTATTGGGCACACTGCCCTGGGGGCACCAGTGCTCAGTGTGATGGAGCTTGAAATGTTGCTGCCAATTTGAACTGTCTGGGGTATTTCCATCAAGAAATCCACGATTCAGTTACAGAGAGAGGTTTTGAGTACCATCAAGGACAGTTTACCTACCAGCCTCTGAGAAATGATCGTGTTAAACACTGAGCTGAAGTCGATGAACAGCATCTTGGCATATGCATCATTTTCTAGGTGGAACAGGATGGGTTGGAGGGCTGTGGTTGTAGCATCATCAGTGCACTGGTTTGAGCGGTAGGTGAACTGAAAAGGGTCCATTGTAGCTTTAAAGTGGGATTTTGTACGATCCATTATCAGCTGCCCAAAGAATTTCATGATTGTTGAAGTCAGTGCCACTGGGCTGTAATCATTTAGGCCAGTTACTGTTGCTGTCTTGGGCACCAGAATGATGGTGCCTACCTGGAAGTCTGCAGGGACAGTAGATTGTTTCAGAGATATATTAAAGACCTCATTAAGACCTCTATTAGCTGGGCTGCATAGTCCCTCAGCACCTGACCAAGCATGTTGTCTGGCCCTGCAACTTTACATGGGATCCTCCTCACCTTGACTGCTGCCTGAGAGGTTTCCTGTTCCTAGGGGGAGAGGAGTCTTTCCTCGATGTTGCATCATTCAGTGTGTCAAATTGTGCATAGAAGGCATTCGGCCTATCATGAAGAGAGCTGTCGCTGTCATTGAAGCGCAGGGTGGACTCTTAATTAGTTATGGTTTGTATGCCTTGCCACATGCACCGCGTGTCCTTGGTGTCACAAAGGTGTCTGTGAATTTTTTCTGTGTGTTCTCGCTTTGCCTTCCTGATGGCAGGGAGAACACAGCTCTTGACCTTAGAGTCATCCTGTCCCCCGATTGTGAGCATCAAATTGAAAGTAATAAATTATTGCTTCATCTGGAAGGTGTTCTGAAACCTCTTTAATCCCTTACTGTCTACCACATTTATTTGTTGTAAATTTTAAAAGGATCCTGGTTAGACTCTGAAGAGGTCTTTGAGTTGACTGTAGTAAAACGATGAGGCATTTTGTAAAAGCTCTACCATACGTTTTCACCCAGCAGCCACGCAGAATAACTCTGCTTATTCTCTATATTCTTTATTGCTCCCTTCAATGTTTCATTTAAAATTGATTGATCTATATCCTTTTTCAATAATCTTTCGCCCTTTAAAATATCTGAAATGGGCTGATTCTAGTTTAATCAGTTCCATTTCCCAAGGAAGATATAACAAGGGTGCTGAGGGGCTATGCAGCCCAGCTAACAGAGTAGGTTGTGCCTGAATGTAAAAGTACGTAGGTTTGAACTGAAACTGGCAAGTATCATTCTTGTTATGCTTGTGACAGCGTCTGCTCCATCAGCAGTCCAACCACTTCTCATTATTTAGTAGAAACTCATACCCCCATCTCAATATTATCAGTGACCAGAATCTCAACAGAAGGAGTAATATAAATACTGTAAAATAGGTCATAAACTGGGTACCCAGTGCTATGAATCAACTGCTAAATCTCAGCAGCCCTTATAGCAATTAGACATGAACACTTTGTTCAAATACTGCAGTTCAAGTAAGATTCCCTCCCAGCTCTACGACCTGAATTCCAATGCTGCCGGTGTGGAAAGTGTGTTTTCCCAGTGACTGTGTTAGTTTCCCTTGAATGCTTCTGTTTCCTCTATTAGCATATCCAAAAGACTTGCTAGTTAGTAGGTAATTTGCTAATGTAAATCATCACTCGTGTGGGTGAGTGGTGGATGAATCGGGAAGAAAGGATAGATTGAAGGGGAACACGTAATGGAATGGGATTGATGGGATTGCTCTGAAAACCGATTATAAACTCGGGTTAACTGGCCCTGTCGTAAGGCAAATGAATATGAATGCCATTCTTGAAAAAACAACTTGCATGATTAGCAAGTTATCCACCAACTTAAATATTCATTCTCCTCATGATGTGTCATGTTTACCCTGCAGCAACCTGTTAATATATTTTCAATCTACCATTCAAATCTGTGGCTTTTACCACCAAAACTAACAAGGGAGTGCTTGAGGAGAACACCACTTCCAGGTTTTCCTCCAAGTCATATCATTCCAATTTGGAAATATATCACTGATTTTTGTTTTCATTAGATACAAACACAGGAACCAAGTGTTGCTGTGGTAGTACCTGCACTTTAAGTGTGACAGTTAACAATATCTTTTCAAAAACTGTTACAGTTATCACTGCCAGTGGTAATTGCGTGTAATTCTCTGTACATTTTCAAGACTTGGGTATTCTGTAGTTCGCCTGCTAACTCAAGACATCATTTGCCAAAGCTATGGACGTGTCAACACAGTTCAGGTGGAATGCCCTACTCAATAGAAAAAGAATTCACACAGCTATGTTCTAAGAAGAACAATCAATTTAAATAAAAAGTACGAACCATTGAGCACATTTGCAGTGTCACAAATAACATTATTAAAAATGCCCAAGTGATATGGACTTTTAGTATTATTTGAAGAATAAAAGTATGCCAAGGCACTTGTTTGAATAGTACTATAGTTTTTTTACTTCTATATGGGGTGTCAGTTTAACAACTGGATGAGAGGAGAGTTTAATCACAAACGAGAAAATCTGCAGATGCTGGAAATCCAAGCAACACACAAAATGCTGGAGGAACATTTTGAGCCGAGACCCTTCATCAGGAGATTATTTTTCTCTCCAGTCCTGATGAAGGATCTAAGCCTGAAACATCGCCTGTACTCTTTTTCCATAAATGCTGCCTGGCCTGCTGAGTTCCTCCAGCATTTTGTGTGTGTTGATATGAGAGTTTGGCTTTGATTGATTACAAAAATACATGGAAAAAATTGACAGTTGATAGCATTAACATTTAAATATATACAAGTTACAGAAGAATTGCAGTTCTTTAAGGTGCAAAAACACAAAAAGGAAAGTGATTCATCTGTGGCTGACCAGAGAAATTAAATGTGGCATTGAATTGAAAGAAGAGGCTTACAAACTTGGCCACAAATGATAGTAGACCAGGAGATTGAGGGTATTGTGGAACTCATCAGAAAAGAGCCAAGGAATTTATAAAGGAAGACAAGATACAAATTGAGTATAGACTAGCAAAGATACATGCTCAAAAGGATTCTATAGAAGGAAGATATAACAAGAGAAAATGTGATACTCCTGCAGTTAATAGACAGGGTGGCTTGCAATGGGGTAAAAGAAAAGAAATTAAACAATTATTTTGTGTCTATCTTCACAGAAGATGCACAAAACTTGCCAGATAATGAGAATGAGGAATGGAAGGAAATGGCTATTTACTATTTAACAAAGGAGAGAGAGTAAACTACCAGCCCAGTAGCCCAGAATCTGTGGTTGGTAAAATGTTGGCATGGGTAGTGAAAGATGTAATAACAAAGCTCCATGGAAAGAAGAAAAGCATTGATCAGGGTCAACATTCATTTATGAAGGAAAAATAAGGGTTGATTTATCTGTTGGTGTTCTTTGAAGATATGACTAGTAGAGTAAATAAGAGGTAACCAGTAGATACCTGGAGGGCATTTAATAAAGTCCTGCGCAAGAAATTGATCAACAGTGTTTGACTACTAGAAATTAAGGGCCATGTACTTATTGAGAATTGGTTATTGAACAGAAAGCTGAGAAAAGGATTAAATGGATCCTTGTTAGGTTAGACAGACTAAGATCTAGTTGGAATCAGCAGGGATCAGTGTTTGCCTCCAGCAATTCATGATTTGTCTGAAGGGACAAATTGTTATATTTATAAATTCACTGATAACACTAAACTGGTTGGGATTATGAGTAGAGAACTTCAAGCGGATTTGGATGAACTACTTAAGTGAACAAAAACATGACAGATGAAACACCAGGTGGAAAAATGTGAGGTTATCCACTTTGATGCACAGAAAAGAAGAGTATCTGGTAAATTGTGAGAGATGAATAGGATTGATGTTCAAAGAGACCAAAGTACACAAGTTACTAAGACCAATATGCAGATGCAGCAGGCAATTAAGGACCAAATGGTTTCAGCCTTTCTAAGCAGAGGGTTTGATTCCAGAAGTAAGGACAACTTGCTTTAATTGTTTACAGCCCTGGTGAGATTCCATCTGAAGTATTGTCTAGTTTAGATCACCTTAGTTAAGAAAGGAAATAACATGCCAGAGGCATTGTGAAGGAGATTCACTTATCTAGTTTCAAGGATGGTGGGGTTGCCTTTTCAAGAGGGATTGAGTGCTGAGACTGTATTCTTTAGAATTCAGAGAACATGACAAGATCTCATTGAAATTTACATAATTTCTTAAGGGTTTCAAGAGTTAAATGCAGGGAGAATGATAAGCAGTGAGATGGAGAAATTTCTTGTCTTACAGTGATGAATTTCTGGATTTCTTTATCTGAAATGATTGTGAAAGCTCAGTTATTGTGATCGATAAAGTTCTGGGCATCAAGGAATCCATTTATTATGGTATCATGCTGAAGTACAATACCCATCATCTTGATGAATGGCAAGGTGTTCTCAAAGGGTAGAATGCGCCTCTTCCTGTTCCTGTTTATTATGTTCCTAAAATAGTTTTCACAGAGAATAACTCCAGTAGTTCAGCCCTTCACTGATTTGCTGACCCAGGGAAATTGCTGAATTGGAATGTAACTCTAAGACTTGATACCACTGAATCAAAGTATACACCACCCATATTGATTATGTGAAACTTATGCCAAATATTGTTGTAAACTTCAACAGAAGGAAAAATGTTGATGTGGCTTGACAAAAACAAGAAATGGACAGTGTGTGCTAAGTGAGCAGTAAATTTGTTGGTAACTACCATGAAAGAAAATGGTAAAAAAACAAATGGAACAGAAGGACCTGGAAAGGTTAAGATGAAATAATTTGCAAAGAGAAGAAATGGAAATAGGAAGATCAGACGTAAAGGAAAAAACAAATCTGGAGTTTAAAGCTCATGAAATAATACGAATGTTGCGTGGCTAGATTATGTAGGAGTAGATTTTAATGTCTTCAATGTGCAGCAGAAGATCAATTCAGCAAACATGTAAAAGTTCAGCCACAACTTGTTAGAAACATATCTGCTTCCTGTTTAATTTGATGTTCACTGTACCTGCTCTGGGGAAGCAGATTTGCAATTAACAAAGACTAATAAGGCATCATTCTTCAGATTTTGGGAGTCATTGAATTTAACAGCTGTCCACCAGATTTCACATGAGCATGGTTTCCTGATGCATTTTTATTTATGTTCAAAGCACAGTTTCCTTGAGAAACATTCACTTCTTCTAAACTAAAAGTTGAATTTGTTGTTTGGGAAAGCACTGAACTACTGTAGAACCATCCATTGGATCTCTCCAATGACAATGAAAGTCTACCCAGAAGTACCTTTATTTACTAAGAAGATTAGAGAAACAAAGTTAAAATGGCAGACTTACCTAAATCATGATCATTCAGAGCTTTATTCCAGCTGTTTTTTAAAAAAAAATACAAAAGTTACAATGACTTTGTAGTACTCTGAAATTTTAGACAAGCTATCTCATGGAATTGTTACTTGGTGTTGTAATAATGAGCATCTGGCTTCCAGTCATCCAATTGCCGACTGTCAGCCTATTGCCAGGAAATAACCTCGTCAAAGATCAAAATAACGGTCGACTATGATGGGGGAAAGATTTAAAGAGGACCTAAGGGGCATGTTTGTTGTACAGATAGTGGTGGGTGCATGGAATGAGCTGCCTGAGAAAGTGGTAGAGGCGGGTACAATTACAACATTCAAAAGACATTTAGTTGGATGAGTTCATGGATAGGAAAGGTTTTAAGGATTAATGTCCATATGCAGGCAAGTGGGACCAGCTCAGGAAAGCACCTTCGTTGGCATAGACAAGCTGGGTTAAAGGACCTGTTTCTGTGCTATATAACTCTAATTAAGACAGGATTTTTGCTTACATTCATGTCTGTGTGTACTTAGTTACCACAAATTACAATGATCAAAAAGTGGCACTGTTTCTCAAAAATGATATCCCTTTTAAAGCCTTAAATGGTATGAAGAATCAGCAAGATTTGGCAGTAATCTTATTACAATGCAAAGTCACAATTTAAACTTTTTTATTGTTTGATTTCTATTCTTTCACTACTGCTGTGCACACATTTTATTGAGAATGTCTTGACATCAGTTTATTTTCACACTGGAGGAGTGTCATTCACAGGTGACTGTTGATGTTGAAAGCCAACATTATATGATTGTTCTCCATGAGGAATCCACCGCCATCAGTACTTTATTTATGTGTGTCTGTGCTGTGCACAAATTATCCTCTAATGCTTTGCCTGATATTATTAACTACAGGTGTCCCCCGCTTTTCTAACATTCGCTTTACGAAACCTTGCTGTTACAAAAGACCTACATTAGTTCCCTGTTTTCGCTTTCAGAAGGTATTTTCACTGTTACGAAAAAAAAAAGCAGTGCGCGATAAAAAACCAGCGCACGCCCCGGGCAGCCGCTCTCTCTCGGATTCGGAACGGCATTCTCGCCGGCATTGCTTAAACACGTGCCTGTGAGCAGCCATTAGCAAAATGAGTTCTATGGTATCGGAAAAGCCTAAAAGAGCTCGTAAGGGTGTTACACTTAGCGTAAAACTAGACATAATTAAGCATTTTGATCGTGGTGAACAAAGTAAGGACAACGTGAGTTTGGCTTGTGGAAGGTGACAAAGATGATGTTAGAGGTTTTGGCATCCCATGACCAAGAACTGATAGATGAAGAGCTGATGCAATTGGAAGAAGAAAGGATAACAATGGAAACCGAATGCAGTAGCGAACTGAACGTGAAGCAACTGCATGAGATTTTCGCTGCAATGATAAAGTACGACTTTAATTTTGAAAGGGTACGTAGGTTTAGGGGATATTTGCAAGATGGTTTGAGTCCTTACAAAGAACTGTATGATAGAAAAATGTGCAAGGCTCAGCAGTCAAGCTAGCGTGCCACAGCAGACGACGAACCTCGACTTTCGAAATCGAGCCAGCCAGTCATAGGAGAAGATAAGCTGCCAGCTCCAATGGAAACAGGCGACAAGATGACACCCCAGTGTCCCACCACCCCAACTCCCAGGCCGCGGAGAGATACCGATTCACGGAGAATGCAGCAGTAGCCAGGAGACACACAGCACATCTTTAAGAAAAGAGCTGAAATAAACATGCTAATTAATTAGGTGCTGTCCGACAGGTAATTGTCAGCCCAGATCAGAGACGATGCAGTCGGAAATCGGCACTGATCTGGGCCGACAATTACATGCTGGGTGGCACCTAGTTAATTAGCATGTTTATTTCGGCTTTTTTCTTAAACATGTGCTGTGTGCCTCCCGGCTACCGCTGCACCCTTGCATGCTTCGCGGCAATGTATTGGTCAGCGGCCCGGAGGGTGGGGGCCACTGCACCACCCCAACCTGTGACGACTCAGTCTAACACACCATCATCAGTGTGCTCGGCGCTGAACCAATTCCGGTAAGTGATACTACACTGTACATACATTATTTCTACTTTATATCGGCTGTGTATTTTTACGTGTTATTTGGTATGATTTGGCAGCTTCATAGCTTAAAGGTTACTGGAGAGTGCTTGCGCCGTGTTTTTGCCAACAGCGCTTGTGTGAGATTTTCTGTGGACGGCGCTTGTGTGAGATTTTCGCTATGGAGAACAGTGCAGTAATGATTGTAGAAAAGTATTTCTACTTTATATAGGCTGTGTATTTATCATATCATTCCTGCTTTTACTATATGTTACTGTTATTTTAGGTTTTATGTGTTATTTGGCATGATTTGGTAGGTTGTTTTTGGGTCTGTGAATGCTCACAAAATTTTCCCATATAAATAAATGGTAATTGCTTCTTCGCTTTACGACATTTCGGCTTACGAACCATTTCATAGGAACGCTCTACCTTTGGATGGCGGGGGAAACCTGTATTCTCATACAAAATTGGTTTATAAATGGAGCCAAAATTGTACATTCCAAGCATTTTATTCCTGTCTGCAGGTGCAAAGTACCACTGAGCTCTATTTTTCCACTACAATTAAGTTGTATTTTTGATCGACACTGATATTCTTCTTTATTAAAACGTTTCCTTTGAATTATCTTCTTCCTGTAATTTCTAAATATCAGTTCAAATATAAAAATACTGCTAGAACTGCAAAAGTAACTAAGTGACTTAAAAGTAAAGTATGTAAGTTAACTAGATAGTTTGGAATTAGTTCGTTTATCTTTTGGAGATCGGGAGAAACTTTGCATAGTGTTTCCTTGAGAAATAGAAGCACCTGTAATACGGAGTTCGTGAAAGTAATATATTTCATGCACTAAATGTATTTTTTGCTTTTTAAATGGTTATTGATTATGTTGTGTTTTCATCAAGCAGGGGCTTATGGTACAGTCAGCAAAATCTTCAGTTTTTTTGGAGTGTAATAGGTTACATGACTTTTACCTGAATTTGTTGAAGTTTATGAATTATATGCCCTTATATTGGAAAAAAATAAACCTGAGGGAAATTAGAGTGTGACAGCTCTATGGAAAAACAAAAATAATGACAGATGCGGGAATTCAGAACTAAAAGTGGAAATTGCTGGAAATACCAGCAGGTTTGGCAGAATCTGGCAATCAGATAAGTTAACATTTCTGTTGGCCGACCTTTCATCAGAACTAAGAAAAATTAAATTCAAACATATTTTAAATTGCATCGGAGGAGGAGAAAACAAAAGGAATTTCTGTGATTAGCTAGAGAGCAAGAGAAAATAAATGACACAAGTGATTTGACTAGATAACACAACTGAGAGAAGCTGTTCAAGGCTTGTTAATAGCAGTGGTTGTGTCTGAGGAAAGTCTAAATAGGAGATAAATGCTCCTTGACCTGTTGGGTATTTGCACCATTCACCTTTATTTCAGATCTCCAGCAACTGTAGTGGTATCCATGGATCTAGTAAGTTGATGCAAAAACCCTTTTGATTCTTGAAGTTCATTGGGAAAAGAAATCTGCCATCCTCACCTGGTCTGGTCAAATGAAGCTCCAGACTCATTAATCAGATTGCTTCCTAACAGTCTTTCAGGAAAAGAGCAGTTGAAGATGAAGAGCAAATACTGACATTGTTACTGATGTCGCACCCTATGAATTAATAATTATGCTGAATTTCCTTTGGCATAAGGAGTGCTAAGACTTTAAGATGTTGCTCGGGTTGAGGATGTAGCTCGCCGAGCTGGCTTGTTAGCTTGCAGATGTTTCATTGCCCAGCTAGGCAACATCATCAGTGCAACTTCGAATGAAATGTTGGTTATCTACATTAACATCCTCAACCCGAGCTATAAATCTTTTCCAACATCTTAAAGACCCACAGGCGCAACAAGCTCAAACTTGCTTGTCAATGGGAAACCTTTGCTAGCTGGCAAAGCTCCACACAGGAACAATTCTATTTTCTTCACAATGTAGATCACCAACATTTCATTCAAAGTTGCATTGATGATGTTGCCTAGCTGGGTAACGAAACAGCTGCAAGTTAACAAGCCAGCTCAGCTACTCAATAACAGTGCTAAGACTTCTAGTATTTGTAAGCAGTATTCTTAAGCCAGCCATCAGAGAGTGTTTTTTGAAACTTTTAACAAGATACAACCAAACACGTGTTCTACCTAGAAATTTTCAATATCATTTATTGCAATGCTTCTCAAAAATGTGATTGCTCACACATGTATTTATGTTTTATTACTATTATTTTGGAGGCCTGTAGAATGCATCTGTGGTATTGGATTTGGTACTGGCTGACCTTTCAATCCAAAAACACTCCAGCATCAAGATTAGCAACTTTAGAGCATTGCCACATCTTACCCTTGCCTTTAGAGACCTGCTGCTCCGGTCACAGCTATGCTATAGTCTTCATTATACTTAACCATGCTTCTTCTCTCCTGGGCTTCAATATTTTATGTTGTGCAAACCTGTGCAAATTCAAAGCCCTACTGTTCATTTTATAATGAGGAAGACCCATTCACCCATCCCTTTGAGTTTACTGACCTATAAGCCCACAAACTATAAAAATTATGTCATATCCGTTCACTGCCTGGTTCTCAGTATTTCTGTGACTTGCATCAAATTTATATCGTCTCCCTAACTTTGCTTTCCTTCAATTCTAGTGTTCTTAGCTTCCCTCAGCCAACAATTCTTAACTTCCCTCAGCCAACAATTCTTAGCTGTGCTAGAGTTGTTGGAAACCTCAGCTTTGAAATTCTCTCACTTTCTGTCCAATAACATCTGAAATATGCATTCCAGCATTTCCTTCCATTGAAGAAAAGCATGTAAATAGTAGCTATTTATAATAATGAACTCATTTACCCATTTTTTGTGACCAAATTATTTGGCTAACTGATTCTAGAATGTCTAATTTATAATTAGAAAATAAGATTTTTTGATATTTCTAGGTGGACAGTGACACTGTGTGGAATGAGATGCATTCTTCTAGCGCTGTTCGCATGGCAGTTGGCTGTGTCATTGAACTTTCATTCAAGGTGGCTGCAGGGGAGCTCAAGGTATGACAAGGACTATTGTATCTATTGTGAACAAGAACAGAACCCTTATATGGCTTTTAAAAACATGGCGTAGCTTCACTGTTGGAAACTCTTGGTTTCTTTGAAACCCTCAGAAACCCTATGATTTTTTCACAAGTTTTCAAATGCAAGAAATCTACGTTACCATCAGTGGTTTGCCACAATCCTGTAAATTGTGCTCACCATTGAACTCAGCATAGGCATAAGAAGTTAGGCTTACAAGCTGCAACTAACAGAAGGAACTCAATACTGATACTGCCACGTCTCAGGAAATGAAAAGAATATTTGGGAATAGGCTATTTTAGTTCTGGTCATATCCTTGGTGTTAGAATTCTCTAAGTTCAAGTAGGAGAATCACTGGAAGCAAGTGTGTAATATTTTTCCAAAAAAGAGGACAACCGTAAATGCTCAACAAAATCTGAAACATTATTTACTTATTTACATAAGGTATTTAACAATAGTTTGTTATCTTTTCTAAATATCTCTTATCAGCCTTCGGTTGAGGAACTAATTAGAGGAAAACTTCATTATAGTCTATCTTGTAACTGAGCATCCACAAAATTGAGAGAATACCTTGTGGGAGCACCCATTTACTTTTGCCTCTCTATCCTCTTGTCATTGAGTGCTTTTATTGCAAGTATCTCATCAGAATATCTCCTTGAAGTTAATCATGGGTTTAAGCTTAATAGTGTTCTATCCCACAAATCCAGTATTACTCAATTCAAACAAATTAAGTATTATATAACATTCCTTAAATTTTAGTAGTATTTAACCAAATTTCAAATGTTTCGGGTGTTTTTCCATTCCTATGTTTATTAACCCTGATTAGATGATTTCACCATTTCTTACTCTATTCATAAAAACTAACTTAAGCTTTTTTTTGCCCAAAGATGTGTAATGCCTATATTGGCATCCTGGGAAGCCAGGAACAGTGTGGTGATTCTTTTGTTTCAGTATAATTTGAAATCAAATAGCATTCTTAGGTAATTAAAACATAGCCCCATTGAACAGTGATTATTTCATCCTGTTCACCTGCAGCTTGACTTTTGCAGGCAGTTAGATAAGATCTTTAGTATGCTTCAGCTTCTATCCATCACACAATATGAGAGATGATAGTCTAGAAAATTATGTTATTTTGTTCTTGCAGAGTCCTTGTGAAAATACCATGTCACACCCATATAAGTCTTAAATTATGTCTCATCAAATAAGCATAGTTTTTTATTATCATTCAATTTTATAATATTCTACAGAATCTTCAAGTGAACCATCAGGAAAAATAATCTGTATATAGTTTTAAATACTTTTTGCTCGTGGAGCATTCGTTGTACTGTATTTACATAATGTGCTGTGTTTATACAATTAGTATATTTTTTCCATTTGTATAATCTGAATGTGCAAATTAATTTCAAAAAGAATTGAAGTTTGTCATCTGTGTGAAGTATATGTTTCAGGATTTATGATGAATTTTGTTTTGCACAGAATGGTTTTGCTGTTGTCAGACCACCTGGACATCATGCAGAAGAATCCACTGCAATGTAAGTTCTACAACAAAAGTTAAATCCATAGGGTGACATGTCCACGGAACTAAACTAATATATTCAGAGTGCCTAGATAGCAGTGCATACTCAAAAGACAATTTCTGTTTATTTGTTTAGAGTTACAGAGCGGAACAGGCCCTTCCGGCCCAAAGAGCCGCACCATCCAGCAACCCATCTATTTAACCCTAGTTTAATCACAGAAAATGTATAATGACTAATTAACCTACTAACTGGTACATCTTTGAACATGGGAGGAACCTGGAGCACCCAGAGAAAGCCCACGTATTCACAGAGAGGGACATACAAACTCCTTACAGATGGCGTCGGAATTGAAGTCCAAGCTACAATGCCCCAAGTTGTAATAACATCATAATAACTGCCACGCTACCGTAATATTAAAGTTAGATTTTAATATCTAGCTTTGTATTACATTGTATATTGCCTTCTAATATTTTGGATTGGAGGTTTGAATTATTTTTCTCAAGAAATACGAGAGGTAAATGGACCCTTTTAAACAAATAGTGTTCTTTTTGAACAATTCAATGTTTTTAACATATTCTATAATAGTTACCTTTACAATTTATAAATAAAAGAGTATCTGAAGTTAATTTTGACAACTTAATATTTGTGATAATGATGAAAATAATTTTTTTTCTTGTTGTTAGGAACAAAAATCTTTAACCCCCAAGTTATTTTGATACCTATGACCATTACCTTTAGATTAAATTTGCTTTCCTGTCTTTTTGATTTTCTCTTCCAGGGGATTTTGCTTTTTCAACTCAGTGGCAATATCAGCTAAACTACTCAAGCAGAAACTTAGCATTGGAAAAATTTTAATTGTGGATTGGGTATGTTTTACATTTGATTAAAGAGTTGTAAATAATATTAAATTTCAGGCAACATCTCTGCAGTACAAGTGATTGTGTTTATTAAGACAACAATGGTAGCTATCTTAAATTTTCATTCAGTTTAATCACTGGACGGAAAGCTTTGTCTAATTGTATATTTGGAAAAATATGAATTCTGAACGTTTAAGGCAGCAATTTCTGGTACAAAGAATGTATGAACTAGCTTGGATAATTAAAAGGTAATTTTGGAGGGCTCAGGAAATTAATCAATATTGTTGTTCCTCCATTTTTATGCTTTTGAAATTGATCTGTTTGTTTGCATTACTTGCAGGATATTCACCATGGAAATGGCACACAGCAGGCCTTTTACAATGATCCTAATGTGTTATACATTTCGCTTCATCGATATGATGATGGAAACTTCTTTCCTGGCAGTGGTGCCCCAGATGAAGTGAGTTACTGTCAGCTACCATTAACTTAATGCTTTTAAATATTTGAGTATAATGTTTCCCTTGAAATAGTCAAGTCATAATTGGGTCACCTAATTCAACAAACTAAAGTTAGCATAACTCCTGAAAGCAAAAAGTGAAGCACTAGGACTGCACTGAGAAAGAGTCGTCCTTTACGTCATTTACTTTGTCTTGCCTTGCATCCTTTCACAGATGTTTTTGCTCTCTTCTCCTCTCCCCCACTTACATACAGTAAATTTTAAAATCTGTTTAGCTCTAAATTTTTCAATTCTTCTGAAAGATAATTTGAAAGGTTATTTCTAAATCTATGATTGCATTTTGGAAATCTAAATATTCTGCATCTCTGGGTTCTCCTTTATGCTCTTTGGGGGGGAAAAAAACTGATGAAGTTGTCAAGATCTGTTGCCCTTTCATAAAGCCATGCTGGCTCTTTTTTTCAAAAGTTCAAAGTGAAATTTATTATCAAAAGGTTCAAAGGTACAATTTAATGTCAGAGAAATGTATACAATATACATCTTGAAATGCTTTTTCTTCACAACCATCCATGAAAACAGAGGAGTGCCCCAAAGAATGAACAGTTAAATGTTAGAACCCCAAAGTAGCCCCCAGCTCCCCCCCCGCGCTAAATGGAAGCTATCAGAGTACATACGTGTCACCACATACAACCCTGAGTTTCTTTTTCTGCAAGCATACTTAGCAAATCTATAGAACAGTAATTATTAACTATAAACAAATTGTACAAATGCAAATATAAATAAATAACGAGCATGAAATAACAGTATAACATCCATCAATATAACAGAGTCCTTAAATGAGTGTAGTTATCCCCATTTGTTCAAGAGCCTGATGGTTGAGGGGTAGTAACTGTTCTTGAACTTGGTGGTGTGAATCCTGAGGTACTCGTACCTTCTACCTGATGGCAGCAGCAAGAAAAGAGTATGGCCTGGGTGGTGAAGACCTTTGATGATGGTTGCTACGGCGGCATTTAGTGTCAATATGCTTAATGGTTGGGAGGGTGTTACTCGTGATGTACTGGGCTGAATCCACTACCTTTTGTAGGATTTTCCACTCAAAAGTGTTGGTGTTTCCATACCAGGCCGTAATGCAGCCAGTCAGCACACTTTCCACCACACATCTATGGAAGTTTGCCAAGGTATTCGCTGACATGCTGAACCTCCGCAGACTCCTGTAGAAGCAGAGGTGCTGTCGTGCTTTTTTAATGTAGACTGAGAAAATCAATGTAATGTTAAGTATGAGTTCATGAAATGCCATTGAGACCATTTCCTAAGATATTATGTCATCAGCAAAATTGGGAATAGGCTATTTTAGATCTGGTCATATGCAATGAGACAGGATCAGTAAATGATCTCATAATGTGTCTTGTTACTCCTTCCTTAATAAAGAACTCCAGCAGTTTTTCATCAGCATATATTAAGCCAACTTCCCTTCCCTCCTTGAATAGTGAGGCTTCATGTGCAGTTTTCCAAACTATTAGGGCACTTCCTGACATTTGGGGATTTTGAAAGGTCATAACCAATATATCCACCATCTCTGCAGCCAATTTTTTAAGGACCCTGGACAGAGTTAATTTGTCAGCCTGTAATCACATTAGTTTACTGAGTATGTTTTCTTTGTTAATAATTGTTTTACATTTCTTCCTTCGTCTCTTTTGTCTTTTTTTTTACAGTTTTTGGAATTTTTTGGGATCTTGCTCTATGAATACTGATGCAAAATAGTTTAACATTTCTACACTTTTATATTCTTAATTAATTACACTGTTCCAGCTTCTAAGAGACCAACCTTTATTTTCACAGTTTCATATTTGTACATTATCATAAAAGCTCGTAAAACCTCTTTTTCTGTTCCTTGCTAGCTTACATCCATTTTTATTATATTTTAAAGTTCTCCCTATTATAAGGTCAAATATAATAGGGAGATCTTCAGAAGACAACACATTGTAATCCACATCTTTCATGCCAATACAATTATTCTTTTATCATTTCTACATTTGAATGGTTTTTATAATGTAATATCAAATATATGCTACTGTTATTCATAGTAATATCTTTTAATCTAATTTTGAAAACATTTAACTTTAAATCCCTAGTCTCAAACTGTTTGTTATATTTTAACTGAATTCTGTCACACTACAGTCACTGTTCTCAAACAGTTCATGAGTTGTTAGAATATAGAACAGTACAGCACAGTATATGCCCTTCGGCCCATGATGCTGTGCTCACCATTTAACCTATTCCAAGATCAATCAATTTAACCCCTTCCTCCCATAGCCCTCTATTTTTCTTTCATCAATATGCTTATCTGTTAAATATCTCTAATATATCTGCATTTACTACCACCCATGGCCATGTGTTCCTCCACACTGCTAAGAATCCTTCCATTAACCCTTCAAGCTCTGCCCTCGAGCTCAACCTTCCAAAGTATATCACTTCACACTTTTCTGGATTGAACTCCATCTGTCACTTGTTAGCCCAGCTCTGCCTCCTATCAATATCCCATTGTAACCTACAACAACCTCTTACCTTATCCACAACACCACCAACCTTGCAAACTTACTAACCCACCCTTCCTCATCCAAATCATTTATAAAAGCCACAAAGAGCAGGGGTCCCAGAACAGATCCCTGTGGAACACTGGTAGTCACCAACCTCCAGGTTGAATATGCTCCATCTGCTACCACCCTCTGCCTTCTATGGGCAAGACAATTCTGAATTCATGCAGCCAAGTTTCCCTGGATTTCATGCCTCCTGACTTTCTGTATGAGCCTGCCACAGGAAGCCTTGTCAAATGCGAAAGACAGGTTTATTGTCTCATGCATAAGTACATATATGCATAGTGCAATGAAAAACTTACTTGCAGTAACACCACAGGCACATAACATTAGTGATAAAGATTCACATGAGAAACATAAGTTACACAAATTATACAGAATTATACAAAAAAGAAAGCAATTAGAAATGAAAAAAAGTGTTGTTATACTGAGATTGCGGATTAGGGTTTTCCTAGAAACTAATGGTTGAAGGGACATAGCTATTCTTAAACAAGGTGGTATGGGACTTTGGGCTTCTGTACCTCCTGCCTGATAATAACTGCAAGAAAATAGCATAGAACAAATGGTGGAGATTTCTGATTGATATTGCCTTCTTGAGGCAATGCCTCCTGTACAGTAGGTATTTTCCATAATGGGATAGGATGTTCATTACACATGACCAGATCTAAAATAGACAGTTCCCTGCTCTTCTCCATGATATAGTTATCCAGGAAACAGTGGCAATCGTATTCCAACCTCAGGACTGCCTTGGCCAATTTGATTTCATTAATAGACCAAAAGTTATGCACACATATCACACTGCTTTGAGAGTCACATCTATATTTCTTGACTGATGCCCTGTGCAATGTAAAGCTGTTAAATGACCTAAAGTCTATTTCTACTAACTATTATTTTGTATCTCAGCCAATCTATTTCCCAATATTCTGAATCATGATCATGTTTCACCACTGTACTAACAGCATCTTTATTATCAGGTGTACTGTGCTTCTCTCTTTGTTCTACCCATACTATCCTGCAGCCATATCTCTGCAATAACTTTTAAATCTTATCCATTTTTTTCTACTTGCGTAATAAGTTTATCTGTTCTGTTACAAATATACATGTTCAGATGGAGACCATGTACTTTTGACCTTTTCCAATCTTTCTCTATTTTGACCAGATCTGTTGCTGCATCCTTATCATTGTACATGTTGACTTTCATGCCACAAACAGCTTATCATTAACTATATTGCTGTTATCACCTTGTCCTTTTGCTCATTTTGCCAGAATGCTGGTCTCAGCAAAATTCAAATAAAGTCCATTTCCAGAGGAACAGCTCCCTCTTTCCCCGTGACCTGTGAATTGAAAGTCAAATTTCAGATTCAGATTTATTTATCACATATACATCGAAACATACACAGAAATGCCTTGTTTGTTTTAACAACTAACACAGCCTGCAAATGTTGCCACACATTTCAGTGCCAACATAGCATGCCCACCATGTTCAACAGAGCAACACAAGCAGCACCAACAAAAACAAGACGGCAACAGCAAAACAAGCCCCTTTGCCACCCACCCACTCACATACACAGGCCTCCAACCACAGGACACGCTGCCTCAAGGACTCTCATCCTTGGCCCCGGACTCTCAGACTTGCAAACATTAGTCCTCCAACCTCTCGTCCCTGTCCTGGACTTGGAGACATCAGGCCTCTGACTGTGGACGTGCTGACCCAGGGCTTCACCTTGGGGCATCTACTTCCAGATTGATCGAGTTCTGGACTTTGACCTTTGGGCTTTGTCCTCCTGTCTTTGACAACCTTCAGGCTTCGACCCTAGGACTCACCAGTCATGAGTTTGACCTTCAGGTCTCAACCCCAGAACCCACTGATCATTGGTTTGATGCACAGACAGACCTCCACCCCTGGTGACCCTTGTGACTCCTGCCCATGTAGACCTCTAACCTGGGACTTGCCATTCCAGGGATTGTCTGTCTGGTCTATTCAACACCTGATGTCCTGACTTCAACTTTGGAAATCTCTGACCTGGACTCTGAAGACTAGCTCTTATCCCTGACCTCTATCTCTCCCTCATCCCTGTCCCTAAACCCAAACATGACGCTTAACTACCTGCACTGTCCCAAAACCATCCCTGTGAACCTAAAAAAGCTGAGCCACAATATCAACAGACATCACAGCTCAACACCATCTTGACTGGAAGTTCTTTCCTCTCATTTTATCTTTCTGACATGTTTAGTTTGTCTGTGCCAGTTTGCATATGACCCAGGAGATCGTTATCTATGTGATGCTGATCGATAATTTAGAGCCAAATACTCATACTTCAACAGGACTGTTTTCTTTAGTCTTAGATGATTGGTTCCTACAAGCACCACAAAAACTGCATCCTCTCCTCCCTCTTTAAGTTCTTTAACCCTGACGAGATTTCCTTAAACTTGACAAGCCACACAGCCTTTGAGACTAAGCTGAAGAGAATATATCTATCCTTTGAAGATTCTGACCCTGCTCAGAACAACTCAGGGCTCCAGCTTAAACACTCAGCTAAAGTTTCTGGAATACAAACAATGTCTGAAGATGTGTAATAGAAATTTGTGGTGTTCCTGGGCTTTCATAAATGCTGGAAAGATTAGAGTGCAGATGAGCAAGAATTTTTCACCCATGTGTCTGTGTGAATCTGGACCTTATTATCTGAAAGACTGACAGAGACAGAAACTCTCAATACAGTGGATTCTGGTTAATTGGGACAGCCGCTATTTGGGACAACTCTTAAACCCCAAAAATTAATGGAGAAAATAGCTAGGATTCCCCTTGTTTATTTGGGATACTATACCACTTAACTGGGATAGGAGACACTTGCTGAATAGTTTCTAACTAGTGTCAGACACATGCACTTGTGTGGCTGTTAAACACTACACCATGCTTAGTGTGAACAGTTTTTTAAATAGTGTCAGTTCCATGTGGTAATGTTCAAAAAGCAGTGATTTTTGTCACTGATAGTTGCCAAGAAATAAACAGTAAGACGATTCTGAACTATTTTGCTCACTGTGGTTTCAAGCATTGAGGCTTGGAGATGCGAGGAACTGCTAGGAGTGAAAATGAAACTATTTCACTACTTCAACAAGTTAGGAACTACAAAGAATTTGTAAGTATCAATATTTATCTTGAATGTTAAATTGAAAATGAAGATTTGAAAGATGCAAAAATTGCATGAAGGCAGTCCATTATGTATGCTAATTGTCCATTATGTACGCTAATTGTCCATTATGTACACTAATTGCGCTGATTTTGTTCATTTACAGTCAAAAGAACACGGCAACCTACACTGGATTCATTGAAAACAATTAAGAACTAATACACAATACCTGACAGTACTGTTTAATGATTTTTTTAAATATAAAACTCTGGTTTATACTAAGACATACCTCCAGCCTTCAGCTAACAAAAGTCGCATGTATTGGAGATGTAAAGATGAGTCTTTCCTTTTTTTTACCCAACTACTACATTCACCAAATCCCTGTCTTTTGCACTTTTTAAGTTAGCAAGCCCTAGCTGTCTTGCAAACTACAGTAAAGCATATTGGGGTGATCCACAAGCTGGCCAAGTTTGCCAATCATCTACACTTGCAGTGCATGTCTTTTTTGCTGCCTGTACTTTTGCTCTGAGGATGGGCTGTGGTTCTCAAAGAGGCACAGATTAGCACAGGGAGTGTCAGTGGTGGACCTTCTGCAGGTCCACTTGACAGTTTGTAACACTTTGCCCTCAGATCATAATAGTTGGAGCAATGGTTTAAATTGAACACTTGTGATATTCAAGCACTTTTGAAAAATATACTTTTTCTTGATTTTAAAAAATCAAAGAACTCATGTAGTTAAACAATTAAACACATTTAAATTAAAAGGCAACTGGCTACTTTCTTAACATTTACTACTTCCATTTGAAATCAATGTGCCCATTGGGACTACAGCTAGGTTAATGCAGTGCTACATAATGAACATCTATGAGACTTTGCTGCTGGATCCAACCTCATATTCCTACCTTACACAGATCAGTAGTGCACGTAATGGTCATCTACCTTTCGCATACAAGATATTGTTTATACTATCACCATACCATTTCTCTGTGTAAACAATGGTGTCACAGATATACTGATCATAGAATTTGGACACTTACACATTTCTTTTGTTCATGTTAATGCATTGATTTTTAAATCATTGTATTTCAGTCAAATTGGACTTCAAGCTATAGGGAGCAATTTTTTACTTGTTGACCATTGTCTGATCTCACTTCACTTTTTGAACCATCAACAAGATGTATCCAACACTGGAATCTGCCAAAGAAGTAATTTTATACCAAATCCAAGGTTATAGGTGGACAAGAACCTCACGGTCCAAATGCATATTATTTATATAATGTGATACAATGTTGTCAGCTCTTTTATGCCAGCCTATCAGCAAGAATCTGATAAACAGTGTCTGTATTGGTACATTGACAAGTTTGGTAGACCTGTGGGATGGATTTACTTGGTGCTAGGGGGCTGCAGACATCTGTGTAGGAACTTGGTTCACTACAGCATTTTGAACTTCGAAACAGTTCAGGTTATAACCAGTTCACATGGATGGAACCTTGGGGAGTACCTGTATTAGTTTAATTATATGACAATATACTTAGCATTTACTAACAGTATGTGCAAATAGAGACTAGTGAGACAGCAGATGCTGGAAATCTGGAGCAACACACGAAATGCAAGAGGAATTCAATGTCACTCTGCATTTATGGAGGGAAATGGACAGATGATATTTTCATCAGAATCTCGACCTAAAATGTTGACTGTCCATTTCCCTCCATAAGTGTAGCCTGACCCACTGAATTGCTCCAGCACTATGTGTGTTGTTCCAGAATGTGTAAATGGTTATGTTAGAGAAACAACATTGTGGGCAGAAGGGCCTGTTCTTGTGCTGTAATGTTCTTTAATGCAACATATGTACTTTGTACATAGTGCAAAGATATCATGAGCATCATGGAAATTTTCACAAGAGGCCCAGAGTTTTTTTTTCCGAGAGGAAGATTCACCATGTCTGATTCCATGCAAAAGCAGCTATTCTTCCAAATACGTGCTGAGATTTCTTGGCAATCATATTTTTGTTTCATGGCTTAACTTTTTAAATGAAACTTGCCAAAATGCATCAGGTTTGTCTCACTGTCACATTCATCCTGGAATAAGGACATTTGCAGATATTGGGTGATAAATGTTTTCACCAGAAGAAGCCATCCACTTGTCAGTGAATCAGTTTTATATTTCAGTCTCACATTTATGCTAGCCCCAAAGGCAATATGAAAGATATGACTGACCAGCATTGCTAGCAACAGCTGCATCCTACAAATGAATAAATAAAAGATGTTTTATCATCATATATTCCGATCTTCTTTGAAACTATAAGAGTAATTAAACTTGGTGAACAGAATTTGCACACTTCAGTAAAATTGCTTCTGGCAGTTACCTTTTATTAAGCTTTATTATAGACATCCTCCTTTGTTTATTGACTTTTCAAGGTTGGAACAGGACTTGGAGTAGGATTCAATGTCAACATTGCTTGGACAGGTGGTGTGGATCCCTCTAATGGAGATGTGGAGTACCTGACAGCTTTCAGGTGATCATTCATTACATGGAACTACCTATATTGTCAGAAAACAGTGTTAGCAAGATTGATTTTTTTCCCTAATAACAGTATGTGCATGACATTATTGTGTTTCTCTCAGTACCCACATGTACTCTTACCACATACATGTGTTCTTTTGTATAATGGTTGTACCCTACATAATACTCTCCTGCAGAAAAATAAAAAATGCAATTAAAATGGAGGTAAATTCATTAAGAATCATACAAAACAGCTTTAATTTAAATGCCTGAGGATTAAATATTGATTGATTGCTACAATTAAGTTATTTTTCTGAACCTTGTAATTATTTTACTTATAGTGAAATCAGGCTTAGAATATTGCTTCAGGTGTTCACCTGCATGTAATTAGCACTGCTGCAATTTTATCTGGGTTGAGGAATTGTTAATTGTACAAGTTGTATATTTAGTCATGTACTACTTTAGTTTACGATCAAAAGAACCATCCACAAATACTACGTAAATCCTTTGATTTAGGCAGAGTCTAATAAAGTGCAAGCAAAAAAAGTCTATAGAATTTGCGAAAATATTTTATTAAAAGGAACTAACATTTGGTAAAAGGGGCTTTCAGGAAATGGTCAAGAGCCTCAGGCAGGATAACACTAAACAGACTAGAAGCCAAATTTCCTTGCTTGCATGCTACAGGGTCAGGCTGCAGTTGGATCAGATAATTGAATATAATGAAATCCAGAAGGCTGCCCTTTTTCCTTTTTGCATACCCAGCATATCACAAATTTTGTAGACTTAGGTTCGTTCTTACACTTGTGTAGTTCCAGCTGCTGTCTTTGAGGCCATCATTGTTTGATGTTAGAAAATTATCCTGGTGCTGTTTTCAATCATGGAAGTTCAGCTGACTTTACTGACTTTAAAAGCCATATGTCTGCTGTTTCCTTGTTTGCAAACAAAAAAAAGGTGCAAGCATTGCTGTACTTATAGCATGGTCTTTAATAATGGCAAACAAATTGAGTTGGTTGTTTAACAGCATCATTTTGAAAAGTTGCAAGCAAGCTTTATCTAAATTGTTTTGGTTAGAGAACCTTTACATAGGCTTTGCGAAGTTTATTATGATTCATGGGAGACTCTGTGCATATATTTCCTGTGTAAAGGACCTTATGTTTGTTGTTAAAATTTTATTTTTGTTGTCCAGAAATGACAAAAGATTCTATCATAGATACTACAGACTATCTGAACAAGACATGTTTCTACTACGTCTGGCAGCATGCATGTAATGATACCTAACATGTTATGACCACATTTGCACTGATGTCCCTTATTGGGATCAATATTCATGATCTCTTTAAGAGCTATATTCATCAAATGTTCTGTATTTGTAATTCTTTGGTTTATGAGCAGCAACAAGCAAATATACAGATATTAATCCCTGAGTTCTTCAAGGAGATGATAACTCATTGTGGTTGAGTTCCCCCTTTTCCAACAGTTCATTAAATCCATCCCAGTGACAAGTAGTCTTATGTAGGTTTGACCATTGGAGTTATTACAACTGCAGGCATTCCTGTCACTAGACTTCAGCAGAATTTCTTTGCACTTCCTTTCCCCTGCATCCCCACAACCACAACCATCAACCACCCAGTCCTTCAGCAAACCAAGCATGAAAATATTGAAGTAAACTGAAGTGGCTTCATTATTGCCACAATTTAGATCAACTACATTGATTATGATCAAGAATTGAACCTGACAAACTATTGACAGAATAATCCAACTCTATGCAACATAAATGTGTTTTTATGTGTTTTTGTGCTGTTCTTTACGTTATACAAATTGAATCACTTCTTACATTGAAAACCTCATATCAATGAATTTTGCATTAAAACTAACTTTCAGACATATTGAAAAAAAGTCTCCTTCAGCAGAGAGTTTATAGAACTGCATGTGCTTTTTATATGCATGGTGCCAACACTATTAATGACATAATGCTGTTGGACTAAAGTTTACACGATATGGGCATGTGGTATTTGTTAGTCCAGAGTCCTTCAAATGTGAGTAGCAGCCACCTACTGTTCAACCATTTCATGGATATGAACTCATACTTGGGTTTAGCAAACTGCTTTCAGAATAGCATTAGAGACAGGGTCCCTTTTGTAAACCTGTATGAGCTAAAAGTAAAAGCTATTAAATTAAATCTGCCAAATATAATCTGTTTATACTTTTAAAGTAAGTACAATCTATTCCAGTTAAATACATTTGAAAAGTGTGCAGAATTTTATTACTGTAACCATTTTAATTGTTAAAAGCATAAATTCTCCAGAAAAGAAGTCCTTCTTAGTGGATTTACTTATTTTCCCTTGCATAGAATGTGTTTTGATTTTTTTTTAGGACGGTTGTGATGCCCATAGCCAGTGAGTTTTCCCCTGATGTTGTGTTGGTGTCTGCTGGTTTTGATGCTGTCGAAGGACATCCCTCACCTCTTGGTGGATACTCTGCGACAGCCAAGTGTAAGTTGGAACACTGTGACTGTATACTATGCTGTATGACTCCATGACTATATAGTGTAATCTGAGAACGCAAACAACAGGAATTCTGCAGATGCTGGAAATTCAAGCAACACACATCAAAGTTGCTGGTGAACGCAGCAGGCCAGGCAGCATCTCTAGGAAGAGGTACAGTCGACGTTTCGGGCCGAGACCCTTCGTCAGGACTAACTGAAGAAAGAGCTAGTAAGAGATTTAAGAGGGGGAGGGGGAGATCCTTCTGCTAATGCCCCACCTCCCCCTCGTACCCCATCTGTTATTTATATACACACATTCTTTCTCTCTCTCCTTTTTCTCCCTCTGACTATACCCCTTGCCCATCCTCTGGGCTTTTCCCCCCCTCTCCCCCTTTTCCTTCTCCCTGGGAGCTCCTCCCACTTGCTCCAAACTAAAGGTGTAGCTATGGGCACCCGCATGGGTCCGAGCTATGCCTGCTTTTTTGTTGGCTTTGTGGAACAATCTATGTTCCAAACCTATTCTGGTATCTGTCCCCCACCTTTCCTTCGCTACATCGACGACTGCATTGGCGCTGATTCCTGCACGCATGCAGAGCTCGTTGACTTTATTAACTTTGTCTCCAACTTTCACCCTGCCCTCAAGTTTACCTGGTCCATTTCCGACACCTCCCTCCCCTTTCTAGATCTTTCTGTCTCTGTCTCTGCAGACAGCTTATCTACCGATGTCTACTATAAGCCTACTGACTCTCACAGCTATCTGGGTTATTCCTCTTCTCACCCTGTCTCTTGCAAAAATGCCATCCCCTTCTCGTAATTCCTCCGTCTCCGCCGCATCTGCTCTCAGGATGAGGCTTTTCATTCCAGGACGAAGGAGAAGTCCTTTTTAAAGAAAGGGGTTTCCCTTCCTCCACCATCAACTCTGCTCTCAAATGCATCTCCCCCATTTCATGCACATCTGCTCTCACTCCATCCTCCCGCCACTCCACTAGGAATAGGGTTCCCCTGGTCCTCACCTACCACCCCACCAGCCTCCGGGTCCAACATATTATTCTCCGTAACTTCCGCCACTTCCAACGGGACCCCACCACTAAGCACATCTTTCCCTCCCCCCCCCCCCCCCGCTTTCCACAAGGATCACTCCCTACGCGACTCCCTTGTCCGTCCCCCCTATCCCTCCCCACTGATCTCCCTCCTAGCACTTATCCTTGTAAGCGGAACAAGTGCTACACATGCCCTTACACTTCCTCCCTTACCACCATTCAGGGCCCCAGACAGTCCTTCCAGGTGAGGCGACACTTCACCTGTGAGTCGACTGGGGTGATATACTGCGTCCAGTGCTCCCGATGTGGCCTTCTATATATTGGCGAGACCCGACGCAGACTGGGAGATCATTTCGCTGAACACCTACGCTCTGTCCGCCAGAGAAAGCAGGATCTCCCAGTGGCCACACATTTTAATTCCACATCCCATTCCCATATGTCTATCCACGGCCTCCTCTACTGTAAAGATGAAGCAACACTCAGGTTGGAGGAACAACACCTTATATTCCGTCTGGGTAGCCTCCAACCTGATGGCATGAACATCGACTTTTCTAACTTCTGCTAATGCCCCACCTCCCCCTCGTACCCCATCTGTTACTTATTTTTATACACACATTCTTTCTCTCACTCTCCTTTTTCTCCCTCTGTCCCTCTGACTATACCCCTTGCCCATCCTCTAGGTTTCCCCCCCTCCCCCTTTTCCTTCTCCCCGGACCTCCTGTCCCATGATCCTCTCATATCCCTTTTGCCAATCACCTGTCCAGCTCTTGGCTCCATCCCTCCCCCTCCTGTCTTCTCCTATCATTTTGGATCTCCCCCTCCCCCTCCCACTTTCAAATCTCTTACTAGCTCTTCAGTTAGTCCTGACGAAGGGTCTCGGCCCGAAATGTCGACTGTACCTCTTCCTAGAGATGCTGCCTGGCCTGCTGCGTTCACCAGCAACTTTGATGTGTGTTGCTAGTGTAATCTGAGGTTACTTTGGAGATCAGCATATTATTTGTGAGACCTTTATCAATTTCTAGATTGGGGTCAGTGGGGAAAAAATCTGCCAAGTCATTGGGTTATTGGTATTCTGCACTAGACAGTATGACGTCTTGAGTTTTTTGTATTTTTTCTGTTGTCACTGACTACTTCATTAGTCAGGATTGATTTCAAGAGCTGCTGGATAATGTTGCAGCTCTATAAAACTCTGGTTAGACCACACTTAGAGTATTGAGTTCAGTTCTAGTCACCTCTTTATAAGAAGGATGTTACATATGAAGGATGTGGAAGCTTCAGAGAGGGTGCAGAGGAGATATACCAGAATCCTGCCTCGATAAGAGAGCATGTCTCATGAGATTTCCATGAGTGCATTTGTTATGATTCCTCCGCAATTTAAAGCATTGCTGCTTTAATCACTGCAGTCATCACTGTTTTGAGATGACAAGAATCTACCATGTTCAAATTCTAGTTTTTGATTCAAAATCAATCAAATATATTTGGACTTCAGTATTTGTTATCTCAGACACAAAATGCTTTAAATATTAAAATACCTTTTCAGATTTAAAAATATAAAATTAGTTTAATCTATTCTCTGCAAAAGTTATTTTATACCCTATTTATTTCAAGCTTGCTTTGTTACATAAAAATATTTCTAACTTATAATTTCCTGCCTTGAGCTTTCAGGCCTATTTCAAAATTACCCAGGACAGCAAGCGATTATATGCTACCAGTAACTTTTTTCAAAAAAGTCAATGATTCTGCCTTCATCTTCTTGACTGTGACTGCATACAGGGAAAACTGAAGTATAATGAGACAAGTGCATATAATGTTGATTTGGATAATTTTCACATTTTGAAAGTATTGTCCAAATTTTAAGTTACATAACAGTTGGATGTAAATATTAATAAGGTAACAGAAAAATATCAATGTTAAATTACCGAATGTAAGATTTACAGTAATATATCTTTGGTTTGAAATCCTTAAGACAGGCATTCAAGAATTGGATACTGTTACTTACAGCACAGTTTCCAATTCACTTTGCTCACATACAGGTTTTTAACATGGTAGAAGTGTAATAAACAGAAGCTAGTTTATTAACATTAACACCTCATGATCTTACCTGAACTATAAAAGTAGCTGTAGAGAGACTTCTTCAATAAACCTAGAGATACTTATATAGAAAGTACTATTCTTTCCCATGTGCACGCAATAAGCTTCCTGCAAAAGTACGCATTTTAAAACAAAACTATTAATGGTTTTATACTGTATAAGCCTTTATTGAGCAAAGTTAATAGACACTAGACACTAAATTGATTATTACTCATTAAAATGTTAAAAAAGCTTATTTGATAAGATGTAATGATCTGTACTGTGTTAATTCTTTCATTTTCCAGAATTAGATTAAAGGTAGCAGTTTGAAGAAAGCATTCAAATATACCAATATATTGGTCACATTGCATAGAAATATTTTGATATATCCATTAAGTTTCTTTAAAAGTACATAGATAAAATTTGATTATATTTAATTGTAGTTGAAATACAACTTGGGAAGTATATCATGTCCCTTGCCATGGACTGTGGAATTAAAACCAGAGGTTATTAAGGTCAAGTGCAGAAAAAAAATTACTGATATTTTGGCAAGCAGGATAGTGAGTAGCTTCAATGCCATGAGTTTGTTTACCCATTAAATATGTTTTCATTGTGCAATTTAATGTCATCCAGTTTATCATTCAACCTTCGTACAAATTTATGGATTGTGTATTGTAGTGAAAGTGGAAAACCATGGAAGTTGTGACCTAATGGAATGTTTGCATTCAGTGTTTATCTTATTAGCCTTTCAAGGACTGAAATGAAATGAACTCAAATGTGTAATTCAGAAGAACTCCATATAACAAGGAGTAGTTTTTTTGTATTCTATAGTTTTAATTTACAATAATTAATACATTGAACTTCTATCAATAATCTATAATTTTGTGATAAACTCTGTCATTGAAGTCAGGCAATATCTGTAGGCAAACAAAAACAAATACTGTAAGAACTGGGGAAAGAGAAACCAGTTAACATTTCAAGTCAAAGACCCTTTCAATAGATGCTGCTTGACTGGCTGAGTTCTTTCAGCATTTCTGTTTGAGCTTCCAGCATCTGCAATTTTATTTGTTTTCTGATATTTATAAGTATCTTCATGAGTTTGTTAATGAATGAGAGGTCATTAAATCTAACAAATGTGACAGCTATAAAGCTTAACAAAATTACCTTATACATCATCATAATTATTGCAGATGATATTTGACAGCTAACAGAAATGCTTTTACGTTTTGTTGTAGTTCCTATCAGATTAAATAAAGGTTAATAACTTGTTAGCATGAATAAAGTACTTCTTCCTAAAGATTCTCCCCTTATCAATAATATTAAGCATGCTACATAGCAGCAGCTATACCTGTTTTCCAATTTCAAAACTTAGCCCTGTCTAACTCATTGGACTACTTTATAAAGCCATTATGTAATGTTCTTGGTGGTACTAAGAGGGAATAAATTTTTAGGCTTTTGTATGTGCTTTTGTTTTCAGAAGATGGGACAAGCATGATCCATATTTTAATTATTGTAATTATGTTCAAGGGCATGATGTCAATTCATGATGTATCATCAAAATATTTCTGTATAACATAACTTCTCAAAATGTTTTCACAACTAATCTGTATACTTCATGTGTGTTTCTTTCTCAGGTTTTGGCTACCTGACCAAACAGCTGATGAAGTTAGCTGCAGGACGTGTGGTTCTTGCCTTGGAAGGAGGACATGATCTCACTGCCATCTGTGATGCATCTGAAGCCTGTGTATCAGCCCTGCTGGGTAATGAGGTATGCAGAACAGTCAAAATCAAAACCAGATCGTGTTGTAAAGATACATTTTTAACAGCAGAGGTGCTAAACTGACAATTGTTTTTTGATATATTGATGCATTCAATGCGCTTTGAAAGGTAATATAACATTAAATGAAATGGAAGAGTCACAGCTGAAATCACTTTTAGTCCATAGAATATTTGAATTTTACCATAACTTTTTTCTTTTTCATAAACATGTCTGCTTGTAATTTATAACTAATTGAATGTCCTTTACAAGTTCAATTAATAGAAGGCAGTGGCTTTTGCCCCTTAATGCTGTCCGTAAATTATGAAATTTGATCCTTTTCCTCTGACATAAATTACCTTGTAAGTTTTACTTCCTTGTTACCTACCAGTGCTAGAATAATTAATGTATATATGTATATATAAAATTTATACCTTGTTTTTTTAAATAAATCTTACCAGCTGGATCCTCTGCCTCAAGAAATACTTCAGCAAAAACCCAATGCAAATGCAGTAGCATCACTAGAGAAGGTGATTGAGATTCAAAGTAAGTTTTTGCTCTAAGTAACCTCTTAATGTTCTCGTTGATGTACTGCTTATGGACAGGAATGTTAGAAATTACATTAGTAAGCTCCTTAATACAGTCGGCCCTCCTTATCTGCAAATTCCGCATGCGCAAATTCAACCAACCGCGAACCGAGAAAACCCGGAAGTGCTCTTCCAGCACTTGTTGTTCGAACATGTACAGACTTTTTTTTCTTGTCATTATTCCCTAAACAATGCAGTATAACAACTATTTACATAGCATTTACATTGTATTAGGTATTATAAGTAATCTAGAGATGATTTAAAGTATACGGGAGGATGTGCGTAGGTTATCGTGGATCGGGATCGAAAAAAAACTGGAAGTTCTCTTACTAAGTAAGTCAGAACAGGTACATCCGGTATTATTTAGCGTCAGTTAGTCAAACATTTGTCTTAGTATATAGTATAAATTTTACCTTTCTATGCATATAAAACACTTAAGAAACGTATGTTTCAGCGCCAGGCTCGGGAACTGAAATTCCCGAGTTCGATCCAGTGACAGATCGCTCCTGAGCGTGCTCTCCATCCGTGCCGGGTTGATGTGGAGGATCAAGAACCCAAAACCCAATAATGAAACAACTGTGTTGCTTAGTAATAATTGTAGCTTTCATCGGGGCAGGGCCTTTCTCACTTTATCCTTTAAAATTGTTCCAGTCGTTGACCGACTGTAACCTAACGCTTTTCCAATGACTGATGGCGTTTCACCTCTTTCCGATCACTTTATTATTTCCACTTTATTTTAAATCGTGATGGTGATTATTTTCGTGAACAGAAACACGGCAGATTCAGAGCTCCGCTGCCGGGTCCTAGTGTCCACCACACTGAGAGAAGTTAAATAAGGTCCGGGGTTCCGCTGGGTCCTAAAGGTCCACCGCATTGAGACTGGTTGAATAAGGGACTTGAGCATCTGTGTTTTTTGGTACCCGCGAGGGGTCCCAGAACCAATCCCTCGTGGAAAAGGAGGGCCAACTGTACTTCCTCTTCACCACAACAGTGGCTTGGTAGCAACATTGTAATAAAATTGATCCGATGATGGTGCCTTGAAAATGTTTTCCTTGTAGCTTCAGAGCAACCATGCACATATAAGCTATCAGCCACGCAAACGTAAAACTGCCATTAATTCTGAGGGCACAGTATGCCATATGAATGTTCTTACATTACAGAGCTCCATAAATCATTTATTTCCGTAAACATCAAGAGCCACAAATTAGGTTGTCCTTGCATGTTTGCAATTGATCAATAGCCTCAAAGGGGCAGCCATTGCTGTGTTGCCAAACGTGCTCTGAAATCTACACTGCATTATAAACAGAACAGTCCCCTGACATTTGTAAAACTGCCTCCATCTGAAGCAATTCATATGCAGCTATAAAATGGGCCTAAGTTGTATAGATTGGCAATAGTAGAACCAATGCCATCCTGACTCACTTTTTGTAAATGACACAACCTTCTCCCAGTGATTGCTTGGTAAAGTCTGTATTAAAATAAACAAAGACCAGAAGATTACTGTTCGATCCGAATGTATGCTCATTGGATGGATTCCCTAATTTGGGCATCTTTAGAATAAGATTGCCAATGGGAAATTATCCTTTCCAGAATGTGCAGTGAGATTATGATTCTGTGCTTTATCTCAAACTCCTCTGCCTTGATTGAAGAAAGGAGATTTCTTGAATACTTACTGCATATATAGTCTTGTATCTTTTTGCAGCAATGATAGGTACACCATATGCACAATAGTTGCACTATATACATGAGCTGCAGTTGTTTATGTCCCATTAATGAGAAAACTTGACAAATTTTCCAAGCATTGATAATTTGACTTTCAGGCAAACACTGGAGTTCGGTGAAGCGTTTTGCTTCCACAGTGAGTTACTCCCTACTGGAGGCCCAAAAGCACGAGAAAGAAGAAGCAGCAACTGTTACAGCATTAGCCTCTCTGACAGTAGACACCGAGCAGAGCAGTTCTGAACCAGAGGCCAGGTAATTATTTCATCTCTTTCCTAATGAATAAGAATCGGAGCAAAAGCTGCAAAGCAAGATGAAAACAAAAAATGATGGAAGCACTCATGAGGTTGAGCAGCAGCAGTGGGGACAGAAACACTTGAAGTTTCATTTTTGGGTCAAGGATCCTTCAAAGTGAAAAAATAGCAGTTAGCACGATGCTATAACCATTCTGGGTGTCAGAGTTTAATTACAACACTGTCTGTAAGTAGCCTCTGTATGTCATCCCTGTGGAATGCATGGGTTTTCCTCAAGTGCTCCAGTTTCCTTCCACAGCCCAAACATGTACCGGTTAGATTAATCCCTGAATTATATTAAGGTTAATTGGGTTGTCGGGGGTTGCATGGGCCGAAGGGCCTACTCCGCGCAGTATCCCTAAGTAGATAAGTAAATAAAATAAATCCCAAGAGCTACAACATGCCCAGAGCATAGACTGAGGTGTTGTTCTTTGCACTTGCATTGGGCATTGTTGGAGCAATACAAGAGTCATAGATTAATAAAGCACGGCCCAAGAATCTGTGCCCCACCCAGCTCGTTCCAATTTCCTGCATTCCATCCATGCCCCTGTCAGCCCCAAACCCCACTTACCAAGTGCTGCTTAAATGATACTATTGTACCTTCCTCAACCACTTCTTCTGGCAGCTTGTTCCATATACCTGCCACTCTCTGCATGAAAATGTTGTCCCTCAGCTCCCTTTTAAATCTTTCCTCTCGCACTGTCATCTAATCCCTCTAGTTCTGCATGTCAGCTAGTTTTGCACTTCCCTACCCTGGAGAAAAGACTTACCATCCACATTATCTATACCTCTCATAATGTTAAAAGTTTCTATAAGGTCCCCTCATTCTCCTACACTTCAAGAAATAAAGATTTGGCCTGACCAAGCTCTCCCTGTAACTTTAGCCCTCTACTCTGGCAACATCTTCATAAATCTTTTATGCACTCTTTCCAACTTAAATACATCTTTCCTATAACTGGATGACCAGAACTGTCCACAGGACTCCAAGTGTGGCCTCACTTATACAATTGCGACATAATGCCCCTACTCCTATACTTAATGCCCTGACTGATGAAGGCCAGGGTACTAAATTCCTTTTTCACCACACTGTCTACCTATGGTACCATTTTCAACAAGCTGTGTACTTGTACTCTTAAGTCCCTCTGTTCCGTTACACTCCCTAGCACCTTTCCATTAATAAGGTAAATCCTATGCTGGTTTAACTTTCCAAAATGCATCACTTCACATTTAACTGTATTGAAATGCACTTGCAACTCCTCAACCCACTTCCCTAACTGACCCAGGTCACCTTTAATCCATAATAACCTTCTTCACTATTAACAGCACTTAAGTTCATGTCATCCACAAACTTATTGATCAAACCTTGCGCTTTTGCCTTCAAATCAATTTATATAAATAAGGAATAATAAAGGGGCGGAGTGGGATGGAGAATTTAACTGATAGGCAGCTAGAAACTCAGGATACCCCTTGTAAACTGAATGGAGATTTTCTGCAAAACTGTCACTAAATCTGCATTTTGTCAAAGAAGAGGGGACCACATTGTGAGAGGTGCAAGTTAATAGCTGCTTCACAAGGAAGGACTTTTTGGGTCTCTGTATGCTGGGAAGGAAAGTGATAAAACAGCAGGTTTGTCATTGTTCCGTACTTCCATGGGAAAGGGAATTCTTGGTGGAAGTGAAGAGTGATCCAGGTGTAGTTATGGAGGGAATGGTCCTTCAGGATACTGAAGAGAAAAATGAGAAGATACAGTCCTGTGCAAAAGTCGTAGGCATATGTTAAAAAAAATCTCTAAAGCAAAGATGCTTTAAAAAAATTATGTGAAATGTTTCTAAATATCAAAAAAAATTACCATGAAGGGCAGTGAACAGTAAAATACTAAAGCAAATCAATATTTGGTGTGACCACCCTTTGCCTTTGAAACTGCATCTGTTTTCTTTGGTACACTGTCGTGCAGTTGTATAAGAAATTCAGCTGATAAGTTGTTCCAAGCATCTTGGAGAACTTCCCACAGTTCTTCTGCAGACTTTGGCTGTCTTGCTTGTTTCGGTCTCCCCAGCTAATCCCAGACAGCCTCAATGCTGTTGAGATCAGGGCTCTGTGGAGGCCACACCATCTGAAACCTTATAAAAATCTGGAGTGCCTAAGACTTTTGCTCATTACTGTATCTGGTTGAATCTGACTAAAGTAGGCAGAGGATGATCTGTTCAATATAGAGGCTGGTAGCATTGAAGGTGGGGCAGGAGGAATCTCATCCTTGTGCTGGCTGGGAGCAGCAGTGTGAGAAGTAGAGAAGCAGTTCAGAAGTCTTGAGTTTCGAGGAGGGGAAAAGTTGTGGTTAATGAAAAGAAAGACAGCCGTAAGGCACTCATATGGAAAGTCTCAGAGTCAGAGCATGTACAACAGAGATAACAAAGTTAAAAGAATGGAATAAAGTTTTTACAAGGAAATGTACTGAAAGTTGTTGTAGTCACAATTGCAGCAGGAGCTAAAAAGGTTATTAATACTAGACAACGGGGTGACCCGTTGGGGCACACTTTGAGACAAGGATAGTGCAGTCTGAGGTGACCAGAATGAACATTAAATTTTCCTGAATGCTATTGGTATCGCTTTGCTTTGGAAACTGAAGTAGAAAACCTCAGTTTATTAAAGAAGAACGATGCGTAGCAAAGCAAATATAGCTCCTCATTTAACGAAGGACACTTTTAATGGCATCATTTCTGGTTTATCTGCCACCCTCGTGCCTCTCATTGTCATTCTGGAGACGTGCAGCCCTTTCATCCCCTGTCTCTTCATCTCTTCTGTTTATTCTTTGTCTCTGATCCTGGAGACGTCCATGCTTCTCCTCTTCTATCTCCCTTCTCTCGTCTTATTTTGTCCTGACTCTTTTTGATCCTGGAGTCCCTGGCCTCATCCGATTCTTGTTCTCTCCCTCGCCTTGCTGCTTCCCACCGACGTTTGGTGTCATCTCTTGACCGTAATGTCTCCCTTCCCTTTCCACGTGGCATAATTAGGCTGACCATTTTTTTTTTACCCTAATGCTGGATAGAAGATATGAAGCACTAACACCAAAGGATGCTGATTATTCTTGATGTGGTTGACGCTCTCCTAAATGGACGTGATATAGTCCTCTGACTGCAGCAAAGGATTTTATGAGTGTCTCAAAGTACGTCATTACAATAAGATGTAATTATCTCTTATTGATGGGTGGCAGTTAGATCTGTCCCAATCCTGCACATGCTGATGGTGATTAGCAGAATGTGACCCCTCGAAATAGAGCTGCTCTGCCCTTTTGCTCCGGTAGGTGTCGCTGCTGAGGCTGGCCGTGCACATTGCATCGGGCTGTCCGATTTCCATAATGGCCGATCAGCTCTCGGGTGAAAGTCAGTCTGTTGATTTTTTGGCGAATGAGCAACTTTATACGAATATATAACCCTGAACTTTGCCTGCATTCTGTAAGTTAGCTCATTTTAATTCAATTTAGCCAAAAAAAGTGCCGCTGTATGCGCATTTTGTGCTGATTGGAGGTCACAGACAGAGCATGAGAGTTTTAGTATTATATAGATTAGTTGGAAAGGATTATGGTACGTGGTCTGAATAAATGAGAAAATGGGTATTTCCCACAGTGCTAACCCAGTGCTATGCTTACCTCTTAGTTTCTCAGTAAAGTGGTAGGCATAGCTTGAGCCTGTGCAAGATTCTATAGCTAAAACTTTGATTTTGAGAAACTAATTGATTTGAAGGGGAAGTTGCTTAATGCAAGAGCAGGTACAACCAGATGGAAAAAAAGACTATTGATGGAAGATCTCTCTTTGTAACTGCTGCTTTTTAAAGGAATCATTATCTTGACAACGTGGGTCTGCACATCTCATAGAAATTCCCTCTGCTTTCTCCACCTTTACCATTCTCTGCAACGTTAAAACTCCTCATATTCTGTCACTTTTCCAGTTCTGATGACCCAAACATTGGTTTGATTTTTTTTTTCCTCTGCTCTTGCTGCTTAATCTGCTGAATGTTACCAATTTTTTTTTTGCTATGGTTATTTCTAAATAATAGAAGAGATGCTAAATTGATTTTATGTAGAGTTTACCTATGTTTTTAATCCAGTGAAATTTTTCATCTATCCTTGGCTTTAGCTAATTAGTAGGCCTCTACAGGTTTTCTCTCAATCAAAATTCCAATTCGGACAAAATCTTTTTGTGGGGATCTTGTATTTTGTTCATGAGTGTTTTGATGATCTGGTCCTCTTGGTCACTGGGCTTTCAGTTCTTAATATGACAGAAGAACCTCCCAGCATGAAGTAATTGGTAAATTTGTTGCCAGCACAGACATAAAACTCTTGTCATTAATTCCTACTGGCGGCATCTTAAAATCTTCTGTGTTCAGATTTTCTAGCAAATGTTGAAGTTACACTATAAGAAGCGTCTAGTAGACATTGTAATGTTTAAGTCTAAATGCAATGCCAAGTGGCAGAGCCACCAGCAAACCTGGAAGTAAATCTTATTAACTATATTCATGGTTTTATTTGATTGATGACACTTTGTGATTCCCTTTAAATGGTGCTTTTGATGTTCCAGCCCACTTCTGTCAGTACACACTGACGAGAGAAGTGATTTTGAGGGAAGAGATTTTTACCATAAGCAGTGTTGTATGAATTTGGAAACTGTTTTAGATTGTAGCTTGATTGGTATTTTGAATCAAGCTTTCTCCAAACGTCAAGTTAGTTAAAGTTGTTCAATTTACAAGATTTTCATTTTCAGTATCCAAACTGGCTACTTATGACAATGACAAAGACTACAGAAATGCTGATAGCTACTTTGGCAGTTTTTAACTGCTGCATGCTTCATCATTTTTGGCCTGGATTGTGCTGGATGTGAACCTTGTCTTATGTTGACTACTCTTAGGTAGTCCCATGGTCACAGAGCCTCCAGTGTCCACCCAGTGCCACAACCAATCGATAAAGTAGAACAATCTGTCAGCAGTGACTAGGCCACAGGTAATTTAAACTAAGGCCTTGCTTGCAGACCACCCTAATGGCTTTGTGTTAGCACATGCTACTAAAGGTCTTTGTTAGTTTCTGAATGAATCTAGTGATTGGAAACAGCAAAATAAAATATGTAAATAATTTTAAATGGTGAATAAAATTATTAGTGAATTTGCATAAAACCACATTAAAATTGTAAGTTCACTCAAGATAATTAAAATAGTTAAAAACTTATCTTCACTTTTTAGTGAGGTGTCTAATGCACCCACATGTTCTGTGCCATGGAAATTTGGAGTATGTTGACGCATACATTTTAGCCAGGCACTGATTTTCCAGGTAGCTGTCAGTACAATCCAGTTTATTGGAGTTCAATTCATCATGAGTCAATTCCATCATTGAAATCTGGCAATGTTTTTGACCTTATCTTCACACTTTAAATTGATTGGTTAAGTCTTTTTTTAAAAAAAACTAGGGGAGGGAGGAGGTGGTAAAGAGAGATAATTTTGATTTAATGGGAAGAGCCACCGTTTCTCATAATTTTGCTAAGTGCATAGAATGTTCAATTGAATCTCCATTTCTTTGTCAGCTTTTTAGCCACAATTAAAAGTCATGTGAAAATTAAAATACTGCAGGTGCTGGAAATCAGAAATAAAAACAAAGTACAAAGAGAAACGGTTAACATTTCGGGTCTGAGACTGTTTGTCAGAACTGGAAAAAATGTGCGATCTATTCACCTTCCTCTTCCTCTTTAATAATCTGAAAATATTTAACAATGTAGGGTACCATAACTTAAACTCTACATCTTTAACGAGAAGAACAGTGAATTAAATATGCTGAGTTTATTTTTCACTTTGGAATTTACCATGATAATTTACCATGAAAATAGTTATTTGAATCAGCTGATTTTTTAATATGAAAAGTCTATAAAGATATTAAAGATAACTGAAACTGCAAAGTGCTAAAAACTGATTTATTTTTAAAAGGCACAGTACATGGAAGTTTGAAACATTGTAGGACTCTTCTGGCCACTTCCATTGAGATAAATTAAGACATTATTATTTTTCAGGCAAGGGGACGAACCAATGGAAGAAGAGCCAGCAATGTAAAGTGCCAATGGTCATATTACCGTCACCTGTGTGAATCTTTCTTGTAACCTCCTTTAAAGTCTATCAGACATACAGTGTCCATTGTCTGCCTCTGACAGTGTTATTGTATTGAACTTGAACTGTTGTGGAAAAACATCTAGTCTTCAAGCTAGATTCACTAGCCAATCTGTCTGTATTTGAAGACCTGAAATTGAAGAGTTTAAAGGGACACCGCAGCTTTGTATTTCTTCAAAGTTCATCTGTTCTCCCTTAAGGGAGAATAATGTTTTAAAGGTTACAAAACACTTGAGGCTTTGATTTCAGATCCCTAGCCTAAATGCAGTGGTAAGATATTAGCGTTTGAAATGCTTATGAGAGTTGATGAATCAGCTTCCTAGAGGATGTTGAAAAGCAGGAAAGAAAAAATGATGGAGAGGAAGCAGTATAATAATTTTGTCAGGAAAATTGAAAGGAAATTTGTGCCTTTAAAAAAAAAAAAAAAAAAAAATGGTTGAAACTCACAACTTCATTTTTAAATGCCTTAATTTACATCAATGAAATACTGCTGTTGATTTTTGGAACATAGTCAAAAATGGCATGATCATCTGATTGAAAGATCTTCAGCTGCTTTTAGTCACAGATGAACAACACCCCTCTCTGTATAAACATTTGGTTTATTTATTTCTTTTTGTAAAATTTCTTAAACTTTATTTGTGTATTTGCTGATGACCAACTGTTTCAGTTTAGTTGTGTAAATACTCTTGTAATATGTCCTTTCAAGTTCTCCAGTTGCCGTTTGAAGAACCCTAATTTTGGTTTCCTTCTTTGTTACCTTAAAGTTTTAAAATTTGAAAAGAGAGGTTAACACAATATAATTTTCATACAATTTTATTGTTTATATATTCAGAAAATTGTTATTTTTGTCTTTTTTTTACTCCTAATATGTTTAACAGGCTTGTAGTTTCTGCTGGGTAAGGTGGTTTGCTGTTTGCTTTCTGTATTGAGGTTCACCTGGCAAGGAGAACTAAACTGAGCTCTTTGGACTGCAGGTCTAACATTGGAATATTTTCAGCTGAACTTCAGAGGTCCTTGTAATCATTTTCCTTCACAAAACGTAGTGTTTAATTTGAGCACCAAGCTCAGAGAATTCATATTTCAATCAAGAAGGCTATAAATGATGTATGTTTATCTCAATGCTTTTCTAAAATTAGAAGGCAAACTAATTAAGTCAGCCGGATTTTAAAAGAGCGGGTACAACGATTGTTGAATTGTAGCACTAAATGTAATGTCCAGATGGAAGCAAATTGATAACCTTGATAATTTTGTGTGACTGAATTGATGCATTTAGCAGTAGGAATTCTATTAGATACATGCTTTTTAAAGGCTTACAGAAGACAGCTATGTACTCATGTGAATGTAGTAGTTAAACAGCGGATGGGGGATTTCACTCTTTCATTGAACAGTAAATGGTAAAATAGATTATTTTTCTGTTTTTAAAAAGTCAGAACATTTTACTGCCTTGGCAGGGAATTCAAAACATGACAATATAGTTGATTAACAAGCCATTTGCAAACGCTGGTAAAATAATGAAGGAGTTTCTCAAAACTGGTTTATGCAAAATCTTAAATATTTAATAATGTAAAGGTTAGAGAGAAGTAGGCTTTATAGTTTCACCAGTAGAGAAAAGTTGGGTTATTTGATGAGAACTAAGTGAGAGACACCAAGACTGAATGAATGTTTGTGAACATCGTCCTGTCATTAAATCAATAGTTACAAAAATATACCATCAAAGAGATGACAGACAGGACCTGTGTTAAGCATGGTAGTAGTTGTTTCAATAGACAGACAGCTATAAGATTGATTCAGTGAATCTGTAAATGATTGAAGTGAAAGGCTGGGCCTCTCAATACAGGTTAATTAAGAATTGCTGCCGTACTTGGGTTGGCCATAGAAGGTAAAAGAAGTGCAGCCATGCATTTCACAACAGTAAAATGAAGCTTTACTTGCCATCTGCAACATTGGCGTGAATTTTGTAAAATGGTGTTTTTTTTCACGCAAGCAGCTTGGTATTGATGTATTTTAGTAAACAAAATATATTTTACATTTTTAGCTTGAAAACATACAATATAAATAATTGTATATATAGAATATATTGTTTAAATTCATAGATTTGCTGCTGTTTGGGTGGATTAAATACTATAACTTTTTCAATAATGACTTTGGGTGGATATAGTAATGTTAAAGTCTCAGCTGGAATGCAGTTGAAAATTCCAGTTTTAATAGTTATTGCGTACATTCCTCTTTCAGTTTTAGTTGAATCCCGTTTTCATTCCTCTATTTATGAAGTGATGGAAAGTTTTAATAAGAAGTTGCTTTGATTTTAAGGTCCACTGGATGGGCTTTTCTGACCATAAGAATGCTGCAGCGTATTAGCTTTCAAGATGAAAGGAGCGATTTCATTTGATAAAGATAGTGTGATTTGATATGAAATATGGACTTTATGGTGACCTTAAGTGTACAAGACTGGGGTAAAGATGGGAGGTGGTTTAAATTATTTGTTCAGATCTTAATGTTTGTACAAAAATTGTGCTGTTACATTGTTTTAAATACAGTTTAAAGATAAATATAACATAACTGCTCAGCTGTAAGATGGAGGAGGTGATGTGTTTTAAACAGTGAAACTGGGTTTCCTGTACAAATATTGATTTTTCCAATGTGTGCCTCGTGTCTGGAAAATGCTTCTTCCAGAGCCCACCCTGTAGATTTTAGTGATAGATGGACTTGCTTCATAATTTTCTTTTGTTACATCAAATGCCTTCAACAAAGATTGAAATGCAATACTAAATATAAGTCAAAAGGCCATTCTAATTAATTACCTAGTTTGTATAAGCATTCTAACTGGGAGAGGTGTAGTCATTATTTCCCTTTAGGATTCTTTACAGGTGCAAAGTAACTTTGCCAAAATTCTGTATGCTAGATTTTCCACTAGGGTATAGCTTGGTGTTCAAATGTACAATTTTAATAGACATCTCTGTTGGAGGAACAAAAGCAAGTTTTGATGACAGCTTGCATTACACTGTATAACAGCAAAGTGCAGATATAGCTTGTGTTATTAAAGTGTACTGTGTTGCTTTAACCTTTTCACCATACAGTCTTGGCAACCATAATTGACTATGGAACATTCTTTTCCTGTTGATTTTATTCTGCCTTGATATATATTTGTTCCAATGAGGTAAAAAGCCTTTATCTAGAATCTACTGGAGGATGGATGTATCATGTGGTGAAACAGTCTGTCTGTAACAATTTCCTTGCTATGTTGGCAACAATCTATTTGAATTTATTTTCAAATATATAACTACAAAAACTGTTAAATTTGCATTTAAACCACATTTTATTGTTTTTGTATCCATTGACACCACCCAGTGTCACTAATAGAATTGTCAATAAGTTAAATGTCTGTATTTAGGTGAAGTGCTAAGTGTGTGTATAGTGATTTATTAACAGTATTGTATTGCAGCAGATGTTTATAATTTTTGTCATAATCAAGCTGACGTAAATCTCAAATTTCCTTCTCCCCTCTCACTCCATCTTCCCTTTCTGTATTGTTTGGAGTCCAGTATTTTGTATCATGTTATAACATTTGTGTTTGTGTAAATAAAATAATTTGTTTCTGGCAAAATGTGTTTGTTGCATATCCAATCATCTGACATGTATGTTTAAGAATACACACATTTAACAAAGTTTGAAATGCTGACAGAGAAATGATGTGCGACAGAAAGGAGAAAAATCTTTTCTCTACTGAATAAGGCTGCCCATTTGTGTCAGTGGTCCTGGAATATTTGATATAATTTTGTTCGTGCTGTGAAAATGTTGATAATCCACATGCAGGATGGTGCAGGCTCTGATAGCACAACTGCAATGAGCAGCAATTTGGCTGTTTCATATCAGGATAAAGAATTTGCTGAAGTTGGCACTTCTACTTGTAGTCCAGTGACCTCATTGAAAATTTGTGTGTGTTTGTGAGATAAGGTTCCACTGCACTGCCCTGTACTTTCAAAGCACTCACATATGAAGAATCAAGTATTCAGAACGGTACCAACCTGGCTGAATCAGTACAACTTACTCTTAGTATAATTACAGACCTCAATAATAACCCCAAAAATCAGAAACTTTTATTGATTAGTTTGTAAGGTCATTAGTACTAAGTAAATAGTATTGGATTTCATTGTGGAAGGTTGATACTTTGAGGTACAAAATGCTTTTACTAATTAGTTATCACCATTACAATAAGTATTATAATCTATTTCCTACCCTTGAGAATTTTAAACCCTACATCTCACTGTCCAAACTACTTTGAAACTTGATATTTGGTTTAGGAGGATCTTGTTAGGCAAGACCTATCACTAAATTTTGTCATCCTTTTTCATTCCAACATGTCAATCCCTGAAATATTGATTCATGGTTTCTATAAAATTCTAGGAGTTATTTCTTTGTCATGTAATGTGTTTTAAGCTTATTTACATTTTGAAGTAAAATAAAATTACAATAATTGTTAAGCATACTAATATTTTTACAAGGCTCTGTAAAAACAGCAGTAAATAACTTGAGCAGCATTACATTGTTAAAATCTTTTAATGAATTCTACCAAAAAGGTTCAAGGTTTTTTATCAGTTTCACAGGATGTACAGTGAGCTCAATATGTACTGCAAAATGTACTCCAGTTTTAAGAAATTAAAGCCACCTTTAGAACTAACATTTTCTGTAGTTCCTTCGTACATAAAATCATAGCATATGCATCATCTGACCTTGTCAACCACGAGAATATTATCTTTTACATATGACAAACTAATAAAAGCTGGAAAGATGCCAGAATGATGAATATTCCATTAGTATGAAACTGGTAAGTGGTTAATGCCATTTGAGAAACATACAGTTGAGTACTCCTTATCCAAAATGCTTAGGACCAGAAGTGTTTTAGATTTTGGAATATATAATGAGATAGCTTGGGATCACTATCATTTCCAGCTCTGAATTTGTGTGCTACCGGTAAGCTGTCTTTGTCTTGCACTTGTTTATCACACATGTACTGATGCAGCCATTCAGCATGTTAGATTTTCATCAGCGGCAATCTTGACAAAGTCATCAATGAATTTATCTGCTGCTTCGTGATCAGCAGATGCTTTATCACAACAATGGTAACGTAGTGGTCAGCACTACCCTATTGTAGCTTGTGTCACTCTAGTGTTTGGAGTTCAATTCCAGCACCGTTCGGTAAGAAGTCTCTGTTCGTCCCCCCCTGTGGAATGTGTAAGTGTTCCTTGGGGTACCAGGTAGGTTAATTGGTCATTGTAAATTGTCCTGGGTTGGGTTAGGGTTAATCAGGGTTGTAACTCAAAGGGCCGTAAGGGGTTACTCTCCGCTGTATCACTACATAAAATAAATAAATCTTTTAAAAATGTAAACAACAGGAATTCTGCAGATGCTGGAAATTCAAGCAACACACATCAAAGTTGCTGGTGAACGCAGCAGGCCAGGCAGCATCTCCAGGAAGAGGTACAGTCGACGTTTCAGGCCGAGACCTTTCATCAGGCTTAACGAAGGGTCTCGGCTTGAAACGTCGACTGCACCTCTTCCTAGAGATGCTGCCTGGCCTGCTGCGTTTAAAAATGTAATGTGCCTTTTCATAAATTTCTGCAACCAGCCTGCTGAATATTCACAATTATCTTCAATTTTCAGTTCGTTTTGATAGATCTTTACTCGTTTCATGATCAGCATACCTTTAAGTGGCATATGTTCACTCCGATGCTGATGAATCCATTCTTTTAATACACTATTGAGATCTTCATTTTTCACATTATGTGGTATTTTCAGTTTTTCATTAACTTCTGTTCATTACATGCAACATGTGAAGTCACTTATCAGAAATGTCTGTGGTGTGCAAAGACCTGCCCATCGCCTGGGAATCTACTGAGTGTCTTGTGGAATTTTCCATTTGTGACGTCACGTCAGCATCAAAAAAATGTTTGCATTTTGGAATTTCGGATAAGGGGACTTAATCTGCATTACATTTTGAACAATGAGGAAGCTTAGTAATTGTAAACTTAAAATAAGTGAGACACTATTCAAGAAAGTACTGGCACCTTGATCAACATCCTTGCTTGTCCTACATCAGAAATAGTTTGCTGCTTTTTCTGTTAGGACTGGGTAACAATTATCTACCAGGTTGAATGGTGAACTAAAACAAAGGGACAAACTTACTTGACTTAGTCTTCCCCACTTTCCCTATTGCAGAAGTATCTGTTATGACTGTACTGGGGAAATTCTGTATGGAATCAAAGCCCCCTCTTCAGGACTGGAGCAGCTTGACAAGTTGGTGCAAGGTTTCCACCCAAAACATCCACAATTCATCCCCATCCTTCACCACAGATGCTGCTCAACCTGCTGACTTCCCCCAACAGATTGTTTCTCCAGCACCATCCAAGTCATGCATCATCCTGAATTGGAACTAATTGCTAATCCTTTGTTACCACCAGCTCAAAAATCCAGGAAAACTCCACCCACCACGAGTATATTTTACCAAAAGGACTGCAGGGGTATAAGCAGGTAATTCACTGCGATCTTTCTCCAGAGTAATTAGGTAAGGACAAAAAACTACTGTGATTGAATTCAGAAAGTTGCAAAATGAGCCAGGCAGAAAATCCAAAGTAATTTGTTGGCTTCAAAGCAGACATCCCATCTCTCCCGGAAGTTCTGGTAATCTCCCACATATTGATAGCAGATCTCTGACATCCGCAAATTATGGACAATATCCTGGAAATTGATTTTTTTGAGAGAGAGAGCATGCGCGCCATGGCAGAGTGTTCCAAAAAAAGAAAATATAAAATGTACGTCACCCCAGACTACACTAAAGTGTACCCCTGCCTAATAGGGGTCGGAAATAATGATAGTGTTGCTCGCTACACTGTTTGCAACAGTGACTTTTCTATTTCCCATGGTGGGTTAAGACTGTAAAAGACACGTTGAGGTGAGCTTAACAGGTGTAGTTCGTAACATAGCTAACGTTATTTAAGCTAGCTGGCTAGCTGCAAAGGAGCTACTCTATTGCAGACATCCCACCTCTCCCGGAAGTACTGGAAGTCTCCCGCAAATTGATGGTGCTACCTTCCTGAAATGAGTTTTTGCAGGGTGGGATGGCTGTCAAAGCATTTTAGACCACACTGAGGAATGAAAGGTGTTAGACAGATTCTAGCTATTCTCATTGTGCATGCATTAAGGTTCCTTTAAAGCTCTTTTCCTTTCTGGCTAAAGTCTCTTACTGTTAGCCTGAAGTTCCACAGATCAGTACTGTAAGTGAATGACAGCCCAGCAGTAATGTCCTCGGTCGAATCAAGTTGGAGGATCCCAGCTAAGTACAGTTGGCAGCAGTCCTTACCACTAGCTTCCTCCAATCAGATAGACCAGTTTGAATAAAATATATTCATGTTTGTATGACAACAGTGCAGCTGGAGTCAATTATAATAAGCATGGATGTCTTACAAAATTAATGCTTGCAGTTACTGGAAGTACAGAAAGTTTGGAAAAATGTAATTGGGATACCACAGACAACAGATTTCCCTTTGTCCAATGTAGGCCCAGCAGCTTTGGTTAGGAAAATTATGGTTAATTTAGCTTGGATTCTCTTTAGAAGAGAGAAGCAATCAGACTCTGGGAAAGCATGCAACCAGCATTAATGTGTGAAACTGGTAGATTTGTAGGGATATACTGAGCATGGAGTCACTGCATTGACTCTGGGACTGAGGGTTTGTCCTTTGACCTACACTCAATGAAGTTTAGAAAAGTGGGAGGTCATCTCATTGATTCACAAAAAGAATCTAATAGGGGTTTAAATAAATGGTTGACAACTGTTTCCTCAGGCTGAAGAGTCCAGAACCAGCACTGTGAAGGGACAGTTCCCTTCATGGCTACCTCCTGATTCAAGGTTTTGACCGGAATGGTGACAGTTCCTTCCACTGCTACCCAGTCTCTTGTGACTCCAGTAGAATGAGTGGCTAACCAGCTGAGCCAAATTGATTATGAAGGTTCTGGGGCCCTCTGTTGGTCAGGGTCAACCGTGGATATTGCATCCCAGCTGTCCACATGATATGCAAACCAGTTACACAAGCCAGTGCAGTATGATTATAGAGCAAGCTGTTGCCCATGCAAGGCCTCCCCCTCTCCACGCAGCTGATGAATCCAAAGGAATGGCAGAAACCAATACAGTGTGGCTCCAGTTCCAAATTTTTCCCTCTGTATTTACTTTCGAAGCCTTCCCTATGAGTGGGTATAGCTGCAAGGCAGCGACAGTTTTCCTTCTCGTAGATGAGCTGCCAACCACAGCTGACAAGCCCCATCTGCAGGAAGCGACTGGTTTTAAGGCTCCAGTAAACCCACCTTTGCCCTTTCTTCTGTCAGTAGAAACAGTTCCTCCAGGTTTAGGAGCCACATGTGAAGGCCAGGAGCTCGACTTGGTTGTCAGAGGCTATTTGAGATGCACGTCATTGGAATTATTTGATAGGTAGTGGGAGCTTGTCCCCATTACCACCCCTGGCTATAACAACCTTAAGGAACCATGAAGGTTCTAGGTTGTGTAAAGTTAGCTTGACTAGCAGATTGCAGCAGAAATAATATAAGTGATAGTGTTGCTGGCAAATGACCTTCATCCTGAAACATTAACTCAGATCCTTTATCCATGGACTCAGTCTGTCCTGCCGCATTAACAATATTTCTGCTTTATTTCAGATTTCCAGCACTTGCAGTTTTTTTAAATTTTTCATTATAACTGATCTCTATTTTATGAGCAAAACACGTGGTAACCTAGCACTTGATGACTGTCCAGAGGCCTATATATTAGGATGTCACCTGGAACATAACTGGGTACAATTCTGTTGAGCTTTGTTAATAAAAATAAAACTAGCCTGCTGCCATTCACTACAAGGATTTTTAAGTGTGTGATGAGCATTTAAATCATAATTATTCATGGAAAGAATGCTGTTTAGTAATCAGCACCTTTGCAGGACAAAGGAATTTCTGGTTCTCAGCTGTGGTGTTGATGGGTCAGCCACAATGTATGGGGTCCTGGACAGTCATCAAGTGCTGGACCACCATGTGTTTTGCTCATAACATAGGAGTCAGCTATAATGGAAAATTAAATAATCCCTTGGATTAGCAAATGAAAATTTAGCCAGGATACCCGATCTAAATTATTATCCAACAACCCCTAATCAACACTGTTTTTGGTTTGGGCCTGGATTTTATTTGACATATGGAAATCACAAAAGTCCGTACTTTTTTTTAAAGATATTATATATTTGCATAGACACTTTATTGGAGAAGATTTTAAACCTCCGCTGCCTTGCAGCCATACCCACCCATGGGAAAGGCTTTGGGAGTAAACCCCAAGGAGGAAAACCAGACCCGGGGTCCCTAAGGCAGTTTGATGTTGTTTACAGCTTCACTCTGGCAACCTCTGCGATGACACCAGTGCCAAGCTGTATCGGCACTTGCCCTTCTCTTGGACTACATCAGTGACGTGGAGAGGGGGAACCCACTGCATGGGGAACAGCTGGTTCTTCAAATCTTCCCACCCAGGCTTGTGCCCTGGAGAGAACACAGTCCACCAGAGGTGCAAACCTATGATCCCCTGGGATCGATGGCTGCCTAGTAGACAAATTCATTAATAAAACCTAATCATCGTATCACCTACTAGAATGTGGATAAGTATTCTTGAGCTACATGCCAATTAAATTATCCTGTTGTTTTCATTTTAAATGTGTACTGCTAATACATTAATTGAATCAGAAATTAGAACCAACTGTTTCACACAGATACCCATAGTGTAGTTCAAATGAGCGGGTGGCAAACAACTTCCCCATCAAGTCTGCTGTGAAGTAGGGCTGCCCATTCTCCCTGTTGCATTGAATCCCTTGCCAGTTCAACATGAAGGAGGAGGGCATCAGAGAGTTGGTGTTGCCAATCAGTGGGGTGACCCAGATCAGAGCTCCCCTGTAAATGGGCTGTCACAGTCTTCTGCTCAGACTCACGGTCGGTCCGTAGATTGATCCACTTTTGTGACTGGTTTCAATTGGGACCAGAGTCAACTGCAACAGGAATGATGCCATGCTCTTCAACCACAGCCCTCTGTCCCCTTCACCATCTGTCTGCTGGGGACCTGGTTTTAGGTAACCAAAATTAGCTGGCGTGGACAGGCAAGATTAAACAAAATTTAGATCTGAGGGAGAGGCACTCCCTCTCAATAACTGGTAAGACCATGGTCATCAGGTGCAAGGAGTTCTCAGTGCTAATGTACATCGCAAGATGCTGCAAAGGGTTGTATGACCTGCCAGCTTCATCATGGGCATAATCCTGCCCAACATCAAGGGCGCCAAAGACCCTCACCATCCGAAATGTCCCCTATTCATGTTACTACCATCAGGGAGGAGATGTGGGAGCCTGAAGACCCGCACTAAACTGTTTTAAGGACAGCTTCTTCCCTTCTGCCGACAAATTTCTGAGCAGTCCATGAACGCACAGACATGTTCTCGTTATTCCTCCATTGCGCTATTTATTTATATTGTAACCTATGGTAACTGTTATGCTTTGCACTGTTCTGCTGCAGAAAAACCACAAATTTCATGACATGTCAGTGTGAATAAACTTGTTCCTGGTACTGAGGTCTGGTTCTTTGCCTGCTCCTCTTAGCTGGTAGTCACCCGAGTCGTCGTCTGGTTCATCTGGGGATCCAAGACAGAACTGGTCTAATGACTCCTAATGCACAGGTCCCTGGAGAACAGGGCAAGAGTGAACCCAATGTCACCATTAACCTGATGGTCACCTATTAATGTGACTCCAGTAGGCTGTGTTTATGCAAGCAACAAGTGTGACTACATGCACCCTGTCCCTGTGTTGCAAAGGATAAGCCAGGCTCTGATGTCGTGTAATGTCTTAGTCATAGGGCATTGACGCACCACCTGTCTTTTGAAGAAATTTTCTTTCAGCAAGATACTTTGGAGCACGTGTCTTTCAGGCAGCATTCAGCACAGAACATCCTGTAGATGCTGCAGGGTAAAGACAATGGATTTTGTGGGTGGGTGGGGTGGTTCCCTTAACAGACTGTCCAAGCCATCTGACAGAACGCCTTGTTGCCAGAACTCACCAGTAAGCACCAGGGCTTCACTTGACTGGCAGTGAGAGAAGCCCTCACTGTCTTATCCCTTAAGTTTGGTTGGAATTTCAATGCTGATGCACACTGCCCTCGGATAGCTGTGACAAGGAGGAGAAAGATACCCATCTCTTGGCGGCTGTGTATTTGCAAAGGTCTGGAAAAGGACGCAAGGTGCCTTATCACCTGCATTTGAGGACTCTACTGGGCTCAGGAACACACAGAGAGATGGATGTCAAGTACTTCTGGAAGATCATCAACATGGTGGAACACACACTTCAGTCTGCTGGAAACCTGTTGGTTTTCCAGTACAACAAAAGACCATAAGAAAATGTGATGCCTGTCACATTCCAGGCTGCAGGAGTACATGCCGAGGAACTGACTGAATTTGATGCGACAAAAGCAAAGGATTCATGGGGAAAGACTGCAGTCTAGAGTCCTTGTGCTGCTGCACATTGAGGGGAGAAATCCAGGTAGAAGCCACTCAAACATATGAAGTTTCTATCGTCCCAGGAGGACACGCGAGTGTCAATGGCACTATGTACATAAAAACGTGTGACCACTTACTGACATAAAGACCCAGTGACACAGTGGATGTATAGACAGAGCAATCCTATGAACGTACCATGCACTTGTATGCATTTTTAATATAAATATAATTTATTTTTTAAATTAAAAGAAGCTTGAGTTTAGACCCATAACAATTTTTAAGATTCTGAAGACTCTTCCAATAAAATTAGTAGGAAGTGGATTTATGCCAAATATTTCTTTCAAGTATTTTTCTTTAGAACAGTTACCATGAAACCTCAGAAACTTTTAATTTCCCAGGTAATTCATTGGATCATGGGAATTTATAGCAGGCAAGGAGAACATTCTGTTAATTTGCATGCCAACCAGGAAAAAAAACTTGCCACTTCCCACTTCCCAGTCCACTTCCCTTCAAAAAAGCATGAAAGCTTTATGACAATAGCGAATGCTAATTTGAGCTGTTGTGGCTTTGCTAGATGAAGCTCCCCTGCCTAATCCTTCCAGCAGCAGGTCTGTATTCTGGACATCCCAACATTTCATGTACACATCGGGCACTGTGGGAATGAAATGATGGTTTCTGCCTCATGCACTCTTTCCGACCGTGAGCTCCAGCTCCCTGCCACCTCTGGGTAAACAAATACTTCTTTAACTCCCCTCCGATACTTCTGCCAATTACTTTCAATCAATCTTAAGACCCCTGCTCTTTGACCCTTCAGTTCAAGAAGCAAAGTCTTCATATATATTCTATTTAGACCCCTCATAATTTTATACACCTCAATTATGTCTCCCCAGAGCCTCCTCTGTTCCAAAGAAAACAGCCCCAACTTATCCAATTCTTCCTCATAGCTATAATTTTCCAGTCCTTACATCTTTTTAAATCCCCTCTGCATCCTCTCCAGTGCAATCACATTTTCCATCCACCACTCATTTCCTCAATCTGACTTCTACCAATTATTTAATTTTACATCCTTCAACTATTGCCCTTTCTGTAAAGTAAAATAAGTTATTTCCATTTACCCATCCCAGCTCTTTCATACTGTTATAGTTTTGTTTAAATCTCCTCAGCCTTCTTTATTTCAAAGAAAACAATCCTTGCCTCACCAATTTATCCTCACAAAAAAAATAAATTCTGCAGCTTTGGAAAAATCCCATTAAATTTCCAATGCAATCTCTCTATCGTTGTCACATCTGTCCTACAATGTGACCATCAGACCAATGTTCAAGCTCTGGTTCATATTCTAAAAGCGAGTGGGTATAAACCAGTGGCTGTCTCAATCAACAAAGCAATCATCCTGGATAAACGCACACAAAATGCTGGAGGATATTAGGTCAGGCAACATCTATGGAAGTGAATAAACAGTCAATGTTTTGGGCCAAGACCTTTCATCGGGTCCCTGTCAACTGTTTATTCACAAAGAATTCCATTTGACCAGTTCATTTTGAGCAGCTGGAGATTCCTCCTGCTGAGAATATTCTTTCTCACAACCAACCACACTGGCATTCACAGTCTACATATGATAAGTATCAGAAAGAGGTGACCCAGCACTAATACAAACCCCTATTTTGTTTCCTGACAATCAGTTAATCGTGTATCCAAGCTTGCCTCTATGTCTTGCTTCCCATCATGGGCTTCTATTTTTCTTCACATTCTTTCTTGTTAATCAATGTCATGGTGTTAATATTTTTCAGCTTGTTTGCAGATTCCTCCGTAGCCTTGCCCTCCATCTCTTTGCCACCTCCCCTGGCCTTACACCTTCGAAAATGCTCCGTCAGTCCCTTGAATGTACTTAGATCTTATCAGTCCACCAGTCTTATCAGTCTTATCAGTCCATCATCAGCTGCCAAGAAGCTAACCACTGTAGTTCCGTTCCTAATTTTCTCTGTAACTGTTTACTCCTTTAAGGAGGTCCTTAAAATCTATCACTGTGACTAAATTAAGGTCACCTTCCTTAATACCTTTCATGTAATCTAGCATCGTTTTTTTTTTGATTGACAAAGTTCCTGTATTGTGTCTTGGGATGTTTTTGCTAATAAGTGATGCTATATAAAAGGAAGTTGATGTTGTTAGTTTCTTACAATGAGCCAAATGTATCCATACATTTCAAAGTATTTCATTGTTAATTTAAATTTTGGGAAGAATTCCTACAGGTGCTTCTAACACTCCCAGGATACCTTAAAGGAATCAATCACAAAGCTAAATTGGTGTGAAGAAGTTACTTTTCAGATCCTATTTTTACATTATTAAAATGTTGTCAATATTAGAAAAGTGTTAATAAAATTAAGAACCAGGAGACATTTATAATTTTCGAGTTTCTTGCCATTTAACAACATGTTGACAATGCGACCACAAGACAAGGGAGCAGAATTAGGCCATTTGGCTCATTGAGTCTGCTCTGCCATTTGATTGTGACCCCTCTCACCCTGCACTCCTGCCTTCGCCCCATAACCTTTGACACCCTTACTAATCTAAAACCTATCAAACTCACTTAAATAGATCTAATGACTTTGCCTCCACTGCCCTCTCTGGCAATAATTTCCACAGATTCACCACTCTCTGGCTAAAGAAATTCCTCCTCATCTCTGCTTGAAAGCAACTTCCTCCTATTCTAAGGCTGTGGCCTGTGGTCCTAGATTCTCCCACTATTGGAAACATCCTCTCCACGTCCATTCTCTCTAGGTTCTCCAATATTCTGTAGGTTTCAATAAGATGCGACCCTTCTTTTTTCTAAACTCCAGCAAGCACAGGTCCAGAGCCATCAAACACTCCTCATATGTTAACCCTTTCTTTTTTCTTTTTCAATCTTTTTATTAGGTTTCAGATTAATATACATAACAATAATAATGATACAAAGAGATCGGTGTAACATTGATAATGGTTAACATATACAAACATAATTCGATTAAAATATATAATTCAAGCCTCCCAGTCTCTGAGTAATTGAACATGAAAAAAGAGTTTTATAAAGAACCCCCTAAACTAAAAAAAACAAAAACTTGGATGTCCTATTCCCTCAGATAAGAACATTATTTGTCATTAACTCCACCCCTCCATAGATAAACAAAAGATTATTAATAAAAGGGTTTTGAAAGGGACAGCTTACATCATATGAAAATGTTGAATAAATGGTCTCCAGATTTCTTCAAATTTAACTGAAGAATCAACCATATCACACCTAATTTTTTCCAGGTTTAAACATAATATAGTTTAAGAAAACCATTGAAAACTAGTAGGAGGATCAGAATCTTTCCGTTTAAGTAAGATGGATCTTTTAGCTATTAGTGTAACATGTTAACCCTTTCATTCTCATGAATCTTCTCAAGACCCTCTCCTATGCCAGTTCATCCTTTCATGAATGTGGGGCCCAAAACTGCTCGCAATACTCCAAAGTGTGGTCTGATTGATGCCTTATAAAGATTCAGCATTGCATCCTTGCTTTTATGTTCTAGTCCTCTCGAAGTGAATGCTAACACTGCACTTGCCTTCTTTACTCCCAACTCAAACTGCAAGTTAACCTTTACGGAATCCTGCACAAGGACTTCCAAGTCCTATTATACCACAGATTTCTGAATTCACGCCCCTTTTAGAAAATAGTCTATGTCTTTATTCCTTCTACGAAAGTGCATGACCATACGTTTGCCTACACTATATTGCACCTTATAGTCACCTTATATTCATATACACCTGCATCTAGTGTCACTTTATGTACATACAATCAGTCGATGGATATAATCTCATTTTAGGTACATATATACGGCCACATTCAACAGTTACTTGAACATTGTGTTTTATAGGATTGCTTTTACATTTATATTTGTGTTTGTATGCTTATTGTGTTATTTTATGCTGCATCAGATCTGTAGGAACAGTCCTTCTGTTCTCTTTATACTCATGTATTGAAGAATGGCAATAAACAATCTTGATTCTTGAATCTGCCACTTCTCTGCCAATTCTCCTAATCTGTCCAAGTCCTTCTGCAGGCTCCCTGCATCCTCAACACTACCTGCCCCTCCACCTACCTTTGTATCATCTGCAAACTCGGCCACAAAGCCACCAATTCCATCATCCAGGTCACACTGAGTTGTCTTTTCAAGAGGAAGAACTTTAAGCAAGTCTGACTGCAAATGTTTGATTGGATCTCTCCTAAGTATTGTTTCAATCACTAAGCAATAGGAACAAACTGGAAAGGAAATTGAAGTAACAGAGATGAGTCCAGTATGTTGTCCTTCACTGGACTTTGCAGATTAGATAAGAGGACTGTACATAAGGCAGCTTTAAGGTGATGAAGACACAGTCTGATGTTGATGGCAAATTGAAGCAGGACTATTGCAGAATGCTTAATAAGGATGGAAAAATAAGAGATTTTGAAAAGTTTCACTTTACAATCTGGAAATTGAAACTCAGTAAGGCAATTTTCTGTTGAGATTGTTTTTCTGGGATCTTACTGAGCTTGTGGTTGGGTTCAAAAGAGTGCTTATTGGTAGAACTGATTTTTTGTGTCTAACTGTGAAATTCTATTGCCAGGAGATTATTTTTATTTCAAAAGCTAAGGTTTTTACATGTTCTTTCTTCCATCTGAATATGAGATAATCATGGTGTAAGGAATGTTCAGTAAAATGTTTACTCTTGTAAAGGTTACACCACGTATTTGAAAAAGATGATGACTATCTGTAGGAGATCAATGCCTGAACTTGAAGTCATCAGCTAAAATTAGGAAATGACAACAGTCCTGCACTGACTTCTGTAGTGATGTCCTGAACAGTGGGTGGACTGATTAACTTTGAAGTTAGGCAAGGCTGCTCCCTCTGCTCCCCTATCTGTGTGCTGCACAAAACCTCTCACCAAATCCATTAGGAATAATCCAACAGTCTGAGGTGTGACAATCCCAGGCAGTGAGGGCACTCAGACCAAACCCTCTCTGTACACAATGACATCATTATCTCCTACCTTGGCCCCTGTCAATCTGTAGATTGCTGAGTATCTTTGACCTGCTTTAACAGGCTTTGTGTACTAGAGTGAATCACAGTAACAGCAAGGTCTGCACCTTTGACAACTGGTCCAACCCGCTATTTGTTCCCTTCAGCACCAGATCTGATTACCTAAAGGTGCTGGGAGTATACTTTAGAACAGTTGGCTCTGACACCAAGAACTGGATGAAAAGTGTGCATGAGGTAAAGAAAAAACTGGTAAACTGGCAACAGTGTTCCTTCTCAATCATGTGAGTGGCTGCGTTAAACTGTGTAGACAGCTGGCTACAGTTCCATTTGTCCCATGCTGTCAATGGTCTGGCTCTACTACCTCTTGTTAAACACTTTAGCCAGAGAAACACACTTGACAAGAAGTCAGTTAGGCATTGGTCTGTGCAAAATATCATCAGAACCCTCGAGGAAAAGGAAACAGGGACAGTTTCCTGACCAGACTACCAAGTGTAATACAATTCAGCACCAAAGTGTTCCAACAAGCACCAAGACCCTGGTTTGTTGAGAAAGGCCCCAACAGATTTTTCATGTATGGTCACAGCACTGCCCTCATGATGGTGCAATCAGAAATGAGACTTTAGCCCAATTCCCTCTGGAACATGCATTTGCCTAGAAAATCTAACATCAGGTGCTGGAGTGTTTGCTGAGCTTTGTCTAACAAAGGATTCTGTACTGCAAGGATTGTTCCTGGAGACAAAGATCAGCACGGTGAAAGATGCTCTCTGGTCTGTCTAAAAATGACAGGTGTTTCAAGAACATGTTGTTGCCCACGGTCGAATGCTGCCACTGCCGCCCACTAAGATCCAAAGCTAGGTGAAGAAGGATGCACTAACGCTGAGTATAGCCATTGCAGAGAGGAAGATACACAGTGTTAGAGCTTCCTGCTAATGCACATTACGTGATTCACATCTGTGTTGAAACCCCATGAACTAGTTCTCAATGATTCGTATATAAACGATAACCGATGTGCTAATGTTAAATAATTGAAATCACATGACTTGTGATGAAAATAGTAACTTGAATGTTTTCTGTTAACTACATTTGAACTTTTAATGAATAAAACATATTTTGAAATTTTAAAAAAACGATGCAACTTTCAAGACACAGGCAGAGGCAAAAGCTGTTTCTGTTTAGTTCCTATTTCAAATCATTCAGCTGCTAAAACGTTTCCAGCCACTAAGTTACATTGATATCAAAGGATCCTGTTAGAACTAATTCAGATTATTTTAAAAAATGGAATTCTGTTACTTCATTGTATTAAGATGAAAATCTTTTTAGTTCATGTTATTAAGATCAAGTCATGCTGGATTCTGGCTTGCTGCAAATGAATTTCAATCAATTTGAGTATCAGATGTATCTTGCATTTGTTTAGCATCTTAAATGCAGAGCGATATCCAAGGTACTTTTCAGTAATCATTGAAATAAGAATAATTGCAAAACCAAAGCAGAGAAATATAAATGGAGTGTTGCAGGTTGGACAAAGGAGTGGGTTTTTAAAGGAGTCTCTGACCTGAAACATTGACTTTGTTTCTCTTCCCACAGATGCAGTGTGACCTGCTGAGTGTTTCCAGCATTTTCAGTTTTCATTACAGCTGATGTAATATTGGGTGTGCACTCTCTTAAGAGTTGTGTCACGTGACCAAGTGCTCTCCCTTGTTTCAGTGTAGGACAGAATAAAGTTGGTCTGGGTACGTAAGAAAAATGCAAACAGAGGAAATGGCTCTATTACTTTTTTGTTTAATAAAATGCTTTCTCTGGGTAAATTGCCAGCTATCCTCTCGTATCTTAGTGGATGAGTGTGAGAGAGAGGAGACTGTGACAGAGGAAAGGGATATTTGGATTCCCCAATGATTCTTTGTGCCAATATTCCTCAATGATTCAAACCAGGTGAAGTGTCTTGACCTGAAGTACTGGCTGTCCATTTCCCTCCATAGATACTGCCTGACCCATCGAGCTTCTCCAGCATCTGCAGTCACTTGTGTCTCAATTCTTTGTCTGCCCAGCCGTGCCATAGAACTTTTTTATACTTTCCTGGCTGTCTTCATATAAGTATGTTAGCATGTATACGGGTTTCACTTTCCTATGTTACCCTTGTCTCTGGTACCTTTTGTTTTTCTACTGTCTGATCATTTGTCATAGCTCGGTTATTACATCGGTTTCAGCTACAGATCACTGGCTTGCCCCAGTTTCACACACGCTGCAACTGAATTAATTTCATAACCTGAGGCTACTCTTGCTTTAGGTCCATACCAAGTCCTGCAGGTTAGAACATAGAACATAGGTATACAAAATTATGAAGGGTATAGATAGGGTAAATGCAAACAGGCTTTTCCATGGAGGTTGGTTGAGATTAAAACTAGAGCTCATGTGTCAAGGGTGAAAGTTGAAATGTTTAAAAGGAACATGAGGGGAAACTTCACTCAAATGATGGTGAGAGTGTGGAACAGACTGCCAGCAGAAGTGGTGAATGTGGGTTCAATTTCAACATTTAAGAAAAATTTGGCTAGGTATGTGAATAGGAGGGGTATGAGGGCTATGGTCCAGGTTCAGATGGATAGGACTAAGCAGAGTAATAGTTCAGCGTGGGCTAGATGGATCAAAGTGACTGTTTCTGTGCTGTAACCAAGTTAAACAATAGCATTGCAGAATAAAGTATAATAGCTACAGTGAAAGTGCAGTACAGACTAATAGCAAGCTGCAAGATCATATCGAGATAGGCTGTGAGGCCAAGGATCCAATTTATCATTCTATGGAACTACTGCTGAATGAGAACTTCCAACTGAAGTCACCAAAATATAAGCTGCTGTTTAGCCACAACTTCCACAAGAGACCTGGCCCCGTTTTAAAGCAGACTATTTCGTATTTATCTGTATTTGGAAAATATGTTGCAGGGTTTTGGCTTTCTTGTGTGAAAAAAATCAATTAAAAGTGATTAATAGCAAAACATCCATCAGCAGAAGTAGGTTTAAATGGTTAATAGATTCTTCTCGTTTCACAACAATGTGTACTGTAATCTTGGTCCCACATTCAAGCCCACAATGGACATTGCAAGTGTAGTTCAGGTCAAATAGCCTGGATGTCACTGGGAAATGAAACTGATCAGAGTTGTCATCTTCAAATAGTGGGTTATTAGAGTTCAAATAGTGGGTTATTAGTATTACGGGAATTGCTTGGTCACTTACACAATAGAATCAGGACTACCAGGATTCCTGGCACTACTTAAAAGAAACTAGCACCATTTAAAGGGGAATTGCAATTTGGTTGTCATTGCAGGTTTTCCCTATTAGCAAGAGGGGGAGAGAGAGAGAGGAGCTTCATCTGTCACATGTACATCGAAATATATAAATAAATGCACCGTTTGCATCAACGACTAGCAAACTCAGAGGATGTGCTTGAGAGAGTCGATGGTGTCACCATGCTTTTGGCACCATTTGATTCTATTGATTCTTTGATTCTATTCTGTGACATAGAACATTACAACACAGTACAGGCCCTTCAGCCCACGATGTTGTGCCAACCTCTTAACCCACTCTAAAATCAATTTAACCCTTTCCTCCTACATCCCCCTCTATTTTGCTGTCATCCATGTGCCTATCTTGTGTTCCTTAAATGGCTCTAATGTATCAGCCTCTACTGCGACCCCTGGCAGGGCAGTTCAAGCACTCATTGCTCTCTGTGTAAAGAACCTATCTCTGACATCCCCCCTACACTTTCCTGCAATCACCTTAAAATTATAAACCTTGTTTGAGGTTGTATACTGTTTTCAATAATTATTTGAATTTAGCCGTAGGAAATATGGTCAGAATTTATTCAAGTTATTAGTTGGTCCATTTCTTACAGCTAGGGTCTTGGGTAATGATAAAATAAAAGTGAGGAGTTAGATCCATTACGCTAGAGTCAGAGAGTTTGAGAAGCTTATGGGAAGAACTATTGTAAAAATGAAGAAAATTAGAAGAGGCTATTGTTGGAGGGGCAGAAAGCCACTATACAGCGGGTTTGATGAGTGACTAGAACTGATCGTGGACCAGGTATGTGAAGTAAAGGTTTGGATAAGTTAAAGTTTGTGGTAAGTGAAGGATATTAGGCTGAAGAGGAGGGGAGGGAGGAATCTTGAGATGAGAGTGTCATGCATAAGGGTTTCATCAGCAGATGGCTGTAGGGAGGCCATATCAGAAAGGAGCAGGTGAGCGAGGGGAGTAAATTGGCTCACACATTTAGCCAAGGGCATTTGTAACATGGTTTTGGGTAACTAACTAGGCTGCAAACCTGATTGAAAAGTTTCTCAAAATAAGCTTTGACAGCAAAATAATAAATCTCACTGTTTTATAATGCAGCATGATATGGTAGAGTCTTAGAAAATGTTCACTTGCTGCTTTTTTATTATTTCAGTTACAGTTTTTTTTTTTGCTATGATTATCTTTCATAGGTCTCAAGAAATCTCCTAACAACTTACTTCTGATTCAAAACTTCTTTGTGCAAAACTTCATTCTCTATTCCTTACATATTTCCATTACAATAAATCATGGTGTTAAAGTCATTGGAAAAATATGCCATCCAACTCAATAATTAATTCCGATAAGGATTGCTACATTACGTTGAAAACATCAAGTTCTGGTTTATCAATCTTTTTTGGGTGGGGGATTATATATTAATACTATAAAACATGAGAAAATTCGAAGCTATAGGAAGTTAATTGTGCTTTCCAAATGAGCAGAAATTATTTTTGCTGAATTGTAACTTGCAATACAAAAGTATTTAAACTTAAAGTAAGAAAGAGGTTTTCAGAGCAAATGTTATGGTTGCTAAAAGTTTATAACACTTGAAGCAGCTATATAATTGTCTCCTTACAATTAACTTCAGTCATTCAGGTTCAAAATTGGAATTTCTCAGTGGATGTCAGACAAGAAAATGATTGCAATGATCCAAAGTATAGTCTTTTCAGACAAAGGCATGCCTTGAAGAAAAATTGATTCAGTATACATCCATGACTTCAGAACATCTGAATGTACTTTATAATCCAATAAATTATTTGAAGGTGCAATCATCATTATAATTTAGGAAAAAGTAGCAACTGACTTATACACACAAATGAAGCTGTTCAAAAAGAAGGGAGGATGACGTAAAACTGATTTTTGGTGATATTGGTTTGGAGACATGTAAACTCTGGGGATTCGAATTTGCCAACTTCTGTCTTGTAATTATATCCTGTATCATATCCCAGTCCCTTGTCCACATCATTCTCACCCAAGCAGAACATTATCAGGTTTTGCAACCACTCATATGGGAGATGAAGAGTGTGGTTAATACATGGTAAACGGGACCCAGCTACACCTAGACCTACAGTCTACTGTCTCATCACAATTCAATCCACACCCCAATATTTTCAAACTTGGATTCTACCCCTTTGTCTCAGTATTGGGGATTATGTTTTATTTTGTTTTTTCATATCTTCATACAATATAGAAGCCGACCTTTTGGCCCATTGAGTTTCTTTTGGCTAATCCAGCTCTCAGACCAGTCCCTTCATTGACATTCCCCAATTTAGTTAATCCTATTCTCCCATCAACTGCTTCCTGAGACATTAAATACAAGCAGAGTTGTGGTCCTGAGGGCTTCCTGTAAACAGATTTTTCTATAATCCAGAAACAAACAATTCCTATAAAGGTCAGTTAACATTACAGTTGTCTTTCAGCCCTCTGAGTCGGTGCCAACCACCAAGCTCCTGGTTACACTGATCATATTTAATTTCCCATCAATTTCCCTAGATCTTACTACATTCCTACACACCAGGACAACTTACAGTTCCCGGTTCACCAACCTGCAAACTTTATGGTGAGAGGAAAGGAGAGCACTGTGGGAAGCCACTCAGTTACAGGAAGAATGTGCAAAGAAAACCCTGAGGTCAGGATTTCCCTGGTGACTGGAGCCAGCAAGCAATAGCTCAGCTCTGGTCAGCTAGCTTGCTATCCTAACTCTGGCTGCCTTTGCTTCATAATGCTGATAACATCCCTCAAAGTTGGTAAATCGGCAAATCAGTTTATTATTGTTACATGAACTGAGGTACAGTGAAAAGTTCTGTTTTGCATGCCATCCACGCAGATTGTTCCATCACATCAGTACATTGAGGTAATACAAAGGAAAACAATCCTAGAATGACTTTACCAATTCTTAACAATGTGCTGTAGAAAGCATTCTGACTGAAGGCACCATGGCTTGGTGTGGCACATAAATGCAGGAAACTCCAGAGTGTTGTAGACACAACTCAGCACATCACACGTCACCATATACAACCCTGAGGTTCATTTCCTTGCAGGCATTTGCAGTAGTTACAAAGAAACAAAAATAAAAATAAAATAAGCAATAAATATCGAGAACATGAGTTGAAGAGTCCTTGAAAGTGAGTCCATTTGTCGTGAGAACAGTTCAGTGGTGGAGTGAGTAAAGGTATCTCCTCTGGTTCAAGAGCCTGATGGATGAGTGGTAAGAACTTTTCCTGAACCGCAGTCCTTGGTGATGGATTTTGTTTTCTTGCATCTCCATGTAGATGTGCTCAATGGTGGCGAGGGCTTTACTTATGATGGGCTGGGTTGTATCCATTACTTTTCGTAGGCTTTTCTATTCAAGGGCATTCATAATTCCATACCAGGCCATGGTGCAACTCCACCACACATCTATAACCATTTACACTTACAGCATGGAAATAGGCCATCTCGGCCCTTCTGGTCCATGCCGAACGCTACTCTCACCTAGCCCCACCGACCTGCACTCAGCCCATAATCCTCCATTGCTTTCCTATCCATATACCTATCTATATAAGCTTCTCATAATTTTCAATGGCATGCCAACTCTTTGCAAACTTCTAAGGAAGTAGAGGCACTGCCGTGCTTTCTTTGTAATTGCAGTTACATACTGGACCCAGGTCCTTTGAAATGATAACACCAAGGAATTTAAAGTTGCTGATCCTCTCCACCTCTGATCCCCTGCTGAGGACTGGCTCATGGACCTCTGGTTTCCTCCTCCTGAAGTCAATAATCAGCTCCTTAGTCTTGCTGATGTTGAGTGAGAGGTTGTTGTGGCAGCACTCAGCCAGGTTTTCAGTCTCCTTCCTATATGCTGATTCTGCACCCCCTTTGCAGGCAGACAATAAGGTGCAAGATCATAACGTGGTAGACTGCGGGGTCAAGCGTTCACCTATTGCACTTGGGGAATATTCAATAGTCTGATAACAGTGGGATAGAAGCTGTCCTTGAGCCTGGTGGTACGTGTTTTCAGGCTTTTGTATCTTCGCCCAACGGGAGAGGGGGAGAAGAGAGAGTGTCTGGGGTGGGTGGGGTCTTTGATCATGTCGACTGTTTACTGAGGCAGTGTCCAAGGAGGGGAAGCTCGTTTCTGTGATGTGCTGATTAAAACAATCATCTACCTGTATGTCAGCACTGCACTGGCTAGGATTCTCTTCTCTTTCAAACATCAGTCTCACTGACAGCATCTCAAATGGTAGGGATTGCCAAACTGAGAAGTCACCAAATGAACACTGAGAATCAAGCAGGGCCCGGAGTAAGTGTATTTAACCTAAATGCAAAGTATAGTTAATAGATGAATATGCAAATTCTGCACTGCCAGATGCTGAATTTCAGTATTGGGGTTTTTATCACTGTCTTATATGATTTGTTGATTGGTTGATGTGCTTAAGGAATTTGCTTGCAAACAACAAGAGGTATAGTTTAAAATGTAGTTGCATGGGTCAAATATTACTAAGCTCCTTCATCTGCCAGATGTGTAATTGAGAAAGCCTTTGGCCCTGAACACAACTGAAGTACTGCCAGAAAAATAATCCACGTTTTTCTTGCATGTTATGTTCTGCACAACTTTGCTATCGCTTGTCAAATACAAACAGGATTTTAGTTCAAAGATCATCTGTATTTTACTGATGTGAAAGCAATAGATTTTCAATCATCTAAAACAAGAATGTCAAAAAATTTCAAAACGTTTGCTGCTGATACTTGCTAAAAGAGACCCTGAAGACTGTTTTAGTGTGAACAGTGATAAAATGATGCTGTGATCTAAAAACAAATCAAAATGCAGACATAGATGGTCAAAGAATAATTGTCAATTATATATATTTATAAAAAGCCATGTTTTTCCCAAACTGAGTACAATGAAATGTTAAGACCCAAGAGACTGTAGATGCTGGAATCTGGGGCAAAAAGCAAACTGCTGTAGGAACTCAATGAGTCAGGCAGCATCTGTGGAGTGAGAGATCATCCAGGACTGCCGCTTGAAATGATGACTATCCCTCTGTCTCCACAGATGGTGTCTGACCCACTACCTTCCACCAGCAGTTTGCTTTTTTGACTCAATTAAAGTTCATAGCTTTACACGGTTTTGCTTTTTTTATAAAACAAAAGAAAAACAAATTAGCTGCTCACAAACATTCTAACAATTTTTCCCCATTTTCTGTTGACATTCTGTATTTCTCAGATACTGTGAAGCATTATATCAGCCTTGGTCATCTCAGAGTTAGAAAATTAAATTACAAGGGAAAACTCCGATCTCAATTCTGATTGAACACTGCCCCCGTAAAAGAAGGGCATGGAGACCCTCGTTCAGTCCATTCATGGTACTCCAGATCAGCTTCAGTGGAGCAGGCAGTTCAGCAATGCTCCTACTATTGTTACAGGTAATCTGTGTACTTTCCTGTGGAAATTTTCACAGTCCTCCCAACCTAAACAAAATCTCAGTTTGGAATACTTGACATCACGTTGTTGTATTGGCTGAATTGTTTATTACTGTCACATGTACTGAGATACAGAGGAAAAACTTTTGTTCCTCAATAATTGATCATTAATTGCCCCATTACCTCTTCACTGCTCGCTACACATAAGGCTGAATGTAATTAATAATACTATAGTTTGTTTTCAGTGCCTTCTCTAACATTAGGTTCCACATATTGCAGGTAAAATTTCCATACCCTTGAGGCAAAAAGTAAATGAGGGAATGCACATTTAGATTATTAGTTTTTGAAAATATAGAGAAAACATATCAGACCATAAGACATAGGAGCAGAATTAGGCCACTCGGCTCATCGGGTCTGCTCCACTATTCCATCGCGACTGAGTCATTATTCCTCTCAATCCCATTCTCCCGGTGTCTCCGCATATCCTTTGACACCCTGACTAACCAAGAAGCTGTCAACTTCGGCTTTAAATATACCTGCACAGCCGTCTGTGGCAATGAATTCCACAGATTCACCACCCTCTGGCTGCAGAAATTCCTCCTCTTGTCTGTTCTAAGCGGACATCTCTCTATTCTGAGGCTGTGCCTTCTGGTCTTGGTCTCACCCACTATAGGAAATATCCTCTCCACATCCACTCTGTCTAGGGTTTTCAATATTCAATAGGTTTCATTGAGATTCCCCCCTCATTCTTCTAAACCCCAGAGAGTCCAGATCCAGAACCATCAAAAGTTCCTCATACATTAACACTTTCATTCCTGGAATCATTCTCACAAACCTCTTCTGGACCCTCTCCAATGCCAGCACATCTTTTCTTAGCTACGGGGCCCAAAGCTGCTCACAATACTCCAAGTGCAGTCTGACCAGTGTCTTATAAAGTCTCAACATCACATCCTTGCTCTTACATTCTAGTCCTCTCAAAATGAATGTTAACATTACACTTGCCTTCCTCATCGCCGACTCAACCTGCAAGTTAACCTTTAGGGAATCCTGCACAAGGACTCACAGGTTCATTTGCATCTCTGATTTCTGAATTTTCTCACCACCTAGAAAATAATTCAAGCTTTTATTCCTTCTACCAAAGTGCACGACTATGTATTTGCCTAAATGATATTCCATCTGCTACCTCTTTGCCCATTCTCCTAATCTGTCCAGTTCCGTTTGCAGAGTCTCTGCTTCCTCAACACCACCTATCATTGTATCATCTGCAAACTTGGCCACAAAGTCATCAATTTCATCATCCAAATTTGTAAAGAGATGGGGAAGCAGTGGTGCTATGCTGTCAAGTAGACAGATAAAACGTTATATCAAAATGTTTCTTCCTTCCAAGGTTAAAATTGAGCCTATGTTAGTATTGTACTGAACCACAAATTATATCTGAATTATATATTATTGTGATCAGCTATATTAGTGATTCAATTCAGATACATTTATTTATCACATGTACATTGAAACACACAGTGAAATGCTTCGTTTCTGTTAACAGCTAACACAACCTAAGCTTGCGCTGGGGGCAGCCCACAATTGCTATCACACATTGCAGTGCCCACATAGCATGCCGACAATGTCCAATAGAACAACAGCAACAAGAAAATAGCAGCAAATCAACCCCTTTTCATCCCTCCCACCAACACACCCACCCACTCTCACACACAGATAGACCTCCAACCCTAGGACATGCCGCCTCCAGGCCTGATGATGGGACCAGGAACCCTAGGCCTCAAACTCTGGGCTCTCTGATTACTAGCCCTTGTTCCTCCTGCCTCCATGGACTTCCTATCCCAGGAGCCACCTACCTGGAGGGGGACCACCAGCCCTTGTGGGTCTTCATCCACAGCGCTTCCTGGCCCTTCTCATAAATTTTCATGAGAATTCTCATTTTTCCTCATGAATTACAGACGGATACACAATGGCTATAAGGGGTTTGTTATTATACAAAAGGTCCATTTTTATTGTCAAAGATAACATTAAAATTTAATCTGTACTCTCACCATCCTATTTTTCAAATTGAGATACTACAGGATGAGATACTGAAAATCAAGACAAAAATGGCAGATACTGAAAATCTGAAATAAAGTCAGAAAATGCTGTAAATACTCAGCAAGTCGGGCAGTATCTGTGGGATAGAATCTGTGGTGTTCAAGAACAATGATCCAGAACTGTACAAGAAGTCTAGGTACAACCTATAGAAGGTTACTTTAAGAGCAAAAAAACAACTCCAATTCAAATTAGAGATGGCATTGGATGCACATCAGCTCTGGCAGGTTTTGCAGGCCATTACTTCCTCCAAGGTGAAAACTAACATCATAAATGGCCGTGATGTTTCACTCCCAGATGAGCTCAACACCTTTTATGTACGTTTGAAAGTGAGAATAAACCTACACCCACACAAATCCCTGCAGAATCTGGTAACCCTATGATCTCCATCCTGGAGGCTGACATTAGAACATCTTACAAGCAGGTGAACCCTCGCAAGCCGTCAGGCCCTGATGGTGTACCTGGTAGGGCACTGACCAACTGGCTGGAGTGTTCAAGGGCATCTTAAGTCACTCACTGCTGCAGTCAGAGTTTCCCACCAACTTCAAAAGGGCGACAATCATAGCAGTGCCTAAAAAGAGCAGAGTGAGCTGCCTCAACAACTATCACCCAGTTACACTCACATCTACTGTGATGAGGGGCTTCGAGAGGTTGGTCACGGCCAGAATCAACTCCTGCCTAAGCAAGTAGCTGGACCTACTGCAATTTGCCTATTGCCACAATAGGTCTACAGTGGTGCAATCTCACTGGCTCTCCACTCGGACTTGGTCCACCTAGACAACAGCAATGCCCATGTGTTTATTAATTACAGCTCAACGTTCAATACAATCATACCCTCAGTACTAATCAACAAACTTCAAAACGTGGGCCTCTGTACTTCCCTCTGCATCTAGATCCTTAACTACCTCATTGGAAGACCACAGTCAGTGCAGATCAAAAATAACATTTTCTCCTCATTGACAATCAACACTGGTGCACCTCAGGGGTGTGTGCTTAGCCCACTGCTCTACTCTCTCTATACCCACAACTGTGTGGCTAGGCACAGCTCAAATGCCATCTATAAATTTGCTGATGACACAGCTATTGTTGGCACAATTTCAGATGGTGACAAGAGGTGTACAGGAGTGAGATCGATCCATGGTTGAGTGGTGTCTCAACAACAACCTTGCGCTCGACGTCAGTAAGACCGAGGAGTTGATTGTGGACTTCAAGAAGGAGAAGTCGAGGAACACACATCAGCCCTCATCGACGGATCAGCAGTGTAGAGTGAGCAGTTTCAAGTTTTTGGGTGTCAACATCTCTGAAGCTCTATCCTGGGCTCAACATATTAACGTAATTGCAAAGAAGGCACAACAGTGGCTATATTTCATGAAGAGTTGGAGGATATTTGGTATGTCATTAAATACTCCAGCAAATTTCTACAGATGTACCGTGGAGAGTATCTATTGGTTGCCTCACCCTCCAGTATGGAGGGGCCACTGCACAGGATCTGGAAAAGCTGCAAACACAGCCAGCTCCATCATAGGCATCAGTTTCCTCCCCCCACACCAGCATTAAAGACATCTTCAAAAGGTGAGGCATCCAAAAGGCAGCATCCATCATTAAGGGCACTCCTACACTCCTCACCCAGGGCATCCACTCTTCACATTGCTACCACCAGGGAGAAGGTACAGGAGCCTGAAGACATACACTCAACAGTTTGGGAACAGCTTCTTTCCCTCTGCCATCAGATTTCTAAATGGGTAAGGACCAAACTATGAACATTACCTCATTATCTTTTGCTCCCTCTTTGCCCTACTTATTTAATTTAGTTTTAGATGTACATTTTTATTTTAATTTATAGTTCTTATATATTGGATGGTACTGCTGCAAAACAACAAATTTCACAACATATGCTGGTGATATTAAACCTGATTCTGATTCTGAAGGGAAATAGATTTAACGTCTCAGGTATGAGACCATCCATAAGAACTAATAAAGGGTCTCAAACATGAAATATTAACTTCCTTTGGCTTTGCACAGATGCTACCGGACCTGGTGAGTATTTCTACCATTTTCTTTTCTTACCATGTTTGTAATACTAGTTCCCTTGCTTATGGGAATGATGCATCCATTCTAACACAACATCCTTTTGTATTATTCCTTAACCATCAGAGTTAATTTGCTTTCCTCTTAAAAAGTACCTTCTTCAATGGACAATACCATCGTTACTTTTTATGCCAAGAACATTTTTTTACTACTCTTTAAAAGCAGTCTCAGTGGCAGTTTTTGATGCTGGAATGTAGTAATGTAAAGATTTTACTGTTTACTTCAAGAGGCCTTGGCAAGTCCTTCTCCCATGATGCAAAGCACATTGTAAATATGCACCCCACCCGATGCCCAAATTTCTTCCCTTTGTTCTTCATTCCAAAGATATTGCAATGTGGTTTTATGTTTTCCTGCAGATTGACATTAAGCTCACATAATTAGCCATTTTTCACATATTTACTTCGGCAATGGGTGTCTGGAGACTACTCATCTTCAATGGCACCAGCTCTGAATGCAATTCTGCACAAATGTCTTTACTTTCCCGCGGAAGTCCTTGGCAAGCTGTATGGAGAGGAACCCTAGCTCTTTTTATTTTTATCTCCATGTGCCCCAAGTTCACTTGGAAGCAATTTGTGCCACGTTTGCTTGTGTTTTAACAGAAATCAGTTAACTCAACACAAGCTGAGAACTAAACCTGAAGCTAAAAGCAAAAACCAGACTGCTGGAGGAACTTGGCAGCAACTATGGAGGGAAATGGACAATCGATGTTTTAACCCAAAATATTTACTATTCATTTGCCACCAACGTGCTCCCTGACTTCCTCCAGCAGTTTGTTTTTCACCCCAGATTCCACCATCTGTAGTCTCTTATATCTCCACAAGCCTGAAACTAACTGGGTAACTCAGTATCATATTTGAGTTACATTTACCCACTGAGTGACGATGTTGCTGTTGAAAGTTTTGGGGAAAAAATAACGACCTTTCACCCTTTAATGCTAGTGTCTTTTGCATAGAGCATAGAACAGCACAGCAGAGAAACCAGCCCTTTGGCTCACAATGTAGTGCAGAACTAACTGAATTAGTAATCAACTGCCCAACTAAACTAATTCCTTCTACCTACACAATGTGCATACCCTTCCTTTTCTGCACATTCACGTGCCTATCTAAGTCAAAGTCAAAGTACATATATGTTACCATATACTACCTTGAAATTTATTTTCTTGCGGGCATTTGCAGGAAAATAAAGAAATTAAATAGAATTTATGAATAATTATATATAAAGAGCCTCGAGAATGCTTCTTTCGTATTGGTCTCCACCATAACCCAGGCAGCCACCACTGTGTATAAAAAAACTTGCCCATACATCTCCTTTGAACTTACCCCTCTCACCTTAAATGCATGCCCTCTCTTAGACATTTCAAAAGATACTGGCTATCATAATCTTATAAACCTCTATCAGATCTCCCCTCGGCCTCCATTGCTCCAGAGAAAACAAACCAAATTTGTCCAACCTCTCGTTATAGCACATGCCTTTAATCCAGGCAACATCCTGATAAATCTCTTCTGCACTCTCTCCAAAGCCTCGACGTCCTTCCTATAATGGGGTAACCAGAATTGAATGCAATATTCCAGATGTAGCTGAACTGGTGTTTACTAGACTTTTATAAGAGTTTACTGGAGTCTTAACTTTTGGTTAAGTAATACTGAAGTGCCAGATAACCTCCTGCTTCAGAGCAGCTAACCGATGAGAAATGTTAGACTCAACTAGCTCCATCACAGGCACAACCTCCTAACAGCTGAGGATATCTTCCAGGGGTGACACCTCAAGAAAGTGGCATCTACCACTAAGAGCCCTCACTATCCAGGACATGCCCTCTTCCTGTTAGCACCACCAGGGAGGAGGTAGAGGAACAAGAAGACTGACACTATTATTTAGGAACTGCTTCTTCCCCTCCACAATCAGATTTCCGAACAGTCCTTGAACCTATGTATGCTATGTCCTTATTCTTTTTATTTCACATTATTTATTTGTTTTGTAATTTATAATAATTTATGTCCTTGCACTGTACTGCAGCGGTGAAACAACAAATTTCACGTCATGTAAGTCAGTATAATAAACTTGATTCTGATTCTGATCTGCAGCCACATGGTGATTTGATTAGTGCATTGCTGCGGTATGGGAAAGAAAGCAGGAATTTGAGCACAGTTTAAAATGTTGATCTGCAAGTGAGATTTTACCATTTAGAAATGACCTTTACGTGATATGATGCATTTCACAGAATGGAAATGTTTGTGTAATGCAGAATTTGATTTGAGTGAATGAGTTTCACTGCAGCCTCTTTTAAAGTTTTGTGATCCATGATTTCATCAAATACATACTTGAAATGCTGCCAAATCCTCTAGAGCCAAACTATTTTACAGTGGAGGGAAGAAATAAATAAATCTCATAGGGCTACAATCTTATCAGAATGTATCAAAATTACAAGTATTGTTACATACTGAAGGAACGTGGCGGACCCAAATTAGAGACTGGAAAGTTCAAAGCATGCTATGTACCAGTGACTAAAAGATGCAACAAAGCACTTCTTTCAAAGTTGATAGTTAATAATTTTCCTAATCGTACGCTGCACAAATGGTGATCTTAACTGGGTCGGATTCGCAGTGAAATAATAGATTTGGTCATAAAAACACCCCATAAACAATCCACGCTGTTCTCTACTCGGTTGAAAGAGAGGTTTCTGATGGCTTTGATCTTGGCGAAGTAGCTTAAGGACAAAGAGCACATATGTAGCCAATCAACCAGCCTGCAAGCATGTGGCAGGGAAGGAGCAGCGTTAGGCTCGGGTATATTTTTGTGAATTGTCAACCCGTATTTTCTGTTTTGACAAGCTCAATGTTTCGTTAAAAAATCGTTAATTCAAGTTAATCCGCGTAAATAATATAAGAAATATATAAAGATAATAAAGCAAATAAGTCCCCGGAGATTCAATGACTTCACAAACAAGTTATAACAGGTAATCTTATCACGATAAAAGGCCAATTTTTGCAATCTCTTAGCTAATGATAGCTCTCGTATTGTACTGCATTTGTGTGAGAATTCTTATTCTGACTTTCATCTGCGTCCGGTGACTGAGCCGATGATAAAAATTCAGGGTCTCCATTTAGCGTTAAGTATTATGGAAGATGGATTGTTGAAAATTTACCCGCCAGCGGACCTGAATTCTATTCATTTTACTTTTGGTAAAATCCAACATGCAATAAATATCTTGCTGGCTTTGCTAGATCAAATTATTTTTAGTTGATGCTTTCAACTGAAACTTCTCTGAATATGAGTTTCACGTCTATTTACATCTGAGTTGACGAATTTCTGACATGCAGTGCATTTTAGCCACTTAATGGAAACTTTGAAACGGCGGGAGAACGGCTAATGATGGTAAAAAGGACAGGTTCTGTTTTGGCAACGTGAATGTTTTAAGGCGGGTGATCCAACGAGTGAAAATCTGATAACTTCTGTCACCCACTTCTGTTCTTCAGCCTAATAAAAACAATTCCTATATACATTACCAGACCAAATTATCAGGATGAGTCTGGGAACTTTCCTGTGATCATTTGGTCCATTAAAAAGATAATACCTCAATTGCTGACGTGAACAGCATTTTATGAAGTTAAAAAAAAAGTGGAGTAAATGAAATGCTCAATATCCTTTTCACTTCCAGTCTTCGTGGGTGTTGTTTTACTTAGGTTGTAAGTCAATTTCGACCATTCTTAAGAATAACTGATTTTCAGCGCATCCGCTAGTGTTCTTTAACAGCAGGGCTTGGGTGCAATGATCAATTACGCCACTAGGTGCAGCTCATGCACATTTTACACGCTGTTCAGCCGCGGTCACCACCTCATTTACTGTTAACTGGACGCATGAGGGTTTTTAGATAAATCACTCCGTTATTAGTAGAAAGTTGTCACTTTTTCTTAAAGACTGATATTGGTAAAGTGTTGTTTGATAACGGTTTATGGGAAATCAAACTGACAAAAAAGAGGAAGTTTATCTTAATCTGTAAACTGTTATTCCGGATATAAGCTGTCGTATAAAATAAATCAAATTACACACTGCATGAAGGGCCCTTTGCACACAAAATGTTGATATTATAAGTAACCTAAGCGCAGGAAAACTGATTTATCTAAACTTTCCATCCATCCAGGATAGTACAGTGGACACCAGTCAGTCTTGGCAATATCAGCACTGGGTCTCATCTACTGCTCCCCGGGGAACAGCGTGAATGAATTTGATGTCATGTTACATAGAACAGTATATCAGGCAACAGACCCTTCGGCCCACGATGTTGTTACGAACTAATTAAACTAATCACAATTAATCAATTTTGCCTATACATGGTCCATGTCCTTCCATTGTCTGCATATTCAAATATAATCACACATCGGACCCCTCAAAATCTGGGTCACCAGTCCTTCCTTCCCACTTCACCCCTCAGCAACCTCCGCCTCCTGTTTATTTTGTCCCCACATTTAGAGGTAACTCTCCGTCTCGCCTAGTCCTCCTCCCCTCGTTAACCACGAGGCTAACCACGGTCACGATCTCTCCGCCCAGAGGCGACCTTTACTTCAGCATCCTCCGATTCTCCCTAACCTTAATGAAAGCTCTGCTCCCTCTTCTCCTTTGCTGCAGAGGAAGTCCCAATGAAAAAGAATTACCAAGGTGAAGTGTATGTGGGGGCGTCCTCCATTTCTACAGTTGGGTATTTCAAGATGAAAACACTAGGATTTTACAGGTCATCCTGGGGTCCACCGTATGGTTATGCTCTGTCTTATCTCTCGCCGTCTTCGATGGCTTTACTTTCCGTATCCTTCCAAGAAAAAGTTGTCAATCTGATCTGCCTCCGCATCCTACTGCCTACTCTCGATTTGTTTTCAATCATTGCATGACCTGTCTTTGAATGTTAAAATGTCAGAATATCAATATCTCGAGCATACGCTGTGAAATGTGTCGTTTTGCGGCAGCAGTACATTGCAATAATAAAACAATCTATAAATTGTAATAATATTTTAAAAATCAAATTAAACAAGTAGTGCAAAAAGAGAGCAAAAAAGAAAATAGTGAGGCAGTGTACAGAATTCTGATGGCGGAGGCAAAGAAGCTGTTCCTAAAACATTGAGTGTGTGTCTGTTTTCAGGCTCTTTTGCCTCCTCCTTGATGGTAGCAATGACAAGAGGGTGATGGGGGTCCTTAATGATGTATGACTCCTTTTTGTAGTTTCGCCTTTTAAAGGTGTCTTCGATACTAGGGAGGTTAGCCCATGATGGACTGGCTGAGTTTGTGACATTTTAAAGGAGTTGGGTTCCACGCGAACAGCCGCTTGGTTGTAAATCACAACAAAAGGAGGATTTTTAAAAATCTTTACATTTGCAGGAGACAGACACATGTTGAGATGAACGTTTCAGAGAGAATTCAGAAGCCCTTATTCTCATTATCCTGGCAATTAAGAACAAACAACCCAATCTCCTTTCAATGGAGGTTTAGTGATTTTTGTCTGGGTGGTTTTGATATTGATCACACAAAATAAAAAAAATCTAAGGTAAATATGTAGGACAAAGTAAAAGCCTTGTTTTTTATTGTGATTTGAGTGTTTTTTTTAAACCTGGTCTAGGTGCGTATGTTATTATGTACTCCGGGATCTGCACTTGGGTGGGGTAAAGGAGAGAGTTATTTTGAATTCTGTTCGTGTAATGATGTGGTTTGAAACCCCAATGCGAGAGAGACACTGTGTGTTTGCAATGCGCTTTAAACTGTTATAGAGCAGAATTTCTCCCAAGGAAACTGGAATTACACAAAGAGGGTCAGAGAGAGGAAACGAACCCACTCCAGTGACGGCTGGGAATTTTAAGCCTTCCCCATCTTATAAAAACCAGCTGAAAACATAACGTTTGCTGTTGTCAAAAGTAGAACGATTTATTACAAATACTGAACAACCCAGTGTTAGAAGTGCAGATGCAGAGGAGAATGAGAAATGCACAAAGGGTTACTCTGATTTCCAGAATTACTTTTTTATAATAGAATTCTGTAACATTATATTTCTACAGGGTACAAACAAAGCCGAGCAGGGCAGATGATTAACATTGGTTTGTATTAGAGGTGTACTCCAGTATTAAAATGCTAAATCGCTAGGTAACGAGCAGGAACCATTGACTGCATAGTAAATAAACCAAAGTACTGTTTCAATATTTTCAAAGCACTATTCTATTTTATTGTACGCTTTATTATTTCAAGTTATAAAAAAATTAAAAGCAAATCTGATTTTTGTTTTTAAAAGGTAAATGCGTCACAAGTTTAAATCATTCGTGACTAAATTTTAGAGTATATTGCAAACGTTTAATAGAACTAGTAATTTTTGCACCAAGTAATCCTGCACATTTTAACATTTCATTGAATTCTGTCTTTGATCAACAAACCTAGTTTTGTTGGATAACAGCAAATAGAAGCAGCATCATTGTGTAAACTAAATTACCCTTTTTCATTTTCTTTCCTTGTTTTGACGGTAGTAAAGCAAATCTCTGAGTCGTTAACTTTTGTTTTATTTGAATCCTATGCCTTTTTTCGGCCTCGCTTTCTCCCTTTTTCCACTGAAAGTCAGCGTAAACCCCGTCTGCACCTGTACTAGGAAAATAGCCACCGGTGTTTCCGAATTTCAGACTGACGTAACCTGGCTACCGAGTGTTGGGAAAGAACCATTTAGAAAATAAATAGATTTTAATAATACACCCAATAATTTTTATATAAAAACTTCAGTTTCATAAAGGGAATTCCTAACAAAGCCTAACTTGTATTTGCTGCGAACTTTAAATTAAAGCTGAAAATTCTGGTTATGTACTAAGTCCGGGGAGGAACTGATAGGAAGTGATCAGCAAATCATAATTTGATATCCTTTCCTAAAAGTGAGATTATTTTCCGTTCCTGAATCACTAACCCCAATTATTTTTTTCGGAAAAGAGAATTGTTCTAAATGAGTCGGAGTCTTCATTGCGCTCCCCCGGCATAAAACGTTAAGTGTGAAAAACCTCAGAAACAGCTCTTCATGGATATATTGTTTTATCCTGTCTGATAACCGTGTAGTATATTTGTTTCTATGAAGAGATCACCACTTTAAGCATATAGAAAACATAGTTCTCTTGAAGCTTATGAGCATCTGTAAGAAAAAATTATTTTTGTTTAACTACTGAAGGCCTCTGTGGTCCCCAGGGAGTAACAGAGTTACCAAAATTCGACGGCAATATATAAAACAGGGGGGAAGGGAACTGGATGCAATATGCATTTATTACAAAACACAACGCCATATAGCTTTTCTTAAAATAAATCAAGAACTTCACAACATTCAGAGCCCAGTCTCAAGAAATAAAAGTTTGGTTTCCAATTAAAGTATAAAAAAATAATAATATTTCACAACAAAGTTCTGAGTTTGTGCCCGCAGTGTTCTTCCTTGTTTTACAACACGATTTCCCAGTCTCGCCACACGGTATCCGGTGGGATTGAAGCCTTGCAGAAGACATGCAAATAAATAGATAACATTGAATCCACGGGCCAACATTGCCTGATCTCCCGGTAGAATTCTAGGTATACCCACATCCGCAACCCAGTATTTAAGTGCTCTTGACAATTGATTACACTTAGTTCATCTTTAAAATGTTCTTAATGTGCTGGCGTAGAGTTCCCACGTAGCAAATCAATGTGCCTGCAAGTCAACGAGAAAGTGGCGTGAATTAATCGAAAAGGAACTAACAGTAAACAATTTTAATACCAGTTGCCAGCCCCTTACTGGGTGCTTCTGAGGTGTACCAGACCTTTGTAGTCATAAAGACGAACGCGGATGTTTTGTTTCACGTGCAGTATAAACCGCCACGGCCGACCATTATTTGGATGTAGTGAAACACATATTTTGTTTTTAAAAAGTGCGGAAGATGTATCGATAGAGTGTGAATTTGCAGATTATAAAAGTAATCAAATTTGGAAATTTTGTTTTTTGGGAGAGAGCAGATTTGGGGTGTTTTGAGTATTGGACTGTGTGCAGATTAGAATACACGGTGACTGTAACAGTAACATTTGCTAAGATTTAAATTCAAGATACCAGTGAGAACCGGGGTCGCTCCATTGCCGCATGTTGACTTAAACTTTCATTTACGCTATACGTCCACAACCAATAAATAGCCTGGACAAGGGAAATACGCTATTGCTGAGTTTCACAACTTAACATGCTGTTTGATCTTACCAGTTATTCTCCTAAGTTCCTTCTTATACTCAGAGGACAGAACGCAAAGCAAATAAACACATACAAGGAAAAAAAAAGAGAGAAAACATAGTTTGAAGGGGGCATACGTGAAAGGGTAACTAAACTGCATGCGGCTGGTATCATCTGGGAACGCTTGAAACTCAGATGAAAAGAGCTCATTATTGCTAGGTGTTTATTTAACCCCTTCTACATAGCACGGGTTATACATGTCATTATCTTTTCGAGCAGCTGCCTGTTTCGGTTACATAGTGGAAACAAGGGGCCTATTTTGAAAACATCTCGACAACAAGTCCTTCACATTTACCTGATTGGTAGCAGTCGCTAAGGCCCAGCAGACAAGGGCCAAGATTCCTCCATCCTCCAGACAGAGAAAGCATAACTGAGTCTCTCGTGTGACAGATAACTACAGCTCGTCACCTTGCTGTCCATTTCGTCGTTCTGCAGCACTTGGTAAAGGAAGTCGATGTACCTAGTGGCCAGTTTAAGGATTTGGATTTTACTGAGTTTATCTGAAGGCAGAGTGGGAATGATTTTCCGAAGAGTTGCAAATGCATCATTCAGGGACTGTGTCCTCTGGCGTTCCCTCACGTTGGCTACAACTCTCTGGGTATGAATATCTTCCAAACTTTGGGCAAGAGGAGAAATTTTCATGCCTTTCTTCCCGGTGCTGGGTCTATGAGACCTTTGGCCTGAACGCCTCTTTCTGCCATTTCTCTTCTGCTGAGCGTCCTGTTCCCCCTCGCTGTTGCTTGAACTGTCCACAGGAGAAAACGGGGAATTGGAATCCTCCTGCATATTGTGGTCAACCAAGCTTCGAAGATTGGCGGCAGCAAGCAGGGAAAACAGACCCTGTAAATAGAAATGGTGAATTTGTAAAAATAAACAAACTTACAGATGTGCTTAACAACTTTACTCCCAGCGGTCCTTAGTTCTTCTTTCTATCTTTCACTGGTTTCGTGGGGGTTTTAGCTTTCAAGATCCAAGAGAGGGCCCACATCCTGGGGAAGCTCAGAACTGATTGGGCCACATTCCCTCTAATGAGTGGGAGTATTCTGTTGGCAAACAGAGCAGAAAACACCCACTAACATCTGTATAAAATCAGCCTGCGGACCAACTCCCATTTTTTTCCCAAAGAATAAAGTTGATCTTAAAGGATATCTTAGTGGAATGCACCCGGCTACAAAGCGTTTCATGTTAACGAAGCTTGCAAATAAGGCCGGCGGTGGTTAAATCGGGAGGAATTCGCGATTCAGGAACAAAAGATGGAAAGGTTACACTTTGAGACATCATGAATTCGGACTGTGAAGTATAACTCTGCTTAAACATTAGTCACTTCAGTTGGTTGGTCGGACTAAGAATTTTAGGCTTTAGATTATTTAAAGGTTGTAACACGTAGATATAGCGTTGAAAGATTTCCACCAGAAATGAAATGCTCTGTGGATTCTAAACATCTGTTTGAATTCTGCTCATAAGAATTAATGTGCATTTTTCATAAGATGACCACAGGCCGTTCCTTTGTTGATTCTGTACTACCGACCGCTAACTCTAGATTGCAAATTCATTTTTAAAAATGTATTTCTCTTTTATTTGTTCTTTTGCTAAATTATACGGACTGGCGACGCGGTCTGAACGGACATGCAAATTAATACACCGGGATTTTTTCATTCACCTAATTTCTCGCCGACTCTAATTAAAGTGAATTTAAATGTAAAAATGCAATTAATTCTGCTTGTAGTGCTGATGTATCTGCCCTTCAGGTCAAAGATTTTATGAGGCATCCGCTCGCATCTGAAGATAACGGAGAAGCAGCCGACTGGGAGAAAACTGCCTGTAAAGGAGCAAATGTGAACAACTTTAAGTACTAGCCAATTCGTTCCATTTTGATTTAATGGAGAAAAACTTTGATTTATTGCAAAGAACACTTCAAAGTAATTTAAGGAAATTCAAGGAAAAGTATGATTTTTCAAAAAAATCACTGTACAATTATGTAAAGGACGGTTTGCCCAATGTATGTTGTCATGTTTTAACAATTCATTTTGTCGATGCAGATTAATGCGCCCCCAAGCGTCCTCCCAGGGGAGCGCAGCAGCGGCAGTGGTGAAAGGCAAAGGTTTGCATTTAGTAGGACGGATGATCCCCATTCGTAGTCGTGTTACAAAATGGAGTAAGTGAATGCTTTTGCATGGGGAAAGTCAGCATGTCTCAGTGGCTAAAGGAGCCACTTTAGGACTTTCATTTTGATGACGTTGGTTTCGTTGACCTCTTGTTTAATTTCTTTGTTTTAGTTCCACAGTTTCTGGCTCAGTTTCTTCTTCTTGTTGTTTGATCAGGAGGCAAGAACAACCTGCCCTTCCAAATGTGCCTTTGGAAGACTTGAAGGCTTGCTCGAACCACTGGTGTTGCCCTAAAATGTACCCCACATTGAATGAGCACATTTTTAAAAGGCTAGTTTCATATTGCCCGCATGTAAACTTTTAACTGGTTTGAATGAAAACGAATACTGGTTGCTCTGTCAAAATATTTTGTCAGACCAATTGAGCTTTTTTTTAGGTACATGTTCCTGACGCTGTGCTTAAAATGTTGCTGCCACATAAAAATACGTTTTTCACTGCGTGCTAAATTAATTGGTCTGAATTTATTTTTATTTTAAATATCTATCCTCAACTAATATCAGTGAATAAGGTAATCTAGGCATCATCACTTTGCTGTTGTAATTCTTACTGTGTATAGATTAAACAGTCTCCCTCGAATGATGTGATGTCAGATTTACTTTGTCAGCTATAGAGCACTTAAGGGCATTTTGAAGTTGTGAGGTGTGTTCTAAAATATCCTTTTTTATTTAAGTTCAAATATCTACTTCAAGTTCCAAGTTTATTGTTGTCATAGGCATACATATACTGGACATAAATACTATGAAAGTTAGCTTTTTTCAACAGCACAATATATTACAAGGACAAACACATAGACATAAACAATTATGTAATATATGGTCTTATCTTTGTCATAATTACCTACATCATTTCTGATGGTTTACTTCTCATTTCTGCATGTTTGTACATTGTAGTTTTGAAGTAAGACTTGAATTTGAAACTTTTTTGACTCACAAAGGAGTCACAAAATCTTGGTGTGCTTTTAATGTGACCGATAACTATTGTGAAGTATTTTAAAAGAGGATTTACTGTTTTTTTATTCCTTTGATAAGTTGTTCCAGGTGCAATGAATATAACTGATTATTGGAATATTAAACTAGAACTGCAGGGGGATGGGAACTAGAGCACTGGAACAGAGTCATGATAAACAGGTGCTCTGGTTTCCTCACACATCCTAAAGACATCTCGGTTGATAGGCTAATTAGCCACTATGAATCATTGCTCTAGATAAATGGTTCAATCTGAGAGGCTGATGGGAACATGGGGAGAATAAAATGGGATTTGTGTAGAACTAATTTAAATGGATATTTGATGGCCAATGTTGAGCTGAAGGGCTTGTATCCATGCTGTATGACTCTATGATTCTTTACTGGGATAATAAGGTTTAAAATGGGACTCAGCAGCAAAGGTGCAGACATTAAATGTAAGTTAATAAAATGACTTGTAGAAATGAGCAATCCAAATTACTAGGTTTATTTCCAGAGGTAGAAATTTCAAAGCAGAAGTTCAGCTCTGACGTTAAGTGATGTGTGGCATGAGGTAGCTGTGTGGAGGGGACAGTTACCATTAAAGAATAGTTGGGCTGAAACATTTATTTTCCATGAGGTAGGCTCCATTCCTAATACATACATAGTTGTCAATTATTTTTCTGCATCATACAATAGAAAATAATTCTTCCCCAGAAGGAAATATAATGACATTTCCAATCCCACGCTTATTATTTTTTTATTTAGAGATAAAGCATAGGCCTTTCTAGCCCAATGAACCCACTGCTCAACTACACCAATGTGACCAGTTAACAAGCTGACTTGTACATCTTTGGAATGTGGGAGGAAACCCATGCGGTCACGGTGCGAATGTACAAACTCTTTACAGACAGCAACAAGAATTGAACCCAGGTCTCTGGCACTGCAATAGCGTTACGCTAACTGCTATGCCACATATCAACTGAAAATGATGTCAATACTAGCTATCTGAACAGTGATCTAGATACACAAATCTGATCCCTGACAATCCCTCGACTACCTGCAAATGTCAGTCCCAATCAGCTACACTCATCCCAGTCTGAGTGACTGTTGAATGGATCACGATCCCCATCTGCATCCGCAGCATCTAAACTCCAGCCCCAATTTCTGCTTTCCAGCCCCTGTCCCCTCAATATCCAAAATACCAGGTTGTGTTGTCTATACTCACTCCTGCTAGAGCAACGCAGAGATTTGACACTGTGCCCTGATCCTGGCCTCCACTGGAAGTTAGGGCAATGCCGAGTCAATTGTACCTGAGGGCATAACTAGAATTTCCAAGTATCTGTGGTAGCCGCAATTTTCAGGTATGAAATTGAATTAAACTAATTTTATAGCAATAAAACTAATACATGTCAAGAAAGTTTTACTAATCAGTAAATTTCCTTGATTTTCCAAAGATGAAGCAAATACAGATCCTCAGAGGGGACAGTTTTACATTTCTAGCTCATTGTTTACCTGCTACTGTGGCCATCCCCTCAGCAACAATATCCTTTTGGATATTGCTGGGGGTGGGGGGTGGAATGACTTATCAGGGCACAGCAGCAGCCAGGCCAGTGGGATTGTGACAACTCTGAGGCTCAGCAGAGAAAGGCAAATTCAGGCAGAGCGAGAGTGATAAGAGACTTTATAGTTAGGGGGATGGACAGGACATTCTGTGGCCATGAAAGAGGTGGTGTGTTGCCTCCCAGGTGCTTAGGTCCAGGATGTCTCAGAGTGGCTGTAGAAGATTCTCAAGAGGGAGGGTGAGCAGCCAGAGGTTGTGGTGGACATTGGCATCAATAACATGAGTAGAAAGGGGGAAAAGGTCCTGTACAGTGAGTATAGGGAGTCAGGCTGAAGAGCAGGACGTTCAAGGTAGTAATCTCTAGGTTATTCCTAGTACCACATGATAGTCAGAGTAAGAAAAGGATGATAGTGCAGGTGAAAGAGTGGCTAAGAAATTGGTGCAGGGGGAAGGGTTTCAGATTTCTAGATCCTTGGGATCTCTGCTGGGGAAGGTATGACCTGTATAAAAAGGACGCATTACACCTGAACCCAAGGGGGACCAATATTCTTGCAGGCGGGTTTACTAGAGCTGTTGGGAAGGGTTTAAACTAATTTGGCAAAGGGATGGGAACCAGAGTGATAGGGCTGAGGATGGGGCAGTTGGTATACAAGTCAATGCATTGTGCAGTGAGATTGTGAGGAAGGACAGGGAGATGGCAGGGAAAAATCTGCATTCAGTGGGATGAGTCGAAGTGTAACATGGGGGCAAAGTCAAAAAAGGTGAAGGATACAGGACTGAAGGTGTTACATTTGAATGCACACAGTATACAGATTAAGGTAAATGACCGTGTCGTGCAGTTAGAGATTGGCAGATATGAAATTGTGGGCACCACTGAGTTATGGCTGAAAAAAAATCATAGTTGGGAGCTTAGCATCCAAGAGTACACATTTTATCGAAAGGACAAGCAGGTAGGCAGAGGGGGCGGGGTGGCTCTGTTGGTTAAAATTGAAATCAAACCCTTAGAAAGAGGTGACATCGGATCAGAAAATGTAGGATCCTTGTGGGTAGGGTTAAGAAACTGCAGAGGTAAAAAGACCCTGTTGGGAGTTATACAGTACCTATAAAAAGTGTTCACTCCCCCCCCCCCCCAGAAGTTTTCATGTTTTATTGTTTTACAACATTGAATCGTAGTGGATTTAATTTGGCTTTTTTGACACTGATCAACAGAAAAAGCCTCTTTTGTATCAAAGTTAAAATAGATCTCTACAAAGTGATCTAAATTAATTACAAATATTAAACAAAATAATTGATTGCATAAGTATTCACCCCTCCCCCTTTAATATGGCAGACCAAATCATCACTGGTGCAGCCAATCAGTTTTAGAAGTCACATATTTAGTTAAGTGGAGACGCAAACACGAGGAATTCTGCAGATGCTGGAATTTCAAGCAACACACATAAAAGTTGCTGGTGAACGCAGCAGGCCAGGCAGCATCAATAGGAAGAGGTACAGTCGACGTTTCAGGCCGAGACCCTTCGTCAGGACTAACTGAAGGAAGAGATTTGAAAGTGGGAGGGGGAGATCTGAAATGATAGGAAAAGACAGGAGAGGGAGGGATGGAGCTAAGAACTGGAAAATTGATTGGCAAAAGGGATATGAGAGGATCATGGGATGGGATGGGAGGCCTAGGGAGAAAGAAAGGGGGAGGGGGGAAGCCCAGAGGATGGGCAAGGAGTATAGTGAGAGGGACAGAGAAAGAAAAAGGAGAGAGATAAAAAAATATATATATAATAATAAATAACAGACGGGGTACGAAGGGGAGGTGGGGCACTAAGGGAAGTTAGCGAAGTCAATGTTCACGCCATCCCACTTTCAAATCTCTTACTATCTCTTTTTTCAGTTACTCCTGACGAAGGGTCTCGGCCCGAAACGTCGACTGTACCTCTTTCTATAGATGCTGCCTGACCTGCTGCGTCCACCAGCAATTTTTATGTGTGTTAGTTAAATGGCGATCTGTTTTTGGAGACCTGTGTGCAGTCGAGGTGTTTGAGTTGATAAAAATACACCTGTATCTAGAAGGTCCAACTGCTGGTGAGTCAGTATCCTAGCAAAAACTACACCATGAAGTCAAAAAAACACTCTAAGCAACTCCACAAAAGGGTTATTGAAAAGCCCAAGTCAGCAGATGGATAGAAGAAAATTTCAAGTCACTGAATATCCCTTGGAGTACAGTTAAGTCAATCATCAAGAAATGGAAAGAATATGGCACAGCTGTAAATCTGTCTAGAGCAGGCCGTCCTCAAAAACTGAACGATCATGCAAGAAGGGGACTAGTGAGGGAGGCCACCAAGAGACCTATGACAAATCTGGAGGAGTTACAAGCTTCAGTGGCTGAGATGGGAGAGATGGTGCATACATCTGTTGCCTGGGTGCTTCACCAGTCACAGCTTTATGGGAGAGTGGCAAAGAGAAAGCCACTGTTTAAAAAAAAAAACTCACATAAAATCTCAGCTAGAGTTTGCCAAATGTCAGCTGGAAGAAGGTTTTATGGTCTGATGAAACCAAAATTGTGCGTTTTGGCCATCAAACTAAATGCTATGTTTGGCATAAGCCAAACACTGCACATCATCAAAAACACACTATCCCTGTCGTAAAGCATGGTAGTGGCTGCATCATGCTGTGGGGATGCTTCAGTGCAGCAGGCCCTGGAAGGCTTGTGAAGGTAGAGGATAAAATGAATGCAGCAAAGTACAGGGAAATCCTGGAGGAAAACCTGATGCAGTCTGCAAGAGAACTGCAACTTGAGAGAAAATTTGTTTTCCAGCAAGACAATGACCCCAAGCATAAAGCTGAAGCTACACAGGAATAGCTTAACAACAAAGTTAATGTCCTGGAGTGGCCAAATCATAGTCCAGACCTCAATCCAATTGAGAATTTGTGGCTGGACTTGAAAAGGGCTGTTCACTCACAATCCCCAAGCAATCTGACAGAACTTGAGCAGTTTTGTAAAGAATGTGGAAAAATTGTAGTGTCCAGATGTGCAAAGCTGATAGAGACCTATCCACACAGACTCAAGGCTGTAATTGCTGCCAAAGGTGCATCTACTAAATACTGACTCGAAGGAGGTGAATACTTATGCAATCAATTATTTTGTGTTTTATATCTGCAATTAATTTAGATCACTTTCTAGAGATTTGTTTTCACTTTGACATGAAAGAGTCTTTTTCTGTTGATCAGTGTTCATTGTAAAAAAGCCAAATTAAATCCACTGTTATTTAATGCTGTAAAACAATAAAATGTGATAACTTCCGAGGGGGAGTGAATACTTTTTATAGGCACTGAAAACAAGCCTCTGAAGAGTAACGAGAATGTGGGATATAAATTATAACAGAAGACGGAAAAGGTGTGTAATAAGGACAATGTTACAATAGCCATAAGGAGATTTTGATATGCAGGTAGATTGGGAAAATCAGGTTGGTTCTGGATCCCAGGCGGGAATATGTAGAATGCCTACAAGATGGCTTTTTAGAGCAGCTTGTGGTTGAGCCCACTAGGGGAAAGGTAATTCTGGATTGAGTGTTGTGTAATCAACCAGATTTCATTTGGGAGCTTAAGGTAAAGAAACCCTTAGGAGGCAGTAATCATAATACGATAGAATTTACCCTGCAGTTTGAGAGGGAGAAGATAAAGTCAGATGTACCAGTATTACAGTGGAGTAAAGGGAGTTATAGAGGCATGAGAGAGGAGTTGATTAGAAAGGGACACAATCAGGGATAAGAGTAGAACAGCGATGTCTGGTGTTTCTGGGGCAATTCGGGATGTGCAGGATAGATACGTCACAAAGATGAAGAAGTATTCTAAAGGAAAGATGAGGCAACCCTGGGTGACAAGGAAAGTGAAAGGCAGCATAAAAGCCAAAGAGAAGGCATATAATAGAGCAAAAATTAGTGGGAAGTTAGAGGATTGGGAGGCTTCAACAGAAAGTAACTAAAAAGCCATAAGGAGAGAAGATGTGAAATGTGAAGGTAAGCTAGCTAATAACATAAAAGAGGATACAAAAAGCTTTTTCAGATATATAAAGAGTTAAAGAGAGGTGAGGATGGATATCGGATGGCTGGAAAATGACACTGGAAAATTACTACCTAGTAATGGGGGACAAAAAAATGACAGATGAATTTACTAAGTATTTTATGTCAGTCTTCACTGTGGAAGACACTAGCAGTATACCAGAAATTCTAGAGTGTCAGGGGCAGAAGTGAGTGTAGTTGCTATTCCTAAGGAGAAGGTGCTTGGGAAGCTGAAAAGTCTAAAGATAGATAAGTCACCTGGACCAGTTGGACTACACACCAGGGTTCAGAAAGAGGTAGCTGAAGAGATTGTGGTGGTATTAGTAATAATCTTTCAAGAATCATTAGGTTCTGAAATGGTTCCAGAGGACAAGAAAATTGCAAATGTCACTCCACTCTTTAAGAAGGGAGGGAGGCAGGGAAAGGAAATTATAAACCAGTAGCCTGATTGCGGTGTTTGGTAGGCCAAAGTCAGTATGGTTTCTTTAAGGTGAAATCTTGCCTGACAAACCTGTTGGAATTCTTTGAAGAAATAGCAGGCAGGATAGACAAGGGAGAGTCAGTGGATGTTGTTTACTTTGATTTTCAGAAGGCCTTTGACAAGGTGCTGCACATGAGACTGCTTAACGAGATAAGAGCTCATGGTGTTACAGGAAATATACTGGTATGGATAGGAGATTGGATGACTGTTTGGAGATTGAGTGGAATTAAAGGGGGCATATTCAGGTTGGCTGTCGGTGACTAATTGTGTTCTGCAGGGGTCAGTATGGGACCACTTCTTTTCACATTATATGTCAACGATTTGGATGATGGAGTTTTCAGATAATACAAGGTTGGGTAGAGGGGCAAGTAGTGTTGAGGAAGCAGGGAGTCTGAAAAATGACTTAGACAGATTGGCAGAATGGGCAAAGAAGTGGCAGATGGAATATAGAGTAGGGAAGTGTATGGTCATGCACTTTGGTAGAAAGAATGAAGGCATAGACTATCTTCTAAACGGGGAGAAAATTCAAAAATCAGAGGTGCAAAGGGACTTGGAGGTCCTTGGGTAGGATTACCTAAAGGTTAACTTGCAAGTTGAGTCAGTGGTAAGGAAGACAAATGCAATGTTAGCATTCATTTTGAGAGGAATGCAATATAAGAGCAAGGATGTAATGCTGAGGCTTTATAAGGTATTGGTCAGACCACACTTGGAGTAGTGTGAGCAGTTTTGGGCCCCTTATCAAAGAAGATATGCTGGCATTGGAGAGGGTTCAGAAGAGGTTTACGAGAATGATTCCAGGAATGAAAGGGTTAATGTTTGAGGAGCATTTAATGGTTCCGGGGCTTTACTTGCTGAAGTTTAGAAGAATGAGGGGTGATCTCATTGAAACCTATCAAATATTGAAAGGCCTAAATAGAGTGAATGTGGAGAGGATATTTCTTATAGAGGGGGAGTCTAGGACCAGAGGGCACAGCATCAGAATAGAGGGATGTCCACTTAGAACATAAATGAGGAATTTGTTTCGCTAGAGGGTGGTGAATCTGTGGAATTCATTGCCATGGATGGCTGTGGAGACCAAGTCATTGAGTGTATTTAAAGCGGAGGCTGATTAGTCAGGATGCCAAAGGTCACAGGGGGAAGGTAGGAGAATGGGATTGAGAGGGATAATAATTCAGCCACGATATGGGCGGAATGACCTAATTCTGCTCCTATGTCATGGTCTTAAGATCTTCCTGAAGCCAGGTACCTTCCACTAGCCCTCATCCCTCTGGACTATTCTTTGGCTAAACTGTGGAATTTTATTTTTGAATAGGTAAGGTTGACCATCAATATAATTTAGTTGACGCACCTCGAACTTGGATTACATAGCATTGAAAGTCAATCAAATGCTGGTAAGCCATGTTTGTGATCAGTTTCAGGTCAAATTCTAGTCAATTATTAAAATCATCCTGTTGTCAGTCACTCTTGCAATTCTGTCCTGATTTGCATATCAGTCTGCATGGCATGAATTTATCATCCGTGTAATGCTTTTGAACTACAGTGGATAGATGTAGACATTGGCCAGTCATAAAGCACCCCTTTGGGAACAGTGTCGTAGTGTGTTCCTGTAAGTTATCTAAATTCTAAGGCCATCCCCCACAAGGAATTTCAATCCCCAGCCCCCCCATCTCATTTCTGACCCTAGAATAGGGGATGTACAGTGGTGCAGCTCCTGCACAGATCCAGCAAACCGGATTCAACCCTGATCGCCAATTCTGTCTGTGCAGAGTTTAAATGCTCTCCCTGTGATTGCATACGTTTCTCTGGTTTCTTCCCACATCCCTAAAATGTATGGCTTGCTCACTGTAACTTCTCCTACTCTGTAGGTTAGTGGTGGAATTTGGGTAGTATTTGATGGGAGTGTGTGGAGAATAGATCAGGGTAGGACTAGTGTAATAATGGGAATTTTCCAGTTGGTTGTGGTGTTGGTGGGCCAAAGGACCTGTTTCCATGCTGTAGCTAGGATTCGCAGTCCATCTGATGTCACTTTTACTGTCACTGCCAACATGAACGTGTCTCTGCTTCTGGATGGTGCCTCAACTTCCCATCTGCTGTCCTCTTCAGGAATGATATTTTCTCCTTGCTTTCCAGAGCCCCAATGGTGCCATCAGTCTCCCCAGTCACAAACTATCTACCCATATGCTGTGCTTCCGTGCCCTCCCTCCTTCCTTCTCCCCCTCACCAACTTCCAGCCTTGGCCACAATACCAACTCAACTTTCTGAGCTCAGCCTTGAGAGAAGAGTATACAGTAGCATGGTTTTTTTTGTTACTAACATTGTCCTGCAACCACATCTGCAACATTCCAACATACTTCCAGGGTTTGCTGACTATTTCAGATTGTGGTCCATTCAAGCAGGGCAGTGATCTTGAAAACCTGGCCCTTTTATGATTGCAAACAACAGGAATTCTGCAGATGCTGGAAATTCAAGCAACACACATCAAAGTTGCCGGTGAACTCAGCAGGCCAGGCAACATCTCTAGGAAGAGGTGCAGTCGACGTTTCAGGCCGAGACCCTTCTGAAGAACTTCCTTCAGTTAGTCCTGACGAAGGGTCTCAGCCTGAAACGTCGACTGCACCTCTTAGAGATGCTGCCTGGCCTGCTGCGTTCACCAGGAACTTTTATATGTGTTCCTTTTATGATTGGTCTCCTGGAGAGGCTTAAGAGTGTAATGTTTTTTTTTCATTGAATGCAGTTCATTTTATTTTATTTAGAGATATACTGTATAGCATGGTAATAGGCTCTTCCAGCCCAACAAGCCTGAGCTGCCCTCCATGACTGTATTTTGCAATATGAGGAAACCTTTGAAGATTATGATGTTGATAAATAAAATACGTTTTCCTCGTGTGATATTTTCTCACCATTTTATATTGTGTAATTATTACGCATGTACAAGATATTGCAAATATGAATTCACATGATTTGTTCATTGGAACCAATGTTTTTATTTTTTGTGAAGACTTGCAATCAAATATTTCAAAATGGTGTGCAGTTGGAAAACATGCTTTACGTATTAACACTTGCCGCCAGGAACACGCCCTTCTCACTGCTGCTATCAGGAAGGAGGTACAGGAGCCTTAAGTCCCATACCACCAAATTCAAGAACAGTTATTTCCCCTCAACCATCAGGCTCTTGAGCCAGAGGATTCAACTTCACTCAACCCAACACTGAACTGTTCTCACAACCTACGGACTCACTTTCAAGGACTCTACAACTCGTGTTCTCATTATTTATTGTTTATTTATTTATTATCAATTAGCTTCCTTCCTCTTTTTGTATTTGCACAATTTGTTGTCTTTTGCACATTGGTTATTTCTCCGTCCTTGTTACGTGCAGTTTTTTATTGATTCTATTGTGTTTCTTTGTATTTACTGTGAATACCTGCAAGAAAATGAATCTCAGGGTAGTATATGGTGACCTATATGACTTTGATAATAAATTTACTTTGAACTTTGAAGTGTAGTTCATGAATAGAATATAACCAGAGGTTTGATTATACAATGGTGTGCAAAAGTTTAGGCACCCCTGGTCAAAATTTCTGTTGCTGTGAATAGCTAAGCGAGTAAAAGATGGACTGATTTCAAAAAGGCATAAAGTGAAAGATAACACATTTCTTTAATATTTTAAGCAAGAAAACATTTTATTTCCATCTCTTACAGTTTCAAAATAACAAAAAAGGAAAAGGGCCCGAAGCAAAAGTTTGGGCACACTGCATGGCAGTACTTAGTAACACCCCCTCTGGCAAGTATCACAGCTTGAAAACACTTTCTGTAGCCAGCTAAAAGTCTTTTAATTCTTGTTTGGGGGATTTTCGCCCATTCTTCCTTGCAATAGGCTTCTAGTTCTGTGAGATTCTTGGGCTGTCTTGCATGCACTGCTCTTTTATAGACAATAGACAATAGGTGCAGGAGTAAGCCATTCGGCCCTTCGAGCCAGCACTGCCATTCACTGTGATCATGACTGATCATCCACAATCAGTATCCAGTTCCTGCCTTATTCCCATAATCTTTGATTCCGCTATCTTTAAGAGCTCTATCCATCTCTTTTTTGAAAGCATCCAGAGACTTGGCCTCCACAGCCTTCTGGGGCAGAGCATTCCATATATCCACCACTCTCTGGGTGAAAAAGTTTTACCTCAGCTCCGTTCTAAATGGCCTACCCCTTATTCTTAAACTGTGGCCTCTGGTTCTGGACTCACCCACCAGCAGGAACATGCTTCCTGCCTCCAGCATGTCCAATCCCTTAATAATCTTCTATGTTTCAATAAGATCCCCTCTCAGCCTTCTAAATTCCAGAGTATACAGGCCCAGTCGCTCCAATCTTTCGACATATGACAGTCCCGCCATCCCGGGAATTAACCTTGTGAACCTACGCTGCACTCCCTCAATAGCAAGAATGTCCTTCCTCAAATTTGGAGACCAAAACTGCACACAGTACTGCAGGTGTGGTCTCACCAGGGTCCTGTACAGCTGCAGAAGGACCTCTTTGCTCTTATACTCAATTCCCCTTGTTATGAAGGCCAGCATGCCATTAGCTTTCTTCATTGCCTGCTGTACTTGCATGCTTGCTTTCACTGACTGATGTACAAGAACACCTGGATCTCATTGTGTTTCCCCTTTTCCTAACTTGACTCCATTTAGATAATAATCTGCCTTCCTGTTCTTACCACCAAAGTGGATAACCACACATTTATCCACATTAAACTGCATCTGCTATGCATCTGCCCACTCACCCAGCCTGTCCAAGTCACCCTGCATTCTCATAACATCCTCCTCACATTTCACACTGCCGCCCGGCTTTGTGTCATCTGCAAATTTGCTCATGTTACTTTTAATCCCGTCATCTAAATCATTAATATATATTGTAAACAGCTGCAGTCTTTTGAGGTCTATCCACAGATTCTCAATGATGTTTAGGTCGGGGGACTGTGAGGGCCATGGCAAAACCTTCAACTTGCGCCTCTTGAGGTAGTCCATTGTGGATTTTGAGGTGTGTTTAGGTTCATTATCCTGTTGTAGAAGCCACCCTCTTTTCAACTTCAGCTTTTTTACAGAGGGTGTGCTGTTTGCTTCCAGAATTTGCTGGTATTTAATTGAAATTATTCTTCCCACTACCAATGAAGTGTTCCCCGTGCCACTGGCTGCAACACAAGCCCAAAGCATGATCGATCCAACCCCGTGCTTAACAGTTAGAGAGGGGTTCTTTTCATGAAATTCTGCACCCTTTTTTTCTCCAAGCATACCTTTGCTCATTACAGCCAAGAAGTTCTAATCAAAAGGTTCAAAGGAACATCTAAACAACCCAGATGCATTTTGGAAACAAGTCCTGTGGACTGATGAAGTTAAAATAGAACTTTTTGGCCGCAATGAGCAAAGGTATGTTTGGAGAACAAAGGGTGCAGATTTTCATGAAAAGATCCCCTCTCCAACTGTTAAGCACGGGGGTGGATCGATCATGCTTTGGGCTTGTGTTGCAGCCAGTGGCACGGAGAACATTTCACTGGTAGAGGGAAGAATAATTTCAATTAAATACCAGCAAATTCTGGAAGCAAACATCACACTGTCTGTAGAAAAGCTGAAGATGAAAAGAGGATGGCTTCTACAACAGGATAATGAACCTAAACATGCCTCAAAATCCACAATGGACTACCTCAAGAGGCGCAAGCTGAAGGTTTTGCCCTGGCCCTCACAGTCCCCTGACCTAAACATCATCGAGAATCTGTGGATAGACCTCAAAAGAGCCATGCATGCAAGATGGCCCAAGAATCTCACAGAACTGGAAGCCTCTTGCAAGGAAGAATGGGCAAAAGTCCCCCAAACAAGAATTGAAAGAATCTTAGCTGGCTACAGAAAGCGTTTACAAGCTGTGATATTTGCCAAAGGAGGTGTTACTAAGTACTGCCATGCAGGGTGCCCAAACTTTTGCTTTGGGCCCTTTTCCTTTTTCTGTTGTTTTGAAACTGCAAAAGATGGAAATAAAAAAATGTTCTTGCTTAAAATATTAAAGAAATGTGTCATCTTTAACTTTATGCCTTTTGGAAATCAGTTCATCTTTTACTCACTTAGCTATTCACAGTAACAAAAATTTTGACCAGGGGTGCCCAAATGTTTGCATGCCACTGTATATACTTTAAATGATTGAACTTGCTGTGATAATTTAGAAATTGCTGACCCTATGAATCTAATCCATCATCTGGGATCACTCAGCATATTCCCACCTGACCCAGATGGGGAGAGGTGATCTTGCTGACCTTCTGCACCCTGTAGTTATACAGCGAGGCCTCAATAGTGAGTAGGTGAAGTTTCCTTTGATAGGAAGCAAGGGTGTGGGTGGAGCTTCATCTCCATCAAAACTGGGAACTTTATAAAAGCCTTCTTTAAATATTTCTGAAATTGAGGGATAGGTAAGAACTATTACAAGTAATGTAGATAAATACTTTGCAGACATACAGCAAAATATTTATATTGTTTTAATTAAAACATACAAATTAATGTTAAAATAAAATGATTTAAATTATTTAAACAATTAGCTGCCCTAGGCCCAGAATTGTCATCGAGTCTGTAGGGTCTTTGACCCTTTGCCTGGTATGACTGATAGAACATTAAGGGATCGGCTGTTCTATGAACAGTCCATCAATGGAGCAGAGCAACAAATGCCGTGGTATCTTCAATATGTCCAAGACTTGCTGGAGTACCACATAAGTCCAGGCCTTGCTTGAATGGGGAAGCCAGTTCAGCCCACTCTGTTACTGTCTTGTAACTCATTCTAACCTCTATCCATACTATACTTTAGCCTTAACAGTCACACACTTACAAATACTGATTGTAACATTTCAATGGTAAACTGAGCTGTCTTCCTCAAGCACGAGTTGGTTAAAAGGACAAACTCTGTCTGTATCTTGTTTTACGGCGGTTGGCATCCAGCTTAATGGTGCATTACCGCCACGAGGACAAACTCTCCTAGAGACACCTCCTTATATACCCTCTCAAGTGAGCAGGGCATGGGTGGGGCTTAATGCTTAATCCTGATTGGCTGGATCTGAATTGCTATTTCTGATTGGTTAATTAAGATGGTCAAGTTTACCGTTGAAATGTCGCAATCAGAATCTGTAAGTATGTGACTGTTAAGACCAAAGAATAGTATGAATAGATTTAATAACCAGTTGCAAAGCTTCTGTAGGCAGTCATTTTAACCTCATCACTAGGCACCAGCTTTCATTTTCTGGGACCTAAAAGAGAGTACAAAATAACTATTAACACCATGATATACATGTTTCATTAATTGAGTGTCTGCACCACTAATGGATAACACTAATCACCAAGGCTTCTGATGTTCAAATTTCACCATTTTCTTTTTACTTTACATGGAATTGCATCTCACCAGGAGATCACAACAGGGAATATAATTGATTAAAAAAACATTACTTTTTGAAATGCCTATAGAACACTCTACATCAATAAGATACGGCCACAATAGAGTGGCAATTTTAAATGACATTTCCAGGTATTTTGTTTCCATAGAATTGACATAATATAGCAATTTGTAATTCACATCAGCACAAACTTCCAGTGATACAGAAACATAATGTGTATACCTCTTGTAGAATGCAGTAAAACCTCCTTATTTAGTCAATACTGAATGCAATTTAACTGTTCTGATCTGCAGACTAAAACAATAATCACTGATAATGTTAACCAAATCTGTCAATGTAAGGAATATGAAATACTAAAATCAGATAGAGATTTATAAAATCATGAGAGGCATTGACAGTCAAATTCTTTTTTCAGGGTAGTAATCTCATGAACTAGAGGACTTGCATTTAAAATGTAATGGGGGAAGTTTAAGGAAGATATGCATGGTATTTTTTTTACATAAAGTGTGATAGCTGCGTGGAACAGGCTGCCAGATAGTGCCATTTAAGAGGCTTTTAGATAGATGCACGAATATGCAGGGAATGGGGGATATGGATTGTGTACAGACAGAAGAGAATTAGTTTAATTTGACATCCTGCTTGACACAAACCTCATGGGCTAAAGGGTCTGTTCCTGTGCTGTACTGGCATATTCTATGTCCTATGTAATGAAGACTTTTTGCTTCCTTTTTGCACTGCACTGCAATTTATTCAACATATGCTGTGTCTGCACAATTTTATTGCAGAGTTTGCATGTGCATCCGGTCTGTGGCCAATGTACCCTAACCTTATATTTGTAGGAATAGCATATTTAATATTCCATTGCAAATCTGTTCAGGCTAACTAACTGTATACTGTATGTTTGTAGAAACTTTAAAGAAATGTCACAGGAGGATGAATACTTTTCTTTTGCATTCGGCGGAGCAGACACGACAGGTTGGATGACTTAATTCTGCTCCTACGTCTTATGGTCTTTGCATGTATCTGCTTCGAAATTGGATCCCATCAATTTTGATGCTAAAACACTCCTTGTGCCAAATCTATCCATTGCAACAAGTGTGAAACTGTCCAAAATACTCTGAAGCAAAATTAGGGGTTTACAAGCAGAAACAAGCACTAAATTGAGATTTGCATGATTCCTACCTGACCCTTCAGTTTATCCCAGCTCCTGACCCTTTGCTGTGCAGAAATATAAAATGGGGATCACCCCTCAATTTTACAGTATCTATGACAGCCACACAACAGTAACACATCATGGTTGCCATAGAGGCCACAATGACTCGGGTGAGAGGGAGACACTCCCACTTTCACTTCAAAGGACAAAGTCATTCACAGTCAATGAAAGATTTGCCGGGAGGGTAATCCTGTGTGGCAAGGAGATCACGATATCTATGTAGGAAGAGCCTAGTAGGAGCAGCTACAGTCGTTTCCAGCAGGGATGATTCAGGAAAGAAAGTTCATATCCTCACAAGATATGTCAGGCTGTCATTGCTTAGATATGGGTGGCATGATAGCCAAATGGTTAGCATAACGCCACTATAGCAGCGGTCCCCAACCTTTTTTGCACCACGGACTGGCCAACCCGGGGGGGGGGGTGGGTGTTCAAGTAGGGTTAAACTCACCTCAACATGTCTCTTACAGTTAGGGTTGCCAACTTTCACACTCCCAAATAAGGGACAAAAGTAACAGTCAAATACGGGACACTTGTGTTTACCCTGTAAAACTACCATGACTATGGGCACCTGTGTGTGCATGCGCGTACGTGCCGATTTTTTTCCCCCACAAATCGGTTTTGGCTTAATCTTCTCAACTATACTGTATGTACGTTATTTCTACTTTATATAGGCTGTGTATTTATCATATCATTCCTGCTTTTACTATATGTTACTGTTATTTTCCGTTTTATGTGTTATTTGGCATGACTTGTTAGGTTGTTTTTTGGGTCTGGGAACACTCAAAAATTTTTCCCATATAAATTAATGGTAATTGCTTTTTCACTTCACGCCATTTTGGCACAAAAGTTTTCATAGGAACGCTCTACCTTAGCAGGGGAAATACGGGACAAACCAACTTAGCCCAATATACGGGCTGTCCCGGCAAATACGGGACAGTTGGCAACCCTATGTTCAAGTTTAACAGTGCGAGACAGGGAATGAGGAAAGGTGCAGCTGACTCATATCATTTCCTCGCGGCCCAGTAGCACATGCTTTGGTGGTTGGGGACCGCTGCACTGTAGCACCAGCGACTCAGGTTCAATTCCTGCTGCTGTCTGTAAGGAATATGTATGTTCTACCCATGACCGTGTGGTTTTCCTCTGGGTGCCCCGCTTTCCTCCCACATCCCAATGCTGTACAGGGTAGTAGGTTGATTGGTCACATGGGTGTAATTGGGCAGAAGGCCGTGTTACGGTGCTGTATCTCTAAATAAAATAAATAAGATATACAGAGAGGGAATCCTCATAGTTTTTTTATTATAGAGGTCCTGAGTTGTTAAACCAAGTGCCACTCCATATCCACAACACAGGCTAGTTAAGTAACCAGAGAAACAATTCGTGAAAATCAGTTCTACAAAAAGCCTGAACCTGAAACATCAAACGTTTCTCTTTCCACAGATGCTGCTGGACCTGCTGAGTGTTTCCAGCATTTTATGGTTTTGGGTTCTGCTCATTGCAGTGTACCTGCAAAGCTGGGTGTGAGTGATATTTTGTGTGACCTGGGCTCCCCTGATATTTGGTGGACCATGTTAATGGCAGCATTTGGGGTACAAAGATGGGCACTTGGTTCCATTGATGCCCTCCCTTTTATAAAATCTTAAGGAGCATCACCATCACAAACTCCCTTATAAACTGTACTCCGTGTGCTTCCCTTCTGTGCTGAGCTGGAAGACAAGGCTGGAAATACTAGAAAAGGATATACCCCAACACCTTTCTTTTTCCCCCTCCTCTCCATGCTTATGTTGTCCTGTAGGTTCCAGCTCATTGCCCTCAGGGTTCAACTCTCCTTGTTGCTCTTCTTCATGCAATGGCCACAGTCTCAGGTTCTGCTAGATTGTACAGCACGTGGCGTACAACAGTCTCTACATCTCTTTGCTGCATACTACATTACAACCGTGGACCAATGCAGGCAACGAAGTTTCATCTTTGCCCAGGTTCCTGCTTGGCTCTTGTATATGTGCTCAGCTTCTGTCGTAGCGGAGTGTACTGCTGTGAGCAGCCTTGGACTTAGAGGGTAGCTCTTGTGTGCTGGGATTCATCCCTCCTTCATCACCAGCACTGAAAACGTAGGATGGTGAAGTCAAGCGTGCTTTCCAGAAACATAGCATTCACCATGAAGAAATTCTTTTCGTGATTCACAACAACCACAATAAGAGGGTGGAAATCTTTTTCTCTTGGTAATGTTTGTGTTCTCAATGGGTGCACTATGAACAGATGAGTGTGGTCAGTAGATGCCTGCACTTGTTGGAAAGCAGTAGTGATGGAAAATCCTAGAGTGGCAACAGCTAATACTGGAGAACATATTTTTTAGGGTGACTGGTGGAAGGTATAGAGGAGATGTCAAAGGGAAGTTCTTTACCCAGAGAGTGACAAGTGCATGAGATGCAGGGGTGGTGGTAGAGTCAGATACATTGGGGACATTTAAGAAATTCTTAGGTAGGCACATGGATGAAAGAAAAAGCTATTGGAAAGGTTGATAGCTGAGAATGTTAAAAGGACAGCACAACATTGTGCCCAAAGGACTTGTGCTGTGCTCCAAAATCCCAGTTGCAATTAAAAGTTGACAAAATTATTTCTTTATGAATACTGATGTAGCAGTGAGCAGCAAATTAGGAAACAAGACAAAGATTTGCTGTGGCTGCTTGATAAGATCCCGTAGTAAGGTAGATAAGATTCAAAGTAACCTTGAGCTCCATACAGGGAGCAGTCTGGGTGGGAGAGTATGACTGAATGTCTTTCTAAAGTCATGTATCTCAATGACAGTGCTGGAATATTGGAGCCTACATCAGAGGGATACAGGCAGGACGTGACTCTTCTTTAACTCTGCGTGTATAGACTCTTCACAAATGGGCGCATTTGTGCCTCTTGCTCTGAAAAGTAGCCAGTTATTGCCATAACAATAATGGCATGCTGCAATGAGTGGACATCTTCAAGGTAAATGCTGCACTCACTGTTTGCATAGACTTTGGAATGTCCCTATAGTCCGATTTTCTCCCAGTCCTACTGAGACTACTTCATGACAGACATAGTGTGGAGCTTTAAGTTCCAATGTGTTTGGACAAGTTGGGACATACACTATACAAAGAGTGATGTCACACCTGTCTCTGGGAAAAAAGGTTAAGTGCCTTATTGTGGATGACATTTGGAAGCACCCAGTACATGAGGCATAGGAGTAAAATTAGGCCATTCAGCTCATCAAGACTGCTCCGCCATTCAATCATATCTGATTTATGTATTATACCTTTCAACGTCACTCTTCTGCCTTTTCCCTATAACCTTTGAAACCCTTTATAACCAAGAACCTATTAATCTCTGCTTTAAAAATACCCAATGACAATGAACTCCACAGATTCACCACACGCTTAAAAAAAAAATTACAATTTCACATTTGGTGTGATTTCACCCAGGAATGATTGCTTGTATGGTCTGCTGGCAATGAAATCATATTTTATGTGGTTAGCTGTTTCTAAAAAAAGGAAATACACTATCTAATTTCTTATTAGTGGATTTATCACATTAAAATTAATGTAATCATTTTTCTTTTAAGTTGTTTTTAATTTCCTGCAACTATTAGTTTTGCAAGCAGACTTAGAGAAAATTACAATAAGCAGCAAATAAACTCCATTATAGTCTATTAATAACACCTAAAATAAATAAAATAGGTATATCAATCATTGGGGAAAAAAGTCCTACAAACATAAGAGAGGACTTTGATACAGTAATAACATCTAAAAATACTATGATCACCAATATTTAACCTTACAAGCAAATTCAATTCCATGTGACTGAATGATACTTTGAAAACTAGCACAAGCAATTTAAATTCAAAAAGGAAGATAGAAAACAGGACTTTACTGGCCAGTCTATTTAAAGTTTGTCCGTCGTCGTTGATGAAGACCTCAACACCATTGATGGTGTCGAGACTCGCGCATGATTTGGATTTAAGTGAGGGAGAGTTGTGCAGCGTCAGCCTCACTCTCTCTACCCAATTCCCATCTGGATCCAGTGGCAAGACAGAGTCGAGACGGCTGGAGATGGGACTAGGCGCAGTGGATGACCAGGACGTCTTGTGTGTCTTGTCGTGCCCTACACGTTCCACGACGCTTGCAGAGACCGCCTTCTTGACCGTTGGATCTTCCATTGGTCTTGTCCGCTCAATCCGCCAGAGTCTGTCTTCACATGCTGGGATAGACATCTCCCTATCTTACCAAGGGTTTGAGTCTATTTAATATCTATCACAGGGAAACTTAGAAAAATTCAAGGTCATCAGGTAAAATCTACATGGTTTTGCGAATGGGAAATTGTGTTTGACCAATTTATTCAGGTTCTTTAGAGAGTAACATGTTCTGTGGATACCAGTGAATGTACTATACTTCCAAGAGATATCAAGTGGTGTGATACTACCATTCCTTCTAGAGTTTAAGATGTGATTGTTAAGTTTGCCAATGATATAATGGTACATATGAATACAAGTCATGAAGAGGACAAAGGAGATATAGACAGGTTCAGTGCACAAAAAGCTGGCAGATGGATTATATGAGAAAATATGAAGTTGCCCATTTTGGCAGGGAAAATACAAAAATAAAGACATTTACTTTAACAATGGGAGACTTTAAATGCAGAAGAACCAGAGTATCTTAGGGCATGATCCACAAAACAACAGATAGGCAGATACAGCAAATTATTTGGAAATTATATTATTATTTATAGGTAAGGGAACTGAACAGAAATGTGGGGAGGACTGGTATGATCACATCTATAATACATTGAACAAAATTGTTTTTTTGGTTTTAGTATGGATGTCAATGCTTTGGAAGCAGTTCAGAGGTTTTAGTCGAAGGGGTTGACAAACGTTTAATGAAAGGGTTAATGTATGAGGCGCATTTAATGGCTCTGGGCCTGTACTCACTGGAGTTTAGAAGAATGAGGGGATCTCATCGAGACTCATCAAATATTGAAAGGCCTAGATAGAGTGGGGTTTCAGTCCAAAACATCGACTGTGCTCTTTTCCATAGATGCTGCCTGGCCTTTTGAGTTCCTCCAGAATTTTGTGTGTGATGCTTGTGAATCTGTGGAATTCAGTGCCACAGATGGCTGTAAAAGCCAAGCGTTTAAGTATATTTAAAGCGGAGGTTAACAGGTTCTTGATTAGTCAGGGCGTCAAAGGTTATGGAGAAAAGGCAGGAGAATGGGGTTGAGAGGGATAATGAATCTGCCACGATAGAATGGCAGAGCAGACTCGATGAGCCAAATGGTCAAATTCTGCTTCTATGTCTTATAGAATAACATCTGGAATGAGCAGGTTGTCTTATGAGGAAATGTTGGACAAGCTAGACTTGCATTAACTGTTATGAAGAAGAATGAGAGGGGACTTGATAAAAACAAATAAGGTTCTGAGTGTAGTTGACAGGGTGGATATGGAGAGGATGCTTCCTCAAGGGAGAACCTAGAACTAGGATCACTCTTTTAAGAATTATGTCTTAAAAAGGCTTATCCATCTTAAGACACAATGAGTGTTTTGTTTTCCTTCTCTGATGTTTGTAGATCTTTGCTGCACCTAATCTATTTCTGTTACAACCCAATAACCACCTTATGCCTAACAAAATTGAAGATATGAACAGAACCTGGAAAATTCAGATGAAGTGACAATGGTATCATCTTAACATTTTAATTTTAAATGTAAGCTTATGATTGCCTCTAGATCAAGGAGACACTGGAAAATTTTATATGGTAGCCATAACATAAAGGATGCAGAAAAGATTCTTGAGGATGTTACCAGCCAGGACTGAAGGGCTGGATAGGCTGTTTTTTCCTTTTTTCTTGGAGTGTATGGGGCTGAGGGGGTGACTTTAGCGTATATAAAATCATGAGGAGCAGAGACTTTTTTACCCCAGTCTAGGAGAGTCTAATCTACAGGGTATACATTTAAGGTGACGGGAAATAATTAAAAGGAAAACTGAAGGGGCAATTTTTAAAGCACAGAGGGTGGTGGATTGTTGGAATGAGCTACCAGAGGAGGTTGTAGAGGCAATGAGAGAGGTCAGAGAATGGCCAGACTGGTTCAAGCTAACAGGAAGGTGACAGTCACTCGAATAACCACACATTACAACAGTGGTGTGAAGAGCATCTCTGAATGCACAACACGTTAGATGGACGGGCTATAGCAGCAGAAGACCACACTGGGTTCACTCCTGTACCTAATTAAGTGGCTACTGTATGTACAGGCAAATAAATTATTCTGAGAGACATTATGAGTTGGGCTGAAGGGCCTGTTTTCTGACTTGATAAAGTGAGATCAAGTTATAGAGGGACTAGGAGGAATAGCCAGAAATATGGGCAGAAAAGTCAGCAGAACAGGGAAGTTGGAAATAATTAGCAGAAGGAAGGGAAAGTCAACAATGCATTTGAACAATGGAAGGGCCAAAATTGACCTACAGTACAAGTTTTGGGTGTATATATATATATAACTAGGGTGCCTAAGAATTTTGCACAGTACTGTAGTAGTATTATGTATTGCACTGTACAGCTGCCACACAAAAAAAAAATGAATTTCATGACATATGTGAGTGATGATATGGGTCTCCATTCTGGGCTGAGTGGAAAGGGGGCAGCAAGAGGGGAATCATGGTTGGAAAAAGGGGAAGGAAGAGGGGAGGGAGTGGGAAACACCAGAGAGACATTCTGTAATGATCAATAAAGTAATTGTCTAAAATCAAATGACACCTTGCCTGGTGGACCAGACACACCCAAGACTTGTACAGTACTGTATGTCTTAGTTAACTAAGTTGACACATCATATATGAAGGGTAGTAGTCAGGTAGTTGCCTCTCTGGTTATGGAAACTTAGAGCTGTGGAAGGGGAGCTAGAAGTTAGACACATCTGCAGTGCATATCACTAAACAGTATAGCTCAATGTAAGGACCATCCACACTCTCAAAAGTTTCACAGCTTTGATTCAGATGAGCATACAATATTGAGGTGGTCTTGGGTGATGTATATTAGTATTAATAGTGCATCAGGAGAAGGCAAAAAGCATTTTAAAATACTTTTTTTGGTTGTTACTGCTGTTTCTTAGTTGGCTGAATTTGAAAAATGGAATGGACCAGCCAGGGCATAATGGCAGTCACCAGAATGGGAACAAATGCATTCTTCAGGTAACACAGAACATAAAACAGAATAGTGGAGTACTTCGGCATCGGGACTTGATCCATAATCTCAATGATGAGCTCACAGAGAACAATGCAGACTACTTTCATCTTCCATGTCATCTTCCATCCCAGTGTACTTGCATACAACGGTGAGGAGAGTCCAATGCCAAGTCCGAGGATTGCCCCTGCATCCCTGCTTAGTGAGGAGAATGGCCTAGTGTCCAGTCGGATCCATTCAGGATTGGCACACCACTTGGTAGCAAGCAAAATTGTCCTAGAACACCCAAGACTGAATTAGTTTCAAATGAGCATGTACCTTTAAACATAATAAAATTCTTACATACTTTAATTTGCAACCAGAGTCAAGGCAACATTTTTATTGGAATTTTCATTATGTGCTTCAGCCAATCAATAGCCATTGCTCCCACATGTACAAAAGAAAGGAGAAAAATACCTATTTAGAAATCCACTTTTTTTTTTTAAAACCTGGTTGCTTAGAGCAACGTTTAGAAGATTAATTCCTGCAGACTGTGGGAAAAGCCTGAAGAGTGGACATGCTGACATTAAATATTGGCTCTGCAACAATGTGCATTTGTGAAAAATATCAGACTAACCATCACTTCTCCCTGCCTGAAAGCTCTGATCAGATTGGCATAAAACCATATGATAAGAATTTCAAATTGTGTTGCAAAACAGTGCTTTGTAAGCATTTCTGTGTGTGGAACTCTGCACACTTCAGAACACTTTCTCAGCTTCAAAACATTGACTATATCAACTGTTAAAAGAAAAGATTTCCATCACAGGAAGAAAATAGTCACTTTCTCCCTGCTTGGCAAAGATAATAGATGTTGTTAACAAAATAACGAAGGGAACAAAAATCACTGGGCATATGTTTGCTGGGCGTAGTAAATTCAGAGGCTGCAACAAAAAAAATTCATCTAAAGTACTTCAAAATCATAAAGGTAAACCCTTCCTTGAAAATTGAAGGAGTGAAGTAATTTTTCTTTTGAAGTCTTTCTTCTTGCAGAGGAAAGTACTTGGTATTAATTCCACTCTAAATAAAGAACTCAGTGTGTGAGATTATAGGTACTTGGATGACACAGAGGCTGCTTGCATTGCAGAGAACTAGGTTGAAGCCCAACTTCGCCTACTGACAGCGTGAAGTTTACATGCTCTCAGCATGACCTTGTGGGCTTTCTCTCTGAGTGATCCATTTTCCTCCAACAGCAAAGATTAAATGGCCATTGTAAATTACCCTGGACTGAGGTGGATGGCAAAAAAGAATAATACACTGTACACTGATGGGCTTATGTGAAAAAGAGCAGGTTACAGGGAAATAAAGACAGGAAAAACATTCTAACAGGATTGCTCAGTTGAGAGCCTGATGGGCTGAAGTGGCCTGCTGTGTTGTTTTAACGCAAGCCTAACTGGAAAATAATGATGTAAATTGAGGGATATTCCTCAAATGATTATTAATAAAAGGTAATCAACCTACCGCCAAGCTAAATTATTCAACAACCTTCATTTATTTAATAATTACTGAAACAACTTAGGGAGCTAGAAAAGAACTCAGAGAAAATCAACAGATTTTCTGAATGCTTTTATAAGCAAAAAGGAAATAATGTTGAGTTAACATGCACAGGATGTTGCTTCCCTGCTCCAGTCTCATTCTTACCATTTTCTGGATAAAGTGGAATTCTTTGAATAAAAATTGGAGTGAAGAATTTCTTGGAAGAGAAATTTCCACAAGGGCTGCTGTTATAATCAATTAACTAGTCTGGCTTCAATGCATCTCTTAGCAATATGAAAATAATCAGTTTATTGAGCAATTACTTGACCTGCTACTGAAAAAAAAAAGCTAAACAAGAAACATTGTGTGTCTGCAGTTGTTCAAATCCAGAAGGCTTAATTCCTTTACTAGCCAAATGCATTTGAAACATTTATGTGCAGTGCAATGAATTTAAAAAGATCTGAAAGCCTGCCCAAATGAAAGCTGAAAACTAAATAAACACTTCTACTGCAGTTACAAAACTATTCACAACATTTTCCAGGCTCAGTCAATAATTTTCATGTCATCTGCGAAACTTATACCACCTACTTTCTCATCCAGGTCATTTATGTACTGTATATTACAAACAACAATGGTCATAATACTGATCCCTTTAGTACACCTCTTGATCTCCAGTCAGTAAAGCATCTATCCACCACTACCCTCATCCTATGACAAAGCCAATTATAGATCCAGTTTTCTAACACGCCTCTGATCACTTACGCCCAAATCATCTGCACAAGCCTGTGCAGAACCTCATCAAAAGCCTTACCATAGTGAAGATTGACTTGGGGCTGGGGAGAAGTGGGGTAAGGATAGGGATTAGAGAGCTGGGAGGTTGTGATTGGTAAAGGAACGGGACCAATGGACGTACATTCAGAGTCAGCTGCTGGAGACTGTGGTGAGATATAGATGAGAAGAAATCAGTTGTTGGAGTGGGCGGTGAGCAGGGGGAACTGGTATAGGTTGTTGGGGGCTTGTGTGGAGGTATGGATTTTAGACCACAAGACATAGGAGCAAAATTAGGCTATTTGACCAATCAAGTCTGCTCTACCATTCAATCCTGGCTGATTTATTCTCCCCCTCAACCCCATGGCCTGCCTTCTCCCTGTAACATTTGATTCCCTTACTAATCAAGAACCTATCAATATCCACTTTAAATATACCCAATGACTTGGCCTCCATGCTGTTTTGTTTGGCTGTATTCATGTGTATGGTCAAATGATAATTAAACTTGGAACTTGAATTTGAACCATCAATGGCAATGAGTTCCACAGATTCACCACCCTCTGGCTAATGGAATACGTCTTCATCTCTGTTCTAAAGGGACATCCTTGTATTCTGAGGATGTCCCCTCTGTACCCTCTAGGACATCTTCTCCATGTCCACGCTATCTAGATGTTTCAATATTTGGTAGGTTTCAGTGGAGAATTGGGATGGGTGATAATCAGTGAATGGGGTCTTCTGGGAAGACTGTATTTAGCTATGTGGGGTGCACAGTCACTGCTGGACTGAGGTGAATAGAGAAGGAAATTTCTGAGAAGGAGGATCTTACTGAAGCACAGGCTGAGGAACCAGGAAGCTATGGACAAAGTTCCAGAAATTGTATCCAGGCATACATAGAATACCACTGCCATTGTCTGGAGTATCTATGCAATAGCAAGTCAAGTGTACTGAAGCCTTTCATATCTTTGCTACATTGTTTCAATGTTGATTTGTAACTTTGTCTTCCCCCAACCCCCCCCTTTTTTTTTTTTGAGTGTCGCTATTTATTTTGTCCTTCTCACATATCTCTGTTGCTGACAAATAGAACATAGAACAGTACAGCACACGAACAGACCCTTCAGCACACAATGTCGCGCCAAACCAGCTGAAAAGTAAACCAACCACTCCTCCCCAAAAAAAACTAATCCCTTCTATCTACACAATGTCCATCTCCATTCATCTTCCTCACATTCACGTGCCTATTTAAATGTCTCTTTAAAAGCCTCTAATGTATTTGCCTCTACCACCATACCAGGCAGCAGATGGCAGGCATCCCCACCCTCTGAGTAAAAATCTTACCCCTCACATCCCTCTCAAACCTACCCCCTCTCACCTTCAATGCACGCCCTCAGGTATTAGCCATTTCTGTCCTGGGAGAAAGATCTCCCCCGTCTACGCTATCTATGCCTCTTGTAGTCTTATAAACCTCTAACGATCTCCCCTCTGCCTCTACTGTTCCAAAGAAAACAACCCAAGATTGTCCAACCTCTTAAGATAGCACATGCCCTCTAAATCAGGCAGCATCCTGGTAAACCTCTTCTGCACCCTCCCCAAAGCGTCATCATCCTTCCTAGAGTGGGGTGACCAGAACTGTATGTAATACTCCAGATGTGGCCTAACCAGAGTTCTATAAAGTTACAACATAACCTCTTGACTTTCAGCTGCAACTTCTGACCTACTATGGTGTTAATACATTTAGCCAATATTCAAACCACAGCAATATGTATGAGGTAGGGGAAAAAGAAAGAAATTGCAATCCTTGTCAAGAATTTTCCCTCAACTTCCAAAATTCCTTTTCATTGGCTTCCATGGAACTATATTTGCAAGCCAAGTAAAAGGCAGCACTGCTGTTATACAGCATGTTTAGCTACTAATTGGGGATGATGTTCTAGAAGTGTTTCTTTTAGCTTTGCCTGAACAACACATCTTTTACTATTTAGCAGCAAAGGTCCCTTCAAATAAACTATACCATAACCTTTTTAAAAAAAGTAATTTAGGAGCTGGTTCTATTTAAGAAATGTGCATTTTACTTTCTTCATGAGAGTAGAAGATGGTGTAGTTAGTAGAAATGCTGCCTCGCAGATCCAGCTTCCTGTGTTCAATGCTGATCTTCATGCTGTCTGTGTGGAGTTTGGGTGCATAAAAATGACAGGATTTTCTCTGGGTGCTTTGGTTTCCTCCCATGTCTCAAGTATGCGTGGATTGGTAGGTGAACTGACCACTGTAAATTGCCCCTGGCGGGCAGATGGTAGAATCTGGGAATGACAGGTTGGAATGTGGAGTGGATAAAATGAGTTAGGGGAGGATCAGTGTTTGATGGTCAACAGGGATTGGTGAGCTGAAGGGTCTGTTTTTATGCTGTATTTCTCACCTCTACCTTCTAACTACAATCATTGGGCAGAAGAATTTTCTTCTCCCTAAAATCTGTTTTTTTTTTCCCCTTGTAGTGCCCTGGTTCACATCTTTACTATTATGCTGTAGGTATTTCATTTAGCAGCTTTGTAAGAGCTGCTTGTTCTACTTTCAGCCTGTTTAGGTTACTGTTGAAGATAAGGGATCATGTTTGTTCGAGAGGAGATGAAGAGAGAAGACACTGGGGAGAACCGGTCATAGGATACAACCTGGTGGGAGACCCGTTTGTTCGAGATGCATTGCGAGCGACGTTCGGAAGGTGGTGTGTGCTTTCACGTTTACCGAGGGCCCAGTGTGTGAGTGACAGAGAAGTTCAAGATGAGCTCCAACTTGTGCACATTTGACTGTTTAATTAAAATGGGCCCTTTTCTTTTTATTATTCTTTACTAACCCTTTAGTTAAGATTCATAAATATAATTCCTTTAATTGCATGTAGTGTACTGTCTGTTATTTCGTAGCACTAATTTGTAACAGCGTAGCCAATTACACAGCATCCACACAAACAGGGGCTTGGGGGGGGAGGGGGGAGGTCTCGCACTTCAATCTCACATGTTTGACAGGGCTGAAGATTGTCTTCCCTAGGCTTATGCAGCCGAGGAAACCAGCGTTTCATCTCTTTCCTAATTGTACTTACTTTCTCTTAAAGAAGTTTGCCACATAAAACACACAGGAATTTTCCAAAATAAAACTTCACACAAGCAATAACTGCCAGAATGACAACGAGTAAAAAAATTCCGCACTTACCAGGCAACATTGACTCCAAAGTAATGCAATCCCCAGTACAGGCACATAGCACTGAGCAGCAATACGACTGAGGTCACAACGTATTGAATTAATTTCAAATTCTCAGGTATACGTTGGCCTAGCAGAAAACCAAGTACAGCACCTAAAATCCAAATTGAAATTTTAATGACTATTTACATCAATGCTCACAGAATATTTGCCTTCTTTTAAGCCTTTACATCAAGATAATCTTTAAATAGTTGGTTGAACAGTTAAATCACAATGACATGTTAAACACCTACCACTAAAATTCTGATGTGATACGTGGTCTAACTACTTTACCCTGGGGGTATCAACAGTATGACTAAAGTGTCATACTACACCTCAAGAAAACGTGACAACAAAGGTAACCATGGATCAGTCTCAGTAGCATCCAGTTTCACATGGATATTGAAGCACATGGTAACTTTACCTCAGCTGTATATGATCATTGGCCAAGAAAAATCAGGGAGGATTCAAAAGAGAAATGGGACTCAATCTCTCCTTCTCTGATGACTTAATGGCTTAACAGCATATTGTTTAAGAATGAAATGAACACATCAGCAGTCTTGCCTCTATTTCCTGCTACCTGCTGAGTTGGCTAAAGAAGGGGCAGTAAGAAAACCAAACCCCAAATATAGCAACTCAGCACATAAAAACAAAGTGTGTACAAGGGGTGATTGACAAGTTCGTGGCCTAAGGTAGAAGGAGTCAATTTTAGAAAACCTAGCACATTTATTTTTCAACGTAGACCCCTTCTACATTTACACATTTAGTCCAGCGGTCGTGGAGCATACGGATCTTGGACCTCCAGAAAGTGCCCACAGCAGGGGTGATTGATAAGTTCGTGGCCTAAGGTAGAAGGAGATGAGTTATACAGCTCTCGTTACATGCACATGCAGTCCAACTCTTTCAGTGATTATGCAGAAAGTTTGAGATTAATAACACATCAATTAATAACTCATCGGGGTGATTAATAAGTTTGTGGCCTAAGGTAGATGGAGATGAGCAAAACACATTTAAAAGATCAAAAGTACAATAATATTTGTGCCATGATTGAATATTAGTTTTCTTATTTTATATTTTTAAAAACTGAATGAGAACTGGATTCCCATTTTGAGCATTGCTCGAAGATACGAAACGGGTGAAACACATATCTTATCAGTCTAAGATGGATTTAAACCTATATTCGTGGTGTAAAAGGAACAGAACCAATATAGTACACACAAAATGCTGGAGCAACTCAGCAGACCAGGCAGCATCCATGGAAAATAGTACAGTCGACGTTTCGGGTCCAGACCCTTCATCAGGACCAATATAGTTCTTTCCCCCCCACACATCATTCTCGATAAGAATAATCCTCTCACAACCTGCTCTGTGGCAAGCTCCACAGAGCAGGTTGTGAAATGATTATTCTTACAAATTTCTTCATTGTGCCAACTTTGCATTTGAAAATGTGACACTACATATTTTATTCACTCCATATTACATCACAATGTCTAAATGATACTGATGCTTTCACAGCTATTATCCTTTGATGTTTTTTTTTTAAATTCACGGCTTAGGGAAACACATCTAACTAATAAATATCACACCCAGTTGGAAATTAAAGATCTCATGGAGAGCTAACAGCCAGAATGGAGATAACTGCGCAAAAAAGCCTAGTGACTGCACTGCTCTATTTCTGTATTTTTGGACATTAATCATGCACAGTTTACTATGGTTCAAATTTTGGAAAACCACCAGTAATGACATCATTGCACATGAGACCAACAGCCTCTTTAGGATTTGAACCACTTAAATCCTGAAGTTGCTGTCAGTGGTTAAATTCCCCTGAACAAGTTCTGTTGGCTGTAATCTTCTACCCTGGAGTAAAGAGAAGTCTGTTGAGATGATAAATTTTTCATATATTTACCAATTGTATTCATTACAAAACCTTGTACAGGTTAGAACTTTGTTCCACAATGCTTGTTGAGTTTTTAAATTCTGCATTATGCCATGATTATTGCATAGTAAATGCTTCAATCCTATAATAATTCAATGTAGATTGTAATTAGCTCAAGCAACACACATAAAAGTTGCTGGTGAACGCAGCAGGCCAGGCAGCATCTATTGGAAGAGGTACAGTCGATGTTTCGGGCCGAGACCCTTTGTCAGGACTAACTGAAGGGAGAGTTAGTAAGAGATTTGAAAGTGGGAGGGGGAGGGGAAGATCCAAAATGATAGGAGAAGACAGGAGGGGGAGGGATGGAGCCAAGAGCTGGACAGGTGATAGGCAAAAGGGATATGAGAGGATCATGGGACAGGAGGCCCGGGGAGAAAGAAAAGGGGGAGGGGGGGAAAAAAACCCAGAGGATGGGCAAGGGGTATAGTCAGAGGGACATTGGGAGAAAAAGGAGAGAGAGAATGTATATATATAAATAAATAACGGATGGGGTACGAGGGGGAGGTAGGGCATTAGCGGAAGTTAGAGAAGCTCAAAATATTTTTTAAATGTTTAGAAAGTTGATTATATTTTCACTTCCACCTTGGACTTATCTGATGCCCTAATCTTTATCTTAAACAGTCTGTAAAATGCTTCAAGTTAGTTTAAAGTGCTTCATATGGCTTTAAGTTCTTCCTCCTTGTAATAATTTTTTTGACAATGACTGGCTGCTCTGGTTGCCATAGATCCTTCCAAGTGTTCCATGACAACAAAGAATGTTGGAAAAGGGGAAGACTGGAAAAGAGATCACTAGCTCTCTACTTTCACTGTCTTCAAAGTTCAGGCCACTGTGCCCTCCAAGTTCTGTGCGTTATAGTTTTCACTTTTAATTGAAAAATGTACTGGCACTTCACTCCCTTTAATAAGAGGTGTAAGTGTGTACTTACAGTTACAAACTCTGTACAATCCTCCAAAGAATCTACATCTTAAAGTAGTCCAGCAGTCCTTGGATCGGATTAGGTTCTGTATGTAATCGCAATATCGATATTGAACACCTTTTCCAATCTTTGAACTATCTGATGCAGCTATGTTAACTTGCATCTCTTTGAATTAATTTAAGGATTAAAATCCTAAAGTGTTCTGATGCATATGCGGATACAGAGTTCTGCTCGTAACCTTGGATGATATGCCAATGTCTTTGTGTTTAGAATTGGCAGTGGTAGAGGTGTTGATGTTAATAAATTGCTTTTTCTGCAACTCATTCTGTTAGGCACCGGCAGCTCCTGAGACTCACTGGTGTGCCACCACAAGAACAGTAGGAGGCATATCTTGAGAATGAATTTCAAATGAGAAAATTAAAGACAAATATCAATGCACTTTTTCGATACAGACACTTGTATTCACCCATGATAATTAAAGATCTAACCTGTAATTATTCCAGCAAGGACTTGATGTGGAAAATGAGCCAAAATAAATATTCTGGAGATGCCAATTGTCAGCAGCAGAGCGATATACAATACTACAGGAATGTTCCTTGCCAGTGTGCTTAAAGTAGATAAAAAAAAACATTATTATTGGCATATTTTAAGTGTTGAAATGTATAGAAATACAATATTTGATTAACTAGGAAGGGATTCTGCACTTTAGGTACCCAATGTCAAAATCAAGTCTAAGAACAGGGTAGCTGGAGGGCATCGACAGAGAGCAGAAGGAGATTGACTTCAGGATTTCACTAACAATGAAAAGTTAAAAGTTAAAAGAGACAATGGATGGCTTGGAGTCTTACCAGCAGTCTCAGTGTGCAAGTGCATCATATATACAGGACACTTTGAATGAACTAGGGTTTGACACTAAACACTGCCTCAGGGAGTGGAGAACCATCCGAAACAATCGCCCTACTGAGATTTAGTCCGATGAAAATTGATAGTCAAATGACACAGGAAGAGTATGGCTTTTCCCTGGGGTAATGAACAATGGTGTAATAACAACAGTACAGTTGGAGGAGTAGGTAATATTCTCTACAGGTATGAGCGCAAATCCCAAAGGCTGTGTTGTCAGCTTAGTGCCAGGGCTAAGGAACCGATGACAATTGAAAGGACAAAGCAGGTTCTGCTAAAATTTGACAAACTGCATTATAAATGTAATAATCTTTGGATTACTGTTTGAAATATATGAAAATTGGCAAAGAGGAAGTAAGATAAGGAAAATGGATGTGGGATTCAATGTTAATATTAGAAAAATGGGTTTCAATTCATAGGGCACTGGCAACAGTACTGGGAAAGAGGAAGCTGTTCCATTGGGATGGGCTTATCTTTATTTATTTATTGAGATACAGCGCAGAATAGGCCCCTCCAGACCCTCGAGCCACGCCCCCCCAGCAAGCCCCTGATTTAATCCCAGCCTAATCACGGGGCAATTTACAATGACCAATTAATCTACCAAATGGTACATCTTCAGACTGTGGGAGGAAACTGGAGCACCCGGAGGAAGCCCACATGGTTACACGGAGAACAGAGAGACTCCTTAAAGGCAAAAGCAGGAATAAAGCTAGGACTAGTGTCCCAGTGAACTACAAGTTAGCATATTGCCCTTAATCTAAATAGTTGGCGGGAGGGTTTGATGAGGAGAAAGTTAGAAAGTGAAAGCAGCAGTAATGGTAGCCAAATGGCTAATGAAAACCCCACAATTTTCCCATTGAAACTGGTGAAGCACGACGATGACTTGCTAACAGCAAAAACAACTATTAACTACCTTATTAATCACACTTTTTCTAGAAAACAATCAATTCAATCAATAGCCTGTGATTTCCCTTTTGGAGTCGAGCTTTTGAACTGCCTGTATGACCTGACATTTTTGCAGCATGAACTGGAGTCATGAAAGTGCAGGACGTTGCAGTGTGGCATAAATGGGCCGAATTGAAGCGGTGGAGCTCGAGCCCCAAGAACCTATCGAAGGAGCAAGGCCCGGGTCCGTGAGCGAGGAACAACCCGCTGTTTGAGGCTGTGGCCTGCAACTAACAGGCTCCTGGATCATCTGTGACTAGCTTTGTGACTGTAGACTCACTTTTGTGAACTTCAGTTCTGAATGTTGTTTGCTTATTTTTATAGATTGCACAATTTCTGATCATTGGGTGTCTGACAGTCTTTTTTAAAATGGGTTTTATTGGGTTTCTTTGTTTTGTGGCTGCCCGTAAGGCAACAAATCTCAAGGTTGTATATAGTATACATACTTTGATAATAATTGTACTTTGAATCATCAGGAAGCAATAGTGCATATTAACATTTATTTCCACAGATGCTGCTTGATTGGCTGAGTTCTTCCAATATCTTTTGCTTCAGATACCAGCATCTGCAGCTTTATTCATTTTCGTTTCAGAAATGGAGGAGGGTGTAGGTCTGGAGTAAATGAGCAGCTTAAAGAAATTAATATTGCTGAAAATAAGTACAGTAGTCCCCATGTGCCATTCTTGTGAACTGTCTGTAATTTAATTGTTTATTTTCTATAGTAATCATATTGTATTGCTTTACACACACTTGGTATAATTCATTCATTTAGTTGAATGATCACTCTAATGTAATCCATTGTTATAGCAATGGAATATACTGTATACCGCATCCAGTTATTAATGAACGTAATAAACATTTTATTATTACTAGCTTAAAAAAGGTTTAAACATACACAGGGGAATTTCAGGAAAGTTGTATTTCCATATGTCAAGCCATCAGTAATTTGAGGAGCCTCTGTATAGGAGAAATTAATTTGACTGGAAGACAATAAATCACCAGGGCCCAATGATCCCAATGAAACAAATAAGCAAACAACATTCAATTCCTTCAGAAAGGGAGATAACTGTCAGTGAGGGAGGTGAGTTATACAATCTGTGTTTCAGGGTTGTGACATTTCTTAACTATTTTTATGTTTAATCAGTTAAAGCAGCACAAACCTCCTAGTGCGATTGTAAATGAATGTGGAAAAACTGGTCATCATAAGCCACCAAGCTGCAGCTGTGATCATCGCATGGCCTGACGGACTGCCTGAAGCATAAACAAACATTACAAGTGAACTCGCATTTTATTTCCCAGATCACAAGTCACAGATCTGATGCAACAATGATTCCAAGAGCTGAATCCGAGCTGTCTGTAATGCAGAGATAGGTATAGTAACCAGGCCATAGAATGTTCATAGGATCTCAGTCAATTATGAAAATAATTGCATACCTGAAATATAGTGTGAATTATAACAGTACTTCAGTTTTAAAAATGTGTCCTGAGAATAATTCACAGCTACATTTAATTAAAAATAAAAAGGAATCTAATGAATGCACTCATGAATTAATTATAATAAAATATTTCCTGTCACTTGTTAGTTCTAGCCTTCTGTGGCTGTCATTAGTAGAGATTGAAAATTGTGAGTATACTTTTATTATTTTTTTGTTCATTAACAACCATTTATACCTGTATTACTCCACAATAAACAACTGTAGATTCATGCATTTGTATGATAGGGATAGTGGATTGAGTTAGCATTTTGAGTCCTTGAGCTGAATGGAACATCTTAGTCAAAGCCAGAACCACAGGATGGGGTAAACAATTCTTGGGACCACAATACCAGTGGGCAGACATTGTCCAATGATCAATAATGACTTGCATTTACATTGGGACTTTAACAAACTGAAACATCCAAAACAAAATTCCAGGAATGTTCACAGGTGCTACAGTAGAAGATAGAGGGGCAGATAATCAAAAACTGGAGAGAAGATGGGTATGCATTTGAGAAGAGAACAATTTCAGGATGTTATTTTATTCCCCTACAATGGAAATATCAAATATTAGGGGGTACAGTGAGAGAAGGAAAATTTAAAGGAGACATGAAACAAGTTTTTTTTTAAAAAAGTAACAGATGCCAGGAATGCACTACTAGATATGATAGTGACATTTAAAAGGCATTTAGACAGGCACATGATCAGGCAAGCAATGAGTGATTATGGACCACACAAAGACAGATGGGATTAGACAATAGGTGCAGGAGTAGGCCATTCGGCCCTTTGAGCCAGCACCGCCATTCACTGTGATCATGGCTGATCATCCACAATCAGTATCCAGTTCCTGCCTTATCCCCATAACCTTTGATTCCGCTCTCTCTAAGAGCTCTATCCATCTCTTTCTTGAAAGCATCCAGAGACTTGGCCTCCACAGCCTTCTGGGGCAGAGCATTCCATATACCCACCACTCTCTGGGTGAAAAAGTTTTTCCTCAACTCCGTTCTAAATGGCCTACCCCTTATTCTTAAACTGTGGCCTCTGGTTCTGGACTCACCCATTAGCAGGAAAATGCTTTCTGCCTCTAGCATGTCCAATCCCTTAATAATCTTATATGTTTCAATAAGATCCCCTCTCAGCCTTCTAAATTCCAGAGTATACAAGCCAGTTGCTCCAATCTTTCAACATATGACAGTCCCGCCATCCCGGGAATTAACCTTGTGAAAGTACGCTGCACTCCCTCAATAGCAAGAATGTCCTTCCTCAAATTTGGAGACCAAAACTGCACACAGTACTCCAGGTGTGGTCTCACCAGGGCCCTGTACAGCTGCAGAAGGACCTCTTTGCTCTTATACTCAATTCCCCTTGTTATGAAGGCCAACATGCCATTAGCTTTCTTCACTGCCTGCTGTACTTGCATGCTTGCTTTCAGTGACTGATGTACAAGGACACCTGTATTAGTGTAACTTGGCAAAATGGTCAGCAGAGACATCATGGGCTGAAGGCCCTATTACTGTGTAGTGCTGTTCTATGTTACTATTTTGGAGATAAAAGGTTGCTTGGAGACAGCATGATAGCTTGAGGGTGAAGATGGCAGATTTGTAAGGTGGGGGATAGAACCGAGAAAAGGGAACAGTGCCCAATTAAGCTAGTTACAGGCCAGGAAGAAAAGTTACATGCTCACCAGTTTGGGTGGAGTAAGGTTCAGGGGAAAAAATGGACCTGATAGACAAGATAAATTTGGAAAGAGGAAGGAAAGGTACCAGTTCACAGCCATGGACATAATCTCAGGAATCTATGGAGGATTGAGTTCAAGAGCCACAAGGTAATGCTACAACTCTATAAAACCCTGGTTAGACCGCACTTGCAATTTTGTGATCAGTTTTGGTCACCTCGTTGTAGGAAGGATGTGGAAGCCTGAGAAAGGGTGAGAGGAAATAGTCACCTTTTTGCAGAAACAGAAAATGTTGTGAATTCTCCACAAGTCAGGCAGCACCTGGTCACAGAAACAAGTGAGATTAGGAAGGAAAAATGGGATGCAGATGGAGATTGGTGCACAGAAGAAACATTATTTGACCATTTATGTGATTGGCACAGTAGTGAGGCTTTGTGAGATGGTAAGTACAGATGAGGGTGTTTTTATGGAGAAGGCGAGGAGCTGTATGAACTAAAAGGAAGATAGTAAACTCAGAGGAGAGAGTGCATAGAGATAAAAAATTGAAATTACTGAGAATAAAATGAAGTGGAACAGAAAGGGAGTAAGAAAAGCAGTGACAATGCCTTGTCAAAAATACAGTGTGGTACTTGAGCAGGTGGTAGAGTTTAAGAATATTAAATAATAGTTGGCAGAACTGAAATAAGATTGGAGAGTCAGACAAGAAAATATGCCAAGAGAGTGGAGCAAAATATTTTTCGATGAAAAGTCACATTATAAATGCAGGAGTGTGGGTGAGGAAAGCCATGAAAAGCACAATTAGGTGAGGAAGTTTCATTAGTGAAAAACACCAGCTCTTTGCCAGATTCCCATCACTTCAATCATCTGCAATTGGGTCAGGGAAGACAGGAATCTGATTTTACAAGGAAGGAAATATTCTGAAGGAAGAAGGGGGAGGGGTAGCAAAAAGTCATTGATGGCAGAGTCCACAATGTCAGCACTGGAAAGGTTTTTCCATTGATAGTTTCCAGGAGGTTTGCTAGATAGGATATTTGGAAAGGGAACCAAATGGACAGCTCCAGTTGCTGCTTGCATTGATGCAAAGACCAATACAGTGAAAAAGAAAAACTTTCAAAGATGTTAAAAGGGTGTAGAGAGAAAATGTAAGCTTCTTCAAGGTAAGCCTTCTAATTGAAGGTCAGAATTACCTGAATAGCAACCAAATGAACAGCGAACAACTGGACACATTAAAAATGACCACACTGTGAGAAGATTAGCCAATTTTCAATTTTAACTTGCTAGTTAATAAAACATATTGAAACTGGCAGATTCAAGTCAGTTCTGCATTCAATAAAATGTGTTCTTAGACTGATAATTTACTGCAACTACTTTCTCATAGGAGTAAGATTTGGGTAAACGTGTGACATTTAAAACAAACCCTAACAGTAGAGATATGTATTGAAACATTTTTAAAAATAATTCTAATTACAAACTTTGAAACCTAATTCCTCTAAATAAATTTAAAATGTTAATTTGTGACTCAACTCTCTGAAAATCAGCTAGCAAGTATACATTTAAAAGTCATATTGTACTCCATTGTAACAAACCTGGACCAGTTTCACAGGAGCAGAAAAATTGCTGTAACTTTGGCATCTGGTGCTTACTATAGACCCCCGATTCATGAATCCACCAAAATGGACGCTCACCAAACAGCAACCTATTGGGAAAGTAAGAAACACTCAAATTTGATCTGTAAAACTGATTTTTGCTGAGATTACACTTTCAAGATTTCATTTCAGCCACTCTTCAAAACCAAGATAAGAAATTTATTTCATTAAACTGAGGGAGATGCAGGACAGGGTTTTTCAAGGAATAATAAACAATAGTAATTTCAGTGACAATTTTGTCCAAATATTCCCATAAGGGTACAAAAGGAAAAATAAAGAATGTTATTTCCTGCAGCCCCATCCTCAGTGCAAGAGAGAGTCATATTCAGCTGAATTTTCTTTTTTAAAATTTTATTTTTATTTGGATAAGGTATTCACAAGTAATACACAAACTGTTTTTTTACATATGTAACCTTTTCCATTTTTTTATGTGAGTAAATCTATATTAATTTGTACATTCACAAGTGCACATTGAGATAATATAGAAAATAATTAGGCACTCAAATAGATGTTTATGTGCAATTGTAATTCCACTCTATTAAAATAAGTAATGATAATAGTTGTTATAAAAAATATTAATAATAGTGGTTGAATACTAATTTCCATGTATCTCTTTTGGTCCATTTCTTTCTGGTCCAAAATTTCCCCAGGTCTTTTCTTTACCTGTGTTAATTCCACATTTTCCAAAAAAAAGAACAGTAAACATTCGAGCCAAGGGTGCTTACGTTAACACTATTACTATGTTGGTGAGACAAACAGTATAAACCATTAGGAGAGTCATCTAAAGTCTGCTCGCTCTGGGGTTATAAATTCAATCCATTTGTTCCAAATTTGATAAAATTTTTCCTTTTGAATTCTCAGAGAGTAGGTTATCTTTTCCATTTTAAATATTCCCAAAATGATTTCATGCCAATCTTCTAATGTCGGTGATTCAGCTGAATTTTCAAAGTACTGTATCTAAATATGTTACTATTGCATTTCACTGCAGAAAGAAAATCTTATTTCAAAGTGCATAAAACTGGAAAAAATCATGTTATGTTATTGAATTTCTAGGCAAATATAGTTCAAGTGCAATGAACTCTCCCATTAAAATATCCTCTCAACATTCATCATTAAATTGCACATAAATTGTTGTCAACTGAGAAATGATTGAAGCATTAATCTACAGCAAACAGATTACGTGGTCAAAGTTAAAATACGGAAATAGTCAACAAAAAGGAGAAAAGTTAACTCCCCTTAATAGATATTTATATTCACATTTAAGGATACGATCTTTTTGCCAAAATGTGTTTGATGATATTTTCAATTTACTGTTCAAAATAATCCAGTTTTACTCTCTGTTCTCTGTAAGTGATTTATGGTGGGATAAGCTCATTGTGCAGCAGCAATCATAATCAGAAAATATTGCCAATATTTTGTCTCTCCCACTGTTGAATCCAACTACATTCAATACCCAACACCCCATGTCCTCAAGTTACTCTTCTGACACAATGCTGCCCAGTAATCAAATTTGGCAGGTTTTTGAACTATGTAGGTTAGTTTTAAAATGGCAGGCTCTTCTTTCATCTTTACAGGGATGCTTTCAACATTAAGTAATCTTAAAAATATAAAAAGATGGTCTAGTGAGAAGAGGAGTAAAGAAAGTTATATTTTAATTTAACTCATTTTCTAAATTAATATTGAAACAGATACTCTGTGCCTAATAGTGTCTGGATATTCCATGTCTCTATAGTGTTCTGCAATGAGAAGGATTCCTTATTGTGATACAGGAGGCCATTCAGGCTATCAAGTTGTGGCTGGCTGCCAAAGCTATCCCATCAGTTTCATTTCTGCTCCTTATTTGCCTATTGCATTGCCATTTTTTTCATCCCATCAATTCCCCTTTAGTCCCTTATAGTCACTAATTTTTCTACAGTAGCTAATTAACCCATCAGCACAGGAGAAAACCAAACACCCAGTGTAAACCCACACAATCACAGGGAAAATGTGCAAACTCCATACAGGTGCATCTGAGTTCTGGATTAAATCTGGAGCTGCGAGGAAGCAACAATTGCTCCTACGCCACCATGTACTCTATCAATAAAGCATCAAGCAATGAGAAGGAGGTCCTGCCGAAGGGTTTCAGCCCGAAACGTCGACTGTACTTTTTTCCATAGATGCTGTCTGGCCTGCTGCGTTCCTCCAGCATTTTGCGTGTGTTGAATGAGAAGGAGGGGCTTTGTGAGGACACCTCTTAAAGCTGTTCTCAGGTACAAAAGCAAAACAATCAAAACCTAATCATTTTATACCCATCTCAACCATCACCGTAAACAGAAGAACCTCAAACATACAACTAAAATATCTAAGGATGAAACACAATTACATCTGAAACTTTCAACTCTCTTAATGTTAATCTTACTAGGTAAATTATTCTGATCTGGATAGCAACCAGAATACACACCCAATCTATCTTGGATGGCCACGCTCTCATATAATTTGTGTCACTTGTAGGGACATGAGGTTTGAAGAGAGGAAGTAATGTTTCTGAGCTTACAAGGATACATCCTCCCAAAGTTGATAGCTCTACTTTACACTAACGCCTTCCTCAAGAGGAACTATAGTTACAGACGTTGATCTTCACTTTATCTTCTAGGCTAACAATTTTAAGACATTAGAGCTTGATACCGAATCTCTTCCTTTCAATTTTGACACTTCAGTTTGTAATCTCAACTATAAAATATATGGTTTATATTCTATTATACATGATTATTTTTTGAAACAAGCTTTACATAATAAAGTTTTTTATGAAGGCCAATGAAGCAACCATTTTGCAAAAGCAATAAAAGCTGTTCAATAAGTTTCCTCAACACAACATTCCAATAGTGAATTAGCGGTTTTAACATTGACCCAAACAATCCAGCGACGGAAAGGGAACTCCCTTATCTCACCTGATGATTATCACTAAGATAGGCAGTAAAATACCTCAGCACTAGAAATGACCGTTCACTGCATACTTAAAAAGCCATTAATTAGGTGCAAATAAGAATGTTTGAGTTACAGCATCAAAGGGCATATCAATGATTCAATCGCCATCCTTGGAGAATGGGAAACGACAGTGGTCGTGGATACATTGGAAGGGAGAAAGAAAATTGGACCCAATAAAGAGAAACTTACCATTTAAATACTAAGTTCAACCATTCAGTAAGTACAGTGATCCACAACACTGAAATCCCAATCTTTCTGTTGAGGTAGTACGTTACAGGGAAGTAAATAAAAAAAGAGGTTCTGGGGTCCCCGATCCAACTCATAAAGAGCATACTCTTTTCAAAGCCACCGAGAGTTTGCTGCAGAAACTCAGCCATTTGGATACCGTGCTTGTAAAGCGGCTCCATCGCGTTCTGAGGGCGGCCAAGCGCGGCGAACCGCAGCCAGCAATAACACCGGACGTCTCAATGACTGAACCACTTACGTTCTCTTCCCCGGGTTTGTCGGACAGCAAACCAACGGTGACAAACCTCGCTTTCCATACGGCGATTACAATCAAGGCAAAATCATACGCTCCTTGAAGTTTCAACCTCTCAACGCTGACGTCGCTGTTGATGTCACTTGTCGGACGAATGAAATCGTTTAGTGAAATATCCGTGAAACCTGGAGAATGAGATCGTGATCTTGCTAAATAGCCTGATCTCACTGGATAAAGATCGCAAAGGTAAATGTTAATAATTGCTATCTTAAGAGGGAAAAGCAACAAAAATGTCGGAGATACCTGGTAAGGAAGGCAACATTCTGGAAGAGAGAAACGCTTCAGGTCCTTGACCATCAAAAGAGGTAAACTCTATTTCGTTCTCCACAGATGCTGCCTAACTTGTTGTATCTTCCTTTTTTATATAGTTTCAGATTTCTGGCATTTCTAGTAGTTTGCTTTTGATATTGATAACAATCCAGTTGGTGCTTTTGGGTCAACTGTAATAGGCCAAAGCCTTAGATTCATACAGCACAAAACAAGAGCCCTTCACCCACTGTGTCCAATCTAAGCATCACATATCAATCCCTTTACCAGCATTTGGTCTGTAGCCTACTCTGCTGGTGATTCATGAGCTTAACACAAATTGAAGGAGAAAGGTATTCTGATTGTACACCTCTAAATGGTGGTAAAGTGGCACAGCTAGTAGATATGTTGCCTCACAGCTCCTGCTAACAGTGTTCTGTCCTAAACTCTGCATAGCAATTGCATGTTCTCCATGTGATAGTGAGAGGTTCTTCCAAAAACATCAGGTTTCGTAGGTTAATTGACTGCTTTAAACCTGGTGTGTAGATGAATGGTGGAGGAGATTGATGGGAATGTGAAAATTAAATAGGTTAGAGGAAGATTAGAGTAAAAACAAGTGCTTGATCGTTAGTGTAGACTCGAGCGGCCAGTGCTGTATCTTCTCTGTGATTCAAATATGCACCCTGGCACTTCCTGACTGGAATCACTGAGCAGAAGATGGATTTTTTGAATTCTGAATTTTCCTTTGTTTCTCTTTTCTAAATTATTTGCATGGTTACTTTCTTGAAAAGATATTTGCCACTGAAACCACACAGGAATCCTACAACAAAAACAAACTTCACACTCTGTTTATTCCAACATAAACAGAAAGGACAACAGTTTGGAATTGGTATTGGTTTATTGTTGTCACATGTACCAAGATACAGTGAAAAGCTCAACTTGCATAATAAAACACACAAAATGCTGAAGGAACTCAGCAGGTCAAAAAGGAATAAAGAGTTGATGTTTTAGGCCGAGACCCTTAATCAGGACCCTTCATCAGGATCCACTATAGGAAGAGGTACAGTCAACGTTTCGGGCTGAGACCCTTCATCAGGACTGACGAAGGGTCTCGGCCCGAAACGTCGACTGTACCTCTTCCTATAGATGCTGCCTGGCCTGCTGTGTTCACCAGCATTTTTTGTGTGTGTTGCTTGAAATTCCAGCATCTGCAGATTTCCTCGTGTTTGCCCTTCATCAGGATCACTGGTCAAGGCCCGAAATGTTGACTCTTTATTTCTTTTCATAGATGCTGTCTGACCTGCTGAGGTTCCTCCAGCATTTTGTTTGTGTTACTCTGGATTTCCAGCATCTGCAGAATCTCTTGTGCTTGTCTTGTATACTGCTCATATATTGAGACAAAACAAGGTAAACCAATAACAGGATACAAAATAAAATGTAACAGCTACAAAGAAAGTGCAGTGCAGGTAAACAATAAGGTGTAAGCTCACAACAAGGTAGATTGTGGTGTCAAGAGTCCTTCTTATCATACTAGGGAACCATTCAGTAGTCTTATAACAGCAAGGTAGAGGCTACCCTTGAGCCTGGTCGTACATGCTTTCAGACATTCAGCCTGATGGAAGAGGAGAAGAGAGAATGTCTTTTTTGAGACATTGTAAGTGTTGTTACTTCAATGTACTCGTGTTATTTTTCCTGTATAATATAACAATAAAAAGATTTGAAAAGAAAAGAATGTCTGGGGCGGGTGAAATTTCTAATTATGCTTTATTGCCTGCTTTACTGAGGCAGCGAGAAGTGTGGACAGCACCATTTCAAGGTGCTATGGTTATAGAAATCTGTTATAAGTGAAGAAGTGCTGTAGAACTATAAGGATTTATGAATGATATAGATGATAAAAAAGATAATATGAAAAGGGAAGCAAAATTATTTCATGGAGAACTTGCAGAGACAAGTGGAGTTATGTGGAAAGAAAATAATTTAAGTCCAACAAAAGCTACAATAATTTTAGAAGTATATCAATAAAGAGAGTTGTTAAAACAGCAGAAATAGCAGAGATCTTTTATAATACTTTGCTTTTGTCTCCGTGAGAAAATAACTCAGAGTCAAAAAATAATATAACATGTCAACCAAGGTGCCCACCTAGGCTAGTCCCACTTGCCTGAATTTGGCTTGTATCCCTCTGAGCTTTTCCTATCTATTACTTTTTCGAGTGTCTTTTAACTGGCGTTATTGTACCTGCTTCAACTACTTTCTCTGGCAGTTTGGTCGACATGTGCATTGCCTTCATGGAGAGTGGAGAGAAGATGAATCTTTAAGTGGTGAAGAGGAAGATGTTGAGTAAAATGAAAATTCAGATAAATTAGTTTAATAAAAAGAAGAGAAGATGCCAAATCGCAATAGGATATATTCCAAGAGCCTGAGGGAAACAATGCAGTAGATTACCAAGACCTTATTGAATGTGGATGTGTGCTGGAATACTGGAGAGTGAAATAAAAAGTGGCAGATGGAATTCATTAGTAAAAAAGTGTGAAGTGATATATTTTCATAAGAAACAGCCGTGGCAGAGAGAGATGAGCTCAGTGCTATGGAAGAAGACTGAAGATATGACAATCTCTTCAGCTTCTCCATATCCTAGCCCTCATGCATTCAGGAGTAGACACAAGTGACAAAGATATTGTTGATTTTAATCGGAGAGGTATAGACCATTAAATTCCTTAATTTATCCCATTAGCTGAAATAGCTAAAGATAATTCTTTCTTCATATATGTCTTTGCAGGATAAAAATGCTTGTACACGAAGAAGGCAACGTGAGGATTATCAGTCTTCATTACCTGACCTCTGGGAAGAAAAAGATGCTAGGCTACTGTGTTAATGTACTCAAGGTGGATGAGTCCATACCCAATGTGTGGGTGGCGTCCAGACCTTGATGTTAAGGGTGGGAGTAGTCAAGCCAGATGAACATCTTATCACTAGATATCTTTCAATATTTGAGTTTAGGGCAGAACCCTAGCTTTGCTGCCTACATTGTACCTCAGCACTGGTAATAATTCAAAGCATTTTTCCAGAAGAAATTGATGTTGTCAACTGTTCCTGAGTTTGTTTATTTATTTAGAGATACAGCTCAGAATAGGCCTTTTCAGCCCTTCGAGTCGCACCACCCAGTAGCTCCCAATTTAACCTGAGTCCAATGAAGGGACAATTTACAATGACCAATTGACCCATGAACTGGGACGCGTAAAAATCTAGACTGATACTGTTAAAGGTGTTGAATTTTGGATGATACACTAAACCCAAGATTTCACTTGTTCTCTCAAATAGATGGCAATACACTGTTTTACCCATTACCTGCTACAGGCCTGCTACATACGTGCAAATGAACGAGAACAAAACCGGTCAAACTCAGAGGAGATCATGTTTTGCGAGCTGTTAGTGCACATGCGCCGGTCGGGCATGCAGCCTGTTACAGCCGTTCTGATCGGATTCTTACTTTTTTCTTCTTACTTTTTAACCTACGTTATTTTTTGTGTTTTTTTTCCTCACGATAACATGTCGAAGCTGCACCGTCTCTAACATGCTGGTAGAGAGAGTTTTATTTGGGTTTTTAGCGCTGGAAATAGTTACATCCCGACACGCGAGACAGAAGCATGGTCACATTGTTCATTCCAGGGACCAGCTGCTTGCGCTAATGCCGGCCGGTTTAGCGAGCAGAGCGGCGGACACCCCTGCTGAAATCCGGAGGAAAACACACAGAGGATGCAGAGGGGTATCACAAAGTCGAGGAAAGAGGATCGGGTCGAGACAACAGAGACTTATGGAGAAGAGGAATTCGGTAGGTAATAAAATGGATGAGTTCCTGGCGCTAGCCAGGCGTCAGAGAACATTTCGGGAGTGCAGTGTTATGTGTTTCACTGGAACGGGGCTGCACGAGGACATATCCCCCGATCAAAACTTTTCCATGGATGGCTTCCAGACCGTTCCGGCTGACTGGAAGTGCACTGAGAGCGGTAAGCGTAAAGGAGTTGGGTGCTTACTGTTCTGGTTAACAACAGATGGTGCAATCCGGGTTATATTACGATCGAGGAACATGTTTGTAGACCGGATAGTGAACTTTTTACTGTCGGACTTCAGCCATATTCCACTGAGATACAACACTGGGCGGCATGGGGGGTCGTTCCTGCCTGTGGCCATCGAACTTGCAGCTCCTCCCGTGGAGGGTCAGACACCCTGAACCAATAGACTGGTCCTGGAGTTTTTTCCATCTGGCATAGTTTGCATTTTGTTGTTTGATTGTTTGTGGTTTTTGTATTGCTATATTTATGCTCTATTCTTGGTTGGTGCGGCTGTAACGAAACCCAATTTCCCTCAGGATCAATAAAGTATATCTATCTATCTATCTAAAATGAATACCTCTATATATAAAATTTAGTACTACCATGTTGTTGTCACTGGGCAAAAAATTTGTAGAGCACGAGATTTTTGCGCGCACTGGTCATTACAAATTAGAGAGAACGTTGATCAGGAGATGGACACAGAGTCTATAGAAGTGAGGCAAAGCAGCATCAACTTCATGGACCCTATACAGATTACAGAGGAGTAGGTGTTTGCTAACTTGAGGTGAATTAGGCTGGATAAATCCCCAAGGCCTAACAAGGTGTTCTCTTGGACCCTGTGGGAGGCAAGTGCAGATATTTCTGGAGCTCTAGCAAAGATATTTAAATCATTCTTAGCAACAGGAAAGGTACCAGAGAATTGGAAGATAGCCAATGTCGTTCTGCTGTTTAAGAAAAGCTCTAAAAATAAAACAGGAAATTATAGGCCGATGAGTCTGACATCAGTAATGGGAAAATTATTGGAAGGTATTCTGAGGGACCAGTTATATGAGTATTGGATGGACATGCACTGACTAAGGATAGTTGGCATAGCTTTGTGTGTGGTAGGTCGTGTCTAACCAATCTTATAGAGTTTTCAAGGAAGTTACCAGGAAGTTGATGAAGGTTACTCAGTGGATGTTGTCTACATGAACTTTAGCAAGGCATTTGATAAGGTCCTGCACAGGAAGTTGATCAAGAATGGGTTTTGGCACTCAGCATTCAGGATGAGGTAGTAAATTGGATTAGACATTGGCTTTGTGGGAGAAGCCAGAGAGTGATAGTAGATGGTTGCCTCTCTGACTGGAGGCCTGTGGCTAGTGGAGTGCTGGGTCCGTTGTTGTTTGTCATCTATATCAATGATCTGGATGATAACGTGGTTAACTGGATCAGAAAATTTGCAGATGACACCAAACTAGGGAGTGTCATTGATAGCAAGGAAGTCTATCATGGGTTGCAGCAGGATCTGGACTTGCTGGATAAATGGGCTGAAAAATGGCAGATGAAATTTAATAAGTGTGTGGTGTTGCACTTTGAGGGGACTAACCAGTGTAGGACTCACACAGTGAGTGGTAGGGCTCCGAGGAGTGAGATGGAACAAAGGGATCTGGGAATATAAGTCCATCATTCGTTGAAAGTAGTGTCACAGGTAGATAGGTTCATCAGCAAAACTTTTGACACATTGGCCTTCATAAATCAATGTAGTGAATATAGAAGATGAGATGTTACGTTGAAGCTGTATAAGACATTGGTGAGGCCTAATGTGGAGTATTGTGTAGCACAAACACTTGAAAATCTGCAGATGCTGGAAATCCAAGCAACACACACAAAATACTGGAGGAACATAGCAGGCCAGGCAGCATCTATGGAAAAGAGCAAACAGTCAGAAGTTTTAGGCCGAGATTTTTCATCAGGACTGGGGGGAAAAAAAGATGAGAAGTTAGAGCAGGAAGGTGGGGGGAGGGGAAGAAGAAGTGAAGGTGGTAGGTGAAACCGGAAGAGGGGGAGAGGGTGAAGTACAGAGCTGGGAAGGTGACAGGTGAAAGACATAAAAGGCCAGAGAAGGGAACCTGATAGGAAAGGACAGAAGACCATGGAAGAAAGGGAAGGAGGAGGAACACCAGAGGGAGGTGATGAGCAGGTAAGGAGATAAGGTGAGAGAGGGAAACAGGAATGGGGAGTGGTGAAAGGGGGACACTTACCAGAATTTTGAGAAATTGATGTTCATGCCACCAGGTTGGTGGCTACCCCGATGGAATACAAGGTGTTGGTCCTCCAACCCGAGTGTGGCCTCAGCACAACAGTGGAGGAGGCCGTGGACTCTCATGTCGGAATGGGAAGTAGAATTGAAGTGGGTGGCCACCAGAAGATCCTGCTTTTCCTGGCAGATGGAACATAGGTGTTCAGCGAAGTGGTCTCCCAATCTACTTCGGGTCTCACCAATAGAGAAGAGGCCACACTAGGAGCAGCAGTCACAGTAGATGACCCCAAAAGACTCACAGGTTAAGTGTCGCCTCGCCTGGAAGGACTGTTTGGGACCCTGAATGGTAGTGAGGGAGGAGGTGTAGGGGTGGGCGGCACTTGTTCCGCTTGCAAGGATGAGTACCAGGAGGGAGATCAGTGGGGAGGATTGAATGGACAAGGGACATGGAGGCTACGGGGGCAGTAGGTGAGGACAAGAGGAACCCTATCCCTGGTGGGGTGCCGGGAAGACAGAGTGAGGGCAGATGTACACAAAATGGAAGAGATGCGGGTGAGGGTAGTGTTGATGGTGGAGGACAGAAAATCCCTTTCTTGGAAGAAGGATGACATCTCATTAGTTCTGGAGTGAAAAGCCTCATCCTGAGAGCAGATGCGGCAGAGACGGTGGAATGTAGAGAAGGGGAATGGTGTTTTTAAGAATGACAGGGTGGGAAGAGGTATAGTCCTAGTCGCTGTGAGAATCAGTGGGTTTGTAAAAGATACCAGTCGATAAACTGTCTCAAAAGATCAAGAAAGGGGAGGGAGGTGTCAGAAATGGACCAGGTAAATTTGAGGGCAGGGTGGAAATTGGAGGCAAAGTTGATGAAGTTGACGAGCTCTCCGTGGGTACAGGAAGCAACCCCAATGTAGTTGTCGGTGTAGCATAGGAAAAGTTGAGGAGTAACACCAATGTCGGCTTGGAGCACAGACTGTTCCATGTAGCCAACAAAAAAAACAGGCATAGTGGGACCCATGCGAGTGCCCATGGTTATATCTTTTGTTTAGAGGAAGTGGGAGGAGCCAAAGGAGAAATTATTGTTAGTGAGGACCAGTTCCACCAGAAGGAGGAGAGCGGTGGTAGAGGAGAACAGGTTGGGTCTGTTGGCTGGAAAGAAGAGGAGAGTTTAAGGCCCAGCTGATGGAGGATGGAGGTGTATTGGAAATGGATGTCCATGGTAAAAATGAGACAATTGGAACCAGGGAACTTGAAGTCATTGAAAAGATCCATGGCATATTAAGTGTCACGGATGTAGGTAGGAAGGGTCTGAACCAGGAGGTATAAAACAGAGTCAAGGTATGCAGATAGAAGTTTGGTGGGGCAGGAGCAAGCTGAAACAATGGGTCTACCTGGACAGGCAGGTTATGGATCTGGGTAGGAGGTAGAAACAAGAGGTAAGGGAACTATGAGGTTGGTGGGAGATCCCCGGAGTTAATAAGGTCCGTGATGGTGCAAGTGACAATGGCCTGGTGCTTCTTATTGGGATCCTGATCAAGGGTTAAGAGGAGATGTCTGACAGTTGTCACCTGGCCTCAGCAAGGTCAGTCTGCCAGACTACTACAACACCCCCACCATCTGTGGGTTTGATGGTGAGGTTCAGATTAGTGCAGAGAATTTGGAAGGAGTGAGGTTGGAATTGGAGAGAGGAGTGTTAAAGTTAAGGCAGTTGACGTCTTGTCAGCAGTTAGCAATGAAAAGATCCAGAGCAGGCAGAAGACCAGGCTCATTTTTTTTAAACAGTGCTGATGAAGAGTCCCGACCTGAAACTGTTTACTCTTCTCCATAGATGCTGTCTGGCCTGCTGAGATCCTCCAGCATTTTGTGTGTGTTGCTTTGAATATTAAATACAGGTGGCTCGTCCAAAATTTCTCAGTATAAATTTCATACACCCATATTATACCTCTTTTGTTACAGTTTAGTGGGATGACTCCATGTATGTAAAACTAATCAGAATATTAAGTGACAAAGCAGACCTTTCGTGAACTATGCATTGAGTGGCAGCGATATGCCTTTAATGATGCGATAATGCAAGAGATGATCATTTAATGCCTTCCCTGATCTCTTCCTGACATTTTTATTGAGAACCAATTGTCAAGAACATTCACCTATTGTCCTCCCCTGCATAGTTTCAATGAGACGGAATCAGAATGCTCCACACCCATTGATTGGTTTCAATAGCCCTAAAATATCAATTGAAGTTACATTGTGAAGACATTCGTTATGTGTCTTCAATTTGATAAACATCTGTTAGCCATAATTTCATAACTCCAGAATAATACCTAATGGGAAGAATCTATTCTCTGGTGCTCAGTCACAATGAGGATGCACAGCTTGATTCACCGGAATGCTGAGGAACGAATCTTTGTGGATTTTGAAGGATAGCTTTCACGATCGAGTGCATTCGGTAGCAGTTACTGCGACGCTATTACAGTTTAGGACTTTGGAGTTCAATTCCGGCGTCCTCTGTAAGCAGGTTTGTACGTTTCTTCCCGTCCAAAGATGTACCGATTAGTAGGTTAATTGGTCAATGTAAATTATCCCGTGATGGTGTGGGTTGTTGGGCGGCGTGACTTGAAGGGCTGGAAGTACCTCTTCTGTATCTCTAAATAAATAAATACATACATAATAGCGATACAATCATAACCTCACTTTTCAATTTTAAATAGGCTACGGAATTCAAATATAATTCTATTTTATTCAGAGTACATGTGTTGAAAGGAAGATTGTTGTTTTTTTCCCCATGTGCTTTGTGCCCTTGTCCTCCTGGGTGATGAAGGTCACGGGTGTGAGGTGCTTCCTTTTAATTTCAAAAATAAATTTTATATTGAAAATACATATACAGAAAGAAAAGAGTGCAAAAACCTTTTATTTTCCTTGTGTTATTTGCTGAATACATTCAGTAGTTAACATGTTTTTAACTATAACACCAATATCACCTCTAAGCCACAGTGAGAGGCCGTTGTGCACTTTGTGGATGGTATAGACTGAGTGCTCATTTTTATATTCCACTGTTCTGCTGATTAGGGCTTTGAAGGTTGCCGATTTACTTTCTGTTTCTGGGCACAAACTAACACAGTGCTGCCATGACTTTCTCACTGCAGACCTTGAAGAGTCCATCCGCCTTCCTCCTTGATTGACAGACTGCCGTCCGCCTCCTCCCCTTGCGCATGCTCAGGTCGGCTGAAAGGCTGCTGGGTAAGCGCTGCTGGCCCGGCAGTAACAAGATGGCTGCTCCGGGAGAATACTTTAGCGTCGGAAGCCAGGTTTCCTGTCTGACGTGCCTGGGCCAGCAGCTGCACGGGGAGGTGGTTGCCTTCGATTACCAATCCAAGATGTTAACTTTAAGTATCCTTTGTCTGGAGTGCGCGGCGATTCGGACGAAGCACGGTAGGGGATGTGTAAGTCAGCGGGTGCAGGCCCAGCGAATGCGGGGATGGAGCGGCCTTCGCCGGTGTCCTGCCAGATAGTGGGTTAGCGCATGCGCTCACCTACCCTCTGGCCTCTGCCACAAAGTGGTCTTCTTGAGAAACCATAATCATTGCCCGTAACCTGCAAAATACATCCCTTGCCATTCTCTGCTGTGATCTCCCAGAATTCCGGATTGAATCTAATCTTTCACATTTTAATTGTCACCACGTTGTTTGGCATAAGGTGAGGTTGGATGGACACTATGTGGCAGTTCGGTGGTTGCATCATGGCCCTGCTCATTGTATGAAAAATCCCTTATGTGGCACTTGATTATAGCAACTGTTAAGCGACGGTAGAGTTGCGTCGATAGAAATCCTTAAATTATATATTTAAAAAATTTGGCCAAGGGTTGCCTTGGCACCGTGGGGTTGCATTCCAGTAAGGGTAACAAACTGCTAATGTCGTTACCATGGGTAGGGCAAAGCTTGAGTACGCCGTCTTGGTTTTCTGTTTGCTGTTAAATTCTACCAAATAGGTAAATCGCAACGCAAATGGCTCCGAATAAACAAATGATTTTTTTTATATATTCGTGAAAGGTATCGAAAGTAGATTGAGATGATCGGCATGCAGTTAGTTATTTTGGGAAGAATATTTTTCGTAGTTTACATCGAGTAAGTGCTTGCTCAGGTTAGTAAAGCTATAGTTTCAGATCTGCAAAGCTACTTTTATTTAAAATGCAGTTTTAAACAAGGTTGTGTTCGACTTGGTATTTTCCAACAATGTGCTACTTTACTGTTAATGTGCTACTATAACTAGGGTATTGAAGTATGGGTGTTTTAAATTTGCACCTAAACCTTTGGGACTTAATTAGGATTATGTTGAATTTTAAAAGTAATAACTTGTTTTGTATAGTATGCATAGTAAAATCTTGGGTTTATGCAGAAAAAAAGGTAGAACTGCAGGGAAAGAAATTATAACGGTTGACCAAAAGCTTTGTAAACCAGATTTTAAATATAAAGGAGGAAAGAAAGGTGACATTTAGGTAAGGAACTACACAGCTATTTTGTTCCTAATGTATTAAAGTAAGGAAGTGAGGCATATTAAATAACCAGGATTGGAAGCGTGTGGGATTCATGCAGGTTTGTGAGACTAAAGAGAAAGTGGAGGCTGTGAGCATACTGGGAATAGAACTTGAAGTTGGGAATTTTAAAAATGAGCTGGTGGCTCAGGTCAATGCCCAAGTGCTGAAAGAAGATTGGATTTGAATTTGGGAATGTGAATTTGGCATAGGTAATGTCATAAAGTAACAGTCTTTCAAAGAGATGTGGCACAAATAACAAGTTGAAATGATACTGAGATTGTCAACAATTTAGTATGGTTTAAGGTGTCTGGAGTGTGGATGTGGTGGTTTTGGAATGGAGTTTGTATATTTCTCCACTTGTATATTAAGAACAGATGGTAAAGCTTGTAGCCTAACCCAAGATTTGTGTTACTCTAGCACATGGGTTTTCAGCTATCATTGATGTGTAGTCTTTTAGAAAATGCAAGGACAGTTCATTTGAAAATGTGCACTCATTTTCACACTGTATAATGGATATATTGGACTGAAAGGCTGTTGCACCCATTCATCAATAAATGCATGGGTTTGAGGATTTGGTCATGATTCAGACATTTGTTAGCCGTGGAGCACGTAGGGAAATGTTCTTGAGGTGAATAGTCATTCTGTGAATGATGCCATACAAATCCCAAGTTTTCTGATTTTATACAATCGGAGGAAGTTCATGCAGATGTTGAGACAGAATCACTTAGGTGGAAAAATCTAAAGCTGTCAGATTCAGCCTCAAAGTGCAGTTAAACAACCTGGGATTCTTGTCTTCACAAAGACCTTTGAAATTCTGAATCTTTTCCTAGTGCTTTCCCCAAAATATTCTGGATGTTTTAAGTTCCATGATACCTGCACCTACCTATTCACCTCCTCCCTTGCCTCCGTTCAGGGCTCCAAACAGTCCTTCCACATGAGGCAACACTTCACCTGTAAATCTGTTGGGGTCGGCTATTGTAGCTAGTGCTTCCAATGCGGCATCCGCTACTTGGTGAAACTCAACGCAAGTAGGATTTACTCGTAGCCAACCTTTTTAATTCGTATTACATTCTTGTTCTGACATGTTGGTCCATGGCTGCCTCTTTTGCCATGATGAGGTCACTCTCAGGGTGGAGGTGCAACATCTCATTCCATCTAGGTAGTCTCCAACTTGATGGCATGAGCATTGATTTCTCCTTCTGGTAATTTTTTTCCTCCCCCTTTTTCTATTCCTCACTCTGGCCTCTTCCCTCTTCTCCAAAACTTTCCCTTTTGCCCCTCCTTCACTTTCTCCCATGGTCCACTCTCCTCTCTGATCAGATTCCTCCTTCAGCTTTTTACCTTTCCCACCCATCTGTCGCCACCTAGCTAGTCTTCCTTTCTCTCCCACAACCTTTTTATTGTGTCTTCCTCCTTCCTTTCCAGTCCTGAAGAAGTGTGTCGGCCCAGAATGTCAACTATTTTTCATTTCCATAGATGCTGCCTGACCTGCTGAGTTCCTTCAGCATTTTGTGTGTGTTATTTAAGTTCCATCTTGAATTAGCATGTGGTTCTGTAAAAGAAAGTAAACATGTAAATGCACAGATCAGGCAAATTAATAAAACAACAGAACTAGGTAGATAGTTACAGTGAATGTATCTATTAAACTTGACATTGCAAAACTGATATTTTGAATTTAATCAGGCTTTTAGTTTGTAGAGTAATATCTTAGTTTTTAATTTGAACTTCGAATATTTTACATGTTGGATTAGCGATCAATTTTAAAATAATGTGTATGTTAGCAGGATAGATAACATTTCAGGCCTGCCTAAAGTAATTGAATATAAATCAAAAGTTTGTATAAACATATTTTCTGCAGGATCAGTTTGAAGTAAGCTCCACTTTCTTGTTTTCATCATCTGTCACTGGGAATTCACTTTTGATGCTGGGTGACATTGTCAAGCTTTATACCCATTTTTAAAAAAATGGCCTACTAGGATTTCTTCCATGCTGACTTCAAACCTTCACTGTCATTAGTGAGAAGGGCAAGGGCAGCAAGAGAATGGGAGAATCGCCATCTTCAATTGCTATCCCACAGCATTCTGAATTGGCCTCCTGTATATCGGTGAGACCCAATGTAGATCGGGAGACTGCTTTGCTGAGCACCTTTGCTCCATCCACCAGAAAAAGCTGGCTCTCTCATTGGCCACCCATTTTAATTTCACTTTCCATTCCGACTGGTTAATCTGTGGCCTCCTCTACTGATGCGATGAGGCCCCACTCAGGTTGGAGAAGCGATACCTTGTATTCTATCTGGCTAGCCTCCAACCTGATGGCATGAACATCGATTTCTCGAACTTCTGATAATGCCGCAACCCTCCCCCCCCCAACTCCTTTTCCCTTTTCTCTCTCCCCTCTCACCTTGTCTCCTTACCTGCCCATTACTTTCCTCTTGTGCTCCACCACTTTTTCTTTCTTCTGTAGCCTTCTGTCCTCTCCTGTTAGATTCTTCCTTCTTTAACCCATTATCTCTTATACCAATCAACTTCACAGCTCTTTTCTTCACCCACCCCCCTTCCCAGTTTCACCTATCATCTTGTTCTTCCTCCCCCTCTCCCACCACCCCCCAACCTTCTAACACTGACTTTTTTTTCTCCAGTCCATAGATGCTGCCTGGCTTGCTGAGTTCCTGCAGCATTTTGTGTATATTGCTTGGATTTCCAGCTTCTGCAGATTTTCTCTTGTTTGTAAATATTGGATAATGCTATTTCCATGCAATTGTTTTGAATCAAGTATACATCAATACTACAAAGCCAATTTTTTTTAAACAAAGCAGTCTGAAATATTGTGCAATGTGTAACTTGTCTACAACATTTGTAAATTTTAGTTGGAAAAGATGGTGCTTGGGTTTGAAGAAACGCAAAGACTACAGATGCTGGAAATCTGGAGTAACACATCACTGGAGGAGCTCAGCAGGTTATGCAGTATGTATGGAAGGAGATGAATGGTCGGTGTTTAGGGCTGAGACCCCTCAGGACTGTCAGAAAGACTACCAGGAAGGTCAGAAGCCAAAATAAAAGGGTGGGGTGTTCTGGCTCCATGCAACTTTCTTTCCATTCCTGGTGAAGGGTCTTGGCTTGAAATGTCAGCTGTTCATCTCTCTCCATCTTAGAGTATCTATTGTTGAACAATAATGGTACTTCAATTTTTTCCTTTTTACAGATTTATTGAAATTTGGCAGTGGAGATGGGCAAAGGGTGGTAAAGTGGTGCAGTGATTGCTGTTTTTAAACGCAAACAACAGGAATTCTGCAGATGCTGGAAATTCAAGCGACACACATCAAAGTTGCTGGTGAACGCAGCAGGCCAGGCAACATCTCTAGGAAGAGGTGCAGTCGACGTTTCAGGCTGAGACCCTTCGTCAGGAATAACTGAAGGAAGTTCTTCAGAAGGGTCTCGGCCTGAAACGTCGACTGCACCTCTTCCTAGAGATGCTGCCTGGCCTGTTGCGTTCACCAGCAACTTTTATGTGTGTTGCAGTGATTGCTGTTGTTGTCTCAGCTGCAGGAATTGAGGTTTGTTCCTGATCTTGGGTGCTGCTTCATTCTACCATTCTTCCTACCACCATGAGGGTTTCTGCAAGGTTCTTCACTTTCCTTCCATTTGCCAAAACTGTAGGTGTATGCTGATGAGGATGTAACAAGGAATAAGTTACAGCGCTACAGGGAAATGGTGACTGGTACTGTTGGGATATTCTGCTACGAGCCAGCATGAATCCATTGAACTGATTGAACTCAGATGCAATATGTGTATTAGTAATTACCATTCATTATTTGTATTCCTTAACCATTTTCTCAGAATGTCCTTCTTCCAGTGGGAAGCCCAACCATAATGATGTTCTACTGATTAATTTAGCTTATGTTTCGGATGTTAAAACAATTAATGATCGCACAGAAACTCCACCACCCTTAGCTTCACTGAATGTTAGCAAGGTAAGAATCTTAACTAAGGAAAGATAACATTTTGAAATTTTTGATTATCTTTACTTATCCTTAAGATTTGCAAAAAAAAAAAAACAGGATTTTACCAATGTGTATTTCAAATATTCAGGCAACCATTTGAAACAAAAATGCTTAAATTGATATAAACTTTTCCAATTAGATGTGCTATGAATTTGTACATACAAAATTAACTTAGTTTTACCGCAAGAGCATGACTTTAAATTTATCTTTGAGTAGTCCTACCCTCTGCTGTTGGTCACAAAATAACTTGGGATACTCTAATCCTACTTGCCAAAGACTTTTCATGGCCCTCCTGGCTCTCAATTCCCTTCAAGTTCTTTACTAGTTTCTTTATACTCCTCAAGGGCACTCTTTGCTTGTAGCTTATTTAACCTTGTATGTTTCCTTTATCATGACTAAATTCACAACTGGTCATCACCCAAGGTTCCTTTCCCTTTCCCTTTCCATCCTGTCAGGAACTTGCTGGTCCTACACTCAGTGCAGTTGGTCTTAAACAACCACCATGTGTCAGATATGGACTTGCCCAAAAACAGCTGCTCCCAATTTACTCTTCCTAGCATCTGCCTAATACTCTTCTAACTTGCTCTCCCCCTGGCCAGGCTCATTTCCCAGTGCAAAGTTTATTATGGGCTATCACACAATGTTTATAGAGTGTATTGGATGCACCTAACAAATTCTACCCCATTTATCCTCTTGCAGTAGGGAAGTCTGAACCTGTATTGGGGAAATTGAATTTATCCACTATAACAAACCTGTAATTTTTTTTCTCAGCTTTCCCAAATCTGCCTGCAAGATGACTGGCAAGTCCATCTTGCTGGTCTCCCAAATGCTCGATTGTACGTATGGATGTCCATAAGTCAGGCGTTCATAACCTGATGAGGACCTTCATTTATAGATGTTCAACTGCATAGTTTTTGCCTATACCCGAAGGAACGTACTTCTCCATGGATTCCTTCCAAAATGAATTTAACACTTTTCTTCAATCTTGATAATGTTTTCTGTTTTTAAAGAACGGTACAGGCACTTCAGACCACAATGTTGTGCCAGCCTTTTAACCTACCCTGAAATCAATCCAACCCTTCCCTACCTCTGTGTGTCTGTGATGTTCCTTATGCAACTTGAGTGTGATTATCTCTGTGTAGCTCCTATCTATCACCTCATTCTCCGGAATGAGCCATAGGAAACTGAAGCTGGATGACCTTGTGTGGTCTCAGGCGTGAGTCTTGACAAGCAACTGTTGATATGATCTCAAGCTCTGTTGAAAGTCCACTTTGGCAGTTTCATCACTTGCATTAATTTTCACAGCACAGAAATGGGCCCTTCAGCTCATCTAGTCTGTGTAGAACCATTTAAACTGCCTAATCCCTTTGACCTGGACCACACCTCTACCATCTATGTGCTTATTCAAATTTCTCTTGAACGTTGAAATCGAGTTTGCATGCACCAGTTCTGCAGACGGCTCACTCCACACTCTCATGACCCTCTGAGTGAATAAGATTCCACTTGTGTTCCCTTTAACATTTCACCTTTAACCCATGACCTCTAGTTGCAGTCCCCAACTTCAGTGGCAAAAGCCTGCTTGCATTTACCCTATCTATACCCCTCATAATTTTATATACCTCTATCAAATTTCTACTCAATCTTCTATGTTCCAGGGAATAAAGTTCTAACCTGTTCAATCTTTCCTTATAACTCAGGTCCCCCAGTTCCAACAATATCCTTGCAAATCTTCTCTTTCCACTTTCAACCTTATTTTCAGCTTTCCCGATGGTAGGTAATCAAAACTGCACATGATACTTCAAATTAGGCCTTCTCAACATGTTGTACAACTTCAATACCTCCAGTATTCAGTACTTTGATTTATGGAAGCCAATGCGCCAAAAGCTTTTTTTACAATTCTATCTACCTGTGCTGCCACTTTCAGTGAATTATGGACCTATATTCTCAAATCCATTTGTTCTACCGCACTCCTCAGTACCCCACTGCTCATTGTGTGAGACCTACCCTGGTTGATCCTGCCAAAGTACAGCACCTCACACTTGTCTGCATTAAATTCCATCTGCCAGTTTTCAGTCCATTTTTTTTCAAGCTGGTCCAGATCCTGCTGCAAGCCATGATAGCCTTACTCACTGTACTACACCCCCAATCTTAGTGTTATCTGCAAATTTTCTGATGCAGTTAACCATATTATCATCTAGATCATTGATATAGGTGATAAACAACAACAGATCCAGCACTGATCCCTGTGGCTTCCATTCAGAGAGGCAACCATCTACTACCACACTCTGGCTTCTACAAAGCCAATGTCTATTTCAGTTTACTACCTCATCTTGAATGCCAAGCAACTTTATGACCAACCCCTCCATGTAGGACCTTGTCAAAGGTCTTGCTGAAGTCCATGTAGAAAACATCCACTGTGTTGCCTTCATCAAATTTCCTGGTAACTTCCTAAAATAAAACTATAAGATTGGTTAGACATGACCTACCACACACAAAACCATGCTGACTATCCCTCATCAGTTGCATGTCTATCCAAATGCTCATATCCGGTCCTTTAGAATACCTTCCAATAACTTTCCTACTACTGATGTCAGGCTTACCAGGCTATAACTTATTGGCTCCATCTTGGAACCTTTCTTAAACAACGGAACAACATTAGCACTTCTCCAATCCTCCAATACCTTGCCTGTTAAGGATGGTTTAAATATCTCATTTGCCTTCCACAGGGTGCGTGGGGACACCTTGTCAGGCCCTGGAGATTTATCCATCCTAAAGACTGCAAACACCTCCTCTAATCTGTATTGGGTTCATAACCTTGCTGCTTTACCTCACTTCTATAGACTCTGTGTCCATCTCCCAAGTAAATAAAGATGCAAAAACTCCATGAAAGATCTCCCAATCTCTTTTTGGCTCCACACACGGATTACTGTTCTAACCTTCCAGAGGACCAATTTTGTCCCTCACAATCCTTTTGCTCTTAAAATATTTGTAGAATTCCTTGGGATTCATCTTCACTTTATCTGCTAGGGAAACCTCATGCTGCCTTTTATCCCTCCTGACTTTTTTTCTTAAGTGTTATTCTTGTTCTCAAGTACCTCATTTGTTCTTGTCTGCCTATACCTGCTATGCACCTCTTCCCCCCCCCCGCCCCCCCCACCCACCCAAGCTAGGTCCTTAGTATCCCTTGAAAATAGGTTCCCAAAACTTGTTATCTTTACCTTTTATTCTAACAGGCATATATAAGCTTTGTACTCTCAAAATTTCACTTTTGAAGGCCTCCCACTTACAAAGTACACCTTGTCAGGAAACAGCCTGTCCCATTCCACACTTGCCAGATCGTTTCTGATACCATCAAAATTGGCCTTTCTCCCATTTAGAATCTCAACCCACAGACCAGACCTACCTTTTTGCATATTTATTTTGGAAACTAACGGTACTATGATCAAGATTCAAAGTGTTCCCCTGCGCCAACTTCTATCACCTTCCCTGTCTCATTTCCTAATAGGAGATGCTGTATCGCACACTCTTTTGTTGGGACTTCTATGTACTGGTTAAGGAAACTTTCCTGAACGCATTTGACAAGCTCTATCCCATCTAGTCCTTATGCAGTAGGAGAGTCCTAGTCAATATGTGGAAAGCTAAAATCATCTACTAAAACATCCTTGTGTTTCTTGCAGCAGTCTGTGATCCCTCTACAAATTTGTTCCACTAAATCCTGTGGACTGTTGGGTGGTCTGTAATATAGCCCCATTAACATGGTCATACCTTTCTTATTCCTCAGTTCGACCCAGAAAGCCTTGCTGGGTGAGTTCTCCAGTCTGTCCTGACTGAGCACTGCCATGACATTTTCCCTAACTAGTAACACTGTCCCTCCCCCTTTAATCCCTCCCACTCTCACATCTAAAACAGTGGAACCCCCAAATATTGAGCTGCCAGTCCTGCCCCTCCTGCAACCATGTTTCATTAATGACTACAATATCATAATTCCATGTGTTTGTTAATAATGCCCTGAACTCACCTGCCTTTCTTGCGATGATACTTGGGTTGAAATGTACACAGCTCAGGACGTTAGTCACACTATGCTCAATCTTTTGATCTCTGACTTTGTCTGAGGTGTTAAGACCTGTCTCCACAGCCTCTCCACTATCTGTTCTGGTACTCTGGTTCCGTTTAACTCCTCTTTCCCGCATCTCTTCCCCACCCCCAGATTAGGTGCAAATCGTCTTTTCTGTACAGGCTCCACCTTCCATGGAAGAGAGTCAAATGATCCAAATATCTGACTCCCTCTCTCTGCACCAACTCCTTAGTTACATGTTAAACTGTATAATCTTCCTATTTCTGGCCTCACTGGCACGTGGCAAGAGTAGCAATCGTGAGATCACAACCCTGGAGGTCCTTCCCTTAACTTAGCACCGAACTCACTTTGCAGAACCTTGTCACTAGCTATGTCATTGATACCTACATGGACCCATGACCTCTGGCTGTTTACCCTTTCACTTAAGAGTGCTGAGAACTCAATCCAAGATGTCCTGGACCCTGGCATCTGAAAGGGAACATACCATCCAAGAGTCTCGTTCTCGTCCACAGAACTTGCTTTCTGTGGTATACCTGTTGTTGAGGGGGATGGCCACAGGGGTACTCTGTACTGGCTATTTAACCTCTTTTCCCCTTCCTGACTGTCAGCCTGTTTTCTTTGTCCTGCACCTTGGGTGTAACTACCTCTCTATATGTCCTATCTATCACTCCTTCAGCTTCCCAAATGATCTGGAGTTTATCCAGTTCCAGTTCCAGCTCCAACTCAGTGTGGAGTGTTAGAAGCTGCTGCTGGATGCACTTCTCGCAGGTGTAGTCGTCAGAGGCACTGGAGATCTCCCTGCCTTCTCACATCCTGTAAGAGGAGCATTCTACTGTCCTAGCAGAGCAAATGTAAAGGAAGAAACACAATAAACTGGGGCTGGAAAATCCATCTATAGCTTTTCACTTTCTCTCACTCGAGCCTCTCCTCACTGAAGTCGCAAAGAACTAAAGCCTCAAGATCCCCACTCTAACGATAGCAGCTCCACTTGCCCCTGTCGTATTTTAATTTGTTGCCAATCGTGATTGCTGATTAGCTGCTGCTCAAAACAACAATCTGCCATGAGTCGATGCCTTATATACTCAATCGGTGAAACTGGGTGAGCTATGTCTTGTGTTTTGGATCTCTGATTGCCCATTGTTATAAATTTAAGCTAAACTAGGAAATTGCCAGATATCCTTACAATTTACATGATGGTCCCATAAATGCTGATTATTTAGTTGTCAGTACAATTTAGTAATTTGTTTATTTGCAGCAATGTTAGTTATCTAAAGTTGAAGCCCTTGGGGTCAGTTCTGTTGAGAAATTCTAATTTAGCACAGATCTAGAATTGCGTTAGGCTGTCCCAGTCTTTATAGGTCACCCATCTTCTGGATAAATGGAACTACTAGAAATTGTGCCATAATTAAAGTTTTCTGAATTTCAGTCCAAATTGCATTTGTCAATATTGTGTGTGTGTTTTTTTAAAGTACAAATTTATAGAATGTTTGGAAAATTTATCAATTTAACAATTATTTTAGTTTCAAATGATTATCATGACATTGATTACTTGACATTTAATTTGAACTGTGATCTATGTTTATAATTTTCCTTTGAGAGAAGGAAGTGGTGTGAGTCCCACTTTTACTATATTTCTGGTCTTCATCAGCTTCAGAGTATTGCATTGTTACAGTATACTTTCTGCATCAAAGCGAATTATTTACCCTTTTCTCCACCCAAGGTGAATTTGGAAATTATTGTCCTGCAGATTACATACTGCATTCTTGTATTTCTTTTGAGTACTAACATTGTTACATGACTCAATGTTTAAACTACAAAGATATTAATTCCCTCAAATTATTTGTGAATGTAATTTTCAATGCAGGAGCTCCTGAGATGTTTTAGTTGTAGAGTGGTATAACTATTGTTTGATTAATCTTAAGAGTTCCTCTATAAAGTTTTATAGTATAACAAAGTTTGATAGTGAGTTGTTGAATTGATTTAAATGTTAGACCATAAGACATGGGAACAGAACAAAGCCATTTGACCTATCGAGTTTGCTCTGTCATTCTATTATGGCTGATTTATTATACCTCTCAATCCCATTTTCCTGCCTTCTCACTGTAACCTTTGATGCACTGACTAATCACAAACCTATCAACCTCTGCTTTAAATATACCCAATGACTTGGCCTCCACAGCAGTCCATGGCAATGAATTCCACAGATTCACCAACCTCTGGCTAAGGAGATTCCTTCTCATCTTTTCCAAATTGATGCCCCTTTCATCTGAGGCTGTGCCCTCTAGTATAATCATGATCTTAATGTACCAATAGAACATGCAACATGCTTGTGGTAATGCAGATTTTACATTGCAGCATTTTCAGATTTCTGAGAATGTAATACCTTCCCCCTTTCACTGGAACAAAAAATGGATCATGGTTATTGTAAGTCTCTGCAGACTTGTATAGATATTTGTGAAAATTATGGAAAACTTCAGCTGGTAAAGACAATTCCAATTGTAAATGATTGAAAAATAGATACAGTGGAAAAAGGATTAAGCCAAATTACTTTGATCTGGTCATGTGACAAAGATGATAGTTTATCATGCATCAGGTCCTCTTTCTTGCTCAGTCCACCAAATCCTTTAATATCAAAATAACTTGTATTTAATTTTGAAGAAGCTTTTGTTGGGGCAGAATAATAAACTTTGGTATTGATCGCCAGACACTGCACCCATACATAGCCAGTGCAAACATTTCAGCTGCAATCTAGTTCCATGCAAGTCTGCTATTACAACACAACTTGTGAATCTTTGTGATTTTGTTTTATTTGTCTGTTTTATTTTTTTTAAAGAAAACTGGATGGTGTAAATACAAGGGAAGGTATTTTATTATCCCGTAAACTACAACACCACAATCCTGTTATGCATTGTGGTTTCCTGCCAAGTGCAATTTAACCATTATTTAAGGCAACCTTTTTCCTTTTGTAATTTGAGAGCCTGAACACAATCTTTGTAATAAAGACAGAAAATGCATTTTAAAAAAAAAACTTTTATTTCAGTTTGAATATACTAAATGACTAAGCATTCCTAATCTTGGTGTAGGCATTTCAAACAATTTGCGGTCCTTCAAGTAACCTTTTCCTCCTTGTTTCTTTACTCAGTTAAAGTCATGTACAGTCAGCCCTCCTTATCTGCAAGGGATTGGTTCCAAGATCCCCCGCGGATACCAAAAAAACGTGGATGTTCAAGTCCCTTATTTAACCTGTCTCAGTGCGGGTGGACTTTAGGACCCAGGACAGCGCAAGACCCGCCGCTCTGTGTTTCTGTTCCGTTGACTTATAATACCTAATAAAATGTAAATACTATGAAAATAGTTGTTTACTGTATTGTTTAGGGAATACTGACAAGAAAAAAAAGTCTGTACATGTTCAGTACAGACACAACCATCGTAGCTCTTCTGGGAACGCTGATGCCGATTCTCCCGTGATCTTTAAGTTCTTGAGGCTGTAGTGCTTTACGTAGCCAGCCAGCCATCCCTAGCACTAGCACTTCCACGAATTTCAGCTTCTTTCTGCTTTATTGTACAAATGCTCGATTTGTTCTTACCAACCTTATGGCTCACTTCGGAATGCAACATGCCACTTTTCAAAAGATCTAATATTTCTAATTTCTTGGCAAGAGATAGCACTTTACGCTCCCTCTTAGCCTTTGAGGAATTGCTTTGACCACATCGTTTGCTTTTTAGGAGCCATTTTTTTCCACAGAAACAAAGTGGCGAATGAGCGAGACACGAGGTGAACAATGCTTGAACAACGAGTGCTGGAGAGAGAACTTCTGAGTTTTCCCGACTTGCGGTTGGTTGAACTCGCAGATAAGGAAGGCTGACTGTATATGTTGAAGGATTATCAAATAAAGTTGGATGTGTTGAACTAAATAACAAATGGGGGCTGTTCACACTCTTGGGGTGTTCTGGATTTAATCAAATTAGTTAAAGTGAGACACTGTTAACCTAATAGCAGGAAGCTTAAGGATTATAGTAAGTATAGAAATAAAACTCGAAGGGTCAAAATCATGTTGCTTCTGAGGTTAACTAAAAGAAGCTATGAAAGTATGTGGTATGAATTCAGCAATTTATTTTAAAAAGTTGAAAGTAGATGGGCAATGGCAAACATTAAATAGGATATACAGTTGCAAGAAAAAATTTGTGAACCCTTTGCAATTAACTGGTTTCCTACATTAATTACTCATACAATGTGGTCTGATCTTCATCTAAGTAACAATAATAGACAAACACAATCTGCCTAAACTAATAATGTGCAAACAGTTGTACTTTTGTGTCTTTATTGAACACGTTGTTTAATCATTCACAGTCCAGGCGGGAAAAAGTATGTAAATCCTTGTATTTAGTAACGAGCAGAGCCTCCTTTAGCAGCAATAACTTCTACCAAATATTTCCTGTAGCTGCTGAAATGACTTGCACAATGGTGAAGAAGAATTTTAGACCATTCCTCCATACAAAACTGTTTCAGTTCCACTTCAGGTCATGCTACAGCATCTCGATTGGATTAAGGTCTGGACTTCTGACTTGGTCATTCTAAAACACAAATTTTCTTCTTTTTAAACCAATTGTTGATTTACTCGTGTGCTTCTGATCACTGTTTTGCTGTATCATCCAACTTCTGTTAAGCTTCAGGTGATGGACCACTACCCTGACATTCTCCTGTAAGATGTCTTCATACAATTTTGAATTCATTGCTCCCTCAACAATTGCAAGCTGTCCAGGCCCTGAGGCAGCAAAGCAGCCCCAAACCATGATGTTCTTTCCACCATGCTTCACAGTTTGGTGGTTTTGGTGTTGGTGTGCAGTGCTTTTTTTTCCTCCAAAAACTGTGGTGTGCATTTTTGCCAAAAGGTTAAACTTTTGTCTCATCTGTTCACAAAATGTTCTCCCAGAAGCATTGCGGAACATCCAGGTGGTCTTTTGCAAACTTGAGGCGTGCAAGGATGATTTATTTATTTATTTATTTTAAGAACAGTGGCTTCCTCCATGGTGTCCTTCCATGAACACCATTCTTATTCAGTGTCTTTCTTGTAGTGGGTACACGAATGGAGACTTTAGCAAGCTCCAAAGATTTTTGCAGGTCTTTTGCTGTTAACCTTGTCCTTTATCACCTCCATCACCATTCCACATTGTGCTCTTGGTGTGATCTTTGCAGGATGCCCGCTCATAGGGAGAGTAGAAATAGTACTGAATTTCCTCCATTTGTAGACTGCTTCTCTTACTGTGGTCTTCAGAAATGCTTTTGTAGCCTTTTTCAGTTTCATACATCTCTACAGTTCTGAGTTCCTCCTGAAAGATGTTTTAATCAAGAAATATGGTGCACATACAGTCGGCCCTCCTTATCCGCGAGTTCTGCATGTGCAAATTCAACCAACCGCATCGAGAAACCCGGAAGTGCTCTTCCAGCACTTGTTCGAACATGTACAGACTTTTTTTCTTGTCATTATTCCCTAAACAATGCAGTGTAACAACTATTTTACATCGCATTTACATTGTATTAGGTATTATAAGTAATCTAGAGATGATTTAAGGTATACGGAAGGATGTGCGTAATTTATTGTGGATCGGGATTGGAAAAAAAACGGAAGTTCTCTTAGTAAGTCGGAACAGGTACCTCCGGTATTATCGTCAGTTAGTCAAACGTTTGTCTTAGTATATAGTATATATTTTACCTTTCTATGCATATAAAACACTTAAGAAACGTATGTTACAGCACCGGGCTTGGAAATGGAAATTCCCAAGTTCGATCCAGTGACAGAGTGCTCCCGAGCGCGCTCTCCATCCATGCTGGGTTGATACGGAGGATCAAAAACACAATACCCCAAAACCCAATATTAAATCACTGTGTTGCTTAGTAATAATTGTAGCTTTCATCGGGGCAGGGCCCTTCTCACTTTATCCTTTTAAAATTGTTCCGATCGTTGACCAACTGTAGCCTAATGCTTTTCCAATGACCGATGGCGTTTCACCTCTTTCCGATTGCTTTATTATTGCCACTTTATTTTAAATAGTGATTATTTTCGTGAACAGAAACCCTGCGGCTTCAGAGCTCCGCTGCTGGGTCCTAATGTCCACCGCACTGAGACAGGTTGAATAAGGGACTTGAGCATCTGCGTTTTTTGGTATCCGCGAGGGGTCCCGGAACCAATCCCTTGCGGATAAGGAGGGCCGACTGTAAATAGATCTTGAGAAGAGCAGACTCTGTCAGTAACCTGACTGTCTTTTTTTTTAATATGTAGGGCAGATCACATCTACAACCCACACCTCCAATCTCAACTCATTGATTGGAACACCTGACTCCAATAGGTTTTGTAGAAGGCATTACCCCAAAGGTTCACGTACTTTGTTGAACCTAGACTGTGATTGTTTAAATGGTGTTCGGTATTGACGAGAAATAGTACAATTGTTTGTATTAGTTTAGGCAGTTTGTCTATTATTGTGACTTAGTTGAAGATCAGTCCACATTTTGAGTAATTAATGCAGAAAACCAGGTAATTGCGAAGGGTTCACATGTATTTACTTATTGGGGCTTGTTTTCTAATTTTAGCCCTTTCTAAATGTCAGGAGCCTTGGAAAATTTATCCTTGACCTTTGTCACCTCAGTTAAGTCTGCTATGAGTGTAAATCAAAGCCAGATCTGAGTTTCTCTTACCACTGCTGCTTGATTAAGAAGTTAAATGTAGTCTTATAGATGTTTTTTTTTCTACTCTCTTCTCTCTTGTGCTCACCATCTACCTGATTGCTATGTTATTAGTTGCTTGCTGGCTTGGTTCTACTTTTGAGAATCTTGATTTCTCTCCACTCCACCCTGGTATGTCTTCCCTTCTTCCTCTTTTAATGTGCTCTCAGTAATCTTTGTCAAAATTTGCATGAAATGTAATTTCCTTTTTCTGAAATGTACAAGTGAAGTCAATGGTTCTTGGATCGTTGGAATGCATCCTCTGGAAGTTCCAGTGCATTTTGGTTTTAGCTGCTAGGTATTATTTTTGGAGGAGACTAGATGCTACTAGCTCTTTTCCCTCTCAACTTGAAAGGTTTTTTGCCTGACAATTCACATAGCCAATTATGCCTCACAACGAACCAAATTAGGCATAATGGAAATAACTTGTTGTTTTGTGGAAGTACACTGTCAAAAGTGCTAGGTACTAGATATAGGCTACTTTATGCTGTTTGCAGAAAAAGTATTTCTTCCTGAAGGTGACAGATCTGAGATATCATCCCTGGATAGCTTTGTAATTAGTCAATATTTTCCTTCTGGTAATGTGTCAACAGGATATTTTTATACAGTTGGCATTGGAATGTAACTTGTGCTATATCTATGTGCATGTAATTTACATCGGGCACAGTGGGATGGGAAGCGCAAAACTGTTTCATATTGAAGAGTCACTGTTGTTTATAGTTGCCTCAGTGGCAACCTAGTTAGCATTTGCTTAGGATTGAATTTGTGACTTTGCAGATGTGTGTTTTCTCTTGGCAGGAAATAGTAATATCTTTTTCATTTCATTAAATGTAGATTCACCAAGACCATCTTTTCACACACTGTTTAAATACCCATCAGTTTTGAAAAGCATATTCTAAAACTTCGCATTCCATTTGTCCTCTATGGAAATGCTTTTTCACATTCTGAGGTGTGCTTCTAGAAGCCTTTGGAATAAGCATTTAAGCTACTTATTGAAATTGCATCAATTGTGTGTGCCCCTTGCTGGATGCAAACTATTTTCGATTATATAAACTAATTACATTAAATTCCTGCATCTTTGTGCCCAATTTCTTCAATCTCCCTTGCTTGCTGCATTGCAGTAGATATAATAGTTATTCTTGCATGTTGGGGCTTTTTTCCAAAAACAGTTGTTAGTGATACTTGCTACTCATTTCAAAAACATTAATTCAGATCAATCTGTATTTTTGGGCTTGTCTCTCTTCAGAATATAGCTCTTATTGTAAGTTGAGTCGGTGGTGAAGAAGGTAAATGCAATGTTGGGCATTCACTTCTAGAGATATTGAATATAAGAGCAGGGATGTGATGTTGAGGTTCTATAAGGCACTCGCGAGACCACACTTGGAGTGTTGTGTGCAGTTTTGCATTCCTTATTTTAGAAAGGATATACTGACATTGGAGAGGGTTCAGAGAAAATTCACGAGAATAATTCCAGGAATGAAAGGGTTACTGTATGATGAATGTCTGGCAGCTCTTGGGTTGTATTCCCTGGTGTTCAGGCAAATGAAGGGGTATCTTAGAAACATTCTAAATCTTAAAAGTCCTGAGCAGATTAGATATGGCAAAGTTATTTCCCATGGTAGGGGAATCCAGGACAAGAGGGCACGACTTCAGGATTGAAGGACGTCCATTTAGAACAGAGATGCAGAGAAATTCCTTTAGTCAGAGGGTGGTAAATCTGTGGAATTTGTTGCCGCAAGCAGCTGTGGAGGCCAGGTCATTGGGTGCATTTAAGGCAGAGATAGATAGGTTCTTGATTAGCCAGGGCATCAAAGGGAATGGGGAGAAGGCAGGGGAGTGGGTATGACTGGAACAATTGAATGGTGGAGCAGACTCGATGGGCTGAATGGTCTACTACTTCTCTGATATCTTATGGTCTTGTATCTGTCTAGAAATTGGATTGTGTGGTTCTTAATTTGGGTGCAGTGTACAGTTGAAGTTGTGTTTTTTAAAAAAATGAAAATCAGTCTTTGCCTTTTAGATCGTGAGGCAGTTGTTTCTCTGACCAGACTTGAGTCTGGGGTTCACAATGTTTGCAGATTATCACAAATGTGCACAGAAATGACCAATGAAATGACGAAGGGTCTCGGCCTGAAACCCTTGTGAATGCAAGCAGGCTTTTTCCACTGAGGCAAGGGGAGAAAAAAACCAGAGGACATGGGTTTAGGGTGAGGGGGGAAAAGTTTAAAGGGAACATTGGAGGGGGGCTTCGCACAGAGAGTGGTGGGAGTATGGAATGAGCTGCCAGACGAGGTGGTAAATGCGGGTTCTTTTGAAACATTTAAGAATAAATTGGACAGATACATGGATGGGAGGTGTATGGAGGGATATGGTCCGTGTGCAGGTCAGTGGGACTAGGCAGAAAATGGTTCGGCATAGCCAAGAAGGGCCAAAAGGCCTGTTTCTGCTGTAGTTTCTATGGTTTCTATGAAACATCGACTGTACCTCTTCCTAGAGATGCTGCCTGGCCTGCTGCTTTCACCAGCAACTTTGAGTGTTGCAATGAAATTAAATTCACATTTGGGATTTTCAGTTGCTTAAAAGTATAGCCCATGATGTTCTTTCCATTTTATTTCAATGTGCTATAAATTCTGCCAAATTGGGGTGATGGTTGGGAAGTCCCAGGTTGATACTGGGAACCACTTAAGTTAGTTCCCCATAAATTTATTTTCCTGACTTTCTTTCAGGCTCGTTAATATCTTGATGACCTTCCGATCATTTAACTTTCCTGACAGTTTGCAGTATCTGATTCCACTGCCCCAAACTAACGCAGCCCTTGATACCCCTAACTTGTAAAACCAATCTGCAGCCAGGTTCTGGCTTCAGATTTGCATGACTTTTGCATGTTTTTGCCAGTGGAGCAAGTGAGTGAATGATATGCAGAATTGAATTCCCTAACTGTAAGTCCATAGACAAAACTTTTGCAAGCACAGATTAAATCTTAAGCAATGTTTTCTTTGTGGATCAAATACTATTCAGATCAATTCCTACTTTAATTTTGAGGTACCTTTTCTATTGCATCCTCCTGATGCAATAGTTTTCTCATTATCCACAGCTCTCCCTTTGTGTTGTCTGCAAGCTAGCTCTTCTCCTCTTTTCTCTCCCCCCCCCCCCACCCACCCAACACTTGTTTTGTCAGTTATTTACATATGTCTAAGCACAAACAATAGGTCCCAGTACTGATCACGGCAGAACACTGCTGGTCACAGAGGTTTGAATCCAGTCTATCGAGTCACTGTGGTTCCCATGTTTTTTTATATTTTGGGTCAGTCTGCCATGAAGGACCTTGTCAAGTGCTTTACTAACGTCCATATATGCCATATCCATTGCCTACCCATGTTGCCAGTTTTGTCTTCCAAACTTGTAAAATTGCTGCCTAAGATTTTTTTAATGAACTGTACACCTTGATGTTAATTGGAGGAATGATTAAATGTTTCTTTTGATACGATGACTGCAGCAGATCTGTTTGCTAGCTTTAAATTGCCATTTAAAAACTTGGTGCTAACAATTTTGGTAACCATTTGAATTGTTTCAGCTGCTTGCTTCAGGATGGCAGTGTCTGATGATTAAGCTGTTGTTTTATCACTAGCTTGCCAATCGAGCACGGACAGAGAAGGAAGAGAAATTAAGCCAAGCTTATGCAATTAGTGCCGGAGTCTCTCCAGAAGGCCAGCAGCTTTTTCAGACTATCCATAAGACGTAAGTTCGTTTTTTTTTCTAAATGGCTTATTTCATCAAAAATAGAGAAATTTTCTAGTTCAATGAATTAAAAAAGGTTGTGGTATGATACAGCAGTTGATTTAATTTGAAAACATTTTGAGAATCTGTTCAAGTAAAAAGTCGAAGCAATATATACTTAAAGATTCATCCCTGTTCTGTAGTGCTTACTATATAGTCATGTCAGAGCTTGTTACTGCCTCCCAAATTCATTATATTGAATTTAACATAGTGCATTCTGGAAGTGGTGTATGGTGCATTGCCATGACTGTAAAGTAGATTTAGTGCTTCCAAGCAGGAATAAATTTCTGGGTACTGATCCAGTTGAACCAATATTGATTTTAAATAATTTAAACACACTATGCAATCATGGCATTCATTGATTATCTCAATCAGTTGATAATATTTACTTGAGGCGTAATGTAAAATCAATATAAATTCTGTTCAGTTGCTTGCTTAACTGCCAGAATATTATATAAATTATGTAATTACATAAATTAATTATATTTATTGTATAATTCTGCCTTGGATAATGCAAAACATTTTTCTATCAGTGGAATTGAATTAAGCCATTATTGCAAAATATCAGTTCTGTTTAAATTCAGCCTGAGGATTGATTATAACAAGAATGTTCGATTAGTTCCGTTATTACAAGGATGCAATAATATCAACCACTTTTCTCTCCAGCAAGATGCAATTTTTTCACAAAATGTACATTTTTTAATAAAGAACATCTAATTGTTTTATCCATGCCATTTTTGTCTTCCGCTCCCTACCCATGTTCCTCCTAGCCCCACTCCATTCCACTTTCCATCTTCTTTCAGTTCCAATGTCTTTATGAAATTGTACACCTTTTGAACAACACTTGTTCTTCAGTAACTGTCCAAGTGGCTTTTCTTTCTGAACTTGAAGCTAATTCTGATTATGTACATTGGTGACATCCATGCGCATGTCAGGCAGTTGTTGCTGGATAGCAATTGAGACCAGAATGCTGTCTATTCTTTTTCACCCTTTCCGTCACAATCTTGTGATGTTGAAATTTTAGCTCTTAAGAGATATGATTCATGGATTACATGAGTTGTTGGTTGTGTAAACTGTTAAGTAAGATGCCCTGGTATTCAAGTTTACTTTTGCATCTATTTTTTAGTGGATCACTACACAATTTCACTTTTTAAACTAGAACACGCCATTCCAGAGCTTATATACGCCCCATCCCATCTAACTGGTCATTGTTAAATAGTGTAGCTGGGATGATAGGAATTTGCTTTTTTAAAAAAAACCCTACTGTTAAACAAGGTAAAACTGACTGCTGCTGCAAGTTATCTGTTTTAACCTTAAGATAATTTGGAGTTAATCTACTGAAAGGAACTGTGTGAATATTTTGAAAATGGCCACTTTGAAAGATATTGGAGAAAGAAGAAAATTTTGGAATTAGTTTTCCATATCTGGTGACAAAATGCTTAGAGTACTACAGTTTCATGGTTGAACAGTGTCTTGGGTGAATTAGCTTCCTCTAAGCTTAAATTATTTTTTTCAACTTTTTTTTAACATTAACTTTTTCTTTTTCCACGTGTTCCTCATTATAGTTCACTTAACACATGTTTAGAGTGGTGTTAAAGTTTTGCATTATTTCTGGAAATGCAATGATCATATGGTATGGTGTTCAATATTTATGCCAGGATTTTTACTGTGGGGTTAAGATTTTCAATAGATCTGCATGAGAGGAACAGGCTTTCCCTGGCAGAGTATTAGTCAGGTATTCCAATATTATCACTGTCACGCAATCATTGCTCTTGTCTAATGATTGAACTAGGCCCTGAATTTCCATTTTGCCCACGCTCTGCTTCTGCTCATCGGGACAAGGAAGAATGAGCCAAAAATGGAAAAGATCAGTGTAAAAGCTTGCAAAGTTATTGTTGCACACTTCAGGAACATAAACATATAATCTTAAATTGGTAGCTCAGTGTAGCACCAAGTGAGTGTCATTGTCCCTTTCAAGTAAATGGATTTAAAAAGCATGTTGCTTTCTGAAGAAATGCAGGCTGTACTGCTAGCATTATAGCCAATATTTCTTAATCAACACTGCATTATTTTATCTATTTATTTACAGTGTGCAAATTGCCTGTTATATTTGCCTGCACAACAGTAAGTAAAGACAGGCATTAGCCAATCGCTTTTGAAGTAATGATTTTTGTCTGCTGTCTTGCATAGATAATGGCCAATTGGGCAAGATTGCACGGAGCTTCTAAATACTCAGTTACAGAGGAGAATAAAGTTGCTCTATTATAACTGCCAGGAATTTTCTAAGCATACATCCTATTTTCCCTTTGAATTAAAAAATTTATTTTGTTGTCTTGAGCCAGGGTTTTGTATTGGTGATGGTGACTAACACTAAAGATGTTTGTATTCCCAGTTGGTGCCCTTCAAGCTTGTTAATTTGATTTGCAGACATATGTGAGTGCAAAAGCTATTGTGCTTTGATTGGAAGTTACAACAGCTTTTAGTTGATAACAAAGTTTGAAATAATTTTAATGGTAAATGGATCGGAAATCCATTTAATTATCTGGTCAACCAGCATTCTTATGTAATGTATACTTTTTTAGCATCAAGGAATGTAAATGGCAAGAGAAGAGCATAATTGTCATGGACGAAGTTGTAATTGTACCACCTTACCAAGTTGAGAACTGTAGAGGCAAAGAAGGAAGCGCATTAAGTCACGTACGTAAAATAGTAAGTACACGTACATTTTCTCCCTCCCTGTTTAAGGTCTCATTCATGATATTCTTTGATCGTTGGTAGACACTTCTTATACCCAGGCAAATTTTGTGAGCAAATAGTTCTCTATGGCTAATTAAATTCAGTGACCTGAAATTGCCAATAGAGTGAAAGCATTGCAAATTTCTTCTGTCAATGGAGTCAGAGCTTGGAGAATTTTTATTTAACCTTTAACATCTTCCATCCTTCAAAAAAAAATAGAAGAAACCTGTTTGAGCACATGCTCATTCTTTATATTTCAGTGCTTTAAATTTTTGCAAGTGGTTTCTTACCACGCTGTATCCGTAGTGTTGGAATGATTGCATTATTTTTTGTGCTGCCAGCAGTTGGAGAAACAATTGAGAAGGTAATGAAAGTATGCACACTGGCAGATAAGACAAGCTCATAAGTGTGTAGAGAATGAATGAATATGGGTCACGTGCATGCAAATAGATTAGTTTGATTTGGCATCATGTGTTGACGGGACTACTTGTTATGTACTGTTCTATGTTACAATTTGCCCAAAACAAGATACATGTGAGTGACAGGAGAAGAGTGAGGGTGAGCATCTGTTACCAAGTTTTTCCAGCAGTTTCTTTTTGAATTCTTCAAAATTGATTTTGTTTTGCAAATCATCAGACTTCCCTGAAAATGTTATTTTATTACATTTCTGAAAATACTTGATTGTTAGCTGCTTTTGTTTTAACCTTGAGTTATTCTGATGTGCTAAGCTTCCCATAGTTGTGCTTTATAGTCAAATCTAAAATAGTTAATATTGAAGGACAGCATGTATTAGTACCAATAACAATCAAATTTCCAACCTGAATTGCCCTTGCACGAAGGCCTGATCTGAACTTTAGTTCATTAATTTATATTTAGACCAAGAAGGCTGTACATTTAGAGAGTTTGTCCACTTCTACTACTCAATGCTGAAATCAGCATTTCTCATAATTCTCACAATTCTCACACCCATCTTCTAAACTGCTTATGATTGCACAGTATGTTGTCTTTTGCAGTATATTTTATTTGGCTGTTTTAAAAGTAACCAGTTTAAGTATAATTTGTAGAGCTGTGAGAGTTGGGCATTGCCATCCTGTGTCTTAAACTAGCATTTGTGCTTGGGAATTGCTTTGAGTAAAAAGAGAAATGAGAGCTCATGATGGAATGGGCACCATCTAACCAAAGGGTTTTGTTAGTACATGCTGGTTTTTATAACTGTTATAAGTATGTGTTCATAAGATATTTAATAAACATCTTAAATTTTGATAATGTTGGGGTTGCTTATAACATGTTTAAAGTTCTGTTGAACTGACAATTTTGTCAGGTAATTAAATCTGGTAGGTACTTAATTTTTAATTAACTTTTGTTATGAAGTAGTAGGTGAAATAGAATGCAGTTTGGTTAAAATCCAAATGTCACTCTCCACCTATCATTTGTTTTTGTGCTGCTAGTGTACCTTGCATCTTAAAAAATACTAGACAGACCCATTATAATTGTACACATTTGTAGGAATTTAGATGGTGCAAGTTGATATTCCATGTATTGAGTAGTTTATTTTTTATGTTAAATACTGGATTAAATAATAAGAGGGAGGGCAAGCTTCAAAGCACACTAGACAGAACTAAGAAGAACCTTGAATGCAAGACTTTGAAATTCCTGAAAGTCCTCCAGGTAGTCATGACACTTGCAGGGTATAGCTATGGAGATCATGAAATCTTGTAGCAGAAATTGTATTTAAACTTTCAGAGACTGATAGAAGCTAAGCAGCTTAACTGTTGAAGACATTTTATAATCAGAATATATTCTGGGCAGTGTTCTGGAACACTTAGCACTTTATACCTTTTGAGTGTGGATACTTGGTTGCTGAGTATACTTAAAGCTGGCATTAATAAATACTTACGGCTGACACAGGAACTGTTATGATCTATGTTGTCCCTATGATAAGAACTAAACGCAGGAGTATTAGTAGATTAATAATATCATTTATTCGACAGGGAAGATCTTTTGAATTATGATAGTATGATTGCATTTGAATCAGCAAAAGAAGCAGAAGAGATGAAAAATATATTAGCCATAGTAAACTAGGCTTCACAGTTCAAAGATGGCAATTAATCAGTTAGTTATAATGCCAATAAGACAAATTCCATTTGGCCAATTAAGCAGCTGTGCCCAACAAATAGGATAACATGCAGTATCACACCAAGAGAAAATAACCCTACAAATGCAAGGAAAAGTGGAGGTAAATCATGTGATTTTTTTAAAAAAGTAAGTAATTGGTAGGGGGCAAAGGAGAACTGCATGGGGGGATGGGGTGGATTGGTGTTGTGAAATATTAAAGACTCCGCTAATTTTTATGTGATTTGGTGGGGTGGTGTTCTAGGACAATGTTTCCCAAAAGCACAGGAAGAACAGACTTCTTTGAAAAGCTTTGTTTTTCACATTAGAATACGGCCATTTTCTGGGAATCTGTTGGTTGGGCATGCATTGTGGGGAAGTTATTGGAATCTTTAATTAGCTGTAGAGTGGCTAGGCACTTGAGCATGAATTTTTAGAGTCACTTATTCATTCAGGGTGTGTCATGGAATTGATTGGTGGGGAAGGTTAAAGAAAATGGGAGCATTGCTTTATAGACAATGATGAAACAAATATTTCCTAAGAATAGTAAGTTAGTCATGGACTGTTCAGAAATCTGATGGCAGAGGAGAAGAAGCAGTTACTAAAGTTTAGGCAGTGACAGATGATGCAGTATGTCATAAACAGGCGATGTACTCCTTTACTAAATACAAAACAATGGTTCTGTGTTTGGAAAACGGTACTTTAAAGTTAAGCATTTATTATATTCCAGATGTATTTTAAATGGGGGTGCATGGGTCAGTGTCATGCAAGTGTTGAATTAGAAACAAGGCCATTCAGATTCTGCATGTGCCTTTTCCATAGTGGCTGTGACACTCATTTACTTTCAAAGTACAGTGTTAGTCAAGTGTTTGACGTTATTAGAACAGAATATCTCAAAATTATTCTCATAATTTTAATTTTGTAATTAAATGAACTGACTTCAAATTCCAGTTGAGATTATTGTATAATGTTCATGTTTTCACTAAAGTTCTGGGTAAATATTTTTGTAGAACAGGACTGGAATAAGCCCATCTGCCACCTTTACCATCCTATCTACTTGTGTTGTCAATTTTGGGCAGCTATGTGCTTGTGCTGACTGCAATATCCCTTTCTAGATTAATGCCCTTGAGTGTTCTACCATTACTGTATACTTTCCTCTTTCATTTGACCTCCAATGTATTAAGGCTGTTTTATTCTTGAATGTGCTCTATTATGCATTATGTTTGTCAAGTAAAAATAGTCTTTTAAAGCTGGCAGATACACAAACATTGAACTTTCAGTCCTGAACTAATTTCATTGAGTGGTTAATTATGGACTAATCTCTACATAATTAACCAGTTTCATTTCGCTCAAAACCTTTTGGGGGTTGAAAATCTTAGTTAACTCAGCATCTACGGCTTGTCTGAGGAAAGTATGATGGATTGTAAAGTTTATGGATAATGCCCTTCCACTGCTTTTATCTGTTTCACTCCTGAAAGGCCCCTCTCTAATTTTGAATTAGTGCCACTTTGTTCAGTCTCCTACCACTGTAAACAAAATTTTAATTGCTCTCTAAAGAATCCTTTTGATAGTTTTAAAGAAATTATCTTTGTCATCAACTCCATAGAATTTAGTCTTAACAAACTTCGTAATTTAACTTTTTAAACCCTGGTATATATCTAGTAAAACATCAAACTATTAGTAAATCATTGTGTATTTGGGAAGGAATAAAATAGTACCTATTGCTGCAGAGGTTAAGAGAAACTGGCTGGGGGGTAGGAGGGAGCAGAAAATGTCATTTTGAATGGAGCTGATTTATTAGGCAATATTCTAACAGTAGTTTGGTTACTTGAACCTGTGCACCAGATCTACTAGGTTGCCCTAAATAATCAAATTCATTTTTACTCCATAAATGTTCAGCTTTGTCATTTGTAACTTTGTGTGCAAGATAAATGGGGGGCGGGGGAGGCTTCTATTAGTATAGTGAAGCTATCAGACTGTATATTTAAAAAAAAAAAGGAAGACATAGTGTTTTGCTCATTTTTGTTCATCTCTTCCTTTCTTTTAGGTTGAGAAACATTTTAGAGATTTGGAAAATCAGAAGTTAATGCAACAACGTTCACAAGCACAGCAAACACAGAAGGAAACTGCTTTGTCGTCCTGAGTGGCTTGGATAGTCCTTTGCAGAGCCTGATCAGGGAGGGATGGGGAATTTTTTTTTTTCCTGTGATGGGGAGGGAGTAGTCCACATGTTCTCCAGGGAGAATCTACAGTGAGCTGACATTTCCACTTTGAGAAGAGAATAGACTTTACAAAAAAGCAGACAAGACAACACTTATTGTAACTTGACTAACTATAAATTACCTTTTTTCTTTGTTAGCTTTTTAAAAAAAAAAGTCATTTTGTTTTATTTTTTACATGTTCATTTACTTTTCCTATTGTCATTACACTCATTTTAGGTAGATCCTAAATTGTTGTTTGTGACTTACACAACTTTACAAATATATTTGTTAAAGTAACAAACCAGCTCATTATAGTAATGGTGTTCTAACGAGGAAACCAAAGCAAGAAGGTAATTTAACTTGTTAAGTGGTTGTCCCATGTAGGAGAGATTTCATTTTAAGTCCTTTTATTTTTCCAGAAGCTTATTCTCAGAAGGAATAAGTCCAGTTGTGTTTTTTTTAAACGTCACTGAAAAGTCTTCCAGTGAAGAATCGTGTATTTGATGATGGAAGATTTGGCTCATAAGCTTATCCTCTGACTGTGTACAGAATCGGTTTGTCTTGCTAAGACAGTGCTTATGGAGAGTGGCCATTTTAAAGGATATAACTGTTCATGCAGTTTTGCATGTATCATGTACTGTACACTTCATTAAATTGGAAGAAAAGGTGTTGCCTGGTCTTTGCATAATAAAATTAGGCAGTAACAGTCATAAAGTCCTTTTTATAGGCTGGTGAAGAATCTATGATAATGTATATTTTTATTCGCAGTCCCTGTCAGCACAACGCTATAATATAAATTGGAGGAATTTAAAACATTTTAAAGCTGAATCTGTTATTGTCTTATTTTGATTGAAAATATGAAATTAAAGAGTACGAAGAAACGTGTAATCAGTGTTCTTTATACTTTATTTTCCCTGCAGATATTTTGCTAGATTGACTTTTTTTCATCAAAATTTCCATGGCACCTTTCTGGGTAATTTGAAGAAGAGATGCAATTTGTTAATATCTTCTACTTTAAACCATCATTTCTAGTGAATTCAAGTTTTTAGAAATTGTATTGAGAAGTCTAGTACTGCATGGTTGAATGAATTTGTCATATGGAACTGTTGTACACTTGTACTAATTTCAGTTGACCTCACACCGAAGTTAACTGGTTTACCAAAAGGATTAGTATTAACAATGTAAAACTAACAGAGGATTGCAATTCAGTACCTTTTGCTTAAAGTTTACTTAACTATTAGGGATGTTATGAAACAAATTATTACCTTTGTTTCTCTCTTATGGAGAGGTTTTTTTTGCAATAGTTATTTGCCCACTTGGTGAACCTACTGACAAAATTTTTCCCATTGCAGTCTGATATCAAGCTGTTTTCCAGCTATGTTTTCTTTATTGTCAAAATGTTTCTTCAATTAAATATTTGAGCAATGTGATGATAAATGAATACCACTGAGTAAGTATTCATGTTTGGGCACGTGGCCAAGTGGTTAAGGTATTCGGCTAGCAACCTGAAAGTCGTGAGTTCGAGCCCCAGCCGAGGCAGCATGTTGTGTCCTTAAGCAAGGCACTTAACCACACAGTGCCAAGCTATATCGGCCCTTGCCCTTACCATCGGTGTCGTGGAGAGGGGAGAGTTGCAGCATGGGCAACTGCCGGTCTTCCATACAACCTTGCCCAGGCCTGCGCCCTGGAGAGTGAAGACTTTCCAGGCATAGATCCATGGTCTCACAAGACTAATGGATGCCTTCAAGTATTCATCAAGGGAATCATTTTATTCATTTGAATTTCATATTTTATAAAGCTTGGTTCAAATATTTTGTACCAATTTCATAAACAGTGCAGTTATATTTAATATGGTAAGTACGTACATGCTTGAACTTGTTTCCTATTTGAATTAGCAATTGATAGAATCCTATTGGAAATGGGGAAAGTTCTGCTTAGAAGGCAAATGACAAGCAGGTTTTGTAAGCAGGAATAGCAATTCTTTATTGACAGTTTCTGCTTTTGTGGTTCATTGTTCATCTAGTATAATATCAGTGATTGAAGTGCTTTAAAAATCCTGTACCAATATTCATTAATGTACGTATAAGCCCTTAAGGCAAAATAAGTAATTGGGTCAATACCATTCTAGCCTCGTGCTCATGATAAGGTGCTATCTAAATTTTTTGCATTCATGGGTAGGTACTAAGCAAATGAGTTGCATTTCCACTGATCTTGTGAATTTTTTTCTGGATATTGTAATTGGTGAAAGAGATTGTGTCCATTGTCACCTGTTTCATAGTTGGGTTAGATGCCAGGGATAAATCCCCTTTGCAGAGAATCATTAAGCTTAAATTATTAATGAAGAAAGTATAGAAGTATTACAGACCTTTTAAAACAATTGGATAAATGAAGTTTGCGTAAGCAAGTGGTTACCATTGATATCGATCTGGTTTCTAGGAGTTTTAGTTTGAGCAGCTTTTGCAGAAATCTGCAAATTTGTCCTTCAAAAATTGACCTGTATTTCTTCTTGGATGTCTGGGATCAGAGGGTAGTGAATCTGTAGAATTCATTGCCACAGGAGGCTGTGAAGGCTAAGTCATTAAGTATATTTAAAGCAGTGGTTGAGAAGTTCTTGATTAGTAAATGTGACAGAGGTTATGTGCATGGAGTAAAGCCAGATCTAACATATAGAGAGGCTTTGAGGAAAGAGAAGCAGAATAAACGGTGTAAAGACAGTAAGGTAGAAGGGCTGAAGTGTGTGTACGTCAATGCAAGAAGCATCAGGAACAAAGGTGATGAACTGAGAGTTTGGATTATGTAGTGGGCATTACAGAGACTTGGCTGGCACCAGAGCAGGAATGGATTCTCAATATTCCTGGATTTCAGTGCTTTAAAAGGGATAGAGAGGGCAGAAAAAGGGGAGGAGGGGTGGCATTACTGGTCAGGGATACTATTACAGCTACAGAAAGGGTGGGGTAATGTAGCAGGATCCTCTTTTGAGTCAGTATGGGTGGAAGTCAGGAACAGGAAGGGAGCAGTTATTGGGGGTATTCTATAGCCCCCCCCCCCCCCCCCCGGTAGCAGCAGAGATACAGAGGAGCAGATTGGGAGGCAGATCTTGGAAAGGTACAAAAATAACAGGGTTGTTATCATGGGTGACTTTAACTTCCCTAATATTGATTGGCACCTGATTAGTTCCAAGGGTTTAGATGGGGCAGAGTTTGTTAAGTGTGTCCAGGACTGATTCCTGTCACGGTATGTGGACAGGCCGACTAGGGGGAATGCCATACTAGGTCTAGTACTAGGTAATGAACCGGGTCAGGTCACAGATCTCTCAGTGGGTGAGCATCTGGGGGACAGTGACCTCTGCTCCCTGGCCTTTAGCATTATCATGGAAAAGGATAGAATCAGAGAGGACAGGAAAATTTTTAATTGGGGAAGGGCAAATTATGAGGCTATAAGGCTAGAAATTGCAGGTGTGAATTGGGAGGATGTTTTTGCAGGGAAATGTGCTATGGACATGTGGTCGATGTTTAGAGATCTCTTGCAGGAGGTTAGGGATAAATTTGTCCTGGTGAGGAAGATAAAGAATGGTAGGGTGAAGGAACCATGGGTGACAAATAAGGTATAAAATCTAGTCAGGTAGAAGAAGGCAGCATACATGAGGTTTAGGAAGCAAAGATCAGATGGGTCTATTGAAGATTATTGGGAAGCAAGAAAGGAGCTTAAGAAGGGGCTGAGAAGAGCAAGAAGGGGGGCATGAGAAGGCCTTGGTGAATAGGGTAAAGGAAAACCCCCAAGGCATTCTTCAATTATGTGAAGAACAAAAGGATGACAGGAGTGAGGGTAGGACTGATTAGAGATAAAGGTGGGAAGATGTGCTTGGAGGCTGTGGAAGTGAGCGAGGTTCTCAATGAATACTTCTCTTCAGTATTCACCAATGAGAGGGAACTTGATGGTGAGGACAGTATGAGTGAGGTTGATGTTCTGGAGCATGTTGATATTAAGGGAGAGGAGGTGTTGGAGTTGTTAAAACACGTTAGGGCGGATAAATCCCCAGGGCCTGACTGAATATTCCCCAGGCTGCTCCATGAGGTGAGGGAAGAAATTGCTGAGTTTCTGGCCAGGATCTTTATGTCCTCATCCACGGGAATAGAATTGGAGGGAGGGGAATGTTGTCCCCTTTTTCAAAAAAGGTAGTAGGGATAGTCCAGGTAATTATAGACCAGTGAGCCTTACGTTTGTGGTGGGAAAGCTGTTGGAAAAGATTCTTAGATATAAGATCTATGGGCATTTAGTGAATCATGGTCTCATCAGGGACAGTCAGCATGGCTTTGTGAAGGGCAGATTGTGTCTTTCTTTCTTTTTAAATCTTTTTATTGAATTAGTACACAAAAGGTAAAACAAACTAATACACTGTTGTGATATAAATTTACAAGAGATGTTAATACATAAAAAAACAGTACAAACAGTGCAGTTTAGTTATAAAATAACGAGGTAATATACTAATTTTCCATATATATCAATAAGGAGAAGAAAAAACTCAAAAAAAGACTCCCCCAAAAAAAACCCACCGTGCAACTAAGCTAAAAAGCAAAGCAATGGGCTAACTAGGTATCAAGTAGACTTAAACAATCACGTCCTCAAACCCGACCTCCATTAATAACAGTTAAAAACCAAGAAGGGAATGTAAATATGGTCAAAGAGGAAAAAAAGTTACATTAAATGAAAATATTGAATAAAAGATCACCAGGTCTGTTCAAATTTAACTGAAGTATCATAAAGATTACTTCTGATTTTTTCCAAATTTAAACATAGTATCGTTTGAGAAAACCAAAAAAAATGTAGTTGGGGCATTAATCTCCTTCCAATGTTGTAAAATAAATCTTTTCACCATTATAGTAAGAAATGCAATCATTCTATGGGCTGAAGGGGAAAGATTACTGGAAGTTTTAGGTAATCCAAAGATAGCAGTAATAGGATGGGGAGAAATATCTGTATTCAATACCTTTGAGATAATATTAAAAATGTCTTTCCAAAAAGTTTCCAAAGTAGGACAGGACCAAAACATATGAGTTAAGGAAGCTATCTCCCCATGACATCTATCACAAAGAGGGTTAATATGAGAATAAAAACGAGCTAATTTATCTTTAGACATATGTGCTCTATGAACAACTTTAAATTGAATTAGGAAATGTTTGGAACAGATAGAGGAAGTATTGACTAGTTGTAAAATATGTGCCCAGTCATCCGCCAAAAGCCCAATTCCTTTTCCCAACTGGACCTAATCTTATCGAATGGAGCTATCCTAAGTTTCATGATAGTATTATAAATAATAGCCGTTACACCTTTCTGACATGGGTTAAGGATAATTATAGTATCTAAAATATATGTAGGGGGTAATGCCGGAAAGGAAGAAAGTATGATGCTTAGGAAATTTCTAACTTGGAGATACCTTAAAAAAAAAAGGTATTCTTGGTAAGTTATATTTGTTAGATAATTGTTCAAAAGACATAAGGGAGCCATCTAAAAATAAATCCAAAAACTGAGATATATCGTTGGTCTTCCAAATTTGAAAGGCAGGGTCCGTAGAAGAGGGGGGAAAGAATATGTTGCGTAAAATAGGAATCGCTAGCCCAAATTGATCAAGATTGAAAAATTTTTGGAGTTGAAACCAAATGCGTAAGGTATGTTTATTGGGTTACAAACCTGTTTATGGTGTTTCAAATCGAAAGGAAGAGAAGAACCTAAAATGGAGCCAAGTGCATAACCGTGAGCAGATTGTAATTCCAATACTATCCATTTAGGAATGGATAGTATATCTTGGTCAAGTAACCAAAATTTCATGTATGGAATATTAATTGCCCAATAATAGAATCTAAAATTAGGTAATGCCAAACCTCCATCTCTCTTAGCTTTCTGTAGATGTATTCTACCCAGTCTCTGGTTTTTATTTTGCCAAATAAATAAAATTTTACAGTCAACTTTGTCAAAAAAGGATTTTGGAACAAAAATGGGTAATGCCTGAAATATGTATAAAAATTTTGGGAGAATAAACATTTTAACAGCATTAATACGATCAATCAAAGTTAGATAAAGTGGAGACCATTTAAATGAAAGTTGTGTAATGTGGTCAACTAAGGGTAGGAAATTAGTCTTAAATCCTTATGTTTACAGGTAATTTTAATTCCAAGATGTGAAAAATGATTATTAACCAATTTAAGCGCAGGTTCTGATATAAGGGAACTTGCTTATTAATCGGGAAAAGTTCACTCTTATTGAGATTTAACTTGTAACCTGAAAAAAGACTAAATTGTACTACTAAATCTAAAGCTGCAGGAATAGATTTTTGAGGATTAGAAATATATAAAACTAAGTCATCAGCATAAAGTGATACTTTGAGACATTAAACCACGAGTTATACCAATAATGTTAGGAGATTCTCGAATAGCAATTGCAAGAGGTTCTAATGCAATATCAAATAATAAAGGACTAAGAGGACAACCTTGTCTGGTACCTCAAAAAAGAGGGGGGGAAAAAGGGTGAATTTGAAGAGTTAGTACGAACTGAGGCCATAGGAGAAATGATACAATAATTTGATCCAGGATATAAATTTCGGGCTGAAGTTAAACATTTCAAGCACCTTAAATAAGTAAGGCCATTCGACCCTGTCAAAGGCTTTTTCAGCGTCTAGGGAAATGAAGCATTCAGGATCGTTTTGTGACGGGGTATAGACAATGTTTAAAAGTGTACGAATATTATAAAAAGAATAACAATTTTTAATAAAACCAGTTTGGTCTTGCGAGATAATATAAGGAAGTGCTTTTTCTAGTCTGTTTGCTAATAATTTAGAAAAAAATTTAGAGTCAACATTTAACAAGGATATTGGTCTATAAGATGCACATTGAGCAGAGTCTTTATCCTTTAATATTAAAGAGATCGATACTCTATAAAAGGACTCGGGTAGTTTACCAAGTTTTAATGAGGCCTCCAGAACCCTGAATAGCCAAGGGATTAATGAGGATGCAAAAAAATTTTTAAATTCCACGGTAAACCGATCAGGACCAGGAGCTTTCCCCAGGTTCATAGAAAAAATAACATTCTTAATCTCATCAGTGGTAAAGGAAGTGTCTAACATAGAACATGTATCGTGTGAAATCTTAGGGAAATCTAGGTTATCTTAAAAAGTCACACATATGTTTAGAATCTCGTGGAGACTCTGATTGATATAAGGAGGAATTAAAGTCAAAAAAGGATTGATTAATCTCAGCTTGATCAAATGTCAGTTGATCTTTTTGATTATAAATCTGATTAATTTGAAATTTAGTAGAATTAGTCTTCAACTGATTAGCCAACAGTTTACCAACTTTGTCACTATGTATATAAAATTCACTTCTTGCTTTCATAGATAGTGTCTAACAAGCCTGATAGAATTCTTTGAGGAGCTGACCAGGCATATAGACGAGGGTAGTGCAGTGGATGTGATCTATATGGATTTTAGTAAGGCATTTGACAAAGTTTCACACAGTAGGCTTATTCAGAAAGTCAGAAGGCATGGGATCCAAGGAAGTTTGGCCAGGTGGATTCAGAATTGGCTTGCCCGCAGAAGGCAGAGGGTCGTGGTGGAGGGAGTACATTCAGATTGGAGGATTGTGACTAGTGGTGTCCCACAAGGATCTGTTCTGGGGCCTCTACTTTTCATGATTTTTATTAATGATCTGGATGTGGGGGTAGAAGGATGGGTTGGCAAGTTTGCAGATGACACAAAGGTTGGTGGTGTAGATAGTGTAGAGGATTGTTGAAGATTGCAGAGGGATATTGATAGGATGCAGAAGTGTGCTGAGAAGTGGCAGATGGAGTTCAACCCGGAGAAATGTGAGGTGGTACACTTTGGAAAGACAAACTCCAAGGCAGAGTACAAAGTAAATGGCAGGATACTTGGTAGTGTGGAGGAGCAGAGGGATCTGGGGGTACATGTCCACAGATCCCTGAAAGTTACCTCACAGGTAGATAGGGTAGTTAAGAAAGCTTATGGAATGTTAGCTTTCATAAGTCGAGGGATGGAGTTTAAGAGTCGCGATGTAATGATGCAGCTCTATAAAACTGGCAACACACAAAAGTTGCTGGTGAACGCAGCAGGCCAGGCAGCATTTCTAGGAAGAGGTACAGTCAACGTTTCAGGCCGAGACCCTTCGTCAGGACTAACTGAAGGAAGAGCTAGTAAGAGATGTGAGGGGAAGATCCGAGAAGATAGGAGGGGGAGGGATGGAGCCAAGAGCTGGACACGTGATTGGCAAAAGGGATATGAGAGGACCACGGGACAGGAGGCCCAGGGAGAGGGGTAAGCGGGGGGGGAACCCAGAGGATGGGCAAGGGCTATGGTCAGAAGGAGGAAAAGGAGAGTGAGAGAAAGAATGTGTACATATAAATAACGGATGTGGTACGAGGGGGAGGTGCGGCATTAGCAGAAGTTAGAGAAGGCGATGTTCATGCCATCAGGTTGGAGGCTACCCAGACGGAATATAAGGTGTTGTTCCTCCAACCTGAGTGTGGCTTCATCTTTACAGTAGAGGAGGCCGTGGATAGACATGTCAGAATGGGAATGGGATGTGGAATTAAAATGTGTGGCCACTGGGAGATCCTGCTTTCTCTGGCGGACAGAGCGCAGATGTTCAGCAAAACGATCTCCCGGTCTGCGTCGGGTCTCGCCAATATATAAAAGGCCACATCGGGAGCACCGGACGCAGTATATCACCCCAGTCGACTCACAGGTGAAGTGTTGCCTCACCTGGAAGGACTGTTTGGGGCCCTGAATGGTGGTAAGGGAGGAAGTGTAAGGGCATATGTAGCACTTGTTCCGTTTACAAGGATAAGTGCCAGGAGGGAGATCAGTGGGGAGGGATGGGGGGGGGGGACGAATGGACAAGGGAGTCGCGTAGGGAGCGATCCCTGCGGAAAGCAGGGAGCGGGGGGAGGGAAAGATGTGCTTAGTGGTGGGATCCCGTTGGAGGTGGCGGAAGTTACGGAGAATAATATGTTGGACCCGGAGGCTGGTGGGGTGGTAGGTGAGGACCAGGGGAACCCTATTCCTAGTGGAGTGGCGGAAGGATGGAGTGAGAGCAGATGTGCGTGAAATGGGGGAGATGTGCTTGACAGCAGAGTTGATGGTGGGGTAAGGGAAGCCCCTTTCTTTAAAAAAGGAGGACATCTCCCTCGTCCTAGAATGAAAAGCCTCATCCTGAGAGCAGATGCGGCAGAGACGGAGGAATTGCGAGAAGGGGATGGCATTTTTGCAAGAGACAGGGTGCGAAGAGGAATAGTCCAGATAGCTGTGAGAGTCAGTAGGCTTATAGTAGACATCAGTAGATAAGCTGTCTGCAGAGATAGAGACAGAAAGATCTAGAAAGGGGAGGGAGGTGTCGGAAATGGACCAGGTAAACTTGAGGGCAGGGTGAAAGTTGGAGGCAAAGTTAATAAAGTCAACGAGCTCAGCATGCGTGCAGGAAGCAGCGCCAATGCAGTCGTCGATGTAGCGAAGGAAAAGTGTGGGGGGGGGGAATTATAACCTCCTCCTCAATCAGGAACCTATCAATGTCTGCCTTAAATGCGTCCAATGATGACCCCCCACAGCCCTCTGTGGCAATGAATTCCACAAATTCACCACCCTCTGGCTGAAGAAATTCCTCATCTGAGTTTTAAATGGATGCCCCTTTATTCTGAAACTGCACCCTCGGGTCATGGATTTTTTTCTCGGTAATGTAAATTGTTTCAAAGTTTATGCTTGTAAAATTTACAAATAACCAGAGATCCAAATTCCTTTTATCTTGTATCCTCATAATATCCGGGGGGGGGGGGGGAACTTCTGTTTTTTAAGTCCATTTGTCAATGTGGTTCAATGCACTTGTAGCTTCAACCAGTCAAAATTTTTTGTTACTCATGCATAATCCCAAATGAGTGCTGACCACTGTTCAGATGAGGTCATATTTCCAAGAGTAGTATTTGCTCATTTTATTATTCAGAACCTTTTCATTTGAATGCCTAAATGAATGTGGTGCTGCAGATTGCCACAGGCTGAAATTAATTAACTGTATAGTGTGGAATTGAAACTGGGATTTTTTTGGTTCAGTAACGAAATGGACACTATCTTTACCTGTAAATCAATGAAGAGTGGACTGTGCTACATTCCTCCTAAGTTCTCCTTGCCCTTAGTGCCCAGAAATTCTGTTCATAATGGGATTTTTTCCCCCAATTTTGGGCAAGCAACTGCTCGCTTTGGGTATTCAGAATACTGTATTGAACAACTGACTGGATGACATGGAGCACGTGCTCAAAGAAAATATCTTCCTCATAATAAACTAGATAAAAATGAGCTCAAGTACTTCAGCTAGTTCAACTCTTAAAGCATTTCATCAGGTTTGCAATAACACCTCATTTAACATGTTAAATGAGGATTTTTGTTTTGTAGGGTCAAAGCTAAGGCAACTAATAGTGCTAAGTAAGAAAGTGGACTTGGGCAGAGGATCATTTGTGATCTTAGGTAATGGAGCAGAACCCAGCCTCTTCCTGTTGTCTCTTAATTGAAACAGATGACAAAATGAGAGATGTTACAGTAATGAGTCAGCTTGGAGATGTTAAAGTAAGTTTAATCCATTATGGTATTGTTACAGTTGATTCTGTACATGTAGTTTCAGTAAGACAAACAATTTTAATTGAGGCTTGGTTTTATGGAAGTTAAAATTTAATAGTTTGGGTTGCAGATATTATTTGAATATTGTATCAAAAATGTAAGCTAAATCTAAGCATTTTTGAGCAATTTTCAATTGTTTTGTTTCCTCTTTTGTGTCCCTTGATGTACAAAAGTCATGTTTTCAAAAATGACCAAGAAGTTTCATTCCCTTCAACAAGATTCAGCTGCCAATCTTAAGTATTGCACACATGTGAGATATGGCAGGAACTTACTGGTGAAGATCATTTAACTGAGTTTGTTTTGCCTTAATAGACCTTTATTAATGCTAATAACATTAATTTCAATAGTAACAGTCTTATTTAAGTTGGAGGATCTAAGACTTGATCTTCCTTTCTTTACTACAGTTCAGGATAAGATTTCAATGCAATGATGAACAATTGCCACAGTGTCAGAGATGAAACCTTTTGGTTCAAGGATAATACATCCTTGTAAGAGTAAGACTTGGGTTTGATGCTATTAATTCTGTGAAAAGAGCATAGCCAAATGAGAACATTTGTAGATTGCAAAATTAAATGCTATTTTGGGGTGGTGTTGATTAGAAATTTAATGCAAATGAATTGATCTTAAAATCTTGAAGCATGGGTTTCAGAATTTTCAAAGATGTGTATAGTTATTGTTGGGAAAATAATTGTCAGAATAAATCAAAAATACTAGTAAATTCCTGATTTATTTATTTTTAGTATGGAAGATATGAATTAGTACTATTCACATATTCCTGAGAATAGATGAACTAACTAATGTTTTGGTCACAGGACCTGCTGAGAGACTGAAATTAAATTATCCCAATCTAGACTGAACTGAACATATTAATGTGATGTTTCCAAAGGCTTAAAGTTCCAGCAGTTCAAACAGCCATCTGATAAAGCTGATGACAACTGCATTTTAGAATGCATATGATTTTATATCTTGGTTCAGTGTGCAGCTTCCGGTACCCCACCAATGTGATTCACTTGCATGTCCTTTTCAATGGCCAGATATCACCGTATTTAGTGGTAGGAAGCAAATGTCAGTGTTGCCAATAATGCAACATTGAGAGCGCATCTTTTTTTAAAAAAAACCATCAAATATGCCTTTGGCACCTATGCAAAAGAGACAACAATTAACAATTAGTATCCATGAATGGTTTAAGTGTGGCATTGTAGTAACTTGACTATAGAAAGGGTTTCTCAATATAAGGTGTAGTAACACTGGTTATTGATTATGTCAGTGTGAATTCTCCACTTGTCTTGCTCATCATACTTTTCTATTGTTTAGTACCAATTAATGGGTCTGAGAAGTTCAGCTTCAGTTATGGAGGAATGAGCCTTTTTCACTGTGTTCTTGCAGCCGGAAGTTCAACTTTGTAAATAGTTTTCAACAATGAATCACAAATTAACTATGCCACATGCACTACAATGTGCCCTTGTAATCTTTGTTTCATGTATTTCATCATGAATATCCATTATTTTTGACTCTGTACTGAACATCTGCTCAGTCACTAATGCTTTACATACAGTATAATCTCATGAATTTTGTTCATTGAATATCCTGCTATTTCATTTAGCTTGACATCGGCTTCTATTTTTGACATGCCACTACTTATTACTCCAAGATTGCGTATAGATGTAACAAATTCCATCATCTATTCATGTGCCTCATTCTTCACAGCCTAATTTAATCCTTTTGTCACGTACCCCGTGATGGGAATAAAGAACCAGAGATGGAAAACACTTTGGAGTCCAGTATTACTATAAACTAATAACATTTATTAGTAACTATGCAATACAGTAATATAAATGTAGATAAACAGGTTAGCAATGATTTATATATATATGTGTGTGTATATATATGTGTGTGTGTGTGTGTGTGTGTATATATATATGAAAAGCCAAGCTTCTTTAAGTCTAGGGGTAAAAAGATAGTCTTACGATGATGAGTAAAGCTCAGATCAGTTCGTGGTATTGAGTTGAAAAGTGAGTCTTTGAGTCTGGAGGTGAGCTGACGCTGTCGAGTCTCCTCGTTGTCTTCTAAACTCCTTTAAAAGTCACCGACTGTGACCACAAACAAGGGGACTGGTTTTCTGTGGTGGAGCTATCACCCAGGCAAGGGTGAACACACGGACAACTCCCCACCAGTCAACCCCTTTCCTTTTCACTGCAAGAGTGACTGAGCGATCTGCCTGATTGATCCTCCAAAACCCCACTTTTCCTGCGGGCACAACAAAGCTCATTCAGTGTCCAAAACATGTGTCTGAGGTCTACCATCTGACCTCCTATTTTATCTTCTGACACTCAAATAACTCCTACTTCCTTTGTCTGTGTAAGAAATGTACAAGCATGCCACGTCCTTGGGAAGTATCAACACGCTGCCGAAAATCATAACATCGAGTGTCCATCAAATAACACCGCCTTCGGTCACCACAGCAACTTACAGGCTGCTCGGTGCCATCTCTCTCTCCAACTCAGCAGAAATCCAAAAGTTACTTCCAGTGCCTTAAAGTGACGGTCCAACAGTTAGTCTTCGTCTCTCTCTCTTCAAAACAAGATATCGATGTTAAATAACTCTCTCTCTCTTTTCAAAAACACAGTTAATAGGGGTAAACGAGCACAGTTCATAAGGGTAATTCAGGATCCCGTCACACTTTATTTATGCTTTTTAGGTTACTACTTATTGGTTTGGTTTACATTTTCTCTCAGTATAGTCCATTCTGCAACATACACAGAACCACTGAAACTGCTATATAAATGCAAGGTTTGCCTTTTTTTTGGGCCTGGATTAGATGTGGTATTGATGTAAGAAATTCAGCAATATCAATGATATGTTAGGGTAGGTATACTAATCTATTTTTCACAGTAAGGAATATTGTGATGCCCTGAGGGATGCAATATGAATTTGTGACACACTGAGGTATGCAGTATGCTAACATGTCTATATTGTTCAGACTTTGCAATTTGAGATTTAGTTCAATGACACATTGAATTTCCAAATCTTGCTTCCCTAGCTACCTTAGATACACGGTGCAGCCTTTTAGTTAATGAGTAGGGTGTTCAAAGAAAATCTCATGAACTTTTGTTCTCTACCCCCTATATCCATACATGATTTGGATTACGTACAGCAGGCACCTCAAGGCAATGAAATGTAACATCAATGTCGTCCTTGCAAACTCATCCAACTTCCCCAAAAGGATAAGTGAAATAATGTACACTCACAAGCTAACTGCCTTAGAATTGATCCCTAGGTATTCATGGTCCACTACAGTACGTTAGTTACCCCATATCCCTCATGCGTCAGATGCCAGATTCCTAAAATTGACGAGCTCTGTTCTGGGATGAGATTACCAAGAGAGCAAGAAAAATAGATTTGAGGATGTGCTCACTTCCACTTGAAGTGCAATATTCCCGCTCTTCCTTGGCAACTTCTAGTTTGGAACTAACCTAAGTGGTTAAGGAGCATTCTGGATTATGCTGTGAATCTCAAACTATGGACAAGCAGCCCATAGGAACATGGAGTAAATGGTGGATTGTGTGAACCACCTAAAAAGCTAATTATCTACCAGCTGCTGCCGCTGCCTCATCTGTGGAATAATATTCATTTCTGACATCAAACTCATAGCCACCACTGAGCCTGTCAAACCAGAGTGGAACAAATTATCATCGATCAGAGAACTGCTCAGGACAGCTTTCATCTACCCATAACAGTCCCAATGCTGGAGGAGATTAACCACAATGTAATACATGTATGCCCATTTCTAACAGGAACCTAGGAATTTATAAGAGGAAAATAAATGTGAAATATTTAAATAATAAATTCTTCCTGAATAATGTGGAAGCTTCAGATTAATTGACAGACTGTGGAATTAAAACTAGGGATAAGGCTGTCCCAAAATAAGAATGGGCAGACAATTTAGGTCTGAAATTGAGACATTTCTTCACTCAGAAGATGGTGACATTTTGCAATATTTTACCCAGGAGCATTGTGAAGGTTCCGTCCTTTATTGTATTCAAAATACAGCAATAGATGCTAAATATTAAAGGAAACAAGGGATATGGCGATAGAATAAAAGAAAAGTAATAGGTAAATCAGCTATGAATTTAAATAGAACACACTTGAGATGCCAATTGGATGACCTGCTCCTTTTTTTATATATATATATGTTCAATCAAACTTGACATTAAATATCATGAAATTAAATTCTACCTTGTATTTACTTAATATAGTTCTGACTTGTACAATATTGATTTTATTGGTTATTATCAAACCAATGTGTTCTTGGGTGCAGTAAACAATCAATAAATCATCACACATAAGAGAACATTTCTGTGAAGGGATGGGGAGTTTCTTCTTTCATGTAGCTTCATTCTGCTGCTTTCCAGCTTCTCGGCTTAGCTTCCTCAGTGTCATATGGCCCCTTTACCATGTTTTGCCTTGAATGAATCAATGAGGGTCTCTACAAGCCTAAAGAAGTTCTGTGACATTTTTTTTGTCTATTTGAAAATATCTGTTCATTTATTCCCCCATAATGTGCATGCTGTTTGAGAATGTTTTTATTAAGAAATTAATAACAATTATATTTTAAAAATAACATTAAAGCTTTAATCTGAATGTTCTAAGATTTTTATGGAAAATATAAGTTACCGGAAAAGGAAGTGACTGAGCTAATAAAGCAACTTTAAAATGATTTATAGTAATCTAATTGTGAAAATTGTGCCTTTCTAAATCTGTTCATTCTTTTTAGATCCTTCATTAATTTCTTGCTTCGAGCTACAGCATGGAACAGGCCTTTCCAGCCTAACGAGCTGCACCACCCAGCAACCTACCTATTTAACACTAGCTTAATCACACAACAATTTACAATGACCAACTAATCTACTAACTGGTAAGTCTTTAGACTGTGTGAAGAAACTGGTGCACCTGGAGGAAACCTGCATGCTCACAGGGAGAATGTACAAACTCCTTACAGAGGCACGGAATTGAACTCTGAAACATCTTGAGGTATAAGAGTGTTGTGCTAACCACTATGCTACCGTGGCTCACTTTACTACTGGATAAGCTCTATTTCTATACTGGTGACTGGTTTAAGTGTCACCTCCCTTAATCTAAGGGGATTTGTATAATTACATGATACACCACTGACAAAGATTATAGAAAGCACTGAAATCATTAAGCATTTTCAGTATTGCAAATATTCTGTGACCTTTTTTGGAAATGCATTTTGTGATCTTATAGAGATCCTAATATTGCTGATCATACCTCTTGCTCACTCTGTTAAATAGCTTTACCACTTTATATAATTTGAAAGACCTGTGCTAAATTCAAAACTGAAGAATGTGAGATCAAAAATACCATTTTATAGATCTTTAATTTCCAAAGAAACCTCAGGTTATTTGATGGATCTAAATGACATGTAATTCCACCTCCTGGACAAAGTCAAATATTTATTACTCGAGTTCAACAGGCCTGTAGTAAAAAAGGGATTCTACACTGGATAAGGAAGAATGTCCAGAATCCAATCCAAGTCCAAATGAAGGCTTTCAGCCTGAAGTGTCAACTGTCTATCTTTTTCTCCCATGTCTGCTGTCTATTTCCCTTGTAGGTGCTGTCTGGCCTGCTGAGTTCCTTCAGCGTTTTGTTTTATGCATGTATAAGTCATAATTAGCCACATACTCTGGTTGTTAGGTCATCACAGATAGGTCTGCCTTTTCCATGTAACCCAATGCAAATTGTCCTTTGAATATAATCATGGACTAAAAGCTTCCTTAAATTAGGTCTGAAAGTATGATTCATTATCAGAAATAATGTTGGGAAAGGAAAAGGGTTGATACCAAATTGACTATATTTATATGCAAATTATTCTGCAAGGACCATCAGTATATTTCACCATAGCGCCTATTTTTACCAGGACTGGAAAGGAAGGGGGAAGAAGCCAAAATAACGTGGTGGGGGGAGGGGAAGGAGTACAGGCTAGAAGGTGATGGGTTAAGCCTGGTGGGTGGGGGAAGGGGATAAAATATGAAGCTGGGAGATAAACTTAAAGGGCTGGAGAAGAAGGAATCTAATAAGCGAGGAGAGTGGACCATGGGAGAAAGGGAAGAGGGGGCACTGGGGAAGGTGATGGGCAGTTGAGGTCATTTTCCATCCCCCCCCCCACCACCACCACTCTGGCTCCCCTCTTACCTCCTCTTCTCCTCACCTGCCTATCACTTCCTGGTGCACCCCACCTCTTTCCCTTTCTCCCATGGTTCACTCTTCTCTCCTATCAGATTCCTCCTTCTTCAGCCCTTTACCTTTTCCGTCTATCACCTCCCAGCTTACTTCATTCCCACCCCACCCCCATCTAACTGGCTTCACCTATCGCCTTCTAACTTGTACTCCTTGCCCTCCCCCATCTCCTTACTCTGGCTGCTTCCCCTTCCCTTCCAGTCCTGACAAAGGGCCTTGGCTCCAAATGTCAATTGTATATTCCTTATCATAAATGCTGCCTGACCTGCTGAGTTCCTCCAGCATTTTACATAGTTCTTGATTCTGCCACTCTGGAGGTGGGGGAGGGAAGACACCTGGTCTTGGCCTGAAACGTTGACTGTTTATTCATTTCCATAGATGCTGCCTGACCTGAGTTCCTCCAGCATTTTGTGTGTGTCACCCTATCCATGCCCCTCATGATTTTATACACCGCTAAGATTGCCTCTCAGTTTCTCACACCCCAGTTTGTCAAAACTCACCCTACAATTCAGTCCCTCAATCCCTGGCAATACCCTTGCCAATCTTTTCTGCACCTTTTCCAGTTTAATAACGTCTTTCCTATAGGAGGGTGACCAAAACTGAATGCAGTACACCAAGTGCTGACTCACCAAAGTCTTGTGGAACTGTGCTATAATCTCCCAACTTCTATAGTTAGCTCCCTAACTGATGGCCAGTGTACCAGAGACCTCCATCACCGCTCTGTCCACCCGTTACTACAGTACAGCGTTTGCTTCAATAAAGAATGTTGGCAAGTTTTAATGAGCTACAATAGATTTGTATTCATAATGTAGGAGCCATGTATCTACTTTTTGTCTGTACTGTATTTTGTATTGTGCGTTTATTATGAGCTTCGGTAATTTGTCACGTGGGTTGGGGCGTGGTAGAAGCAAAGAAATATTGTTACGTATTCACTCTTTGTTTTACTTTAGTTGAGAGGGACTGAGCCGGGGGTGCTATTTTTTCTTTGTTGACCGCTTAATTACACTAATTTGAATGCTAATTGCTTATTTTGCTATATTGCTAATTTAGTTTAGTTAATTTCTAATGTCGCTATAAAATCATTCGTCTTTGCTGGTTTCGTAATAAAGGATTGAACGTACTTTTTTTCGACTTGGAACTCAGTTATTTGGAAGTGCCAATTCCAGTACTTAGTCTGTCAGCCTTTTTGGTTACATAATATGCTCTGTATAAAGCACATTAAGACATTGTTACTATCTGAAAATGCCATAATTGTAACTGTTCTATGTATTTTATATAAAATTATTTTAGTGTTGTAAATGTGCCTACAGCATGTAATTCTCAAACATTCTTTTCACGGTTAAAATATAAAACATATAATACTTGTGCTTTGATTTTTTTTCATGAAATTTAAACTGCTCTTCATTTCAAAATCTGACTCTTACAATGCTCTTTGTCTCATTCATTCAACTCATTGCATCATCCAGCTGTAGTGGGGTAGAGGTCAGGTGCAGATTTAAAATCTGCAAACTAGATTTTATTTCTGGTCTCTTGCAATCAGAATCTTGAAGTATACTATTAATTCAGTATTGCAAGACTGTTTGCTAACTTCACAAGCATCTAGGCTAATTTATTCTTATTTATTTTTGACTAATAAGACTATTCTGGAATAAATATTCATCCATGAACCTAATAAACACAGGTGTCATTACTCAGTTTTATCTCTCAGCCATGAATAATCAATTTTTAATTGAATGTTGCACAGGTTTTGATCATGTATGATGGTTGAAAGTAATAGATACTTAAATGACATAAAGTAACATTAATAATAGACAATTCTCATGTTCAAATTTATTCATGATGGAAAGTTCCTCAATTTATTATTAAACTTAAATCTTTTTTCTGGTTTGCAGCAGTATGTGGTCTAGTGTCAGGACTAAGATGACTAGTTTCTGAGAGATTAGAAATATTCTCAAATTCTTAGTTGATCTGAACTGCTCCCTCCTATTAATAATTTACTTGGCAGATGAATTTCGATCTGGAGATTCCCCCATCTCCATGCAAGCACTAATTTAATCCATTTATCTAGAACTTCAGCTATGGCAATGCTGTTGTACAGATTTTTGAAAAATATGTGCTGGGTGCTTGGTAACCTCATCAGACACTCTATAGCTCCCTGAAAGTGGCAACACCAGTATGGGATTGAGTGTTAAGAAGATGTATGGGGCACCAAATATAAAAGTCAGGAAATCATCTTGCATTTGCATAAAAGGAGATTTATAGAATCCTTGAACATTACAGCACAGAAACAGGCCTTTTGGTCCTCCTTGGCTGTGCCAAACCATTTTTCTGCCTAGTCCCACTGATCTGCAAGTATTTGAGGCAAGTATTTTTTTTTACATAGTGGTAGTTGTCTGAAGCACATTGCCAGGGGAAATGCTGGAAACATATGATAGGAATGTTTAAGGTGCTTTTAGGCAGGCAAGTGAATGGAAGGATATTGGCCATGTTGTGGAAGATGAGCAGTTTAAATTGGTATCATGGTCAGCACAAATGTTGTGGGCCAAAGGGCCTGTTCCTGTGCTGTTCTAGTAGGCCCTTTCTTGTTAATATTTATTTAACAAGAAAACAATGCCATGCTAAAATAACTTGCTGAAATTCCTTATTAAGATAAATATTTTGTCAAATTCCTAGTTAAACATTAGAAAGGAAGTATTCCCTGCTGTTCCAGATATCAACAAGAGCTGTTTTAAAAAAAATACTTGTCCATCTCCATTAAATCCCTTTTAAAACTCCTTCCTCTCAGCTGAAATGAATCCTTTTGTTTTTGATACCCCTTAACATTCCCCATCTACCCTATCTATGTTTACCTCTTTCAGCCCTTTCATCTTCAAGTACAGTCTAACCAGTGTTTTGTAAATTTGCAACATAAATATCCCAACTTTCACATTTTATCTCATAACCTATGAAGGCAGGTATGCCATACAGCCCATCTACCTGCATTGCCACTAACTGTAAACCATGGACTTAAACCCTAAGGTTCCTCTTCATCAACATTCCTCAGTATGCTTCCATTTACTGAATATATCCTAACCCTATATGACTTCAAAATGCATTGCCTGGATTGGAGGGTCTGAGTTATGAGTTTGGATTGTTTTCCCTGGAGAAAGAAGGCTGAGTGGTGATTTTATAGATGTCTATAAAATTATGAGTCGTAGTAGTAGGATATATAGTCTTTTTTTTAACCCCCCCCCCACCCAGCATTGGGGAATGTAAAACTCAAGAGCATAAGTTTAAGGTGAGAGGAGCAAGTTTTTCACCCAGATGTGGTGGGTGAATGGAGTGAGCTGCCACATGAAGATGTAGAGGTGGGTGAAATTAAAATACTTAAAAATATGTTTAGACAGTACATGGATAGAAAGCTTCAGAGGAATATGGTCTAAGTGCAGGCAAATTGGACTAGCTTAGATGGGGCATCTTGGTTTGCATGAATGGTTGGGTCAAAGGGATTATTTCTGTGCTGTAATACTCTGACTCTTTTACACTCTATTCCTCAAGAGACTCAGTCCCAGTGACTTATGCCTGCTATATGTTCATTTTTTCTTCCTCATCAGATCTTTAATACCCTTTGTCACCCAAGGTTCCCTAATCTTTCTATTTTTGCCATTCTCACTTATTGGAATATGCTCACCCTGAATTCTTACCAAGTCTCTTTTGATATGTAGAATCCTTGTTAGGAAAGCCTCCACGAGGCTTTAAAAGGCATTGTTCAGACTATATTTGTTGTATTGTGAGCAGTTTTGACTCCATATCTAAGAAAGGGTCCAGAGGAGGTTTATGAGAATGTTCCCAGGACTGAAAGGGTTAACATAGGAGCCTTTGGTAGCTCAGGGCCTGTACTCGCTGACATTTTGAAGAGTGAGGGTAATCTCATTGAAACTTAATATTGAAAGGCTGAGATAGTGGATGTGGAGAGGATGTTTCCTATAGTAGGAGAGTCTAGGCTGTCCCCTTAGAACAGAGATGAGGAAGAATTTCATGAGCGAAAGGCTGGTGAATCTGCGGAGTCCATTGCTACAGATGGCCGTGGAGGCCAAGTCATCGGGTATATCTAAAACAGAGGTTGATAGGTTCTTGATTAGTAAGGGTGTCAAATGCTACGGGGGAAAGTAGGAGAATGGGATTGAGAGGGAAAATAAATCAGCCATGATGGAATAGTGATGCAGACAATGGGCCAAATGACCTAATTCTGCTCCTGTGCCTTATGGTCTTAAAAGACTTCCTCTTGTCATTGGTTGATTTATCCATGAGCATCTGCTCCCAATCTACTTTCACCAGACAACCTCTTACACTATTGGAATCAGACAGTGCCTAATTAAAAACCTTTCCCCTTTCCCTAATGACTTTGAAACTTAAATAATTATGGTTACTGTTTCCAAATTGCTCCCCTGCCTAACACTTTCATTACCTGCCCAGTTTCATTTCCCAAGATGTGGTCGACTACTGCCCTGTCCCTAGTTGGACACTGTGTGTGTGTGTGTGTGTGTGTGTGTGTGTGTGTGTGTGTGTGTGTGTGTGTGTGTGTGTGTGTGTGTGTTAAAACAGAATGTATGCATGTATTTTTTCCTCTCAAAAAACTTTATTGAATGCACTTAGAGAAAGAATTTAAGTCCCTTACATGAAGGCAATCCCAGTCAATACTGGAAAATGCATAATCTTCTACTGCAATATACTTAATGGGTTCCATCAACTTGGGTCCTGATTAGATGGACAAGGTAACAGTATATTGGTAGATCTTGTTAAAATTGCAAAGCAATCTGCTTTGCTAGGTCATTGACAAAGATCAAGGTTGCCTGCAGGCTATAAGCCTTCAGCAGCATGATGACATAATTTATTTCTTATAACATGATGTGTCTGGAATTGCTGAAAAATAATTGCTTTTCCAATTATTAATAAGCAGAAGTTGAGTAATTTGTGAAAAAGAGATAATATAAGTTCCAGAGTAACAGATACAAAATGCTAGAGGAATTTAACAGGTCAGGTAGCATCTATAGAAATGAGAACAGTTGATATTTCAGGCTGAGATCCTTCATCATGACCTTAGTGATGAAGAACCTTGGCCCAAACTATTCTCATTTTCCGTAGATTCTAACTGACATATTGAGTTCCTCCAGCATTTTGTATTATTCTTGATTTCCAGAAATATTCTTTATTTCTTACATTTAAAATATAATTTCCATTTCTCCACATTTTGCTTCATGTCGTCATTAGTTTTGATAAAAGACAGGAAGACTAACTGTGCCATCAGGTCCTAACTGGAATTGATTATGTATCATGAAATTTATAGCTTGCACAGTATTTGAGACTTAAATCTCATCACCATTTAAGGTTGGTATATCTCATTGCATGGGTACTGCTAATGAAATGATTTATGGTCCCGACATTAAAGAAAACAAGTGAAACTGGGGGGGGGGGTCTAATTCCAGCTGATAGAGATTGTTTTTGGATAATACTTTTAAAGAGTTTTTATATTCTCCATAATATTTATGTGCCACTTTTGCAAAAATAATTTCTGCTATTTGACATTTAGAAATGCAAAGTAAATGGACTTCTTTTAGAAAATAACTTGCAGTGTTGGATATAAGTAAGAATATTTGAATATATATCTTGCTCATAATAAACTTCCCAGGGATCAACAAATCAGCACTACACCTGGCTTATCATATACTCTTATTCTGCATATACATCACTTTTTGTTATAAACTTTTTGTCTATTCTTAATCTCCATCTTATTGCACTTTGTTCCTTTCCCTTCTCTATTTATTTGTCTACACTTAATTTTACACCAATCCACACATTCCCTTCACCAACATTTGCCCTGTTCTGTAAACTTGGTTGGTAGAGGAGAAAGGCCATTGAGCACAAAGTTGATGAATCCCAGATGTCATCTTGTGCTTTACTGGAAACCTGGATTTCTAGCAATTTTGCTGCATAAATAAAGTAGGGTTTTTCAGATGGAAGGGGGGTTGTTAAATTCATCATACTTTTGTTACAATAAAATTGTAAAGTTTATCCGCTTTTTACCACAAAGTCTGACAGCATAATTAAGTAGATTTTTTTTAGTAGTATCAACGCAATTTCTATACACAACATTGGGAAATAATTATTCAAGTAAGTATTTTGGAGGGAGCATTGATCTTTCAAATTTAAGTACATTAACACCATTGTTAAAGCCACCAAAGGGAACTTGATAAAGCGTAAGATGTTCTTAACATAACATGGCCAACAGTAAATTTGGAATGGTTCATCAAAAATGCTTGGAATATTTTGACTGGGAAAATACAGCATACAACTTTATTACTTTTTATGTGTTTTTAATTGATGCAATTTAAATTCAGAATCTAATTTCAGATGTCATTTGAGAAAATAGTCTCGGCTCACAATGCAATAAAGCACTCCTTAATTGTTTCATATTGAAACCCAGAGGATGAACACATTGGTTGGTATTAGCAGGGGTATATCCAGATTATGTTTCAATTTGATGGAAGTACAAAAGCAATCTGTTTATAGCTGTCTGGGGAAACCTTTGGGTCAGGCAGCAAAGTTGATTCAAATTTCCTGCTGTGATCATGTTCATGTGGTGTTTAGTTTCATCCCTCTACAGAACTTAAAAATAGACCAGTAGGACTGGAAATTTGCATTTATTTTTTGTTATTGACTGAGAATCAAGGTTAAAGATCTTACCAAAATACATATAATAAAATTATTAATACTTTGAAGTGGGTCCAATATATTTATTGTCCTTTCCAAGTATAATTGTACTTTCTTATCCCTGCTCTTTTTCTTAGTTATACTTAAGACTTATAAAAATCATTTTGGCATTGTTGGTATGGCTAGAAGTTATTTCCCATCCCTAACTGCTCTTGAGAAGGGGAGGATGAGCCATCTTTTTGAACAATTGAAGGTCCCCCCACTGTAATGTTGAATTGGAGGTCTAGAACTTAGACTTGGTGACAGTGAAGAAATGCTGAACTGTTTCCAAGATGGGATGGAGTGTGACTTGGAGAGAATCTGCAGGTGGTGGTGTTCCTATTCACCTGAAACCACTTGTTCCTTTCTGGTAGAGATCATGAGTTGGGTGAGGTGCTGTGGTAGTAGGCTAAGGGAATAATTGCAGTTTCTTTTATAAGTTCAAAGTATAAAGCAAATTTATTATCAAAGTAGGTATAGCAAATACAAGATTGAGATTCATTTTCTTGCGGGCACCCACAGGAAAATAAAGAAATACAATAGAATCCATGACAAAAAACCATACATAACAAAGTCTAATGAACATCCAATAGGCAAAAGAGGACAAATTGTGCAAATAATAAAATAAGTAAATAAATAATACTGAGAACATGATCAGCAGAGTCCCCAAAAATGAGTCCACAGGTTGTGGAGCCAGTTCAGTGTTGAGGTTAGTTGAACCCATCTAGGAGCTCAGTGGTTGTAGGGCAACAACTGTTCCTGAACCACAATGTAGTACTATAACTGCAACCGCAATGCATTGGTAATGAGGGGAATGAATACTTCAGGTGGCAGATTGTGTACCAGTCAACTGTGCACCCTTATTCTGGATTTTGTTGAGCTTCTTTGAATTTTGTTGGAGCTGCACTCATCCAAGCAGTGAAGAATGCTCCTACAGCCATAACAGTGAAGAATGCTCCTACAGCCATAACAGGTTGCTGGATCAATTGAGTTTCAATGGTAAAGCCCAGGATGCTAATGATTATCACTGAATGTCACAGATAGATGGTTAGCCTCTCTCTCTCGCTGGTGATGATCATTGTCTGGCATTCTATACTGTGAATATTATGCCACTTCTTCATCCATGTCTGAGTGTTGTCTAGATCTTGCTGCATGCTGACATGGAATGTTTTACTTCTCAAAAACTGAATTGAATTGAACATTTTGTTATCATGAGAAATACCTCTGACTTACTGATGAAAAGAAGGTCATTGATGAAGCAAATTAAAATATTTGCTCCTAGCACACTGCTATCCTGGGACTGGAATGCTTTATCCGTCTGCTTTTGTTCAAGGTATGGCTTTTGGAGTAGTTTCCCTTTGAGGTCCATCAGAACCCTGAGGCCTGATGCAGGGTTTCAATCTGAGACATCAACAATTCCTTCTCTCCCACCCCCTTGGGTGCTGCTCAACCATGTGGGTTTCTCCAGCAGATTATTTGTTGCTCAGGTAGGCTTATCCTTAATATTGGATCCAATTTGGCAGTTACATTTGGCAGGACTTGACCAGCTCACACTGTGATTCTAACAAGCCATCTTGGAGATGGATATTGAAGTCCCCCATCCTGACTGGATTCTGTGCCCTTTCAGCTTTTAGTGCTTCTTTCAAATGTTCAACATTCATCAGCTGAGGAAGTTAAATGGGTGGTAACCAGGAGGGGCAAATGGCGGTCATGTTTTAATTTGTTGTAATTAAACCTGTTTCTTTAAGATAACATTTATGTAATATTTGAAAGTTTGAAAACAACAATACTAATGGAATCTATTGTTTCTATTGTCTCTTCAATATTTGTTTCTGTAATTGTTACTCTAATCTATAATCTGTGAATTATAATTTTTCACCTTTTTAGGTTCCAGGGGACACAGAGGAGATTTGGCAAATTGTCACATGCACATAATAAAGTTGCAACTAATCTCATTTTTTAATCAGCCACCAGCCCAGCCCTTCCACTTTTTAGACAGATACATTTGATCTCCTTTCATATTCTTTCTGTCATGGTCAATACAATTTTCAAATATACCATTCTGGGAAATCACTCTACATTTCACATTATTGTATCTAAATGAAGTGCAACATTTTACTACTCCATAGTTTCTGGGGATCTTTTCCTAAGTAATTTCCTGATTATTGACTTTTGTCACATACACTCACATATGGACTAACCTATGTTCCAATAATGTGACAATATGAGGGCACCAAATAAAACAAAAGTTTTTTTTAACAAAGAAGCTGATGTGTATAGAAAAGGCTAATTTATCATTTTATATCTGACTCTACCTTTTCAGAAGATGGTTGACTGAAGAGCTTAAAACTGTTCCTCTATGCCTTGATCATTGTAACAAAAAGGCACAAACTGCCATGCACTACTGGGCCAGAGGGAAATTTTAAGAACAAACATGTCTATATTGTTACCCACCCTTGTTGCACTTTGAACTCCAATAAGAGTGAGAGGAAGTGGGGTGGAATATGGAGAAAGGAAAGAAGATATTTTGGGCTATGATCAACCTCTGAGGGAAATTCACTGCTTCTCCTGTGTCCATTTGTCTACAGGATTTGCATACAGAAGACCAGATGCTTAAAGAATTGAGCCAGTACATGGAAATTAGTATTCAACCACTATTATTAATATTTTTATAACAACTATTATCGTTATTTAGTTTAATAGAGTGGAATTACAATTGCACATAAACATCTATTTGAGTGCCTAATTATTTTCTATATTATCTCAATGTGCACTTGTGAATGTACAAATTAATATAGATTTACTCACAAAAATGGAAAAGGTTATATATGTAAAAAAAAGTTTGTGTATTACTTGTGAATACCTTATCCAAATAAAAATTAAATTAAAAGAAAAGAATTGAGCCAGAAACTCGATCTTCTATTTTTATTTTTTTTCTCTCTCTGCAACTGTGCATTAGTAAATGACAATCCTTCGAAGATACTTATTTTACTGCGACGGCAACTTTTAATCTTCATTAATGGTAGCTGTAAAGCAACTGACTTTTAAATAATTAATCTTGGTTGATGAGTGTAATCTTAATAAAATCTGAGCTGTCAATCTGTGGAGACAGAAGTTTCCAGTTAAAACATCTGTGGTTACTGCAGAAGGACATGTCAGAACAAAGTAAAAATTGATTGGAAGCAGTTTCACATGTGACAGCCCCAGCTCTATAAAACCATCAGTACAGAACCAAACCTTCAGACTGCAAGTACATTCCATCCTACAGAGAGGGGTAAGTGATATCATGTATATTGATATATTCAGATCTTGTTACCTACATGTTATTAATCTAATCAATTGCTGCATTGATAAGCAAAGAGAAAATGTTTCATATACTATAAATATTAAATTCAGTAAATGCTGGAAAAACACAGTGGGTCAGCCATAATTTGTGGAACTCACAGGCAACTTTTGTTTTACTGCAGGCACTGAAAAGTAAAATTGCTGTAACCATATTCTGAGGAATAGAAGAAATGGCTATATAATGATTAATCTGCTGTGTGCTTCCAGTTTTTATTGGATTGGCTGACAACTTAAAAAAATTGGAATATACAGTAATTTATGGGTTGAAATGATATAGAATGGGGTGTTACATCATGTATAATATATATTTAAATGAGAGACAGCTGACACATTGGACACCTTCCTAAGGATTATAGAAGAAATTTCAATGGTGTGCATAACACCAGAAAAGATTTCATTTTCGTGACACCCTGCACTGAATTTACCTACAGGTGTTTTGAATCTTTCACAAATATTTGTAAAAGTAAAATTATGCTAACACCATTTATGGAGTACATGCTGTTTTTGTATACACCAAAAAATTATTAATACCAGCTGCTGGAAAAACCATGGAGGAAAGGAGAAGTTTGATGTGAATTGTTTTATGATTTTATTTTGTTTCTACCTGACTGTCTTCTACTTAATTTGATGGTTTAAGTTTTCTTGCTGTGCAGTGTAGAATTAAATGATTTTTCATGTTACATGCATAAATTCACAAACAAAACATTAATAAATATAAAGGAATATCCAGAGTTGATTCAAAGCATAGGACACCATTGGGTCCATTATCACCACTCTAATCACTTGACTGGGTTATTCACTTACACCCATCCACTGACACTGTTCACAACCCATTTTAAGTTATCCTTTCTCAAATATGTATCAACTTTACATTTTACATCATGCTTATCCTTAAGTTTTCAAAGTAAATTTATTACCAAAGTACGTGCATATATGTTACCATATACCACCTTGACATTCATTTTTTTGCAGGCATTTACAGGAAAATAAAGAAATCCAATAGAATTTATGGAAAAACCATACATAAATAAAGACTGGCTACCAATGTGTAAAGGAAGGGAAATTATATCTGCAAAGTATTTGAAGTTACTAGATAATATAATTCAACAAACCACCTCCTTCCCTCTTTATCAGCTGTTACCCATCTCTGTCCTTAGGTTACAGAAGGTGATGAATGTAAATGGGCTCTTTGCAATTTACTTTATCAATTTTGAATACCTTATCCAGATCTCATTAATGACCTTTGATTGATCTACAGGAGCCTGGTTTCTTTAATCAGCTCTTATTCCAGGTTCAGCTTACGTATAAGAACATAATAGATAGAAGCAGCTGCAGGCCATTCAGCCCTCAAGTCAGCGCTGTCATTCAACAAGGTCATGGGTAATCTTTTACCTTAGCCCCACTTTCGTGCACTAATGCCCTGTTGTTTGAAAATTTGTTGATCTGGGGAATGAATAGACTTGAGTGACCAAGTCTCCAGTCCTCTGGGATACAGAATTCCATGTACAGTATTCAACACAGTTTAAGTGAAGAAATCTTCCCTCTTCTTAGTGCAGAATAGTTGACTCCTAATCTTGAGGGTTCTAGAATAGTGGAGGCACCCAAGACAGGACACAATATTCACAAGTTTACTACATGTCATTTAATATATAATTGTCGGGAAAACTAATTTAACCCAGACAAATATAAAGGTAATAAGGGATTAGAATGTATATTTGATGTGGATCATGGGAGAAAAGTTAGACATTATGTTAAGTAACATATGTTTTATTTACTGTTACAGTGACGAGAAAGTAGTTGTAAATTTGGACGTTCTTGACAAAGAAGAAATCAAAAACAAAAACAAATGACAAGCGATGAGCCTGCAGTGACAAGGTGAATATTGTATGTCCAAAATTAAAGGAAAAAGTAGCTTTAGAAAGGTAATCAAGAGAACAATCCGTAAATGTAAGCAAAAGACACAAATGCTACGATATATGTTTTCAATAGTTAAACTATTTGCGAGAGGTTGTTAAAGTGACTCAGTTTAATGGAACTGGCATACATTTTGCATTCGCCAAATACTTGAAGGAATTTGTTTATCCGTATCTCGAAAACCTCAGTTTCTGAAGCACTTTGAAAATTGCAAACGGTATGAACCTAATTATTACCACTTGCCTCGGTGTCTTGGTGGGCATCCTGAAGACCGATGGATTCAAACTGTGCCCGCACCGTTGCTCCTGCGATGATTTTTCCCATTTCGTGGACTGTAAAAGGCGTTCCCTGACTTCCATCCCGAGGGATATCCCACACGGCACATGGATGCTAGACATTAGATACAACAACCTGGCTGAGATTCCCTGCGGTTCCTTCAGCGGACTGTGGTCCACGCGGGTAGTCCTGTTGGCTCGCAACCGAATCAATCGCATCCATTCTGGAGCCTTCGAGTCCCTGAATTTTCTGGAAAGCCTAGATCTGGATCAAAATCGTATAAAGTTTCTACCCGGGGATCTTTCTAATAGCCTGCAGCACTTGATAGAACTGAGACTGTCGAATAACCATGTTGAATACATACACGGCGACAGCATGCGGAATTTGGAAAGCCTGCAGAAGTTGGACCTGAGCGGCAATTTGATCACGTCCATGGAAAGCGGGGTTTTCAGAGGTCTGCTCAAACTCCGGACTCTGTTCCTGAAAAACAACAGGCTGGTCGTCATTGAAAACGGATACTTCCTCATGCTACAAAGTCTGGAAGTTCTTCACTTGGAGAATAACAACATTTCAACCATCCAGGGAGAAGCGTTCGGCTCTCTGCGGAGCTTGAATCTCCTGTGTTTGAATGGAAATCGTTTGAATCACATCAACTTCAAAACGTTTCTGAACATTCAGACTCAAGGAACCCACCTGCAGCTCGCTCGTAATCATTGGACGTGTGACTGCGATCTCCAGAGAGTGTTTGGGAAGATCGTCAGTGTTCGGCATCTGCATGTAGACGATTACAGCAACATCACGTGTTCAGCTCCTGGACACCTCCTGGGATATCCACTGGTAGCAGTGGATTCGCAGCTGTGCGTGGCCGAGACTGCCACCGTCTTGGTGATAACTGGCACGGTGCTGGTCACTGTCATCGCCGCCATGGTTATGGCCGAAAGGAACCGGAAGAAAGCCGGGAACAAGAGTTGGAACGACAACGACGGGCCCTTTGACTCTCAGGAGAAATGACGCTTTGCTGAAGAACTGTATTGAGATCAATGGTGTCGGTTTCCGCTGAGATACCAGGTTCAGAACATCTTATCATAAACATTATCTTTCAAGAAAATGTTCTTGATAAATTGTAATCAGTTTCTGAGAGCCCACGTTCTGAGAACCCACAAAAGTAAACCAACTTTCAGAGAAATTAACACAACCATTTGTTTGAACAGAAATTGTATACCGTTCTTTATATCTCCCGATCTGTCAGGATTATGTCAAACGATAAATCATTCATTGAGAGTTGTTCCGGTTGTTTTTCCCCCCTTGAGAATGCACACTTTCCCGGAATATTAACAACACTGAATCCCCGCCACCCCGTCTGCTATAGAATGTTTCTAATTCCCTTATAGTTTAACCATTTTTTTTTGTAGCTAACACGGACCATGAATATTGGCGAGACTTGGAAATATCCCAACTGTAGTTCGATCCAAGCAGACGGAGAATGCTCGGAGTGAATCGGTGATGTAAGGGACAGGAAGAATATGAGACGGCAGATCAGTGAAGTCATGTCTATATGTATATCTGTAATGCAAAAGTATCAGGGAACGGTTATATTGATTAGTGCTACTTAAGTCAAAGTGGAAGTGAATGCTCTTGAATTACTCTAGCTTTGAATTTCTCGATGAACAGGTAAAACTGAACATTTTGCATAGAGAATTCTTTGTTCCGCGCGATCCACTGGCTACTGCATTCCTAAAGAATTCAACAGCATGTCAAGCTCACTAGTAGATTAACAAGTCGGCTCGCTGCTTTCTTAAAATGTTATAAACGAAGTTCAGTTTTGAAACTCTAGATGTTTTCTGAGCTTTTATAGCTACATCAGAGTAGCTTTCTTAAACCGTTACAAGCACTGATACTGGAGCCATCATTACCTGGTAAAATGGCGCTTACATGCAGTATGCGAAAATGAACTGCTTTGTGTTACTGTTCATTTTGGTGAAAAGTTAAACTGAAGTGTGTCCTTTTAAAATTAATATTAATTATTAGCTGTTTCATCAACCTTAACCGTCAACAGGGCTTTTTAAAAATAATAATATTTTAAAATTTGTTCCTTGCGTGCTGGAAATTATAACTACTGTACTGTATTTCGTTTGCATTTTATATAAAGACCTTTGGGGGATTTCATCAAAGTATAGTGAGCATTTGATTAATGCCAATTTAGCCAATATACAGCAACACTCACAAAATGCTGGGGGAACTCAGCAGGTGAGGCAGCATCTATGGAAAAGAGTAAACTGTCGACGTTTCCGGCCGAGACCCTTCATCGGGACAAGAAAAAAAGATGAGAAGTTAGAGCAAGAAGGTGGTGGTGGTGGTGGTGGTCTGTGTTTGTGTGTGTGTGTGTGTGTGTGTGTGTGTGTGTGTGTGTACACACGCGTACGTACGCACAAGGTGGTAGGTGATAGGCAAAACCGGGAGGGGGGAGGGTGAGGTAAAGAGCCGGGGAACTGATAGGTTAAAGAGATGACGGGCTGGAGAAGGGCGGGGGGGGGGGGAGTGGGATCTGATAGGAGAGGGTAGAAGACCGTGGAGGAAAGGGAAGGAGGAGGAGCACCAGAGGGAGGTGATGGGCAGGTAAGGAGATAAGGTGAGAGAGGGAAACAGGAATGGGAATGGGGAAGGGGGCAATTACCGGAAGTTCGAGAAATCGATGCTTATACCATCTTGTAGGAGGTTACCCAGACGGAATATGTTTTGCTCCTCCAACCTGAGTGTGGCTTCATCGCGACAATAGAGGAGAGCATGGATGGACTTGTCGGAATGGGAATGGGGAGTGGAATTAAAATAGGTGGCTTCCGAGAGATCTGGCTGAAGGAGCGTAGGTGCTCGGGGAAGCGGTCTCCCAATCTACGTCGGGTCTCACTCATATACGGGAGGCCACACCGAGAGCACCCGATTTAGTAGATGACCCCAACGGATTCACAGGTGAAGTGTCGCCTCAGCTGGAAGGACTGTTTGGGGCCCTGAATGGTAGTGAGGGAGAAGGTATAGGGGCGGGTGTAGCACTTGTTCCGTTGGCAAGGCTAAGTACCAGGTAGCTGTGAGAACCAGTGGGGTTACAAAAAGGATTATATAAAAAAATCAGTAGGCAAATGTCTCCAGAGATAGAGACAGAGAAATCGAGAAAGGGGAGAGGGTGTTGGAAATAGAGCAGGTAAATTTTGAGGGCAATGGAAGTTGGAGGAAAAGTTGATTAAGTCGACGAGCTCGAATACAGGAAGCAGCAACAATGCAGCCGTCGATGTAGCGTAGGAAAAGTGGGGGATGGTCACCAGTGTAGGCTTGAAACATAGACTGTTCCACATGGCCGACAAAAAGTCAGGCAAAGCTAGGACCCATTCGAGTGCTCATGGCTACTTACACCTCTGGTTTGGAGGAAGCGGGAGGAGCCGAAGGAGAGATTAACAGCTAGGACCGGTTCCGCCAGACGGAAGAGAGTGGTAGTGGAAGGGAGCAGGTTAGACCTGTTATCTAGAAAGAAGCGGGGAGCTTTAAGGCCCTCCTGATGGGGAATGGAGGGTGGAGGTGTATAGGAACCCGACGTCCATGGTGAAAGTGAGATGATCGGGGCCAGGGAAGTTGAAAAAATCCGGAGCATGTGAAATGTCACGGATGTAGGTAGGAAGGGACTGAACCTGGGGGGATAAAACAGAGTCGAGGTATGCAGATAGAAGTTCAGCGTGACAGGAACAAGCAGAAACAATGGGTCTACCTGGACTAACGGGTTTGTGGACAGGAGGTAGCAACGGGAAGTGCGGGGTAAGGGAACTATGAGGTTGCTGGCAGTGAATGGGATCCAGAATAAGGGGATCCATAATAAGGACAATGATGGTGCGGGTGACAATGGTTGGTTCTCCTCAGTGAGGTCCTGTTCGAGGGGTAAGTACGAGGAAGTGACTGAGAGTTGTTGCTTGTCCTCAGCAAGTTAGGAGTCAGTCCTCCAGACAACTACAGCACCTCGCTGCAGGTTTGCTGGTGAGGTTAGGATTAGTGTGGAGAGAGCAGAGACCAATGCGTTCTGAAGGAGTGAGGTTTGAATTTGAGAGAGGAGTGGTAAGGTCGAGACGGTTGAAGACTCGTCGGCATTTAGTACTGAAAAGATCCAGAGCAGGCAGAAGACCAGGGCAGGGTGTCAAGGGAGATGAGGAGGGTTGAAGACGGGAGAAAGGGGGTCATCGGTGCGGGGTAGAGAAACAGGCACGGGGACGGATGCGACGGAAGAAGCGCTCAGCTTCAAGGCGGGCGCGTAACTCACCGATGTGTGGGCTTAGGGGGACGAAAGTTAGGCCCTTACTAAGGACAGAACGTTCTGCCTCAGAGAGGGGAAGGTCACAGGGAATAGTGAAGACCCGGCATAGACAGCTGGGATCAGAGAGGGGAATTAGGGGAGGTTGGGGTTTTCAGGGAAGGTGGATGGGAGGAAGATGGAGTCTCCGAGGACCCAAGAGCTGACGGAGAGCTTAAAGCTCTCTGCTTCTTTCTAGATAATATCTCGACCTTGTTTCCACTCTCCCCCCTCCCCCCGCACCCGCCCCCGCCAAGTTCAGACCATTCCCACCTACATCCGTGACATGTCATATGCTCTGGATCTTTTCAAGTTCCCTGGCCCCGATCGTCTCATTTTCACCTTGGACTTCCATTTCCTATATACTTCCATCCTCCACCTCCCCATCAGAAAGACCTTAAAATTCTCCGCTTCTTTATGGATAGCAGACCCAACCTGCCCCCTCCACGCACAACACGCTGGAGGAACTCAGCAGGTCGAGCAGTATCCGTGGAAACTAACAGTCAACATTTCGGGCCGGAACCCTTCGTCAGAACTGAAGAGGGAAGGGGCAGAGGCCCTATAAAGAAGGTAGGGGGAGGGTGGGAACGAGACGGCTGGTAGGTTCCAGGTGAAAAACCAGTCGGGAAAGATAAAGGGGTGGGGGAGGGGAAGCAGGGAGGTGATAGGCAGGAAAGGTGAAGAAAGAATAGGGGAAAACACAATGGGTAGTAGAAGGAGGTGGGACCATGAGGGAGGTGGTAGGTAGCTGGGGGAGGGGCAGGGTGAAATAGGGATAGGGGAAGGGAGGGGGAGGGAATTACCAGAAGTTGGAGAATTCAATGTTCATACTAAGGGGCTGGAGACTACCCAGACGGTATATGAGGTGTTGCTCCTCCAACCTGAGTTTAGCCTCATCATGGCAGTAGAGGAGGCCACGTATGGACATGTCTGAATGGGAATGTGAAGCAGAGTTGAAGTGGGTGGCTACTGGGAGATCCTGTCTGTTGTGGCGGACGGAGCGGAGGTGCTCGACGAAGTAGTCCCCCAATCTGCATCGGGTTTCACCGATGTAGAAGAGGTCACACTGGGAGCACCGGATGCAATAGGTGACCCCAACAGACTCACAAGTGAAGTGTTGCCTCACCTGGAAGGACTGTTTGGGGCCCTGAATGGTGGTGAGATAGGAGGTGTAGGGACCCACTTGGTCTGCATCCCAGGGTACTTAAGGAGGTGGCTCTAGAAATCGTGGATGCATTGGTAATTATTTTCGAATGTTCTATAGATTCAGGATCAGTTCCTGCGGATTGGAGGGTAGCTAATGTTATCCCACTTTTTAAGAAAGGAGGGAGAGAGAAAACAGGCAATTATAGACCAGTTAGTCTGACATCAGTTGTGGGGAAGATGCTGGAGTCAATTATAAAAGATGAAATAGCGGCATATTTGGATAGCAGTAGCAGGATAGGTCCGAGTCAGCATGGATTTACGAAGAGAAAATCATGCTTGACTGTTCTTCTAGAATTTTTTGAGGATGTAACTATGAAAATGGACATGGGAAAGCCAGTGGATGTAGTGTACCTGGACTTTCAGAAGGCCTTTGATAAGGGCCCACATAGGAGATTAGTGGGCAAAATTAGAGCACATGGTATTGGGGGTAGGTACTGACATGGATAGAAAATTGGTTGGCAGACAGGAAACAAAGAGTCGGGATTAACGGGTCCTTTTCAGAATGGCAGGCAGTGACTAGTGGGGTACCGCAAGGCTCGGTGCTGGGACCGCAGCTATTTACAATATACATTAATGATTTGGATGAAGGGATTAAAAGTAACATTAGCAAATTTGCCGATGACACAAAGCTGGGTGGCAGTGTGAAATGTGAGGAGGATGTTATGAGAATGCAGACTTGGACAGGTTGGGTGAGTGGGCAGATGCATGGCAGATGCAGTTTAATGTGGATAAATGTGAGGTTATCCACTTTGGTGGCAAGAACAGGAAGGCAGATTACTATCTGAATGGTGTCAAGTAGGAAAAGGGGAAGTACAACGAGATCTGGGTGTCCTTGTTCATCAGTCACTGAAAGTAAGCATACAGGTACAGCAGGCAGTGAAGAAAGCTAATGGCATGTTGGCCTTCATAACAAGGGGAATTGAGTATAGGAGCAAAGAGGTCCTTCTGCAGTTATACAAGGCCCTGGTGAGACCCCACCTGGAGTGTTGTGTGCAGTTTTGGTCTCCAAATTTGAGGAAGGACATTCTTGCTATGGAAGGAGTGCAGCGTAGTTTCACTGGGTTAATTCCAGGGATGGCGGGACTGTCATATGTTGAAAGATTGGAATGACTGGGCTTGTATACACTGGAATTTAGAAGGATGAGAGGGGATCTGATTGAAACATATAAAATTATTAAGGGATTGGACACGCTAGAGGAAGGAAACATGTTCCTGATGTTGGGGGAGTCCAGAACCAGAGGCCACAGTTTAAGAATAAGGGGTAGACCATTTAGAACGGAGTTGAGGAAAAACTTTTTCACACAGAGGGTTGTGGATTTGTGGAATGCTCTGCCTCAGAAGGCAGTGGAGGCCAATTCTCTGGATGCTTTCAAGAAAGAGTTAGATAGAGCTCTTAAAGATAGTGGAGTCAAGGGATATGGGGAGAAGGCAGGAACAGGGTACTGATTGTGGATGATCAGCCATGATCACAGTGAATGGCGGTGCTGGCTCAAAGGGCCGAATGGCCTACTCCTGCACCTATTGTCTATTGACTCAAAGATCAAAGTAAATTTTATTATCAAAGTACATCTATGTCACCATACACAACACTGAGATTCATTTTCCTGTGGGCATACTCAGCAAATCTATAGAACAGTAACTATAGCAGGGTCAATAAAAGATCAATCAGAGTGCAGAGGACAACAAACTGTGTCAAATGCCATCTATAAATTTGCTGATGATTCAGCCATTACTGGTAGAATCCCAAATGGCAATGAGAGGGTGTACAGGAGCAAGATAGACCAGCTAGTTGAGTGGTGTTGCAGCAACAACCTGGCACTCAATGTCAGTAAGATGAAAGAGCTGATTGTGCACTTCAGGAAGGGGAGGACAAGGGAACATGAACCAATCCTCATAGAGGGATCAGAAGTGGTGAGAGTGAGCAACTTCAAGTTCCTGGGTGTCAAGATCACTGAGGATCTAACCTGGTCTGAACATATCGATGCAGCTATAAAGAATGCAAGGCAGCAATTATACTTCATTAGGAGTTTGAAGGGATTTGGTTTGTCACCTAAAACACTCAAAGACTTCTACAGATGTATCGGGGAGAACATTCTGACAGGCTGCATCCCTGTCTGGTATGCGGGGGGGGGGGCGGGTGGAACTACTGCACAGAAGCTACAGGAAGTTGCAAAATTAGTCAGCTTAATATTGGGTAACAGCCTCCATAGCATCCAAGACATCTTCAAGGAGCGGTGCCTCAGAAAGGCGGTGTCCATTATTAAGGGCCCCCATCACCTAGGGGATGCCCTTTTCTCACTGTTACCATCGTAGAAAGTACAGAAGCCTGAAGGCACGCACTCAGCGATTCAGGAACAGCTTCTTCCCCTCTGTCATCCGATTCATAAACGGACATTGAACCCGTCAACACTACCTCACTACTTTTTTATTTATATTTTTGCATTACTTATTTAATTTAACTATTTTATATAAACACTATAACGCATAAACACTATTTCACTTTTTAAAATATTATTTCTGTTTTGCACTATTTTTAAACTAACTATTTAATATACATATATATACTTACTGTAATTGTTTTACTTATTTTTAAAATATTTTTTCTTTCTGTATTATCATGTATTGCATTTGTGAGGGGATCCAGGAGTTCCCCTATTATCTGTTTGAAGAGAGACAGAGAGTTATTTACCACCGATATGTTGTTTTTGAAAAGAGAGAGAGAGAGAGAGACGAAGATTAACAGTTGGACTGTCACTTTAAGGCATTGGAAGTAACTTTGGATTTTTACTGAGTTTGGAGTTGGAGACAGCACCGAGCAGCTCGTAAGTTGCTGTGGTAACCGAAGGCGGTGTTATTTAATGGACACTCGATGTTATGGTTTTCAGCAGGTTGTTGATATTTCTTCAAGGACTTGTTGCCTGCTTGTGCATTTCTTCACAGACAAAGGAAGGAGGGACTCTTTGAATGACAGGTGATGCTCAGCCTGGTGAGATAAATGGGAGGCCAGATGATACAGACCTCAGACACATGATCTGGACACTGAATGAGCATTGTTGTGCCCACAGAGAAAGTGGGTTTTGGAGGATCGATCAGGCGGATCGATCCCAATTGCTATTCCAACAGTGAAGAAGGGGTTGACTGGTGGGGAGTTGTCTATGTGTCCACCCTCGCCTGGGTGATAACTCCACCACAGGAAAACAGGTTCCCCTGGTTAAAGTCACAGTCGGTGACTTGTGAAGGATTTCGGAGGACGACAAGAAGATCGACGGCATCAGCTCACCTGAAGACTCAACTCACTCTCTCTCTCCATCACTACTCAACTAAATACCATGAACTGAACTTTACTCAACATCGTAAAACTGTATCTTTTTACCCCTAGACTTAAAGAAGCTTGGGTTTCATACCTATGTATTCCACACTTACTTCCATATGTAATCATTGCTAACCTGTGTGATTTATTTACATTGATATTACTGTATTGTGTAGTTAATAAATATTAGTAGTTTATGGCAATACTGGACTCCAAAGTGGTTTCTATTTCTGCTGGTTCTTTATCCCCGTCACAGGGTACGTGACATAATTGGGGCCTGCGTCCGCGATATGAACAAATTGGTCGGGAGGCTGGTTTGAATTGATTGGGGAAAATCCCTTTTGATTTGGACTTTTGATTTGGTTGTGTGGAAAAACAGCAGAAATGGATGTTAGAGACTTTCTGAAATCACCAGACCTGGTGACTTTGAAGTTAGCTAAAAAGTATGAGTTGTGAGACATTGCTAAAGAATTGAGAATTGAGGTAAAGAAGGGTGTGAGTAAGGTAGAAATTCAAAGAAAAATAGTTGAATATTATATAGATAAGGGAACATTTGATGAGGAGGCATTAGAGTTGTTCGTGGAAGGTCTCCAGTCCTCTGGGATACAGAATTCCATGTACAGTATTCAACACAGTTTAAGTGAAGAAATCTTCCCTCTTCTTAGTGCAGAATAGTTGACTCCTAATCTTGAGGGTTCTAGAATAGTGGAGGCACCCAAGACAGGACACAATATTCACAAGTTTACTACATGTCATTTAATATATAATTGTCGGGAAAACTAATTTAACCCAGACAAATATAAAGGTAATAAGGGATTAGAATGTATATTTGATGTGGATCATGGGAGAAAAGTTAGACATTATGTTAAGTAACATATGTTTTATTTACTGTTACAGTGACGAGAAAGTAGTTGTAAATTTGGACGTTCTTGACAAAGAAGAAATCAAAAACAAAAACAAATGACAAGCGATGAGCCTGCAGTGACAAGGTGAATATTGTATGTCCAAAATTAAAGGAAAAAGTAGCTTTAGAAAGGTAATCAAGAGAACAATCCGTAAATGTAAGCAAAAGACACAAATGCTACGATATATGTTTTCAATAGTTAAACTATTTGCGAGAGGTTGTTAAAGTGACTCAGTTTAATGGAACTGGCATACATTTTGCATTCGCCAAATACTTGAAGGAATTTGTTTATCCGTATCTCGAAAACCTCAGTTTCTGAAGCACTTTGAAAATTGCAAACGGTATGAACCTAATTATTACCACTTGCCTCGGTGTCTTGGTGGGCATCCTGAAGACCGATGGATTCAAACTGTGCCCGCACCGTTGCTCCTGCGATGATTTTTCCCATTTCGTGGACTGTAAAAGGCGTTCCCTGACTTCCATCCCGAGGGATATCCCACACGGCACATGGATGCTAGACATTAGATACAACAACCTGGCTGAGATTCCCTGCGGTTCCTTCAGCGGACTGTGGTCCACGCGGGTAGTCCTGTTGGCTCGCAACCGAATCAATCGCATCCATTCTGGAGCCTTCGAGTCCCTGAATTTTCTGGAAAGCCTAGATCTGGATCAAAATCGTATAAAGTTTCTACCCGGGGATCTTTCTAATAGCCTGCAGCACTTGATAGAACTGAGACTGTCGAATAACCATGTTGAATACATACACGGCGACAGCATGCGGAATTTGGAAAGCCTGCAGAAGTTGGACCTGAGCGGCAATTTGATCACGTCCATGGAAAGCGGGGTTTTCAGAGGTCTGCTCAAACTCCGGACTCTGTTCCTGAAAAACAACAGGCTGGTCGTCATTGAAAACGGATACTTCCTCATGCTACAAAGTCTGGAAGTTCTTCACTTGGAGAATAACAACATTTCAACCATCCAGGGAGAAGCGTTCGGCTCTCTGCGGAGCTTGAATCTCCTGTGTTTGAATGGAAATCGTTTGAATCACATCAACTTCAAAACGTTTCTGAACATTCAGACTCAAGGAACCCACCTGCAGCTCGCTCGTAATCATTGGACGTGTGACTGCGATCTCCAGAGAGTGTTTGGGAAGATCGTCAGTGTTCGGCATCTGCATGTAGACGATTACAGCAACATCACGTGTTCAGCTCCTGGACACCTCCTGGGATATCCACTGGTAGCAGTGGATTCGCAGCTGTGCGTGGCCGAGACTGCCACCGTCTTGGTGATAACTGGCACGGTGCTGGTCACTGTCATCGCCGCCATGGTTATGGCCGAAAGGAACCGGAAGAAAGCCGGGAACAAGAGTTGGAACGACAACGACGGGCCCTTTGACTCTCAGGAGAAATGACGCTTTGCTGAAGAACTGTATTGAGATCAATGGTGTCGGTTTCCGCTGAGATACCAGGTTCAGAACATCTTATCATAAACATTATCTTTCAAGAAAATGTTCTTGATAAATTGTAATCAGTTTCTGAGAGCCCACGTTCTGAGAACCCACAAAAGTAAACCAACTTTCAGAGAAATTAACACAACCATTTGTTTGAACAGAAATTGTATACCGTTCTTTATATCTCCCGATCTGTCAGGATTATGTCAAACGATAAATCATTCATTGAGAGTTGTTCCGGTTGTTTTTCCCCCCTTGAGAATGCACACTTTCCCGGAATATTAACAACACTGAATCCCCGCCACCCCGTCTGCTATAGAATGTTTCTAATTCCCTTATAGTTTAACCATTTTTTTTTGTAGCTAACACGGACCATGAATATTGGCGAGACTTGGAAATATCCCAACTGTAGTTCGATCCAAGCAGACGGAGAATGCTCGGAGTGAATCGGTGATGTAAGGGACAGGAAGAATATGAGACGGCAGATCAGTGAAGTCATGTCTATATGTATATCTGTAATGCAAAAGTATCAGGGAACGGTTATATTGATTAGTGCTACTTAAGTCAAAGTGGAAGTGAATGCTCTTGAATTACTCTAGCTTTGAATTTCTCGATGAACAGGTAAAACTGAACATTTTGCATAGAGAATTCTTTGTTCCGCGCGATCCACTGGCTACTGCATTCCTAAAGAATTCAACAGCATGTCAAGCTCACTAGTAGATTAACAAGTCGGCTCGCTGCTTTCTTAAAATGTTATAAACGAAGTTCAGTTTTGAAACTCTAGATGTTTTCTGAGCTTTTATAGCTACATCAGAGTAGCTTTCTTAAACCGTTACAAGCACTGATACTGGAGCCATCATTACCTGGTAAAATGGCGCTTACATGCAGTATGCGAAAATGAACTGCTTTGTGTTACTGTTCATTTTGGTGAAAAGTTAAACTGAAGTGTGTCCTTTTAAAATTAATATTAATTATTAGCTGTTTCATCAACCTTAACCGTCAACAGGGCTTTTTAAAAATAATAATATTTTAAAATTTGTTCCTTGCGTGCTGGAAATTATAACTACTGTACTGTATTTCGTTTGCATTTTATATAAAGACCTTTGGGGGATTTCATCAAAGTATAGTGAGCATTTGATTAATGCCAATTTAGCCAATATACAGCAACACTCACAAAATGCTGGGGGAACTCAGCAGGTGAGGCAGCATCTATGGAAAAGAGTAAACTGTCGACGTTTCCGGCCGAGACCCTTCATCGGGACAAGAAAAAAAGATGAGAAGTTAGAGCAAGAAGGTGGTGGTGGTGGTGGTGGTCTGTGTTTGTGTGTGTGTGTGTGTGTGTGTGTGTGTGTGTGTGTGTACACACGCGTACGTACGCACAAGGTGGTAGGTGATAGGCAAAACCGGGAGGGGGGAGGGTGAGGTAAAGAGCCGGGGAACTGATAGGTTAAAGAGATGACGGGCTGGAGAAGGGCGGGGGGGGGGGGAGTGGGATCTGATAGGAGAGGGTAGAAGACCGTGGAGGAAAGGGAAGGAGGAGGAGCACCAGAGGGAGGTGATGGGCAGGTAAGGAGATAAGGTGAGAGAGGGAAACAGGAATGGGAATGGGGAAGGGGGCAATTACCGGAAGTTCGAGAAATCGATGCTTATACCATCTTGTAGGAGGTTACCCAGACGGAATATGTTTTGCTCCTCCAACCTGAGTGTGGCTTCATCGCGACAATAGAGGAGAGCATGGATGGACTTGTCGGAATGGGAATGGGGAGTGGAATTAAAATAGGTGGCTTCCGAGAGATCTGGCTGAAGGAGCGTAGGTGCTCGGGGAAGCGGTCTCCCAATCTACGTCGGGTCTCACTCATATACGGGAGGCCACACCGAGAGCACCCGATTTAGTAGATGACCCCAACGGATTCACAGGTGAAGTGTCGCCTCAGCTGGAAGGACTGTTTGGGGCCCTGAATGGTAGTGAGGGAGAAGGTATAGGGGCGGGTGTAGCACTTGTTCCGTTGGCAAGGCTAAGTACCAGGTAGCTGTGAGAACCAGTGGGGTTACAAAAAGGATTATATAAAAAAATCAGTAGGCAAATGTCTCCAGAGATAGAGACAGAGAAATCGAGAAAGGGGAGAGGGTGTTGGAAATAGAGCAGGTAAATTTTGAGGGCAATGGAAGTTGGAGGAAAAGTTGATTAAGTCGACGAGCTCGAATACAGGAAGCAGCAACAATGCAGCCGTCGATGTAGCGTAGGAAAAGTGGGGGATGGTCACCAGTGTAGGCTTGAAACATAGACTGTTCCACATGGCCGACAAAAAGTCAGGCAAAGCTAGGACCCATTCGAGTGCTCATGGCTACTTACACCTCTGGTTTGGAGGAAGCGGGAGGAGCCGAAGGAGAGATTAACAGCTAGGACCGGTTCCGCCAGACGGAAGAGAGTGGTAGTGGAAGGGAGCAGGTTAGACCTGTTATCTAGAAAGAAGCGGGGAGCTTTAAGGCCCTCCTGATGGGGAATGGAGGGTGGAGGTGTATAGGAACCCGACGTCCATGGTGAAAGTGAGATGATCGGGGCCAGGGAAGTTGAAAAAATCCGGAGCATGTGAAATGTCACGGATGTAGGTAGGAAGGGACTGAACCTGGGGGGATAAAACAGAGTCGAGGTATGCAGATAGAAGTTCAGCGTGACAGGAACAAGCAGAAACAATGGGTCTACCTGGACTAACGGGTTTGTGGACAGGAGGTAGCAACGGGAAGTGCGGGGTAAGGGAACTATGAGGTTGCTGGCAGTGAATGGGATCCAGAATAAGGGGATCCATAATAAGGACAATGATGGTGCGGGTGACAATGGTTGGTTCTCCTCAGTGAGGTCCTGTTCGAGGGGTAAGTACGAGGAAGTGACTGAGAGTTGTTGCTTGTCCTCAGCAAGTTAGGAGTCAGTCCTCCAGACAACTACAGCACCTCGCTGCAGGTTTGCTGGTGAGGTTAGGATTAGTGTGGAGAGAGCAGAGACCAATGCGTTCTGAAGGAGTGAGGTTTGAATTTGAGAGAGGAGTGGTAAGGTCGAGACGGTTGAAGACTCGTCGGCATTTAGTACTGAAAAGATCCAGAGCAGGCAGAAGACCAGGGCAGGGTGTCAAGGGAGATGAGGAGGGTTGAAGACGGGAGAAAGGGGGTCATCGGTGCGGGGTAGAGAAACAGGCACGGGGACGGATGCGACGGAAGAAGCGCTCAGCTTCAAGGCGGGCGCGTAACTCACCGATGTGTGGGCTTAGGGGGACGAAAGTTAGGCCCTTACTAAGGACAGAACGTTCTGCCTCAGAGAGGGGAAGGTCACAGGGAATAGTGAAGACCCGGCATAGACAGCTGGGATCAGAGAGGGGAATTAGGGGAGGTTGGGGTTTTCAGGGAAGGTGGATGGGAGGAAGATGGAGTCTCCGAGGACCCAAGAGCTGACGGAGAGCTTAAAGCTCTCTGCTTCTTTCTAGATAATATCTCGACCTTGTTTCCACTCTCCCCCCTCCCCCCGCACCCGCCCCCGCCAAGTTCAGACCATTCCCACCTACATCCGTGACATGTCATATGCTCTGGATCTTTTCAAGTTCCCTGGCCCCGATCGTCTCATTTTCACCTTGGACTTCCATTTCCTATATACTTCCATCCTCCACCTCCCCATCAGAAAGACCTTAAAATTCTCCGCTTCTTTATGGATAGCAGACCCAACCTGCCCCCTCCACGCACAACACGCTGGAGGAACTCAGCAGGTCGAGCAGTATCCGTGGAAACTAACAGTCAACATTTCGGGCCGGAACCCTTCGTCAGAACTGAAGAGGGAAGGGGCAGAGGCCCTATAAAGAAGGTAGGGGGAGGGTGGGAACGAGACGGCTGGTAGGTTCCAGGTGAAAAACCAGTCGGGAAAGATAAAGGGGTGGGGGAGGGGAAGCAGGGAGGTGATAGGCAGGAAAGGTGAAGAAAGAATAGGGGAAAACACAATGGGTAGTAGAAGGAGGTGGGACCATGAGGGAGGTGGTAGGTAGCTGGGGGAGGGGCAGGGTGAAATAGGGATAGGGGAAGGGAGGGGGAGGGAATTACCAGAAGTTGGAGAATTCAATGTTCATACTAAGGGGCTGGAGACTACCCAGACGGTATATGAGGTGTTGCTCCTCCAACCTGAGTTTAGCCTCATCATGGCAGTAGAGGAGGCCACGTATGGACATGTCTGAATGGGAATGTGAAGCAGAGTTGAAGTGGGTGGCTACTGGGAGATCCTGTCTGTTGTGGCGGACGGAGCGGAGGTGCTCGACGAAGTAGTCCCCCAATCTGCATCGGGTTTCACCGATGTAGAAGAGGTCACACTGGGAGCACCGGATGCAATAGGTGACCCCAACAGACTCACAAGTGAAGTGTTGCCTCACCTGGAAGGACTGTTTGGGGCCCTGAATGGTGGTGAGATAGGAGGTGTAGGGACCCACTTGGTCTGCATCCCAGGGTACTTAAGGAGGTGGCTCTAGAAATCGTGGATGCATTGGTAATTATTTTCGAATGTTCTATAGATTCAGGATCAGTTCCTGCGGATTGGAGGGTAGCTAATGTTATCCCACTTTTTAAGAAAGGAGGGAGAGAGAAAACAGGCAATTATAGACCAGTTAGTCTGACATCAGTTGTGGGGAAGATGCTGGAGTCAATTATAAAAGATGAAATAGCGGCATATTTGGATAGCAGTAGCAGGATAGGTCCGAGTCAGCATGGATTTACGAAGAGAAAATCATGCTTGACTGTTCTTCTAGAATTTTTTGAGGATGTAACTATGAAAATGGACATGGGAAAGCCAGTGGATGTAGTGTACCTGGACTTTCAGAAGGCCTTTGATAAGGGCCCACATAGGAGATTAGTGGGCAAAATTAGAGCACATGGTATTGGGGGTAGGTACTGACATGGATAGAAAATTGGTTGGCAGACAGGAAACAAAGAGTCGGGATTAACGGGTCCTTTTCAGAATGGCAGGCAGTGACTAGTGGGGTACCGCAAGGCTCGGTGCTGGGACCGCAGCTATTTACAATATACATTAATGATTTGGATGAAGGGATTAAAAGTAACATTAGCAAATTTGCCGATGACACAAAGCTGGGTGGCAGTGTGAAATGTGAGGAGGATGTTATGAGAATGCAGACTTGGACAGGTTGGGTGAGTGGGCAGATGCATGGCAGATGCAGTTTAATGTGGATAAATGTGAGGTTATCCACTTTGGTGGCAAGAACAGGAAGGCAGATTACTATCTGAATGGTGTCAAGTAGGAAAAGGGGAAGTACAACGAGATCTGGGTGTCCTTGTTCATCAGTCACTGAAAGTAAGCATACAGGTACAGCAGGCAGTGAAGAAAGCTAATGGCATGTTGGCCTTCATAACAAGGGGAATTGAGTATAGGAGCAAAGAGGTCCTTCTGCAGTTATACAAGGCCCTGGTGAGACCCCACCTGGAGTGTTGTGTGCAGTTTTGGTCTCCAAATTTGAGGAAGGACATTCTTGCTATGGAAGGAGTGCAGCGTAGTTTCACTGGGTTAATTCCAGGGATGGCGGGACTGTCATATGTTGAAAGATTGGAATGACTGGGCTTGTATACACTGGAATTTAGAAGGATGAGAGGGGATCTGATTGAAACATATAAAATTATTAAGGGATTGGACACGCTAGAGGAAGGAAACATGTTCCTGATGTTGGGGGAGTCCAGAACCAGAGGCCACAGTTTAAGAATAAGGGGTAGACCATTTAGAACGGAGTTGAGGAAAAACTTTTTCACACAGAGGGTTGTGGATTTGTGGAATGCTCTGCCTCAGAAGGCAGTGGAGGCCAATTCTCTGGATGCTTTCAAGAAAGAGTTAGATAGAGCTCTTAAAGATAGTGGAGTCAAGGGATATGGGGAGAAGGCAGGAACAGGGTACTGATTGTGGATGATCAGCCATGATCACAGTGAATGGCGGTGCTGGCTCAAAGGGCCGAATGGCCTACTCCTGCACCTATTGTCTATTGACTCAAAGATCAAAGTAAATTTTATTATCAAAGTACATCTATGTCACCATACACAACACTGAGATTCATTTTCCTGTGGGCATACTCAGCAAATCTATAGAACAGTAACTATAGCAGGGTCAATAAAAGATCAATCAGAGTGCAGAGGACAACAAACTGTGTCAAATGCCATCTATAAATTTGCTGATGATTCAGCCATTACTGGTAGAATCCCAAATGGCAATGAGAGGGTGTACAGGAGCAAGATAGACCAGCTAGTTGAGTGGTGTTGCAGCAACAACCTGGCACTCAATGTCAGTAAGATGAAAGAGCTGATTGTGCACTTCAGGAAGGGGAGGACAAGGGAACATGAACCAATCCTCATAGAGGGATCAGAAGTGGTGAGAGTGAGCAACTTCAAGTTCCTGGGTGTCAAGATCACTGAGGATCTAACCTGGTCTGAACATATCGATGCAGCTATAAAGAATGCAAGGCAGCAATTATACTTCATTAGGAGTTTGAAGGGATTTGGTTTGTCACCTAAAACACTCAAAGACTTCTACAGATGTATCGGGGAGAACATTCTGACAGGCTGCATCCCTGTCTGGTATGCGGGGGGGGGGGGGGGGCGGGTGGAACTACTGCACAGAAGCTACAGGAAGTTGCAAAATTAGTCAGCTTAATATTGGGTAACAGCCTCCATAGCATCCAAGACATCTTCAAGGAGCGGTGCCTCAGAAAGGCGGTGTCCATTATTAAGGGCCCCCATCACCTAGGGGATGCCCTTTTCTCACTGTTACCATCGTAGAAAGTACAGAAGCCTGAAGGCACGCACTCAGCGATTCAGGAACAGCTTCTTCCCCTCTGTCATCCGATTCATAAACGGACATTGAACCCGTCAACACTACCTCACTACTTTTTTATTTATATTTTTGCATTACTTATTTAATTTAACTATTTTATATAAACACTATAACGCATAAACACTATTTCACTTTTTAAAATATTATTTCTGTTTTGCACTATTTTTAAACTAACTATTTAATATACATATATATACTTACTGTAATTGTTTTACTTATTTTTAAAATATTTTTTCTTTCTGTATTATCATGTATTGCATTTGTGAGGGGATCCAGGAGTTCCCCTATTATCTGTTTGAAGAGAGACAGAGAGTTATTTACCACCGATATGTTGTTTTTGAAAAGAGAGAGAGAGAGAGAGACGAAGATTAACAGTTGGACTGTCACTTTAAGGCATTGGAAGTAACTTTGGATTTTTACTGAGTTTGGAGTTGGAGACAGCACCGAGCAGCTCGTAAGTTGCTGTGGTAACCGAAGGCGGTGTTATTTAATGGACACTCGATGTTATGGTTTTCAGCAGGTTGTTGATATTTCTTCAAGGACTTGTTGCCTGCTTGTGCATTTCTTCACAGACAAAGGAAGGAGGGACTCTTTGAATGACAGGTGATGCTCAGCCTGGTGAAATAAATGGGAGGTCAGATGATACAGACCTCAGACACATGATCTGGACACTGAATGAGCATTGTTGTGCCCACAGAGAAAGTGGGTTTTGGAGGATCGATCAGGCGGATCGATCCCAATTGCTATTCCAACAGTGAAGAAGGGGTTGACTGGTGGGGAGTTGTCTATGTGTCCACCCTCGCCTGGGTGATAACTCCACCACAGGAAAACAGGTTCCCCTGGTTAAAGTCACAGTCGGTGACTTGTGAAGGATTTCGGAGGACGACAAGAAGATCGACGGCATCAGCTCACCTGAAGACTCAACTCACTCTCTCTCTCCATCACTACTCAACTAAATACCATGAACTGAACTTTACTCAACATCGTAAAACTGTATCTTTTTACCCCTAGACTTAAAGAAGCTTGGGTTTCATACCTATGTATTCCACACTTACTTCCATATGTAATCATTGCTAACCTGTGTGATTTATTTACATTGATATTACTGTATTGTGTAGTTAATAAATATTAGTAGTTTATGGCAATACTGGACTCCAAAGTGGTTTCTATTTCTGCTGGTTCTTTATCCCCGTCACAGGGTACGTGACATAATTGGGGCCTGCGTCCGCGATATGAACAAATTGGTCGGGAGGCTGGTTTGAATTGATTGGGGAAAATCCCTTTTGATTTGGACTTTTGATTTGGTTGTGTGGAAAAACAGCAGAAATGGATGTTAGAGACTTTCTGAAATCACCAGACCTGGTGACTTTGAAGTTAGCTAAAAAGTATGAGTTGTGAGACATTGCTAAAGAATTGAGAATTGAGGTAAAGAAGGGTGTGAGTAAGGTAGAAATTCAAAGAAAAATAGTTGAATATTATATAGATAAGGGAACATTTGATGAGGAGGCATTAGAGTTGTTCGTGGAAGGTGAACCTACTGAGGATGAGCTTCAGCTTCTGTTGGAAATATTAAAGAGGGAGCATGAATTGAAATTAAAACTGCTCGAGAGAGAAGCTGTTGAAGCAGAAAAGCGAAGGGTCCATGAGGCTAGAAAGGCAGAGAAACAGAGAGCAGAAGCAGCAAAACAGAGAGAAGAGACAGAAAGACAGAGACAGCTCGAGAGGGAGAAATGGCAACGTGAAGATCACGTGGCAGAAAGGCAGAGACAGTTTAAAAGGGAGTAGTTGCAGCAAAGAGGCTTAGTGTCGGACCCTGATGATTTTTACAGCTCAGAAGGGTTTGTTTCGTGTGATGAATTTAAAAGTTGTGTTCCTGATGAGGTAAGGGCATATCCTGTGGCAGAGGATGCCCCACCCTGAGGGGGTCTGTTGAGAAAGCAGACGAGGAAGTTTTAACCCATGAGGTTGAGTTAACTCCAGATGAGAGTTTGCCAGAGAATAGCCGGGAGGTTCGAGATGACCTTGAATTTGAAACTGGGACTAGTGATGACAGCCCAGAAGAGGCAGTTGTTCTGATTGCCTGTGTTCAGGTTGTTGAAGTACCTGTGGGTTCACAGGATTCTGAACATGATGTTGAGGCTCAGTTGAAGTCTGAGGTGCCTGACTTGGTTGGAAAGGAATGCAGTTTTTGTGTGTCAGATGATCTTGGTTCAGTGAATAAGGGTTAACCTTGGTACCAGTGGAATGTGAGGATTCTCAGTCATTTGTAGTAGACAGTGTTTTAAAAGCTGGTGAGGTCAATGTTGCTGGAAGTAATGGGAAAAGTGCTGTTCCTGGACTTTTGGATAAAGTGCTGGGAAAGGTTGGATTGGTTGCACGCTCTTTGACCCTGCTTGCAGGACAAAGGCCCGCTGAGACAGGATGCGCTAGTTTGTTGGACTTTGTTTGGACATTTAAGCACCTGCAAGGTCATGCTGTTATTCAGAGTAATATTATGGAGAGGAAGAACTGTTGTGATTTTGGAGTGGGAGTTGCTATGGAAGCAAGTGGAAGTATAGGACGTAATCAGATGGGTAGTTTATTTGGTCTCTTCCATAATGTATACATGATTCTGATCAGCCTGATGATGGTACTGAGTTTAATAAACAATGGAGACATGTTGACAGCTCTCCAAGGTAAGAGTGTTTCAGCAATTCAGCTAATGAGCAAAGCTGCTGTTGAGGCCTATAGCAGGACCAAAGGTTTAAATTATGATATGTCACAGACTTTTCTACCTTCCAGATTTCAGCAGGACTTAGAGGGTAGTACAATTGATAAGGGTAAGGTGTATAAGAAAGATTTGTCTTTATTGAGAAAGAAATGTATCGAGGAACAGAAGCGAGATTCTGGAATGGTGACTTTAAGGGAGATGGCTCTCACAGGAGAGGAGGTTCAGAGAGAGTCAGTGGGATGTTACCCTAAAGATGAGGTGTTGATGAGGAAGTGGAGACCAGCCACAGTGCCTGCAAGTCACGTGGTGGTTTTGAAAGGTTACAGGGCTGAAATTTTAAACATGCCTTAAGGTGGACGTCATTGTGTGAGAAATGAGGAAAATGGGAATGAGGGGGTTCCCCTCTTCTTATTTATTGTTGGAGATTCGATTCAGAAGGCGGTGAAGGGTAATTTGTTGGAACCTGTGTTCAGTTACAGGCCAAAAGGACCTTTGCCCCTACTCAGAGAACTCTGGAAGGGATTTAGTAAGCTTTGTGACTTTGCTAGGGAAAGTTTACAAAACGGGCGAGTCAAAATAAGACACTTGTTTACTGGAATTGCAACTGGGAGAATTGTTGTAGTACAAAATGGAGTTGTGAAATCTGATAATGGAATGGAAAAATGTGTTTACTCATTGAATCTAGACTCACCCAAATGTCAGAATTCCATTGTTTTGGAAAATATTACTGATAAGGTCCATCAATTGGACCCAAAACTGAAAAAAACAAGTAAAAGAACTAATTGGTGTTTTGAAATGGTGCACAGGTGCAGTGCATGACATCATTATGAATTTAGCCCAGCTTATGAAATGGCATCTTCACAGAGTGAATTTTGAGAAAAGTAAAATGATTGAAGAAGAAATTAGAAACAGGAAAGAACAAAGAAAGAGAATGGATGACTGTATTGATAGAGTGGGGAAGGCTAAATACTTTATTAAGATTGACTTGTTAAAAGGGTGTTCCTTTAACAGAGAGGGTTAAAGAGATATCAACATTTGTGACACCTTCTAGACTGCATGAATACAATGTTTTACACTTTGGGATGAAGAATGCTCCAGAAACATTTCAAAGAATAATCAATTCTGTGATTGGAGGGTTAGGAAGCACAGGAGTTCATATCAATGACCTAGTGGTCTGGAATGACACGTGGGAAGAGCATATTGCAGCTGTAGAAAAACGGTTTGACAGACTTTCTAAGGCTAATCTTATGGTGAACCTTGCTAAAAGTGAATTTGGCCATGCCCCAGTCATATATCTGGGTTATGTGGTGGGCCAAGGCCAGCTGGCTCCTGTACAGGCCAAGGTTCAAGCGATTGCTGAAGTTCCTGTTCCAACTGGCAAGAAAGCTTCGAGAAGGTTTTTAGGAATGGTTGGGTTTTATCATAAGTTATGTAAGAACTTGGCTGACATCGCTCTCCCCCTAACAAAGCTTCTGGGGAAGAGTGAAAGATTTGAATGGAGTGACCTTTGCCAGGAGGCATTTGAACATCTGGAAACCATCCTGTGTTATCATCCTGTTTTCAAAGTACCTGACTTTTCAAAGCCATTTTCTATAACAGCTGGTGTTAGTGACGAAGCTGCTGGGGCAGTACTGTTACAGAAGGGAGTGGATGACATTGAACATTCAGTAGCTTATTTCTCAAAGAACTTTAATGTACACCAGAAAAATTATTCAACTGTTGAAAAGAGTTATTGGCACTTATTCTGGCTTTACAACATTTTGAGGCCTATGATCAGAGACCTCAAAACCTTTCTGTTGCTCAGAGAGCACTTGTGGTTTACATGGGTTATAATCTGTTGATGTTTCTAACTAAGATGAAGGATGAGAGTAGAAGGCTGTTAAATTGGAGACTAGTATTGCAGGAAGGTGACTTAAAAATCAAACATGTGAAAGTTACTGACAATGTTATAGCTGATTAGTTATCCCGATGTTAAGTTGAAAACTGTACACATTTTTGCTTTGTCATCTGATGTTTTTCCCTGTATTGTTTAAAACCCTGTGATAGACAATTTTTTTTCCCTGAGGAAGGGGAGTGTGAGGGGATCCAGGAGTGCCCCTATTATCTGTTTGAAGAGAGACAGAGAGAGAGTTATTTACCACTGATATGTTGTTTTTGAAAAGAGAGAGAGAGAGAGAGAGACGAAGATTAACAGTTGGACTGTCACTTTAAGGCATTGGAAGTAACTTTGGATTTTTACTGAGTTTGGAGTTGGAGACAGCACCGAGCAGCTCGTAAGTTGCTGTGGTAACCGAAGGCGGTGTTATTTAATGGACACTCGATGTTATGGTTTTCAGCAGGTTGTTGATATTTCTTCAAGGACTTGTTGCCTGCTTGTGCATTTCTTCACAGACAAAGGAAGGAGGGACTCTTTGAATGACAGGTGATGCTCAGCCTGGTGAAATAAATGGGAGGTCAGATGATACAGACCTCAGACACATGATCTGGACACTGAATGAGCATTGTTGTGCCCACAGAGAAAGTGGGTTTTGGAGGATCGATCAGGTGGATTGATCCACATTGCTATTCCAACAGTGAAGAAGGGGTTGACTGGTGGGGAGTTGTCTATGTGTCCACCCTCGCCTGGGTGATAACTCCACCACAGGAAAACAGGTTCCCCTGGTTAAAGTCACAGTCGGTGACTTGTGAAGGATTTCGGAGGATGACGAGAAGATCAACGGCATCAGCTCACCTGAAGACTCAACTCACTCTCTCTCTCCATCACTACTCAACTAAATACCACGAACTGAACTGAACTGAACTTTACTCAACATCGTAAGACTGTATCTTTTTACCTCTAGACTTAGAGAAGCTTGGTTTTCATACATATATATTCCACACTTACTTTTATATGTAATCATTGCTAACCTGTGTGATTTATTTACATTGATATTACTGTATTGTGTAGTTACTAATAAATATTAGTAGTTTATAGCAATACTGGACTCCAAAGTGGTTTCTATTTCTGCTGGTTCTTTATCCCCGTCACGGGGTACGTGACACATTGTACTGCTGCTGCTAAGTTAACAATTTCACAACACATGCCGGTAATGATAAACCTGATTCTGATTCTGAATCTGTGCAAATGCAAATATAAAAAATAGCAATAATGAGAACATGAGACAATAGATAAAGAGTCCTTAAAGTCAGATCATTAGTTGTGGGAGCATTTCAATGATGGGGCAAGTGAGCATAGTTATCCCCTTTTATTCAAGAGCCTGGTGGCTGAGGAGTAGTAACTGTTCTTGAACCTGGTGGTGCGAGTCCTGAGGCTCTTGTACCTTCTATCTGAAGGCAGTACTGAGAACAGAGCATGACCTGGGTGGTGGCGAACCTGGCTAATAATGGAAAAACACACACAAAATGCTGGAGGAACTCAGCAGGCCACGCAGTATTTGCAGAATTTCGCATGTTTCTAATGATGGATGGTGCTTTCCTACGGCAGTGATTCATGTAGATGTGCTCAATGGTTTGGAGGGCTTTAGCTGTGATCTACTACCTGTGGCCCCCTGGTAAGCCTCAGGCTCGCTCAGCTCGCTTTCGTCTAAGGGGAGCAGCCTTCGGCCCCGCCAAACTGGGTAATCACGCTTGTGTAGATGCTGTGTGATGTACCCCACCCCGCCAAATAACAGACAGTACACCATATGTGATTAAATGATTACACTTCATAGATCTTACTGGAACTATGTAATTAATAGAGATAAAATATAAAAGGAAAGTAAAAGGCACCAAACTTATCAAAATTCAACCACTTCGTGCACAACAGTTGGAGCTCAATTAATGGAGTCTTTTTTCCACCATTTGATCCCCTCTGACCTCCTCGGCCCGCTGCCTGGGACCAACCACAGTGGTTGACCAGATGCTCCACACAAATCTGTCTTTGTCTCCTCTCCTAGCCGAAGATCCTGGGCCTCGGACTCCCACTCGGGGTCCGTCCCGCCACCCAGCTTACAGCATCGCGTCTCCTCTCTCTGTCCCCATTGTGCCTTCTCCCTCGAAGCCCACGCAAACAATAGCTTACAGACACACAAGAAAGAATAACATCCATCCCCATTGGTTAGCAAATGAATACAATTTTCTTATCAGTAATTATAACTCAAACAAGCTGTGAGAGAGAAGCACTTTCTCAGCAGTTAACATAACAAAGAAGCCATTTTTATTAGCCTTAGCAGTAACATAAAAGAAGAAACTCCTTACATACCTTTCATGGGATTTTCCATTCGAAAGCATTGGTGTTTCCATGATACAGCCAGTCAATCTACTCTCCATTACACATCTATAGAAGTTTGTCAAAGTTTTAGATGTCATGCCGAATCTCTGCAGGCTCCTAAGGAGATAGAGGCGCTGTTGTGCCTTCTTCGCATTTGCACTTACGTGCTGGATCCAGGACAGGTCCTCTGAAATAGTAACAGGCAGGAATTTAAAGTTGCTAACCCTCTCCACTTCTGATCCTCTGATGAGGACCGGCTCATGGACCTCTGGTTTTCCTCTCCCGAAGTCTACAATCAGTTCCTTGGTCTTGCTGTCATTGAGAGAGAGGTTCTTGTTGTTATTACACCACTCAGCCAAATTGTCAATCTCCCTCCTGTATCCTGATTCATCACCACCTTTGATACGACCCACAACAGTGGTGTCATCAGCAAACTTGAATATGGTGTTGGAGCTGTACTTAGCCACACAGTCATGGGTGTAAAACAAGTACAGCAGGGGGCTAAGTACCTGTGGTGCATCTGTGCTGATGGAGATCGTGGAGAAAATGTTGCCAGTCTGAACTGGCTGGGGTCTACAACTGAGGAAATCCAGGATCCAATTGCACTCGGAGGTATTGAGCCCAAGAACTTGGAGCTTATTGATTAGTTTTGAGGGGGTGATGGCATTGAATGCTGAGCTGTAATTGATAAATAACATCCTGATGTATGCATCTTTGCTGTCCAGATGTTCCAGGGTTGTGTGAAGAGCCAATGAAATGGCATCTGCTGTGAACCTGTTGCTCCAGAAGACAAATTGAAGCAGATTGAAGTCATTTCTCAGGCAGGAGCTGATAGCTTTCATCACCAACCTCTGAAAATGCTCCTTTACTGTGGATGTAAGTGTAACTGGGTGATAGTCATTGAGGTGAGTCACTACGCTCTGCCTGGGCACTGGTATAATTGAAGCCTGCGTGAAGCAGGTGGGTACCTCACACTGCTGAAGTGAGAGGTTAAAGATCTCAGTGAACACACCAGCCAGTCGATCAGCACAGGTCTTTAGTATTTGGCCAGGTATCCTCTCTGGGCCGGATGCTTTTCGTGGGTTCACCCTTCTGAAAGCTGCCCGCACGTCGGCATCAGAGACTGAAGTCATAGGATCATCGGGGATGTGTGAGTTTGTTATGGTTCCTCCATGTTGACGGTGAAAGTGAGCACAGAGTTCATCTGGAAACAAAGCCCTGCTGTCCCCATGTCACTTAATTTAACTTTGTAAGAGGCGATAGTATTCAAGCCCTGCTGTAGCTATAAAGTATGCAAAGCCAATCATTCCAATTTATGACGGCTCAGCGACACAACCAGTACAGCTGCTTCCTCACAGCTCCAACGAGACTGGTCAGGTACCCCATCTGGTCCAGATGCTTTCCATGTATTCACCCTTCTGAAGGCAGCCCGCACATCAGCCTCAGAGACTAAGATCATCGAGGGATGCGGGGGTTCGTGATAGTCCCTCCATCTTTTGATGGTCAAAGCGAGCATAGAAGGCATTGAGATCATGTGGAAGCAAAGTTCTGCTGTCTCCCATGTCACTTGACTTAATTTTGTCGGAGGTGATAGCAGTCAAGCCCTGTCACAGCTGTTGAACATCCCTTGTTGATTTAAGCTTTGGGTGGAATTCTCACTTCACCCATGAGATGGTGTTCCAGAGATCATACCTGCACCATTTGTAGCTTTCTTGGTCTCCAAACTTGAATGCCTCGGATCTGGCCCTCAGCAGCTTTTAGATCTCATGGTTCATCCAGAGCTTCTGGTTGGGAAAGACTCTGTTCGATTTGGTGTTTTAATAAAGTCTGTCCTAGCGGTGACTAGTGGGGTACCGCAAGGCTCAGTGCTGGGACCCCAGTTGTTTACAATATATATTAATGACTTGGATGAGGGAATTAAATGCAGCATCTCCAAGTTTGCGGATGACACGAAGCTGGGTGGCAGTGTTAGCTGTGAGGAGGATGCTAAGAGGATGCAGGGTGACTTGGATAGGTTGGGTGAGTGGGCAAATTCATGGCAGATGCAATTTAATGTGGATAAGTGTGAGGTTGTCCACTTTGGTGGCAAAAATAGGAAAACAGATTATTATCTGAATGGTGGCCGATTAGGAAAAGGGGAGGTGCAACGAGACCTGGGTGTCATTATACACCAGTCATTGAAAGTGGGCATGCAGGTACAGCAGGTGGTGAAAAAGGCGAATGGTATGCTGGCATTTATAGCGAGAGGATTCGAGTACAGGAGCAGGGAGGTACTACTGCAGTTGTACAAGGCCTTGGTGAGACCACACCTGGAGTATTGTGTGCAGTTTTGGTCCCCTAATCTGAGGAAAGACATCCTTGCCATAGAGGGAGTACAAAGAAGGTTCACCAGATTGATTCCTGGGATGGCAGGACTTTCATATGAAGAAAGACTGGATGAACTGGGCTTGTACTTGTTGGAATTTAGAAGATTGAGGGGGGATCTGATTGAAACGTATAAGATCCTAAAGGGATTGGACAGGCTAGATGCAGGAAGATTGTTCCCGATGTTGGGGAAGTCCAGAACGAGGGGCCACAGTTTGAGGATAGAGGGGAAGCCTTTCAGGACCGAGATTGGGAAAAACTTCTTCACACAGAGAGTGGTGAATCTGTGGAATTCTCTGCCACAGGAAACAGTTGAGGCCAGTTCATTGGCTATATTTAAGAGGGAGTTAGATATGGCCCTTGTGGCTATGGGGGTCAGGGGGTATGGAGGGAAGGCTGGGGCGGGGTTCTGAGTTGGATGATCAGCCATGATCATAATAAATGGCGGTGCAGGCTCGAAGGGCCGAATGGCCCACTCCTGCACCTATTTTCTATGTTTCTATGTTTCTATAATAATGTCTCAGCACATGGTCCTGCTAGATTCTGTTGTGAGCATGTGCTTCAGCTGGAAGGTCAGCAACATCTGGGCAGACCAAAGTATGTAGAAATGTACAGCACAGTAGAGGCCCTTTAGCCTAAAATGTTGTATCATACTTTTAACCTACTCCACAATCAATCTAATGCTTCCTTCCCATATATTCCTCCATGTCCTTCATCCATGTGTTTACCTAAGAGTCTCTTAAATCTCCTTGATGTATCTGCCTCGAGCACCAGTGTGTTCCATTGTTCTCGGTGTTAAAAAAACCCTACCTCTGACATCCCTCCATACTTTTCTCCAGTAATCTTAATATTATGCCCTCTCACATTTATTATTTTTATCCTGGGGAAAAAGGCGTTGATAGTCTGCTGTATCTATGCCTCTTACTGTGTTATACACCTCTATTAAATCATCTCTTATTCTCCTTCACTTTAAACAGAAAAGCCCTAGTTTACTCAACCTATCCTCATGAATTCACCAAGTTGAAGATATTCCAGCAGCAGCTGACATTTGTTTTAGGATGCACCCCTGGAGCTCAGAGTCCAGTGTTACACAGCTGCTGAAGATAAACTTCAACAAGAAATTTGCATCCCTTTCCAAACCATCATGACAAATACACAATGCAGGAGACAGATTGCAATCTCTTCCACATCACAGCCATCTGAATGGCAACACAAGATGGGGTTGAGACTCTGGCTGTGTGTGAAGGATCTGCTAGAGATGGCAATTCTCATCACCAGCCAAGCAAGGCTAATGGTCGGGAATTCTGGTGATGAAGGATTCTATGAAAAGACAAGATATTAATATTACAATTTGTTTTTAAATCTGTGGCTTTTTTTAGTGCAATTCAACACGTTGCAACTTTCTAGTTCATGGCAGAAGAATACAGATTTGGAATTTATTATTCATAGACAATCCTGAACTGTAATTATTCATCAAATGGCATCTGTTAGTTATGCATGAAAAACCATAGATTAAGAGGAAGAAATATTTCCAACCCATCATAACCATTTAAAATAACCTATGATGCCTGAATGTTTGTTGGTAATTAAGTGTTCAGTTCATTTATGAGAACTGCAGTTGAACTGTGGAGTGCAGAGGAAACTCTGTCACTTATCCAGCGAGTACTGTTGCTGGGACTGAGCTCAAAATCCTGAGTTATATCTTTGTCTGTCTACACTGGTAATCAGATACAGATATGTTGGTAATTATGAATCAAGCCTTAAGGTGGAGAGTGGAGGAGGCGAGGGTCTGTGGAGCAGGGCTGCCTGTCAGATGTAGGAGGTGGGGTCAGGATGGCATATCCAACAAGTGGCCAGACAGCTACTGCTGTAGGTGGATGTGTCAGAACATTGACTCTAAACCATCAGAACATCTGCAGAGCAATGCATGGACCATTCTAGTAATGGCTTTAGAGCTAATAGTAGCCCCAGATATTGTCACTTCTTGTTGATTCTAGTCACATCAGTGTCATGTTATCTACTGATGAATCAGAAAGGTGCCAATGCTCTCTGTTCAAGAATAAAATTCATCTCCTTCTCCTTGGATGGAATGCAGTAAAGGAGGTAACATGAGCATTGGTCTGGGGAGGGGTGGTTTATGGTATTAGGAGTGGGGATGGTAAGATTTACCAACAATATGGCCTTCCTGAGATACAGTGGGTCATTACTGTATCTATATTACCTTGACAGTTCCACCTCAGGATATTAACTAAACTGAAACTACAAAGGATTTTAATCTTTATGTAACCATTTCCAGAAAACTTGATAATCAATTCTAGACATCCAGGGAACAAGTTGTTTATATTACATCAATCAACTCTTTCAACCACGACACTAGACTGATTTCTGCCTGTTTGAGGATAAGGACAAATACTTGTATGCCTGGATTCACATGCGAGAATCACGCAGCCACTTGCAATACCTGGGAATTCAATTAAATGTGCAGGATAATGATTTCTCTGTCTGGATCAGACCAGTCACTGCATCTACCTGAGACTCACTTTGGTTCCTCAAGCCTTTCTGTCATTTACACATCATATTAATATTATAAAGGAATGTATTGCACTGACCTAGATTTTCTCTGCTTTCACAAGTTGTCCAAGGAGTTTGTGTAGATTCAGCATGCTATCCAAAAACTTTGACAAACTTCCATAGATGCACAGCGGAGAGTATCCTGACTGGTTGCATCATGGCTTTCTATGGAAACACCAATGCTCAGGAATGGAAAAGACTGTAGAATATGGTGGATACAGCCCAGTCCAACACAGGCAGAGTCCTCCGCACCATGAGTCCATTGAGTACATTTACATGGAGCGCTGTTGCAGGAAAGCAGCATCCATTATCAAAGACCCTGCCATCCAGGCCATGATCTCTTCTCACTACCATTATTGTGCAGGAGGTACAGACCTACACCACCAGGTTCAACCATCAGGCTCCTGAACCGGTGTGAATACCTTCATTCAGCACTACTCTGATCTGATTCTACAACCTATAGACACACATTTAAGGATGCTTTATAATTCATGTTCTCAGTTTCATTTTTTATTTGCACAAGTTGTCTTCTTTTGCACATTGGTTGCTTGCCACACTTTATGTATATTTTTTGGTAAATTCTATTTTATTTCTTTATTTTCCTGTAAATGTCTGTAGGGAAATGAATCTGAAGGAAGTACTGTATATGGCAACGTGCAGTATATGTACTTTGATAATAAATTTTACGAATTTTGAAGACTGAAGCTTAATTGTAATCCTTCAATCACCCTGAACATACTCTCCATCCAGCACCAAAACAACATCGTTCCAGTGTGCACTACTTCCAAATTAAAAGCATGGCTTCATCTCACTAAGGTTCCATTCAGAAAACCTGCAATCTCTACCACCTAGAAGGCTGAGGAGAAAATAACATGAAACTACCACCACCTGGTGCATGTAAGAAGCTGTTACAAGAATTAATAGATAGATTTTAACATAGGAATCATACGAATATTTAATCTAATTTCAAGATATATGAAGGAATGTTCTATCAACATATACAACAACTTTGAAATTCATCAGGATTCTCCTGAACTCTTAGCCTGACTTAAGTGAGAAATTGCTAGAAACCCCATGTGGAAACGACTCTGCACTGAGTTTTTTTCCCAATCTATTCCACTGAACAATTAGAAAGTGTTACTATCACTTCTTAACTAAAATAACCAATAAAATAAACTTAATGCAAGAGTAAAGATCAATAGTTTCCCATCAAAATGATGGGTGGGGCTAAAAAACATTTAATTGAATAGTTTCAAAGTGCCACATTTCAATTGTAAGTCTAGGATGGAAAACCTGGGATTTTTTTTCTTGAAACAAATACAGAAAAGCCTCCATATATACTATAAAACTGTAAGACATGAGCAGAATTAGGCCATTTGGCCCATCGAGTCTGTTCTTCCAATCTATCATCGCTTATTTATTACCCCTTTCAACCCTATTCTCCTGCCTTCTGCCTGTAACACTTGACACCCTGAGTAATTAAAAAATCATCAACTTCTGCTTTAAATATATCCAATAGCTTGGACTCCACAGCTGTTCATGGCAATGAATTCCATAGATTCATCAATCTGGCTAAAGAAATTCCTCCTCTTCTGTTCTAAAGCAACATCCTTGTATTCTGAAGCTCTGCCCTCTGTCCTAGACTCCCTCACTGTAGCAAACATCTTCTCCCATCCACTCTATCTAGGCCATTCAATATTTAATATTTTTCAATGAGATCCCTCATCATTCTTCTAAACTCCATTGAGTACAGGCCTAGAGCCATCAAATGCCCAAACAAAGATTTTGTAATCTGAACCAAAAATTGAGCTGTTCAACCAACAGGCGGTATCTGTAGAGGGAACTGGGCAGTTTACATTTCAGGTTGAGTCCCTTCATCTGGACTAAAAGAGTTAAGGGGAGATAACCAGTATAAGAAGGTAAGGGAGAGTGAGGTAGGTTAAATCTTCCAAACTAATGGGAGACTATTCAACTTGCATCAACTACACTCTGGAACCAAGGTCACAACTTCAGTGACTGAGTTGCGGTTAACAGATAAGTACTTGTCTAGTGTGAACTCCTGGGAGCCCCAATCTCTGTCTCACTGAGGGCGATGAGCTAGTTTTTATTCGGCACTGAGACAGCTATCTTTAATTATGAACAAAGTTAACTTAAGACTACACATGAATGAGAAACGATGAACTCCAGAATATAGTTACAATCATATTACAAATAGAAGTATCTACCTTAAACACAGTAAAACAACATATAAACATTTAGATATCTCGATTACTAAAAAAATGGAATATTCCACCGTCAACATTCAAAAAGATTATATTGTTTTTTACTGTTCCCTTAAACTAATGCTGTCCTGTAATATATGTGATCATTCAATTTATAATTTCAGTACAAAGGAAGTCGGTATCCGTATAACACAAAAACTTAAATGTTGCTAACGTGTCTGTAGTTACTTTAGTAAATGTGAAAGATAGCAGATTAGATAGATTTTATGTAAATAAATTAGTTAAAAACGAGTTTCTCAGTCACAAAGATATTCACGCTCATAGGGGTGGCCCTGGTTGATAAATCTTCTGCTGGCGGAGGTGGGAACAAGCGCGCTGAGCCTGGGTTTCCGGCCGGACTTTAGTTGTGGACGGGCGGCGCGGTAAGTCATGGCGCTGGATGCTCGCAGGCGGTTTTTTAAACTCCTCATGCGCCTCGGCGCCATCATCCTTACACGGTTCCCCTTTTGGAATTGCTTCAGCATGTTGATGCTGTTTGCAGAACGAGCTGATCAGCGCAGGTGAGTGTGACCCCGGGGGGCTGCGGTGCAGGAGTTGGATTTGGCGGAGGGAGGGAGAGGGTAGGTGATGCGACTGGGAAGGTGGAGTAAGGAGAGAATAGTGGAGTGGTAAGATTGGGAGGGATGAGTGGGAGTTGGTGAAGGATGCTGGGGTTTGAGGGGTAGAGAAGGATGGGGAACTTGGAGGGAGGAGGGGTGGAGAAGGTTGGAAAGTGGAGCAGTGTAAAATGGCGGAGGGAAGGAGGAAGGTTGTTGGGAAGGGTGGAGGTAAATGGGGATAGCAGTGGGGAGGAGAGTGGTGAGGAAAAGGGTGGGAGGATTTGTGGTGGTGGGAGGAGGAATCAAAATATAGAATCTTGAACTGTTATTGAGGCACTTCCATGACAAATTAAGGAATTTCTTCTCTTTCCCTGGTTACTACAAACTATAATCTCTCTATTGCCCTTTTAATATGTATTTAATTATGAGATCACATTGAAATGCCTATCTCCCTCCTACTGACAGCAGTGCAGATTCTCACATTATGATGTCATTTATTTGCCATTTAGTTTTGCATTTTGCAATGATTTTCTTTTACAGTGCCTTGAAAAAGTATTCAGCCCCCCACAACTAATTTCACATTTTACTGTCTCATTTTCTAAATTTAAAATATATTGAAGTAGAATTTTTGAGCTAATCTACAAAACATTGCATTGTGTCAAATCAAAAGAAAAATTCCAAAACTTGTCAAAAATTTCATAAAGATTAAAAACCAAAATTATGAGGCTGTAAAAGTATTCATCCCCTTTGTAATTACTATGTTAACTTTCTTTAGGTGCAGTACAGTATATTAACCATACCAACTCACCCAATTTGTTGATGTAGAAAATTAGAGGGTCATCTGAATAAATACCCCCTCTCTCTGTAAGGTCCAACAGTATGGCAGATTTTCATCAGACCAAACCAAAGTCAAAACAATAGAATAGAATATTTTATTTCTTACATCCAAGGGAGTAAAAAACCTTGAAGTTGCATCTCTGTCGCAATGTACAAGCAATAAAGAGGGGAAATATGGGAGGATATGGCTCAAAGACTAAAATTGTATACATAATTGTTTTATATACATGTATGTGCAGCCAGAGATGCAATCAAATCAATGCGTATTGATAAATCTGCTGGTCTGATGAAAGAAGCTGCCCCAGAGCATGTTGGTTCTGGTTTTAATGCTGTGGTACCATTTGCCAGATGGTAGCAGCTGAAACAGTTTGTGGTTGGGGTGGCTGGAGTCTCTGATGACCCTTTGGGCCCTTTTTACGCACCTGCTGCTGTAAATGTTCTGAATAGAGGAAAGTTCACATCCACAGATATGCTGGGCTGTCCGCACCACTCTCTGCAGTGTCCTGCGTTTGAGGTTAGTACAGTTTCCTTACCAGGTGATGACACAGCGAGTCAGGATGCTTTCGATGGTGCCCCTGTAAAGTCCTGAGGATTTGGGGACTCACGCTGAACTTCTGAGGTGAAAGAGATGCTGTTGTATTTTTTTCACCACACAGCCGGTATGTGCAGACCACGTGAAATCCTTGGAGATGTTTATGCTGAGGAACTTAAAGCTGTTTGCCCTGTCAACCCCAGATCCATTGATGTTTATAGGGATTAGCCTGTCTCTGTTTTTCCTGTAATCAATGATCAACTCCTTCACTTTTCAATATTGAGGGAGAGGTTGTTTTCTTGGCACCACTGTGCCTTGACTTCTCCTCTGTAGGCTGTCTCATCATTGTTGGAAATAAGGCCTATCAATGTCTTGTCATCTGCAAATTTGATCAGCAGATTGGAGCTATGTGTGGCTACACAGTTGTGTCTAGGGAGTAGAGGAGGGGGCTCAGGACACAGCCCTGGGGGGCTCCTGTGGGGGTCAGAGGTGAGGGAGCCTATCCTTACCACCTGCTGACGATCTGACATTTAGTCCAGGATCCAGTTACACAAGGCAGGGTGCAGGCCAATATCTCTGAGTTTCTTGTCGAGCCTGTGGGGAATTATGGTGTTGAATGCTGAGCTATAGTCCAAGAACAGCATTCTAATATAAGGATCCCTCTTCTCCAGGTGAGCATTCAATGTATGTCAGGGAAATGATAATAGAGAAGCACAAATCTGGGGAAGGGTACAGGACCATCTCAAAGGTACTGAACATACCTTGAGCTCAGTGCAGTCTATCTTGAAAAAGTGGAAAAAAATATAAAGCCACAGCCACATTGTCTAGGTCAGGTCGCCCTTCTAAACTTGGTCAAATGAGACTAAAGTGGAACTTTTTGGCCTCAGCACTATGTATGGCGTAAATCTAATATTGCACATCAGCCAGGTAACGTTATCCCTATTGTAAAGTATGGTGGAGGTAGCTTCTGTTATGGGGATGGAAATCTGGTCATGACTTATGAGAAGATGAGTTTTGCTAAATACAGAGAGATACTGGATCTGTAAGGGGCTGTACTGTGAAAAAAGAGCACGTGATTCACAAATAAAAGTTCTCAGTTAAATTGATCAAAATCCCTGGTTAAAATACACATCTATGTGAACAAAGGGTTGGGGGTTGAATATATTTACATGGCCCTGTAAACTTTCAGACTGCTAATACTTGGTGCAGTTTAAAACTTGAACAGAGGGTTTAATACTTATTTTCCTCAGTTGTTGTTGTTCCTATACATGGATGAGTTTATTGCTGCTTCCTACGCGCAGACAGAACTTAAATTTCTGCAGTGTTCCACCAGCATTTTGTGTGTGTTGCTTAAATTTCAGTAATTTTGCAGCCAGTTTTCTCTGATGCCTATTTAACATGACCCATTTCTGGCTCTGTTTCCCCTGCTGGATTTTTCAGTCTGCATCTTGGGGGATAGGTTAGTGACCAGTATTGATTATGAACCCACAGGCCAGTACAGCTATCTTGACTTGTACTTCATCCTGCTTTCCATAAGGATTCACCCCATTCATTTAGCTCCTCTGTCTGTGTTATGTCTGCTTTGATGAAGAGATTTTCCATGATTCTGAGATGTCATCATGTCAACCATGATAGATGCTAGAGCCTCGACTGCTTCTCATTTATTGCCTGCACCTCTGCTCTTGGCTGGCCAGAGCAATAAAATGGTTCCTCTGATCCTCACTATTCATCGTCTCCCAGCCTAGCAGCATTTCAAATAACTGCTAACATTGCATTTGTACTTCCTTACTACAGACTCAACCTACAAATTAACCTTCAGGGTATTTTACTTTAGAACTCTCAAGTCCCTTTGCACCTCCAATTTCTGAATTCGCTCCTTGTTTAGAAAATAGTCTATGCCTCCATTCCATACACTTAGCTACACTGTATTCCATTTCTTTGCCTATTCCTCTTAATCTGTCCAATTCCTTCTGCAGACTCCCTTCTTCCTCAACACACGTTACCCCTCCACCTACCTTTGTATCATCTGCAAACTTGGCCACTAAGCCATCAATTTCATCATCCAGATCTTTAACACATAACGTAAAAAGTAGCAGACCCAACACTGACCCCTGCAGAATACCATCGGTCACTGACGGCCAACCAGGAAAGGTACCCTTTATTGCCACTCTTTACCTTCTGCCAGTCAGTCAGTCTTCTGCCCATGCTAGTATTGTTCCTGTAATACCATCAGCTCTTATCTTGGTTAGCAGTCTCATGTGCAGCTGAAAATACAAGTAAACAACATCCACTAACTCTCTGTCTATTCTGTCTGCTGTTTCCTCAAATAATTTAAACAGATCTGTCAGGCTTCCAACTACCCCAAAACCTCATTCTTCATAGTGGACTAACATCTTGCCAATCACTGAAGTCAGGCTAACTGGCTTATAATTACCTGTCTTTTCCCGACTGGACTGATGAGGAACTTCATTTTCAACATTTAGCTCACCCAAAGATGCTGATGCCCATTACTAGCTTTGTCTGAGAAGAGTTAATTGGCTGAGAAGAGCCAAATCGGCAACTAAACCAGTACTTGCATTGATTTGCTAACTGTGGTAATCTGATAGGCACCAATTTGTCAAAAATTCTAGAATGTAGGCTGAGGTAGACTCTCTATTAAAGAGAATTCGCGATAAATTTTAAATATTTCCAATCCCAGACTGTCACAGCTGAGGGCGTGAATTCTGGAACAGAATGACAATTTCACTTAATGTGAGCAATCAAACAGCTTTGAACAAAGCCAACTCCCATGCTGCCTGTGGCACGAGAGAGATGTAGTTTTAAGCTAATATTCGGTATTCCTATTAGTGACTGGGGCCACACAGTGGTTCAATTTATAAACTGCTGCCTCGTAGCTCCAGTGATTTTGATTCAATCCTGACCTCTACTGTCTATGTGAGACTTGCATGTTCTTCCTGTGGATTTTCCCTGGCTTACTTGAAGTCCCAAAGATGCATGGATTGGTAATTTAGTAAGCCACTGTAAATTTTCTCCTTATGTTGTGGAAAGGAGATGGTTGGAAAGAGTTGATGGGAATGTGGGAGAAGTTGCAGGGAAAATTAATGGGAAATGGGATTATTCCATGAACCAGTTCAGATGCAGTGTCTTGAAATGGTTTTCTTCCATGTCGTAAGGAAATTATAGATTTCATATCTTGTGAAATTTAGTCTGTAAATATCATTATGTTAAACTAATTGGTTTCTTTTGAAGGCTGTCAAGAATGTTTTGTAATTGCAGTTTAACTACTGTTCATGATTCCTCTATGACTTCTCTTAGGAAGCCAGATATTCCTGTGCCATACCTCTATTTTGATATGGGTGCTGCAGTTATCTGTGCCAGTTTCATGTCCTTTGGTGTGAAGAGGCGATGGTTTGCTTTGGGAGCTGCCCTTCAATTGGCTATCAGCACATATGCATCATACGTTGGAGAACAAGTGCACTATGGGGACTGGCTTAAGGTAAGGAAACCAGATTGCACCAGAAAATCTCAAAGTCTAATTTAACCGGAGATGCCATGAAGTAATTCCGTTTTATATGATTTTCATGCCATTTGTAATCTGTTGTTGACCTGAAATTTCCTGCTGTCATTTCAGTGTAACTCTACTCAAAGGAGGAAAACTGGAAGGGAGCTACTTATGACTATTCAGATTAAGTAAAACTGAATCAATCCTGAGATTGACATCATCCTCAGTTGACATGCTTGGATGGCAATGTTTCTTGGTGCTAGAATTGCTGATATATAATAATAACAGGGTAATTAATAATGCTGCACAAGTTTGAGTCTGGTTGTGATTTATTAGCACCATTATAGACATCACTTTTGCAAAACAAATCAGTTTTAGTCAAGTTGTGGCCTGCGTTCATGTTATTTAATTTGCAGGTACAGGCAGACAAGAATCAGCATGAATTTGAGGAATGGCTTACATTTATGTCATTTTTGTTTTTTCTATGTTCTAATATATATTTATTTCCTTCTCTTCATATGTGAACATCACATCTCATATGAATCTGAGATTATAAAGGGCTGGTAGATAAGTGTGGCCCCAGGGAAATGGCACCCGTCATCCAGGTCATGCTCTCTTCTTGCTGCTGCCATCGGGAAGGAGGTACAGGACCCTTGGGTCCCACACCACTAGGTTCAGGAACAACTATCAGGCTGCTGAACCAGAGTGGATAACTTCACTCATCCCAACAGTTGAACTAATTCCATAACCAATGGACTCACTTTCAAAGACTCAACAACTTATGTTCTCAATATTTATCATTTATTTGTTTATTATTATTTTTGTATTTGCACTATTTTTCTTTTGCAGACAATTGTTTGAATGTTTTTACGTGCAGTTTTTCATTGATTCTATTATGTTTCTCTGTATTTACTGTGAATGCCTGCAAGAAGACGAATTGCAGGGTTCTATTTGGTGACCTATATGCACTTTAATAATAAATTTACTTTAAACTTTTAGGTATCAATTTCTATGATCAGCTGAAATTAGTCAGCATGGAAGGGTACAATTAGGTACATTCAATGAGGCTTTTATTCTTGCTTGCCACTGATGTTCACTGATTTTGTTTGACCATATACTGCTGAAGCAGTTAACATTAAATTGTGATTTGAAAATGCCCGAATAATTCTTCAAAACTGAAAGGTTTCTGGGTTTGTATCCTTAGTCTATTCAAACAATATTTTTAGGTTGTCTTTTTGGCATCATTTATCTGCTTGTTTGTGCTGCAGAAAATAAATGTCTTTGTTCAGCACCATTAATCCTCCGAAAAATAAAACTTACAATGGATGAACAGAATTCAGTTGGACTCTTTTGTACTGTTTTGTACCTGTGAGCTGTTGCCAGATGTGCTGGGTGTATCAAAATCCAGTTTGTATTTTCTGGGCAGTGCTTGAATTCCTTTTTAAATATGGTGACATTTTATTACTGGATGGCGATCAGTGTTCAGATATAAAATACGATAGCATACATCATAAATTTGATTTGACTGATGCAGTTATAAAAAAACCATATAGATGAAGTATGTAAATAAGTATTTTGAATTCCACAGGTAAGAATGTATTCCAGGACTATAGCTGTAATTGGAGGATTTCTGATTTTGGCAAGTGGAGCTGGTGAGGTATATCGGCAGAAACCTCGTACAAGGTCACTACAGTCCACCGGGCAAGTGTTTCTTGGCATCCACCTTATTTGTGTGGTGAGTAATTAATATTTTTTTCACTAAAGGTATATTTTTGATAATGTTTTTCTATGCATTTTGTGAATACTTTTTTTCCTTTTTTTGGAGTAAAATAAATATTCGGACCTGTCCTAACTTAACTTAATTCAAAGCAATACACACAAAATGCTGGAGGAACTCGGCAGGCCAGGCGGTATCTATGGGGGAAATGAGTAAACAGTCGACGTTTTGGGCCAAGGCCTTTCTTCAGGAGACCTTTGAGTCCTGAAGAAAGGTCTTGGCAAAACGCTGACTGTTTACTCTTTTCCATAGATGTCCACGGGCCTGCTAAGTTCCTCCGGTATTTTAGGTGTGCTGCTTAGGATTTCCAGCATCAGCAGATTTTCTTGTGTTTGTGATACTAACTTAATTCACTTCAGTCTCTTAATTGCCTCCTCCCCAAAAGCCTTTCAGCAATGTAGAATTGCATTTCAGTTAGATTTTGGTTTGAGGTAGCAGAGATTGCAGAAGTGAAATGTTCTTTGGAACATGCAGTAGTTATAATAGATGGCAGGTTAAGTGCTGGTATTCTAATTCTATCGTATTTAATCTTTAGGCTTACTCCCTTCAGCACAGTAAGGAGGATCGCCTGGCCTATCTGAATCACATCATAGGAGGTGAAATTACACTGCAGTTGTTGTTTGTACTTTATGCTGTGCTGGCTTTGTCTTTCCTCTCTGGATACTGTGTTCGGACTGCAGCCCAGATGCTTTCTATTCTTATGCCTATTGTAGTTCTGTTTATTGATGGAAATGTGGGCTATTGGCACCATTCTCGTCGGGTTGAATTTTGGAATCAAATGAAATTGCTTGGGCAGAATGTGGGCATTTTTGGTGCTGCCATCATTTTGGCCACAGATTGCTAATGATTTTTAAAGGTGGAGTTTCTCATTGCGTGGCACTAATGAAACCACTGCCTTGTACTGCTATTTATTTGACATTTTAAAAAAAAAAAAAAAAAAAAAAAAAAAAAAAAAAAAAAATTGTACAGGTTCTTGAATATATTTTCAGTATGGTTGATATTCTTACACAATTCTAAAGATAAACAGCTGTGTGAGCAATAGCTTAGATTCTAGTGAACTTACATACTAACTGAGGGCAACATCCTGAAATTTTGCTCCTGGCAGTCTCACTTTTTAGGACCGTTTTGAGTGCTTTCACACTACGTGTGTGTATCTGGAAAATTGACTCACTGTGTTCATTTATAATCCTCACACTAAATTCCATGCACTGTCATAAGTAAGCTCTATAATTTGTACAACATTGTCTTGTGATTTATATAACTTTTGATTCCTAGTAGTATAGTACAACACATTTCTATTATTATGATGAGTATATTTCTCCCTTAAAGCTGCAATTTTTTCAATTTATCTGAGCAAACAGATGAACAACACCTATGCAGCTAGTGTATTGGTTGATCTAACTGATAACCTGAAGAACTCCTTAATTCTTGAGTTAGTGGATCAGTTACAATCCACATGTGGGACATGTTTTTGAATAATGTTTTAGTTTGGACTCTGATGCCACTGACAAAACTTTTATCCAGTTGTATTTGTTAGCACAATAGTGAATTCATCCATCAGCAGTCTCTAGTTTTAACTATCGGTTTCTGAAGGATTACTCCTCTAGAATTTCTCATCTACCTCTGTAGCAGGAAGAGTAGGTAAACTAGAAGGTAACTAAGCCAGAATACATGATGAATTAGCACTGTGGTCCAAGTGAGTATTGTTGATCACAGCAGTGTACATGTTGGTATGAAGCCATAGCATCAATCCATTTGAGTGAAATGGTTGTTTTAAACATGTTGGTTATGTTGATATTTTTCACAAAGTAAGCGATTTATCTAACTTTTCAACAGATGTTTTTTGGTTTTTTTTGTCTCAATTCTGCATCTCTGCTTAGAGTTGATTTTTTTTTTGGCGGGCTGTGGTTATTGGTGGTGAATCTCTCTTTTAGTAGCTCAAGGTACAATGAGTGGTTGCATTTGGATGTATGTCAAGTCATAGTTTAAAAAATTTTCTTTTTATAATCTAGAGGTTGCTTTTCAGGCTGCATTAATGTAGCTCTCTGTTTTCAAAAAGTGAAACAGAGATAGAGCTTTTAGGAATGTCTTAGAGTACGTTGACTAATTAATAGTTTCAGATTTACTGTGTTTTCTTTTTCTTTCCCAATCTTTTCATTTAATCCGACGACTGAACAAAATTTTACTAAAGCATTACAGTCCCTCAAACAATTGTGCTGATTTGGAAAACAGAATTTAAAAAGTAGAATCAGGATTTCAAAAATGTATTGTTTTTGTGAAGAAATGGAGGATCTCTTGTTTCCCATCATTTTATAAAAAGTTCAGTAAGTGCATCCTCTCTGATTGAAGCCATAGATTGTGATGAAATTATGGATTATTTATCAAGGTCTCTTTAAAATAGTTAAGTTACATTATTCTAACTTTTTCATTGTGATTTCACTTAAGTGCAAAGGACTTCCATTTCTGTAAGCAAATATCCAGAAATGCATTTCAATTTTAAGCAAGTAGACATTTAATTAAAACAAAGAGACCAATGTCTACCGTATTTGAATATTTGGAATTTCTAAATTTTTATGTTGTATTTGTGAATACTTATGCAGGAATAAAATGCTCATAAAATGAGCATTTTAAGGAGAGCATAAAAAACATGATTTCGCCATAGAACATGCTATATGTTGAAGTGATTTGGCTTGTCAATTGAAGTGCTTGTGAACTGTAGCACCTGGATAATTTACTTGAAAAAATGGGATCAATATTGTACAAGGTAAAACTGTAGCAGCCTTGTAACTCATGTTCTTGAAAATAACTAAGTCTAATTATATTTTGGTCAGATTGAAGCCTTTTGTTACATACACCTGTTAGGGTGCATTTTCCAGATACCTTAAGGTAACCGTAGCCTTCAGCCAGGAGCAGATGTCATCAGGTGGTTCCCAACCTTCACTGAGTGTTTCGACCCTTAACCACGATACTCTCCAGTTGGTGGGCCGGCAGTGGTGGTCAAATCACTGCCTGTCTGCTCCTGGCTTTCAGCTCCCCTCCTCTCGCCTACTCCAAATCCAACAAGAGGTTTGTTCTGTCTCTTCCCTCATCCTATGAGCTGCTTGTTTTTTTGCTCCTTTCGTCCAGACCCAGAGCTGACAACAACCGCCATGCTGATTTGGCTGGGAAACCTCTGCAGCCGACCTCCACAGGGAACAACCATGCCTGCCATCCCTTGTCTTTACACTCCTGCAGTAAGGGCTGGTACTTCAAGGCCTTTCTCTGGTGGGCCTCTTCCCATCCCTCCTCCCACGGCACAGTCAGCTCAACCAGAATTATTTTCCTGTCTTCAGTTGACCACGATACAATGTCTGGGCGTAGGGTTGTGTGGACCACATCTGGGAACTGCAGCCTCCTTCCCACATCGACCCTCATCTCCCAGGACCTGGCCATTAGCAGCAGATTGAACTTTGATTGTTTGGTTACAAAAGGCCTAGCTCCCTCTTTGATGAAGTTGATGGCCTTCCTCAAATCTGTGCCAGCCGTCCTCTTCTTGCATCTCTCTCGCTCTAGTGTGTCAGCAAGAGCCAGAAGCACCTTATCATGGCACCACCTATACTGTCTTTGAGTTAGGGCTGTTTTACACCCGGACAGTATATGAGCCAGTGTCCCCTTTTGACCACAGACCACAGTTCGGGTCCTCTCTCATCCCCCATATGTACCAATGTAATGGTAAAGGAAAGGTGTCTAGAGTTTCTGTGCTGAAATTGCTGAAGAATATAAAACAAAAGTTAATGTATCCTTGACAATATTATCATTGTTACTTTTCTCCATGAATAGTATGTTTAGATTAAGTGGGTGGTGGTAATTTTTGCATCAGTTGGATCCAATCCACTCACTTCTGTTTCTTGTAGGTTGATCAATATTGTGTAAGTGTTTGTTTCAAATTGTGAGTGTATAGATTGGGAGTAAAATTTTCACTATAAATATAATAAATGACAAAATGGCTTTCATTAAGCCTAAGGAGCTGTTCAAATGAAGTTAACTACAGAATGATTTGAATGCTCTTTTGTTCAAATCACTAAATGTTTGGTAAATTTCCATGGTTAACTTTTATGCACATATTCTATTTTCAATCTGATGTATATTTAAAAAAAAAACTGAATAGGTTACCAGTCAACCCAAGTGTGCCCCAAGCTGTAATTAGTTTGTATTCATTAAAAAGCTTGTTATTTTAACTTATTTATTAAAATTGAGTTACTTTATTCATAGCTTGCATTCACTGGGAAGGACGTCTTGCTTTCTCTTGAGTGAGGAGTGGGTGATGCCTCTGTGTGACTTCTTTAAAATTGGGAATAATGTAACATGCCAATTGCCTTAAGATCTTGTCAGCATGATATCTTGGTCCAAAGGCAGACTCTGCTGCATAGACTTAACATGTGACAATGCGTAAGTGCCTATAACCATTGGATGTGCACACACATGCATTTTGCCAGCACAAATAGATACACATATCCTTATCCACGCCCACTTCCTTACCTCCCAGCATCACTGCTAAAGCCTACTCCATTGCCCCTTTTTCTTTTTCCCCCTCCCAGACCAGCTTGCTTTATGCAGTTAGTAGAATTTGATCCAAGTATAAAGTTTAAAATGCAATGGCAATAATAGCACTAACATAGTTGTAATTCAAACATTTACAGTTTCTTGGCTGATTTGACATTGTACATGAATTATTTGGATTTAAGTACTTCTAAACTTGTTCAAGGTGGATGTTTAAAAACGCAAACACGAGGAAATCTGCAGAAGCTGGAATTTCAAGCAACACACATCAAAGTTGCTGGTGAACGCAGCAGTCCAGGCAGCATCTCTAGGAAGAGGTACAGTTGATGTTTCAGGCCCAGACCCTTCATCAGGACTAACTGAAGGAAGAGCTAGTAAGAGATTTGAGAGGGGGAGGGATGGAGCCAAGAGCTGGACAGTTGATTGGCAAAAGGGATATGAGAGGACCTAGGGAGAAAGAAAAGGGGAAGGTGGGGGAAGCCCTGAGGATGGGCTCCATCCCTCCCCCTCCTGTCTTCTCCTATCATTTTGGATCTTCCCCCCCACCCACTTTCAAATCTCTTACTATCTCTTCCTTCAGTTAGTCCTGACGAAGGGTCTGGGCCTGAAACGTCGACTGTACCTCTTCCTAGAGATGCTGCCTGGCCTGCTACATTCACAAGGTGGATGTTGCTAATTTAATCATTTCAAGGAAAATCTGTTGAAATCCAATTTGGTATGAAATCTTCTTTACTTATACCATACCAAAGTGCAAATTTTATTTTTCCTTGTGAAAGATAATGATTTTGTAGCTTCTTGAGCCAAATTTCATCATTACATCATCCCTCATTATTTATGTAGCTTTCTGATGTGAGAAAGTACTTGGTATTTACTGCAGCTTTAACCAAAATACAATATTTGTTTGGTGAATATTCCCTGAGGATTCTTTTTATATGAAATGTGCAGTAATTCTGGAAAATAGATGTGAAATCTAATTTTTCAATTTTTCACTTTTGTCAGTCACTTGAATGAGGGGAAATTGTAACAGAACTAGTTTAAAACTTCAAAAGCAAACTTGTATTGTAATGAAGTGGTCGAGTCTTACCATGTTGGTCAAATTCCAAAAAAAACAATCAAAAATCATCATTACCAGATGTGAAAATTCTTTGTATTTTATGCCAAATATTATGATTCTGAAAACATAGGCTCAGCTCATTAGAAATCATTGATTAAATGGCTGCAATCATAGTTATATAATAATAAAATGGACCATTTGGTCCAACTTGTCATTGCTGTCCCAGATCCCTTTCTCACCCATGTTATCATTCCAAATGTCTTTTAAACATGGCAATTTTCCTGCCTCTGTCGCTTCCCCCAGCAGCTCGTTCCATATACGCACCGTTCTCTGTGTGGGGGGAAAACTCGCCCCTCAGATCCCCTTTAAATATTTCAATTTTCATCTGAAACCTGTGCTTCAAGTTTTCGACGACTCTACCCTAGAAAAAAAACACTATCGACCCTATGCATGTCCCTTACAAATTTATACTCTCCTATAGGGTCATTCCTTGGTCTCTGCTACAGGGAAAATAGTCCCAGCCTATCCAATCTTCCCTTGTCACTCAAGCCCCGCAGTCTAGTTAACATTCCTGTTCAATATTTTCTGTCCCTCTCTAGCTCACACATACTACCTATAGGATTCTCTTTGGATAAACAAACCTTTATTAATCTACTTACTAATTGAAACTTGAACTAGTAACCATGAATTATTTTCTGTGTGCACTTGCATAAATTGTTTACATAACCTTGTTGTGCAGTGATGCTAACGTCAAGCTGTTTTGTAATTAAATGGCAGGAATTATTTTCCCATCTACTGTCTTTCTCTAACCCCAATTACTTATCAAGATCTTTCTCCAAATGTATTGACTTTTGTGACCCTGTAAATACGGGAGATTTTTAGCAATGGAAGAATTTTAGGTCATGAAGATGCTTGCAAAATGTATTGCAATATGTGGAAAAAGAGTTCATGCACACACTGCAAAGTCTGAATCTTAATATAAAATCAGTCTTCATTTGCCTTGGTAACTTATCCTTCAAAGGCAAAGGATTGAAAAGCTAAATATAATTTAGTTGTGCTGTGATATACAAGATGCCATGAACAGTGATTTTAGTCATTTGTAGGAGGACAGGATCATAAGTATTAGTCATGAAAGCAATATGTGTAGATTCTAATGTAAAGCAGCAGAATTTGAAGACCCTTATACTGAGACTGAGGTTTGTCATCAAATGAGGTCAATAAAACTTGCAAATTATTCCCAATTTACTTAGTTCAAGCAAGTTACGCACACTGACCATTGAAGATTATATGAATAGCACAGTGGTACAGCAGTTAGACCATTCTCTCATGACGCCTAAGACCATGCATGATCCTGACATTACCATGCTCTCGCTGTGACTGGATTTGCGCCCCCCCCCCCCCAGGAGAATTGAGGAGGGGTTGGCAGGAATTGGGATTGCTACAATTGATGGTGATCCAGGAGGGAAGATACTTAAGTCTACATGAGTGCTTGCTGATCGGCACAGACACAACAGGCTGGAAGGCTGTTTCCATGTGATATGACTGTAGGAATAATTTTTTAAAAAATGCATTGAAATGTTTGCTCACATTTAAAGTATTTTCCAAACAATTTAAAAAATGTGGTCAGTATGAGAAATGGGAAAATAGTTTCAGAAATGATTCAGATTTTAAAATTAATCGAATGGATGGTATACTGTTTCTTAGCAGCCACTTAGCAATGAATGTGCTTTTCCAGTTTCTATTTTCCAGCCAATGTGTAAATTTTATTAAAAGGTTCAAATCGTCTTTTTCATTGGGTAGCTTCCATAGTTCATATTTAAACCCTTAATTATTTAAAGATTAGAATTATAACAAATGTTTCTCTCTAGTTTAAAATGCAAATTGAATGTAAAAGTAAACTTCAAAATTAAATCTAATAAAGTTTCAAAACATGTTTTGTGTCATTCTTTAATCCTTGGGGGAAAAACATTTTTCATAAAATTCTTCTCAATTTTCCTTGAAGTAAATATACTTTAGCAACAAATAATGAAAAATGATCAATGTTGGGAAGCTCATTGACATCCATGTCAGAGCAACTCACCTGACTTCTCTTCACTGAAGCTGAGTGTATACAATCTACAAAATGCCTAACACTGCCTCTCTAGCCCATGAATTCTGCCACCAAGAAGGGTAAAGGCAGCAGATGCAGACACCAGTGGCTGCAGTTTGCCTTCCAAATTGCACACCGAACCTATTTGTTTAGCCTAAACAAATTCACCTGCTTTGTTAATTTTTTTTTCCCTCTGCTATAAGATCAGGAATTATGTCTGTGTTTCCTTTGACAATCCATCTCAAATGTACAGTATCTACCTTCTAAAAGCACAAGGACAGCAGGTATGTGAAAACATTATCACCATCAAGTTTCAATTTACACAACATTCCGAGTAAGAATGATGTGTTATTCCTTTGTTCTTGCTTGATTAGGATTTTGGAACTCCATACTGGAGGGGAGAATCTTTTCCATTTGGATGAGTAGATCATCGAGGTTGCTCATTGCCACTTTCTCAAGGAAAATTGAGGATAAGCAATAAATATCCTGAAGAAGGGTCTTGGCCTGGAACATCAACCGTTTATTCATTTCCACAGATACTGCCTGCTGAGGTCCTTCACCATTTTGTGTATGTTGCTTTGGATTTCTGGCATCTGCAAATTTTCTTGTGTTTATGAAATACCAGCATTGCCAGTAATTGTCTACATTTCCTTATGAATAAAAGAAAAACTATGCTTTCATATTTGGAAATTATGAAGAATAGAAGTAGTTACAAATAATATCCATAGAGAAAACAGATGAGAGGTCAGACTGGGAGTGAGTTGGAGAACTAAAATCATAGGTAGCTGGAAAGGACAGTATTGAGGCTTTCTGCAAAGGGAATTGCAGGTTTGGTGCTAGCTTTGCAGCTCACTGCCATTCCATCTGCAAAGGCAACCCTGAGCTTCTAGTCACCTATCACTCTAAATCTCTATTTCTCTCTCAGACTTTGATACTCTGGCCTCCTACAACGAATGGCTCTGAATGTAAATTAGAGAACAGCACCTCATCTTCCTTTTAGACATCTTGAAGCCTTGGAACCACAATATTAAATTCAGCAATGCCAAACGTCACTATTTCTGATTGTGTATGAATTAGCTGGTTTTAATACGTCATTTACCTTAATGCTGTAATTTCCAATATTTTTATTTCAGATTTCCAGCAACTGCTGCACCCTGCCTCTTACAGTTTCAGCAGTTTCCTGCCTCTAATATTTTTTTGACTATCTTTATTCATTTCTTAACTAGACAGTTCTGCAAGTGGTGTGACATCTAGGTAGTCTTGCTCTCCACATTATCAGCAGCATTTCCTTTGTTCTCGTCACCGTTTCCTCTTTCTACAATTAACTTTTTTGTTTCTCCCTCCAGCTGAGCACTTCCAGATTTCCAACATATCTAGTTAGTTTGATTTTCAAATAAATGATTTCTATTCTATGACTGTTGAGGGAGGAATGAGTAATTTTACATGTCAAAGTTAAGAATCAACTGCTACTGGAGCCGCATATAGACTAGACCAGCGAAGAGTAGCTGATTTCTTTCCCTAAACTATATGCATTCTTGCAACAGTCTTGAGTTACTGAGACAGCTTTTTTAAAATTCTGGGTTTTACTTAGCTTGAATTTTCATGTTCCAGCTGCCAGGGTGGATTCCAAACATACCTCTGGATCAATGGTCCAGAAACATTGGATGCTGCTCCAATAACTTAACCTTCCTATGCTTTTCCATATTAATATAACCATATAACAATTACAGCACGGAAACAGGCCATCTCGGCCCTTCTAGTCTGGGCCGAACTCATACTTTCACCGAGTCCCACCGACCCGCACTCAGCCCATAACCCTCCATTCCTTTCCTGTCCATATAGCTGTCCAATTTAACTTTAAACGACAACATCGAACCTGCCTCAACCATTTCTGCTGGAAGCTCGTTCCACACAGCTACCACTCTCTGAGTAAAGAAGTTCCCCCTCATGTTACCCCTAAACTTTTGCCCTTTAACTCTCAACTCATGTCCTCTTGTTTGAATCTCCCCCACTCTCAATGGAAAAAGCCTATCCACATCAACTCTATCTATCCCCCTCATAATTTTAAATACCTCTATCAAGTCCCCCCTCAACCTTCTACACTCCAAAGAATAAAGACCCAACTTGTTCAACCTTTCTCTGTAACGTAGGTGATGAAACCCAGGTAACATTCTAGTAAATCTTCTCTGTACTCTATTTTGTTGACATCTTTCCTATAATTCGGTGACCAAAACTGTACACAATACTCCAAATTTGGCCTCACCAATGCCTTGTACAATTTCAACATTACATCCCAACTCCTATACTCAATGCTCTGATTTATGAAGGCCAGCATACCAAAAGCTTTCTTCACCACCCTATCCACATGAGATTCCACCTTCAGGGAACTATGCACCATTATTCCTAGATCCCTCTGTTCTACTGCATTCTTCAATATCCTACCATTTACCATGTATGTCCTATTTTGAGTAGTCCTACCAAAATGTAGTACCTCACATTTTTCAGCAAACTCCATTTGCCATCTTTCAGCCCACTCTTCTAACTGGCCTAAATCTCTCTGCAAACTTTGAAAACCTACTTCATTATCCACGACTCCACCTATCTGAGCATCATCCGCATATGTACTCATCCAATTTACCACCCCATCATCCAGATCATTAATGTATATGACAAACAACATTGGACCCAGTACAGATCCCTGAGGCACACTAGTCACCGGCCTCCAATCTGAAAAACAGGTATCCAGCACCACTCTCTGGCGTCTCCTATCCAGCCACTGCTGAATCCATTTTACTACTTCAATATTAATACCTAATGATTGAACCTTCCAAACCAACCTTCCATGTGGGACCTTGTCAAAGGCCTTACTGAAGTCCATATAGACAACATCCACTGCTTTACCCTCGTCAACTTTCCTAGTAACCTCTTCAAAAAATTCACTAAGATTTGTCAAACATGATCTTCCACACACAAATCCATGTTGACTATTCCTAATCAGACCCTGTCTATCCAGATAATTATACATACCATCTCTAAGAATACTTTCCATCAATTTACCCACCACTGATGTCAAACTCACAGGCCGATAATTGCTAGGTTTACCCTTAGAACCCTTTTTAAACAATGGAACAACATGAGCAATATGCCAATCCTCTGGCACCATTCCCATTTCGAATGACATTTGAAATATTTCTGTCAGAGCCCCTGCTATTTCCACACTACCTTCCCTCAAGGTCCTAGGGAATATCCTGTCTGGACCTGGAGACTTATTCACTTTTATATTCCATAAAAGTGCCAGTACTTCATCTTCTTTAATCAGCATAGTTTCCATAACTTCCCTACCCGTTTCCCTTATCTTACACAATTCAATATCCTTCTCCTTCGTGAATACCGAAGAAAAGAAATTTTGTTTAGAATCTCCCCCATCTCTTTTGGCTCCACACATAGCTATCCACTCTGATTCTCTAAGGGACCAATTTTATCCCTCACTATCCTTTTGCTATTTATATAACTGTAGAAACCCTTTGGATTTATTTTCACCTTACTTAACTTGAGCATGACTTAAGGATTGAGGGCGCCCATTCAGAACAGAGATGCGAAGAATTTTTTTTAGCCAGAGGGTGGTGAATCTATGAAGTTGTTGCCACGGGCAGCAGTGGAGGCCAAGTCACTGGGTGTATTTAAGGCAGAGATTGATAGGTATCTGAGTAGCCAGGGCATCAAAGGTTATGGTGAGAAGGTGGGGGAGTGGGACTAAATGGGAGAATAGATCAGCTCATGATAAAATAGCAGAGCAGACTCGATGGGCCGAACAGCCAACTTCTGTTCCTTTGTCTTATGGTCTACTTGCCAAAGCAACCTCATATCTTTTAGCTTTTCTAATTTCTTTAAGATTCTTTTTACATTTTTTGTATTCCTCGAGCACCTCATTTACTCCATGCTGCTTATATTTATTGTAGATATCTCTCTTTTTTCAAACTAAGTTTCCAATATCCCTTGAAAACCATAGCTCTCTCAAACTTTTAACCTTTCCTTTCAACCTAACAGGAACATAAAGATTCTGTACCCTCAAAATTTCACCTTTAAATGACCTCCATATCTCTATTACATTCTTCCCATAAAACAAATTGTCCCAATCCACTCCTTCTAAATCCTTTTGCATCTTCTTAAAGTGAGCCTTTCTCCAATCAAAAATCTCAACCCTGGGTCCAGACCTATCCTTCTCCATAATTATATTGAAACTAATATTATTGTGATCACTGGACCCGTAGTGCTCCCCAACACAAACCTGTCACCTGACCTATCTCATTCCCTAACAGGAGATCTAACACTGCCTCTTCTCTAGTTGATACCTCTATGTATTGCTGCAAAAAACTAGCCTGCACACATTTTACAAACTCCAAACCATCCAGCCCTTTTACAGTATGGGCTTCCCAGTCTATGTGTGGAAAATTAAAATCTCCCACAATCACAACCTTGCGCTTACTACAAATATCTGCTATCTCCTTACTATTTTGCTCCTCCAATTCTCGCTCCCCATTTGGTGGTCTATAATACACCCCCATAAGTGTTACTACACCTTTCCTATTCCTCAATTCCACCCAAATAGCCTCCCTAGATGAGCCCTCTAATCTATCCTGCCAGAGCACCGCTGTAATGTTTTCTCTGACAAGCAATGCAACACCTCCCCCTCTTGTCCCTCCGATTCTATCACACCTGAAGCAATTAAACCCAGGAATATTTAGTTGCCAATCACACCCCTCCTGTAACCACGTTTCACTAATAGCCATCACATCATACTTCCAGGTATCAATCCATGCTCTAAGCTCATCCACCTTTCTTATAATGCTCCTAGCATTAAAATTAATGCATTTAAGAAATTTTCCACCTCTTACTCTCTGATTATCGCTAACAGTGCAAACAACTTTACTATTTTCTTTTTCTTCCTTCTCCCCTACATCTGTTCCTACACTCTGGTTCCCCTCCCCCCTTGTATCCAGTTTAAATCCACCGGAGCCTCTCTAGCAAACCTACCTGCAAAAATATTTGTCCCCCTCCAGTTCAGATGTAAACCGTCCCACCGGAACAGGTCTCACCTTCCCTGGAAAACTGCCCAATTATCTATAAATCTGAAGCCCTCCCTCCTGCACTATGTTTTCAGCCACGTGTTGATCTGCGCTATCTTAGTATTTCTAAACCCGCCTGCACATGGCACTGGTAGCAATCCTGAGATTGCTATCCTGGAGGTCCTGTCCTTTAACTTGGCACCTAACTCCCTAAACTCACCTTTCAGGACCTCCTCACTCTTCCTATCCACATCATTGGTCCCTACATGGACCACGGCATCCGGCTGCTCACCCTCCCTCTTGAGAATACCGAGAACTCGATCCGAGATATCGCGGACCTTGGCACCAGGGAGGCAACAGACCATCCGGGATTCTCGATCTCTTCCACATAATGAATAATAAATCAATGAAGCAAAGCTATTAAAAGTATAGATTGGAGTAAATTTTATTAGAGCAAGATGCAAAAAGTGCACAAATAGAGATAAGCACAGTCTTAAGAGTACAAAAGCCAAGGCTTGCATCATGTTTTACAAAGAAAAACTTGGAAAAATTCAGGTCAAGGGAGGATTTGTGGAAAGACAGAAAGTTAATGGGAGAGAGAATGAATTAATGTTTCAGGGTATCCCACTTTCAGGATTAGTGTAAATGGCAATCTCAAATTTCAATGAAATTGGTAATCTACCTAATTGATAATCCAAGATGCTGGCATCCTTATTTAAAAGGCCATCTGTCACTCCGGAGATCATTCTTCATATATTAAACTCCAGCATCACCTCTTTTGCTTGATGGTCTGGTAGGCTGAATGGCCTATTTCCATTTTGTTTGACCACGGTGCTGTGATCCTTCTTCAGAACTTGGAAAGTGAGAAAACAAGTTATTTTTGTGTTGTTGAGATTCCATTTGGCTCATTTATTAATGAGGGCAATTAGAAAGAAAACAGACCAAGGAACACATTAAGGTTGTTTAATTACGATCAGAGCTATTGCTCAGACGTGTAACCAAAAGAAGAATGTCAGAAATGCCCAGCAGCTCAGGCAGTGAGTAGAGAAAAATTGACTTGTTATTAAGATCTATTTGTCATATTGTTCCATATTTTATGGGAAGTTCCTGTGCACAAATTAGATATGATTCTGACACTAAATGATGATTACAGAAGTACTCTGCTGGCTGCATCTGTTTTGTGGAAAAAAAATCCCAATTCTTTTGGTGCTGAACTATACATTTCTAGCAATTTGGTCATTTTTTTTTCAAGGGAATCTTCATTTTTATGTGGTGATTGATACTTGGAGCTGTCCTTTTCCACAGAGTGTAACAGAATTACAGATTCAAGAAGGCAATAGTGCAGTCCACTCAGTCACAACTGTGGCATGAAAATAGTGAAAATAACTCCCAATCATTATTGGATACTTTGTGACCTTTCACCTTCCCACTATCTTTCCACTTGTGTATACTGACACACACAGTTAGCATTGCCACCTCTAGGGTGGAAATGATTTTTGAGACAGTAAGTGAGTGTAAGCACAAAGTATTATTAGTATTCCTTTTCTCCACTTTCTTAGTTTTTAGTAAGATGCACTTCCAATTTACAGATTAGGATTACAATCTGTGGGTCCTGGAAAAGAAATAATGGCAATTCCTTTTAGAGGCTTTTGTGCTCCATTTTATGTGCTAGCCTCTACTTCACCTAAAACTGAACAATTCCCTTAAAATAAGTAAGGACCAAGGTTTTAAAAAAAAATCACTATGAAGCAGCTAAAATGAGATCTGTTCAATATCGTGTAAATCCAGGGGATATGCATTTAAAATCTTCATTGAAAGAATGGAAAATTAGAGAAATCATTTTCCACATCTATTAATACTGATAGAATTCACAATTTTTTTAAAAAAAGGGCTGGATTTTTTTCTAATTGTGAAGGGCAAGGTCATAGGATTGAGATGTAACAATTTCAGAAAGCTGGTACAGATGGCAGTATCTTCTCTTTTACAATGCAATAACATTCTGGGACTTATAACCATTTAGTTAAAAAAATTCTTGATGTTTCATCTAATGCCTACTTAATTGTATTTTCCCACACATTTTTGAAGCATTCTTCCAGATGATAATAATGATTGGATATAGTATATATTTCATTAGTTTTATTATGGGTGGTGTTAGAGGGAATATTCAATGGAATGAAAGAATTATAGCAAGTGTATTTCGGACAAGAGAAAACAGATGTTTCTGACTTACGGAGAAACCGGCTTATGGACAGTTCTCAGGAACCCCTACGTAACCCGGGTTCTGCCTGTGTCTTTTGTTCTGCAATTAAAGACTGAAGAGTAAGGAAGGACATTAATTGGCAGTTTTGTAGGTCTAATCATATTGGCAACCTTCATAAAATCATAGTAAAGCGGGTGCTGTGCAATATTGGAGAGATTTTTTTAAAAAATCAATAAATATTTTTTCACATTTCATAGTGTCCATTACATCATGTCAGTCATGGGCTCTGGTCGATACTTAACTGTACCCAATTTTCTGTTTTAAAAAATCAGCACTGTTCCACATATCAGTTTATCCTTAATATGTGTTGCATAACAATGGTATTAAATAAAATCTATCCAAACTGTCCATTGCTATAATGCTGTGTTGAATATCTTCATTCACTAGATTAAAATATGGAACTGTAAACCAGTACTTTGAACATAACAATTTAAAATATTTGTATGTGTTTCTGCCTTGAAGTGAGATGTAAAAAAAATGACTAGTTTAAAAAAAATAGGCTTCTATTATTTATTTCTGCCACATTCTTGTTGCAATAATTTCATTTCTTTTGATTTGTACATTGAATGCAGAGAATTTAGACAGGGTTTTTGTTCTTGAGTGTTTGGCACTGTTCCTTACAAACTACACCTGTGGCTGCTGGAAAAGAAGAGACTCTGGCTTGGCTATCATACTTTAGATATTCAAATTAGCAGCCACAACAACCAAACAATATCTATGACAATTAATGGTAGGGTGGTTGTGAGCATCTGTGATTCCATTTACAGGAAATTGAGTACTTTCAGAACAATGTTTTAATGGCCTATGTATGGCAAAAACAACATTTAAGTGAAGAGGTCCATAATTTGAGGCAATGCAAATGAGTGAATTAGAGCTGTCATAATGGGTTTGGATACTGAACTGAAGAAAAAAAAAGTGAGATATCAAACAGTAAATTTCAGCCATGTAAACTGAAATTTCAGTGAAGCAATAACCAAAGAAGCCTGTGGTAGAAAGTCACTCTTGTCATCAGAATACCAAAAACACCTCTTTCTAACTTTGTCACTTCATGTAAATTACTTAAATACAAGAAAATTGCTCTGTGGTACAAGGTACAGAATTGCATACATTAAGGATTTATACCTTGACAACTTTCATTTTATACCACAGTGTACAATCTGCTTGTCATACATTCAAATGGCTATGTGAATGAACTGTTTATGTGGAAGCATAACCAATATTTAGCACAAGTTCTATGAGGCTAAAATCTGAAAACATTGGCAGAATAAAGCCTAGGATGTAGTGGTTCTTGTTTTTCCAAAAACGGGTTTTTTCTTCCATTCAAGACATCGAAAGATGATTTTTTTTTATTTTTAAGAAGAAAACTGGCAGTTTTAGTTATAGTAAAGAATAATGCAAAATCAAGCCTATAGAAAGGTATATTGGTAGAATAAAATACGTGATAAGAAACAGGAAACAGCCAGGTGTATCAGTATCATCTTTATTCATGTATGAGACCCTACCAGCAAATGATTGCTACTTAGTCACAGGGATTATTTCAATCAAAGACTATTATTCATGTACACTTTACAAGCAGGACAGTGTTCACAGCTAGACTTAAGGTATATCTCTCCCTTCTTTGCCTCAAGAGAAAAGGGGGCAATTGTAGGTTTGTTTCCATCTGACTATGATGGAAACAGTACAGCACTAATTAAATGAGCTATGTGACTCAAGTGGATTACACGTAAATGTATCCAAGCAGTGATTCACATACAGGCACTATGTTAATCTGGCCAATTTCCAATTTATTTTGTAAAGCAATTGTGTTTTTTTTCTCCAATTCCATGATATTGATACTTTTATTGTGGTACATTGAAGAAAATTATAATTTAGTCTGGAAGCACTTAGACAGAGGAGCATACAAATAAACATTTGTCCAGTTAAAATAAATGCGAAGGTTGATTAAAATATTTCATATAAGTAATTTATATTTGAAATAATTGAAATATTTCTGAATTTAATTTTCCTGAGATGTATCTGTCATTTGGCATGTAACTCTAATGTCTGTCAATATTTAAGTGATGTTATCTGTTACCTCCATGAATGTTTTTCAAAGTCAGTCCATTCTATGACTTATGGCCTTTTTATGTTTATTTTACTGTCTTGTGATACTGGACAAAAGTAGATTGCATCATATTATCAGAGATGTGGTGCTCAGTAATTTTACCTCTCACAAATCACAAATGGCATTGAATGACCCTAACCATCATGCTAACAAAATTACTTGAGGTTTCAATTTCTTTGCTAAACACACAAAGTATTGGCGACTAGCATTCTGCTTTCAATTCCATTAAATTCAATAGAATTGAGTGTTCAAGGCAAAGAAAAACCAACACCCAAGAATTATATACATATTAAGCATGGCTATCCATAGTCAATTTTCCCTTTGTGTATCTGAAAAGAATTAGGGCAGATGCATCCAATTTAAAAGAACTGACATTTGGAGAAACAGACCATTGGTTTTGTTACATTTTTAATACTATATAGCCACAGGTTATCTATTAACAGTGACCCACTGGAATCCACCATAATTTATAAAACTAGATAATAGCAAATTTATCTCTCAGCATTTTACAATTCCCAAATGTACTTTATATGTGGATATTAGATTCATAGGGTTATAAAACAGAGAAACAGGCCCTTTGACCCAAATTGTCCATGTCAACCAAGGTGCCCATGTGCAGCATCTGGCCCACATCCTCTTAAACCCTTCCTATCGACGGACCTATTAAAATGTCTTTTAAATGGTGTAACTGTAACCATCTCTACTACTAACACTGTTTCTGGCAGCTTGTTTCATACAACCCATGTTGGTAAGAAATAGCCCAAAGAACATTGTAGCAGTAAATACTTTCCAGTTATAAAAAATTATAAGGGTTCAACATTTCATGTTACAAAAGTAGTATAGCATTTGATTTTTTAAAGAATAGTTATATAGGAAGAAATTACATGGTTTATGCTGAATCCTATTTTTACTATATTAATGGACCGAATCCACATAAAAATAAATGCACCATTAATAGGGAGAATAGCTATAGAACTAGATTTTACATTAGAAGCAAATTCTCATAAATGTACCCATCTATGATCAGTGTACTAATACATAAATTAAGTCACTGCTATTACCACTCTAAGCACTCACTATGTTATTATTCTAGTATCTTCCATTAGATTACTAAAATATAGACCCTCCCTTCTCCCATAATAGATTTCCACTGTAGTGGTGTTTGTGATGAAAGCCCTCAAGAATTCAAAATTCAAAATATTATCACAAGGAGGTATCAGAAAGGAAGTATTTGGCAATTTCATTCATGCAATTAAAACTATGTTTCAATATTTTACAATCAAAATTTAAGACTTTGAGAAGGATTGCAGATACATAAAGACTAATTAAAAAAAACCATGAATGCTGGATCTAAAGTTGCCTTGATTCCAGCACTTGTGTATTCTTCCAAATATTTTACATTATATAACCAGTTTTGGCTCTGGTAATGGATTATCTGTACAAAAGCAGGCATGCAACTCAATAGTTTCAAAAGAATTTGCTTTTTGTTGAGAATACAGAATGTATAAAGCAGGCTGATCATGTTTCTAGGAAGTGATGATGAAAGATTTCCATCACCATGAAAATGGAATAAAAATGTTGCCACAATGAACTGAAAATCTGGCACAAACTGTTTAAATACACAATGCATCTAGAATTATTCTAGGACATTTATATAAGTTAACTGATGTTCCAATCCTTAATGCTAGACCACTTCCATTAAGAATATATAAACATGATGATATTTAGCTTCTACTTATAGAGCAAGAATATAGACGAGAGGCTGTTCCTTTGGAGAAAGGACATTTCAATTGATCATCCTGTGATCCTTCCCAGGCGGTACCTTTTTGATAAATGGCCCTTGTTCCCCATTCCCTGAAGCAAACAGGACCTTCCAGTCTACTTCTATCCTCTCTGACATTAGAAGGAGCAGCAAAACTAGATAGTGTTGTTTCTGAACAAAGCCAACTGTGCCTTTGAAAAGTACCAATGAAATTTGATCATCTGGGATCAGCCATTCTACACTCCCCATATAACTTTCCACCCACTAATGTCAGAATATAAAATAGGGTGTGAGAATGTCCAAATTAACTCGTAATAGACTGTACTTCGTGTTCAATCAGCCTGACTCCCCCGCTTTCAAAAAGAAATACTCAGTTGTTTTCCTGAACAATCTGATTGAGAGACATTTTGTCAGGTAGCCTATGCACTCCTTTCCCATTATAATAAATCTGTTTCAGTTAAGAAAGTTTACTTACTACTTTGCACTATCCTACCACTAAAGATCACAATCCTGTGTAGTTAGCTTTTAGACCATCACATTAATGGGAGGTTTCATCTGTTTTGGTTTTATTCACTTATGCTTTGCCAACTTAAGTGGAAATTTTCCCTCTTTTACCATTAGTAGTATTTGAAGGTGAACTTTTACAAAAGGAGGAGCGATTGCAACCATAATCTTTGCTAAAACTGAAGCATGTCTAACCTTAAAGTACAATTGATTCTTTGGACATAGATGGAAAAAGAATCCATTAAGTGAAGAGAGTTAGTTTTCCGTCATAGACGAGGTTTGCTCATTTACAGGCTCCTTTGATTTGATAAAAGAATCAGGTAAATTTTCTGCATAGTCCACCAGGCAATAAGAGTCACGCATATTTGATAGGCCATACCAAAATACTATCCATTGTCCAGTTGCAAAGCTTCCATCACATTGCTTGAAATACCTGCACAAGTGAAAGGCATCTAAAATTGGTTGTGCACTGAGTGACAATGGTAGCAATAAATTACAGTAACTCTTTAGGAAAAATATACATAAAGAGTAAAAAAATAGCATAAAGGGGTAATGGAATTTTTAAAAAAAATCAACACACACACACACACCACTATTGTGTAAGCCCAATGAGGATGTTTTCAATAAAGACAGGCATTTAATTTAATTGGGAAAAAAGATACATTTTAACTGAACCAACTAATCATGTTCTAATCAAGATAGAAAGAATTCCATGAATTTATAGCTTCAAATTTTTGCACTGAGGGATGCAGACAATCAAAGACGACGCAGTATCTACTGAGCCTATTCAACCATGGTGCCACTAGGGGCCTCTGTAAGTAGCCACATATTGGACTCTATGCTATATTGAATGCGAGAGCACGTGCACAGGTGGAGAAGCACAGCGGATCCTACTCTTAGTAATTAAAGCCCAAGACCTGTCTTAAGGTGGTTGTACAGATGGCAGACAAGGTTAGCCACAATTAAAAGAAAAATTGACACTCATTGCCATGGGTCATATACACTGAAACAGCAGTTGAACAAGGAACAAGCTGGCTGCTGGGAGTAAGGGTGTTTATTTTAGCTTAAGTATGTGAAAATTGGGAGAACACAAAACCTCTTTGTCCAGACTGATTTAACAAAGGCTGGTTTCAGATTAAGAACCCAATAGAGTATATAGATCCAGAAGCTGTCCAGACCTTTCTACTAAACTGAAAACATGAACATTTAGTTTTGCATACTGTGGTGTAATCATTTTACAAATAGGCCAAAATCTCAGAGCAGGTGGTCATCGTTTACATCTGTAAATTAGTTTCTATGGTATTTGGGATATTGGGTTCTCTCTTGGCTCTCAATTCCCTCTTATCTTTGCTAATGTAGCTGTACTTTATGCAAGTACACATAACAATTGGAGAATAACAGCAGCAGAATAAAATTAAGATATTAACAGAAGTATAAGACCATAAAATATAGGAGCAGAATTAGGCCGTTCAGTCCATCGAGCCTCTTCAACCACGTCAGCATGTCTCATCCATATCCCTCTCAACCCCATCCAAGACCATAAGAAGGTCTTATGTGGGGTTGAGGGGGAAATGGATCAGACATAAAGTAAGGAGAATGCTGACAAAAAACATCTGTGGTAATAAGAAGAAAGATGGGAAAGATATAAGGAGAATGGTAATTGTTGAATTGACAAGAGGTACATAGACATATGTCAATCTATGCATACAAAAACAGGCTCTGCAGTTTTCATTATTTGCCGTCCCAAATTTGTATAGAATTTTACATGTGGTATATACACGCATGTATTTTACGTCAAGCTACTGTTTTAATATTTAAACTTAATTTGAAACCAGATTTCTAAGAGAAATGTCCATCTGCTTTTAGCAGTGAGTTGTTGTATTTCTCATGGGTGTGAGCTAAAGAGAGCCAGAGAGCTTAGAACTGTAGAGGGTGAGAAAGTGTGACTAGCTGGGGTCTGGTGAGGTGGCTAGCTGGAGGGGTGTTGAGGTCAATCCCAAAGTACAATGAGTGGGGTCTAGAGAAAGTAACACAGCATCAGTAACACAGGGTTACTGATGGTAGCTGGAGGCAAACCAGACACCTACCTGGTCAATAGCACAGGAATGCATAGAATGGCAGCAACTGTTCTGAGAATCTATGTTGCTGGGTCTGATCTTCCACTCAGAAGGCTCTAGTCCAGGTGTGTTTTTAGTGTTAAACATCCGTTAAATCAGTTAAACTCATAGAGTGAGCTGGATCATGGAAATCAAATTTAGTTGCACTGGCTTTGAAGACATGTTAAACTCTGCCTACTCTCACACTTCCAGCGTACTTGCAACTGCCTTTCTGAATATGGTGGATGATATTGTAAAGCAACATGTGTATATGATCACACATAAAATTCCATTCAAACTAAACACTCAGGCTGCCAAATAAAGAGTGCTGTTGAACCCTATTTTATGTTATAATATATGGTTGAAGAAGTTTTAAGTTGATGTCTACACCATAAATCTATATTGCTTAGTTTGTATTAAAGAGTGCATTGGTGTTTGAGCAATGATAAATCCTGTTCTGCTTGGAGCTGTGTTACTTAAACTGACGAATCTCTAAACAAAATAATGGGCAGCTATCTGTAGGTTCTCTGAATAAAGTCTGGGTTACCTGAAACCATTCTGGTATGTAAACTTTGTGGCTGATGATTTTTAAAATAATATACAGTCAATATATAAATTACGAATTTACCAAGGATTGATTCTGTTTGTTGTCCTCGATCTCCAAAAAAGTGCCTCAAAGTCCTGCTGAATACATTCCCACAACATCAGACTGGTCCCTTGGCCGCGTTTACTTGTACTGACAACAAATTTATCAAGATATGGCATCCCATTCAAGACAGGTTCCGTGGTGATAATTGCAGCAGCACTGTACCTATGGGAACATAGAGAATAGCTGCATGAGCAATTCAAACCCATTCTTATGCTATAATTTATTGCAGCAAATCATGCCATATGCTAGAAGAATGCAGTCAAGATTTTGTCTACAAATCAATCTACTAATAACATGCCTAATTACATTTAAACAATAATTTGCCATAATTCTGCCTTTTTGAAGAATATTGGGACTGTTTTAAAGTCTGTCACTTTGCATTCCATGGAACAATTAATTATGTTTTTCTTTCTCTTTAGAATTTTCTCTACCACATAGCAAAGGTGATCTATGAGGATATCTGCAAAGCTGTGTAAGAGCAGATATTATGTCTGTCTGTTATGGGAATAATCAAATATACTGAATCCTTCCAAGTCAGTCTCCACACTGAGTCAACTAGTCTCAGATGGGAAGACAAAGGGGTCATCGCAGATTGGCCTCAATATGCCTGAGCTATTTGAAGGAGTGGGGAGTGGAGGTGGGGGAGGAAGCAACTATGGTCCTCATTTTTGATGGTCTTTTAGAAATTGTATCAGTGTAAATATTACGTGAGTAGGGGACTGCACTCAGTGGCAATGTAGTGTAAAACTGGAAAACGTATTTGACTTAATGACATAGCATGTTAAATAAATTCAGGGAAATCTGCCAACTGCATTGCATAAAATGACCTTGGCTTAAATTTGCTGATCCAGGCAGGTAAGGTATGCTAAACTGGCAATGTGTGATAGGTTGCCAAGTGTTCTGAATATGGATCCAGCATGGAAAATTCCATTGTGTATGAGCTCCAAGATATCTCAGGTAGATTGGAAGGAGGTAAAAGGGATAGAGAGGCCCAGCTATGGGAAATGCTGAATGATTTTTGGGGGAAGGGGTTGGGTAGGGACGTCTGAGCTTGAAATGGGCTTTGGGGGAATTTGGAGGTTATTTATCACCCTCAATGTACATTGCCCTCAGGACAGCTGCAATGGGGAAGAGATGGTCCCCAGTGCTTTACAGACTGTGGATTTGCTAAGTCGCTGTGGAGGCGGATGCAAAGGTTCTTGTCCCAGTTCATGCCCAGCAGCAGCTGTGTATCAGAGGACCCTCTGATCTCCATGCTGTTCCCAGGAGCAGACACCAAGACAGATATTAAATGCTGCTAGAAGGTAACCAATTTAACGAAGGATGCCCTTTGTCTGCCTGACAGTTGTTGGTCTTCCAGCACGGTTAGAGGTCTGTCAGGGAATGCTGCTGACGCCCAGGCTGCACAAGTATGTGCTGAGGGATGCACTGAAGTGCAACCAATGCAGTCTCTGTGGGGAAGGACCACAGTATAAGCTCCTTCTGCCACTGCACATAGAGGGACAGAGTTCAGTGTGGAAGTATTACCTCGGGGACCACGTAAGCAGTAATAGTGCTACGTTTGTTTGTTTTGTTTTCTTCAAAAGTTTACACTACTGAATGTAACATAGAAACATAGAAAATAGGTGCAGGAGTAGGCCATTCGGCCCTTCGAGCCTGCACCGCCATTCAGTATGATCATGGCTGATCATCCAACTCAGAACCCTGTACCAGCCTTCCCTCCATACCCCCTGATCCCTTTAGCCACAAGGGCCATATCTAACTCCCTCTTAAATATAGCCAATGAACTGGCCTCAACTGTTTCCTGTGGCAGAGAATTCCAGATTCACCACTCTCTGTGTGAAGAAGTTTTTCCTAATCTTGGTCCTAAAAGGCTTCCCCTTTATCCTCAAACTGTGACCCCTCGTTCTGGACTTCCCCAACATCGGGAACAATCTTCCTGCATCTAGTCTGTCCAATCCCTTTAGGATTTTATACGTTTCAATTAGATCCCCCCTCAAACTTCTAAATTCCAGAGAGTATAAGCCTAGTCGATCCAGTCTTTCATCATATGAAAGTCCTGCCATCCCAGGAATCAATCTGGTGAACCTTCTTTGTACTCCCTCTATGGCAAGGATGTCTCTCCTCAGATTAGGGGACCAAAACTGCACACAATACTCCAGGTGTGGTCTCACCAAGGCCTTGTACAACTGCAGCAGTACCTCCCTGCTCCTGTACTCAAATCCTCTTGCTATGAATGCCAGCATACCATTCGCCTTTTTCACCGCCTGCTGTACCTGCATGCCCACTTTCAATGACTGGCGTACAATGACACCCAGGTCTCATTGCACCTCCCCTTTTCCTAATCGGCCACCATTCAGATAATAATCTGTTTTCCTGTTCTTGCCACCAAAGTGGATAACCTCACATTTATCCATATTAAATTGCATCTGCCATGTATTTGCCCACTCACCTAACCTATCCAAGTCACCCTGCATCCTCTTAGCATCCTCCTCACAGCTAACACTGCCGCCCAGCTTTGTGTCATCCGCAAACTTGGAGATGCTGCATTTAATTCCCTCGTCTAAGTCATTAATATATATTGTAAACAACTGGGGTCCCAGCACTGAGCCTTGCGGTACCCCACTAGTCACTGCCTGCCATTCTGAAAAGGTCCCGTTTATTCCCACTCTTTGCTTCCTGTCTGCCAACGAATTCTCCACCCACACCAATACCTTACCCCCAATACCATATGCTTTAAGTTTGCACACTAATCTCCTGTGTGGAGACTAACATCCATGAATGTAAAATTTTTTTTTGCACTATTTCTTCCTTTGCATCTGTAATCTATTGTGAATAAAGTCTGTTTTTGGAATTTAAAAAAAACTTGCTGAAGCAGGTCTCACACCCATTGTGAAAGTCACCTTCTGCAAAGGTAGTCTGCACTATCTGCAGGTCAGCTAATTTTAGCAGAGATGCTGTCCAAACACGTGTGGCACACCGGTACATGTTACTGGGTATTTGTTAAAAGGCTCTGTGCTTGAGGTGCAACTTGCATAGATGACCCAGAAGTAACTTTTTGACCTTAATGAAACAAGCGATTAAGTACCCATTTCCTTGGTTTACATAATCAGAGCTGTATTGCACAGTGCACATCTTGTGCTAGATCTTGGAGTTTCTGGGCTCAGATTTCTTCTGCCCATGATAGATTTCAACCTGGATTTCCTCAATACTCCAGATTTACTATCAATCTCCTATGAGTTTTTTCACTTTCCAATTATTTCAAAGTTAATTAAAGCCAGATGCATTCATTTCACTAAAGGAATTAGAGAAATAAGAAAGGAATCAATTCACAAAACCCCGTTGGTGGCAAAACACTTACCCTTCAGACAAATAAACAGAATGTAGCTTGGGCTTTATTACTGAAATGTAGTCTTCATAAAGATCTTTCCCAAATGATTTATTGATTAGTGATATTAGACGGCTTGTGTCTATTTCATCAAGGTCTGTGTATCTGCGGATGGGTTCAGCATTTTTGAATAGAGTTCCAGCTCCTGAAACAAATTCAAAAAGAATGTTCAGGGTCAACATCTCTGATGTGATGGAAAGTAGTTAACTATCATTTTATCTATTTTTCTCAACATTTGTGTTGCATGATGGGCAACTCTTGCCCAGATAGCAACCACTCTTTCTGGTCACTCACGTTCCTAAAACGAGTCCAGTCTTGTCCCTGTAAAAGATGAACCATGCATGTTCCCAGAGATTGGTAGACAGCAAACATAAACACAAGACAACTCTTTCTCTCCAATTTCTAACTACCAGCCAACCCAGCAACCCAACTACCAGCCAACCCAACCCACTCTTGAGGAAGTGTCAGTGAGCCACCTTTTTGAGCAGCTGCAGTTGTGGTGAAGGTAATCCCACTATTCAGATAGGTAAAATATTCCTGGATTTGGATTCAGCTACTTGAAGGGGCAGCAACATAATTCTAAGTCAGAAGGGCTGAGTTGTAGGAGGGGAACATGCAGCTATGATGTTCTCATGTGCCTGCTGTCTCATTTCTTCAGATGATACAGACTGCGTGTATTTAGGTGTTGAAAATACCTCAGTAAATGGAGCAGTGTATTTGCATGTGTACACATTGGCCACAGGGTACTGGTGAAATGATGAATGACGTGCTAACCAAATGTGTTTTAGCAACAACCGATCTGCTAGAGGAACTCATTGGGTCAAACAGCACCTGGGAGAGGAAAGGAACTGTCGATGTTTCAGGTCAAAACCTGGAGGATTCCAACCATGTGTCATTGTGTCTCCAAATATGTGCCTTGTCTAACTGCTAACTTTGATGGCACAAGCATTATGCATTGCTGTGGAATTAAAACGGCTGGGAAGGAATGGAGAATACACCATTAACATTAGCGCAGCAGGGCTATTTTATCTGTTTAGTGATACAGCGCAGAGTAGACCCTCTGAGCCACGCCCAGCAACCACCGAAAAACCCGATTAACCCTAACCTAATCACAGGACAATTTACAATGACCAATTAATCTACCTGGTATGTCTTTGGATTGTGGGGATGAAACCAGAGCACCTGGAGAAAGCCCACGCATTCCACAGGGAGGACGTAAAGACCCCTTACAGAACAGCACCAGAATTGAACTATGAACTCTGGAATGCCCCGAGCTGTAATAGCCTCATGCTAACCGCTACGCTACTCACAGGGAACTTCGGTAATCAGCAAGGACATCCCAATATTTGGGGAAGATTGATATGACTCAATTGAAGTCCATTATATATATTCTTTCCAATCAAAGTGCAGGCATATGGCCTCATTCACTGTTGTAACCAAAAGTGGTTGTGAGGCCCAGCACAGACTGTACAGAAAGGGTTATCAGCTGGTGACTCTTTATATACACTCTGTTACTGTAGGGCAAGGGTCCCCAACCTTTTTTGCACCATGGACCGGTTTAATATTGACAATATTCTTGCGGACCGGCCGACCGGGGGGGGGGGGGGGGGGGGGGGGGGGGGGGGGGGTGTTCAAGTAGGGTTAAACTCACCTCTGCATGTCTTTTACAGTTAGGGTTGCCAACTTTCTCACTCCCAAATAAGGGACAAAAGTAGCAGTCAAATCCCGGGACACTTTACCCCAGGAAAGACTACCATGACCATGAAACCTTGCGCAGGCACCTGTGTGCGCATGTGCGTACATGCCAATTTTTTTCTCCCCACAAATCGCTTTTCCCTTCATCTTCCTGACTATACTGTACATACATTATTTCTACTTTATACAGGCTGTGTATTTATCATATAATTCCTGCTTTTACTATATGTTAGTGTTATTTTCGGTTTTATGTGTTATTTGGTATGATTTGATAGGTTATTTTTTTGGGTCTGGGAACGCTCAAAAATTTTTCCCACATAAATTAATGGTAATTGATTCTTTGCTTTATGCCATTTCGGCACAAGATGCTCTGCCTCAGCGGGGGAAATACAGGACAAACCAATTTAGCCCAATATACGGAATGTCCTTGGCAAATACGGGACAGTTGGCAACCTTATGTTCAAGTTCAACAGTGCGTGACAGGGAATGAGGAAAGGTGCAGCTGACTCATATCGTTTCCACGCAGCCCGGTGGTTGGGGACCTCTGCTGTAGTGAGCACACTGTAAGATTTTTTATTGGTTGTCTCTCACTCTAATGCACATAATGACCGATGCAAACTCTTTGCTGGTTAAAAGATTTAATAAATCCTCAAATAAACACAGCTAAGATACTGCTAGCCCTACAGGAACTCCAGATTATAAGTGGTTTCGCTGTTAAACACCAGGTCCATTTTAAGAAAAATATACTTGTGATATAACATAATGGTTTCTCTTTGGGTTTAATTAATTTCTACCCTTTCCTTGCATGTCATTACATCATGTGATAATGTAGGAAGGGAACTCAAAATTGCATTTTATTTCAGAGGTAGAATAGAAGATTAGGGAACTTATACCAGGGGACTCACCAGCGACACGTATGCTTGGATGCAATCTAGTTAAGGTTAAGATGTTGAAAGGATTTGGTCGTGTTTGAGTTTATAGTATATTCCAATTAAGTGTGTTAGAATGAATCAGGAATCCCAATTTGAAGTTGTAGATAAGCAGAGCAAGAGGTAGTTCTTTGAGAATAGTGGACACGTGGAGAAGACTGGCAACTTGTACAATAATCCCACTTCACTGAGTTCTTTCAAGCAATACTGGGCCTGTTTATTACCAGGAGGGAGATCACCATTCACAATTAAGTAAGATAATTTACCTTATTTTTACATTCAATTTGACACCCAGAAAATATCCAGCAAATGAGTTGATTCAAGGTTCTTGCTCCAGTTAATCTACCATAGGATTCACAAGTGGATTCACCAACTTAAATGCTGAGGAATTTCCGAATTTTTGCTCTGCACTGCACTACACCATACAGAGTCAGCAGTGGATCACAATGACACATTCCACATTCACTAGCAGTAATCTGTCAACAAATTCAGGACATTCATACTCACAAACCCATGTCTGTTTGGGTAAATGCAGGGAGTTTACCACAGACCTAAATCTGGGCCATTGGGATACATTGGTCATAGAGTAACACAGCACTGAAACTTGTCCATGCTGATCAAGGTGTCCATCTAAGTCAGTCCCATTTGCTCTTGTTTGGCCTCTATCCCTCTGAACCTTTCCTATCCATGTACCTGTTCAATTGCCTTTTAAATGTCATTACTGTGCCTACCTCAGCTCCTTTCTCTGACAGCTCATTCCATAGCATGTGTAAGTTGCCTCACAGGTCCTTTTTAAATCTTTCCATGAAATTTAACAGATATATTGATCGATGTATAATGCAATAAATTATCATGGTATTAGAATCTTTAATCCATTCCTCCCGGTACATGTGATCCTTCCCATGGGATGGTTTGGTCTGACTTGCCTCAGTGAACAGTAGGATGGTTGTGTTTAATGCTCCCCTATCAGGCCACTCGTTCCCATGTCCTGGATAGAAGCTTTTAACTTTGTATAACTCAACTCAACTATATTTATGCTTTTCATAATTCAGTGATTTATTCTACTTGGGACTGAGGGCTTGTAAGTTAGGTAAGGACTATTTTTTCTGGCTGAGGGTGGATAAACCTGAATGCAAATTCTGTTACCATTAGTAATAGAGGCAGACAGAAGTTAAACTCATTGCCATTAAATTGTACACTCAGTGGCCACTTTATTAGGTACACCTGTTCACCTGCTCCTTAATGCAAATTTCTAATCAGCTAATCAAGTGGCAGCAACTCAATGCATAAAAGCATGCAGACATGGTCAAGAGGTTCAGTTGTTGTTCAGAACAAACATCAGAATGGGGAAGAAATGTGATCTAAGTGACTTTGACTGTGGAATGATTGCTAGTGCCAGACTGGGTGGTTTGACTATCTCAGAAACTGCTGAGCTTCTGGGATCTTCATGTTCAACAGTAAATTTCATGTAAACTTTAATTTACAGAGAATGGTGTAATCAACAAAACATCCAGTGAGCGGCAGTTCTGTGGGTGAAAATGCCTTGTTAATGAGAGAGGTCAGAGGAGAATGGCCAGACTGGTTCAAGCTGACAGGAAAGTGGCAGTAGCTCAAATAACCTCTCGTTACAACAGTGGTACGCAGAAGAGCATCTCTGAATGCACAACGTGTCAAACCTTGAGGTGGATGGGTTAGAGCAGCAGAAGAATACGAACATACGTTCAGAGGTCACTTTATTAGGTAGAGGAGGTATCTAACATAGTGGCCACTGAATGGATGTGAAACTGTATTACTCAGATAAACTGTATGTTGCTCTAGCTCCAAAGCTTGGTTAAATAAGCTCAGAATGCTCTAAGTTTGTATTTGCCCATGAACTGGTTTAAGCTATATGTAAAAGAACTATCTATATAGCCTAAACAAAATTCTTTTACACTGTCTGGTCTAATCTCACTTTAAATTTCTTTCCTGCCAGCATAATTCTATTTGTATTTGATTGACATTAAGTAATGTACATTATTAACTGAACTCTCCAATAAAGTTGAGATAGCTGCATAATCAAATTTATTAGAAAACAATCAGAATTTTAACTAAAATAGGTAATGGCAATTGTAAACCAGTTTAGGTTTGAAAAATGCACACAGAAATGCTGCAGGAACTCAGTAGGTCAGGCTGCATCTATTGAGGGGAATAAGCATCTGACATTTTGGACTGAGACCCTTCATCAGGACTTGGCCTGAAATGTCAACTGCTTATTCCCCTCCATAGATGTTGCCTGACTTGCTGACTTCCTCCACTATTTTGTGTGTATTGCTCTGAATTTCATCAGCAGGTCAGGCAGCATCTATGGAAAAGAATAGAGTCAATGTTTCAAGCCGAGATCCTTCTTCAGGACTGAAGTTCTGAAAATGCTGAGTTCCTCCAACATTTTGTGTGTTAGTCTGGATTTCCAGCATCTGCTGACATTCTCGCATTTGTAATGTAAATTACTGCTACTGTAGGTAGGTGGCACTAAAATTAGGGGAAGTTGATAGGCTTATGAGAATAGATTACACGGAAGTATTACAAGGCTAGGGTTTGGACTGGTGGAACTGCTCTGACGGCCAGCAAACATTTGATGTGCCAGTTGGCCTCCTACTATGTTGTAAGTAAATATGAATGTAGAATCTATTAACTGCAAGCAAGTCATAAGCAAAAATCTCACGCATTTGTTATTCTACTTTATTTAAATATTTCCTCTTTCTATTATATGAATGTATAAATGTGGTAAGGGTCTTAATGATAATGGTACCTCTGTGACTGAAAAGCTCTGTGAGTATGGTGTTGGCCGATGTGATGACAGCAGAAGATTCTGATGGCATGTGGTTGAGCAGATCCATTATCACCTTGGCTTTCTGTTCCTCTTTATCACTAATCCAATTTGTATTCAACAGAAGATCTAGGTCAGATGGAAGATTGACCTGTCCCACAACCTGTACCATGTAAAAGAGCATAGTACCGAGAAGTTAAAGTAGGAGGGAACAAATGATTACGCTATAATATTTAGAACTTTGCTTTGCACCTGTAAATTGTTTGAATAAATTAGAAATGCTACACGATTGTTGTTTTGAGTCTTATGAGCCTAGTATTAGTGCCTATTTTTAATAAAGGTATTGAATCATATTTGCAGATGTTACCACACTGGGAGCACTATAACATGAATGCATCCCACTTATCCTTTCTTTAGGCACATACTGCTATTATGTATTGTCTACTGTTAATATATTTACATGAATAGTTTCAGAAAAAGCTAAGTGTTCAAGATCACGAAGAACATTATTTCATGGAATATTCAAGGACACTTTCAAAATTTTAGAAACGATAGATATACGTATTAATTATGAAGAATGTTAGAGGCAGATTACTTATTTGCCTGAAACTATTTTGAAACATTTGGTGTAGACAAAAGCTAAAAATTCAAACCAATCCTGAAATGAAAGGCACTTTATAAATAGCCTGAGAAGCTGAACATCACTTGGGGGGAACCTGGATTTTCCGCTTTTATTTCAACCTATACCACTTGTGCCAATATTTGTTGGCTCAGTAACACACACAAAATGCTGGAGGAAATCAGCAGGAGAGGCAGCATCTATGGAGAGGAATAAAGAGCTGATGTTTCAGAAGGGGGAAGAAACCAGAATAAGAAGGTGGGGGGGGGGGGGGAAAGAGGGGAAGGAGGACAAGTGAGAAGTTCATAGGTGAAACCAGGTGAGGGGGAAGGTAGGTGTGTGGGGGAGAGGGGATGAAGTGAGAAACTGGGCGGTGATAGGTGGAAATGGTAAAGAGCTGAAGAAAAAGGAATCTGATAGGAGAGGAAAGGGACCATGGGAGAAAGGGAAGGAGGAGGGGCACAAGGAGGAGCTGATAGGCAGGTGAGAGAAGAGAAAGGGTAAGAGGGGAGCCAGAACTCAAAACGTCTGCTCTTTATTCCTCTCCATAGATGCTGCCTGACCTGCTGAGTTCATCCAGCATTTTATGTGTTACTCTGGATTTCTAGCATCCGCAGAATCTCGTGTTTATTGGTGAAATTGCGCTTAAAATGATATAGAAAACTTCAAGGCTAAATGGAGAAATCTAGAAGTTTGCAAGTTCTTCATCCCTTTTCTAATTTAATAAACTACGTAGAATTTAATCTCTTTATTTGTTCTCCTTTAAACATTTATAAGGTATTAAATGTGAAGTTAAACTGTTTATGTTCAACTGTCACCATTGCTTATGTTTCTGTGGAAAAAGAGCCCGTTTTAACTTCTGTAAATCAAATGCTCATTTTAGTTTGTGGGACTACATTGGAAAACAGCATTATAAATATGTGTATCAGTGAATTGCCTTTCTGTTAGATATTATATAATGTATAGTTTAAGAAAGCTTTGTTAATGTCGCATAATAACAGGACAACATACAAATAGTTGGATGCATGTGAAACAGCAATAATGCTGGCTGACCATGTGAGCATGAAAACAAAAGATATCACATTATTGCGTAAAATAACAAGACAGTAGATTACTGAGAAATAGACTACATTACATAAGGCAGAAAAATGAGAGATATAGGTACATTAGGTAATAAATTACTGAGAAATAAATGATATTAAATATGATAGTAAATTAGATAAAATTATTAATATTAGGTTACAATGCAAATCATTGAGAATAAAGCATTAGATAACAAGGCAGTAAATTATTGAAAAAGAACATACATTAGATAATATCCACTATATTCCATCTGTTCAAAAATCCAAGATGTCCATTATATCTCAAACATGCCCACTACATGCACAAGGCTCCCTCACCCAAATGCGGCCATTACATCCACTTGTAATCAAGCTTGAATGCTACAAAACTTTCCACATTCTGCATGTCCTAACTGACTACTGCCATCAACTGTTAGCAACTTGCACCAACAAAGTGCCGACTGGGTGCCCAGCAATGTAAACCACATGAAACAATCCCGAAATGAAGTCACACAAACACAAAAGAAAATCTAAAGGGCTATTTAAAAAAAGATACATGCTAAAAGCTCCTCTTTGGAAAAGGGTGGCGAGTGTGTTTCAATTCTTGCCATGATGTTTATTTCACATTTAGCAGGTCTCAAACCTCACAAGTAACAAACATCAAAGTCTCATGGATACCAATATATATCCACTATTAAATAATCGTTTGCATTAAAAATTGAATAATTATTCTCAATGTTAAAAATCAATGAATTCACTAATACTTGCAGCTTCATCAAAATCATTTTTATCTGAAAAATGTCATTGGTTCCCTTTTATTTCCTGAGTACACATACAGAGCAGTATGTACTCTACCATAAAACTGTTCTGAAATCCCAACTTCTCTCATTTTTCCACATCTCACTGGTACACTAAGTGAAATGCTAGAGATTCTCACACCCTTGCATTTGACCTCTTTAATTGTTGCAAATGGTAAACACAGCTCAGACCTGTGTCCAAAGGGAGAATGGTATTATTAGAAGATCTTCCCCAAGACAGTTTCCCTGAACCATTTTGAAAGGCATTTAATACGGAGAGGCTTCTTCCCAGAAGGGAAGAGTGCGAAGCTCAGGCAGATTAGCAGATGTAACTGGAAAATGATAAATTAAAATCTGAAAACAATTGTTTAGCACTTACTCTCAATCATCTCACATTCTACCAACACCTAAAATGTTTGATATTTGCATTGTCTTGATGATCGCTTTGGTGACTTGCACAGACACCTGGAAAGCATTTTGAATTGTTTTGGATGTGTGGATTTAATTTGTTTAGTATGAGGATAAACTTTGGTTCTGTTCAAGCCATGCAAAGGTGGTGACACAGGATGTTTCCCTGTGCGTTTTCCTTCCAGAATGGCAGAAAAGGACATCCTGACTTTGACAATGTGCCTCACCTTCATGTTATAACTGAGATTTGGTCCTCCAAGGAACTGCCTCTGTGGATCTCAATGATTTAGAAAAAAAATACAAAAATAAGTGCTAATGTAAAAGATGGGAGGTATCATGGTTATCAAAACATTGGCCAGCACAATACTAAAATGGTCAAAAATTATGTGAAAGGTTACTGCTGAGTGGGACATGGAATCAGTGCACTTATGTGAATAATTGTACTCAGTCTTCCATTAGGGGCAAGTCCATTTGGCATTGGCAATACTGTTGACAGTAGAGGCAAAACCATCAGGGAAGAGGTGGAGTATATCCATCCAATCATCTTCTTAATGGACTCGTGCCCCAACTGACTCCACAAAACATACCTGTAGGCTCTCCACACAGCTGGTACCAAGAGAGATTGCTCGACGCTGAAAACGCCCATTGGCACTTGAAGCAGCGCTTTGACAACGACGGAACTGCAAAACAATTACAATGAGGTCTCCTTGTCTCATGAAGGCCAGCCTCAGAAGAGTATCTGAAACTGGCAATGCCAGGGAGGCACCTTTACACATGATGCTGGGAGTGGGTGGTTGATGCCAGTCTCCCAGTTAATGACCTGATCTTACTCTGAATGGCACAATTTGCCAGCTATGGAAATGAATAGGCCACCTTCTCGCAGAGGTACTGAAACCAGGACATGATGAATTATTACATAATGTTTCTATAACTGTCAAAATGGGACAATCTTGCAGCATTGAAATTGAATACTTGCAACTTTGTTGTACCCAGTGCCAGAATTAAGCATTTCTACATTAGATATAGTATAACTCATCACAAAGTATAGCTTCCTTTACTCTTCCTGAGCAAAGTGCTTTCTTTAATTCCAACTTCATTTCCCAAAGAATGTAATTTTAGCCTTGAAAAAGCCTGTAAGTTTAGTGACAAATTGTACCAAAGGGTGGGTACAGTGGTGTGGGAGCACCTTAACTCGAAATCAGAACAAGGATGATCATTCCCTTCAGAGGGAGAAGACATTCATCTGAATGGTTTGAATCAGTTCCTGAACTTGGCCACCTAAATCCCTGAACATAAGAAATCCTTGCACCACTGTTAAAGTAGAAGGAAAGTGTAAACAGAGTATTTATAGATATAATAAAAACAGCAGCATTCAAACATCAAGTGGTGACTTATATACTGTATTCTGGCTGGCGTGTGCTTGCTTGTCTCACTCTGCCCTATGCTATCGCGAGGGTGTGCCTCATCCCCACCAGGGTCTGGAAAGCTGTTCCTGAGCAGACGAGGAGCTTGTCGGCATGATCTCAAGCTGTTGTAGGCTTTAAGTGTGCAAGACTTTCACCATTTGTAACAAATAATCTACGCTACCTGGCAGATGGTTGAGACCACAGGCACTGATGATGGGAACCAAGAAATCTGTCAATCTGATAGAAAACAGCTAACTTCTGCCCTTGCCACCCTGTCCAGGTTGGCATCTCAGCAATTTCACTATCCTGCTGCAGAGCTATACCACACTCCAATCCCCTTTCAACTCTGGTATCCACTGACATAACAGCAACAGGGTTGGATACCAGATTCACGAATTTGCACTGAGACTCTTGGGCTTTACCAGCAAGGTCAACATTTAATTCCCATCCCTAACTGGTGAATATGCCTTACCCTCCTCAATCATTATACTTAATGTGGTGAAGGTGGAGATCTTGTACAGGCTGTGGCCTGCTTAAACATTTCACAGGACAGTTAAAAATCAACCATACTGCTGTGGATCTACAGTCGTATGAGGGCTAAATTGGGAAAGGTTGGCTGGATTTCCATTTCTTAAGAATATGAGTGAACGCAATAGGTTTTTGCCAGTATTTTCATGGGCACCATTTATTGATACCAGCTTAAAAAAAATCAGGTTAATTTATTCCCCAGATGCTGAGATCTGAACTCATTATTCCAGGTCTCAGCCCAGTATCTGAAACACCAAACAACACAATTGGTGTTGGCTCAACAGAACAATCATTTTGATGAGGTGTGCACAGGTGAATACTACAAACTAGTATATGTTATGCAAGCCTTTTGCTTCCAGGGCATATTTTTTTACGACACTCCAATTTCTTGACCAGAATATTTCTGGAGGAGTAAACGGAAGCTATAACAGGACATGATTAGGTGGTGAAACAGCATGCAATACAATCATCAAAAATTCATTGTGTAACATTAGTTGTACTCTAATACCAAATGAAAGTTAAGCACAGAGCAGGAATATTGAAAAAAGAACCAGAAATAACTGCATTTGGATATCTGAGGTTATTTACAAATAAAATCCAATTTTAGGCTCCATTGTAAAAGGTGTGGAATGGCCAAGAAGTACATGATGAGCCTTAAAAAGAAATCGGTCACTTGGTTACTGCACTTTATAGAAAGAATACTGAAATTGTAGAGGGCACAATAAACGTATCAGAAGGCCACATTTTTTTGAATGACATAAGACTATGAGACCAAAAATTAAAAGTGTTTAAAGATTCTGAAATGATGGGCCAACTGTTTGCAGTAACGAACGGACACGGATACAAAGAGGTTGAGGAATACAAGAACTACAGTAGAAGTAGGCTCTTCAGTTTAATGAAGCTGCTCCGCTTTCATTGCCCACTTTTCCAACCAATCCCCACATCCTACTATTCCTCTGATGCCCAAAATTTATCCACAGCCTTTTAAGAATTTGCCTCATCACATTCCTAATTGTTCAGTGACTGCATCAGTTCTAGATCCACTTAGAGCAACCAGGGCCTTGGAGATTATCCTAGCAATCACTCTCTTGTTTTGGAACCGTAGACAGCGTAAAGGTCATTAAACAGCAAGTTGTGCAGACGTGAAATTTGTTTTCAGGATCAGGAGTTGAGCCAGGGACTTGTCAATGTGCAAGTTTGAACCAGATATATAAATATGATGAAAGCCCCAAAGAAGTTAGGGAACAAGTTGGGTAATTAGGATTAAAACTAATTGCTCACTTGGAAGGTAAACACAGCCATGGTTTGTCTCTGTGTTGCAACTTCTATGTATTATTTGCTTGTTTGCCAACCTTAAATTTTTCTACAGAGTAACACTAAGCAGTGGAAAGGGCTTCTTTACTGTAGAAGTGGTTATGTGAGTGACTGGGTTCTACATCCACTGTCAATCCAATGCAGAAAGACTCCTAAACAGATGGCTGGAAAACATCCTAAAGAAAAATTGCATTCCTGAAAAGTAACAGTTTTTAATGAGATGACTCTCAGGCTGTTAGATTGTGGGAGTTTAGTGTATTTTTCAGATTCCTATTCTCATTTTAGTTTAAAATAAATGTGCTCACTCGTCTACTAAAATTATGGAAAAAAGGAAATTCAAAACATTGAACATAATTTAACATCTCAAATTCCTTCACCCACACTTTCCTTCTGCATTAACAAAAACAGAGCCACATCAGGGGTAGAAATCCAAGGGCATGTTTCATAGTTCAGTCAGGGAGAATCATTTGGGATTTCTGTTCTTACTGTTAGAACTAATGTTACAATGATTCCTACTAGAAGCAAATATCAAATTAGTATAGTCCTGGATTACTATTTGAAACTTCTTGCAAGGTTAATTTGGCAAAATCCAATTGTAATCCTGATCCTGGAATTCAAAGGATTTCCTTCTGATCGGCTCTGTAATCAGTAGTGTTGAAGAAAAAAAATTGAAGTGTTTCCTCTATTTCAGCTTTCACTTATTATTTTATAATACCAACATGGAAGCTAGGAAAGGTTTAAAGAGCACAAAGAAACAGGCCACGCATCCTTGATCTATGAAGGAACATAGTTTCTGTTGATTTCTGGTAAATTCCTGAGCCAAAACTTACCAAATGCTTTGAACAGCAGTTCTGGTATTTAAATTCTTAGCCAATGAATCCTATTTTGTTTTATTCTCCTAAGCATGTGACTTGTGGTCTTATTACTTGCTCTAAACATCCATTATTTTCACATTTTCTGTGTGTCTTTTCCTTCTTACCTGCAATGTTGTTTTCTCCTTAGTAAGATCTTACAATATTGGGGTTTCAAGGTGGCAGATGGAGGATGAAACTTTGTTAGCATGACATTCAAGATCAGAAAATATCATCTGTTCTGCACCCCACTCTTTAACTGACTTTGGGTACAGCATTATTACAGCTAAGAAGGCAGAAAAGGATGAAAAAGTCTTCTGCTCATCAATGGGTGACAGAGGAACAGAGCAACAGAGTGTAAAGGGGTCAAACTGATGTCAGATGAACTGACGAGATTGGGAAATGACAGAAGGTCAAAGGTGGAAGAGATACCACGTCTAATCAAGTCCAAAACGACTTCTTAATTGTTTAAAAAAAGATATCAAGTGCTTTTCTTGGGACCAAAAGATATTTACATTCTTCACTAGATGGTACATCAACTTATCATCTGTCCTTTATAGAATATTATAATGTTACAAATTTATGCATTGCACAAAGAAAAACTTTACTCACCTTTTGACTACTGTCCTGAATACCTCCCGAGTTGTTCAGAAACATCACTTTCAGAGGCTGCATTATCTTTGCAATATGTGCTGTGACACCCAAGGAATTTAAAAACACCAGTTGTCCATCAGAGGTCTCTCCCATGGAGCTGATTATAGGAATGTGACCTGATTCCAGACTCCAGTTTAATAGCTCTTCTTCAACTGAAACTACGCTCCCAAAACTGCAAAAGAAATCACAGTCAATCCATGGGGGCCTTGGTGTATAATATGGCAATCAAATCATTACAGAAACTTTTTTTTTTACTAAGATGAATACAATGGTATATTTATACTGACAGGGGGAAAAGAAGCTGATGTGGTCACAAACTGAAAACCACCTTTAATTTCAAGCAGTCGTCAGGTTATGACAGGATTTCATTCCTGAGAATGTTTGTAACCCAGACTTTAAGCTGGAAATGAACAAAATGTTCTGGTTACCTCATTACAGGAGGATATTTTTGCTTTTGAGAGGGTGCAGAGCAGATGCAGGTTAGAAAACATGTAAGGAAAGTTTGAGCAAGCTAGGGCTTTTCTCTTTGGAGTGAAGGAGGATAAGAAGTGATTTGATAGATGAAATGAGACATAGATTGAGTGGGCAGCTAGCACCTTTTCTCCAGGGCAGCAATGGCTAATACTAGGTGACATCCTTTTCAGATGAGTAGAGGAAAGTTTGGCGGGGGGGGGGGGGGGGGGTAGGTGTCAGATGTAGGTTTCTTTACAGAGAGTGCTGGTATAGGAGGAGACATTAGGGACATTTAAGAGACTCTTAGAGAGGCACATGGATGTAAGAAAAATGGAGGATCATGGGCTATGTAGGAGGGAAGGGTTAGATTGATCTTAGAGTAAGTTAAAAGGTCGGCATAACATTGTAGTCTTAAGGGCTTGTACTGTGCTGTACTGTTCTATGCATAGGAAAGGATCACAGAAACAGTCTTACGGATGAGTGAAAAGCGTAGAAAGAGCTGTCACTTGTCAGCCTCACTGACTCACTGAGTGAGTAAGTCTGATTACAGTCCCTGATTGTTGCAGATTGGTTGGAGCATTTGAGGAGAGTGGTAGTGCAAGGGAAGCCACGTGGAGGCAGTGCCTCATTCCATCTTGCAGAAGATGCCTACAGCACCGTGTTTAATCTCATCCAATAATGGAGACTGAAGTCACTTTTTGAGGAAAATGGTGAAGAGTACATATTTTCCCATAATTAATCACAAACAAAATAAGATGAAATGCACGACAGTTTTGAAGATATAAATTGTGCTTGATTATTTCCTTAGCAAGGAATAAGAAATCCCAATCAAAATGTAGGCCAGACACTTTGGAGCTCAGCTGTAATAGCTCAGTACTTACCACCGATAAAAGGTTAGCAGCCATCATTGAGAGGCACAGTAGGAATAGACTGTATGTGGTTCTGTGGAAAGGGCAACCATTCTTTCCCTATTGAGGTTGGGGGTGGGGGTAGGGGTAGGGGTAGGTATGGTGTAGAGAAGGACTACTTCTTGGTACCTCTTCTTTTCTAATATCACTAAGGTAGGTGCTACATATACACTCTGCACAACTGGAAGTAATAGAACCAAATTCATTTCTTATTAGCCATTTTATTGGATACACCTGCATGTTAATTCAAATATCTAATCAGACAATCATGTGGTAGCAACTCAATGCATAAAAGCAAGCAGAGGAAATCAAGGGATTCAGTTGTTGTTCAAACTGAATATCAGAGTGGGGAAGAATTGTGATCTAAGTGACTTTGACTGTGGAATGATTGTTGGTGCCAGACAGGGTGGTTTAACTATCTCAAAAACTGCTCAGCAGTCTCTATAGTTTACAGAATGGTATGAAAAACAAAACAAAAATGTCCAGTGACCAGTAGTTCTGAGGATGAAAATGCTTCTTAATGGGACAGGTCAGAGGAGAATACCTGACAGGAAAGTGACAGTAACTTAAATAATCATGTGTTAACAACAGTGGTGTGCAGAAGAGCATCTCTGACACACAACATGCTGAACCTTGATGTGGATGGACTACAGCAGCAGAAGACCACAAACACACTCAGTAGCTACTTTGTTAGGTACAGAAGGTAATAAAGTAGCCCCTGAGTGTACCTTGTGGTTTTCAATTTTGTGTTATATGCTAAGGACTTCACAGTGAGTCATGACTGTGACCAGTTTAGTGATGCTTGGGTTTGACATTTCTTTGTTGTGTATACAGTCTTTCCTTAACAAATCACTGATATCTTTGAATTTAGCTCTTTCATAAAACACCTGTACCTATTAGGAGACGAAGGCTTTCCTGCTTGTAACAAGGCCCCGCCATTAAAAAATGGCATAGTAACAGCTGAATTCCTGTGCAGAGCATCAGTTAGGATCCTGCAATTCCTGAGTAATAAGGATTTCGTTTCTATAAATGAATCTGAAGTTCCTTCATCGTACTGAGAAGATAATCCAATAACAACAACAGGTTTCATGTCCATACGTTGGAGGAATGCCAAGCCGAATGCCAAACTGGACACCATCTCTTTTGAGCAAAAGATGTCTTCGTCCACCTAATGGATATAAAGATAAGGTTAACCAATATGACAGATCAGTTCTTGGATAGTGTCTGAAGCACTTCTGTTTTCAGAAATTGAACTCTCTGCATATTTAGCTTCCTCTTTACACTGGCTGTTTGTTTTTTTTAAAACCATAGGTCATGTGAATACTGGGTCAGGTCTAGATAGTTGTTATGTAACCTCATCATGGTGTCAAAAATCCATTTGACTTCTTAATGGGTTGCTGTACCTGCATGCTAACGTTGCCTTTTGTGTGCAAGGGCACTTTATTCCTTTTCAATGCAAATGTCTAATAATTTATCATCTTCTGAACAACATCTCTTTCCTCTTCTTTCTTCCAAATGAATAATCTAATTTCCTGATGTTTTCTTTCATGGGCCGCTCAGCTACCTACTTAAATGAGTCTCTTCCTCTGCAGACTCTGTCTGTCTCAAAGCCTGCTTTTTCACACAACTTTGTACTATCAGCAAACTTGGACACACTGTGTTCTGCCCCTTTTATTAACTTAATAATATAGATTATATGCATAAAGTATTTCTACTGATCTTTACACCGCCCACTATTTTTGGCACTTTGACTGATTCTCTGTCTGTGTTAGTATTACCCACAATTTAGTGCATCTTTATCTGTGTAACAATCATTAATGTGTCTTATCAAATTGCTTTGGAGGATCCAGATATGCATTGTCTCCCTTTTGTCTGCTCTGCAAGTTTCACCCTCGAAAGGTCTGGATTGGACAAACCACGTTATCACAGTTTTTGACTATTTTGCAGGTGTACTGTTTTCATATCCTTACTAATGCGTTCTGGAACTTTTCCACAAATGGTTAGTGGTTTCCTATTTCCTCTCCTGAGGTACTACTGTAGTCTTGGAAAAACAGCAACCAATTTCCCACAAACAGCAATGAGATAACAACCATATAATCTTGTTTTCTATTGAAATGTCACTGCAGGGATAAATATTAACCAGTATGTCATGAATATTCCTTGCTGAAAATGTCTGTGGGATCTTTTGCACCCAACTGAAGACGGGTCTTGATTTAATGTCTCAACCAAAGGTCGGTGCTTCTGACAATGCAGCTATGTCAGTTTTGCATTAGACTTTTTGCTCAATTCCTCAGAGTGGGGATTGAGTTCATAATCTCTGATCCAGAGGCACAAATACCATGGTTTGAGGCGTGGCTGATGCTCCAAGCATCACCGAGCAATGTGTGGCATCATCCAATTTTCTGCTCTATCCTGCTTCATTTAATTAATAAAGCACAAATGGAGATTGTATCTGACATACACTCTATCATAATTTATGCCAAGCCCAAATGCAGATCAAAGTAAAACTGAACATTAACCTTCAAGCCAAAATAGTAGCTCATCAAATGTAGCACGTGTTGTTGTTGTTATTTCTATTTCCTCTTATGTCAGCATTTATGTTAAAGCATAAATCTACCAATGCAACAAACTGAAACTTATTTCTGTAATTGAAATTTCCAGCACAGTACTACTTTTGACTGGATATGTTTGTTACTCAGAAAGCTACAAATAAAAATTTAAGATAGGCAACTGGTTTTGGAGGACATAAACAACAAGCATATGAAAAATCTATCACTTTTAACTGCGGATATCCTATGGTGCTTTGCTCTGAACAGCTAGCAGTTCTAGTGTGATTATTTATTGTGGGCTCACAAATGTACTTTTGAAATGTATGACTGGCTCAATGTTTTCTGTTTATGTGAAGTCCATGTGAAGGATATGGGCTTTATACATATATTCTTTCACAGGAATGAATTTCAAGGCAGTAGTCTGGCTATGCCACTATTGTTACTGCACAGATTTGTCGATCAGGTTTATGGTGCCACTATTACAACGCAGGAGACATTCAGCTCATCAGATCTACCCTGGCTCTCAGCAGAGCAAGTCCATTAGTCCCAATCCCCGACTATCTGTTGGCTCCTTATTGCCCCCTCACATGTCTATCAGCATTCCTTATGAACTCTTTCCAGATATTTGGTAACTTACTCTGCAGTCAGTAATCAGGTAATTATAGCAAACATAGATACCATTGCTGGTTATCTATATGTTGGTTGCCTTTGCAGAATATCTGCAAAACGTTCACTTTTTATCAGTTTTCAGTGTTGTGCAATTATTTTCTCAATACTTCTCAGCTGTGATCAAACATTTAAAATCCTTTGAATCTGGTTTATACAAACTATAATAATATTTTTCCAATTCAATCTTACTGAGCTGTTATGCAAAATGTATTGACTAAATGCAATGATAGTTATATTTTTCTTTCTGAAAGGACGGCGTCAGATTGGATTCTACATTTCTGAAGTGAAACAAGTTTGGAGTTTCCTGTCGAGTTTTATTATTAGGTTCGGGTGCCACAGTGCAGTTGGTGCAGCTCTCTCACAGTTTCTGGGTCCCAGGTTCAAACTCGACCTTGGCTGCTGTCTGTGTGGTGTTTGTATATTCTCCTTGTGACGACATGGGCTTCCTCCAAGTGCTCTGCTTTCTCCCACAACCCAAGGACATACTCATAGGTTAATTGGTCACTGTAAGTTACTCATTAGTATCAGTAAACAGCAAAATCAAAGGCGAGTTGATGGGCACGCGGGAGAGAAGAAGGTGAGGTAGACATGCAGAGAACTTCTGCCGGAGCAAGCATGAATGACAGGCTGAATATTCTCCTCTGTTGTACCACAAATCCATGAGCTATTTTGGCACATGACAATGACTGGTTTTTAAATAATCAGACCCTTTGCAGAATAAGATTTCAGCATGAATTCTAAGGGCATCTAGGTGAACATGCAAGCATGCAATATTCTGCAAATCTGTAAGTTAATACTCAGACATTTGCTTGGTATGTACTTTGAGTCCTTGCCTGAAACTCTTACTGAAGATGTCAACATATTCTTTACCTGCCATATTGCTGGTGCAGAGTCTTCACATGATTATATCATGGGGATGCCCTCATCCAGTAATAAACCAGCAACCATTGACAAATTAATCAGGAGGAGAAGATAATCAGGGAGGAGATACTGGAGCCTGAGACACACTCAATGCTTTAGGAACAGCTTCTTACCCTCTGCCATCTGATTTCAGAACGGTCCATGAACCTAAGAAAACTACCTAACTATACCTCCATTACACTGAAGTGCAGCTAATGGACCGCCAACATACAATGCTTAAGACAAGTGCATCACCCACATCTTCCTTTTCATTGGAACATTCCAGATGATTGTTGATACCTTCCAAACTTGTTGAAGCAGTGAAATTGTTTCATTTTCACTCCTGGCTGTTTCCGGTAACTCTAAGCCTGAATGCTGGAAACTGTGCTGAGCAAAACAGTTCTGAATTGTCTTGCTGCTTATTTCTCACCAGCTATTAGAGACAAAAATCACTGCTTTCTGAGCACACACACAACTGACACTATTTAAAAACTGATCGCTTTAAACATGATGTAGTGTCTATCAGCCACGTAAGAAGTGCACATGACTGACACTATTTAGAGACTGTTCAGCAGCAGTCTCTTGCCCAAATTAAGCAGCATATTGTCCCAAATAAACAAAGGGATCCTGGCTATTTTCTAGATTTAGTTTTTGTTCTTTAACAGTTGGTCCCCCCCTCCAAAAAAAAGGCTGCCTCAATTAACTGATTGCCCAATTAACCAGAATCCACTGTATTTATCAGCCTATGTTTGGCAATCTTGCCAAGATGCAGAAGTTCCCAATAGCACTCCAATGTTGAATTTTCCAATAATTTATGCTGGGAAATCTGCTACCTGATCTCACAGATTGAAGCCTGTACAGTATCAGGGAGTCCATTCATCTGAAGAGTAATTATAGAACTATATGGTGTATCATTTTAGTTAGTGTTTTAAGAGACAATCAGAGACATGGAACATTTTGTGCCGAGGCAAGGATGTTGCTGGCTTTCCAAGTAGACAGGACAGGACTTGTTCTCGCCTGCCCATATCCTTCCATTACATTACGCAATCTCCAGTTGCCTTACAGGGTGTTATTCTCTAACTCTGGGGAATGTCTGTATAAGCTTGTGAAGTGGAGTACAATAGTGTGAGTATCAATAAGGGTTTCTGTCAGTAAAGAACAAGCCCGAACTTGGACTGTGATTATGGACAGAAAAATTTAAAGTTACGAGAAAAAGACATTCTAGAGCAAATAACTTTAGTTTTGGGATGATGTTAATAGTCATGTATAGCTCAGTGTTCCTTACATTTCAATTATCTTGTTACAGGGAGAAGGCAGAACAATGGGGTTGAGAAGGATAATAAATCAGCCATGATCAAATGGTGGAGCAGATTTAATGGGCCAAATGGCCTAATTCTGATCCTATGTCTTATGGTCTTGTACTATTCTAAATGTGTATTTTCTTATGCATACAAAACTTACTGTAAATTGTGATACTACTGCAATCAGTTGATTTTAAGGCTTTCTTTTCCTCTGTTGCAGTTTGATAAGTTAAGCAAATTGCATAATGCATTATGTGACGGGTGGTATTTAGCACAAAAGGAGTAAATCTATGAGTTTGTGCCCTGTCAACTGAAGCAAATTATACAAATTAATGACTGTGCAGAAATTCCAAAATTATGCATCAAAGCACATTCTAGAGTGAGCTGCAAAATTGATTTTGAGATAATCATAAACAGTCAGTCATGCTTCCCTTTATGCTGGAAAGGGCTGGAGACCCATCATAAGATGACCCTCGAAGGAGTGATCTCCACCATGCATGTGAATCCCCACAATTTTAGAAGAAATGCGATGTTCTTTTGTGATATTTGGGAGTGATTTCCAAAGCTGTGTGGATATCTGCAGTGATAATGCATTTCATGTGGAGTCTGAGTTCTTTAAATGAGAAGACAGAAATAGAAAAATGTAGCAACAAGCTACTTAAGTGGAACAGGAATTAATCCATTCATGTATTATAATTGGAGCAGTCGGATGAAAGGGATTTTAATCTGTCTCCTGGGTCTGACGCTGACTACTGGAGATAACAACTGAAGGAGTGGGTAGGTTCACTTCCACTGGGGACTGTGATTTGCAGCATCTTCTGGGGAACTACCTCTCTGACAAACTGTCTTTTGTAGGCTGTGCTGATGCTTCCCTCTCCTGCTTAGTCAAGAGATTAGGCTCTGTATCCTCTTGTTCCCACTGTTCTTCATGGCCCTTAAGCTCCTGGTCTTCTTAAGAACATAAGACATAGTTGCAGAAGTAGGCCATTCGTCTATTGAGTCTGCTCTGCAATTCAATCATGCCTGATTTATTTTCCTCTCAAACCCAGTCTCCTGACTTCTCCCCTTCTTCGATGCCCTTACTAATCAAGAACCTATCAACCTCTTGAGTTAAATATACCCAGTGACTTGGTTTCCAAAATCACCAGCTGCAACGCATTCCACAGAATCACCCCCCTCTGTCTAAAGAAATTCCTCCTCATCTCTGCTCTAAAGGGGTGTCTTTCTATTCTGAAGCTGTGCCCTCTGGTCCTAGACCTCCCCCACTATTGGAAACGCCCTCTCCACACCCACTCTATCTAGGCCTTTTGATTTTCGATAGGTTTCAATGAGATCCCCCTCCCCCCCGCAATTCTCCTAAACTTGAGTGAGTAGAGACCCAGGACCATCAAACATTCCTCATACATTAACTGTTTCATTCCCGGATCATTCTTGTAAACCTCCTCTGGACCCACTTCAATGCCAGCACATCCCTTCTTAGATAAGGGGCCCAAAACTGCTCATAATACTCCATAAGTGGTTGCTCTTCCTTTAACATGGCTGTTGTCATCAGTTTGGAAGATGGTACAGCATTTAGCATGTGACAATGAAGTTGTTGCAATGATGTGCAGTGGACTGCGAGATGCTCTGAACTGATGCAGGCAGTGCATTCTTCTTTTCTAGAAATCAATGCTGTTTACCACTCCTACCTTTGCCTACCACAATCCATCCATGTAAGCCATGCTTGCTGATAGAAATGTCCAGTAAACCAGTTTCCAACAAGATGAAGGAGTCATGTGTTCTTCCATTGTGAGGAAATTTTCCTCAGCATTCACAAGCATGAGGATGGGGAGACCCTTCTCTTTTGATGAAAAGGTCCATGCAGTCAACGTTGTGAGAAGCTGGCCACCACAGCAAAGCCAGTGCACAGGGTGCCACCTATTCTTCATTAGAATGAAAGTAGATTAAATAATTTCTTCATCATTACAACACCTGGATGACCTCTGATATTGTGCTGAGAAGTAAATAGGGAAAAATGACAATTGGTGAGGAATTTAAAATTCAGTATGAACTTGACCACCGTAGTGAGGGCGTCAGATCCTGCTGTCCTCCTGCAGAATGTGATATATCTCAAGGATGCCAGCCTTGGCAAATCTGAGCCAGTATATGGCTCTTTAAAGTCAACATAGGATCTTTAAAGACTCTGGTTAAATTCTTCTACAGATAGGTATGTCACTGACTCGTTCCAAGATTCTTAACTCACTTTGAGTGAATAGTTATGGACACACAATCCTTCAATAGAACAACTACCAAAAGCAGTGTCACTACTGAAATACCAATGCAATTAGAAAGTTGGCTAGAGACCAACTTCCTATTGGCTGTAGCACATCTTGTAGATTTGAGAAGTTATTTATGCAATTTGCAGTTATTTCCAAAATTGACCAGCCAAGACTTTAAATGTCTTGCACGTTCTTTTAAAGCTTGGGAACTATCATGATGTGTTACTACATATTAAACTGTTTCACAATGGTCATAGTTTGGAGCTTTCAATTCTAATGTACATCAGTGCAGACAGAAAAGAGCATTACACAAAGTAGATACAATAAGGTCTGATATTCTAACATGGAACCTGGGCCTTTGTAAATGGCCTTCTGCAAATGAATTCCTAACTTCCTCATCGGGAGACCACAGTCAGTGAGGATCAGTGATAACGTCTCCTCATTGATGATCAACATAGACTTGCCGCAAGGATGCATGCTTAGTCCATAGGTTCAGCAACAGTTATTACCCCTCAACCATCAGGCTCTTTAACCAGAGGGGATAACTTCACTCAACTTCATGCCCAGTCACTGAACTGTTCCCACAAACCATGGACTCACTTTCAAGGGCTCTACATCTCATGTTCTCAATATTTATTGCTTATTTGTTTTTAATTATTATTACTTTGTGTTTTTTCCTCTTTTTGTATTTGCACAGTTTGTTGTCTTTTGCACATTGGTTGTGGGTATGGTCTTTCATTGATCCAATTATAGTTATTGGACTTATTGATTATGCCCACAAGAAAATGAATCTCAGGGTTGTATATGGTGGCATATATGTATTTTGACAATAAATTTACTTTGAACTTTGATTTTACACTACTTATTTAATATTTTATTGTAATTTTATGTTTTTGTACTGTACTGCTGCTGCAAAACAACAAACTTCCCATCACAACAAACCAGATTCTGTTTCAGAAGTACCCAGACCAGTTTTGCAACTGTCAAGATTTCACTTGGAAATGTTTACTCTCATGATTTATTCCATTTAACTATATATTATTTGTATGTGTATTACGTACACATACAATTGGGGGGGGGGGGGCGGGTGAGGTCTGGGCCTGACGTCCCGCTCACCCAGGGAAAGTGAACGTGCAATGAATCGCCTCTCCTTTCCCAGTGCAGTGATCGCCACGTGGTCACTGTCTGGCCTGCTAGGCAGAAGGCCACTGCAAATGGCCTCTCCTACATTACTGCGTCCGTAGCAACACCTTCTCGTCGGTGCCCCCCCCCCCCCACCGTTTCCACCGAGCTTGCTACGTCATGGTGCGATCGAGTGTCCAGTGGTATAACTGGATGGGTAGGCCGGGCTCGTGAGCCTTGGCTGGCGGCCAGCCTAAGAGAAGGAGAACTCTGAATCCAAACCCCAGCAGGTGGGGCTCATTAGCCTCATCAGACCATCCACCCAGGAGAAGGACACTCCGACGTAACTCCTACGACCCGGAGACCTCGCTGTCACCGTCCCAGCTTGCGAGGCTATGGCAGATGAACCCCGGTGTAAAGGGTGGGGCCGGTACCGCGCGCACTGCACTCCACCTAAAATACCACTGCACAGGCCGAGGGACACGCCCACGTCTACGACCATCCTACCGCAGCCACTGTGGCCAGGCCTGCCTGCCCTGTATCGGCCACATCAGCCATCAGTGAGTCTGCAGAAGACGTGGGCAGCCCCCTTCCTAAATCTTTGCTCGTGAAGCCAAGCCATGATGTTGTAAGATTAGACTATAAAAGCCAGCAGAGTGGGACACTGTACTCCAAAGGTTGCGATTGACTACAGCAAGTTGATTCCACCACTCAACTTCACTTACCCCCAACACTGAACAGGTTCCATAACCTATGGACTTAATTTCAAGGCTCTACATTTCATGTTCTCAATATTTGTTGCTTATCTGTTTATTACTACTTTTTCCTTCTTTTTCTATTTGCAGTTTGTTTTTTACACATTGGTTGTTTGTCTATGTTGTGTGTGGTCGTTCATTGACTCTGTTGTTTCTTTGTATTTACTGCGAATGCCTGCAAGAAAATGAATCTCCAGGCAGTATATGTTGACATACTATAAACGTGAAAATCTGCAGATGCTGGCAATCTAAAGCAACACACACAAAATGCTGGAGGAACTCAGCAGGCCAGGCAGCATCTATGGAAAGGAGTGAAAGGCCCAAGTTTCAGGTTGCACCCTTCATCAGAATGTCAGTCCTGATTCAGAACTCCACATCAGAAAGGTCTCGGCCGGAAACGTCGACTGTTTACTCTTTTCCATAGATGCTACCTGGCCTGCTGAGTTCCTCCAGTATTGTGCGTGTGTTGATATGTGTCATATATGTACTTATATAGTGGGGTGTCAGGGAGGGGTAGCACCTCTGGTGAGGGAACATGTCACGTCCTTTTCAAGGTAGTTAGTCCACCTTTGGTCCCCACCTGGCACTCAGCTCTCACCTGTGGCTCCCCGTAGCTGTTTGCATGCAACAGCGGCCACACCCCGGGCAACGGCTTTGCCAAGCCGGCTAAACCAGGTAAGGGTAGCCGACGGGTCTCAAACCCTCGGTGAGATAGGGAGTTGTCTATCCCAGCATGTGAAGACAGACTCCGGCGGATTGAGCGGACGAGACCAATGGAAGGTCCAACGGTCAAGAAGGCAGTCTCTGCAAGTGTCGTGGAACGTGTAGAGCAGGACAAGACACAGAAGACGTCCTGGTCATCCACTGCACCTAGTCCCATCTCCAGCCGTCTCGACTCTGTCTTGCCACTGGATCCAGACGGGAATTGGGAAGAGAGAGTGAGGCTGACGCTGCACAACTCTCCCTCACTTAAATCCAAATCACGCGCTAGTCTTGACACCATCAATAATGGTGTTGAGGTCCTCATCGACGTACGATGGACGAACAACAATAATACATTTACTTTGAGCTTTGTAAAGTATCACTGTAAACCCAATTCAACTCACAGACATGAACTCAAACACGAGGAAATCTGCAGATGCTGGAATTTCAAGCAACACACACAAAAAGTGCTGGAGGAAGGGTCTCCGCCCAAAACGTCGACTGTACCTCTTCCTATAGATGATGCCTGACCTGCTGCGTTCACCAGCACTTTTTGTGTGTGTTGCAGACATGAACTTACTGGGTGTGATGAGATTTGGGCAGAATCAGAAGTCTCCTAGTCTGATTCTTTTCACTGAATGCAATAGGTCTGAATATTAGGCGCTCTGTACGGCAGTCAGACGACTGGCTCCAGTTTGTCTGTACAGTAGTGCGCGGAATTGTGATTCTTCCAATAATCCGCCACATAGCGCACATTTTTATTTCTCATCACCTTCTTCTGCCAACATCCCACCCCTGACCAGCATCGCCCACTCCGTGTCTATCACTTAACAGGTCCCTGTTCAACGAGGAAACGGAGGAGAGACAGATCTAAGTCTACTAGCTTTCTCGAACCAATGCAAGATATGGAATCGCTGTCGACATCCACTCCTCTCCTCTCTCTCCCTTACCCAGTTCTGCTCAAAGCTGAATAGGTTGTGCGTTAATTCAGGATGCTAACAATAAATTGGAACGAGCGCAATTAAACAATACTAATATTTTTAAAAACTGAAAGCAAAATGGAGGCAAGACAGTGATTATTTTGGCCGCATGGTCATGACTACAAGTAATTTTAGGTTTGATGTTATGCAAACTAGATGTCCTTATTTGCAAACAGTGAAGCAAATTTCACAATTTCCTTGGGATTCAAGAGGCTGTGGACGCTAAAATCACAATTTTCCAACAGCATCCTGTAAACTGAAGGTAAAACTTGAAAGTAACAAGTAACTGCGGTCATTGGCCCGAATCCAGGGAAACCCGGGACTCTGCTGTTCCTGGGCACTAGTTACTTACTTCAACCACGGCGAAGAGTTTGTTGCTGGTGCCTGCGTTCTGGAACTGAGTGAGCCAGTACCGCGCTTCCCTGGGATCGGCGCCGATCTCGTTCAGGAACATTCTCACGTCCTTGTAGACCAGGGAGCGAGCGATCTGGTGGTGACTGACCAACGGCACAGTACGATCCACCTCTTGCATGGGAGCGCTTCGCAACTTGCAATGCCGGCCGACTTTCACTGCGCTGAGCTGGCGGAGCCCCGGCCCGCAGGAGGAGACTCGTTTGGAAGAGAGGAAGCGGCCTGCTCTGGCCACCGCACGGGTGCCGACGGACGCCGAAGTCGCTGTAGCCATTAGCAGTCCTGACCTGATTGATGCCGGGTCCCGCAGTTCCGAATCTCAAACCGAACGGGTCCCAATAAGAGCGCCCGTGGAAACTGCTCAGCTGTCAATCACTGCGTGTTGAGCAGCAGCAATCACCTGGCGCCAGGGGGCTGGGCTCTCGACGCCACCTATCCAAACCCCAGGCTGTTTTTTCACTGTTGGAGTCACACACCACCACGCTTCCACATTACTGCCGCCGGGAAAAGCCTGGTTTAATTGCATACCTTTGAGACAAAAGACCCGCCTTCCATCGGAAAAAGCAACAAATAATCTGCTGCAGGAACTCAGGGGGTCAGATTGTTTGCCACTTCAGATTTCAGCATTTGAAGTCTCTATGTTGCCCATTCGTAATGCGCCTTTCAATATGTAAACAAAGTACTCCAGAACATTAGAGATATTGGTTTATTATCGTCACATGTGCCGTGAATCGGTGAAAGGCTTTTGGTAGCATGTCAGAAACTTGCGTCTTTAACACTGAATCAAATATATGATTAAGATTGAATTTACAATATGATTAAAATTGATTGTGCTGAGTACAAAATCACCAGAAACAATTCAAGAAAAAAAAAGTCATGGCCGGAATTCAGGTCCTGGTACACAGTGAACTGGAATTGTTGATGCAGTGCAAACCAGGAAGTAAAGTCTAATCCAACAATTTGCTGGAGACACGAGAGATTCTGCAGATGCTGGGAATCTTGAGAAACACTCGCATAATGTTAGAGGAATTCAACAGGTCAGGGAGAAAGGAAATGAACAGTTGATACTTCAGTCCTGATGAAGGATCTCTGCCAGAAATATTTCCTTCCATAGATGCTGCCTGCCCTGCTGGGTTTCTCCAGCATTTTGTGTCTGGGTGTTGATTGGATTTCCAGCATCTGCAGATGTTCTCTTGTTTGAAGCAGTGTGGGGTAGATTAGAGAGAAGTAGGGAGCCACATGGTGACAAATCCAGGAAAATCAGGGATGTGGTGCCCACATAATGAACAGAATTTACCTAGCTTTTATTTTCTAAAGTTGCTGTAATTTCTCTAAGGTTTTTAAAAATTTGCTTTATATGCAAAGATTGCTTATTTGGACCTTTTATTTTTACAGTTAGCATCAGATCTCAGTTTGCACAGTGCTTCCAAGTCTGACCATCCTTGCAGGATCATGTAACTTGAGTTCAGTGCACTAGTACAATGCTGTGTCATCTTGGCACACGATGCACAAGTCCGTGGTGGTGGGGGGAGGGTATGGTAGGGTTTGGAGCCTCTGGAACATTGTGAAGCTATGTTAGGGCACATTGCACAACTTTGCCGTCCTTTCACTGGTAGCACAGCTTATTATTCTTATCAATTTAAGCAACAATGTCAAAAACTGGTGTAACCAGAGCTGGCAATTCCCAATACCAAAGGGATGCCTGTCACAAGGGGAAGGGGGCGCGCTGGTAGCGGACCCAAATGCAAGACACAGACACTGAAGTACAAGGAACAGGACTTGACTAGAGTAGGGACGTGACAGGATACAGACAAGGAGCAGGGACAAGAATGCAGACTTGGGCTAGGACATGGAATAGACACAGGGAACCCAGACAAGGAACTATGAACTAGGAGTCTGGGCTTGGACTCCAAGCCAGAGACTGGACAAGGACCCAGGACCTGGGTCTTGCCTTGGGCTCAGACCCCAGAACTAGGCAAGGATGTGACATAGCTACCGGGCAGGACGGGGCTGGGCCTTGGCTCTTGAACTTGGAGCCAGGCTGGGGCCGTGGCTCTTGAACTTGGAGCCAGGCTGGGGCCGTGGCTCTTGAACTTGGAGGCAGGCTGGGGCCGTGGCTCTTGAACTTGGAGGCAGGCTGGGGCCGTGGCTCTTGAACTTGGAGGCAGGCTGGGGCCGTGGCTCTTGAACTTGGAGGCAGGCTGGGGCCGTGGCTCTTGAAATGCAGAAGCTGATAATTCAGAGGCTGGAGCCCGGAGACAGACTGGGAACTGTACATCAACATAGAGCTGGGACGTGTACTTCGAAAAGCCAGGACTCATCTTTAACATGTCACCAACATGAGACAGGACAGTACATAGACATAGAGCTGGGACTTATCCTTAGACAAGCCGGGACTCAACTTCTCCACACCAAGGTGGGATAGGACCATCCATTGGGTAACAGCAGAACAGCCGGACTTACCCAACAGAGGCAAAGACAAGACAAGACAGGTTCCCCCCCCCCCACCCCTGCAGGGCAACGGCAGAATGGCTTGACTTACCCCACGGAGGCAAGGACAAGACGAGACAAACACCAAAGAATAAACAGTTCCATCTCTGCTTCAGGGTTGCTCCAAGTCTCAGTTCAGCCAGCAACCTCAGCTGGCTATGGAAACAGCTGGATCCCTACCTAGCTCGGAGTGGCTGGCAGCCACTCAGCTGGCCTGGGAAACAGCCAAATCCATACCGCAAAGACAGCTCTGACTACCAACAGCAAGGCTCCATGAAACAATGGTTCTCCAACGCGGCCTAAACATAGAAAATAGGTGCAGGAGTAGGCCATTCGGCCCTTCAAGCCTGCACCGCCATTCAGTATGATCATGGCTGATCATCCAACTCAGAACCCTACACCTGCCTTCTCTCCATACCCCCTGATCCCTTTAGCCACAAGGGCCTTATCTAACTCCCTCTTAAATATAGCAAATGAACTGGCCTCAGCTGTTTCCTGTGGCAGAGAATTCCACAGATTCACCACTCTCTGTGTGAAGAAGTTTTTCCTAATCTCGGTCCTAAAAGGCCTCCCCTTTATCCTCAAACAGTGACCCCTCGTTCTGGACTTCCCCAACATCGGGAACAATCTTCCTGCATCTAGCCTGTCTAACCCCTTTAGAATTTTATACGCTTCAATCAGATCCCCCCTCAATCTTCTAAATTCCAGAGAGTATAAGCCTAGTCGATCCAGTCTTTCATCATATGAAAGTCCTTTCATCCCAGGAATCCATCTGGTGAACCTTCTTTGTATCCCCTCTATGGCAAGAATATCTTTCCACAGATTAGGGGACCAAAACTGCACACAATACTCCAGGTGTGGTCTCACCAAGGCCTTGTACAACTGCAGTAGTACCTCCCTGCTCCTGTACTCGAATCCTCTCGCTATAAATGCCAGCATACCATTCGCCTTTTTCACCGCCTGCTGTACCTGCATGCCCACTTTCAATGACTGGTGTATAATGACACCCAGGTCTCGTTGCACCTCCCCTTTTCCTAATCGGCCACCATTCAGATAATAATCTGTTTTTCTGTTCTTGCCACCAAAGTGGATAACCTCACATTTATCGACATTAAATTGCATCTGCCATGAAAAAGATGGCAAGTGGCCACACTAGCCTTCCACTGGCAGGTTGCTCCCAGGGAATCTTCACAAGACAAACCAGCAGCTCACACTTCCTTGAGTTTTTACGGCAGTTGGCATCCACACTGTTGCATTAATGTCATCTTCAGGATTTATTGTCCCTCATTGTCCATTCACTTTAAAGCCGTCTTTCCAGTCCCATCGCCCTTAAATAACTAAACAACCATTTCCTCCCCTGATCACTCTCCCCACATTCCAATAACCCTTTAACACTGTTCTCTACCAGTCCTATTTTGCGTAAATGTTGTAACATTTGTTGCCTTTCCTGTGCAAATTTCCAGCATGAAATAATGATATGCTCTACTGTTTCAGTCTCCTGACATAGATCGCAAAAACCTATTGGATTTATGATGGCCAGAGTGTCATTAAGGTTGCTGTGCCCAATTCTCAGTCTACTTATAATTACTTGCTCCTTCCGCTTTACTCCCCTACTTCTTCCCATATCTACTCTGTTCTGAATTGAATGTAAATGTCTTCCTTTTACTGCTCTATCCCAATGCTGCTGCCACTGTTGATTTAATCCTTCTCCACACTGTGCTCTTCCCCTCTGATTTTGATAGTTTAATATTGACCTCCATAGATCCTTTTTTGACTGCTGTTTTTGCCAGCCTATCTGCTGTCTCATTTCCCATAGTACCCACATGTGCTGGAACCCACATGAATGCAATATTTTTGCCTTGTCTAGCCAGTCTTGAATTTGCAAACAGGATTTCATAAAGTAGATCCTGGTGACCTCTAGCTGTACCCGCCTTAATGCTTGCAAGGGCCAATACAGAATCGTTCCATATCACAATATTATTACAATCAACCTGCTCACTCCATTCTAGCACTAACAATATAGCAAACATTTCAACTGCATATACACTCAAGCAATCAGGTGTTCTCTTGCTAATTTCCACTTGATAACTTGGTACAACAATTGCAGACCCTGTTGCACCTGTTTCTGGATCCTTTGATCCATCCATAAAAACCTGTATGCCTTTATATTTACATTCCCTATACCTATGATATTCACGAGTATATCAGCCATCTTATTACTGTGCTTAATCTTAAGCAATTCCAAATCTACAGAGGGATTTTCTAATACCCAGAAAGGTCTGACAAACCGCACCACACTTGGACAAAACTCCTCATCCTCATCCACCATACCCTTTTTGTAGGATGAGCAGCCCACACTCAACCCCAAGGCTACTTATATTCCAAGCCCCAAGATGGGAATCAGGTGCCTATGATTAACTCAATCAAAACAAGGGACAGCTGGAAGACACGGAGTACTGAATTCATGGACTGGACCGTGAACCGGAATGCAGACTTCACGGACTGGACCATGACAATGCCGGCAAAAGAAAAAAAAGTGCTGAAGCAAAGGGCTCAAGGTGCATCTATATAGAGAGAAAAAAGATAACTGTTCCTTAACCAAGGGATACTTGGACTAAATAATAATTAGACATACAACCATTCACATTTACTAAATGTTTTCTTTACATTTATAGTTTTAATAAAATCATACTTGGAATAGTGTATTTTGTTTTATTCCCAGACTTTGTTCTCAGAAGAATGCTATTTTTCTCTATTACAATCCATGTGTCAGTGGTTTCACTCTTGTCTCCTGATGCACAAGTTGAGGTTCATATATATACTCTGCATTAAGCAGAAAAAGTACACTGATGCTTTCGTTAGAGGTGCTGACATTTAGATGAGACATTGAATGGGTACTATTTGCCCATTAAATCGGAATTAAGAGATTGTTTTTGCTGGTGTTTCCAATATTTTTCTACACCACCTTAAATACTATCTTTATCTCCATGCTGTTTGTGGTACCGTCCTGTTTGCTGTTCCTAGGTAACAACTGTGATTGGACTTCAAAAATATTTACTTAGTTATAAAGTCCTCTGGGGTGCTACGTTAAAGGTGAAAAGTGAAGATTATCAATTCAGTTTGTTACCCTTTTAGAGAGAAGTCTTGGCTCCACTTAGTGATACTCATCCTTCTTCGGCTGTCCATCGATTTCAATGTTGACTGAGGCCTGGGCAAGGTTGTATGGAAGACCGGCAGTTGCCCATGCTGCAAGTCTCCCCTCTCCACACCGATGTTGTCCAAGGGAAGGGCACTAGGACCCATACAGCTTGGCACCGGTGTTGGCGCAGAGCAATGTGTGGTTAAGTGCCTTGCTCAAGGACACAACACGCTGCCTCAGCTGAGGCTTGAACTAGTGACCTTCAGCTGCCTTAACCACTTGGCCACGGGCCAACACTGGTCTCGTGGCAGTTATCTTGTGACTTTGTATCAGACCTGGGGTGTCCCAGGAAGCAGGGGGGTATGGTGATATTCACCCATACCATAGGCAACAGGAATTCCAAATGCAAGACAAATCTAATCTGACTAATTACTGTCCAATGAGTCTATCCTCAATTATCAGCAAAGTGATGGAAGGTGTTATCAACAGCTTTGTCCAGTGACACTTACTCTGCAAAGCCCTTTTTGGGTTTTGCCGGAACTACCTCAGCTCTAGATCGCATAACAGCCTTGATCCAAACAATGGGCAAAGGATTGAATACCAAAGGTAATGTGAGAATGATGGCCTTTCAAGGGAACCTTTGACTGCATGTGGCATCAAGGAGCCCTAATAAAACAGAAGTAAATTGGGTAAAATTGGAATCAGAGTTATACTTCACAAAAAAAGTTTGGATGTAGTAAGGTAGTGTGGCCGTTAGCATAGCACTATTACAGCGCCAGAAATCACTAATTGGGGTTCAGTTCCTGCTGATGTCTGTAAGGAGTTTCTACATTCTCCTTGTGACTACGTGTTTCCTTCGGGTGCTCTGGTTTCCTCCCACATTCCAAAGAGTTAGTGAATTGTGGGCTTGCTACATTGGTACAGGAGCTGTGGTGACACTTGTGGGCTCCCGGACAATCCTTGCTGATTTGATTTGACACAAATGACACATTTCACCTTATGTTTTGATGTTTCGATTTACATGTGACAAGTAAAGCTAATCTCAATCTCAATCATCTCATCTCTGGACAACACTGAAGGCCCTCAGGGCAGTATCCAAGGTCAATCCATCATTATCAATGAACTTCCTTTGATCATAAGATCAGAAGTGGGAGTATTGGCTAATGATTGTACAATAATAAATCTCACTCACAAATGAGGTGGTCAATGCTTACATGCACAACATTCAGACAATAGTCATAGTCATATAGTCATACTTTATTGATCCCGAGGGTAATTGGTTTTCGTTACAGTTGCACCATAAATAATTAAATAGTAATAAAACCATAAATAATTAAATAGTAATATGTAAATTATGCCAGGAAATAAGTCCAGGACCAGCCTATTGGCTCAGGGTGTCTGACCCTCCAAGGGAGGAGTTGTAAAGTTTGATGGCCACAGGCAGGAATGACTTCCTATGACGCTCTGTGTTGCATCTCGGTGGAATGAGTCTCTGGCTGAATGTACTCCTGTGCCCATCCAGTACATTATGTAGTGGATGGGAGACATTGACCAAGATGGCATGCAACTTGGACAGCATCCTCTTTTCAGACACCACCGTGAGAGAGTCCAGTTCCATCCCCACAACATCATTGGCCTTACTTATCAAGAGCTGATAAGTAGTAAGTAAAAGTTGTGCCAGGAATGTGGCAGGTATTAATCTTTTCTAATAAGTGTTTAACCATCTACCCTTGTCAATCAATGGCATTAATGTCACCAAATCATCTATCATTAATATTCTTGGGATTACTATTGATCGTAAACTCAGACCAAAGAATATTGCAGCCACAAGCCCAGGTCAGAACTTGATTATCCTGTGGTGAGTGACTTATTTCCTGACATGCCAAACCCTTTCCACCATCTAGAAGGTGCAAGCCTAGAGAATGATGGAATAGCCCCAATTGCCAGGATGAGTACAGCTCCGATGACACTTAAGAAACCTGATACCGCTCAAGTCAAGGCAGCCTGGTGATCGCTCCCCATCCATACCCCTAAGTATTTGTTCCTTTAACCACCAGTGCATTGTGAGTGTGTACAATATTGTTGCTCACCAACAATATTTCCAAAACCCCAAGACTTCTACTGCCACGAAGGACAAGGGATTAGTTGTTCCCTTTCAAGTTGTACACCACCCTGGCTTGGAAATATATAGCTGTTTCTTCACCGTTACTCAATGTAGATCCCTGACAACTGAGGAATTACCTTCATCAGAAGAACTGCAATTGTTCACCATCACCTTCTCAAGGATAGTCAGAGACAGGCAATCTAAACGTTCTTTCTCTTCATCCGTGACCGCAGTCTGTACGACCTGGAAAGTGCCCTGCAATTACTTGCTTCATCTAAATGATACATCTCTCAAATCCTCTACAATCAAGAAGGACAAGAGCAGCAGGTAGTTGGGAAGAAGACCATGACCTTCATGTCCCCCCCCCCACCCCAAGTTGTACACATCCCTGGAATTGAAAGTTTAACCTTCATCCTTGCTAAGATCTGGAAGTTTCTACCCACCAACGCTGTGGAAATACTTTCACCAGGAGGCCTGCAGTTGCTTACGAAGCCAGCTCAATCTGACTTTCTTAAGGCCATCTGCGTATAGACAACAAATGCTGCCTGGCCAGCGATGCACAAATCCTGCAAAATGATTAAATATCAGTTATACGCAATTGTATTATGTGTGCCATACGTCAGCACTCATAATCCAGAACGGTCATGAGATCAGCTTTCTGAGATAGAAAGTGACCTCGAAGTTCAATTTGAGTTCAGTGCTGAACTCAAGCTTTTCTTTGAGTGTTTCTGAAATTGCAGGACAGCTGAGCGAGAACGTTGCTCCTGCAGGATGAATTAGTAAGTGGCTTGTGTCTGTAAAATCACAATGGGGATAAGATGTTGTGTGTCACTCCTTTTGCAGGTGTCTCAGAGTCATACAGCACAGAAACAGGTCCTTTAGCCCAACTCATCCATGCCCATCTAAGCTAGTCCAATTTGCCTATGTTTACCCATATCCCTATAAGCCTTTCCTATCCATGTACCTGTCCAAGTGTTTTATAAGTGTTGTTATTGTGCTTGCCTCATGGCAGTCCTACTGGGTGAAACAGTTGCCCCTCAAAGTCCTATTATTTTTTCCCCTCTCATCTTAGATCTATGCCCTTTACTTCCTGATTCCCCAACCGCAGGAAAAGACTGAGTGCTTTCGCCCTTTCCCTTCCTCTCATGATTTTATACACCTCTTTAAGATCACCCCTCAGCCACTTTTGCTCCAAGGAATAAAGTCCTAGCCTGCCCATCGTCTCCTTATAGTCAATTTCTTCAAATCCTAGCAACATCTTTTCAGTACACTTTCCAGTTTAATGGCATCTTTCCTGAAGTGGTGTGTTTTTTCCCCTTATTCCACTAATTTCTCCTCCAATGAACGTGGAATCATCTCTTTATTTATTCACAATTTTTTATGGCATTTTTGGCCACTAAGTTTTGAGGGGCAACCTACTGGAGCCATTCTATTGGTGGTGTGGTGACTGGGATCCCAGTTTGGGTCAGTGTATTTGAAAATTGTTTTGCAGGCAGTGATTGGTCATAGCACTATTGTTGATGCAAATTTTGGCTTCAAGAAAATCTCTCTTAACAGAAAGCATGTAGTAATTTACTCTCAGAAACATGGACAGAATGCTTACTGCTATATTAGTGCATTTTTAATAACTTTTCCCCACCACTACTTGCCCTGGCTTTGTATGATAGGGAATAAGAAAAGGAAAAGGAAAAACACTGAATTATAACACTAACTTTTCCCAGCGAGTAGTGAATCTGTGGAATTCTCTGCTCAATGAAAGAGTAGAGGTTACTTCATTAAATATATTTAAGACACAGATTTTTGCAGGGGAATTAGGGGTTATGGGGGAAAAGCAGACAGATGGAGCTGAGTCCGCAGGAAGATCAGCCACGATCTCATTGCATAATGGAGCAGGCTTGATGTGCCAGATGGCTTGGGCCTGCTCCTGTTTTTTATGTTCTTATAACATGGTCAATGTTCCTTTGAGAGTTAACAATCAGTTGAGGATGGAAGTATTGGGTCATCAAGTTTACTGAAAGCAACTGATTAAGAGGATTTGAATCACAATGGGATTATTGTGTAGCTGCTTCGTGTCTAAAACTCAGGCTTAGATCCTACTTCACAGTAGGTGTTTTTAGTGTTTAAATGTCCCATTTTGAAATGATTTTTAGCCCTCTTACAACACTCTCTTTCCTCTCAAACTGCTGAAATTGTGAATGTGAAACTGTCAATTGCAGAGGTTTGAGCAGAGATTACAGTAATTTCTCCATCTAGTTTTCCTCAGGTTCTTTACTCTGACCTGTGATCTCAGTTTACCTCTTTGTGAATCTTTGCAAAGCATGAATGCTATAGCCATGCCTTGTTCACACATACGATATTAGTATAAATTGATAGTTTGTCAATTAAAAAATGCTTCAGCAGTTATTCCCATGAAATTATAAACATCAACTAAAAAATTCAAATCTATACTATTACCAAATTTTTGCCAAGTAAAACCTGTTCAAATCCAGATATTGATGAGTTGCATTCCTGGGATAAAGTTTTTAAAATCAACTCAGAATTCACTAAACCTGTGAGAAAATAGTAACACACATCAAAATGATAACATTGATACATGATAAAGTAATGTTTCTTTTTCAAATCATTTTGTTGCAAGTAAGAAAGAATTTATACAATATTCATTTCCTTGTTTCCCTTTGGATAAAGCATTATCTTTTTTGCTATCAGGTTTAAGTGTGGAATTTTGTTCATTGCGCAACACATATTAAAGTCCCCACTTCCTGTGGACAAGTGTAAATGCAATCTTAAGGATGGAAGTATGGAAGCAAGTCTAAATTAATGATTGACACTCAGGAATGTGTGGAAGTCACAAGTCCTTTATAATTAAATTCCAGATTTACTCTAATTTTACCTGAACATCATCTTGAAATAATTGCACATTCAAAACATTAACTTAAGAAGGTGATTGCTAAAATGAGAAGTCTCATCTAGCTAAGACTAAAAAGAAGAAGGAATATTCAGTGACCGTTTCTAATCAATGAAGTTATGGATAATGCTAATGGTAAGGTTATTGAAGTGGACAGGGAAAGTGGCTTCAAGATAGTAAAGATATATTACTGGGCAGGGAAATTTTGACATGTTTTAAATAGCTAAAAGGTGCAGACTTGTGTTTGAAGATGTTTTTTCTACTTCCAAGAAGTCACCACAGTTTTAAAGTAAAAAATATCTTCATAAATTGACAGGTGGTTGGAAACTATCATCTTACATTAAACATAAGTGTTGCTTCTTCACGCAATCTATTTTTATGACACTTGATTAATTTCCAGCTTACCATATTTCATAGCCACATGAATTATCTTAACCTGCAATAATTAATCAGAACACCGTTTGTGCAAAATCATCTTGATTATAAATAAGAAATATAAGAAATGTTTGTACTGCTACTCCTAAGATATAATTAATGCATTGAATTCTTTGCCAAGACAGATGGAAACTTCTGACGTAATGTGCCAAGTTTGAGAGACTGAGAGCAACCAGTATCAGTTGGCTTACTACATATCACAGTGAGCCAGAACATGTAATTTTAGATTTGCTTAATATGCCAACGATCTTGAAGCTGCATTCAATCTACTTTAAAAATGGGCTTCAGAAGAAAAACATAACTTAAGTAATCCTGATAAGGAAATGCAAAACCTTTAAAACATACGATCCCATGTATGAATGGGTAGTTTTTATTGTGGAAGTTTTGTTATAAAGAATCAGAAGTTATTCAATTAAATTTATTTCATTACTAATTTCCTTTCTATCTAAATTTATGTGTGTCACTTTTAGTTTTATTTAAAAAGGTAGAGGATTTTCTATTGACCTTATCATGTTATTTTATTAAAATGTGTAACTAAGGAAACAGCCCAAAACCATATTATGAAAAATTAAACTCTCCTGTGCTGATTGCATATTTTCTGGTGAATGTAAAAATCTCAACTTTTTCTAGGTAGGCAATTATATTTGTTAAAACTGCAGATCAGCCTTTCATTACTCATCTCTTTCTCTTGATAATAATTTACAAGCCTTCCCATGAGACTAGATTAAAACTGCTTCATATGTATGCTTTTTCTTTAGTAGAACCAGTGTAGTACCCTTTACTATTCCTAATCTCAACCTAGATGGACTCAACATTCTGCTCCTTAGATCTTATATCATCTCATACTATTTCCCTGATCTTATCTTTAATTAACTGTGCTCTCCTACCTCCCTTCCTTCCTGCCTATCCTTTCATATTACCTGATACCTTTGGGTATTTAATTCCTAATCACCTCTACCATGCAACCTCATTTAAAAGAGTTGCCCGGAGATTCAAAGATGTAAGAAAATTAGTACAGGGACTGATTTCCACACCTGGCTGAAGTGTCCAAGGGTCATTAACAAAGAGCCAATGAGCTGCAGATACCCAGTGGGCATCTGGCTCGCTTTGTCGGAGAGGTGGGCTGAAAAATCAGACCACTGTGTTGCCAATGCCATTGCGCAACTTTGTCTGTAAAGAAAGAGAATGTGGGAGGATTGAGAAGGATTGTTAGCATGAGAGATGGCAATCTGCAGAAGCAAATGGACAAGAGCTTGGGTGGGGGGGGGAATCAAGATATTTGGGTAGATGTGGATGGATTGAGTGGGTAGATGATGATCACCGACAATCAGTGAATGCAGTGGCTAGATGCAATCATTCCTACAGTTCTGATTGAAAAGCTCCAGAGCCTGGGCCTCTGTACCTCCCTCTGCAACTAGATCCTCAACTTCCTAACCAGAAGACCACAATCTGTGCGGATTGTTAATAACATCTCCACCTCACTGGCAATCAACACTGGTATACCTCAGGGATATGTGCTTAGCCCATTGCTCTACTCTCTCTACATCCATGACTGTGTGGGGAGGCACAGCTCAAATGTCATCTATGAATTTGCTGATGACACAACTATTGTTGGCAGAATTTCAGATGGAGAAGGGGGCGAACAGGAGCAAGATATTTCAGTCAGTTAAGTGTTGTCACAGCACCAACCTTGCACTCAACATTAATAAGACCAAAGCACTGATTGTGGACTTCAGAAAGGGTAAGACAAGGGAACGCACACCAGTCCTGAGAAAGGGATCAGAAGTGGAAAGAGTGAGCAATTTCAACTTCCTGCGTATCCGTATCTCTGAGGATCTAACCTGGACCTAACATATCAATGCAGCTACAAGGAAGGCACGACAGTGGCTATATTTCATTAGGAGTTTGAGGAGATTGGGTATGTCACCAAAGACACTTGCAAATTTATACAGATGTACTGTAGAGAGCATTCTGACTGGCTGCATCACCGTCTGGTATGGGGAGGCGGAGGGGGCTACTGTACAGGATAGAAGTAAGCTACAGAGAGTTGTAAACTTAGTCAGCTCCATCATGGGCACTAGCCTCAGTGGTATTTTTATTTATTTATTCATTTACGGGATGTGGGTGTCGCCAGCTAAGCCAGCATTTATTGCCCGTCCCTAGTTGCCCTTGAGAAGGTGGTGATGAGCTGCCTTCTTGAACCACTGCAGTCCCAGAGGTGTAGGTACACTCACAGTGCTGTTAGGGAGGGAATTCCATGATTTTGACCCAGTGACAATGAAGGAATGGCGATATGTTTCCAAGTCAGGATGGTGAGTGTCTTGGAGGGGGATTTCCAGGGGTGGTGTTCCCAGGTACCTGCTGTTCTTGTCCTTCTAGATTGTGGTGGTCGTGGGTCTGGAAGGTGCTGTCTTAGGAACTTTGGTGTGTTGTTGCAGTGCATCTTGTAGATAGTACACACTGCTGCAACTCTCCGTTGATGGTGGAGGGACTAGATGCTTGTGGAAGGGGTACCAGTCAAGTGGGCTGCCTTGTACTGGATGGTGTCAAGCTTCTTGAGTGTTGATGGAGCTGCGCTCATCCAGACGAGTGGTGAGTATTCCATTACGCTCCTAACCTGAGCCTTGTAGATGATGTGCAGGCTTTGAGGAGTCAGGAGATGAGTGACATTCCTGGCCTTTAACATGCTTTGGTAGGCACGATATTTATATGGCTAGACCAGTTCAGTTTCCTGTCAATGGTAACTCACAGGATGTTGATAATAGGAGATTCAGTGATGGTGTTGTCACTGAATGTCAAGGGGTGATGGTTAGAGCCTCTCTTGTTGGAGATGGTCATTGCCTGGCAATTGTGTGGCTCAAATGTTACTTGCCACTTGTTAACCCAAGCCTGGATATTGTCCAGGTCCTGTTGCATTTGGGTATGAACTGCTTCACTATCTGAGGAGTCACAAATGGTGCAGAACATTGTGCAGTCATCTGTGAGCATCCCCACTTCTGACCTTATGATGGAAGGATGGTCATCGATGAAGCAGCTGAAGATGGTTGGTCCTAGGACACTTCTCTGAGGAACTCCTGCAGTGATGTCCTGAGGATGAGATGATTGACCTCCAACCACCACAACCACCTTCCTTTGTGTCAGATATGATTCCAACCAGTGGGGGGTTTTCCCCCTCATTCCCATTGACTCCATTTTAGCCAGGTCATCTTGATGCCATGCTTGGTCAAATGCTGCCTTAATGTCGAGGGCTATCACTCTCACCTCACCTCTGGTAGTTAGCTCTTTGGTCCATGTTTGGGCCAAGGAGGTGATGAGGTCAAGAGCTGAGTGGCCTTGACAGAACACAAACTGTGGGCATCTGTAAGCAGATTATTGCTGATGATTGAGAGTAGGCTGATAGGGCGGTAATTGGCTGGATTGGACTTGTCCTGTTTCTTGTGTACAGGACATACTGGGCAATTTTCCACATTGCTGGGTAGACACCGGTGTCGTAGCTGTACTAGAAATGCTTGGCTAGTGATGCGGCAAGTTTTGGAGCATAAGTCTTCAGGACTATTGCCAGGATCTTGCCCGGGGCCCATAGCCTTCACAGTACATATCCAGTGCTTTCAGCCATTTCTTGACATCATGTGGAGTGAATCGGATTGGCTGCATACTGACATCTGGGGTGCTGGGGACTTCTGAAGGAGGCCGAGCTGGGTCATCTTCTTGGCACTTCTGACTAAAGATTATTACAAATGCCTCAGCCTTATCCTTTGTACAGGTGTGCTGGGCTCCTCTATCATTGAGGATGGGAGTATTTGTGGAGCCTCCTCCTCCATTGAGTTGTTTGATTGTCCACCACCATTCATGGCTGAATGTGACAGGACTGCAGGGTTTGGGTCTGATCCGTTGGACAGGACATCTTCAAGCAGCAATGCCTCAGAAAGGTAGCATCCATCATTAAGGACCCCCATCAGCTTGCTTTCATTGCTACCATCAGGAAGGAGGTACAGAACCCTGAAGGCACACACTCAACAACTCAGAAACAGCTTCTCCCCCTCTGCCATCTGATTTCTGAATGGACATTGAACTCATGAACTCTACCTCACTATCTTTTTATTACTGTTTTTGCACTACTTATTTACTTTAACTATTAATATATACTGTATACATACTTACTGTATTTCATGTTATTTTTCCATTGTTATGTATTGCAATGTACTGCTGCCACAAAGACAACAAATTTCACGACATCTGCCGGTGATATTAAACCTGATTTTGATTCTGATTCTGTTAGAATAGCAATGCTAAGCAGCAACTGATGCAGGTGGGGTAATGAACATTTAAGCTTCCACAAGCAAAAAAGTATATTTTGAGCATTCACTTCGAGCTTACTTCCTATAACGTGTGTTCGTTAGGCTGCACATACATCCAAGTTCATTCATAGATTTATACAGCATGGACACAGGCCCTTCGGCCCGATTTGCCCATGCTGACCAAGTTGCCTACCTGTTGTCTACCATTATAGTGGCAGGGGAGGGTGGTGAGGTCTCAAAACTTCAATTCACATTCAAATACAGGATCAGGCATCTCTTTCATGGCTTGTGCCACACACTAGTCAGAGTAGGCATAGCAGAATGGTTAAGATGAATGTATGGCTTGAGCAGTAGTACAGGAGGGAAAGTTTCAGATTCTTGAGGCATTGAATCAGTTATGGGAAGGTGGGATCAGTACAAACCAGATAGTTTACACCTGGCCAGGACTGGCATCAATGACGTAGGGGGATTATTTGCCAGTGCGGTTAGGGAGAGAATATGGCAGGAGGATAGGAATTAAATATCCAAGGGTATCAGGTAATCCAGAAGGATAAACAAGAAGATATGGGAGGTGGAGTAGCACTTTTAATTAAGGATGTCATGAGGGTGATAGTGAGAGATGATGTAAGATCTAAGGGGCAGAATGTTGATTCCATCTGGTTAGAGATTAGGAATAGTAAAGAGGAAAGAAATCACAGGTAGGAGTTGTCTATAGGCCACTGAATAATAACATTACAGTGGCACAGCCAATAAACCAAGAAATAACTGATGCATGTAAGAATGGAACAGCAGTTGTCATGGGGGACTTTAACTTGCACGTAGATTGGGCAAATCAAATTAGTTGAGGCAGTCTTGAGGAGAATTTCATAGAACGCATCTGTGATAGGAATACTTTCAAAGAGATTTTTCAGAGTGCTCAACAGAAGTATAATGCTTTTAAGAGTAAGGACAGTATGTGTTGGGACAGCCAGCCTTGGGTAACTAAGGAAATAAAAGAAGGCACGAAACTAAGAGCTCATGCATACAAAAATTGCCAATACGAGTGGGAAACAATAAGATAAGGAAATCCTTAAAAAGTAACAAAGAGTTCTTAGCAAGCAATAAGGAAAGGGAAGATAGATTATGAAAGTAAACTAGCACAAAATATGAAAAAAATAGAAGTTTTTTAATATTTATATAAAACAAAAGAATGGCTAAAGTGAATGTACAGTGGAGCTATACATTTTGTGAACCCTGTAGAATTTTCTCTATTTCTGCATAAACTTGATGCAAAATAGAAACATAGAAAATAGGTGCAGAAGTAGGCCATTCGGCCCTTCGAGCCTGCACCGCCATTCAGTATGATCATGGCTGATCATCCAACTCAGAACCCTGTACTCAGAAGCCTTCCCTTCATACCCCCTGATCCCTTTAGCCACAAGGGCCATATCTAACTCCCTCTTAAATATAGACAATGAACTGGCCTCAACTGTTTCCTGTGGCAGAGAATTCCACAGATTCACCACTCTCTGTGTGAAGGAGTTTTTCCTAATCTCGGTCCTAAAAGGCTTCCCCTCTATCCTCAAACTGTGGCCCCTCGTTCTGGACTTCCCCAACATCGGGAACAATCTTCCTGCATCTAGCCTGTCCAATCCCTTTAGGATCTTATATGTTTCAATCAGATCCCCCCTCAATCTTCTAAATTCCAACGAGTACAAGCCCAGTTCATCCAGTCTTTCTTCATATGAAAGTCCTGCCATCCCAGGAATCAATCTGGTGAACCTTCTTTGTACTCCCTCTATGGCAAGGATGTCTTTCCTCAGATTAGGGGACCAAAACTGCACACAATACTCCAGGTGTGGTCTCACCAAGGCCTTGTACAACTGCAGTAGTACCTCCCTGCTCCTGTACTCGAATCCTCTCGCTATAAATGCCAGCATACCATTCGCCTTTTTCTCCGCCTGCTGTACCTGCATGCCCACTTTCAATGACTGGTGTATAATGACACCCAGGTCTCATTGCACCTCCCTTTTCCTAATCGGCCACCATTCAGATAATAATCTGTTTTCCTATTTTTGCCACCAAAGTGGATAACTTCACATTTATCCACATTAAATTGCATCTGCCATGAATTTGCCCACTCACCCAACCTATCCAAGTCACCCTGCATCCTCCTAGCATCCTCCTCACAGCTAACACTGCCACCCAGCTTCGTGTCATCCGCAAACTTGGAGATGCTGCATTTAATTCCCTCATCCAAGTCATTAATATATATTGTAAACAACTGGGGTCCCAGCACTGAGCCTTGCGGTACCCCACTAGTCACCGCCTGCCATTCTGAAAAGGTCCCGTTTATTCCCACTCTTTGCTTCCTGTCTGCTAACCAATTCTCCACCCACACCAATACCTTACCCCCAATACCGTGTGCTTTAAGTTTGCACACTAATCTCCTGTGTGGGACCTTGTCAAAAGCCTTTTGAAAATCCAGATATACCACATCCACTGGTTCTCCCCTATCCACTCTACTAGTTGCATCCTCAAAAAATTCTATGAGATTCGTCAGACATGATTTTCCTTTCACAAATCCATGTGGACTTTGTCCGATGAGTTCACCGCTTTCCAAATGTGCTGTTATCACATCTTTGATAACTGACTCTAGCATTTTCCCCACCACCGATGTCAGGCTAACCGGTCTATAATTCCCTGGTTTCTCTCTCCCTCATTTTTTAAAAAGTGGGGTTACATTAGCCACCCTCCAATCCTCAGGAACTAGTCCAGAATCTAAAGAGTTTTGAAAAATTATCACTAATGCATCCACTATTTCTTGGGCTACTTCCTTCAGCACTCTGGGATGCAGACCATCTGGCCCTGGGGATTTATCTGCCTTTAATCCCTTCAATTTACCTAACACCACTTCCCTACTAACATGTATTTCCCTCAGTTTCTCCATCTCACTGGACCCTCTGTCCAATACTATTTCCGGAAGATTATTTATGTCCTCCTTAGTGAAGACAGAACCAAAGTAGTTATTCAATTGGTCTGCCATGTCCTTGCTCCCCATAATCAATTCATCTGTTTCTGTCTGTAGGGGACCTACATTTGTCTTAACCAATCTTTTTCTTTTCACATATCTATAAAAGCTTTCACAGTCAGTTTTTATGTTCCCTGCCAGTTTTCTCTCATAATCCTTTTTCCCCTTCCTAATTAAGCCCTTTGTCCTCCTCTGCTGGACTCTGAATTTTTCCCGGTCCTCAGGTGAGCCACTTTTTCTGGCTAATTTGTATGCTTCTTCTTTGGAATTGATACTATCCCTAATTTCCCTTGACAGCCACGGGTGCACTACCTTCCTTGATTTATTCTTTTGCCAAACTGGGATGAACAATTGTTGTAGATCATCTATGCGATCTTTAAATGCTTGCCATGTGATCAGATCTTCACGTAAGTCCTAAAACTAAATAAAAGAACCCAATTAAATAAATGATGCAAAAAACATTATTCTTGTTCATTTATTTATTGAGAAAAATGATCCATTATTACATGTATTTGCTGGAAAAAGTATGTGAATCTTTGCTCTCAGTCAGTGGTGTGATCCCCTTGTACAGTAATAACTTCAAACAAACGTTTCCGTTAACTGTTGATCGGTACTGTACATCAGCTTGGAAAAATTTTAGGCCATTCATCCTTACAAAACTGCTTCCACTCTGAGAAGTTGTTGGGCTTCTTTGCATGAACTGCTTGCTTCCGGTCCTTCGACAACATTTCAATAGGATTAAGGTCAGGACTTTGACTCGGCCATTCCAAACACACAAATTTTATTCTGTTGATAATTTACTTTTTTCTTTTGGATCATTGTCTTTTCGCATTGTCCAACTTCTATTAAGCATCAGGTGGTGGACTGCTACCCTGATATTCTCCTGTAAAATGTCTTGATACAATTTTGAATTCATTGTTCCCTCAACAATTGCAAGCTGTCCAGGCCCTGAGGCAGCAAAGCAGCCCCAAACCATGATGCTCCTTCTGTCATGCTTCACAGTTGGGATGAGGCTTTGGTGTTGGTGTGCAGTGCCCTTTTTCCTCCAAACATAGCAATGTGCATCTCTGCCAAAAAGTTCAACTTTTGTCTCAGCTGTCCACAGAGCATTGCCCCAGAAGCGTTGTAGAACATCCAGGTGGTGTTTTGCAAACTTGAGACATGCCGCAATTTTTTTTTTTTTTGTGGAACATTGGTTTCCTCCGTGGTGACCTTCCATTCTCGTTCATTGTTTTTCTTATAGTGGACACATGAACAGAGCCTTTAACAAGTTCTAGGGATTTCTGCAGGTCTTTTGTTGTTAACCTTCAGTTCTCTTTCACCTCCTTCAGCATTGCGTGTTGTGCTCTTGGTGTGATCTTTGCAGGATGCCCACTCCTAGGGAGAGTAGCAACAGTACTGAGTTTCTTCCATTTGTGGATCATTTCTCTTATTGTGGACTGATAAACATTCAGGTCTTTAGAAATGCTTTTTGTAGCCTTTTGCAGCTTCATGCATCTCTACAATTCTTCTTCTAAAGTCCTCTGAAAGTTGCTTTGATCGATGCATGGTGCATGTAAACAGATCTTTCTTGAGAAGAGCAGGCTCCGTCAGTAACCTGACTTGGTGTGTCTCTTTTATAGAGCAGGGCACCTCTGCAACCCACAGTTCCAATCTCATCTCATTGATTGGAACAAGTATAATTTTTTTTGCGCTATTTATTTAATTGGGTTCTGTTTATCTAGTTTTAGGACTTATGTGAAGATCTGATCACATTTTAGGTTATATTTTTGTAGAAATAGAGAAAATTCTACAGGGTTCACAAAACTTTCTAGCACCACTGCAGGCCCCTTGGAAGATGAGGAGGAATGAATATTGGGTATTGTGGAAATGGCCAAGGCCTTGAACAACTATTTTGTGTTGGTCTTTACCATGGAGGACACATGCCAAAGAGAGATGTTATGGATGCCATGGAAAATGAGGACCTTGATACAATCACTGTCACTAAATAGATAGTGATGAGCAAACTAGTGGGCATAAAAGTAGACAGGCCCAGGGATCCGATGGGATTCATCCCAGGGTACTGAAAGAAACAGCGGAAGTTATAGAAGATATGTTTGCGATAATTTACCAAAATTCTCTGGACTCTGGGCAGTTCCCGGTGGACTGGAAGACAGTGAACGTCACATCTCTGTTTATAACGTGATGAAGGCAAAAGATGGGTAACTATAGGCCAGTTACCTTAATGTCTGTAGTAGGGAAAATGTTTGAAGCTATCATTATGGATAAAATAGCAAGATATCTGGTATAAGTGGTTCCAACAGGCAGACACAGCATGTACTCACAAAAGGCAGGCTCTGTTTGACAAACGTACTGGAGTTCTTTGAGGATAGAACGAGCACAGTGGATAGAGGGGAACAGGTGAATGTTGTATAGTTGGATTTCCAGAAGGTGTCACATAAACACTTATCCATAAGATAGGGATTCATGGAGTTGTGGGGACTGTATTAGCATGGATGGAAGATTGGTTAACCAATAGAAGGCAGAGAGTTGGGTTAAATGGGTATTTCTCTGGTTGGCAGTCAGTGGTGAGTGGATTGTCACAAGGGTTGGTACTGGGCCTGCACCTGTTCACAATATACATTAACAATTTAGAGGAGGGGACTGAGGGTAGTGTATCTGAGTTTGTTGATGATACTACACTGAGTGGAAAAGCAAATTGTGCGGAAGCTGCGAACAGTTTGTAGAGAGATAGAGATGGATTAAGTGAGTGGGCAAGGGTCTGGCAGGTGGGGCATAATATTAGTAAATGTGAGGTAATACACTTTGGTAGGAAAAGTAGAAGAATGGATTATTATTTAAATAGTGAAAGATTTCAGCATGCTGTTGTGCAGTGGGACTTTGGAGTGCTTATGCATGAATCTCAAAAGGTTGATTTGCAGGTGCAACAGTTATCAGAAAGGCAAATGGAATGTTGGCCTTTTCATTGCTAGAGAGATTGAATTTAAGAGCAGAGTACTGGTGCTTGGAGCACTGCTTTCAGTTCTGGTCTCCTTACTTAAGGAAAGACATATAGGCTTTGGAGGTGGTGCCAGGTTGATTCCAAAGATGAGGTGGTTAACCTATGAGGATACATTGATTTGCCTGGGATATATTCACTGGAATTCAAAAGAATGAGAGGACATCATCCAGAAACATGTACAATTATAAAAGGAATAGATAAGATTGAGGCAGGAAAGCTGTTTGCATTGGTTGGTGAAACTAGACATAGCCTCAAGATTCGGGGGAGTAGATTCAGCACGGAGATGAGAAGAAATTGCTTTTCTCAGAGATGAGTGAACCTCTGGAATTCTATGGCCATGGAAGCAGTAAAGCCTACCTCATTAAATATATTTAAGACGGATAGATACTGTAGATAGATAGTTAGATACTTTATTGAACCCAAAGGAAATTACAGTGTCATAGTTGCATTACGAGTGCACAGATGTACAAATATACAAATATTAGAAGAGAAGTAAGAAAGAATAAAAAGTAAGTTACCTCAATCAGTCTAACAGGAGGGGGTCATCACTTCCCTGGCTATAGGTTGACTCATTATAGAGCCTAATGGCCAAGGCCATGAAGACTTCATATAGCGCTCTTTGCAGCAGTGCAGTTGTCTTAGTCTATAACTAAAAGTGCTCCTCTGTTCAGCCGAGGTGGCATGCAGAGGGTGAGAAACATTGTCTAGAATTGACAGGATTTTCCGTAGGGTCCTTTGTTCTTCTACAGCCTCTAGTGTGTCCAGTTTGACTCCTATAACAGAGCCAGCCTTTCTAATCAGTTTATTGAGCCTGTTGGCATCACCTATGTAGAGGCCATTGCTCCAGCACACCACTGCATAGAAGAATGTACCAACAAGAACAGACTGGTAGAACATGTGAAGGAGAGGCCTGCATACTTCAAAGGACCTCGGTCTCCTCAGGAACTAGAGGCAACTTTAGCCCTTCTTGTACACAGCCTCTGTGTTGGTGCTCCACTCAAGTCTGTCATCCAGCTGCACCCACAAGTACTTGTAAGACACAGTTGGATGGATTTTTGCACAGCAGGGGAATTAACGGTTATGGGGAAAGGGCAGGTACAGTAGGTGCGGCTGAGTCCATGGCCAGATCAGCCATGATCTTATTGAATGGTGGAGCTTGCTCAACGGGCATGATGGCCTAGTCCTGCTCCTGTTTCTTAGGTTCTTATGTTCTTAGATGCCTAATATTATGTCTACACCAAATTCATAATGAGTGTGCATTTCCCTTATGCATAATTGGAGGCTTCATTGTTTTATTTAGCAGCAGAAAAGAGGGCTGCCATTTAACTTCTAGACTAACATTTTTAATCTTTATAATTAGGTTTGTTGTCTCTGGATGAAGGCCAGGACATTTGACGCATAATAACCCAACAACTCTTTATGTGACACCAGGCATTTTCAGGGCACTCTGTTGTTGGTCAAAATTTAACTAAATTACCATAACCTCAAAAAATACACAGTTGGCATTGATATGCAAATAAACGGAGCCAGTCAGACCAGAAGGACCTGAGCTTTGATTCCTATAGCATACTGTTGAAGCTCATCTCAGCAGTTCTGCCATCATTCTCTCTCTGATGGCTAGGTACTTGCCTCTCATAAACTGACGTAGAAGTTGTTTGCTCATGGGAACTGTGTAACAAAGTTTGACTAGCTTTGGCAGGAGTAACAGTATCTCTCTCTTTCCCTTTCCTTCCCCTGTCTCTCTTTCCCGTAACTCTAACCACATCATCGTCATCAGTAAATAGTACAACCAGTCAGTCCATCTAAAGTTTGCACAATATCAAAACTGAACCACCATTCCATGTTAATCATCGACTTACTTTTTGTCCTAGTGTGAGTTATGAGCAGCATTCACAATTACCAATAAATCAGATACTTTTTGCACATTAGTATCCACAATACTTGATCTGCAAATCAAAATTAATATATTTTTAATAGAGTATTACTTTATTTAAAATGTTGAATCAGAAATTGAATTAATTTATGTGAAAATGAAAATAATTTGTTCGGCAATCTATTTCGAAGTGCAGTTGCTGTATGAACCCCTGAAATTCATCAAACTGCGTTGCAGCCTTTTCTTTTTGCTTGAAGAGGTAGTGTGAATGAAAGGAATTGCATAATTTACTCTAATACCATGCAAAACATACACAATACACAACATCAAGAATTTTAAAAAATGGAGGGAAGCTAATTTTCAGCAAAGGTTGTTTTTTTTCAAAATCATAAATGGTTCCATAATTAGTTCAAGATGTGAAAGGGAAAGAGCAGAATAATTAAGTAATGGAAACCTGAAGTGCTCAAGAAAACTGAATTAATTAATTTTCTACTTAAATATCCAAAGTATCTGAAGAATTTATAGTCCAGCCCCTGTGGCTTGGTCTTGGAAAGATCCTTGGTGACACTTACTCATTCACTTCATGGAACGGAGGTTTGGAGACCTAAGTTCCTTAGTTTGACTCTCAAAGATAAGCTATGGATTGCAGACATCAAAGTTGCTGGTGAACACAGCAGGTCAGGCAGCATCTCTAGGAAGAGGTACAGTTGATGTTTCAGGCCGGGACCCTTTGTGGTATGTTAAATACCGGGTGAATGAATAGTCTTTGGAGTACTGCAAATCTGTGTCTTTGCTGTTGCTTTGCTGCATGCTTGAGTGCTCGGTGGCGGGTGCCATTGCTTTTTTTTGCTGGTGGGGGGAGAGGGGATTGTTGTTTCCTGCCGCTTATGCACGGGAGGGAGGGGAGCTGGGGGAGGTCTTTGGGGTTCTAACATTTATCTGTCATTCATTCTTTGGGGGCACTCCTCCGTTTTCATGGATGATTGCAAAGAAAAAACATTTCAGGATGTATATTGTATACATTTCTCTGACATTAAATGTACCTTTGAAAGCTTTAAAACCATTGGTATGGAGGAGCCACTGCACAGGATCAGATGAAACTGCAGAAAATTGCAAACTCATTTTAATTCATTCCTGGGATCTCGGTGTCTCAGGAAAGCCAGTGCTTCATTCATCCCTAGTCTCTCTCCAACAGCTGATACAGTCTGTGGTGAACAATGCTGTTACGATAGATCCAGGTCAAGGATGTCTCAGAACGGGTACAGAACATTCTTAAGGGAAAGAGCGAGCAACCAGGGGTCAAAGTCCATATTGGTACGAGTATAGGAAATGAAACAGTATATTACAGGAACAGGCTCTTCAGACTACTGTGTACATATTGACCATGAAACCTATTTAAACTAATCCAATTTGTCTGCAGTGAACTGTGTCCGAAATAGAATCAGAATCAAGTTTAATGTCACCAAAGCATGTCGTGAAATTTGTTGTTTTGCAGCACCAATAAAGTGCAATACGTAAAAAAAATTACTGTAATTTAAATTGGAAATACACACTCAGTGGTCACTTTATTAGGTACATCTGCCTACTCGTTAATGCAAATAACTAATCAGCTAATCATGTGGCAGCACTTCAATCCATAAGATAGAGATAGAGATAGATAGATATTTTATTAATTCCAAAGGAAATTACAGTGTCACAGTCACATTACAAGTGCATAGGTATATAAATATTAGAAGAGAAGTAAGAAAGAATAAAAAATATGTTGCCTCTAACAGTCTAACGGGGGGGGGGGGGGGGCGGTCTTCACTTCCCTGGCTTTAGATTGACTCATAGAGCCTAATGGCCAAGAACATGAATGACCTCATATAGCGCTCTTTGGAGCAGCACAGTTGTCTTAGTCTACTTTTAAAAGTGCTCCTCAATTCATCCAAGATGGCGTGCAGAGGATGAGAAACATTGTCCAGAATTGCCAGGATTTTCTGTAGGGTCCTTTGTTCCACTACAGCCTCTAGTGTGTCCAGTTTGACTCCTATAACAGAGCTAGCCTTTCTAATCAGTTTACTGAGCCTGTTGGCATCACCCATGTTGATGCCATTGCCCCAGCACACCACTGCACAGACTGGTAGAACATGTGAAGGAGAGGCCTGCATACTTCAAAGGACCTCAGTCTCCTCAGGAACTAGAGGCAACTCTAGCGCTTCTTGTACACGGCCTCTGCGTTGGTGCTCCACTCAGGTCTGTCATCCAGGTGCACCCCCAGATACTTGTAGGACCTCACCACATCCACATCCTCACCATCAATAGTAATAAGGAGCAGTGCAGGCTTGGTCTTCCTAAAGTCCATCACCATCTCCTTTGTCTTACTGATGTTGATCAGCATGCACCATTTGACAAAGTCCTCCACCAGGGCCTTGCATTCATTCTCCCGTCCTCTCTTTATACACCCAGCTATTGCTGAGTCATCAGAGAACTTCTGCAGATGACATGACTCAGTGTTGTATCTAAAGTCTGAGGTATACAGGGTAAACTGGAAGGGAGCCAGTACAGTACCCTGTGGGGCCCCAGTGCTGCTTATAGCCATGTCTGACACACAGCTCTGAAGCAGCACATACTGTGGTCTGCCGGTCAGGTACTCCATTATCCAGGATACAATGGAAGTACCAACCTGCATTGAATGGAAATTTTCCCCCAGCAATGAGGGCTCTATGGTGTTGAAGGCACTTGTGGAATCAAAAAACTTGATCCTCACAGTGCTGCACTGCTTATCAATTCCAATAGTTGATCCAGAATACACAAATCTGGAGATAACCATGGAAATCATTGGTGGCTACAATTACCTGCTATGGGGTTAAGTACATTTAATTCACTGGAAGGAAAAACAAAAGCATGTAAATAACTCATACAAAGAAACAGCGATGGTGTTCAAGTCTTAGATGTGGTAATATTTGTCTGTGTTTGCTTCTCCTTGCTCTTACTGATGGGGGTTGAAAGTTCTGAAGGTACTAGAGTACAGTTTATTTTCTATGTAACTAGCAAATGTCTTTGTGCCTGCAGCTTCTCATAATGCCTCTGCATTAAAGGGCTGTGCTTGAATTTGAGTATGTTTTTGTATGGTAGCTAGGTTACAGAGCATAGTTTCAAATACCAACATAAAGAACTACTGGAGATATGAAAGATTTATGTTTATGTTATCATATTTCCACATCATTATAGTACCTTATGGTATAAAAGGAGATCCAAAGTCTATGCTGGTTCACAGAGCAATCCCATTCCTTGTACCTATTCTTCCAAGGTTCCCTGCATGTGCTTAAATATGCTAATTGATTGATAAGATTGTGATAATTAAAATAAAGTGGCGGTAAACAATGTACAGGTAATTAGTTTATTATTGTTGAGGTACTGAGACACAGTGAAATACTTTTGTTTGCATTGTCATCCAGACAGATCATTCCATCCGTAAATACATTGAGGGAGTATAAATGGAAGAAAAAGCAGAGTACAGTTACAGAGAAAGTGCAGAGCAGCTCGTCAAATGAAGTGCAAAGGCCACAGCGAGGCAGATCAGGAGATCATCTTTTTAGTATGAGAGGTCCATTTTAAGAATCTTATAACAGCAGGATAGAAGCTCTCCTTGAGCCTGGTGGTATATGTTCTCAAGCCTTTATATCTTCTGCCTGATGGAAGTGGGGAGAATAATTTTCGCCTAGCTCTTTATTCTGAACAAAAAACAAAATGGAAGCACCTGGGATCAGGCCTCACCTAATCACGGTTATCTGTCGCATTTTTCTTCCTCCTTCATTCCATCTCTATCCATGATGAGGTATCCCTTAGCTTCAGACTGTCACCATCTGTGTTTCACAATCCAATCTTTGTCACTTTGGCAACTCAATCTCAGGCTGGATGCAAGCTTGAGGCTCGGAAATTGGCTGTGATGTCATCTCCTGTCATACTTAGGACCTCTGGATCCTTCAATAAAATACAAAGCTTTTGGTGGTGGGGGTTCTGACAATTTGTTAGTACCAGTCTCACAACTCCATCCCATCACGAAGAAAGCTATTATGCTATTAAGTACTATGTGCTGAGGCAATAAGTGAGAGTGTGCTTTCAATTCCATTTCCTTGCTACAGTGGGTTATTCGCCCAGTCATGATGTGTGTTGGCAATATTGGAAGCCAAGTGAGGAGAAAAGACAGGCTCTCATGTAGGGACAGCAATGAGAGTTGATTCATGATCATTCCAAAAGAACAAGAGTGCCTGAGCTGAGTGACACTACGAGAAGTAACATTCTCAAAACTGAAGTTCAAAGTGAAATTGATTATCAGAGTACATGCATGTCACCACATACAACCCGGACATTCTTTTCCCTGTGGGCATACTCAGCAAATCTATAGAATAGTAACTGTAAGCAGGATCAATGAAAGATCAAGTAGAGCATGGGAGGCAACAAACTGTGCAAATACAAATATAAATAAAAATGCAATTAATAACGACAGCATGAAATAACAAGGTAAGAGTCCCTAAGGTGAGGTCATTTGTTGTGGAACATTTCTGTAGATGAGTGTAGTTATCCTGTTTTGTTCAAGGGCCTGACAGCTGAAAGGTAGTAACTGTTCTTGAACCTGGTGGAGTGAGTCCTTGTACCTTCTACCTGGTGGCAGCAGCGAGAGAAGAGCACGGTCTGGGTGATGAGGATCTTTGATGATGGATGCTGCTTTTCTACGGCAACGTTACACGTAGATGTGCTCACTGGTTGGGAGGGTTTTACCTGTGATGTACTGGGCCAAACCCTCTACACTTTGTAGGATTTTCCACTCAAAGGCATTGGTGTTCCCATACCAGGCTGTAATGTACACTTCCCACCACACATCTATAGAAGTTTTCCAAGGTTTTTCATGACATGCCAAATCTCTGCAGGCCCCTTAAGGAAGTAGAGGTGCTGCCGTGCTTTCTTTGCAATTAAGTTTCTTTGATGGGTCCAGGACAGGTCCTCTGAGATAATGACACCCAGGAATTTAAAGTTACTGACCCTGTCCACCTCTGATGTTCTGATGATTACTGGTTCATGGACCTCTGGTTTCCCTCTCCTGAAGTCTACAATCGGTTCCTTGGTCTTGCTGGCATTGAGTGAGAGGTTGTTACTATGACAGCACTCAGCCAAATTTTCAATCTCCCTCCTGTATGCTGATCCATCACCACCTTTGATTCCACCCACAACAGTGGCGTCACCAGCAAACTTGAATATGGTGTTGGAGCTGGACTTAGCCCCACAGTCTAGGAACCTACGATTAGCACAAATTGGACGTCTGCTTAAATAATACAAGTAACACAGAATCTCCAGGCCTTTCAAAATAAACTTAACAAATTTAAAAAGAAAGCACCAGGAGACCGCATTACAAAGAGCAAGTCACTTGAGAAGAAACACAAGGAAAGCTAAACATTTACCGACTCGTTAAGCAACAATTAACCAGTTCAGGTGCTCTGAACACGTGGGAGCCCTGCACAAGCCCAAAGAGCTCATTACATCCATCAAGCTTTCATTTCCAACAGCTGCCACACGGGCTGCATAGGGAAAAGAGGACCCATTGCTGAGTCATATGAAGGAATTGTCTTGACACTAAAGATCTGGAAGACGAAGATCCTTGACCAGCTTACCCCCACCACACAGCACCATCCTGACAAATGAGGTACATGAAAAGATCTGAGGAAACCTGAGCCAGTTTCAATATTTCAGGAGGGTAGAGATTGAAGATGAGATTCACCATCATCTCTGGTGCTCTAGCAGAACCTCCTGTGAACGAATGCCTAAACCACATTCCCAGCACTAAGCTCATGATCTACCAAGCTGCATTGATTTCACCTTCCTGCATGCCTTGGCAAACTACAGCAGGCACCTTGGGAGAAGAATCCCTAGAGCTGAAGTGACAAAATAGGTCAAACTCACTCTCAGGATAGGCCCTTGCATCAAGGCTCAGATCTCAGCTAACTGCAATGGAAGAGTCTGCACGCCTTAGACTAAACTCTAAAAACTGTGATTTTGCTTTACGAGTTTCCAAACGTCATGGAAATCCTTCTAGCAGATTCTCAAAGTCTTCTTGGGGAGGTATAATATCCTCATTGATTCATTAGAATCCCTTTTGTGTGACATCACAAGAAGGAGCATCTGACAAGAGACCATTTACCCCAGTTATCCAGGATGAACGCACTTGGAGAGATGTGAAAACAATGCATGGTTGAACAGCCCGTCCACTGCTAGGTCAAGCATCACTTGGCCCACCTGCAGCAGGGTCTACAGTTCCCACTTTGGGCTCATCAGCCCCCTCGGAGCTACATTGCCCTGATGAAAGCAAGTCATCTTTGATCCCAAGGGACTGTCTAAGAAGCAGCAGCCTACATGGTACCAAGGGAGGAGGGAAGGATGGAAAGATGTGTTGTGTCAATCCATATAAATCCTGTCTACTTACAAAGGAATCAGTCTTACAAAAAAAGGAAAGTTTTCTTTTATGTAGCTTTTCTTTTTAATATAGAATTACAATCAACCTCTAAATATCATAAGCCCTTACTTTGGACTGAAGCTCAATGTGTGGACTCAATTGGTCCGAAACAAAAAAAAAACAAGAGCACTGGAAGAACTCAGCCAGTCAAGCAGCACCTGTGGAAAGAGAAATTAGTTCAAGTTTTGGGTCAGTGATCTTTCCTCAACAATTTCCTCTCCTAGCATTTCTGCTTTTGTTTCAGATTCTAACATAGGTAATTTGATTTGTCTGATCTGTTTGATCTGGGCTTTGGTAAAGACTGTAGCTTTTAATTAAACACTAGTCTGTTTAAGGGACGCCACATTCCAAAGAGTTCATTTTACGAAGTACTGCTGAAACGACTGCTTCCTAATCTTGTTTTGTTCCGCCTGACTTGTCTTTCAGTATAACGCCATAGCTAATAGGGCTTCATTTGATGTTGTAATGAAACATCACAAGACCATTTCAATTCTCACTCCTTTTTGTGGTGTCTCCTGTTAGTAACTGTAAAGCTAAAAGACTCCAGCGAGGAATTCAAATTCATGATTGTGCATGTAAACTTATGATTTCCAGGACACCCTTTTATTTTTCACTATTTATATAATTTTAGTTTAGTCATATGAGAATGTTTCTCAAATCAAACAGTGCCACAAGGTGGCACTCAAATGAAGTTAAAATGCACATATACCCAAGTTTCTTTGCATTCAGTTTTCTTAAGTTATGTACGGCATAATCAGCCTGGATGGCAAGCAAACAAAGTTTTTCACTGCATCAGGGAAGAAGTTTTATTAATTTTTGAAGTGAAAATTAATGTTTCAAAGAAGTTACTAATATTAGAATGCCTTAAATATTTAAGATGGAGGCCAGTTATGCCATGACAGTTTAAGTTAATTCACATAGTTCTAGCCTAACATTTATGTTGGCTAGTGGCGGCATAAACTGTTTCAGAACCACTTAACGAAAAAAGGCTTTATGGTCAGTTCACATTAAGTACCATTTCTGAGAATGCAAGCATGTATAATAAAACCAGTTGTGCCACAATGTCCATAAAGCAAAATTGTAACTGCAACTGCCTACCGCTTTTATTGTGTAATATGTTGTATATTAAATATTGTTATACTATATTTAATTATATGTCTGAGGGTGGAATAAAAATGGCATCAATGTAAAATATCAGTTGTCAAGATGCTCATTAATTTGATTTTATGCCATCCAAATTTACAATCTATTCAAGGTGCAAATTAAACTTGAGTTTAAATTTACTTTGATTGCTTGTGTTTTTATCTCAATCTTTGATCTTTTGTTTTCAGAAGAACATTAGCAGGATACTGATTTACTGCTTTTCTAAGCAAAGTGAGAAGCAGTAAGGATTTGCTGATTTAGACAAAAGAAAGTGGCAGAGACCTTCAAATCTCAATAAAACAGAGAAGGCAGGGATATAGGGGTTAACTTTATTGTCGCCGAACTATTGACACTAGAACATACAATCCTCACAATGATATTTGATTTTGCGCTTCGCGCTCCCTGGAGTACAAATCGATAGTAAATATTAAAAATTTAAATTATAAATCATAAATAGAAAATAGAAAAGGGAAAGTAAGGTAGTGCAAAAAAAAACTGAGAGGCAGGTCCGGATATTTGGAGGGTATGGTCCAGATCCGGGTCAGGATCCGTTCAGCAGTCTTATCACAGTTGGAAAGAAGCTGTTCCCAAATCTGGCCGTATGAGTCTTTAAGCTCCTGAGCCTTCTCCCGGAGGGAAGAGGGACGAAAAATGTGTTGGCTGGGTGGGTCGTGTCCTTGATTTTCCTGGCAGCACTGCGGTATAAAGTGAGTCCGAGGACGGAAGATCGGTTTGTGTGATGTGCTGGGCTGTGTTCACGATCTTCTGCAGCTTCTTCTGGTCTTGGACAGGACAACTTCCATACCAGGTTGTGATGCACCCTAGAAGAATGCTTTCTACGGTGCATCTATAAAAACTAGTGAGTGTTTTAGGGGACAGGCCAAATTTCTTTAGCTTTCTCAGGAAGTAAAGGTGCTGGTGGGCCTTCTTGGCAGTGGACTCTGCTTGGTTGGACCAAGTCAGGTCATTTGAGATATTGACTTGTGATTTTAACTTGTCCTTTATCAGTTTTGTCCAGTAGACTTTTTAAATTTCAAAAATAAATGTTATTCATAATAAAAATATATACCAAAAAGAAAATGCAAAAAGCTTTGATACTCATGTCCAGTACATACAGAACAAATTTCAGTGTGCTTGGGCACCACGGTTAGTGCTAAACTATTACAGCTCGGGGCATTCCAGTGTTCGGATTTCAGTTCCGCTGCCATTCTCTAAGGAGTCTCTGTGCATCCTCCCAGTGGAATGTGGTTTTCCCTGGGTGCTCCAATTTCCTCCCACAGTCCAAAGAGATACCGGTAGGTCATTGTAAATTGTCTCATGGTTAGGCTAGGGTTAATTGGGGTTGTGGGGTTGCTGGGGTGGCACGGCTCGAAGGGATGGAAGGGCCTACTCCACACTGTATTGCTAAATAAATAAAATATACAGAATACTCTGTAAGTTCTGTAGTGTAAACATTTTTTAAAAGAAAAACAAACACAGCACAGCACCTTGCCACCTTGGAGTGAAACATCATTGTCATTGTTTGAGGGGCTTCCCCACCCACCTCTGCCCCTCTTTGTGGTGGCAAAAGAAGCTTAGGCTCTGGTCCTTACCTCAGATACTTAACATTGGCTTCAGTGCACCCCACTGCACAGAGGCCTCCCCTTATAGGCATCTCGCTGTGTTGAAAGTCCAACAAGTTTTGGACAGACCAAAGGGTGCCCTTCAAAAATTCAAAGTTTGAAGCAAATTTATTATTAATGTACATATACATCACAATAAACTACCCTGAGATTCTTTTTTTGTGGCATTCCTATAACCAAAAAAAACAATAGAATCAATGAAAAACTCGCACACAACAAAGATGGGCAAATAACCAATGTGCAAAAGACAACAAATTGTACAAATACAAAAAAGGAAAAAAAGAAAAAGAAAAAAAATAATAAGTGAGTAATAAATATTGAGACCATGAGTTGAAGAGACCTTGAAAGTAGGTCCATTGGTTGTGGAGTCAGTCAGTGCTAGAATGAGTGAAGTTATCCACTGGTTAGGAGCTCGATGGTTGAGGGGTAATAACTGTTCCTGAACCTATTGGTATGGGACCTAAGGCTCCTGTACTTTCTTCCTGATGGCAGCAGCATGAAGAGAGCATGGCCTGGATGGTGGGGGTCCTTGATGACGGATACTCCTTTCCTGCAACAGTGCTCCTTGTAGACATGGTCAATGATGGGGAGGGCTTTACCTATGATGGACTGGGCTGTATGCACCACTTTTTGTAGGCTTTTGCATTCAAAGGCATTGGTGCTTCTATACCAGGCTGTGATGCAACCAGTCAATATGCTCTCCACCACACATCTATAGAAATTTGTCAAAGTATTAGATGACATGGCGAATCTTCACAAATGTCTAAGAAAGTAGAGGCACTGCCATGTTTTCTTTGGAATGGCACTTACTTGCTGGACTCAGGACAGATCCTCTGAAATGATAACACTGAGGAATTTAAAGTTAATGATCCTCTCCACCTCTGATCCCCCGATGAGGACTGGGTCATAGACCTCTGGTTTCTTCCATTTGTAGTCAATAATCAGCTCTTTGGTCTTGCTGACGTTGAGTGAGAGGTTGTTGTTCTGGCACCGTTCAGCCAGATTTTCAATCTCCCTCCTATAGGCTGATTCATCATCGTCTTTGATTCAGCCAACAACAGTGGTGTCATCTGAAGCTTAATATGGCATTGGAGCTATAATTAGCCTTGCAGTCATGTATAAAGTGAGTAGAGCAGGGGTTAAGCACACAGCCTTGTGGTGCACCTCTGCTGATGGAGATTGTGGAGGAGATGTTTTTGCCAATCTTAACTGACTGGAGTCTGCAAGTGAGGAAATCGAGGACCCAGTTACACAAGGAGGCCCCTTCACTGAGTTGATGGCCTTCCAGCAGCACTTGATGTCTGTCTCAGTGTGCGTCCCTGGGAACAGTCTGTAGATCAGCGAGTCCTCTTATACGCAGCTGAGGTGATGAACCAGGACACAGATCCTTGCATCCCTCTTCACTCCCCCTTAGCAAATCTGCAGTCTGCGAAGAGGTGGACCATCTCTTCCCCACCACAGTCGTCCCGAGGGCAGTGTGCATTAGGGGTGATAAGTTGTCTATAGAGGAAGGCTATAACAGGAAGGGTTCCTCTCACTGCCACCTCTGTAAGGTCTTGTTGCTTGTTGGTGAGACCTTGTGATGAGGCAGTCTGCCAGATGGTTTGGAATAAACATTGGCATATTAGAACCTTGGCAATTGTGGTACTAATTCCACTAATTTTGAAAAGTGACTATTTTCCTTGAAGTTCTTCCACTTTTTAACTGCACCTCTCCAGAAACAGAACCTGCTGTAAACTGATTGATAATAAAGCATTGGTATTTGGAAATTCAGTGGAACAGCTTTTTATTCTCCAGAGTGCAAATAAAAATCATTTCATTTCTGGAGTGCAAAGTTATTAATGATCATTTATGAGTTAATTCCTATCACCTGGAAACCTGACCATTTGTCAGCCTTGGACTCTGATGGTACTTCAGTTCCAGTGGTGCCTGGAGTGAATTACCAATGTGGTCCCTAGCCCCAGCCCTCCACCAATATTACTGCCATACCGTCCGGGTTCCAATTTTGTGGGTAGAACAAAGAAGTACAATAGAATCAATGAAAAACTACACACAGAAACGGACAAGCAAGCAATGTGCTAAAGAAGACAAACTGTGCAAATACATGACAAACAGTAAGTAAATAAATAATGCAAACAAGCAAATAGCTCAAATAAGCATTGCTTCAAATAGTAACATAGAAATAGCAATCTGTTGGTCTCTCTCTCACTGTGGAAAAGGTGACGCCTTTTCTGTCCCTTGTTAGTGGGAGAGAGAGCCTGTGGCATGTCAAGGTGCTGGGTTATAGACTGTAGATTTTTGTTGGACTGCAGATCACGGGCTCTCTGAGGGCTTTGCTTTTGGTTGGTGGGTGGTGGGCACTGATGCTTCCTGCTAGAACAGGAGGGGAGATGCTTGATGATTTTCTGCTGCTTGTGTGTCAGGGTCTTTGGGGTTCTGATGTTTTTCTGTCATTCACTCTTTGGGGCTCTCTTCTGTTTCAAGGATGGCTGCAAAGAATAAGGATTCTCTGATATTAAATAGAACTATTGAATCATTGAACAATACTGAGAAAAAGGAGTTGTAGAATCCTTGAAAGCGAGTCCATAGGTTGTGTTCAGTGATCAGTTTAGTGGTGAGGTGAGTGAAGTTATCCATGCTGGTTCAGGAACCTGACGGTTGAAGGGCAATAACTGTTCCTGAACCTGGTGGTGTAGGACTTACGGATCCTGCACGTCCTTCTTGATGGCACCAGTGAGAAGAGAGCATGGCCTGGATAGTGGAGGTCCTTGAGATGGATGCTGCTTTCTTGTGGCAGTGCTCCTTGTAGATGTGCTCAGTGGTGGAGAGGGATTTTCCTGTGATGGACTGGGCAGTATCCACTACTTTTTGTGGGCTTTTCTGATCTTGTGCATTAGTGTTTCCATACCAGGTCATGATGCAATCAGTCAGGATACTCTCCACTGTGGATGCAATCAGATCTGAAATGAGTAAAGCAACCTGAGAAAGACCTCTGACTAAATAGGTGGCATTCATGGAAAGAGGAAGGTGACTGTAGAGAATATCAGTACCCACCTCTTGAACTATCTACGGGAGGCAATTATCTCTTCCAGGTGTGAACGCAAAGGACACATTTACCAAAGTAGAAGGTTTCTCATTTTTCCTGCAGAACCAATCTTCTTGACTATGACAATGTTGCAAATTGGCACATATGTCAACACGGACAGACTGCAGCAATTCCCAAACCTGTGACTTGATGTTGGTTTAGCATATAAAACAAAAAGTAAGGTCAAATACAGGATCACCCTCACTCTCAGAACCCCTGCCTCAGGATCCTTCAAAGGGAGCGCTCACACCCAAACAAGCATCTCATGGGCAACAAACTTCCAGTTGTCCCTCTTTGTGCAAGGGAGCTGCTTTTCCCCTGTTCTATCTGTTTTTCAGAAGCCTGTTGATGTTCACCTGCCCTGAGTGATGTCACTGCCAAACACTTCCCGTCATTGAAATTCTACTCATTCCCTGTCAACACACTGCAATTTTCCTCGAAGTGACGATGGATGCTGGTAAGTGCAATGTGGAAGAGGTAAACGACTTACTTAAAAAATCTTTTTTTGTCGTCAGTGGATATAGAAAGGGGATTATGCAGTATTACATGGGAGACAAAAGTCTGATTTGTCTTCATTTTTGTGGCCAATGCAGTATCAGGGTCTCCACTGGAACACTGGGAAAGTCCTGATGTCAAACCACTCTGAAAGCTGTTGCAGCTGGCAAAATTTTTATTATTTAACCATATAACCATATAACAACTACAGCACGGAAACAGGCCATCTCGGTCCTTCTAGTCCATGCCGAACTCTTACCCTATCCTATTCCCACCGACCTGCACTCAGCCCATAACCGTCCATTCCTTTCCTGTCTGTATATCTATCCAATTTAACTTTAAATGACAACATCGAACCTGCCTCAACCACTTCTGCTGGAAGCTCGTTCCACACAGCTACCACTCCCTGAGTAAAGAAGTTCCCCCTCATGTTACCCCTAAACTTTTGCCCTTTAACTCTCAACTCATGTCCTCTTGTTTGAATCTCCCCCACTCTCAATGGAAAAAGCCTATCCACGTCAACTCTATCTATCCCCCTCATAATTCTAAATAACTCTATCAAGTCCCCTCTCAACCTACTACGCTCCAAAGAATAAAGACCCAACTTGTTCAACATTTCTCTGTAACTTAGGAGATGAAACCCAGGTAACATTCTAGTAAATCTTCTCTGTACTCTCTCTATTTTATTGACATCTTTCCTATAATACTTTATACTTTATTGTTGCCAAACAATTGATACTAGAATGTACAATTATCACAGCGATATTTGATTCTGCGCTTCCCGCTCCCTGGATTATAAATCGATAATAAATATTAAACATTTAAGTTATAAATCATAAATAGAAAATAGAAAAATGGAAAGCAAGGTAGTGCAAAAAAACTGAGAGGCAGGTCCGAATATTTGGAGGGTACGGCCAGATCCGGGTCAGGATCTGTTCAACAGTCTTATCACAGTTGGAAAGAAGTTGTTCCCAAATCTGGCCGTACGAGTCTTCAAGCTCCTGAGCCTTCTCCCAGAGGGTGACCAGAACTGTACACAATACTCCAAATTTGGCCTTACCAATGCCTTATACAATTTCAACATTACATCCCAACTCCTATACTCAATGCTCTGATTTATAAAGGCCAGCATACCAAAAGCTTTCTTCACCACCCTATCCACATGAGATTCCACCTTCAGGGAACTATGCACCGTTATTCCTAGATCCCTCTGTTCTACTGCATTCTTCAATATCCTAGCATTTACCATGTATGTCCTATTTTGATTAGTCCTACCAAAATGTAGCACCTCACATTTATCAGCATTAAACTCCATTTGCCATCTTTCAGCCCACTCTTCTAACTGGCCTAAATCTCTCTGCAAGTTTTGAAAACCTACTTCGTTATCCACGATTCCACCTATCTTAGTATCATCTGCATTCTTACTAATCCAATTTACCACTCCATCATCCAGATCATTATTACAAACAACATTGGACCCAGTACAGATCCCTGTTATTCAGCAACATTTAAAAACTAATAGATTCAAGTTTTTAAAATGGACAACGAATTATCAATGTCAAAAACACTTAAAATTAAACTAAGGCAAAATAATTAAAAAGGAGGAACTTGCTTTCCTTTTGCTTCCCAATGTAAAATGACATAATTCCCTTTGAAATCAATGGGGGCTTCAATTTAGACTTGGCAAAGGGGCAATGCATTTGATGGTGCTTGCACAGGAATTTTGGACTTAACACTGCATAAATAGCTTAATAGTTCTGTCCAAAGCCAGTAGCATTAGCCAGGAGATTGTGGTTCTATATGCAACTACAGAGTTATCTATATATTGCAATTTCACTATTTGTGTGAAGTTGCAATTTATAAAGTTTGTTACTGTATATTTGGAGGAGTTATGACTGATGAATGGAATATTTAAACAGTGGCATGATTGACACTGCAGTCACAGTTTTATTTGTGGGTATTCAGGTCTATTAGTTGTAATGTTCCATTTATTATCCTTTTCCCCATGGAATGCATTGCAACAAAGCAAACATAGAAATTGAATAAGATTCAATGCCTATTTATATCTTTTAACCTTTATAAGCAGGATTGAGTGAATCAGCACATTTTATCTTCAATTGAATTTGTTGAAGTCAGATAAAAGTAAATTGTGTTAAATTGCCGATAAAGCCAAATGAACAGGCTGTTCCTTTTAAAGGAAAAAGTAACTAAGTTATCGCAAGGGCAGTCATGGATAAGAACTTCGGTTTATATTGCCTCCTGAATGCCTATATTTTTTCACACCTTTGTTTCTTCTGATAGTTTTATTTATTCTTAAAAAAGAAGCAAAGAGAGTACTAACCTTCTTTCACTATTCCCGATAACAGTTTGGCACAGTCTAGATGGGTGAAGGGTCCATTCCTGCACGATAGTGCTCTATGACTTTATGGCTCTAAGGTAATGACAGTAAAATTCTGATAATTGGTTACCAGTTTATTTGAAATCCAGATGGTTCAGCATCTGGTTTACCCAGTAATGATTTCCATGTGCTCTTTAAACTCACAGTGGCCTTGTGTTCCATTTAACCTCACTGGACACCAGTGACGCACACCAAGGTTCTAATTCACTGCATTCTTTTAAACTCACCAGGACCCTTCTTTGGGTGCTCCCATTAAATTTCATGGGGATCTCATTTTCCATAATCATTATTTTCCTTCGAAACTCATCTCATGTTTGTCCTATGCTTGCTTGACATTCAATGGGGTCGTGTTTCCTCTACTCTCCTGAAACTCATTGGCTTCTCTTTATCTTGCTCCCATTAAGTTCACCAGGGACCCATTTGCGACCCCTTCTTTAAACCTACTGGGTTCATTAAAGCATTATCTTGCCACTGCATAACATCTTAAAATATGTGAATTAAGAGTGTCTTGGTGTATTAATAGGAACAGCATCCATGTACTCTGAGGGCAAACACATTACTGATTTCTTATGGCAAGTAACGCATTGAGCTCACATTTTGAAGTTGTAATGAGAAGAGGAACTGTGCATCTGCTGTCACTGTAATGAGAAACTGACAGCAGTTTGGGAGTTGTTGTGAGCAAGTTTAATCTTTAAACTGCTGTCAGTATTTTACCCCTCATTCACCTGGTGTACTGTTGGCAGCCTTAGCCAGCATAATAAATGATCAGACAGAAGTTTTAGAACCAACCTCACTTCAGCATGCTTTGAAATTGCTTAGCTTTTTATGAGGTGCTAATTGGTATTCAATGACATACAAAGCCAATAATACATGATATAGTTTCCGTGGCAGTGTCTCCACTTCCTGAGGAGATTGAGGTAAGTGAGGCTCCCCCCCCCACCCCCTTTTAACCAGTATTTATAGAATCACCATTCAGAGTGCCCTGACCAGCAGCATTATGTCTGGTCTGGGAATTGCAAGACATCTGACCACAAGTCCTTACAAAGGATTGCGAGGACTGCTGAAAGGAGCATCAGGGTCTCTCTTCCACTCATTAGAGATATTTATCAGGAAGGCTTAGGACCCTTGGCATTGTCAATGATTCCTCCCATCTGTCTAGCAATCACTTTGACCCCCTACCATCAGGCAGGAGGTACCGTAGCTTTAAGACCATAAGACTATGAGATATAGGAGCAGAAGTAGGCCATATGGCCCATCGAGTCTGCTCCGCCATTCAATCATGGGCTGATCCAATTCTTCCAGTCAACCCCACTCCCCTGCCTTCTCCCCATACCCTTTGATGCCCTGGCTAATCAAGAACCTACCTATCTCTGCTTAAATGCACCCAATGACTTGGCCTCCACAGCCGCTCGTGGCAACAAATTCCACAGATTTACCACCCTCTGATTAAAGTAATTTCTCCGCATCTCTGTTCTAAATGGACGTCCTTCAATCCTGAAGTTGTGCTCTCTTGTCCTAGACTTCCCTACCATAGGAAATAACATTGCCATATCTAATCTGTTCAGGCCTTTTACCGTTCGGAATGTTTCTATGAGATCCCCCCTCATTCTCCTGAACTCCAGGGAATACAGCCCAAGAGTTGCCAGACGTTCCTCATACGGTAACCCTTTCATTCCTGGAATCATTCTCGTGAAACTTTAGAGCAAGAACTGGTAGGATGGGAAGCAGCTTTTTCCCCCAGACCATGAGACTGCTGAACTCCCTGTTACCACCCAGGTCTCACCATGTATGAAGCCCCAGTAGCATTATACTGTTTACATTTTAACTTGTACCATACATGCACATTATTACTTGTTAACTTACTTGTGGTAATATTACTTATGTGTTATATGTGAGTTGTATGTACTGTGTTGTGCACCTTGGTCTGGAGGAATGTTGTTTCATTTGGTGGTATAAATGTGTACGGTTGAATGACAATAAACTGAACTTCAAGTTGAACTCGATAAATTGTCTGAATCTAAATACAAATGTATATATATCTGTGTGTGTGTGTGTGTGTGTGTGTGTGTGTGTATAGATACATATAATTGAAGTGGCCACTGAGCATATGTTTGTGGCCCTCTGTTGCTGTAGCCCATTCAGTTCAAGGTTTAACATGTTGTTCATTCAGACGCACTCTCCTGCACACCACTATTGTAACATGTGGTTATTTAAGCTACTGTCACCTGCCCGTCAGCTTGAACCAACCCGGTCATTCTCCTCTGACCTCTCTCACACCCACAGAACTGCCGCTTGCTGGATGTTTTTTTTTTGTTTTCGCACCATTCTCTGTAAACTCCAGAGACTGTTGTGCGTGAAAATCCCAGGAGATCAGCAGTTTCACAGGTACTCAAACCACCACCCCATCTGACACCAACAAACATTCCACGGTCAAAGTCACTTAGATCACATTTCTTTGCCTTTCTGATGTTTGGTCTGAGCAACTGAACCTCTTGACCATGTCTGCAGGCTTTTATTAACTGGTTTGCTGCCGCATGATTGGCTGATTAGATATTTGTATTAATGAGCATGTGTACAGGTGTACCTAATAAAGTGGAGTGTATATCGTTCCTTCAGAAAAATATTCTAAGTTATATGGATTTAAAAATAAATATATTTATTCATATTTCAAATCTAAGTAAGTCAGTATTCCAATTTTTGAGTTTCATAAAATAATTGGAACATTCGATAAAGTTATCTATTTTTCATTTCTTGTTTGCTGTCCAGGAAAGTTCATCAACTTGATTAGCTGCTCCGCCAATTTGGTGCTTTTCCCCTCTACCACCACTCTGCTCCGTCTAGCGGAATTAGTCCTTACTCTTAATAATTTCTCCTTTGGCTCCTCCCACTTCCTCCAAACTAAAGGTGTAGCTATGGGCACCCGTATGGGTCCTAGCTATGCCCGCCTTTTTGTTGGGTTTGTGGAACAATCTATGTTCCGTGCCTATTCTGGTATCTGTCCCCCACTTTTCCTTTGCTACATCGATGACTGCATTGGCGCTGCTTCCTGCACGCATGCAGAACTCGTTGACTTTATTAACTTTGCCTCCAACTTTCACCCTGCCCTCAAGTTTACCTGGTCCATTTCCGACACCTCCCTCCCCGTTCTAGATGTTTCTGTCTCTGTCTCTGGAGACAGCTTATCCACTGATGTCTACTATAAGCCTACTGACTCTCACAGCTATCTGGACTATTCCTCTTCTCACCCTGTCTCTTGCAGAAACGCCATCCCCTTCTCGCAATTCCTCCGTCTCCGCTGCATCTGCTCTCAGGATGAGGCTTTTCATTCTAGGACGAGGGAGATGTCTTCCTTTTTTAAAGAAAGGGGCTTCCCTTCCTCCACTATCAACTCTGCTCTTAAACGCATCTCCCCCATTTCACGTACATCTGCTCTCACTCCATCCTCTCGCCACCCCACTAGGAATAGGGTTCCCCTGGTCCTCACCTACCACCCCACCAGCCTCCGGGTCCAACATATTATTCTCTGTAACTCCCGCCACCTCCAATGGGATCCCACCACTAAGCACATCTTTCCCTCCCCGCCTCTCTTTGCATTCCGCAGGGATCGCTCCCTACACAACTCTCTTGTCCATTCGTCCCCCCCATCCCTCCCCACTGATCTCCCTCCTGGCACTTATCCGTGTAAGCGGAACAAGTGCTACACATGCCCTTACACTTCCTCCCTTACCACCATTCAGGGCCCCAAACAGTCCTTCCAGGTGAGGCAACACTTCACCTGTGAGTCGACTGGGGTGATATACTGCGTCCGGTGCTGCCGATGTGGCCTTTTATATATTGGCGAGACCCGACGCAGACTGGGAGACCGCTTTGCTGAACATCTACGCTCTGTCCGCCAGAGAAAGCAGGATCTCCCAGTGGCCACACATTTTAATTCCACATCCCATTCCCATTCTGACATGTCCATCCACGGCCTCCTCTACTGTAAAGATGAAGCCACACTCAGGTTGGAGGAACAACACCTTATATTCCGTCTGGGTAGCCTCCAACCTGATGGCATGAACATCGACTTCTCTGGCTTCCGCTAAGGTCCCACCTCCCCCTCGTACCCCATCTGTTACTTATTTTTATGCACACATTCTTTCTCTCACTCTCCTTTTTCTCCCTCTGTCCCTCTGAATATACCTCTTGCCCATCCTCTGGGTCCCCCCCCCCGTCTTTCTTCCCGGACCTCCTGTCCCATGATCCTCTCGTATCCCCTTTTGCCTATCATCTGTCCAGCTCTTGGCTCTATCCCTCCCCCTCCTGTCTTCTCCTATCATTTTGGATCTCCCCCTCCCCCTCCAACTTTCAAATCCCTTACTCACTCTTCCTTCAGTTAGTCCTGACGAAGGGTCTCGGCCTGAAACGTCGACTGCACCTCTTCCTACAGATGCTGCCTGGCCTGCTGCGTTCACCAGCAACTTTGATGTGTGTTGCTTGAATTTCCAGCATCTGCAGAATTCCTGTTGTTTGGCGCTTTCGTTACTGCTTGTGACAGAGATCCCATTAAACTGATGCCAGACAGCAAATGGGGGGATTCTGCACCATGGTTATCACTAGCAATTTGGAGGCAGCTTTATTCAAGGTCAGTACTGAGCAAGATCACTTCACAGCTAATCATAGAATTTGGGCTGCTGATTCATCTGCACTTGGGTCTTGTTTGTTCACAATACCTCTGATGCAGGACAGTCTTCACATGGCAGGTTATCCTGTTTTCAAAGAGTCAACAGAAATTACTAGAAGTTTAAAAAATAGTAAACAAGCACAATTTAAGGACAAACATTATTTACCAAGGGATGATAAATCTGAAAAAGAAATGTCAGTGGAATGGGAAGTCAGTTTGATTTTACTTTTCTGTAATCCTTTATCTCTAGAAAGTAGACAGAAAAATAATGCTAACCTGTCCAATCAATTTGAAGGGCAGGCAGAATACACAGTGCTTGGATGAAGTGATCACTCTGTTGAATAGCTCAAGACTATTCAAAATGTATTTGCCAAAAAGAATTATGTGAAAGGCACAAATTGTTTCATTCATTGGTGGCTTAAATAGCATTTGCTCATGGAACTCAGCACATTTCTGATGGTTTCTGTAACATTGTTGTCTAAACTTGTAACTGGACGATACATTTAAACTGTAATGACATTGACAGACTAGCAAATCCCTGATTTCATGCAAGATAGGTTTTTATCTTGATTATCAGCAATCATGCATAGTACTTTAGGAAAACTCCATTGGTTCTCAAAATTTGTGGCTAATGAAGTACATACCTGTTCTACAGACTCAAGTAATGGCTATCTTTCACTTTAATCTGTTACTATTGCTTTATTGGACTGGTCGGCTTACTGTCGAGTCCTGCTGTTCTGAATTTTGACTGCTTAAAACTGAATTCATCATGGGTTAGCTTAGCACTTGCTGCACTACTATATCACATCAGTAGCTTAGCAACCATATGCAAGTTATTACATCACAACTACAGCAATATATTTCCCTGCGGAGTGAGGTTACAGAATCATGTTAGCATCTTTCCCAAGATGTTGCTTTTCTGTGACCTTGGACATATTTAAATACAGTTATCTTATATATTTTGGTCTGTGAGAAAGTAATTTATTATATTGACTTTTGTGTTTGTCAAGTTAAGGTTCTTTGTGCTGGAGAATTATGTTTCTACATTTTACATTATTAATTTTCCATTGACAAGCACAGCATGAACTAGATGCAAAGTGAAATCTCATCTTCAAAGCTTCTACAGTCCCACAAAAATAGAACCAAAATAACAGGCAGATTTCCTTTTCTCTTAAAAGAACTTCAAGGGAAAAAAGGAGATCACTTAGCCCCTTGTCGCCTCTTTCCCATTCAATAAGATTATGACTAAATTTAATTTATGTCAGAATTTTGCAGTCATGAAAGAATGAAGAGAGTTTTTCATCACAGTTTGGGCTAGATTTGTAATTGATTCTTGAAGGAGAAAAGTAAATTTCATGTTTTGGAAATCTGGTTTATAAATCTTTAGAGATAAAAAAAAACTCTACAAATCATGGCGGTAAACAATGTTATGGTGTACACATTGCAGATTAACTGCAATAGATTATCACCTATGTTACTAAATTGTAATTTTATTTGATAACATACAGCAGATAATAATCTACCATTTTGGCCAATTGTCTTTCATTTAACATTTGTCTTATTGTGACAAATAATAGTGCAGAAAAATAAAAAAAATATTTTTTGCAGGGAATAAATTCTAGATTTGAATAATTTTATGTTTTTTGAAAACTCTGTCAGTGCTGAGCCACAATGAAGTTATGGAGAACATGAGTAAAATTAATGCATTTTATTACTGTATTAGAAGTCCTTTGAAAGGCTTAATTTGCACTTTAAATATGCATTTATGCCAGTGTGACGGGATATGGTGTTGAAGGATGATTTGAGGTACAGTAACCTGCAGTCCAACGTTTGGAATCCCTGATGGTTCAGCATCTGGCTCACCTGGTATTGTGCTCCCTTTCAACTCCATGGGGTCCAGTTTCCACATTCCTTTTCAACTCACCAGGGCCCCATTTCCTGCACTCCCTCTCAACTTACTGGGGCTCTGATTCCTATACTTTCTTTCAACTTACTGCAGCCTTGGTTCGTGCATTGCTTTTAATCTCGCTGGGCCGTGGTATCCACATTTCTTTAAAACATATTGGGCTCCATTTTCTTTCTATGTTCCTTTTTAAACTTATCAGTTTTACTGGAAAAGATATATTACTGTGTAATATCTAAAATATGAATTAAAAGTGTGATAGGTAATTATATTAATTGGAATAACATCAAGTAGTCTTGAAAATCTGCCTGTCCAACACCTTGAAAGACCTGAGCATGTTGGATTCTCACAGTTTTACTGAAGTGGGGTTAATCAGAATTTTTACCATGGAATTGAAAGACATTGGGCAACCAATCAGTAGACTGTAGTTGAGAACTAATTTTTGACAAACTTTTAAAGCATCTTACAGTGAGCAAAATTGAAATTGGAACATACACATGAGATTAAATGAAAAGAATAAGTATTATAAATTTCTTTAAAAATAGAGATTATTTTTATCTTGTGAAAGGTATTCTTAAACTATTTCAAAGAAATTTTAGATACCATATGTAGATTTATCCTTGCTGAGATATCTTCAATGATAATTATAATTTGCTATGCCATTACAAGCAAAATGACACTTCATGGATCCATGCTTAACACTTTCAAGAGTTCCTACTCCAAGAATAAGTAATTGAGATTCTAAGGAATTCAATGATTTTTAAAAAAGTTTTCAGACTGCAGGGACTTTAACTGTTCTCCCTGTGAAGAAAAGAGGTACCTCCTGCACTGGTTCCTGATTTCCACATTTGTCACAAGTATGTAGACTTCAGCAGTACTGTCATTTTCACAACGATTGTTGACACTTTCGTCATTATTATAGCTACAAATTCCAGTCAGTTCAGTTAGATGGCACAACAATACAAACACAGAAACATAAGAAATAGTCAAAACGGGCTATTTGACCCCCTTGACCCACCATTGACTCTGCATCTAAAGAGCATTTTCCCAACTGCACTGTCCTAATCAATAGGGTTTATAATGTATAGAGGAAATGAAGGAAGGAAGTCTTCTGCAATGTCCTAATAGCAACTATGGAGAGTAGCAGTAATTAAAATAGATGTTAAAAAATGTGAAGCTTAGCAGCATATTATTTGGAAAGCATGTCTGGGTTTTGACATGTAAGCAGATTGATGATTTTCCAACTAATAAGAATGCTTTGTTATAAAATTAGAAAGTACTGGAACTATTTGGAAGATCAAGTAGCATTAATGGAATGAGAATCAGATTTCATGCTTTAGGTCACTGGCTCTTCCTCAGAATTTTCTTTAATATGGAGCATTAATTCTGTTTTTCTCCCCACAGCTGTAAGCAGAAAATTTAGGAAAAAAATATTAAAAAATGACATGTTAGCTGTTGAGAATAGTTACAATTCAACCTTCCAATATTTATCGAATGTGTTTTAGAAAATTTTAGTAAATTCATAATCACTAAACCCAGCAGGGGGCACTGTACTCAAGCAGAAAATATCTCAGCAAGAATTACTTTGAGCAAGGCAATTAGGTTGAAGTGAAAGATTTCCTTTACTCAAGTCTGCAGAACAAGAGGTACTCAGTCCATTAACCACAAATTTTGAGAGGCAGTGGAGTTTTCTTAAGGTACTATGCATGATTGCTGATAATCAAGACAAAATCCTATCCTATCAAATTTTTGCTAGTCTATCAATGTCATTATAAATGTATCCTCCAGTTACAAGTTTAGAAAATATTAGAGAAACCATCAAAAATGTGCTGAGTTCCATGTGCTGATGCTACATAGGCAACCAATAAAATAAATAATTCATACTTTTAACATTACATCTTAATGAACATTTTTTTGACAAATACATATTTTAAATAGTCTTTCGCTATTCAACAGAGTAATTCTCCCTTCCACCTCAAAGGAGCATTTAGCTTTTGAATTGTCCAATGAAAGCGTGATATGTAGTTGCACTGTACTCACCTTTCTGACCTGGTAATCAAAGGTGTAGTTTATGATCTGGAGAATGTGCGATCACTTCCACCATGAGAACAGAGTAAAAGTGATAACTATGGTGATCAAGATCACTTTATCCGATTTCCATAAAAATGCAATTGATTCACAAATATCCTGTAAAGATATCATAAGAAGTCTGATGTTCTAGGAACTCAAGAAGCTGTGTTTGCTGAACATTTGAAATAAAAACAGAAACTGCTGGAAACACTCAGCAGACCAGGCAGCTTCTGTGAAAGGGGAACCAAAGTTAATGTGTCAGGTGAAGGACACAGTGCCACTACTTGGACGTTCTGATGAAGGGGTTTAACATGCAACATTAACTCTGCTTCTCTATTTGCAGGTGCTATTTGACCTACTGAGTGGTCCCTGCATTTCCAACTTTTATTATTGACATTACCTGGTCTAACCTTTATTTGGCTCCAGACCCAAAGAGTTGTGGTTAACTCTTAACCTTTTTCTGAGTGGGCTAGCAAACAATTAGTTGTACTAAACTATCATTAAACGTCTTCAGTTTATGAAGTGTATCCAAGCCATACCTTATCCAGTTGACTTTGTATACTTCCCACTAAATTCTGGAGAGTTGTTTCAAAACCCTGATTAATAAACACCCTGAACTCCTCAATCATCATCTGTTGGTACGAACAAGTAGAACAGACACATCAGAGGTCATGCCATGGTCAGGAGAGAATGGTCCTAGAAATCCTTCAATCTCCTAAAGTCTTATGGTATTAGATCAAAACAAGACAAGGTAACTTTTACTGATTGTTGCTACCAACTTCACTCATGTACTCCATGTTGAATATGCTTAAGAAAAACAAAGGTCTTTCTTTTTGACGTACTTCTATCTCCAAGAGTTTCAGAGGTGTTCAGCAGTACCTCTGTTCACCAGGTTCCTCTGTTCCTGGGGGTTAGAGCAGACAGTCTGAATTAGATATCCATTAATGAACATACTCTCTCCTTACAATATACCATTCTCTAACCAATTACTGGTAAGTAAGAACACCGCAATCAAAAATATCTGGGAACACTCCGGATTTAATGAGAGTCCCCAATGACAAAAGAATATTGGAAGGTTGGAACAAGTTCTGAAGACTTGATCACTCAAATCTATGCACACACCTAATTGTAGCCAGCAGGTGGTGACCTCCATTTCCTGAAGTTTTCAGACATCACCAGGTCTTCTCCTTAATAGTGCTCTAATCATACTTGTAGTATGTTGAATAATTATTCTGAAATGTTATTGACATTCATTGTACATAAGAATAGAGCTCCAATACACAGGATTGCAAGAGGCTGCAGAAGGTTATAGACTCAGCCAGGTCTATCACAGACACAACCCTCTCCACCCATTTAGGATATCTTCAAGACATTATGTCTCAAGAAGATGGCCTCCATCACTAAGGACCTTCACCATCTGGGATAAGTCTTATTCTCATTACTACCATGCCTGAAGACCCACACTCAACAATGCAGAAACAGCTTCACCCCCACCGTCATCAAACTTCTGAACAGTCCGTGTAATTTATAGTAATTTTATGTCTTTGCATTGTCCTGCCTCAACAAAGCAACAAATTTCATGTCATTTAAGTCAGTGATAATAATTCCGATTCTGATTCTAATTCTGAGTGGAAAGTTAAAATTCTTGGTAAATTGGGAGTCACTGTATGCTACGTTGGTCATTTTCTTTTTCCCTTTTTCTGAATTCACCAGCCTTATATACTTAACAACTTACAATTTAGCTATTCTCCCTATCGGTCTCTATTTGTCATTGCCTTTTAATCTGAATAAGTTGCAACACTCTGCTTGGCCATTGCTGTATCCATATTACAGGATATTCTCAATTCCTTGCATCTGGTTGACTTGCTTTCACTGTGGACATTATCAAATGGGCATGAGGTATATTGTTGGGGTAAACAAGAACTCTACCTTATCTCCAACTAGTATTCCTTATCTTGATGCACATGCAATTCATAAAAGCAGCAGAAATCAGATATCTGTCCATTTGTATTTATAAGATGCAGCTATCATATTTGTCAATTTCCATTCAGAGAGAAATGGAGTTCAATAATCAGCAAGCAACAGCATCTTTCTTAATCAATATCACTTTCAATTGATGAATTATATTTCATTTAGATTCGATGTTCTCTGTGCTTGTCTTTTGCCAGGAAAACTTGCCGTATCTATTTATATCCTTTCTGGTTAAATAGATGGCTTGTGGAAGTTCAGAGTGCCACTTGATCAGAAATATGATAGAAAGATCACATTCCTCCAAGGTTAATTCTTCATATCTTTATCTAGTTCAAAAAGCATCCATTATCCTTGATGAGTATGTGGTCTACCGATAGGAAAGGAACTACAATATAAAATATCTTCCATGTTATGTAGGGGTCGATGAGTGAGTCATGCTGAGAAAAAAGCTGTGGATTGAATTAGTCTTTATTCAGCAAAAGCTGACATACAGAATAGCCTGGTGGTAGAATCACTTGGTAGAATCTCCCTGAACTCAAAGTATGTACAGTACTTCACAAAGGTCTTTGGCATGTATATATAGCTAGGGTACCTGAGACTTGCATTGCACTGTATTTGTCAATGTGGAGCGGAGAGCAAGTTTGTAAATCTGGTGGGAGCAAAGGATGTTGGGAATGATGAGGGTGTAGCACCGCAGGGTGGGTGTCAGAGAAAGAGCTCCGGAGTAGGGATAGGCCCGAGTGCAGATACACCCGGTCCTGAGACACCAGGCAAGGTCATTTGATTTCAAACAATTGGTTTATTGATCTTTACAGAATGTCTCTCTGGTGCTTCCTGCTCCCTCCCCTCGCCCAACCATGATTCCCCTCTCCCTGCCTCCTTCCCACTCTCAGTCCACAGTTAGAGACCCATATCAGAATCAGGATTATCATCGCACTCATATATCATGAAATTTGTTTTTTTTTGTGGCAGCAGTTCAGTGTAATACATAAAATTATGACAGTACTGTGCATAAGTCTTAGGCTCCCTAGCTATATATGTGCTGTATGTTTTATAGTCTTTAAGCACAAAGATAACGATACACGATTAAGTACAATTTCAGTAGTTCCAACTGCGTAATTCTATATTTTTGGTGTGGACAAATATTTCCATAAGATTACATACTTACAATAGGAGCAGATTTTAACTGACAAGGCCCCCTCAGAACATTCAGGTACCTTTGTTGGGATAATGCAGTTCACATTGAAATTCCGAAAGCCCCGAGCACAAAACCTCAGCTTCTGAACATATCCTTCTTTTATTGTATTACTGTGAAGGCTGATTCTCTCGATAAAAAGATTCCAATTACTGATTGATGGAATGACTGTGATTGAATAGCCAGTCTAGACGCTTCCTTGATCCCTCTCGCGAAAGCGCCAAGTATCTTAGTTCACGACCCCTGATGCCTGGTTCAACCTCGGCCAATAATGAAAGCCCTATAGTCTTTACATTTGGCCAATGCATGTGAGACTGTCTTATGATCATGTTAGTTTCCAAAAATATATATCTTAAGTGGCTTCCTGCTGCGAGCCAATAGCCTGCTCTTTTCCCAGGTAGTGATGCTTATGCAGCTGTCCTTATAATTTTGAAACTGGTTACTGCTTGTAGATTATACTTGAAGACAGTCCGAGTGATAGTTTTTATTTGTATTAAATGACTTTTATAAAAGAATTCCTGATTATAACTTCTTCACGTTAACAGGTGTCAGAGCCGAGCCAACATTTGTTGTTCAGCTCTATTTGCTTTTGAACTGAGTGGCCCTTTCAGAGGGCAGTTTAATGAACCAAATGAGATTTTAGTAACTTCATACATACCATAAAAAAGTTTTTTTTTACTTTGGGCTATTTAATTAACTGGACTTCAATTTCTCATCTACTATTGTATGATTTGAACATGACTCCAGATCATTCATCTAGACCTCTGATTTACTAGTTTAGTAAATTAATCACAATAATAGTGTGACTTTGATTAAGCCACACAGAGTGAAGTGTCTTTACTCAGCACAGCAAACAGTAATTCTGGAGGTACCTCCGTTGTAAGAATCTCAGAGGAATTTCACTGAACTCAAAGTACATTGAGGTTTTGAGCACAAAAATAACAGTAGGTTGGAAGTTGACTTCCAAGTCAGACACCATCCTGACATGGAGCTATAACACTGTTCCTTCACTTTTGTGGGATCGGTACCTGGAATTCTCTCATTAACAGCACTGTTGGTATACCCACACCTCAAGGACTGCAGCAATTCAAGAAGAGATCTCACCATCACCTCTTAAGGATAACTAGGGATGGGAAATTAAGTTTTGTTCAGCCTGCAAAGCACACATCCCTTGAATGAATATAATAAAATTGGTTTTAACTTCATCATTTTGTCAGTGGGTAAATGGCTCCATTGAATTGCATCATTACCATGGGTGCACAGCTCAACTGACAAAAGTACCTTTGCATATTCAAATATCTTGATTGGGAATCCAGACACCCCAAAAAAGCCGCCTTTTACCATTGTTTTGAGAGGTGACTCTCTTTGCAGAAGATGGTGCCTAATCATGTAGCTATTCTTTATTGTAAATTGAAGACGGGTTCTCATTTGTATCAATTGCCTTCTATCCCCATTTGAGTCTCTCTATTCGAAGGGTGGCACCCACCTAAGAAATCCCAACACCACTTATCCAAAAACTTGTTGATAATTCAGTGAGTCCAATTGATTAATGGATAGAAGTTGAATAAATTCCAGTGATAGCTCATATAAATTATATGCTCATAGTTAATGTCTTTCAAATACTTTTCCATTACAGTTTGTTGGTGGCATGCCTACTGGCTCAGATTTCCTGTGAGCGATGTTATAAGAGAGCAGCAAATATGCATGATTCTATATGAAATGTATTTTAAAATATTAAGTCAAACATGAGTGACTGAACTTAAGTGAAGTTATCCCCTCTGGTTCAGGAGCCTGATGGTTGAGGGGTAATAACTGTTCCTGAACCTGGCGGTGTGAGTCCTGAGGCTCCTGTACCTTCTTCCTGGATGACCCAGCATGACCTGGGTGTTGGGGTCCGTCATGATTGTTGCTGCTTTCCTGCAACAATGCTCCGCGTAGATGTGCTCAATGGCCGAGAGAGCCCAACGCTTGATGGACTGGGCCATTTCCACTACTTTGTGTAGGATTTTCTGTTCAAGGGCATTTGTGTTTCCATACTAGGCTGTGATGCAGCTAGTCATTATACTCTCCACTACACATCTATAGAAGTTCATCAAAGTTTCCGATGTCATGCCAGATCTTTGCATACTCCTAAGGGAGTAGAGGCGCTGCCGTGCTTTTTTTGTAATTGCACGTAGATGCTGGGCCCAGGACAGATCCTCTGAAATAGCAACACCAAGGAATTTAAAGTTGCTGATCTTCTCCATCTCTGATCCCCCAATGAGGACTGGCTCATCGACCTCTGGATTCCTCCTCCTGAAGTCAATAATCAGCTCCTTAGTCTTGCTGGCATTAAGGCTGTTGTTATGGCACCACTCAGCCAGATTTTCAATCTCCCTCCTGTATGTTGAGTCATCACCAGTAAGTTCATTTCACAATGGCCCATCAATGGGAGCCCGATGCCTCTATCAGTCTGAAGGTGGAGAGCTCACTTAATAATCAAATCAGAGTCTGATGACACGCATTGGACACCCGCTGCCTTCTAGGGTTGGACATGCTCACATTCCCGTTGGTTCCTCATTGACCAGTTTTGCAGGCAATAGTGATCAAGGTGGTTCTGGTGGTTTTCAGGCTTTCCATTATTTTTGCAACATCCAGGAGGAACCAGAGCCGTTTCCTTTTACAGTTGCAGCACCACTCCTCATTCCCACATCCCCACATCCCCACATCCCCAGTATGTAGTACTGGGCTAATCAAGATTAAACTGTATCTCGATGTAATCAAGAGATATCAAATGAAAATGAAACCCAGGGTAGTATATGGTACTTGGACAATACATTTGACTTTGACTTTGATGTCAAACTTGATGAAACATTTGATGAGGCCTACACTTCGAAGTGGCTTCAGCCTGCAATTAGTGGTTAGCATGCCAAAAGTTAAAACCCGCCAGAGCATACAATCACAAGGATGGAATCAGGATTCAAATGATCTTTTTAAATAATCAAATTGGTATATAGCTTTTCTTTCAACATTGTGTCATTATGTTAACATTAGTGTGTCTATTTTCCCATTTTAAGGGCTTACAACTTTGAAACAAACAATTGCTGAGTGTTGGGCCTAGAGTCTTAGACCACGAAAATCATTTTTTTTTCCTGATGAAGTCCTCATGAATGGTCTTGGCCTGAAACAGCAACTATTTACTCTTTTCTATAGATGCTGCCTGGCCTGCTGAGTTCCTCCAGCATTTTGTGTGTGTTGCTTGAGAACACAGATTAACTTGCAGCTTTGGGGAAGAGACGAATTTGGCAATATTAACTCTTGTTGCTATTCTTTCAAATAAAAATAGTTTTGCAACAGGAGTGATTAAGTGTGTTTATTACCTGGTCTTCTTCCTCTATGAGCAACACACACAAAATGCTGGAGGAACTCAGCAGGCCATGTAGCATCTATGGAAAAGAGTAAACAGTCGACATTTCAGGGCAAGACCCTTCACCAGCACTGGAAAGAAAGACGAGAAGTCAGGGTAAGAAGGTGGGGGAAGGGGAGAAAGAAGTAGAAGGTGGTAGATGATTGGTGAAACTGGGAGGGGCAGTAAGGTGAAGTAAAGAGCTGGGAAGTTGATAGGTGAAAGAGATAAAGGGCTGGAGAAATGGGACTCTAATAGGAGAGGATAGAAGACCTTGGAAGAAAGGGAAGGGGGAGGAGCACCAGAGAGAGGTGATGGGCAGGTAAGGTGATAAGGTGAGAGAGGGAAACAGGAATGGGGAATGGTGAAGGCGAGAGGGGGGCAATTACCAGAAGTTCGATGCACAAACATGAGAAAATATGCAGATACTGGAAATCCAAGCCAACACACTCAAAATGCTGGAGGAACTCAGCAGGCCAGGCAGCATCTATGGAAAAAGAGTGAACAGTCGACGTTTTGGGCTAAGACCCTTCATCACACAAACAGGAGAAAATCGGGAGATGCTGGAAATCCAAAGCAACACACACAAAATGTTTCCTGTTTCTCTTTCACCTTATCTCCTTACCTGCCCATCACCTCCCTCTGGTGCTCCTCCTCCTTCCCTTTCTTCCATGATCTTCTATCCTCTCCTATCAGATTTCCCCTCCTCCAGCCCTTTATCTCTTTCACGATTCAACTTTCCAGCTCTTTACTTCACCTCTCTCCTTCTCCTGGTTTCGCCTATCACCTACCAACTTGTACTCCTTTCTCCCCTCCCCCCACCTTCTTAGTTTGACTTCTCATCTTTCCTTCCAGTCCTGATGAAAGATCTCTGCTCGAAACATTGACTGTTTACTCTTTTCTATAGATGCTGCCTGGCCTGCTGAGTTCCTCCAGCATTTTGTGTGTGTTGCTTGGATTTCCAGCACCTACAGATTTTCTCGTGTTTGTGCATCCTCTATATATTAACATTTAACACATTAACGGCTACTGAAGCCATTAAGCAGTTTTTGGCTTCTGAACAGAGCAATGACATATGTGAGGAGCTATTGGACAGATTATCTCTCATTTCAACTGTCTGATTAAGCAGCCTTCTACACATATTGATCGCTTGTTAAAAAAAAATCAATGTGTTTCACTTAGAGATATCACTGGCTAAAGCCCGTTTTAAGTTGCTGTTACTATCTCCAGATGAAGTCACGTAGCACTATTAATTACCCATTTTGTCACAGAAATGGGATTGATTGTGCTTCAGGAAAGAAGTTTAGGCAAGGATGGAAGTTATTTGAATGTGATCAACTGAAGTAAAGGAAATAATAGTGTTAGTTATGCATCTGAGCCAGAACCCTCTTGTGCAAACCTCAGTGTTGAGAGCAGGGAATCACTAAATTTAACTGTACACTATAAATTGGGCAATGGCATTATGACAGTGTTTCATATGAACTGCAGTGAGCACCAACAAAATTAAATTTTTTTGACAGACTTGTCAATATTACCACATTCTTTCTGTACTTTGCTACTCATTTCATGATAGGGCAATTTCTACAAATCATCTTGCCTGGCATTTGAAAACCTATTACAAGAATGGGAGTCCTGATTCTGAGGGAGAGAAGTTCAACTGTTTGCTAGGGAAAGAAAAAAATCTGGTGCTGGTCTTCCGGAGTCGCTCACTGAACTGGCATCCCCTATTTGCACCGGATGCTATATTGATTTAGAAAATGTTTGGTTTGATGGATTCCTTGCTGAAACAAGTCTTTGGCTTCTTATAAATGCAAATTTGGGTCTACATAGCTGTTGCTGGATCCCAGCTGAAAAATTGAGATCCAACTTGTTAGGCAACATCTTGTGCATTTCTCTGCATATATTGATTACCTAAATAGTCAATATATTTGTTCAGAATAAAAATACCATTCAGTCATGGGTCCCTCAAAGGCACTTTCTGGTAGCCAACTTTACATATGAGCCAGTCAATATCCTACTTTTACTGCCTGGTAAATTGCATCAGGCTGCTGTCCGGTGCCAGAGGCATGTAATTAAGAATCTCTCCTCACTGCTAGCTCACTCACAGACCTAAAGTTGAATTGGGCTTGAGGCTAACATAAAGACTGAAAGACTAGTTTGGGTAGAAACAGCAAAAGTTTATGAATATTTCTTGTGAGGCTCCTGATAAGTTATGGAACCAGGACTTTATTTCTTGATCCATCTGAAGAAGGCAGCCTTAAGAGACTTCAGTTCTTAAAGGAAATCACTAATGAAATTTGCATATATCTTGAAGATCATTTCCAGCACAGAAGGTTTCATTAATGGCTAATAACTTTCATTTGGCAGGCCCAATAAAGTGCAAGGGATTTCTATCACATTTCTAACCTTCAGGTGACAATTGCAATGAGTAGCTGAATGGGATCTTATTTGCCAGGACCTGGGACTTGATCATTTTTCATCCTGTAGTACAGCTTATAATTTTACCATGTTCCAGGATTCATAAATATGTAATTAGCTTTTCTAATGATGATTTCTCTTCCTGAAATGCTGTGCTGGTAAGGAATAGAAAAGGTGAACATTGTGTTAATTTGTAGGTTGTGGGTGCCCACAGGAAGTGATATGGGGACAGAAGTGTATAGTCTATTGGCAATTCTTAATGTTTGTACAATTTTGCAGCAGTCAACCTTGTCACTTTATATGCAAGCTAGGAAAGCTCCATGAATGTCTCAAAAAGAACCAGGAAAGAGTTTTAACATGTCATTACTAACGTTAATGTATTAGCCAAAATTTAAAGAAGTCTTCTAAAATTAAAGGCCATGGAAAAAAATGTTTCAAACTTAACAAGCTATAATCTTTGAAAATTCTTTTTACTTTAATGAGTAATCAAAATCAAAATACTGCAGATACTGGAAATCTGAAGGAGAATTACTCAGCAGGTCAAGCAGTATCTGTGGAAAGACAAACACAGGTAATGTCTCAGGTCAAAGATCCTTTGGAACTTCTGACAAAGGTTAATTGAAGTAAAACATTAGTCTGCTTCCCTTTTTACCTGATCTCCTCAAAGTTTCCAGCATTTTTGATTTTGGTTTAAAGATTGCTTACTTTATTTTTCATAATTTTTTTAGAGATACAGCACTGTAGCAGGCCCTTCTGGCCAACAAACATGTGCTGTCCAATTACACCCATGTGCCCAATCAACCTACTATTCCATACGACTTTGGAATGTAGGAGGAAACTGGAGCACCCAGAGGAAACCCATGAGGTCACGGGAAGAACGTACAAACTCTGTACAACAGCAGCAGAATTGAACCTGGGTTGCTGGCGCTGTAAGTTATCACAAAGTCATTCTCTTCTGATTACTCCTCTTTAGAGCTGCTGCAAAATTCCGATATACTTATCTCCATAAGAAGCAAGCCATTAGCAATGTTGCCCTCATAACAATGGCAACATTTGAGCTAATTTTCAGATCGCTAATCTTTCATCCAAACTGTCCGTGAAGAATAACACATTGGCCTCTGTGCTGTACTGTAGACTGTTCTAGATTAGCCGACATGCAATCATTGCATGATGAGCCAAAAACAAGTCCACTAAATCTTTGGACACTTAGGCCACCTTATAACTTTCCAGGAGCCTCTGGTATTTAGCATTGTGGCACCATGAAATAAACAGTATTCTTGGATTTTCTGCATGTGTGTGGATTAATGTGGAAATCGAGACAATACCATCAACAATACAGCACAATATTGTCTGACTGCATTGATGATATCTTCAATATTTATATTATTATGGAAATCAATGATGCAGTGTGAATTAACTGCTACACTTACAAAGATAACTTGCTCAAAGATTTTGCACCAGCCTTTAGAGGTGCAGAGAGCGTTTTTTGCATCGCAGAAGATGATTTTAATGAAAGGGAAGGGCTGCGAGAGATCCAGGCAGCATAATTTAAAATGCTAGTTAATTTAAAAAATGATGTAAAAATTTCCAATAGCTTATAAATATTATTTAATTAAAATAACTTGTTAATTTATAAAGAATTTCTTATAAAGTCTTCCTAATGGTTTAGTAATTTAAAAGGACATTTCTTTTAAGTTCCAAGACTTTCTTTTAAATTTAACCAATAGCTTGTTAATTTGACTTTTTATAGAAGTTTCTAAAGGCTTTTAAAAGTTCAAGCAATGCTTATTTCCTTCAGCAGTTCAGGCCTGAACCTGAGGGGCAGTTTTTTATTCTGATTTTTGTGTGCTGAGCTAGTCTCGTCTGCCTTATACTTGCACACCTAACAACTGCACTGAGCCATAATACATAAGAGTCAAAAAGCTTGAGTGTTTTATCTAAGTTTGCACTAGGAGAACTGCAGCAAGTGCATATGCAGTTTTAATAGTAGTAACAATAAAAGTAATAATTTATCTTAGAGCACTTTTCATACAGATGATGTAGTTCAAAGTGGCTTTACAATAGGATAAAGTGCAAACACGACGATAAAAGTAAAAAAGATGTGAGTTCAAAACAAGGTTAAATAAATAGGTTTTGAGCTGGCATTTAAGAGTGTCAATGACTCTGCATCCCTTATAGTTTTAGGTATTGAGTTCCACAGTTTGGGAGTGTAGTTCAAAAAAGCTGACCTCTTTTGAAGGAGATTGCTTAAATTTAAGAGACTGGTGGAAAAAGACCTAAGAGCTCGCGCAGGATTATAAAACGAAAGTGATTCTGTGATGTACTCTGGTCCCAGACCATTGAGAGCTTTAAAAACAAGTAAGGGAACTTTAAAATCAATTCCAAAAGATAGCAGAAGCCAATGCAGAGTAGCTTGGATGGGAGTGATATGCTCCCTCATCCTGGCTTTAGTTAAAAGTCTACAGCAGCGTTCTGAATGAGTAGAAATTTGTCAATAGGTTGCTTTGAAGGCCAGTAAAAGGCACATAGCAGTAATCTAGTCTGCAGTATTCGATAAAAGGCTTGAATTAGCTTTTCAACAAAATTACATGACAGAAATGGATGTACTTTTGCAATATTTTCATTTTAGTCAGCAATGACCATTGTAATTTAGCAGTTGACTTCAAATGCTCTGTTTGCCTCGCAACATTTGGTCTGCCAAGTATTTCCATAAATGTTTGGGCCATAGGATTTAGATAGCCACTAACATATTGCACAGACTTTAGGAAGAACTTTATTCAGAGAGTGATGCTACAATTTGATGTAGTTGAAGCAGATATCATACTAGATGCATTTAAGGGGATGTTTGACTAAAATTTGAGGTTGAAGTATACTGACAATATGTGAAAGGAGGGACCTGAGACTGAAGTGAGGCAGAAGGCTCCCCCTGCTTTGACAAGTGGGTTTCAGTGCCATGTTTCTGTGCTATAAATTCTCCTCTTGGGATACATGCTGGGAGATGGGAGACATGCCCCACAATGACATAACACTTTTCACATATATCCGAACATTTTATAAGCAATGATTTTTTAAAAAATAGTCATTGCTGTAATAAAGGAGATATGTGCTGAAAGATCCACAAAAAAACCCTGGCTATTGCTAGTTGAGGATTAAAGCCTGATCAGGTCACCCTGCAAGTTTAAGCTAGCACCAAGGGACCTTTTACATTGGCTTGAGAGTTCAGTTTAATATCTCACTCAAAGGCACACAACCAATTGTGTAGCGTGACAGCCGAATGTAAGCACTGACATTGTGCCTAAGTGGGACTTAAACTCACATGCATTTGACTGAGCTGCAGTTAACACAGTGGGACCAATACAGCCTCATAATAAAAGCCAAAAATGCTCTAATCATCAAAATATTTGGTACCAACTTCACAAGGATTAATGGATGTGTACATCCAGTTTTTTTGGCATCTGGGTGTATATTTTGAAGATTGAAAGCATAATTTTGTGAAGATGTACTTTAAAATCTCTGACCATGTTTCCAGGTGAGCTTGATTCATTATCCATCCCTGAACACTATTTTCAAAGGAACCTTATTCCCACAAATCACAGATGAGGAACAAAATAAATTGCAGCAGACTTCTGTGCCTTAACAGGATCAGAAATGTAAATGAAAAAATGAATGCTGCAGATTTATAATACTCTCAGGCTGCAATGTCCTCCATCTGTACTGAGAATCTCCCCCACAATGTCTTTGTGCTATCATTCACACCGATCCTGTCATTCTGAGCCAACCCAGCATTTTCATTTTTGTCTCATCCACTGCCTTCTGTTGATATGTGATCGTGGCAAACATGGCTCTATGCCTTGTTAGAAATCCTATTCCCAGTGATAATAGTGTGGCTCAGAGGTACAGTTAGCTGGGGTATTGTAGCAACCGGATTAGAATGCCCAGATGTGTTAGAAATAGAATAAATATACTTTAGTCAGCATTGTTTCCACAGCATTATACAAAGTTGCTTGAGGTGTGGAATCCACAAGCCTGAGAAATCCATTTTCTAAAACTATATGCTTTAGGAAACAATATCTTTAATTATCTGAATTTTAGATGATAAAGTTCTTAAAGTGTACAACTAGAGAGCAAGACTGGAGCTCCAAGAAGAATATCCTGCCAGAAGACAAGGACGTAACATAAGAGCCAATGGCTTAGGAATGGGGAGGGTTGAGTTCCTCCAGTCAGAAAAGAACTGGGAAAGGAGTTAAACATAGGGACCTGAAAGTTGGATCCTAAAATAGCAGTTTTTTAAATTATATCAAAGACCCTGATCTAGAAATTCCAATATCACTGTTACATTGTCAACAATATGGTGAAGTGGAACTCCATCTGTCATTTACAGCTGCCTATAAACCTGTCCTGAATCACGGAGGTGGGGGAGGGGGGTGGGTGAGCCATCTAAATGGTACAGCCCTGTTATGGATCAATAGCAGCCTCTTCCCGGTAGAGATGTTTGACCTCTGGGAGAGAGGAAGCACCTTCTCGAGCTTAAACTCGTTGAGTGTCTTAATTTAGTAGTAGAATAGCCTAGTTGCTCGCAAGATTGATTGCAGTTGAATGAATAATTTAGTTTTGGAGCTTTCACTTGTTTCAATGGCGACCAGACTGTTGACTCCACAGAGGTGCCCAGGTGGAGAAAATAATGAGAAATTGTACAATGATTTTTTTCCCTCTCACATAACAGAAACAGAGTCAGTTTTATTATCACCAGCAAATGTTGTGAAATTTGTTGTTTTGCGGCAGCAGTACATTGAAATACATAATGATAAAAAACCTATGAATTATAATGAAATAAAATTAAATTAAACAAGTAATGCAAAAAGAGAGCAAAAAAATAGTGAGGTAGTGTTCATGGGTCCATTGTCCATTCAGAAATCTGATGGGGCGAGGAAGAAGCTGTTCCTGAATTGTTGAGTGTGTGTCTTCAGGCTTCTGTACCTCCTTCCTGATGGCAGCAATGGGAAGAGGACATGTTCTGGGTGATAGAGGTCCTTAAAGATGGATCCCACCTTTTTGGGGCATCGCCTTTTGAAGGTGAGCTCGATGCTGGGGAGGCCAGTGCCCATGATAGAACTGGATGAGTTTACAACTTTCTGCAACTTTTTCCGATCCTGTACAGTGGCCCCATACCAGATGGTGATGTAACCAGTTAGAGTGCGTTCCATAGCACGTCTGTGGAAATTTGCGAGAGTCGTTGGTGACATACCAACTCTCCTTAAAAATGAAGTAGAGCTGCTGTCATGCCTTCTTTGTAATTATATCAATATGTTGGACTCAGGATAGATCTTATGTTGGCACCCAGTAACTTGAAACCCTTTCCACTCAGTGAGGACTGGCACGCGTTCCCTCGATCTTCCTCTTCTTGAAGTCCACAATCAATTCCTTGGTTTTAGTGACACTGAGTGCAAGGTTGATGTTGTGACACCACCCAATCAGCTGATCTATCTCACCCCTGTACACCTCCTTGTCACCATCTGAAATTCTGCCAACAATAGCTGCGTTGTTGGCAAATTTATAGATGGCGTTTGAGCTGTGCCTAACCACACAGTCATGGGTGTAGAGAGAGTAGAGCAATGGGTTAACCATGCATCCTTGAAGTGCATCAGTATTGGTTGTCAGTGAGGAAGAGATGTTATTTCCGATCCTCACTGACTGTCGTCTCCCAATGAGAAGTCAAGGATCCAGTTGCAGAGGGAAGTACAAGACCTCAGGATTTAGAGTTTTGTTGATTAGAACCGAAGGTATGATTGTATTGAACACTGAGCTTTAGTTAATAAACAGCAGCTTGATGTACGTAGGTATTGCTTTTGTCCAGGTGATCCAAGGCCGTGTGGAGAGCCAATAAGATTGAATTCGCTAGAGACCTATTGTGGCAATAGGTAGATTGCAGCAGGTTCAGGTCCTTGCTTAGGCAAGAGTTGATTCTGGCCATGACAATCTTCTCAAAGCACTTTGTCACAGGAGATGAGAGTGCCACTGGGCGATAGTCATTGAGGCAGCTCACTCTGCTCTTCTTGGGCACTGGTGTGATTGTTGCCCTTTTGAAGCAGGTGAGAGCCTCTAACTGCAACAGTGAGAATGAAGATGTTCATGACCACTCCCACCAGTTGTCTGGCACAGGTTTTCAATGCCCTACCAGGTACACCATTGGGGCCTGACACCTTGCAAGGCCTTGAAAGATGTTCTGATGTCAGCCTCCGAGACGGAGATTACAGGGTCACCGGATGCTGCAGTGATTTGTACATGTATAGTTTTATTCTCCTTTTCAAAGCGTGCATATAAGGCATTGAGCTTCAGGAGTGAAACATCAACTCTGGCAGGGTTTTCAGGCCATTCATGATGTTAGGTTTCACTTTGTAGGAATTAATGGCCTGCCAACCCTGCCAGAGTTGACGTGCATCCCATTCCATCTCTAATCTCAATCAGAATTGTTTATTCGATTTTAAGATAGCCTTCTGTAGGTTGTACCTGGACTTCTTGTATACTTCTGGATCACTGGTCTCGAATGCTACAGGTTTAGCCCTCAGCAGACTGTAAACCTCCTGGTTCGTCCATGACTTTCAGTTTGTGTATGTCTGGTATGTTCTCGAAGGCACATACTCATCCACACAGACCTTGACGAATTCGGTGACAACTGTTGTGTATTCAATCAGATTTGAAGGTGAATCCCAGAATATTGTCCAGTCCACCGAGTCGAAGCAGTCCTGTAAACGATTCTCTGCCTCCCTTTTCCATACCTACTTTGTCCTCACCACTGGAGCTTCAGTCTTTAGTTTCTGTCTACACGCTGGGAGTCGAAGTACGGACAGATGATTGAACTTTCCAAGGTGTGAACGTGGGGTGGCATGGTAAACGTTCTTGATGGTGATATAATTGTGGTCAAGTGTGTTGACTCCACTGATTCCACAGGTGATATGGTGGTGGTAGTTGTTCAGAGACTTCTTCAACCTGGCCAGGTTGAAATCCCCCGCAATGATAGGGAAGGCATCCAGGTGTGCTGTTTTGTGATTGCTGATTATGCTGCTCTGCTCCTCCAGAGTCTGCCTGACATCGGCCTGAGATGGAACGTACACCGCTATCTGGATGACAATAGTAAACTCCCTCGGCAGATAAAATGCTTAACACTTGACCGCTAGGTGTTTCTTGTCATGTCAGGTGAACAGGATTGAGACAGAACTGCCACGTCTGTGCACCATGATGAGTTAATCATAAAGCATTCTCCAGCTCCTCTAACATTAAAAGGCGCAGCTGTTCTGTCTTTGCGGTGAATGCTGAAACCCTCGGCTGCAGTGCTATGTCTGAAATGACAGCAGTGAGCCATGTTTCTGTGAAGTAAAGTACACAGCAGTCCCTGATGTTCCTCTGGTACCTATTGAGGAAAATCAGGCAAAATCAGGAATTGCAATTAAATACCTCCATCATTATTTGACTTACAGTACAAAAAATACATAACCTATATCTCCTATTTCTTCATTGAAAATCAAAATGATATATCTTCTAATAAAGCTGTTCTCATGGAACTCAATTTATTCATTAGTTATAAGTAGTTCTACGTGAATCAATAACGTAATCCCCATGAGATCAATTGGTTTTAGAACTGGAATAGCTCTTCAAGCAAATGCCTCAGGCTTCTGGATAGAACACAGTCAGGGTTAGTGTACCAATGAGATAAATTGGGAAGCAGTGATGAGTTATTGTATAATTGGATCTAAGAAACTGAATGTACAAAAATGAAAATTAGAGGTAAGAAAGGAGAGTGCTTTGAAAACTGAATTGGAGTTGGAAATTATGCACTCTGGATAACAATAACAAATTCCTTAATGGATCCTCATCTCAAGGTTATTTTCTAAACTCAGTTTCGAACTTCCTTGTCTCCCTTTCCGCCGGCTCCGTCTTCAAGCCTGCTTCTTCGGCAAGGACTCTCCCACCCCTACCGATGACCCCTTCTTCCATCTTCAACCCTCCTCCTCTTCATGGACACCCCGCTCTGGCCTTCTGCCTGCTCTGGATCTCTTTATTGCTAACTGCCGACGGGACATCAACCGTCTTGACTTCACCGCACCTTGTTCCCATTCCAACCTCACTCCTTCCGAACACTCTGCTCTCCACTCCCTCTGCACTAATCCTATCCTTACTATTAAACCCGCTGATAAGGGGGGTGCTATTGCAGTCTGGCGTACTGACCTCTACCTTGCCGAGGCATGGCGTCAACTCGTGGATACCTCCTCTTATTTACCCCTCGATCATGACCCTACTAAGGAGCACCAGGCCATTGTCTCCCACACCAACTTTATCCGCTCAGGGGATCTCCCATCCACTGCCACCAACCTTATAGTTCCCACACCTCGCATTTCCCGTTTCTAACTCCTACCCAAGATCCACAAACCTGCCTGTCCAGGTAGACCCATTGTCTCAGCTTGCTCCTGCCCCACCGAACTCATTTCTGCATACCTTGACACTGTTTTATCCCTCCTTGTTCAATCCCTTCCTACCTATGTTCATGACACTTCTCACGCTCTGAAATCTTTCGATGATTTTAAGTTTCCTGGACCCTGCCGCTTTATTTTCACCATGGATGTCCAGTCCTTATATACTTCCATCCCCCATCAGGAAGGTCTCAAAGCTCTACGCTTCTTTTTGGATTCCAGACTTAACCAGTTCCCCTCTACCACCACTCTGCTCCATCTCGCGGAATTAGTCCTTACTCTTAATAATTTCTCCTTTGGCTCCTCCCACTTCCTCCAAACCAAAGGTGTAGCTATGGGCACCCGTATGGGTCCTAGCTGTGCCTGCCTTTTTGTTGGCTTTGTGGAACAATCTATGTTCCGTGCCTATTCTGGTATCTGTCCCCCACTTTTCCTTCGCTACATCGATGACTGCATTGGTGCTGCTTCCTGCACGCATGCTGAGCCCGTTGACTTCATTAACTTTGCCTCCAACTTTCACCCTGCCCTCAAGTTTACCTGGTCCATTTCTGACACCTCCCTCCCCTTCTTGGATCTTTCTGTCTCTATCTCTGGAGATAGCTTGTATACTAATGTCTACTATAAGCCTACAGACTCTCGCAGCTACCTGGACTATTCCTCTTCTCACCCTGTCTCTTGCAAAAATGCCATCCCCTTCTCGCAATTCCTCCGTCTCCGCCGCATCTGCTCTCAGGATGAGGCTTTTCATTCCAGGACGAAGGAGATGTCCTCCTTTTTTAAAGAAAGGGGCTTCCCTTCCTCCACCATCAACTCTGCTCTCAAATGCATCTCTCCCATTTCACGCACATCTGCTCTCACCCCATCCTCCCGCCACCCCACTAGGAATAGGGTTCCCCTTGTCCTCACCTACCATCCCACTAGCCTCTGGGCCCAACATATAATTCCGCCACCTCCAACGGGATCCCAGCACTAAGCACATCTTTCCCTCCCCCCCCCGTTTTCCGCAGGGATCACTCCCTATGCGACTCCCTTGTCCATTTGTCCCCCCCATCCCTTCCCACCGATCTCCCTCCCGGCACTTATCCTTGTAAGCGGAACAAGTGCTACACATGCCCTTACACTTCCTCCCTCACTACCATTTAGGGCCCCGGACAGTCCTTCCAGGTGAGGCAACACTTCACCTGTGAGTTGGCTGGGGTGATATACTGCGTCCGGTGCTCCCGATGTGGCCTTCTATATATTGGCGAGACCCGACGCAGACTGGGAGACCATTTCACTGAACACATACGCTCTGTCCGCCAGAGAAAGCAGGATCTCCCAGTGGCCACACATTTTAATTCCACGTCCCATTCCCATTCTGATATGTCTATCCACGGCCTCCTCTACTGTCAAGATGAAGCCACACTCAGGTTGGAGGAACAACACCTTATATTCTGTCTGGGTAGCCTCCAACCTGATGGTATGAACATTGAGTTCTCTAACTTCTGTTAATGCCCAACCTCCCCTTCATAACTCATCCATTATTTATTTATTATTATTATTGTATATATATATATTTTTTTTCTCTCTCTTTTTCTCCTTCTGTCCCTCTCACTATACTCCTTGCCGATCCTCTGGGATTCCCCCTCCCCCCAAAACAAATAAGCCACATGCCAAGAATGTATTAGAAAGACACATGTAATGCAAGTTTATCTTAACCAAGCAACTAAAATTAAAAGGCATTTTGTGTGACTGGGACTTCAGTATTTATCAGTTCTTTGCTCAATACTTTGAACCAACAGAACAACCAAAGCTGAAAAAATACATCATTAATATTATTTCTCATTAGATCTGACAGCCAAGCTCATGGGCCACCACCAGAGCCTTGTTTCTAATATAAGGTAGCAAGCGTTTGCTTTTTCTGCCCTGATGTATTGTACCATGGCTCATTTTAATTTGAAGATGAAGCTGCCACAAAAATTCTTCCTGTCAAATGAGCAGATCCATGCTCTCAGTGCAATTATGTTTAATTTAAAGATGACAATGCAAAGGAATTGATAGGATGTAAATTTCTCTGAAAGCGTTACTTAACGTGACATACTGAATTCCATCACCCAATTATCAAGAGCACATGGATCTGCAGCGATATTTATTGAAGCCACAGTTCAAAGAGATACAATTTTTTACTTACCAAATCAGATTGTAGAAGTAAAAATTACTGAAAATACTCAGAAAGTCAAAGCAATATTTGTGGGGAAAGAGGAATGAATATTTTGAGGTAAAGAAGTCTGAAATCATTTGTGTTTTATGTTGCAGAGAAGGGGAGGGGATGGAAAGAACAAAGGGAATGCCTGTGATAGGATGAAGATTAGGAATGACACAAGTAGTGTTATTCCTGGCTGAGATCATGAAAGAACATTTGTTGAAAGATGGTGATCTACCCAGGGGATTTGCAAGTATAAGAAGGTAAGTGGAAGTATTTTCCACATCAGTGTTTTGTTATGTCTTTACCTCAACTGTGGTTTTTCCTTCTCCATTGTTGATAAATCCCTTAATTGTGTTAGAGTTATAGAGTAATAAAGCATAGAAACTAGCCCTTCAGTCCAACTCAACCATGTTGACCATGCTGCCAAACAAGCTGGTCCCATTTGTCTGTGTTTGGCCTATATCCCTCTAAAGACTTCCTATCTATGTACTCATCCAAACATCTTTTAAATAGTGTTGTATCTGCCTCAACAATAGCCTCTGAAAGCTTGTTCCATATACACACAACCTTTTGCATGAAGAAGTTGTCCTGAGGGCCTTTTTAAATTGTTCACCTCTCACCTTAAACCTATGCCCTTTAGTTTTTAATTCCCCTTTCCTGGGAAAACAGATTTTCTGTATTCACCCTATCAATACCCCTTATGATTTTACACTTCAATAAGATCACTCCTCAACCTCCTATATTCTAGCCTGCTGAACCTCTTCCAATAACTCAGGCCCTTGAGCCCTGACAGGATCCAATTTGATTCAAGTTCCAAAATTCTGTCCTCATCCTCATCCTCATCTTCCTTGCCTTCCACATGACCATGCTTCTCATTCTCTGGAATATCCTCAGTAATGTCTGTCATCTTCAATGGAAATGCCACCATCAGACAAATCCTCCTCTCATCTATCAGTCTTTTGAAGGGGCCATTCCCTCCATGATGTACTGGGACACTCTTCCATTTCTACTAGGATCTACTTTGCTTCTCACTGCAACATCCCAAGCAAGTGCAGGAGATGCAAGTCCTGTCCATTTATACATCTTCCCGCCCTACCATCAGTGGACCTAAACATTCCTTCTAAGTGAAGCAGTACTCCACTCCTTCCAATTCAACACACTATGTTAAGAATTCACAATATGGTCTGTCCTACATTGAAGAAGCTAAGCATAGATTAGGAGAGTACTTAGAAGAAGAAGATCACTACCAAGCATTCTGTGAATGTTACTCTGAGTTTCTTGTTGCCTGTCGCTCTAATTCTCCATCCCATTCCGACACTGACACTGTTGCTTTTGGCTTTGAATGCTACTCCAACAAAACTCAACATAAGCATGTGGGGCAGCATCTCATCTCCCAGAATGGTGTTTTCTAAAGAAATACCATTTATCTGAAACATTAATTCTGTTTCACTCTCCACAGATGCTGCTTGACCATTTGAGTATTTCCAGTATTCTCTGTTTTAATTTCAGATTTCCTGGATCTGGAGTAGTTTCTTTCTTCAGTCTGTATTTTATATTCCATCATTGATGCTTTTTTATTCTTTTTATCTTCTCCTCTGTTTTCATTATCTCCTATTTTTACATTTTCTCTTGGCAGATTATTGAACCTTGAAGTAGATAGGCTACAGCAGCAGAAGACCAATACCTTCCCTTAGCTAGTACCATTACCATTTACAAGTGTACATCATTGTTTTGCTTTTTGCCCATTGCCAATATTCTCCCAGTTCCTCCCTCATCTTCTTTATAGCTTCAAACATTTTTTTGTATTTCTAACTTTTCTCAGTTTTGATGAAAACTCATTGGCCTTGTTTATCTCCCCAGAGATGCTGCTTGCCCTGTGGTCTATTTCCAGTATTCTCATCTGTTATTTCCAATTTCCAGCATCTGCAGTTTTTTGATTTTTGATAATTTTCTGGCCACAATCTGTGGTAATGAGATCAGAATTCAGCACATTTATTACTGGGGAGCTACACTCAATGGGCACTTTATTAAGTATCTTCTGTCCCTAATAAAGTGGCCACTGTGTGTATGTGTGTGGCCTTCTGCTGGGTGTAGCCTATCCATTTCAAGGTTCAATGTGTTGTGTGTTCAGAGATGCTCATCTGCAGACCACTGTTGTTACACGTGGCTATTTGAGTTACTGTCACCTTCCTGTCAGCTTGAACCAGTCTGGTCATTCTCCTCTGACCTCTCTCCTTAACAAGGCATTTTCACTGACAGAACAGCCATTCATTGGATTTTTTTTTAACTTTTAGACCATTCTTCGTAAACTCTGGAGACTGTTGTGTGCGAAAATACCAGTCGTTCAGCAGTTTCTGAGCACCACCCCATCTGGCACCAATGATCAAAGACACTTAGATCACGTATCATCCCCATTTTGATGTTTGGTCTGAATTACAGCTTTATCTCTTGACCACGTCTGTATGCTCTTATGTTTTGAGTTGTTGCCACGTGACTGGCTGATTAGATATTTGCATTAATGAGCAGGTGTACAGGTGTACCTAATAAAGTTGCCACTGAGAGCATATTCAATAGGAGGTGAATTTGGTTCTATTACTGTACTTCCAATTGTGCAGAGTTTGATTTGAAACTGGGTGCTGGAAATGAAAAGACTACAAGGGAGAAATTATTTTTTGGACATTAGATGGAATTGGATTAAAATTCAGTGGTGCAGAGTACTCCAATTCAGTTCCCTTGGTTGGCATTAAAGCAAATTTTGCAAGGACAAGTAGGCAATTCAATGTTCCGGGTTGATCGTTGGCAAATCAAGCATGAATTCCTTGATGCTTGCTTTTACCTATTACACCATCCAGACTAATTTAATGTCAAAATTTTGATCAAGCAAAGAATTTGTCCTCTTTTAACATTTGTTGAAACAGTAAACATTACAACATTGCCAAGAGAATTTCTATGGAGTCACAGCTTTCGAGTAATATAAACTAAATAGGAGAGAACATAATCAGGAGGGCTAATGAGGGCCATGAGATGTACTTGGAAAAATGGATTAAAGAGAATGCCAAAGCATTTTAAACATTAAAAACAAAATGGTAAACAGGGAGAGGGTAGGGCCACTCAAGGACAAAGGAGGGAATTTATGCCTGAAGCCAGAGGAGATGAACAAAGTACTATATGAGTGCCTTGCTTACACGTTCAGCAAGAAGAAGAACATGGTGTAAGGAAAAATTTAAATGTGATTCCTCCTTGGTCTTTGCTAAAATAAAATGGAAGTCTGTAAGACAAAGTGCTGTTATCTTGCAGTGGGATTGTTTTGAGAAAGTACAAGAGAGTCAGTCCACAGCAATGTTTTGAGAAAGTTAAGGGAGTAAAAGTCTCTAGTCATAATAATGGAAGATGGTGAAAAACATGTTTTTCATGGTAAGGTGGGGTTATTGTTCAGGTGCAGGTACCAAATGCATGGAAAAGTACCAGTGTAAGGGGTTTTGTGGGGTACAAAAGGAGCACCTTCTTAGTGCAACGAAGAGAGAGTTTTGTCTTAGGCTAGGTCATGGCTGGTGACTAGTGCTAAGATAGGGAACAGTACATCGAGAGAGCTGGAGTATGTCGAATCAGAGTTATACTTAGGGAGAGAGAGAGAGAGAGAGAGAGAAAGAGAAAGATAGAGAGAAAACAGGCTGCATGTGAGGTTGTCGGATCTGTGGCCCCCTCCAGATCAGCTTGCTTAGCGAATGGTAGGTATTATTTTGATTTTTGTATTGCTACTACTGTAGATACTTGTTTTTTTAAAAAAAATTGAATTGCATTTGTGCTAGTTCTAATAAAGTGTTTCTTGTGGCCTTGAACATGTGTGTTGTCCCCTTTGTTTGCGAATACATATGCAAATACCCTGAGCTGAACCAGGAAAGAATGTAATGAATTTTATATTTTTCATTTTACACACGAAGATGTATGCTGATATTCTAGGGCAAAAAGGAAAAGGTATTTGGTTTCTTTAGCATTAAGTTGATGAGTCCACAGTCTGATGGGACATATCCCAGAATACTGGGAAAGGTAAGAAAGGAGATTACTGAGGCCTTGGTCTTATTTGTATCCTTTTTAACTACAGTAGGGATCTCAGAAGACTGAAGAATAGCCAGTGTTCTTCCGCTGTTTTAGAAGGGCTGTAGAGACAAACCAGGACATTACCTCAGTAGTAGGGAAATTGCTGAGAAGATTTTAAAGATAATATCTGCTTGCATCTGCAAAAACACGTATTTATTAGGATAGTCAACATGGCTTTGTGTGAGGAAGGTCATGCTTTACAAACTTGAATGGATTTTTGAGGACGTGATGAAGAAGATTGAAGAGGGTAGTGCAGTGGATGTTGGATACATTGACTTTGGAAAAGCTTTTGGCAAGGCCCCATATGGTAGGCTGATCCAGAAGATTAAGGCACATTGGATCTGTGGAGACTTCGTAGACTGGATTAAAATAGGCTTAGCCATAGAGGGCAAAGAATAGTGGTGTAAGGATGTTGCTCTGATGGGAGGTCTCTGACCCGTGGTGTTCCCCAAGGAACTTTGGGACCTGTGTTTGTGATATTGTGACAAGAATACACATAGATGTTAGCTGTCCTGTGTGATCAGCAGTTGGTCTGCCACCTGTCTTCGGGGGAGAGAGAGAGATAAGGAAGACAATGGAGCAGCATTTGGAGATGTGTAATGAAGGGACGGGAGAGAGAGCTGTCTAGAGCGGCTCCCCCTTTGAACCCTGAACTGTTTGAAGTGATGGACAGGCGATACCCCAGCAGGGGGATAAAAAGGGACAGGTTCGCTAAGGCAGGACACACACGACACCCGAGGTAACGAGACCCTGGAAGCGGTGCGCCTCTCCCAAGTCGGTGGGAAGCTCTTGGACGGCTGATCGCGGGATCAGCCTTAGACGCACAGGGTGGAAAGGTACGATCAGCGGGAACCCAGTGTGTGTCCGCCCTTGCTTGGGTGCCAGGTTCACTGCAGAGGATCGACCGCATCTAGAGGAGGGGTCACAGTCGGTGACCTCAGGTGACATCACAAAGGCCCCGCCCGAAAGCTGCTTGTGAGCAATATCGCAGGTCTGTGTGTGGAAGCCGTTTTGAATGATCAGTCGTTCTTGTTCTCTCTCTCCCTGCCCCCACATTGTCCATCGCTATGGCGACGATTACTGCGAACTGAACTAAATTGAACTGGACTTTGCGTCACTTTGAAATTGGTCATTTACCCCTAGACAACGATAGAGCTTGATTGATCCTGTTATCTTAATTCTGTGCACATGAGTGTTTATCATTGCTGAACTGTTGCATTTATTATCCTTTCAATTACTGTGTTGCTTCTTTCTTTAATAAAACTTTCTTAGATCTAGTAATCCAGACTCCAACTGAGTGATCCATTTCTGCTGGTTTGGCAACCCAGTTACCGGGTACGTAACAATATATATAAATGATCTGGATGAAAATGTAGGTAGACTGATGACTAAGTTTGCAATTTGATGGAAATGCAGATCGTAAAGAACGTTGTCAAATGTTTCAGGAAGAGATAGACCATTTGGAAATATGGGCAGAGAAGTGGTAGATGGGGTTTAATCCAGACAAGGGTGAAATATTGCACTTTGGAAGGTCAAATATAAGAGGAAAGCATGCAATAAATTGTAGAATCCCTTGGAGCATTGATGTACAGTGGGAGATTTAGGGGTGCAAGTCCACAGAGGTACACAAAATTATGAGGGGTATAAGACCATAAAACTAGAAGACATGGGAGCAGAATTAGGCCACTCATCTCAATGAGTCTAGTCCTCCATTCCATCATGGCTGACATTATCCTTCTCAACCTCATTCTCCTGCCTCCCCATCCCCCCCCATAACCTTTGATGCCCTGACTAATCAAGAACCTATCAACCTCCGCTTTAAATATACCCACTGGCTTGGCCTCCACAGCCATTTGTGGCAATGAATTCCACAAATTCACTAACCTCTGGCTAAAGAAATTCCTCGTCCTCTCTGTTCTAAAGGGATGTCCCTGTATTCTGAGGCTGTGCCCTCTGGTCCTAGACTCCCCTCTAAAGGACACATCCTCTCCTTATCCACTCTATCTAGGCCTTTTAATGAGATCCCCCCTTACTCTTCTAAACTTCAGCAAGTACAGGCTCAGAGCCATCATACATCCTCATATATTGACCCTTTCATTCTCAGAAACATCCTCATGAACCTCCTCTGGACCCTCTCCAATGCCAGCACATCTTTTCTCAGATAAGGGGCCCAAAGCTGCTCACAATGATCCAAGTGAGGCCTCACCAGTGCCTTAAAGCCTCAACATTATGTCTTTGCTTTTATATTCTCATCTTCTTGAAATGGATGCCAACATGGTATTTGCCTTCCTTACCACTGACTCTACCTGCAAGTTAACCATTAGGGAATCTTGCATGAGGACGCCCAAGTTCCTTTGTACCCCTAATTTTGAATTTTCTCCCCATTTAGAAAATAGTCTACACCTTTATTCCTTCTACCAAAGTGCATGACAAAGTACTCCCCTACACTATATTCCATCTGCCAATTCTCCTAATCAGTTTTGTCCTTCTGCAAATTCCCTGCTTCCTCAGTACTATCTGCCCTTCCACCTATGTGAAAAGATGCAGTTCCAACACCGACCCCGGCAGAACGCCACGAGTCTCCAGCAGCCAACAGAAAAGGCCCCTTTTATTCCCACTCTTTGCCTCCTGCCAGTTTATGCTCATGTTTTTTTTGTAATATCATGGGCTGTTATCTTGTTAAGCAGTGTCACGAGTGGCACTTTCTCAAAAGCTTTCTGAAAATCCATGTTGTAATGATTCCAGAGGATTCCAGCAGCCAGATAAGTGGCAACTTTGTCAGTCTCTGCATCATGAATGTGAATGAATCAATGATGCACCAAGTTTCCACGCTCAATTAGCTGTAACTAACCAAGTTCAGCACCAGATTAGTTGATTGACAGGAAGTGTCAATTTGATTTGTGTAGATTGTCAATAAGTCATTAGCATGATAGGAACTTGCTGCCTGCTCTTTCTCTCATCTGAGTATGATAGTAAGCAATTTCATCCCTTACTCTGTTTCATGCACAATTAAGTAAATTTTTCCAAATTACATTTCACAGTAATTAAACTTACTCTTCGGGTCTGAACCAGCAGATCTCTGGTGTTCAGACTTCACAACATAATGAACATGTTATAATGCTTCAAACTGCAGAGTGCTGTTAAATTTATAGTCTCAAGATGTTTCCTGTTATTTAACTTTTCCAATTTTAGGACAGTTATTCTGCATTATGGAAACATTTGTCTATTATTATATACACATACCTATTTTAGATGAAGTCAAGATGCTTTATTCACCTATGTAAAGAGGTAAGTCTAGATTAATTCAGTTTCAAATTCCGAATTGCTTCATCTGCTTCAAAAACAATAAACAGACGTGGAATAAAGAAAGAACTGGAATGGGTTCTAAGTAGCTCTTCTTTTTCAATACAAAACTGAAAGCCAGTTTAAGTGCTTTTAAATAACTTTGCTATCATTGGTTCTTCTTAAAGAGGCAGTTTTTTAGTGCAAGGTGAGACATTTTCTCAAAAAAAGCCTGTTGCAGATGTGATCAGGTACTGACTGAACAAACGGGAAGGGATGCCAGATTTCTTCATCTCCATCGTGCACCGAGTGTCAGATGTGCACAGTGGATTGAATGTCTTTTCAGACATTATGGACTGCAATCTTGAAAGCAAATTTGAGATATATATATCTGCACAACTTAAAAGGACTAGCACTCAAATTTCCTTACAGGTAGGACCTCTTTAGAGTCAGATTTATTATCACTTGTGTGAAATTTGTTGTTTTGTGACAGAAGTCCAAGGCAAAGAAGTAATGATCTATCAGTTGCAAAGATAAAGAAATAAGTAGTGCAAGATAAATGAGTAACAAGGTAGTGTTCATGGATCGTTCAGAAATCTAACATGGAGGGGAAGAAGCTGTTGCTAAGTCTTTGAGCACAGGTCTTCAGGTTCCTGTACCCCTCTTTGATAGTAGTAATGAGAAGAAGGCATGCTTTAGATGGTGAAGGTTAAATAATGACGCCTGCTTTTTGAGGCACCACCTCTTGAAGATGTCCTCAATGGTGGGAAGGGTTGTGCCCATGACAGAGCTGGCTTTAGCTATAACCTTCTGAAGCCTCTTGTGATCCTGCGCATTGGAAGCTCCACACCAGGCTGTGATGCAAGCAGTCAGAATGCTCTCCGCTGTACATCTGTAGAAATATGTGAGAATCTTTGGGTGACATACCAAAGCTCCTCAAAACCTAACAAAGAAGAGCCACTACTGTGCCTTCTTTGTGACTGCATTGCTGTGTTGGGCTTGGGATAGATCTTCTGAGATGTTGATGCTTGAGAAATTGAAGCTGCTCACTCTTTCCACGGCTGATCCCTCGATGAGAACTGGTGCGTGTTCTCCTGGCTTCCCCTTCCTAAAGTTCACAATCAGTTCTTAGTCTTGCTGATGTTCAGAGTATTTATTGGCCTCAATCATCTTCCCACCCATCCCAATACCTTGTTCCAATGAACACAGGAATCTCAACCCCTACTCTCACCACTTGACTCAGCCATGATTGTAGCTTGACTGAAACTTATCCAACAGCCACTTCTGACCCAGATCCCCTATCCTGGGCCAGCTACGTAAAAGACCAACACAGCAAGCAACAAGGCATGAAGCATGTGTTTGCTTCTAAAGGGTAGTTGAATTCATGCAGCAACAAGTACATTAACATTCTTGGGCCACCTTTTAGAACGACCATTTGTTCTGTCAATGAAAATGTCTAAGATTTACTTGAAATTAGCCTGGATGTGTCCAGTTTTTCTCTTCTGGCTTGATCTGACAGGTGACTTGCTCTGAGGTCATGTCTTTTTAAATGTCACACTGTAATCATTGCTCCACACGGCACATTATAATGTCTTTTAATTTTAAGAGCTTTTGGGGAGATGTAGAGATGAGATAGTTGAACAGATTCCCATTTTTTAATCCATGATCTCCAGCACAAGTGCCTTTCTCTCAAAATAGAGATTTCATTTACGTTACTGATATGCAGAGGAATTGTGTCAGTAAAGATTACTCACCAACAAAAAGCTAATTGGGAAGCTTATTATGGGCATGAGTAAATGTCCTGCTGATATGTTTCAAGTATTTAATATCTGAATTATTCATCTGAACTGGAATATCTGCATGGGGAATCACAATTGGTTTGGATCCCTCATAATGAACAAAGGATAAAATCTATAAATCCTGCAAAAAGCAGTCTTAAATAGCAGAGATAATTGACCCAAGTATTTTTTTAGCCTGTGATGGTCAGCAAACATCCTAACATTTGTCCACTGAGTTGTTAGTTTGCCTTTTTGCTTGTACTCCCTTCACCAAAGCAATAGTTCAGGTTTTCCTCAGAAGTATAAGGCATAACATTTGGTATTGGGTGGGAAATCAGAAGTTAGAGATTGGAGAGCATTCTGGAAGAAAGTATTTGGTTATAACTGCATTTGGTACCTTCGTTTGGTACAGTTTGGGAAAACCACCATGGATCTAAAGAAACACACATCAAAGTTGCTGGTGAACGCAGCAGGCCAGGCAGCATCTCTAGGAAGAGGTACAGTCGACGTTTTGGGCCGAGACGAGTCCAGATGAAGGGTCTCGGCCCGAAACGTCGACTGTACCTCTTCTTAGAGATGCTGCCTGGACTACTGCGTTCACCAGCAACTTTTATGTGTGTTGCTTGAAATTCCAGCATCTGCAGATTTCCTCGTGTTTATGGATCTAAAGAAGGTATATTAGGATGGGAGGATTTCAGACAAAGGCAAATGGACAATCATATAGGAAGTGAGACTGTGATTAGCCATTCAGTTAGATATAATGCTTCATGTCATTGGAAAGAAATATAAAAATCCTACATGTTGGTTAAGATTTCATGCCCAGTATATAACATCCTTCACAATTCTTTCATGCTTGCTGAATTTTGAGCTTTTCTTTCCCACAGCGGACCAAAGCAATCTGTAAGGTAAATTTGTTTTCATCAGTAGGAAATTTTGCTTCCACTACAACAACTGGCATCAACAACAACTTACATTATAAAGAGCACTTAAAATAGTTAAATTACTGAAGATACAACACAGGAATATTATCAAGAAAATTCCGATGTGGAACCACATAAGCAGTTATTGGGAGAGGTGACCAAACATTTAGAATAGATGAATGTTTGAGCTATAAGTAGCACCTAAAAGCAGGAGAGCATGGTAGGGGTGGGGAAAGAATTGGGAAGAGAATGCTATAGCTGTGTCCCTAGAAGCAGGACTGTCAGAGCAGATGAAAAATCTTGGATCTGTAAGGAAGGAGAACCAGGAAGGAGCAGAATTCTCAGAGAGTTGTGCAGCTGGAGAAATTTACAGAGATGAGGATTCCAATGTTTTAGCATCTCAAATCAAGATCCTATAAGACCATAACACATTGGAGAAGAATCAGGCCATTCAGCCCACATTGCATCATGACTGATTTACTATCTCTCTCAATCCCATTCTCCTGTCTTCTTACTAATCTTTGATGCCCTTACTAATCAGGAACCTATCAACCTCCGCTTTAAATATACCCAATGACTTAGCTTCCACAGCCATCTGTGGCAATGAATTCCACAGATTCATCACCCTCTGCCTAAAGAAGTTCCTCCTCATCTCCTTTCTAAACGGACGTCCTTCTATTCTGAAGCTGTGAACTACTGAACTAACCCTGCTGAGCTAGTAGCAAGGGTAGGCCAGTGAACATACAGCTGATATTGGAAAAACATCTCTTAGTCCTGGAAAAGGAAAAGATTTTCTCATCCAAAATTAGCTTCACTTTATTTCTTGATTTGTCTTCAAATTCTCTACCTGGATAGCCATTATCAACTCTCCTAATGAACCCACTAACCAACTCTTGCATCCGTTCTCTCCAACTGTTGTCTTTTACCCAGCTTCCCCAGTCTTTCGAATGTTATCCAGTGCAAAAGTAACTTTGCAATGTTACTCATTCATCAGCCATTTGAATGTACAACCAAATAAATGTTTCCAATATGCATCTACTAATTACTGCTCTGATCTTGACTAGGACAAATGTGATTGAATTATTGGACAGGAGCTCAGATGAACCAAAGTCTGATTTCAGTAACTCTGCATGGTTTGCTGGAGGGCTTTATATGGGTGAATTAAACTTTGATGGAATAATGCACCTTAATCTTCTTTGTCAGTTTTCTTGGGAGAGTTGAATAGGCTAAATAAATAAACACAGTGAAGAAATGGGTAGGAAGGTTGTCAGTGCATTTGTCATTTAGATAACGTGGTTGAATTGGTAATGCCTGCAGATAAAACTTTAGCTGCAAGAATTGCAGAGAAATTTAACAAATATCCTATGTACTCTCTTAATGGAAGACATACAGTACCCCTTGGAAAGTGGGGAACAACAGATCTGGAGTGAAGGAGGAGCTGAAAGAAATGGTTTGTCAAAAAAGAAGTTCATGGAATAAAAGCCAATAAATCCTTAGGATCTGATGATGTATTTTAAGATTTTAAGAGAGGTGGCCATGGAACTTATTGTCATCCTTACAAAATTCCACAGATTTTAGTGACTTCTGCAGACTGGAAGGTAGCAATTATAATCCCCTTGGAGAAGAAGGAGAGAGAAAATGGGGAACTACAGACAAGTTCGCCTGACAACAGTGGATGGGGAAATGCTATCATCTATAACAGAGGAAATGGCAGCAGAAAATAAAAAATGAATTAAAAAGAATCAAATCTTTAAAAAGGTGCTGAAAAGATTATTAAACAAAATAAGAGCACATGGAATTGTAGGTGAAAAACTTATAAATTGGGGATTGGTTAATGGACAAACAACAGAAGATAGAAATAAATACAGTAGGTCATAATGGATTGGGAGGCTGTGATAATTAGGGTGCTACACAGTCAGTGAAGCGGCTTTAGCTGTTCACTGTCTATATCAATGATTTGAATACCAAATTTTGCATGTTCAGTTTTGCTAGCTTGATGTCAAGATGATACAGAGAGGCTTCAGAGGGGTATTGACAGACTAAGTGAGAACACTGCAGTTGGAATGTAATGTAGAAAACTGTGTGTTCATCTGCTTTGGTAAAAGAAACAGAAAAAGGATTTTTGTTTACATGGATGGAGCTTGAAAGTTGTTGGTATTTAGAACAGGAATGTCACATGGGGTAAAAGTACACATCAAGCAAGTCAAATTGAGTTTCTTGTCATGTGCACGAGAACGGTGAGGTACAGGCGCAATGAAAAACTAGTTTGCAGTTGCATCTCAGGCATGCAGGTACAGATAACACACAGAATATAAATTATCCATTATGATACAATGAAGAGAGAGAGAGAGAGAGAGAGAGAGAGAGATGAAAAGACTGCACAAAAACAAAACCTTAATGCAAAAAAACCACAATGAGAGTCAAATCCACAGCAATGCAACCACTTAGATTAGTGCAGCCTTCGTCCCACTTTATTCTCTACACATTGACTCTGGATTTTACCACTTATTTTCACAATAGGGTTAATTTATGTTGGCCACTTAACCTAGCCTTCTGCACACCTTTAGTATGTGTGAAGAAATCCATGCAGCTGTAGGGAAAATGTGCAAACTCCATACAGACAGCACAGCAAGTCAGGACTGAACCAGAGTTGTGGGAGCTGTAAAGGAGACTGGCTGTTCCTGCATACAATTAGAATCGGAATCAGAACCTGTTTTTTTTATCTCTGATATACGTTGTGAAAGTTCTTGTTTTGCAGCAGCAGTGCAGTACAAGACATAAAATATACTAAAATAAATAAATAGTGCAAAAGACAAATAGCGAGATAGTGTTCATGGGTACCTGGATTGTTCGGAAGTCTAATGGGAGAGGGAAAGAAGCTGTTATTAAAACATTGAGTGTGGGTCTTCATGCTCCTGTACGACTTCTTCGATGGTCATAATGCAAAGAGGACATGTCCTGGTGGTGAGGGCCTTCAATGACTGATACCACCTTTCTGAGGCACTGCCTCTGGAATGTGTCCTGAATGGCGTGGAGGGTTGTAGCCGTGATGGAACTGGCTGAGTCTACAAATTACTGAAAGTTAAAGATGCAGGTACTGGAATTATGAAGACAAGTGGTACATTGGCCTTCATTGTACAGGAAACATGTTTTTATACAATTGCATAGGGTCTTGGTGACACTATTTCAGAATCCGAATCAGGTTTGTTATCACTGACATATGTCGTGAAGTTTGTTGTTTTGAGGCAGCAGTACAGTACAATACATAAAATATATTATAAGTTACAATAAGAAAAAATATATATACAGTATATAAATGAAAGAAGAAATGCAAAAAGAGAGGAAAAATACTGAGGTAGTTTTCATGAGTTCATTGTCCATTCAGAAATCTGAACTACTGTTATGCGTTGGTCTGTTTACTTCACCAAAGGATGGATATACTTCCACTGTAGTAGTGCAGTAAAAGTTCACAAGATTAATTCCTGGGATCGTTTATTTATCCTACGTGAAGGGATTAAGTGGATTTGGCTTAAACTCTGTAGCATGAATCTGTGAAATTCTCCAACCATGAGGGCAGTCATTCTCAGTTGCTGAACATATCCAACACAGAGATCGATAGATTTTTGGAGATTATGTGATATGGAACTAATGCAGGAAAGTGACACAGAGATAAGCCAACTGTAAATTCATTGAATGGCCTATTTCTGCTTTTATTTCCTATGTGCTTATCTTGTGTTCACTTTGTATATTTTAATGCACCGTGTAAGGAACAGACAGGACTAAACAAATATTTATTGTATGAATATCATCCATTAGGTACAGGTACATCAGTATTTTATGACTCACTGTTTTACTTTGGACAATGGGATGCATTTATTATATTTCTAAAGTTTTCTTGATCAAATTAAAGTGTACACATTGAGTGGCCACTTAATTAGGTACAGAATGTATCTAATAAAGTGGACACAGAGTATGTTGTGATCTTCTGCTGCTGTAGCCCACCCCCTTCAAGGCTCGACGTGTTGTACGATCAGAGATGCTTTTCTGCACACCACTGTTGTAATGTGTTACTGTCACCTTCCTGCCAGCTTGAAGCAGTCTGGCTATTCTCCTCTGACTTCTCTCATTAACAAGGCACTTTGACCCACAGACCTGCCACTCACTGGATGTTTATTGTTTTTTGCACCATTCTTTGTCAACTCTAGAGACCGTTGTGCGTGAAAATCCCAGGAGATCAGCAGTTTCTGAGATACTCAAACTATCCCGTCTGGCATCAACAGTCATTCCATGATCAAAGTCACTTAGATCACATTACTTCCCCATTCTGATGTTTGAACTGAACCTCTTGACCATGTCTGCATGTTTTTAGGCATTGAGTTGTTGCCCCATGATTGGCTGATTAGATATTTGCATTAATGAAGTGTACAGGTGGCCGCTGAATTGGTATCATTCACTTTTGAAGCTCTTGACATCACTTACCAGCTCTGGGCAATTTGGAATTCAGGGCAGAAATGCAAATATCTCCTCTGTTGTTTAATAATGTAGCTCATTGTAACTTGAGGAAAACAACTTTTATTAAGTCTAGAATGTCAATTTCACCCCTCCCCCCCAATCTGCTCTACCCCAGAGAGGTTGAATCTCTAAAGTTAATTGAGCAAAATACCACAATAACTCTCCATTCATACTGCTGTGCTTCTGTGGTTGAATTAGAAGAACTGTTCAATAAGTTGTTTCAATAAGCTACGTGATTGCTTGAAGTAGTTCTACTATATGTTTTTTCAGCAGCCTGTGCTAAAGAGAGGAAAGCATACATATGTATTTTAGTGAGGTTATAAGAAGTGAGAGTTGTTATTGTAATCCTCATAAAATTCCATTGATCAGTTGGATCAATAGCAGTAAAGTGAGCACTATGAATGAAATGCAAGATTCACATAAGAAAGTAAAGTTGAAATGAAGAAAATATTCATTGCCTTAATATTTAAACTGTAGCATCAATATTTCTCTTTAATTTCCAGATTCATTCAGCACTAGATATTTACCCACGACTATCTGAGAGATTACTTTGCTGAGAGTGTTCCTCTAATCCCTGTTTAGATGAATCAAATTCAAACTTTTGGGACAGTTTGTTTTGTTTAGGTTATAAGATACTGTAAGCCTAAAAATATCATAGCTGATAAATAAGATTTTTGGAGGGTTCTGTACTGTTGTGGCTGTATTGAAGTGACAAGCTGGCTTGAAGGAAAATAGACAACACTGGAAAGTGCTCAACTGGTCAGACACCATCTGTGGAGTGAGAAACAGCAGTCATGTTTGAGCTTGGTTACTTCAATCAAACCTGGCAAGTATTACAGATTTAACAGATTTAAAAGCAAGTTTAGAGTGAAGCAAATGTTGTGGAAAGGGACAGTGAGGAGGAAGCAACAAAAGGGATGGAAGGGAGGGTGAAAGAATAAAGGGATAATTGTACAAAGAGAAGGCGATGGCATTGTAAGAGAATACAAAGCAAATGTAGGTCATGAAAGGAGAATGACGGCTTCAGTAAGAGTGGTAATGATGGTGGAAATTTGACAGGGATTGGTGGTGGGCAGCAGGACAATATCATAGACCTAGCAAAGAAGATGGGCACGAAGCCTTTAAGGATGTGACCAGAAAAAGATCAAAGTTCAAAGCTCAAAAGTCAAAGTGAGGTTTATTATCAAAGTATGTATATGTTACTGTCTACTACCTTGAGATTCATTTTCTTGCAGGCATTTACAGGAGTAAAAGAAATACAATAGAATTTTATGAAAACTATACATAAATAAAGATTGGTAAACACAGTGTGTTAAAGAAGACAAACTATGCAAATAAAAATGATACTGAGAGCATGATTTGTAAACTGTCCTTGAAAGTAAGCCTGTAGATCATAGAATCAGTTCCAAGTAATAATGAATAATATATTAGATTAGATTCAACTTTATTGTCATTGTGCCGAGTACAGATACAAAGCCAATAAAATGCAATTAACATCTGACCAGAAGGGCAAAAGAATAGTATTATTTACAAAATAACTGCGAATAAAAAGTCAGTGCTACAGCATACAGATATAAAAGTACTGAGACAGTACAATATGGGCGCAAGACTGCTTAGCGCTGTGATGTGAGGTTCAGCAGGGTCACAGCCTCAGGGAAGAAGCTCTTCCTGAGCCTGCTGGTGCGGGACTGGAGGCTCCTGTAATGCCTACCGGATGGGAGGAGAGTAAAAAGTCCATGGTTAGGGTGAGATGCATCCTTGATAATGCTTTTCGCCCTGCCCAAGCAGCGTTTATGGTAGATCAGCACCAGTTTAGGAGCCTGATGGTTGTAGGGCAAAAACTGTTCCTGAAGACCTAAGGCTTCTGTACCTCTTACCTGATGGTAGTAGTGAGAAGAGGGCAAGGCCCGGATGATAAAGAGATAAGTGGGGAACCAGTGATTTCGTTTTCCTTCAATTTTCAGAAGGCTTTTGATATGGTACTGTATAGGAGGTTGGCAACAAAGTTAGAGGATGTGGAAATTGGATTTGATGTACTTTTAAAGATTGATAATTGGTTAACAAACTGAAAACAAAGCTTGAGAATAAATGGATCTCAGTTTGGCAGGCTGTGACTAGTATGGTGTCACGGGGTCCAGCTACTCAGAATCTACATCAACCAATTGACTAATATCACTTTCAAGTTGACTGATAATTCAAAGCTTGGTTGGATTGTGAGTAGTGAAGATGTTAAGAGGCTTCAAGAGCATGAAGACAATTTAGTTGAATGGCAAGAGGAAAATTCTGCAGAAAAATGTGAGGCCAACCATTTCAGTGCACTAAACAGAAAAGCAAAATCTATTTTAAATGGTGACAGATCGGGAACATGTAGGTGTCCTTGAACACAAGTCACTGAAGTCTAACATGCAGGTACAGAAAGCAAGCGTTCAAAGTTCAAAGTAAATTCATTACCAAAGTACATATATGTCAGCATATATTACCCTGAAATTCATTTTCTTCTGGGCATTCGCAGTAAATACGACAGAATCATTGGAAAACTACACACATCCAAAGGCAGACAAACAACCAAGGTGAAAAAGACTACAAATTGTACACATACAAAGAAGAAAAACAAAACAATAATATATAAATAAGTAATAAATAACATTGGGGAGGGCTTTACTTGTGATAGAGTGGGCTGTATCCACTACTTTTTGTCGGCTTTTCCATTCAAGGGCCTTGCTATTTCCATATCAGGCTGTGATGCAACCAGTCAGTACACTCTCCTCTATGATGCTAGAGAAACTTTTCAAGTTTCAGATGACATATCGAATCTTTGCAAACATCTAAGAGAGTAGAAGTGCTGCTGTGCCTTCTTTGTAATGACACTTACGTGCTGGACCCAAGACATATCTTCTGAAATGATAAGATAAAGGAAATTCGAGTTACTGACCCTCCGCATCTCTGATCCCCTGATGAGGATTGGCTCATGGACCTCCAGTTTCCTCCTCCTGTATCAGTTCAGAACGTTGGCTTTTATTACAGGAGAACCCAAGCTGAGGAGTGTTTAGGTCATATTGAAATGATAAAGGGCCTTGATAAGATTGGATTGAAATATTCTGTATGGAAAGTAGCTGTCATAGAAGGGGAGCAGTGGGGGATTTGCTAGATTGTTTCCTGGGATAATGTGTTTGCTGTATAAAGAGAAATTGAGTAAGCTGATCATGCAGGGGTTCCCAACCTGGGGTCCACTAACCCCTTGGTTAATGGTTGGAGTCCATGACATAAAAAATGGTTGGGAACCTCTGCTCTAATGTTTAAAAGTTGGTTTCATAGAAGTTCACAAAATTCTTACAGGGACTGCCAGTCTGGAGACAGGGAGAGTTTACAGTTGTGGGATAAGAGGTGGGCCAATGAAGACTGAGAAGAGGAGACAGTTTTTTTCACTTGGAGGGTGGTGAATCTTTGCAATTTTCTAGCTTGAAAAGTTATGGAGAGCTCAGCCTTTGAGTTCATTCAAAAGAAAGATGATAAATATCTGGATATTAAGGGGATCAAGGGATATGGGAACAGTGCACAAAAATTGTGCTGAGGTAGATCAGCCATGGTTTAGATTAGGAGTTCCCAACCTCGAGTCCACAGACCCCTCAGTTAATGATAAGATTCCATGGCGTAAAAAACGGTTGGGAACCCCTGATTTAGATGAATGATTGGAGGTTTATCAGACCACATGGCTTGCTCTTGCCCCTAATTCTTATTCTGTTAAGGCAAGTAAGGAGACTGAAAAAATCAAGGAGACCTCATAGTAGGTCCTATTTGACCAGTTGTGAACCATTAGGGAAGTAAACACAAGGCCTGCTCTCATTTCCTTCATGATCAGTAATTCTGGTGCAATCTTCCTCCATGGTTGTTTGTCTGCCTTTGGATGTGTGTAGTTTTTCAATGATTCTGTCGTATTTACTGCGAATGCCCAGAAGAAAATGAATTTCAGGGTAATATATGCTGACATATATGTACTTTGGTAATGAATTTACTTTGAACTTTGAACGCTTGCTTTCTGTACCTGCATGTTAGACTTCAGTGACTTGTGTTCAAGGACACCTACATGTTCCCGATCTGTCACCATTTAAGATAGATTTTGCTTTTCTGTTTAGTGCACTGAAATGGTTGGCCTCAGATTTTTCTGGAGGAGACGATGGCGATGCGACGCAGCGCGTGTGGCTGCTCCGGAATGATATCTGTATTTGTTAAGTAGGGGACCGTGCACAATTCTGATTTGATGGAGACAGACATGAGAGCGCAGGGGAACATCTGGAGAAACTTCTGAAATGCCAGCTTCGCTGCCGCTGCTACTGTGTGGTCCGGAATCTCCGGAGGAGTAGGCCTCTGAGTCCTCAGCTTTGTTTGTTTTGGCGGCTGGGATGAGGTCGAAGGCGTTCGGCAGAGGATGGTGCTCGGGAGGTTGTATCGGAGGGGCTGGTCGGAGGCTTGAAGTTTTCGAACGGACTCAGTTGGCTGTGGTCGGGTGCTTCCAATGCATCAGCAGTTGTCAGTTGTCAGTACCTGGAGGTTTATGGCAGGGCAGTTTCTCCCTATTGCTGCCTGCTATCAGGGACTATAGGAGTTGATCGGGACTTGAGACTTTTTTTTACTGTGCCCATGGTCTGTTCTTTATCAAATTATGGTATTGTTTTGCGCTGCTGTAACTATATGTTATAATTATGTGGTTTTGTCAGTGTTAGTCTTTGGTTTGTCATGTTTTTGTGTGATATCACACTGGAGGAATATTGTATCATTTCTTAATGCATGCATTTCTAAATGACAATAAACGAGGACTGAGTGTCCTCATAATCTAATCTAATCTAATTAGAATCCACTGCCTAAAAATGGGACAGATAACTAATATCTTAGAAAGACCTGAAGACTTGCTTCACTTACACCAAAGCTATTTTAGTTTGATTTTGAACTGATAGTATACATCAGTTAAGGACGCTACAAAGATGGCTGAAGTGGGAAATCAAAATACTCAACTGCTACAATTATGTTTTAGTCTTTATTGAAGAATTACAATGTTAAATGTACCATGTATCAAATTCATACTGCAACTGACATGCAAACATTGAAAATTTTAATTTCCTATCCACACTCAAGTAATGACATCCTTCACCTTCATGAAAATAACATTTCCAAATATTGTGGTTCTGAATTTCACAGGTCGCTGTCTCAGCATACATGGCATTTTGCACATAACCCTTTTACCAATCTACTACTCCTACAGACTTGCTCTTGCAAATAAACGTGGATGTGTAGACACATTTAAATATAGTACATTGAAGATAAGATAACCACATGATTTATATAAGCTGTGGAATACTTGTTGAATTCAAACAAGTCTTAGTTTTGTTATGCTTATTCTTTATAAAGGTAAACAGCGTGGATAAAACTAACACATATTTACAGAATGTCTCTAGCTCCACATGAATGCGTGTGACCAGCTCATGGTTTCAGCTCAACCTGAGTGCACATGCCCAACACCACATCTGGTTCTGGGTGAATCACCCACACTGCCCAGTGGGAACTGCAGTTTTTTATTATGTACACACATAATAACACATCTCCCCCTTTAAAGAAAAACCAGATATAAAACTATGCCCTCATAAACCTGCAAGAAATAATAATACTTTCCAACAAATATATTTGCATTAACTTCAATTGTAATGAGCAAATACAGTCCCTTATTCCCTCTGCCATTCCCTGAGGTGGTCTGATCGTCCAGTTTGATCCGCAATTTGTCTCCACGGATGTATTGCTTTCACTTGCTGGGTTAATATTTGTGTCTTTCTGTGAACTCTGAACAAGTTTATTTTTTACATCTGATGTGCTGACAGGTGATGTTTCACAGCTGTGGGTTGGAGCTGGTGGTCATAGATCCACACGGTTCTTTTTCAGAGGTGTTCCTTGCTCCATCTGGATCTGGTAGGAATTTGGAGCAACTTCCTCATAGCTTTGCATGGACCATGTGCTGGAATTGTGATCTCAGATTCACACTTGATCTCCAGTCTTCAGGACCGGTAGGCTTTTTGCAGTCTTGTTGTGATACTGTTTCTGTTTTGCTTCCCCTTTCACTTTAGCCAGTTTGACCTTGTGTGCTCCTTTAGGTGTCAACAGGTTTTCATGCAAGGGAAGATTAGTGCGTATGCGTTGACCCACCAGCATTTGGGCTGGTGAAAGGCCATTCTGCAGTGATACACTTCTGTAAATCATTAGACTTTTGTGGAAATCCTCTCATCCATCTAGCGCCTTCTTCATGAAGTCCTTCAGTACCTTGATTAAACTATCTGCTAGGCCATTAGATTTTGGGTGATGTGGGCTTGAAGTTATATGTTGAAACCCCCAATCGCTGGCAAAGGGTTCAATATCACAGCTCGACAATTGTGGACCATTGTCTGATACCACTTCTCATGGAACTCCATGCCTCACAAGCATAGTTTTCAGGAAGGTGCTGACTGCTTTGCTGGATGTTGATTGTCGTGTTGCAACCTCTAGGTAATTGGAAAAGTAGTCTATTATAACCATGCGATTCTTCCCATTACAATCAAACAAATCCACTCTAACTTTGAAGTATGACCTGTCTAGTACAGGGTGTGGTGTAAGTGGTTCTGCTTGCTGCTTTGGTCTGTAGGTAAGGCATATTTCACATGAGGCAGTGATCTGGCTGATGTCCTGGTTCATTCTTGGCCAGTACATCTCTTCACGAGCTCCACATTTACATTTTCCCTCACCAAGATGCCCTTCATGAATCTTCAGGAACATTTTCTCGCACAGCGACACTTGAATCACAAATCTGTTCCCTTTGAAGACTATATCTTTCACTACTGACAGTTCAGCTCTGCATGCCCAATAATCCAAAATACACATTGGACAGTCATTCTTAGCTGCTGGCCATCCTTTCTGTATTGTAGCTTTGAGTACTTTCATTGTTTTATCTGTCCCTGCTGCTGTCCAAATCATCTGCCACCCCACTAGCCTCCGCATCCAGCACATAATTCTCTGTATCACCTACTACCCCACTAGTTTCCTGTCCAGCATATAATTCTCCATATCACCCCCCCAACCCCACTAGCCTCAGTGTCCAGAACATAATTCTCCGTAACTTGTGCCATCTTCAGTGGGATCCCACTACCAAGTACATCTTTTGCTCCTCCCACTATTCCACTTTCTGCATGGATCGTTCCCTTTCTTCCATGGTATTCTACCCTCTACTATCAGATTCCCTCTTCTCCAGCCCTTTATCTTTTTCACCACTCAACTTCCCAGCTCTTTACTTCACCATTTCCCACTCCCGGTTTCACCTATCACATACTACCTTGCTTCTCTTCCACCCCTCCCCCTACCTTATCACACCAACTTCTCATCTTTCTTTCCAGTCCTGATGAAGGGTCTCGGCCCAAAAGGTGGACTGTTTACCCTTGTCCATCGATGCTGCCTGACCTGATGAGTTCCTCCAGAACTTTGTGTGTGTTGCTTGGATTTCCAGCATCTGCAAATTTTCTTGTAGCTGTCCTAATCTTCTCTGTTCTGTCGGGAGATATTGGAATGGAAGTGACAATGATGTCAACATAGGCCTATATATCAGCATTAATCCCTTGGCCACTTCTGTCTTTCTTGAGACAGTGCATCAGCAGCAAACATACTATATTTTCCTGGTGTGTAGATCATCTTCACATCGTATTTCTGCAGCCTTATCAACATGTGCTGTATCCTCATGGGACAGTCGTTCAGTTGTTTGGACATAATTGACACCAGTGGCTTATGTTCTGTCTCCACTTCAAAAGCTTGTCCATAGATGTACTGATGAACCTTCTGCATGCCTGTGTGCTGGCTTGAAGCTCTTTCTCTATCTGTGCATAGTTGGCTTCCACACTTGTTCGGGCTCTTGTTGCACAGGCCACAGGCTGCCACGTGTCATCGTGCTGCTGCTGTAGTACTGCTCCCAGGCTGTACCGGGACGCGTCAGCTGAGACCCTAGTATACCTTTCCGGACCATAAAACTTCAGCATGCGCTCTCCATTCTGACTCTTTTCAGTGTCCGGAAACACTCTTCTTGCTCGTGAGACCAAATCCACTCATTCTGCTGCTCAAGGAGTGACCGGAGTGGAGCTGACGCAGTAGTCAGTCAAGGGATGAACTTAGGCAGATAAGTCACCATCCTCAAGAAATGTTTCACCTCCTCTTTGGTTTGGGGCCTCTCTATGTTCTCAATGGCTGACGTCTTTCTTGGGTCAGGCTTCACTCCCTCTTCCAATATGACATCTACCATGAAAGTCAGTGTCTTAAGACCAAACTCACATTTCTTTTTATTTAATTTCAACTTGACATTCAACGTCACGTCTCTCAGCACCTGTCTCAGTTGTGCATCATGTTCCTCCTTGGTGGACCCCCAGAGGATGATGTTATCCATCATGGTCTCAACACCAGGTATGTTCTCAAAGATCACAAGATGGTTTTATAGTGGACTTCTGGTGTGGACAGGATCCCAGACAGTAACTGAAGAAAGCAATATCATCCCTTTGGTGTGTTGAAAGTACACAGTCTTGGACTTGCCTCATCAAGATTCATCTGCCAAAACCCAGACGATGCATCAAGTTTGCTAAGCCACTTGGCATCCGCAAGCTGGAACATGATCTCCTCCTGTGTTGGCAAGTTAAAATGCTTTCTCTTGATGGCTTTATTGAGATCTCTTGAGTCTAGATATATCCGCAATGCTCTATTTTCCTTTTGTATGGTGACCAGAGAGCTCACGCAATCTGGTGGCTCTTCAATTTTTTATACAGCATTTATCCGTTCCATGCATGCTGGTTCTTGTTTAGCTTTGTCTCTAAGTGCAAATGGAACTTTCTTGCATAATGGACAACAGGAGCTACTGTATCATCTACATAAATTTTGTGTACACCAGGTAAGCATCCAAGCCTGTCAAAGACATCTGTGTACTCTTCCATGAGTGTTGTGTGGTCATCTTTGGTCTGTGAAGTCACTATGAAAACTCTTTTCACCAGGCTGAGCTTTTCCCATGCACTCAGGCCTAATATTGGCTGTACTGCCTTTTCAACAATCAATAGCTTAGCCTTTAGGTGCTGTCCCTTGTGCTTGAAGGTCACTATACAACCCCTATTTACTGGAACGTTCTCTCCAGTATAGCCTGTCACTTTTAACTTCACTGGGTAAATCTTGTTCTTTACTTTGAGAGTTGCGTAATCATCCATGGAAAACAGATTCGCCTGGGCTCTAGTGTTGAGCATGAATGGAATTACTGTCTCATTCACAGTCACTGGAATGACCCATTCTGTTTTACCAGCACCTGCAGTCTGTAGAGAATCCATAAAGACTTCCTCCATTTTCTCAGCAACCGTGTGCACCTTTCTCTTGGTAGCCCCAGCTTTGTAGCACTTAGCAAAATGATTCTTCTTCCCACAATTATTGTGGGACTTTCCACAAGCAGGACAAGTCTTTGGAATGTGACTACCTCCACATTTGGTGCATTTGCTGTTTGAACCTACCTCTTTGCTGTGCTGTTGCTTTGTGAAACACTTTATGCCCTGCCCCTCTGTTTTCGCAGCATGCACTGTTAATTCTCCACTGTGCAGCTCCTTAGCTTGAGATCATGTGGTCTCTGCTGCCCTACACATATCCACAACCTTTTCCACTGTCAAATCTCTTTCATGGAGCAAGCTTTCTCTGAGCCCATTATCTGGGATTTCACAAACTATTTTGTCTCTGACTAGTGAGTCTCTCAAATCTCCAAACTCACAGGACTTACTCAGTATGTGAAGCTCGAGTAAGTATTGGTCAAAGCCAACACCTTGTTTCTGTCACAGGAAAAGAACTTGTATCTTTCAAACATGACGTTTCTACTTGGGGCAAAATACTCCTCAAATTTTGTCAACAGAGTGTCCAATGTCAAGGCTACCTCATCAATTTGAAAGCTGTTATAGATGTCCAAATTATCTTTGCCAATTACATGTAGAAAGATGGATGCCTTCAATTTTTCATTTGCCCATCCTGCTCCACTAGCTGCTAAATATATTTAGAATCACTGTTTGAAGCATTTCCAGTTATCGGTTAGATTGCCAGTAAACTGCATAGGTACAGGAGGAATTAGCTTATCCATGATGGTCATTTACATGAATTTCCCTTGGTGAATCCGGTGAACTTCTGCACGCAATGTGCTCTGTTGCCTTGCTGGCTGCCAACTTCACTTTTTTTTCCCCCTGTAGGGGAAACCCAGTGTCTCTTTGTCAGTAGTGCATAGTATTCATTTACACTCAGTGTTTAGACTTCACACTGACTTCTGACACCATGTTATGGTTGTTCTTCATAAAGACAAACAGTGTGGGTAAAGCTAACACTTATTTACAGAATGGGTCTAGCTCTACACAATTGCGTGTGACCAGCTCAACTTGAGCATGTGTGTCCAGCTCCCCAACACCACTTCCGTTTTGGGTGAACCGCAGTTCTTTATTACATACACACATAATAACATAGGTTTCCCTGCATTGTTATTTTCGTTTCTGGATTTTTGACTAAACTCCTGAAAATAATATGTTTATTTTTTATTCATGGGCTAAATTTGTCCCTGTGTTGGAGTTCTGAAAAAAACAATTCTAAATCTGACTTTGCAGCTTTGCCCACTCCTAACATTTGTTACAGGGAAACAGAATGTGATAGTTTTGAGAATCTGGAAGATGCTTGAGTCCGTCAGTTGATATGCATCACCAGTGTCCCTAATGAATTTATTTTATTTGCATTCATGGATCTTATCCATTATAACCACTTGCCCTTAATTCTCTTCAGTCACATAGATAGAATTAAACAAATTCTTAACAAACATATTGCTATTTTGATGAATAAATGAAGGGAGCTAGAGCATTCCTTCTGCTCTCACATGTTGTAATCATGTCCAGATTAGATATGCCTGTCACTACAAACGACGTGAACTCTGAATGGATGTAATGTTTTTGACCTGGCAATTCTGCTGTGCTATATTGTTGGCCTTAAATCCTTTTCATCCCAATTCCTTGATCTTTCTTTGTTATTTGGCATCTTTACCTTCAAGTTTTTGTCGTCCTTTTCAATATCCCAAGGAAAGAGATGAGCTAGTGTTGCAATTATGTGATTTAATTAGCTGTCCAGAGGCTTCAGAAAACAATCTAGAGAATGTGTGTTTCAATCCCATCATAGCAATATGAGAATTTAAACCAAATTTTGAAGTTTCTGGAAATTATTACCTCGTAATGTTGACCCTTAGCTTGGCAGTTTGTTATAAAGATCTTCATGTTCCTTTGGGAAAGAATCCTTATCCTTGACTGGTGTATATGAAGCTGCACCCTCAATTCTTGATGACACAATGTACTGTAAGTTTTATGTGTGGGTCTAGAGCTATGGAATATTCTTGTGCATGAATCCAATTACAGAATGAATGGATAAAAACACACAGGGACAGGTGCCATGGAGGACATGGGGAAGGAATGGGGTAGGACGTTTCTAGAGGATGATCAAGATATTGAGGCTCATGTCAGGCAATCAGTAGAGGACGGAGAGGGTTTATAATGTCCGTTGGGGATTCAATTTGTTAATGAGAGTGACTGAGGAGAGTGGAGGTGGGGCCCAAATGTGCATTGCTTGCTTTTGGACAGTGCCATATATCTGAGCACACCCTGATGTAACCGTTCCATACCCAAGGAGGACATTAAGTATTTGTTCTTTTCCAGAGATAGGATTTAAAAGTAAATTCCATTGCCTGCGGTACATACATATTGTATGGGGTGTATGGGGTGTCAGGGAGGGGTAGCACCTCTGGTGGGGGAACATATCACGTCCTTTTCAAGATGGTTAGTCCACCTTTGGTCCCCACCTGGCACTCAGCTCTCACCTGTGGCTCCCTGTAGCTGTTTGCATGCGACAGCGGCCACACCCCGGGCAACGGCTTCGACAAGCCGGCTAAACCAGGTGAGGGTAGCCGACGGGTCTCAAATCCTCGGTGAGATAGGGAGTTGTCTTTCCCAGCATGTGAAGACAGACTCCGGCGGATTGAGTGGACGAGACCAATGGAAGGTCCAACGGTCAAGAAGGCAGTCTCTGCAAGTGTCGTGGAACGTGTAGAGCATGACAAGACACTGAAGACATCCTGGTCATCCACTGCACCTAGTCCCATCTCCAGCCGTCTAGACTCTGTCTTGCCACTGGATCCAGATGGGAATTGGGTAGAGAGAGTGAGGCTGAATCTGCACAACTCTCCCTCACTTAAATCCAAATCATGCGCTAGTCTCGACACCATCAATGGTGTCGAGGTCTTCATTGATGACGACGATGGACGAACAACAACATATTGTAAAATTTCTAGGCCTCAAAATGAGAAGGGGTAGTTTCTAAATTAGTTGAATTGCTTTGCTGATCCAAACTAACTGGGAATGTGGCATTTTTATTCTGATCTGTGTTGAGGTAACTGACCTTAGATGTTTCATTAATGAAGAAACAATTTGTTGGGAGGGCATTGTGCTGAATTGTCAAAGTATCTATTGTTTTGGTTGTTAATTTGATTGTTTCAACATGCCAAATAGTTTCCCTGGCTCTGGTACATTTGCGTAGATGGGGTGTTTGTCAATGCACATTTGACCTGTCTGGACCAGTGAGTAACAAATTTAGCTTAAACTCTTGTTCTTAATACTGAATTTCAGGTAATGTAGTTGATTGTGATAAGTATACTGATCAATTAGTTATCAATGTTTGGTCTGAAATTTTACATTCTAAATTAACTAGTCGTTGAGAAATTGTGTGACCAGATATGCAAGTTGAAGTCACTGCTTTAAAGTGCATAAATGAGAGGTTTGTTTTACATATTCAGCATTCCCAGAAGCAGATATTCTACAATCCTGTAAATTCCTGGAATTCTTCAGAACATTTTGCAGCTGACAATCACGCAGATTAGTCCTTGATGTATGAGGAGCCCTGAATATCCTTCAGATTGAGAAAACTTTGCAAAGCAAAATGTAACATTATTTTGACAGTTTTGATGTAAATTTTTAGTAAGTGTCTAATTTTATGCCAACCATCAATGCCAACTATGCAATTCTGATGTAACCAATTTAACAAATAAAAAGATATACATGTTTGAAGGATAAAATAACAGGGCCACACAAAAATAAGTCTGAGCAAGGTTCAGGGTTGCCATGTCAATGCTTACGCTCCATATTTCATTTCCTTTTTGTTCTTCACAGTTGGAGTCCTTTTAGAAACAAAAGGGGGAGCAGAAGTTGCAAGAATTTCCCAGCATTCACAGTAGAGAACTGCAAATCTGTTGTGTGTGTGTGTGTGTGTGTGTGTGTGTGTGTGTTTTTGTACTAATGTTTTGTTTTGCACAGTATTTTTCTTTACTGCCTTGTATAATTTATGGATAATTTATCTGTGAGTTATCTGAATCTACATGCCTGAAATGCTGCTACGAGTTTTACATTCTGTGTTCTGCCAGCAGATGGTCTGTTGCTCCAGATTCCAGCATCTGCAGCCTCTTATGCTGCGCAGGGCAGCCCTGAGTCCCTCATCCCTGGAACCCTTACCTCAACCTGCTCAAAACCAGTCATCACAGTAGTGATTGGGGTTGTGCTGGTTGGTTCAAGAAGCAAATGGCTGATGGGAACTAGCTGTTCTTGAACCAGGTGCTGTGGGACTCCAGACTTATATACCTTTTGCCCAACGGTAGCTCTGAGAAGATGGCTTGTCTTGGATGGTGGAGATATTTGATGATAGATGTTGCCTTCTTGAGGTAGCGCTTCCCGTAGATGCTATGGGTGGTGGAAAGAGATAATAACTGTTATCCCTGTAATGTTGGGGATTTAACTATGTTCATGGAAATGGGGGACAGGAGCACCAAGTGTGTAACATCTGGGCTATATTCTCCAATTTATTTGTAAAAGATAACAAGTATGAGGCATTAAACACAAAAGACTGGAGGAACCCATCAAGTCAGGTAGCACCTATGGAGGGGAATAAACAGTCAAAGTTTTGAGATGAGACCCTATATCAGGACCAGAAAGGAAGATGGGAGAAGCCAGAATCATGAGGCGTTATGTTTCCAAACAGGTGGTGATGGTTCCTGGTCAATGTGCAGAAGAGCATTGTGGAATGCACAACACATTAACAATATCAGTGAGCTACAGCAGCAGAAGACCATAAACATACAAAAATGCAGCCAGTAGCCAGTTTATTAGCACCTCCTGTATAAAGTGGTCACTGGGTGTACATGTTGTACTACATGTTGTAGTAATTTTGTGCCTAGGATCCTAGTGGAGTACCAGCTAGTTACTGACATGTTGATGGTTGGAAATATACCGTTGGCTCTTAAGCAATGACCTAATGAAGATTCCATTCGATCAGCACTTATGATTTTGGTTTTGCAATTTCTAACAATGATTTCAGCTTGATTTATTGCTTGAGACCTACAAATGTAGATAAACATGTGCTAATCTTCAAGAGATGGATTCAGTCACTCAACACAGAACGTTTATTACCATTTCACTAATCTTCTTCTTCTTCGGCAGTCCCTCAGGATTGAAGACAAATTGCTTCCATTCCAGTTTTCTGAATTCTGAGGCATCAAATAAGGCCAATGTGGGAACGGCAGACTTTTCCACAGAATGGACAGGAAGTACCTGATGGAGTAGACATATGAGTACTTTGTGGGGTTCTGTGCAACTTCTGTCACTTACAAAGAGCTTCTGTGATTTCCTAATGCATGGTTCTGAATTTGCAACATCACTCTAAATGGTCCTTCTGCACTCTTAGTGGTCATGGGCCAGTGATTTCCAAATATAAATGGAAATGCTGCACTTCTTTAAGGAAGCTTTGAGCACATGGTTGAATTTCTCTTTGTTTGCTTGGTTACTCTTCCTGGGAGAGAGCTTAGAACAGAGTGCCTATTTCACGTCTTTAGTGCAGTTGAACAATGTAGTCAGAACTGCTTGGCTGATTGAGAGTAACTAGGGCCTGGTGCTGTGCATGTTTACCTGCATTTCATCAGCTGTATTTGGTAAGTGATGTCAGAAATACAAAGTCAAGAGATTAACAAAAATGGTGACTTCATGAACATCGAAATGCCAGGTTTGAAAACCTCTGATAAAAATGCAATAATTGGTATTTTTGTGAAATCTTACATCTAGTGACTATAAAACTGTCAATAAATTGCCAAAACAGATTAATTATTAATTATTTTCTTATTTGTACTCAATATTGAATGTCTGTATTTTTCAATGGTACCATTTAATTGAAGACCTGAAGTTCCTCTGAATTTGGCCTAAACCTTTGACAGAAATATTACATCAAGACCTGGAAAATAACTGGAACACAGATTTCCTGTAATGTTTAATAGCTGTTAGCATTGAAATGCTTGCTAACAGCAGGAGAAAGCAAAATATAAAACAAAGTTAAGGCACAGAACAAATGAAACTTCATTTATGACATTTACACTGACTATCAAAGGTAAATGTTTTACCAATGCATTCAAATGAGTGGATTAAATGATAACATATTTTGCTCTAACCTTTATTTGCTCACATGACACTTCATTGATCTATTAGTTCATTATCTCATTTTATTTATCTTATAAACTCACATTATAAAGCAGAAATAAAACCTGATGTTCTGTCTCCCATGTATTGATGCAGGAGCTGACTCACTCATTTCGGAGCTGCACTAGTTTGATGCCATTTCTTATTTTGTACGACATTGATATCATTCATTACAGTACTTGAATGCTCATTCCGCTCTGGGGGATTAGAGCATTTATTTTTTTTACAGTGATTTGGACTATGTTGCGTCAGGAATGACATTCATTGATCACTCTTCAGATAGCCATGTTTCAGCAGCACATTGAGACTCCTTATTTACGTTTGATACTTTGGCTCTTATGCTACCACATCTTTCCCCACTAAATCTCTCCTGCAAAACTGCTTCAATACCATTTTTGAACCCACTAGTCTCGCTGCCCTGATTTCTGGTGCCTTCCTGGTCCTCTAGGCCTACATAGGTTTGCCCAACTATGTATTTAATCACTTCCTCAAAACTCTAATCTTCAGCCTTGATTCTTACAGGAAGTCTCCCAAATCTCTCCCTTGGTCATTGACCTTCCTTCGTGTTTCAACCCATCAACTACAGCCTTAGAGTCTTTCTCCCCCCTAACCCCCAGACCCCATATCCTAGGTGCAGCCTTGGTCCATTACAGGAAATGGGACAGTCAAATTCACAGAGATGCTCCACAACTAACAAGGTCATAATGGCTACTATTATACCCAACAGTTGTTGTTGAACTTAAGAGGTCCTTTAAGAGACTCTTAGATAGGTACATGGAGTTTAGAAAAATAGAGGGCTATGCTGTAGGGAAATTCTAGGCAGTTGCTATAGGTTACATGGTCGGCACAACATTGTGAGCCAAAGAGTCTGTTATGTGCTATAGATTTCTATGATTGCCCTGGGCTTAAGAGTCCAGAGTTGGAGTATGGTCAGAAAATCACTGGCTTGCCCGGGATTTTGGCATTGTGTGACAATCTGAACATGGTAGCACATGGAGAAAAAACAACAGTTTGGCAACAAACTAGCAGCATTCTCCAGCAAGTGATGTACAATGAACAGGAAAGAGCGACATAAGAGATTGCAGATGCTGGAAACTGGAGCAACAATTTGCTGGAGGAATTCAGCAGATCAAGGAGCATCTGTGGCATTAACGGGTGATGGTGGGATGTTGACATTTTGGGCCTGTACGCTCTGGAGTTTAGAAGAATGAGGGGAAATCCCACTGAAATTTATTGAATATGGAAAGGGCTAGATAGAGTGGATGTGGAGAGGATGTTTCTTATATTGGGGGAGTCAAGGACCAGAGGGCACAGCCTCAGGCTATAAGGATCTCCCTTTAGAACAGAGATAAGGAGGAATTTCTTTAGCCAGAGGGTTGGAAATCTGTGGAATTCATTGCCACAGGCAGCTGTGGAGGCCAAGTCTTTGGGTATATTTAATTTGGAGGTTGAAAGGTTCTTGATTATTAAGGGTGTCAAAGGTTATGTGGAGAAGGTAGGAGAATGGGGTTAATAAATCAGCCATGATTGAATGGTGGAGCCAACTCAATGGGCCGAATGGCTTAATTCTGGACTGTGAATGGAAAGGTGAGATGGCAGAATAAGAAGGAGGGGGGTGGTGAGACAGGGGCCCGAGATGATTGTTGAACAGAAGAGGGGTGAAAGATGATGGGTAGATTGTGCAAGGTAGGGGAGGACAGAGAGACTGGATTTAGGAGACAGCAGCAGGTGGATAATAGATGGAGGCAGACAGAGAGAAAAATGAGAGGCAGGTTGAGAGAAGTGGGGGAGTGGAAGATGAAATTTGGAGAAGGTTGTTGGTAATAAAATTGGAAATATGAGGAAATTCAAAATTGTTATTTTCATATAACATTAATATGATATGAATAAACTCTCCCCAAATGATATTTCCCAAATGTCCTCATTACATTGTCTGGACAAAGAATATTCACATTTTAGTCATCTCTTCCTGAGTCAAATATTAGGTGGTCAGGCCAATTTCCCTCTAGCTAACTTTGAAAATGTGCCTGACTTTACTGTAAGAGTTTTGTCATTTACAATTTTCTCAACAAAAATACAATGGCTGCTGAAAATATGAAGTAGAACAATACGTTGAAAGAACACTGACCTGAAAAGCCAGGAAGAATCTGTGGAGAGAAAATCAAAGTAAATGTTTCTAGGCATTGACTTTGCATCAGAACCCAAAGTTATAATGAAAACCTGGAGCTTGGAAAGACAACCCAAGTTACTGAATGCTCCCATTAACTCCATTGACCAGATTACCTCCACAGCTATGGCAACTCTGTGCTCACCCTTTTAAAGAGATGTCCTTTGTCCTATCCATTTTTCCCTCACCTTTTCTACAGTTTAAAACAAACTTATTTCCCTCTTGCACAATTATGACAAAATGTCTTTTATCTTAAATGTTAACTCTGTTTCCACATCTTTCCACAGATGTTATCTGACCTGCTCAGTGTTTTCAGCATTTCCTGTTTTTATTTCAGACTTCCAGCATCTGCACTTCTTTGATATTTATTTAGAGTTATATTATCATTATTAGAAATTTTAGAAAGTAGCTAACAGTAATTGCAATACTGACAATATAAATGAACTTTTAACTCTGGCATTGGAGGTTATTATTTTGGTTCTTCTCACTTGTTTTTTTGCACAGAGGCCAATGAAAACCTATTTCCAAAACAGATGTTTGAAAGCAAATTTGATTTTATCATTGTTGATATTAACCAGGCATCACAGTGGGACCTGATAATGATGCTACTGGTCTTTATTTGCTTGCTTTGTTAAAAAAATTGAAGAATAAATGCTTCAAAGATTTTCTGAATTGCTGGTTGTACTGTGGAGTCCCATCCACAGATTAATGGAATCAGATTTCACCAACTTTAGAGTATTTCAGATCCCAATAAAATAAAATATGCATACAAAATAAAGTAGCTGATCTTGGAGTGGAGAGTTAGAAATTGACAGGTATGACATTATGGGCATCACAAAGTTCAAAGTTCGAAGTAAATTTATTATCTAGGTATATACTGTATATGTCACCATATACAACCTTGAGATTCATTTTTCTGTGGGCATGCTCAGCAAGTCTATAGAATACTATCTATAACAGGATCATTGAAAGAACAACCAGAGTGCAGAAGACAACAAACAGTGCAAATGCAAATATAAATAAATAGTAATAAATAATAAGAACATGAGATAACAAGGTAAAGAGTCCTTAAAGTGAGATCTTTGGTTGTGAGAACATCTCAATGGATGAGCAATGAATGTAGCTATCCCCCTTGACAAAAGAGCCTGATGGTTGTGGGTTAGTAACTGTTCTTGAACCTGGTGGTGTGAGTCCTGAGGCTCTTGTACCTTCTTTCTGATGTCAGCAGCGAGAAGAGAGCATGACCATTGGTGGTGGGGATCTCTGGTTCCCTCCGACAGTGTTTCATGTAGATGTGCTCAATGGTTGGGAGGGCTTTACCCATGATGCACTGGGTCAAATCCACTACCTTTTGTAGGATTTTCTGTTCAAAGGCATTGGTGTTTCCATACCAGTCCATGATGCAGCCAGTCTATACACTCTCCACTACACATCTATAGAAGTTTGTCAAAGTTTTAGATGTCAAGCCAAATCTCTGCAGACTCCTAGGGAAGTAGAGGTGCTGCCGAGCTTTATTCACAACTATGCTTACGTGCTGGGTCCAGAACAGATCCTCTGAAATAGTAGCACCTAGGAATTTAAAGTTGCTAACCCTCTCCACCTCTGATCCTCCAATGAGGACTGGTTCATGGACCTCTGGTTTCCCTCTCCCGAAGTTCCTTGGTCTTGCTGATATTGAGTGAGAGGTTGTTGTTGTGATGTCACTCACCCAATTTTTCAATCTCCCTCCTGTAAGCTGATTCATCACCACCTTTGATTCTGCCCACAACGGTGGTGTCATCAGGAGACTAATATGGTATTGGAGCTGTATTTAGTCACGCAGTCATAGGCGTAAAGCGAGTGGAATTGGGGGCTAAGCTGACAGCCCTGTGGTGCACCGGTACTGATGGAGATTGTGGAGGAGATGTTGTTGCCAATCCAAACTGACTGGGGTCTACAAGTGAGAAAATCCAGGATCCAATTGCACAAGGAGGTATTGAGGCACAGAGTCATGGTTGAAAGATCTCAGCTGGGATTTTAACATCCAAGGATACATGTCGAATCAAAAGGACAGGCAGGTGGGCAGAAGGCATGGGGTGGCTTTGCTGGCAAAAAATGAAATCAAATCATTGGAAGGAAATGACATAGTGGGTTGAATTGAGAAACTACAAAAGTAAGAAGAAGCTGATGTGAGTTATATACGGGCCTCCGCACAGTAGCCAGGATGTGGAGTACAAATCACAACATGAGATAGAAAAAGCCATGCAAAAAGGGCAACGTTGTGATGGTCATGAGTGATTTCAATATACAGGTAGATTGGGAAAGTCAGATTGGTGCTAGATCCCAAGGGAAGAAGTTTGTACAGTGTCTACAAGATGGCTTTTTAGAGCAGCTCATGGTTGAGCCTGCTAGGAAAAAGGCAATTTTGGATTGGGTGTTGCTTAATAAAGATTTGATTAGGGAGCCTAAGATAAAGGAACTTAGAGGCAATGACCATAATGTATTAGAATTCACCTTGCAACTTGAGAAGGAGAAGCTAAAATCGGATGTATCGATATTACAGTTGAGTAAAGTTCACAACAGAGACATGAAAGAAGAGCTGGCCAAAGTTGATTGGAAGGGGTCACTAGCAGGTATGACAGCAGAGCAGCAATGGCTAGAGTTTCTAGGAGTAAATTGAAAGTCGCAGGATTCGTTCAGCCTAAAGAAGAAGCATTCTAAAGGGAGGATGAGGCAACTGTGGCTGACAAAGGAAGTCAAAGGCTGCATAAAAGCAAAAGAGAGGGCATATAATATAGCAAAAATCAATAGGAAGCTCGAGGACTTGGAAGCTTCTAAAAACCAGCAGATGGCAACTAAAAAAAGTAATAAGAAGGGAAAAGATGTAAGCTAGTCAATAGTCTAAAAGAGGATACCAAAAGTTTTCTTAGATATATAGAGTAAAAGAGAGTCGAAAGTGGATAACAGACCACTGGAAAATGACGTGATGGAGAACAAATAATGGCAGACAAACTGAATAAGTATTTTCCATTAGACTTCACTCTGGAAGATACCAGTAGTATGTCAGAGATTTGAAAGTGTTAGGGGGCAGAGGTGAATGTCACTATTACTAAGTACAAGTTGCTTGGGAAGCTGAAAGGTTTGAAGGTAGATAAGTCACTCGGATCAGATGGACTACACCCCAGGGTTCTGAAAGAGAATGCTGAAGAGATTGTGGAATTGTTAGTACTGATCTTTCAAAAACACTAGATTCGACAATGGTTCCGGAAGACTAAAAAATTGCAAATGTCATTCTACTCTTTCAGAAGGGAGGGAGGCAAAGGCAGGAAAATTATTGACAGTTATCCTGACTTCAATGGTTGGCACGATGTTACAGTCCATTATTAAAGATGAGGCTCCTGGGTACTTGTAACTACATGATAAAATAGGCCAAAGTCAGCATGATTTCCTTAAGAGGAAACATTTCCTGACAAGTCTGTTGGAATTCTTTGAGGAAGTAACAGGCCTTTTAGACAAAAGAGAGTCAGTAGATATTATTGATTTGGATATTCAGCAGGCCATTGGCAAGGTGACGCAAGTGAGGCTGCTAAACGAGATAAGAGCCTATGGTTTAAATGACAGATACTAACATAGAGAGAAGATTGGATGACTGGCAAGAGGCAAAGAAGGGAAATAAAAGGGGCCTTTTCTGGCTGGGTGCTGGTGACTAGTGGTGTTCCACAGGGGTCAGTGTTGGTTCTGCTACTTTTCGCATTAAATGTTCATGGTCTCAATGATGGAATTGATGGCTTTGTGACTAAGTTTGCAGATGATACAAGAATAGGTGGAGGGGCAGGTAGTGTTGAGGAAGCAAGGAGTCTGCAGAAGGACTTAGACAGATTAGGAGAATGGGCAAGGAAGTGGAAGATAGTCGGGAAGTGTATGGCCATGCATTTTGGCAGAAGGAATACAGTTGTAGACTCTTTTCTAAATGGGGAGTAAATTTTGAAATTGGAAGTGCAAATGGTCTTGGGAGTCCTGGTGCAGGATTCCTTAAAGGTTAACTTGCAGTTTGAGTCAGTAATAAGGGAGCCAAGTGCAATGTTTGCATTTATTTCCAGAGGACTAGAATATAAAAGCAGGGATGTAGTGCTGAGGCTTTATACGGCATTGTCCAACCACATTTGGAGTACTGTGAGCAGTTTTGAGCCCTATATCTTAGAAAGGATGTGCTGGAATTGGAGAGGGTCCAGAGGAGGCTCATGAGAATGATTCCAGGAATGAAGGAGTGGACATGTAGAGGACATTTTCAATCGTGGGAGAGTTGAGGATTCGTAACTACAATAAACTCTTTTAGTCAGGTTTCTTACCAACTTTCTCTGTTATCTTTACAGATTCGTATATATAGATATCAAGATATCTCTGCTCATCTACACTTTGCAAAACCAAGCTATTTATAGTTTATGTATCCATTTAATTATAATCAATGAGCTCCTGTTGACAACATAATGTACTGATTGTCTTTGTCCCTACGTAACTGGCATATTAAAATATAATTAAACATTACAGTTTCAAATTCTGTGAACTATAGGATGAGAACTTAAATATTGGACTTCAATGTAGTATGGGGGAAGTTTATTAATTAAGAACTGATTTGGATACGGATATCTGAATTTGAGATGGTCAGATCAAGTGTCTACTGCTTCACTGCTGATCTTAAAATTGCGTCCTCTATAAATGTCTTAACAACAAAAGATTATATGAAATATCAATTGACATTGCATTCATATTTTGGTGTAGTATACAATTATACCTTTAGAGATATCAGTTTGGGGCGGGAGAACCATCTATACTTGATCTCTTGCGTTAAAACAGAACTACCGAAAACAGTGAATCGATGCTGTTGTGATTACTGGAACAACTTAAGCATCACAAATTTGTGCAAATAATTCAGGCTCCATCGAGTCTAGTCATTTTAAAGTTCTTCCATTACCTTTAGTCAGTTGTTCAAATGACTTTGGGGATTTTATTTGCTTTAGCATCCAGATTTGCCAAATGCTTGTTTGTGACATTTGTATATTGTTACTGGCCATTAGGATAGCTCTGTGTCAATAAAGCAATGACATTTATATGCACTAATATTGACACTTTTGATGAAAAGATTGAGCCTATAATGGCAAGATGATTTTGAAACATGAAATAACACACAGATAATAAAAACTATGATTAAGGAAAATTTGATAGTGTCCTGGTTATATGTTCTATCAATAACTGTTTATTTTCAGGAGGATTATAGGCTTTGAGCAAATGACTGAGTGACTGCAAGAAAACACAAGCTGTGGGATCTTTACCCATGAATTCTCCGGAAGGTGGAAGTCTCAATCTTCCTACAACTGTCTAGGGAGAGAGAAAGTAGATGCATCTTGCCTGGATGTCTAGACTGGATGGAGACGCAATGTGAGAAGGAGGAGTGGGACGGGAGCGCAATCATGGGACGGTGAAACCGAAGCTCTCCTTGCACAAACCTAATTTGTTAATAGCAGTGTGGTTATGGCAAAGACTTGGGTGAACACAGGGTGCCTAGTTGTTTTTTTTTTCAATTGAACACAACAGTGAACCATAATGGCAAGGCTTGATTATGCCCTCTCCCATCTTCCCCTCCCCTCATTCTCCTCTGCCCTCTGTCCCTCCCTTCCCTCTCCCATCTTCCCTCTCCTCTCCTGCTCCTCTTCTCACTTTCCCCTCTTCCCTCTCCCCTCCTTCCCCTCAATTGGTTCACCTATCACCTGCCAGCTTGAACTCCTTCCTCCCCCACCTCCTTCTTATTCTGGCTTCTTACCCCATGCTTTCCATTTCTGATGAAAGTTCTCACCCCTGAAACATTAACTGTTTATTCCTCTCCATAGATGCTGCCTGACCTGCTGAGTTCCTCCAGCATTTTGTGTTTAATGCCTCATACTTGCTCAAGATTACCAGCACCTGCAGGATCTCTTGCATTGTTAGCAGTGTACTGCCTCTTTACATTTGACCTGCCTAGGTGCAACACCTCACATTTGGCCAGGTTAAACTCCACCTGTCATTTCTTTGCCCATTTCTGCATTGATCTATATCCCGTTGTATTCTTTGCCAGTCTTCTCTGCTATCCACAACACCGCCAATCTTTGTATCATCTGCAAACTTACTAACCAACCTACTGCATTTTCATCCAGGCCATTTATATATCACAAACAGCAGAGGTCCCAGCACAGATCCCCGCAGAACTCCACTAATCACAGAACTCCAGCTAGAATAACTCCCTTCAGTCATTATCCCCTGTCTCAAATGGCCAATTCTCCATGGATCCCATGCATTTTAATCTTCTGGATAAGCATCCCATGAGGGAACTTGTCAAAAACCTTAGTAAAATTCATGCAGACAACATCCATACCTCTACCTTCGTCATCACCCTCATAACCTCGTTAAAAAAACTCAATCAATTTGATAAGGTCCTGATTTTATAGAGGAGTATAAAATCAAGAGGGTAATGTGTACTGTCTTTTTCCCAGAGCTGGTATATCAAGAAGTAGAAGTACCCAGGGGGCTTATTTTTTCACCGAGAAAATGGAACAAGATGCCTGAGGAAGTTTTTGAGGCAGGTACATTAACAACATTTAGGGATGCTTGGTATGTGATATGTGATATGATATTGATATGTGGGTAGGAAAGGTTAGGGTGAGCTGTCAAAATGGGAGCAAGTGTCATGCTTGGATGGGGCATCTTGGCTGTCATGGACCACTGGGCCGAAGGGCCTGTTTCCATGCTGTATTACTCTCTATGGGAAAAAAAAATCACTTGTGTATTGTTGCTGGAAAGAGGTAAGCATAGAAACATAGAGGCATAGAAAACCTACAGCACAATACAGGCCCTTTGGCCCACAGTGCTGTGCTGAACATGTACTTACTTTAGAAATTACCTAGGGTTACCTATAGCCCTCTATTTTTCTAAGCTCCGTGTACCTATCCAGGAGTCTCCTAAAAGACCCTATTGTATCTGCCTCCGCCACCGTCACCGGCAGCCCATTCCACGCACTCACCACTCTGTGCATAAAAAACTTATCCCTGACATCTCCTCTGTACCTACTTCCAAGCGCCTTAAAACTGTGCTCTCTTGTGTTAGCTATTTCAGCCCTGGGGAAAAGCCTCTGACTATCCACACAATCGATGCCTCTCATCATATTATACACCTTTATCAGGTCACCTCTCATCCTCTGTCACTCCAAGGAGAAAAGGCCGAGCTCACTCAACCTATTCTCATAAGGCATTCTCCCAAATCCAGGCAACATCCTTGTAGATCTCCTCTGCACCCTTTCTAAGGTTTCAACATCCTTCCTGTAGTGAGGTGACCAGAATTGAGCACAGTACTCCAAGTGGGGTCTGACCAGGGTCCTATAAAGCTGTAACATTACTTCTTGGCTCTTAAACTCAATCCCACGATTGATGAAGGCCAATGCACCGTATGCCTTCTTAACCACAGAGTCAACCTGCGCAGCAGCTTTGAGTATCCTATGGACTCTGACCCCAAGATCCCTCTGATCCCCCACACCGCCAAGAGTCTTACAATTAATACTATATTCTGCCATCATATTAGACCTACCAAATGAACCACCTCACACTTATCTGGGTTGAACTCCATCTGCCACTTCTCAGCAGGTTTTGCATCCTATCAATGTCCTGCTGTAACCTCTGACAGCCTTCCACACTATCCACAACACCCCCAACCTTTGTGTTACCAGAAAATTTACTAATCCATCCCTCCACTTCCTCATCCAGGTCATTTATAAAAATCACAAAGAGAAGGGGTCCCAGAACAAATCCCTGAGGCACATCACTGATCACTGACCTCCATGCAGAATATGATCCATCTACAACCACTCTTTGCCTTCTGTGGGCAAGCCAATTCTGGATCCACAAAGCAAGGTCCCCTTGGATCCCATGCCTCATTACTTTCTCAATAAGCCTTGCATGGGGTACCTTATCAAATGCCTTGCTGAAATCCATATACACTACATCTACTGCTCTTCCTTCATCAATGTGTTTAGTCACATCCTCAAACAATTCAATCAGGCTCGTAAGGCACGACCTGCCTTTGACAAAGCCATGCTGACTATTCCTAATCATATTATGCCTCTCCAAATGTTCATAAGTCCTGCCTCTCAGAATCTTCTCCATCAACTTACCAACCACTGAAGTAAGACTCACTGGTCTATAGTTTCCTGGGCTATCTCTACACCCTTTTTTGAATAAGGGAACAACATCTGGAACCCTCCAATCATCCAGAACTTCTCCCGTCCCCATTGATGATGCAAAGATCATTGCCAGAGGCTCAGCAATCTCCTCCCTCGCCTCCCACAGTAGCCTGAGGTGTATCTCATCCGGTCCTGGTGACTTATCCAACTTAATGCTTTCCAAAAGCTCCAGCACATCCTCTTTCTTAATGTATATATGCTCTAGCTTTTCAGTTCGCTGTAAGTCATCCGTACATTCGCCAAGGTCCTTTTCCGTAGTGAATACTAAAGCACAGTATTCATTAAGTACCTCCGCTATCTCCTCCGGTTCCATACACACTTTTCCACCATCACACTTGATAGGTCCTATTCTCTCACGTCTTATCCTCTTGCTCTTCACATACTTGTAGAATGCCTTGGGGTTTTCCTTAATCCTGCCCACCAAGGCCTGGCACTCTAGGTAATCATTCCTACCCCTGAGCCATCCAAGTCTCTGTAATGGCCACAACATCATAGCTCCAAGTACTGATCCACGCTGTAAGCTCATCCGTTTTGTTCATGATGCTTCTTGCATTAAAATGGACACATCTCAAACCATCAGCCTGACAGCCTGAAAGCTTCACTTGGCAGAAGCAAATCTCTTTTTGGTAGCTCATTGAATAGCAAGCCATGAGATAACTCCACTGAGCCTAACAGGAAATATATCATTTGCTGCAGCCACAACTGTAGCTGCAAAGCAAGGCCAGGGATGCATTACCTATGACTATTGAGGAGAAGACACTATGAATCTTCAAGCTCTGACTCTTTTCAGGCTGGAGGACATGCAGAAGTCTCTATGACTTTGCAGCAAAGGCACATTTTCTGTGCATAATTGCACAAAAGGCCTGATATTCACAATTTTAATGCACGTGGCACTTAATGCTTGTGAGAAAATAGCATTCTAATAACCTTGCACAAAACTTGTACGTATCCCTCCCAACCCTTCCATTCCCATACTGCAGTTGGGATTTCCATGTGCTTTTTAAAGTACGGAAGATCTGTTAAGCTATGCCATTGATTCTGTGTTTGCTCTGCATATTCCATCTTCAACTGAATTGTGTTTCATCTTCTAATAAACTGCTCTGAGAGGTAACTTCTTTCCTGCAATTTTTATTTTGTAGGCATATTGCATCTTCTGTGGATGCCTGCGGAAGTCTCTAAATGGGAGAGGATCCCAGAAGCAGTTATCACAGGAGTGCAAGAAGGTGCAGGAAGAGCAGCTGCTGTACGGCCTCACTGACTGAGAGAATACAGAGAAGTCTGCTCTGCTCAGCTCCACCCAGACCCCAGATGTTGTGACTTCAGGGCTGGGGTGAGGTTGGGGGAGAAGGTGCCTGGAAATGCCCTGTGCCAACAGCCCCACATGAGATACTAAATCTATCCCCATCACCCTGCCAGTTTCCCAAATGCTCATTTGTATGTAAGAGGCGTCAATATCCCAAGGTGGACCAATATTTTAGTTTCTAATTCAAACCCCTTATTGTGCCTTAAACTTCTTGATTTGCAGCGAGGGCTATTCCACCCGATTGACTGCTTTGATCTGATGATGATTGTTGCTGGATTCCCTACAGAATGATGTGCCTGTTGGGTTTCCCAAGGGAAAATCCACGGCACACCAACGAACCTAATTAATCGTTGAATTTACTAAATCTCAGACAAATTTCTGAAGCAGCTTTCAGCCTGCCTGGCACTTTAAATGCTGCAGTAGATTTAATCTTACAGGGTCAGGCTAATGTGCAGAAAGGAAACAGAGTGACAGCATGAATTAAATGGAAGAGGATAAGATCAGCTCAGATGTTTCTGCAGCAGGCTGCACAAATTGAATGTTTTACTCCACATGGTTTTACCACCTGCATACTTCTAGAATATGTTAAAATGCAGTTTGAGTTTTGCAACTATTATCATCTTAAATTAGAGGTGTGGGTGTGTGGGATGGATGTTGGTATTGTGTTAGTTATTGGCATTGATGTAAAAATAGTGAGAGTTGGAAGGGAAAAATAAACAAAAATAAGGAAAGAATGGGATAAAAATCAGAAAATGATGGAAACCATTAGCAGGAAAGGCAGTGTCTGTGAAGAAACAGAACTAATATCTCAAGCTGATAACTCTTCTTCCAAATTAAAACAAAGGTAAAATTGTGCCATCTTGCAATTAGCCAAATTGAATTCGAGTTGCTATAATTGGAAAGAATGATTCTGCTGCTTCAGATCATTAATTCTTTGGAACACTGAATCACATGACAGCCTATGCAGTTAAATTAAAATAGTTGGGAAAACAATGACTTGTATCAGTAACAATATTGTCAAAATAGCGCCACTTAGTACTTTGCAAATCAGTTACATTCTGTTTTTGAAAATAAAAAGTAATGAAAAGAAAGTGTATCTATTTCCTAAACAAAATCTTTCACTGTCATTAACACATTGCTAAAAAATGTTATGGGCATTCCATTCTCCCAGTTCTTCCAGGTCTGTTACGTTTTTTCTGACGAAGAAATCTTCCGCACTGGTGCATCCAAAATGTCTTATTTTCTCCTTAAGTATGTCCACTCCTCTACCACAGTTAACAAGGCTATCATCATCATCCATGGTTCTGTTCTTTGTTCTCTTCTCCCACTCAAGACAAGGATAAGGTTCCCCTTGTTCTCACCATAAGGTCGTAAGACCATAAAACATAGGAGTAGAATTTGGCTATTTGGCCCATCGAGTCTGCCCCACAATTTCCTCATGGCCGATCTATCTCCCTCTCAACCATATTCTCCTGCCTTCTTCCCATAACTTTTTACACCCTATCTAATCAAGTACTTATCAACCACTGCCTTAAATGCACCCAATGACCTGGCCTCCACAGCCACATATGGCAATGAATTCCACAGATCCACCAGTCACTGGCTGAAGAAACTTCTCCTCATCTCTCTTCTAAATGGGCGTACCTCTATTCTGAGGTTATGCCCTCTGGTCCTAGAATCCCCCTCTCAGCATCGTCTCCACATCCACTCTATCTCGGCCTTTCACCATTCAACAGATTTCAATGAGATTTCCCCTCATTCTTCAAATACAGGCCCAGAGCTATCAAACGCTCCTCATATGATAAGCTTTTCAATCACTTAATCATTTTCATGAACAACCTTTGAACTCTCTCAAATATCAGCAGATCTTTTCTTAAATAAGGGGTCCAAACTGCTCACAATACTCAAAGTGAGGCCTCAACAGTGCCTTATAAAGCTTCAACATTACATCCTTGCCTTTATATTCTAGCCCTCTCAAAATGAATGCAAACCTTGTATTTGCCTTCCTTACCACCGTCTCAAACTGCAAATTGATCTTTAGGGAATCCTCCACGAGGACTTCCAAGTCCCTTTGCACCTTGGATTTTAGAATGTTTTCCACATTTAGAAGATAGTCTATGCTTTTATTCCTTCTGAAAAACTGCATGACCATACACTTCCTGCCATCTGCCACTTCTTTGCCCATTCTCTGAATCTGTCCAAGTCCTTCTGCAGCCTCCCTACTTCCTCAACACTACCTGCCCATCCACCTATCTTGGTATCGTCTACAAACTCGGCCACAAAGCCAGCAATTCCATCATCCAAATCAATGACATATAACATAAAAAGAAATGGTTCCCACACCGAGCCCTCAGAACCGCTAGACACCATCAGCCAATCAAAAACAGCTCCCTTTATTCCCACTCTTTGTCTCCTGCCAATCAGCCAATGGTCAATCTATGCTAGTATCTTTCCTGTAATACCGTAGGCTTTTGACTTGTTAAGCAGCCTCATGTGCGGCACCTTGTCAAAGGTCTACTGAAAATTCAAGTACACAACATTGACCAATTCTCCTTTGTTTATCCTGCTTCATATTCCTCAAATAATTTTAACAGATTTGTCAGACGAGATTTTCCTTGAAGTAAACCTTGCTGACTTTGGACTATTTTATCGCATGCCTCTGAGTACTCCAAAACCACATCCTTAACAATCACTTCCACCATTTTCCTAACCACTGAGGTCAGACTAACTGGCCTAAAACTTCCTTTTTTTCTGTCTTCCTCCCTTCTTGAAGAGTGGAGTGACATTTGCAAATTTGCAGTCTTCTGGAACCACTCCAGAATCCAGTGATTATTGAAAGTCATTACTAGTGCCTCCACAATCTCTTCATCAACCTCTTTCAGAACCCTGGGGTGTAGTCCATCTGGTTCAGGCGACGAAACCACCTTCAGACCTTTTGGTTTTCCAAGCACCTTCTCCGTAGTAATAGCAACTGCACTCACTTCTGCCACCGGACAATCTTGAACTTCTGACATACTGCTTGTGTCTTCCTCAGTGAAGACTGATGCAAAATGCTTTTTCAGTTCATCCACAATTTCCTTGTCCACGATTTTGACCTCTCCAGCATTTTTTTCCAGTGGTTCAATATCTACTCTCACCTCTCTTTTACTCTTTATATATCTGAAAAAAAAACTTCTGGTGTCCTCTTCAATATTGTTGGCTAGCTTACCTTCATATTTCATCATTTCCCCCCATGGCTTTTTTCATTGCCTTATGTTGATTTTTAAAAGTTTCCCAATACTCTAACTTCTCACTAATCTTTACTCTATTATATGCCCTCTCTTGTGGTTTTATGTTAGCTTTGACTTCCCTTGTCAGTCAAGGTTGCATCATCCTGCGTTTAGAATACTTCTTCTTCTTTGGGATATATCTATCCTGCACCTTCTGAATTGCTCCCGGAAACTCCAGCCACTGCTGTCCCTGCTAGCATCCTCTTCCAATCAGCTTTGTCCAGCTCCTCTCTCATGCCTCTGTAATTCCCTTTTACTCCACTGTAATACTGACAGATCTGACTTTAGCGTCTCCTTCTCAAGTTCCAGGGTGAATTCTATCATATTATGATCACTGTCTCCTAAGGTTTCCTTTATCTTAAGCTCCCTAATCAAATCTGGTTCATTATACAACACCCAATCCAGAATAGCTGATCCTCTAGTGGGCTCAACAACCAGCTGCTCTAAAAAACCATCTTGTGAGCATTCAACAAATTCTCTTTCTTGGGATCCAAAATCAGCACCAATCTGATTTTCCCAATCTATTTGCATATTGAAATCTCTCATGAATACTGTAACATTGACCTTTTGACATGCCTTTTCTATCTCCCATTGTAATTTGTAGCCCAGATCCTGGCTACTGTTCGGAGGCCTATATGTAATGCCCATCAGGGTCTTTTTACCCTTGCTGTTTCTTAACACTAGCCACAAGGATTCTACATCTTCCAAACCTATGTTACTTCTTTGTAAGGATTTGATTGTCTTTTTTTTCAACAGTCACACCACTCCCTCTGCCTACCTGCCTGTCCTTTTGATACAATGTGTATCATTGGATGCTAAGCTCCCAACCATGATCTTCTTTCAGCCATGCCTCAGTGATGCCACATTGTTACACCTGCCCATCTCTAGCTGCACTATAAAGTCATCTACCTCGTTCATATACTGCTTGCATTCGAATATACCATCTTCAGTCCTGTATCCGTCACCCTTTTTGATTTTGTCCTCCTTTTACACTGCAACTTATCCCTCTGACTACAATTTTGCCTTTTCATCTGCCTGCCCTTCCTGCCAGTCTCACTACCAACAGCCCTATCCTCAGCCCTATCACTCTGATTTCCATCCCCTTGCCAAATTAGTTTAAACCCTCCCCAACAGCTCTAGCAAACCTGCCTGCAAAGATATTGGTCCCCCTTTGGTTCAGGTGTAACCTGTCCCTTTTGTACAGATCATACCTTCCCCAGAAGAGATCCCAATGATCCAGAAATCTGAAACCCTTCTCCCTGCACCAGTTTCTCAACCTCACATTCATCTGCCAAATCATCCTATTCTTACCCTCTCTGATGCGTGGCACAGGCAGCAATCCAGAGGTTACCACTCTGGAGATCCTGCTTTTCAGCTTTCTTCCTAGCTCCCTAAGTCCTCTCTTCAGGACCTCCTCACCTTTCCTACCTATGTCATTGGTGCCAATATGTACCAAGACTTCTGGCTGCTCCCCCTCCCCCTTTAGAATGTTGTGGACCTAACCTGAGACGTCCCTGACTCTAGCACCTCGGAGGCAACATACCATCTGGGTATCTCTATCGCGTCCACAGTGAGTCATGTCTACTCCTCTAACTATGGAATCCCCGATCAGTACTGCAGTCCTCTTTTTCTCCCTTCCCTTCCAAGCCACAGCGCTAGACTCAGTGTGAGAGACTACATTGCTGTGGCTCCCCCCCCCCACCCCTCCCAGGTTGTCCTCTCAACAGTATCCAAATGGTATACTTATTATTTAGGGGAATGGCCACAGAGGTACTCTACTGGCTGCTCATTTCCCTTCCCTCTCCTGACAGTTACTCATTTTCCTACCTCATGCAACTTAGGGCTGACTACCTCCTTGTAGCATCTCCTCAGTTTCCTGCATGAGCTGAAGGTCATCAAGCTGCAGCTCCAGTTCCTTACTATTTACTCTGAGGAGCTGTAGCTCGATGCATCTGGTGCAGATGCAGATGTGGCTATCCTGGAGGTTGATATCTCCCAGAATTTCCATATCTCACTCAAAGAGCACAACACAGTCCTGAGAGGCATTCTCCTTGTTCTAACTATGTACTAACAGACAAAGAGTGAAGAATAAATAAGAAGAAACTTACCAGATATGTACCTTGCCCAAGGTTGAGGAGCTAAAGCCTCCCCACTCTAACACAGGCCCACTCACACAATGGCCACTCCGTTTGTCTCTGCTTTATTTATATTTGCTTTTGCTACAGCGTGAGGCCTCCTGCACTGATTTGACTGTGACTGTGCTGCCAAAATCCCGTGAAAGCTGCAATAATTAATGGGTCACCCTCTGTAATTTCTGCCACTTTAACGAGATGCCACCACCAGATCTATGGTCCTCTCTTCATTCAGCATTCAAATGGGCATCTCCTTGCCTCACCTTTCCACCTCAAACAGCATTTGCTCCCTTCCTCATGGCACTATCCCATACAAATGCAGATCATTGTATTATAAAATGGCATTCTAATCAGGATTGTGTACAACTAGAGGTGAGCAATGTTGGTCTTTCACCCCACAATCATTTGTAAATTTATGATATCTGGGGAAAATTTAATCTACAAGCTTTGTAATTTGGCAAGGGGATTGGAACCAGAGTGACAGGCTGAGGATGGGGCAGTCGGTATACAACTAGATGCAGTGTGTAGTGAGATTGTGAGGAAAGACAGGCACACGATAGGACAAAATTGTAGTCAGTTGCATGTGTTAAAGTGTATAACATTATATCGAAAGGATAGGCAGGTCATCAGAAGGGGTGGGGTGGCTGTATTGAGAAAAATGAAATCAAATCCTCTGAAAGAGGTGACATAGGATCGGAAGACGTATAATCCTTGTGGGTAGAGTTAAGAGACTGCAAGGGTAAAAGGACTCTGATGGGAGTTATATACAGACCTTTAAACAGTAGCCAGGATGTGGGCTACAAATTACAACGGGACATAGATAAGTCATGGGGGGATTTCAATGTGCAGGTAGATTGGAAAAATTAGGTAGGTGCTGGATTCCAAGAGAGGGAATTTTCAGAATGCCCACAGGACGGATTTTTTGAGTAGCATGTGGTTGAGTCCACTAGGGGAACAATAATTCTGGATTGGGTGTTATGTCATGACCTAGACTTAATTAGTGAGCTTAAGGTAAAGGAACCCTAAGGATAGAGTGATCATAACATGATAGAACTCACCCTGCAGTTTTAGAAGGAGAAGCTAAAATTAGATGTATCAGTATTACAGTGGAGTAAAGGGAATTACAGAGGCATAAGAAAGGAGCTGGTCAAGGTGGATTGGAAGGGAACACTAGCAGGAGTGATGCCAGAAGGACAACGGCTGGAGTTTCTGGGATCAATTTGGAAGGACTGCAATGATACTGAAAGATACTGATCAACTGGCTAGTGTGTTCATCAATATCAGTACCCACCTGCTTCAAGCAGCTTCAATTATACCAGTGCCCAAGAAGAGCATGGTGACCTGCCTCAATGACTATTGTCCAGTAGCACTTACATCCACAGTGATGAAGTGCTTTGAGGTTGCTCATGAAACATATCATTTCCTGCCTGAAAAGCAACTTAGATCAGCTCCATTTTGCCTACTGGGGCAATGGCTCCACATCAGATGCCATTTCATTGGCTCTTCACTTAATCCTGGAACATCTGGACAACAAAGATGCATACATCAGGATGCTCTTTATTGACAGCAGCTCAACATTCCATACCATCATCCGCTCAAAACTAATTAATAAGCTCCAAGACCTTGGCCTCAATACCTCCATGTGCAATTGGATCCTGGATTTCCTCACTGGCAGTCCCTAGTTAGTTCAGATTGGCAATAATATCTCCTCCACAATATCCATCAGCACAGGTACACCACAAAGCTGTGTGCTTAGTCCCCTGCTCTACTCACTTTACACCTATGACTATGTGGCTAAGCACAGTTCCAATGCCATAGTCAACTTTGCTGACAAGACCACTGTCGTAGGCCGAACTAAAGGTGGTAACGAATCAGCATACAGGAGGGAGATTGAAAACCTGGCTGAGTCGTGTCATATCAACAACCTCTCACTCAATGTCAGCAAAACCAAGGAGCCGATTATAGACTTCAGGAGAAGAAAACCAGAGGTCCATGAGCCAGTCCTCGTCAGAGGATGAGAAGTGGAGAGGGTTAGCAACTTAAAATTCCTGTATGTAATAATTTCAGAGGACCTGTCCTGGGCCCTGCACATAAGTGCAATTACGAAGGAAGCATGACAGTGTCTTTACTTCCTTAAGAGTTTGTGGCGATTTGGCTTGACATCTAAAACTTTGACAAACTTCTATAGATGTGTATTGGAGAGTACATTGACCAGCTGCATCACAGTCTGGTATGGAAACACCAATGCCCTTGAATGGAAAATCCTACAAAAAGTGGTGGATACATCATGGATAATGCCCTCCAACTACTGAGCACACCTACATGAAATGCTATTGCAGGAAAGCAGCATCCATCATCAGGAACCTCCACCACCCAGGACATGCTCTCTTCTTGCTGTTGTCATCAGGAAGAAGGTACAGGAGCCTTAGAACTCACACCACTAGGATCAGGAAAAGTTATTACCCCTCAACCATCAGGCTCTTAAACCAAAGGGAATAACTTCACTCAACTTCACTTGCTCCCATCATTGAAATGTTCTCACAGCCAATGGGCTCACTTTTAAGGACTCTTCATCTCATGCTCTAATTATTTATTACCTATTTATTATTATTATTATTTCCTGTTTTTGTATTTGCAAAGTTTGCTTTCTTCTGCACCTTGGTTGAACACCCTAGTTGGGTGATCTTTCATTGATTCTGTTATGTTCATTATTCTATAGATTTATTGAGTATGCCCACAGGAAAATGAATCTCAGGGTTGTATGTGGTGACATATATGTGCTTTGATAATAAAATTTACTTTCAACTTTGATACATCCCAAAGATGATGAAGTATTCTAAAGGGAGGATGAGGCAACCATGGCTGAGACGGGAAGTTAAAGACAGCATAAAAGCAAAACAGAAGGGATGTAATCTAGCAAAAAATTGAGGGAAGATAGAGAAGTTTTTAAAAACTTACAGAAGGCACCAAAAAAAGTCATAAGGAAAGAAAAGATGAAATATGAAGGTGAGCTGGCCAATAATATAAAAGAGGATACAAAAACTTTTTTTGTTATATAAAGTATGAAACAGAGATGGGAATGGATATTGGACCATTGGAAAATGACGCTGGAGAGGTAGTTAATGGGAGGACAAAGAAATAGCGGATGAACTTAATAAATATTTTGTGTCACTAACAGAATGCCAGAAATGCGAGAGCTTCGGGGCGGGGGGTGCAGAATTGAGTGTTGTTACTGTTACTGAGGAGAAGGTGCTTGGCAAGCTGAAAAGTCAAGCTAACTGACCGATAATCTCCTTTCTTCTTCTGCTTTCACTTCTAAAAGAGTGGAGTGACATTTGAAATCTTACAGTCTTCCGAAGCCATTCCAGAATTTAGTGATTATTGAAAGATCAGTACTAATGCCTCCACCATCTCTTCAGCTAGTTCTTTCAAACCCTGGGGTGTAGTCCATCTGGTCTGACTTCACACCTTCTCTTTAGTAATAGCAACAACACTCACTTCTGTTCCCTGACACTCTTGAAGTTCTGGCATTCTGCTAGTGTCCTCCACAGTGAAGGCTAATGCAAGATACTTATTGAGTTCTTCTGCCATTTCTTTGTCCCCCATTAGTCGCTCCAGCATCATTTTCCAGTGGTCCGATATCAATTTTTGCCTCTCATCTTGTGGGCTCAACCAAAAGCTGCTCTAAAAAGCCATCTAGTAGGCATTCTACAAATTCCCTCTCTTGAGATCCAGCACCAAGCTGATCTTCCCAAACTACTTGCTTATTGAAATCCCCCATGACTATTGTAACTTTGCCCTTTTTACACACCCTTTTTTTTTGCCCATTGTAATTTGCAGCCCATATCCTGGCTACTGTTTGGAGGCCTGTATACAACTCCCATCAGGGTCTTTTTACCCTTGCAGTTTCTTAACTCTATCCACAAGGATTCTACATCTTTCAATCCTATGTCTGTTCTTTGTAAGGATTTGATTTTATTTTTTACCAACAGTGCCACCCCATCCCCTCTGGCAACCTGCTAATCCTTTTGATACTTTGTGTAGACTTGGATGTTAACCTCCCAACTATGACCTTCTTTCAGCCACGAATCACTTATGCCACAACGTTATACCTGATGTCTTCTGTTCCTTCTTGGTAGAGAAGCCAAGAATATTCTCACAGGTTCAAACTTAAATTTGAATCAAATTTAAGTTGTGCTGTGATGGTGAGAGAGACTGGAATCTGACCATTTTCCATACAAAATGCCAACACATAAACAATGAGAAAGTTAAATTGTGATAGAGACAAGTTTAATTTAGTCAATAGAGAATGGATTTCAATACTTTGATGACTGATGATCTCAGGTAAATGAAAAAATACCACAAACTACACCTTCAAATTTGAGAAACATCAGAATTTAAAATAGTTTCCTTTGGTATACCATATCTTCAGAACACAGAGGGTTAGTTTTCATTTCATTTTGTACTGATTGCTACTATACAATCTGAGTGCGTCAATTATACAATAAAACAGAAATGACTGTGTTGATATATCTAGTACACAAAACAACTATCTATTACAGAGGCTCAATAGATTTATGCTCAGTTAGTTTCAGTGGTGTTGCAATCTTCTAAACTTACAATTGAATGAAAAAGCACACCTTTCCCTCCCCCCACTTTCTGCTGGGATCACTCTCTACGCGACTCCCTTGTCCATTCGTTCCTCCCCACTGATCTCCCTCTTGGCACTTATCCTTGCAAACAGAACAAGTGCTACACCTCCTCCTTCACTACTATTCAGGGCCCCAAACACTCCTTCCAGGTGAGGTGACACTTTATCTGTGAGTCTGTTGGGTCATAGACAGTGTCCGGTGTTCTCAGTGTGGTCTCTTGTATATCGGTGAGACTCAGCATAGATTGGGAGACCACCTTGCTGAGCACCTTTGTTCCATCTGCCACAAAAAGCAGGATTTCTCGGTGGCCACACATTTCAAATCTACTTCCCATTCCCATTCCGACATATTAGTCCATGGCCTCCTCTACTGCCGCGATGGGTCCACACTGAGGTTGGGGGAGCAACACCTTATATTCTGTCTGGATAGCCTCCAACCTGATGGCACGTATGAACTTCCGATTATTACCCACAACCCCCTCTACATCACTGTTTTCCATTCCTGGTTCCCTCTCTCACCTTATCTCCTTACCTGCCTATCACCTTCCTCTGGTGCTCCTCCTCCTTCCCTTTCTTCCATGATCTTCTGTCCTCACCTATCAGATTCCCCCTTTTCCAGCCCTTTATCTCTTTCACCAATCAACTTCTCAGCTCTTTACTTCACCTTCTCCCTCTCTCCCAGTTTCACCTATCACCTGCCAGCTTGTACTTCTTCCTCCCCTCCCCCCACATTCTTATTCTTCCCCTTTCCCCTCCGGTCCTCATGAAGGGTCTTGGACGGAACATCGACTGTTTCTTCCCATTCATTGATGCTGCCTGACTGGTTGAGCTCCTCCTGTTCACTGTGTGCATTTCTCTAATTTCCAGCATCTGCAGTACTTCCTGTGTCTATGAAAAACTCAGTTATCTTTGCTGCTTGTGATTGGTCAAATCTGTGGTCAAAATAACTACCCGAATTGACTGCTGGGTGGCTAGTTAAATGATGAACTGGAGGTAACATCGTGCTTGTGAAGCTGAATGTCCTGTGAAAGCTGTATGATCTGATGTCTTTAGGAAGGGAGGTTGTTAATATATTTGCATAAAATCATACAAATATGAGCAACAAGCTATATAATTAGGGGATTGGCAGCAATTGAAATTACCTTCATAAAAATATAGTTTGATGCTATTTTTTGGCATTGAAAGGACTCATTTTCAAAACAAAGTATTAGCCAATGAGTGCCTTTCCAGACATTAAAGCCCTTTTATTGCAGCATTATATTAATAGCTCTCTAGGTAATCACACATACACACACTTTAATTCAAGTAAACAACTATTTCAGTTTTGTTGAAAGGAGTTATTGATTTCAGAACACATTTTAGAGGGTTAACATTAAATAGTGCAAAATACTGACTATTTTTAAGGTGATGGTTATTCTTCTGTTTTTAATCTGTCATGGGCATTGATTGCTGGCAGCAACTGAAGTTGCATCTATCCACACTGCAATAAATTGCTGAATTTTCTAGCTCGTATGGTGGCTCTGTCAAAATGATCGGAGATGTTTCTTATTAATGTGTGTTCCCAAATGTTTAATGGCTAAACCAGCAGAAAGACACTGTGGCACTTTGTTAAGATTTAATCTAGAGTTTGAAGCACATTTGTCCAACATTTCTATCCTGTGTTGTGGTTAGAAGAAAGGGTCCTGGTGTAAGTTAACAGAACCACAGAATCTTCATTTTCACAGCACCTTATCAAGTCTCCAGGATATCTTAAACCATTTTGAAGTAAACAAACCCAGTGAAATATTTTTAAAAGGTAGTTATGGCTGTAACTGTAGTGAGAAATTTCCGCTTAACATGACCCCACTAACACAGTAATCTGATTTATTGATTTTGAGATAAATATTGGCAAGAATGTTTGGAATGATTTGGCAGGGTGTTCACTATTCATAGTTGGTTTGTAGTTGCAATTTACCTGCCAAATTCCTGATGGTGATGGGTAGGTTCAGCCTTTAGTAGGCTCTGTACCAGTTGTCGATGATTGTCTCACATGGGAGGTTATGAAACTGACTCCCACATACACTAATGATGTACCATGCTTGTTTCTCCCAGGTGGTTGAACTATAACCTTTGTTGGGGGAGGAGAGTATCCCAATACTAATTCTTCATCTCAAATAAGGACACCAAGGTCTTACATTTCAGTCATCTGGGATAAAGGAAATATTCAACAAACTATAGTACTGTGCAAAAGTCTTAGGCACATCTATATAGCTCGGGTGCCTAAGACTTTTCAAAGTACTGTAACAATTTTATGTATTGCACTGTACTGCTGCCACATATACAAAAAACAAATTTCATGACATGTGTGAGTGATGATTTTGATATGGGTCTCTATTGTGGTCTGAGAGTGGGAAGGGGACAGGGAGAGGGAAATCATAGTTGGGAAAAGGGGAAGGGAGAGTTGGACAGTGCTTCACCCTGGATCCTGACCCGGATCTGGGCCGGACCCTCCAAATATCTGGACCTGCCTCTCGGTTTTTTTGCACTACCTTACTTTCCATTTTTCTATTTTCTATTTATGATTTATAATTTAAATTTTTAATATTTACTAATTTTTACTATTTTAAATATTTAATATTTGTAATCCAGGGAGTGGGAAGCGCAGAATCAAATATCGCTGTGATGATTGTACGTTCTAGTATCAATTGTTTGGCGACAATAAAGTATAAAGTAAAGTAAAGTCTTATGTAACTGGATCCTGGACTTCCTGTCAGATCGCTGGCAGGTGGTAAGAGTGGGCTCCCTCACCTCTGCCCCTCTGACCAGCAACACAGGTGCCCCTCAGGGCCGTGTACTAAGCCCCCTCCTTTACTCTCCGCATACCCATGACTATGACTACCCAAGAATAGATGGAGAAGTGAGTCAGTTTACGAAAATCAAGAGAGGCGTTAGACAAGGGTGTGTTTTCTCCCCTGATTTGTTTAATGTGTACAGTGAAACAATGTTACAAAAAATAAGAGACATCTTGGGAATCAAAGTTGGCGGTGAAAACATTAATAATTTCAGATATGCGGCTGACACTGTGTTAATTGCAAGTACGGAGGAAGAACTACAAAACTTAATTGATACAGTTGTTGAAGAAAATGCAAAAATGGGTCTATTTATCAATTGAAAAAGGACAGAATGTATGGTGATATCCAAAAAGAAGGAGAATCCTATCTGCAGGCTGAAAATAAATGGGGAAGACATAAAACAAGTACAGAACTTTTGCTACTTAGGAAGCTGGGTGACATCAGATGGCGGATGCGACATGGACATCAAAAGAAGAATAGGGATGGCAAAAGACACCTTTACAAGAATGAAGAGTATACCGACCAACACTAAACTAGGCATGACAACCCGCCTCAGAGTACTGAAATATTACGTTTATCCAGTTATGTTATATGAATCAGAATGTTAGACAATATCTAGTAACATGAGGAAACGAGTTGAAGCAGCAGAGATGTGATTTTTGAGGAGGATGCAAAGAATATCATGGACAAAATGAATATCTAATGAGTGTGTCATGAACAGAGCAAACATAAAGAGAAATAATGTATGAGATCATGAAAAGGCAACGTAACTTCATTGGACATGTGATTAGGAAAGAGGAGTTAGAATGCACGGTAATTATGGGAAAGATTGAAGGGAAGAAAGCAAAAGGAAGGCAAAGACAAATGATGATGGAGGCAGCAGCCAGTGAATTGGAAATGAATACCAATGAATTGATCCACTTGACCCAAGACAGGAGTGTGTGGGCCATGGCAGTCAAAGCTCAAACTGGGCATGACTATGTTGCCATCCACAGCTCCAACCTGCTAAGTACATTTGCTGATGACACTACACTGATTGGCCTAATCTCAAATAATAATGAGGCAGCCTACAGAGAAGAAGTCATCATCCCGACACAGTGGTGTCAAGAAAACATCCTCTCCCTCAATGTCACAAAAACAAAGGAGCTGGTTGTGGACTACAGGAGGAATGGAGATAGGCTAGCCCCTATTGCCATCAATGGATCTGGGGTTGGAAGGGTGAACAGCTTTAGGTTCCTTGGTATACACATCACCGAGGATCTCACGTGGTCTGTACATACCAGATGTGTGGTGAAAAAGGCACAACAGTGCCTCTTTCACCTCAGATGATTGAAGAAGTTTGGTATGGGCCCCCAAATTCCTAAGAACTTTCTACAGGGGCACAATTGAGAGCATCCTGACTGGCTGCATCACTGCCTGGTATGGGAACTGTACTTCCCTCAATCACAGGACTCTGCAGAGAGTGGTGTGGACAGCCCAGCGCATCTATAGATGTGAACTTCCCACTATTCAGGACAGTTACAAAGACAGGTGTGTAAAAAGGGCCTGAAGGATCATTGGGGACCCGAGTCACCCCAACCACAAACTGTTCCAGCTGCTACCATCCGGGAAATGATACGGCAGCATAAAAGCCAGGACGAACAGTCTCTGGGACAGCTTCTTCCACCAGGCCATCAGACTGATTAACTCATGCTGACGCAACTGTATTTCTATGTTATATTGCCTGTCCTGTTGTATATACTGTTCATTATAAATTACTATAAATTGTATATTGCACATTTGAACGGTGACGTAACGTAAAGATTTTTACTCCTCATGTATACGAAGGATGCAAGTAATAAAGTCAATTCAATTCAACTCAATGATCTTTGTGGCTGAAAGATCCAGCAGAGCCTGGAGCACTGCCTGCTAATCCAATGGCTGGAGGTTTAAGCTCCCAGTGATGTGACAAGGGATCTGATTCATCAGTGGGTGGAAGATCAACAGTCTGTTGATCACTGAAGGTGGTTGTTAATTTCTGAGCAGATACAGGGTCTCAGTGGCTACTCTTGTGACAAGTCTGCAGTGTAGGTGAGCCAGCTCCAGAACTTTTCCTCAAAGGGCAATACTACCCTCCCCACACCCCCCCGCCCCCCACCAGCTACGTAGCATTCCCTCAGTGCAACACCGGAGCATCAGCTTAGACTTCCGTAATTCATGTTTCTTGAATGGTTTGAACCAGAATATTATGACTTAGGTGTGTAATCACTCGAGCTAGAGTTGACTCTGAATTCCAGTTGCCATTGCTACGTAAATAAACAAGGATGCCAATTTCACACACCAAACGGTGCCATAGAGAACTAATTGGAAGGATTTATTTTACTGGTTTTGCTGACTGAGGTAAATATTTGGTCCATAATCCTTGCTGCTGGTATTGGACTAGTACAAAGAAATCCCTTTTTCTGCTAGGCCAGGTGGACATGAGTTCAGGTTTGCATTTCATATGCACAGAGTCCTAAGTAGGACTCTGAGAAGGGATGGGGTCTTTAGTTCTGTCCAGGAGTCAGAAAGTTGAGCATACGTAACTATGGTGGTGGAGTGGAGGGGAGGCAGTGGGAGGAGGGTGAAGTGGAATCTGGAAGTTGAGACGGATTTGTGGTTGGGAATGTTATCTGGGGAAGTGATACATTAGTGAGGCTCTTCTGACTCAAGGAACTGCCGTTTGAGCTCAGCTTTGGGTATTCCTTCCTATTTACCACCTCGAGAACTGATGACGCAAGTATAATATGACACTGTAAACCCGATGTAATTTTGGAGAAGTAAGTCGAGTCCCTGAGATTGTAAATGTTTGGTGATGGTAAATTGGTTTATTATTGTCACATGTACTGAGGTGCAGTGAAAAGCTTGGAATCGGAATTGGAATTAGCTTATTATTGTCACGTACTCTCATTAAATACTTTTATGATACAGCTATGTAGGTTTTTGCATAGCAGGGGAATTAAGGGTTATAGGGAAAAGGCAGGGAAGTGGAGCTGAGTCCACGGCAAGATCAGCCATGATCTTATTGAATGGCAGAGTAAACTTGATAGACTAGTTCTTATGTACCAAGATACAATGAAAAGCTTATCTTGGATACTATTCGAGCAGATCAAATCATTACACAGTGCATAGAAATACAACAACATAAAACAATAACAGAATGCAGAATTTGCAAGATCATAACGAGGTAGATTGTCAGGTCAAGAGCTCATCTTATCACACTAGACAACCATTCTATAGTCTTGCATACTGTTCATACAGATCATTACAACAAGGTAAAACAATTACAAATGCAGAATAAAGTGTTCAGGTTGCAGAGAAAGTGTGAAGCAGATTGACAATAATGTGCAAGGTCATAATGACATAGATTAAGTTTAAGAGTCCATGGATTGAAGGTGGACTTGTCATCAATAAACAGTAGTCTAACAGAGGGACCTTTACTGTCTCGACGCTTCAGCAATGAGTGAAAGCTAGGGAGAAGGCGTCTGCTCTAGACCTGTTTCGGTGGTAGGTGTGTCGCAGTGGGATGATGTTGTTTCGGAGGCTGGAGTTTAATGCTTGCCATGACCAGCCTCTTGAAGCACTTCATGATGATGGATGTCGGAGGCACTGGGTGGTGGTCATTAAGGAATTATTACCTTGTATTTCTTAGATATCAGAGTGATAGTGATCTTCTTACAGGAGGTAGAAACTTCAGATTGAAGCAGGCAGAGGTTAAAAATATCTGCAAATAACCTTGTCAACTGGTCTGCACGGGAAATAGGGACACAGCCAGGGCCACCACCCAGACCTCTCTGGAACACTGATCTTACGTCCACAATGGTGCACTGGAAGCTGCCTGTGTGGGTGGTGGCATAACAGTCCTTTGCTGTTCAAAGTATGGGAACATCTGATCTGTGGTGGATGCACTGTTGCACATCATGATCCTTGTAGATCCTTGCAGCAAATGTATCTCCTCTGGCAATCTGATCCTGCTTTCTCAGCCATTTTGGACTCTCTTCTTGCCCCTGGTCTTTCACGCACCCAAATTCCCCTGTCAAATTAATGGAATTGTGAAGTTGAGAAGAGGTTGCATGGCCCATTGGGCATATTCTAGCACTTTGAGGGGCCTATCAAATTAATACAGTTATAGAGCCAAGGCAGTTTCTGGGAGTCTTTTGGACTGATGACCTGAGTGCAATTCATCAAATATACTGTACCAATACTGTACCTGCTGATGGAAGCATCCATGGCAGCGTTGGCTGGACAGAAGAAGTAATCGGATTGCCTTGTTCTCTCCTGGTGATGATCCTTAATATGTAACGATTGGTTAGAATAGAATGGGAATCTAGGCAAATCCTGGATCGTAAACACATGGCTTTGTTTTCACTTTAAAAATAATAAGCCAATTTCCTTTTGATGGTTATTATTGTATTTACTTCCACCTGCTTTTATGTAGTGCTTTGCAGAAAAGAAACAACTCATTGCACTTAAAAGTCTCAATTCTTGCTTCCTTTGCCTTTGATTCTGTGTGTTCTGGCCACTGACACTCCAGTCAGTGGAAAGATTTGCTCCTTACCTAGGCAATTAACACCCTATTGGTTTTTCATTCCCTACTTGTCCACCTAGCAGATAGCATGCATTAAATCAATTTTTTTGCTTGGTGGGGGGAGCTGTGATGACCACAGAAAATTGGTTATGGGGATTTTTTTTTCTTCAAATTATTTGATTGAATAGTTGGAGGGGGTATCTTCTGCAGTGCATAATTGCAAAGTAAGATGCTATTTTTCTGAAAATCCATCAAATGTACCTTGACAGTAAGCAAAAATCTGAAAGGGAAAACATCAGAAAGAAAGTACAAATTTCACCTGTATATCTCAGAGCCACTTTTATGTGGCATTTCCTCCCAATCACATTATGTAAAATAACAGCAAAAATGGACTACAATTTCCATCTTTGTGCAATGTGCTGTGTGGAATATCAATGAGATATCTCAACTGACCTAAAACTATAAATAGTCTTATTGCCTTTGGGCATAATTCTGGTATGATTGCTCCTGACTCATCTTTTGACCTAAGATTGTCGTAATACCTGAGCTGGGGAAATGAGAATCTCTATATACTGTTATCCAAAAACATATAAATGCAATCCGAATCTTGATACAAAATGTAGTGCAGTGTTAGATTTTTGAAGTTCAATAAAACTCAAGAATGTAAAAACTTTTCCCTGCAATGATCCATAGAGTTTATGAATTGATTAGGTTGGATTGGCTTTCACTGTATTAGACAAATCCTGAATCATAGAGGGAGACTGAAGATACATGGTTTTGCTTTCAGAATCAGGTTTAATACCATTGGCATATGTCATGAAATTTGAAAAAGTTAATGGACTGTATAAAAAAGTCGCCAAATATGTTTAAAAACAAGTAAATAATTTGGGAGTAGCAGATCATATTCCTGTCCCCACTTTTTTAGTGCCCCTAGATGATAAAATTAACAGGCATTCATAGAAATTCAGTGATAAGGCAATTTTTATGATTGGTTTATGGTTATTCATCAATAAACTTCATCAACATTTTACAGCTGCATTAAATCAAAGAAGAAGGATGCTGGATTTTCACCACACTGAACAGTCTGAGCAATCTGTAATGATCAGGCTGTTTTGCTAACTCAGGGAAGCTCTTTACATTATTCTTGTTTTAATGGTTGGGAATGCAGCTCGGAATGGAAAACCCACTTTGATAGAAGTCCATTACAGTTCACAAGTGAAGGAGATCTGGCCTTGCATCTGCCCATACCCTTACCCAATAGATAGATGGCCTTGCACAGTCAAATAAAGGCTCCACCCTTACAAGGTCAAAACAGAATCATCGGAGTACATCTGGTGCTTGGCTCAATTCATGACTATTGCATTTGTCTTACTGTAAAAGTCACTGAAAGTACCACACAATTTCACAACACACGTTCAAAACTAGTAAATGATTTGTACAAGTTCTTCCTTAAAGCGAGAAAACTAATTATTTGTGAAAAGCAAAGCAGTGTGTAGATATACATGTTAGTTTGTAATTGCTCATTAATTTGAGCATTACTTTTAAGTATAAAGTATAACTTTTAAATATAAATGTAAGAATTCTGCTTCCAGCTGGCACAGTGCGGATGCAGAAATATATATTTTCACACCATAGGTAAATATTGAAGTCTTCAGGTTTTTGGATCTGTTCTTAAGTTCTTTTGGTACATAATCCTGCATTTTGCATTACATTCAAGATCAAATCTTTAGCCCCTTAAAGTGTGAAGAGTAGTTTTGCTGCACCTGATGTCTGGTTAAGCTATTAAGAGATAGCAAGACTCTCCTGAGAATTGCTTTAGATACAGAATTTATCTTATGCCTCACAGGAGCTCACTCATGACTTTGAAAAGCAGAATATTGGTTATTCCAGACTGTGATGTGACTGGGGGTGGGGGAGAGATGGTAGTTTATAACTCTGATCAACTGAATACTGTTAGAGAGAGCCAATAGAAATTCAATGTCTATCCACTTTCACACCAGTAACCTTGTATTAGCTTAGGCATTATCATGATAGTAATATTAGATAATCATTGCTTTATCTCCCGATCAAAATATTAGCAATTTATTTATCCTAGACTACCTTGTATCCGTATGTGTGCTACCTTGTGCTTTAAAACATTGTGATCAGCAACCTTTTCAGCTATAAGTGGCCAGTTTTATGCCTGAATGGCCTTGTAAGCTGACAAGGCCTGGCTCCCAGGCTCACCAGCTGTGACAGGTATCAAGTAGCCAGCAACGTTATAAAATGTTTCTGAAAGCTCCATTATCACATTTAAAAGAATATCAAGATTTAAAATCTAATTGTCCTCATTGACTGGAGAGTCCCTCTCTCAAAAATACTTCTAATACTGGTTGAGTTGTTTTTTTTTTGCTTTTTTTTGGTCTTTTAAATGGCAATTTTTCAGTATACATTAATTCTAGATTGTCAAACTTCCAGTGATGGAAATAAAAGAAAACTTGGATTTTGTACAGAATCTCCCACTGTTTACAAAATCACCAAGCTGAACCACTGCAGTTCTCTATGTGCATGATGAGTACAAATTTTTGCTTTCTTGCTATATTGGATGATTGATACAACTGGGCTCTTGTTTTAGGCCATCTTTCACTCTCTAGTTTTTTAATGCCAGCTCAAATATGGACAGATAAACAAATAATAGGTGAACTTACCTGGCTTTCTCCAATAGAAAACTATTGCTGATGCTGGAAATCGGAAATCAAAACAGAAGCTGCAGGGAGTGTTCACTTGGTCGGGTAGCATCTGTGGAGAGAGAAACAGAATTATCACTTCAGGTCAATAACATTTGTTGGAAATAAAAAAAACAGTTGCTAAAACCTATCGTTTTTGTCCCTCTTACCCATTTCTGGCAGAAAGGTCATTAATCTGAAATGTAAAGTTTGTTTCTCTTTCCACAGCTATTATTGGTCTGCTGTTTCCAGCAGTTGCTGTTTTTATTTCATACTTTATTGGAAGATAATTGACCTGACACTTTTACTCTGTTTCTTTCTCCATGATGCTTGCTGTGCTGAGTATTTCCAGCAAATTTTATTTTTTTCTTCAGTACCAGAAGGTTATCACTTCAGGTTTGGCATGGATCAAACATCTGGGTCCAAAAGTGAGTATACGCCCAGCATTACATCTTGACTTTCCAAAATAAAGCTAACACTTTCTGATTTATTTTCTTCTGCTGCAAAATTTCTTGTGTGCATCATGTTTATGTGATTTTTGTTTTTGCAATTCTTGCTCTGATTATATTGAAATCTGTAATAAGGGCTAAATTAACTCTCTGCCAGTTTTTCTTTTATTTAATACAATAAAATTAACTCTGTGAGCTACACAACAAGATTTGGCTGAAGTACGAGCTCCCAATGACTGTTTAGGATAGTAAACAGTGCACCCACATCCAGCCAGTAGCTTGACATAACGGTCAAGGAGAGTGAAATAATTGTTACTCTGCGTCACTGAGGATCTCACGTGGCCTGTACATACTGGCTGTGTGGTGAAAAAGACACAACAGCCCCTCTTTCACCTCAGACCATAAAACCATAAGATATAGGAGCAGAGGTAGGCCATTTGGCCCATTGAGTCTGCTCTGCCATTCAATCATGGGTTGACCCAATTATTCCAGTCATCCCCACTCCCCTGCCTTCTCCCCATACCCTTTGATGCCCTGGCTAATCAAGAACCTATCTATCTCTGCCTTAAATACACCCAATGACTTGGCCTCCACAGCAGCTCGTGGCAACAAATTCCACAGATTTACCACCCTCTAACTAAAGTAATTTCTCTGCATCTCTGTTCTAAATGGATGTCCTTCAATCTTGAAGTCGTGCCCTCTTGTCCTAGACTCCCCTACCATGGGAAATAACTTTGCCACATCTAACCTGTTCAGGCCTTTTAACACTCAGAACGTTTCTATGAGATCCCCCCTCATTCTCCTGAACTCCAGGGAAAGCAGCCCAAGAGCTGCCAGACGCTCCTCATACAGTAACCCTTTCATTCCTCCAGACATTCCTCATACGGTGACATTTTCATTCCGGTTGAAGAAGTTTGGAATGGCCCCCCAAATTCTAAGAACTTTCTATAGGGGCACGATTGAGAGCATCACTGCCTGGTATGGGAACTGTACTTTCCTCAATCACAGGACTCTGCAGAGAGTGGTGTGGACAGCCCAGCATCTGTAGAGGTGAACTTCTCACTAATTAAGGACACTTACAAAGACAGGTGTGTAAGAAGGGTCCAAAAGATCATTGAAGACCCGAGTCACCCCAACCACAAACTGTTCCAGCTGCTACCATCCGGGAGATGGTACCGGAGCATAAAAGCCAGGACCAACAGGCTCCGGGACATCTTCTTCCACCAGACCATCAGACTGATTAATTCACACTGATACAATTGTGTTTCTATGTTATATTGACTATCCTGTTGTACATAATATTTATTATAAATTACTATAATTGCACATTAAACATTTGAACGGTGACGTAACGTAAAGATTTTTACTCCTCATGTATGTGAAGGATGTAAGTAATAAAGTCAATTCAATTCAATTCAATGCAGCACAAAAATATACAAAAGATAAAGTGACGGTAGGCTGTGCAGAAGATGACTGACAGCAAATAATACAGTAGAGGTGGAGTTAGTGGATGGAGGTGTTGATCAGCCTTGCTGCTTGGGGAAAGTAACTGTTTTGAGTCTGGTAGTCCTGGTGTGGATGCCACGTAGCCTCCTCCCTGATGGGAGTGGGACAAACAGTCCGTGAGCAAGGTGTGTGGGATTCCTTTTTACTGGCACTTTTCTGCACCTTTTTGTATACATGTCCTTGATGGCGGGTAAGCTGGTGCCAGTGATGCATTGGGCAGTTTTGACTACACATTGTAGAGCCGTCCAGTCCACCGCAGTGCAGCTTCTGTACTAAGTGTGATGCTCTCGACTGTGCATCTATAGAATGGCGTGAGTATGGATGTGCAAAACCTCCCCAAAAACTAAAGGCATCGGTGAGCTTTCTTGAATATGTAGGATTTGTTCTGGGACCATGAGACAATGTGCACTCCCAGGAGTTTGAAACTGCTTGCAGTTTCCACTGCTGTGTGCCGATGTAAAGAGGGGTGTGATGTTCATTCGTAAGGCCAGTGATGTTGGGGGGATCATTCGTAAGGCCAGTGATGTTGTGGGGATGGAACTGGACTCTCTGACGGTGGTGTCTGAAAAGAGGCTGCTGTCCAAGTTGCATGCCATCTTGGTCAATGTCTCCCATCCACTACATAATGTATTGGGTGGGCACAGGAGTACATTCAGCCAGAGACTCATTCCTCCAAGATGCAGTACAGAGCGTCATAGGAAGTCATTCCTGCCTGTGGCCATCAAACTTTACAACTCCTCCCTTGGAGGGTCAGACACGCTGAGCCAATAGGCTGGCCCTGGACTTATTTCATAATTTACTGTGTAATTTACATATTACTATTTAACTATTTATGGTTCTATTACTATTTATTATTTATGGTGCAACTGTAACGAAAACCAATTTCCCCCGGGATCAATAAAGTATGACTATGACTATGACTATGTGAGTAGTGTGAGTTCTTCTGAAGTTGTTAACCATCTCCTTTGTCTTGTTGACATTGAGGAAGAGGTTATTTACCTGGTGCCAGGCCCCGAGCTCTTCTGCCTCCTCTCTGTAGGCTGTGTCATCATTGTTTTTGATGAGTCCTATGACTGCCATGTCATCGGCGAACTTGACAATGTGCTTACTCAGGTGTTTGGCTGTGCAGTCATGTGTGAGCAGACTAGACAGCAGTGGGCTCATCACACAATCCTGGACAGCACCCATGTTGAGGAGAGGTTGTGCATCCTGACTATGAGGTCTATTCATTAGGAAGTCTAACACCTATTTGCACAGTGCTATGTTTAGACAGAGGAGTAGAAGTTTATTCATCAAAATCTGTGGGATAATAGTGACATTATTATTATTGTTGTGTTCTTATTTCTTTTCAGCTCAAGCTGGTAAAACTTGAGGTACAGGCATAGATAAGCACACTTTTCTCAGTTGCAAGGAACTTTTGGACTATTCTAGTGGTGTTTCTTCTTCTTCTTCGGCTGTCCATCAATTTTTGATGTTGACTGAGGCCTGGGCAAGGTTGTATGGAAGACCAGCAGTTGCCCATGCTGCAAGTCTCCCCTCTCCCCGCCACCGATGTGGTCTAAGGGAAGGGCACTAGGACCCACACAGTTTGGCACCAGTGTCGTTGCAGAGCAATGTGTGGTTAAGTGCCTTGCTCAAGGACACAACGCGCTGCCTCAGCTGAGGCTCGAACTAGTGATCTTCAGAGCATTAGACCGATGCCTTAGTGGTGTTTAATATTGTAGCTTTCTGAAGATTTACATAGATATTGGTGTGTAGCCCTAACTGTTTAATGCTCTTGTGTAGTGCCAGTTGTAGATAGTACTATAAGGACAATGTATACCCTGTTCATGTTCCAAAGTCTTTTGATTTCTTCTTTTAATTCAGCATATTTCTGGTGTTTTCCACCTACTGATTTCTGTATGTTATAAGTGGTTGGAATGGCTATATCTATCAAATAAGTGTTCTTGCTTGTTTATCCATAATATTATATCCAGACGGTTATTATGGATTGTCCTATCTGCAATAATGGATCGGTGGTAATATAATTTGTAGACGCTGACTATAAAACTGAATCAGGTTTATATCTATAGTGAAGTATGGGTTTGTATTTTAAAGCACGATTTTGGTGAATGGTGTTTGCCATTTGATTGTGCCTGTGCAAGTAATCAGATTGAGTTAAACTGCTGAAGGATCCTATAATGTGTTGGATTGTTTCTGGTTTCTCTCGGTATTTTTTTTGTGTTAACCACCTAGTCCTGTATTGCCACAAGGAAACCCTCTGGTTGAATGGTGCTGCTACAACAACCTCTCACTCAATGTCTGCAAAACAAAGGCGTTGACTATTGACTACAGGAGGAGGAAACCATTTGTCTATGAGACACTCCTCATCAGGGGATCAGAGGTGGAGAGTGCCAGTAGCTCTAAATTCCTTGACTTTATAATTTTGGAGGATCTGTCCTGGGACCAGCATGAAAGTGCCATTACAAAGAAGACGCAACAGCATCTCTACTTAGAGGTTTGTGCAGATTTGGCATGATATCTAAAACTTTGACAAACTTCTATAGATGTGTGGTGGAGAGTATATTGACTAGCTGCATCACAGCCTGGTATGGAAATACCAATGCCCATCAATGGAAAAGTCTACAAAAAGTCGTGGATACAGCCTTGTCCATCACAAGAAGGGACCTCCCCACCAGTGAGAACAACTACTGCACCAAGAAAGCAACATTCATCATCTAGGACCACTCCCCCCACACCCATTCAGGCCATGCTCACTTCTCGCTGCTGGCATCAGGAAGGAGGGACAGGAGGAGCTTTAGTTCCACACCAAAAGGTTCAGGAATAGTTCTTCCCCTTCATCCATCAGGCTCCTGAACCAGCATGGATAACTTCACTCACCTCAACACTGAACTGATTCCAAAACCGAAGGACTCACTTTCAAGGACTCTGCACCTCATGGCTTTTAATATTACTTATTACTTATTTTTTTTTGCAATTGTACAGTTTGTCTTGTCTTGCACATTGGTTGTTTGTCAATCTTTGTGTGTAGTTTTCATTGATCCTCTTGTATTTCTTTGTACCTACTGTGGATGCCTGCAAGAAAATGAATCTCAGGGTAGAATATAGTTACATTTATGTACTTTGATATGTGACAAAAGAACCAGTTATCAGAAGAGTGATGCCGATAAGAGAACAATGGGGGAACATGCAAGATGCTAATAAGAGAGAGACGAGAGGGATTAACGAAAAGGAGACACAGATCCGAGTATCGTCAGAGACCCTGAACTGTTTGAAGTTGATGGACAGGTGATACACCAGCAGGGGGATAAAAAGGGACAGGTTCGCTAAGGCAACAGACACACGACTCCACGAGGTAACGAGACCCTGGAAGCGGTGTGCCCCCACAAGTTGGTGGGAGTTTTTGAGGTCTGATCGCAGGACCAGCCATAGATGCACAGGGTAGGAAGGTACGGGTCGGCGGGAACCTGGTGTGTGTGTCCGCCCTTGCCTGGGTGCCGGGTTCACCACAGAAGAACAATCGTATCTGGAACGGAGGGGTCACAGTCGGTGACCTCAGAAGACATTACAAAGGGCTCGCCCGAAAGCTAACTGCGAGGAATATCGAAGGTCTGTTTGGAATCCGTTTTGAATATTCATTCGCTTTCGCTCTCTCTCTTCTACCCGTCCCAACGGCACAACAGCGATTACTGCGAACTGAACTGGACTAAATTGAACTGAACTTTACGTCACTTGAAACTGATCATTTACCCCTGGACTGCGATAGAGCTTGATTGATCCTATTATCCTACTTCTGTGTACATGTGTGTTTTATCACTGCTAAACTGTTGCATTTATATCCTTTTGATTAGAGTACTGTGTTGCTTATTTCTTTAATAAAAACTTTCTTAGTTCCAGTAATCCAGACTCCAACTAAGTGGTCCATTTCTGCTGGTTTGGCAACCCAGTTACGGGGTACGTAACAGATAATAAATTTATTTTGAACTTTGAACAAGAGATCAGCCTTCTCTTCATTCTCCATGTAAGTACCAGCTAAGTTGAGTCTGGCCTGACCTGTACATGTACGGGAGACTACTCAGGAATACAGGAATCACTGGGCTCACCATGTGGTGGATCAAATGATCCTACCAGCAGACTGAGTTCAACAAGAAACTCAGTCATTTGGCATTTTTGGAAAAACTTCGTTCATGAGTTCTTTCCGTGACATCTGGTGCTGCTTATATCACCACCTGTGCTTAACTCATATTCCTGTGGACTTCTACCCTATATTAGATTATGAGAACACTCAGCCCTCTATTATTGTCATTTAGAAATGCATATATGTATTAAGAAATGATACAATGTTCCTCCAGAGTGATACCACAGAAGACAGGACAAACCAAAGACTAACACTGACAGAACCACATAATTATAACATATAGTTACAGCAGTGCAAAACAATACCATAACTTGATAAAGAACAGACCATGGGCACGGTAAAAAAAAGTCTCAAGTCCCGATCGACTCCCGAGTCTCCGATAGCAGGCGGCAAAAGGGAGAAACTCCCTGCCATAAACCTCCAAGGCACTGACAACTTGCCGATGCCTTGGAAGCAGCCGACCACAGCCGACACCAAGTCCGTCCATCCAAAAACTTCAAGCCTCTGACCAGCCCCTCTGATACAGCCTCCCGAGCACCATCCTCTGCCGAGCGCCTCCGGCCGCCGAAACAAGCAAAGCCGAGGATTTGGGGCCTTCTGCTCCGGAGATTCCGGTTACCACACAGTAGCAGCGGCAGCAAAGTGGACATTTCAGAAGTTTCTCCAGATGTTCCTCCATACTCTCACATCTGTCTCCATCAAATCAGAATTGTACATGGTCCCCTACTTGAAAGATTACAGATATCATTCACCGGAGAGGCCGCGTGCTCTGCGTTGCGCCGCCATCTTCTCCTCCTCTTGTTCTGCTCTTGTATGTAGCAGCAATGCTATTGGCTGTAGACACTGACGTTGTGTATTTAATATTTCAGTAATATTTGTGTAATATTGTAAATATATTGTTTGATTAAGTATTCTTTGTAGCTTACATAATTCATTACAGGTTATTTGTAAAAGTATGTGAATGGCATGTATCGTCATGCCACCACGTCATAGTTGCACACCTCACTAAAAGTAAAAACGAAGTAGGCACACATCTCCTGGCTCTCATGTTTTTCTTCTGCTTAGTTTTGGAGTTACAAAACATAACCGTGGTGATGAGGAAGCTTTAAAATGAACCTGAGATGACTACCTACTTGTTGAAGCACAGTGAGATTTTGAGTTAAAAAAAAAAAGCTCAGCACGTGTTTCTTCGGAAGGGGACAGAGACCAATGAGTTAATAAAAGCAGAAAATGTCCGAAATTCATGGGTTCATAAACAATGAGTACCGGGTGATATTAATCATAAATAAATAAAAGCAGGGATGTCTGTCTACATTGGAAAGATAGAAGCGTTCAATTGCACAACAGATAACTGGCTGATGGACACTGAACAAATTGAGCAGTATTTTCAAACAAATGAAATAGTCAATGAGAAACAAGTGCCAGTGTTGCTGAGTGCAATAGGTGGAAAAGTGTGCAGTTTGCTTCAAAGTTTCACTGCTTCAAACAAACCATCCAGAATGAGCTTTGCAGATATCATGAACATAATGCAGGAACATATAGAACCAAAACCATTGCTGATTGCAGAACACTTTAGCTTTCATAAATGGAACCAAAAGGAAGGAGAGTCCATTTCAGTGTATGTGGCCGAATTAAAGAAATTGGCTGACCATTGTCAGTTCAGTGATGGGCTGAATGATGCACTGAAAGATCGTTTAGTTTGTCATAGAGTCATAGAAAACTACAGCACAGAAACATGCCCTTCAGCCCATCTAGTCCGTGCTGGACATTTAAGCTGCCTAGTCCCATCAGCCTGCATGCAGACCATTAAACATTTCACCTTTCACCCTGAAGTGATGACCTCCAGTTGTAGTCTCACCCAACCCCAGTGGAAAAAGCCTGCTTGCATTTACCCTATCTATACCCCTCATAATTTTGTGTACCTCTATCAAATTTCCACTCAATCTTTAATGTTCCAGGGAATAAAGTTCTAACCTATTCAATCTTTCCTTGTAACTCAGGTCCTCCAGTTCCAGCAACATCCTTGTAAATTTTCTCTGTACTCTTTCAACCTTATTCACATCTTTCCTGCACACAATACATCAAATTAGGTCTCACCAACGTCTTATACAACTTCAACTTAACATTGCAACTTCTGTACGAGGCAGCTTGGTGTGACAAGATCAGCAGTCCCTAGGTTTCTCTTCTCTCTTCACTGTCTTGTATAATTCACATGTAATTTATATTCAGTGTGGTGTCTGAACCTATGTCTCTCAGACGTTGCTGCAGGCAAGTTTTTATATTGCACCTGTACTTCATCATACTTGTGCATGTTTCAATAAACCTGACGATTTGACTTAAGTCAGAAGGGTTGGCGGGGGGTGGGGGGTTGTTCTCTCCTGACTAATGTTCACCACGGCTGAGCTAAATCATGCCCACTGCAATTTATCACTTAACTCTAGCCATTATATACCTGCTGATATTTGGACCCTATTTCTGCTGATTTCTTCAGAAGATGGCCTCTTGCTAATTCACTTGACTTCTGCCTGGACTTCAGTCAGCTTGGGAACCCTAGCCAAAGTGTCTTATTGGAAGTTTTCACTGATTGTTCTCACTCCATAGGGTTTGATGCTTTTTTCCCCCCATTTCACTCCAAGATTAAGATATTCACTAGAGAATCCTTTAGAAGAGGTGAGTTATCAACATGCAATTTAGAAACACTACTTGCATAAAAAGCAAACGATAACTCACAGTAATAAAGCCATCAGGGTTGGACTGTGTGCCTATTAATTGTGAAGCCAGGTGATTTAATGTTTGTATTGGTCTGAATCAACGGCCTGTTTTTGCGTATGTTGATGGCATGAGTTTATTTTTCTCAGTTATCTTAGATAAACAATTTCAAAGTGGAACAACTGTAGATTGCTCCAAATTGCTCCTTTTGTTAGGTTGTAGAAAGACAAAATCTGTTTTCTACATTCAATAACTCGCATGCAGCTGTGATCAGAGAGTTCTGAATTATTAATTGATAGACCTTGGGTTCTGCCAAAAGCATTGCATATAACATTTAAACATTTTAGCTTAACACAGTCAACTTAATTCCACAGATACCTACTGTAGGTAGCAACAATGTACGGGACATTTTATTTACAAAACAAATTATTGCCATGAAGACTAAACAAAAACATTGGCGGATCTGAAAATTATGTTATTCAGTTAACAAACCATTGCTACTTTTATTTTTTCTGTATTGGCATTGGAGTTACTTATGCGAGCAAGTGTGAGTCTAACTAAATAATCCAGTCATGACATTGTTTAAACAAATGGAAGCCCACTGATTTAAACTGAAAGGATGCTGGTGGAATTTCCTCTGAGTTTCAATGGGCCATTTTGGAACTGGTTGCTCATCCTTGCAAAGCAACTGAGTTTATAAATAGTAAGTTGGAATGCTTGAGCCACTTTCTGACTGTAGATTTCAATATAAACACTTTTAAATCCAAAGGATTAGATCCAATCTGTCCAGTCAATTTATCATTCTGGGGAGTGGTAAATTGAATTTCATCTGCTCACTGTGAAACAGACATGATTATATTGGCTGCCTGCTTTATATCCTGCTTGGAGTTAATGGAAAGCAAAATTGGATATGGTATAAATCTAGTGTCTGATCTGATCCTGTCAGTGTCCTACCAAGTGGGAGAAGTTAAAATGAACTCTGTGATTTCGTGTTTGTGAACTTTACTACTCTCAAGTTGTTTGAATGTGGTTTATAGAAAGTTAGCTTCGTAACAGTAAGTTTTTCTTGTTGTGAGGCGGGAGGAGACAGTGCCATTCACAAGGACCAGCATTATGCTCATTATTCATTTTACTTATAGTAAATGACCGAAATCTGGGAGCAGTATTATAAAGTTCGTAGATAATTGGAAACTTAGTATGGTACGTAGTGATGAACATAGTTATAACTGACTCATGCTGACAAAACAGGGTGACTCCATGGAAATGCAAAAAACAAGAATAATGCAAATTACATTTAAACATATTTAAAAAACATCAAATTTGCGGCACAAAACTTACTATATTGTGGCTATGGGAATCGATGTGGCTCCAAATTATGCATACCACTTTGTGCCTGCTTCAACTCCAACCTGGCTTTCTTCCTCTCCTTTTCTGCTGGAACAACAATGAAGCATTGGTGCTGTTTCATGTTCTCAGGTATGGAGGCACCAATGCACAGGATCGACAAAGACTGCACAGGGTTGTAGACTCAGCAAGCTTCACCACAGACACAACCTTCTTCACCATCAAGCACATCTTCAAAAGGTGGCACCTCAAGAAGGCGGCATCCATCATTGAAGACCCTCACCACATGTCTTCTTATTGCTATCATCAGGGAGGGTGTACGGAAGCCTGAAGACCCACACGCAACATTTTAAGAGCAGCTTCTTCCCCTCTGCCATCATATTTCTGAAAGGCCCATGAACCCATGAACATGACCTTGCTGTTCATCTTTCGCAATAATTATTTATTTATTTTTCATTTTAATGTCTGGTACACTTTTAAGGCTTGAACTGTACTGCTACCACAAAACAACAAATTTCATGACATAGGTCAGTGATAATAAACTTGACACTTATTTTGATTCTGGTTCTAATCCTGATTCTTTCATGTGCTTTCAAGATAAGGTTCCTAATGTCTTCTCCACCACCCTCTTTATCCAATTAATTGTCCTCTATAATGTCTTTCACCTTCAACATCATGTGATGACCAACTATATCTTCACACCCTCTCCATTCCCTTTGTGCTCACTAGCTCACTCCTTATTCACCCGCAACATTATTCCCCTTCCAATTCTACCTGTCCTTTGTAACTGAAGGAGATGGAACACCAGCCCATTTACTCTCAACTTACCCAGTGCCCTAAGCATTCCTTCTAGGTGATATAGCAACTTGAAGTCCAGATGAGGTGTTTCAACACAAAGTGTTGACTGTCCATTTCCATCTGCAGATGCTTTCTGAACTGCTGAGTTCCTTCAGCAGTTTGTTTTTTCGCTCCAGACTCCAACATTTGCAGTTTCTGTGTCTGCAGCCATTTGCTTGATTCCACCAAGTCTTACCTTCCTTCTCAGGGCATCTTTCCTTGTAACTGCAGGAGATGCAAAACCTGACCTTCTGGCTTTTCCCTTCCTGGCATCCAGGGACCCAAACGTTTCTTCCAGGTGAGGTAGTGTTTCACACTGTTATTTCTTTCAATCCTGTGTATGGAATTTGAGGCTTATCGTATGATTTTCTCTACACTGGAGAAACCAAGCACAGATTGGCTGGCTGTTTTGCAGAATACTCCTTTCTGTCCACAACAATAATGTCATGTTTCTAATTTAATTCATCATTCTCTTTCTGATCTCCCTATCCTTGGCCTCTTATGCTATTTCCACAAAACCTGATGAAAGCTCAAGGAACAACATCTCATCTTCTGACTCTATATGTTCCAGTTCTTAGAACTCAACACTGAAGTCAACAATTTCAGAAAATGGATTAATAAATTTGACCATAGATAAATTGATTAGCTTGAAATGGTTAGCTTAGTACCACCTTAAATATTAGTCTGCCTTTTTCTGAAATACACCAAATTACTGGTTACCAAGATAATATCATGGTCCCGACTGAACAGCAGCAGTCATCCAAGTTTCGGCGCTCCAGTTCCCCGGAGTATGATTGGCTGTCACTGTCCCTTTAAGACTCAGACTACCAATTATTGCCTGCCACATTCCTTCATGGAAAGTCTGTACTTAAAGACCTTGTGCTAACCACCTAGTGCTCAATTGTGGGAATATCATTTTTTGTTCTATGTTTTGGGAGTTTGCCTTTTGGATTTTGTTTTGTGTCATCTTGTTTATTTTGAGTCTAAGTTAATTCTAGATCTTACTTTGCACTTGGGTTTGCTACTGTCCATAGCTCTCTTGTTACAGATAACTAGTTTGCAATTAAATCAAGCCCAGTCACTTCTGAATAAAGCGCATCCTTCTATTACGTTACCTCCTCTTCTCACAGGCGTTGCCTGGCCTACTGGGGATTTCTAGCATTTCATGGTCTATTTCAGGTTCCACATTGTTTTATTTACATCTCCTTCAGACAGATCATTTCTAATTAATCATCCTACATTACTCTCTTGCAAGCAACACCATCACTGAACATTTAATCTCTCTAGGTTTCCACCCCAGCACAGAACTTCTCTTCATTCTCATCATGCCAGCATTTCTCTGTAATTTAAAGATAAGGTCATTATCTGTAACACTAGCTCAGCTTTTCACTTACCACAGATGCCACCTGACATGCTGAGTCTTTCTAGAATTATATTTTAAATTTTCAGACTTCCAGCATCTGTATTTTTTGCTCTGTTATTTAATGCTTACTCCACATAACCTGAGGAGATTTCTCAGCTGACGGTGTTTTGGCAGCTAAGAATGTACCTCAGATAAATGTGAAAGTCAAAACTCACCGATGCTGGAAACCTAAACAAAATCAGAAGATGCTCTAAACAGTCAGTAGGCCAGGCAGCATCACTTGTAAGAAAAACAGAATTTGCTTCTTGTCATGGGATGCTGTTTCACTTTTCACAGATGGTGTTTGACTTGCTGAATGTCCGCAGCATTATTTAATATGCCCCTGGCAAGAGAGTGGGCAAGCCTCTCTTCCCATGCAACCCCCTTGTCTCTAGCTGTCAATCTTCAGGCCTCAGCTGGAAGAATGACTTCCCAACCAGGGTCCCCAGGGTTCCAGCCAAGAGAGTGCCTTGTAGGGTAGTGGAGGATGGGGTCAGGGGCAATAGTGTTTGGAGTTAGTGAAGGGAGGAATGTGGATGATTTACAACCAGCAATGGCCACTGGACAATGTTGAGCTGAACTATATGCGCTTCGGGCTGATGTAGACAGGATAGTAAACTGAGCCAAAGTATTAAGTATATGGCAAATGGAGTTCAATGTGGAGACATTTTAAGGGCTGCACTTTGGGAGGATTGAAACAGAGAGCATATTCTTGACATTACAGGTATATTATTTAGAAAACTATAAATTAACAGAGGGACTTAGGGGTGCACTTACACAAATCTTTAAAGGTGTGAACCCATGAAATTATGTTGAGGTATTCGCAAAGGTGAATGTGGATTAATACTGTATTTATATTCAATAAAAATGCAAAATATTGAAAATCCATAATGTAGCTTATTGCATTCTTTAAAACTGTAGATATTGTGACCTCCAGTATATCCTCAACTTGTGTAATCTGGTCTGCAGAAAATAACAAGGAGTGAAACTTTTAATCAAATTAACTGTTTATCCAGCGTGAGCTAACAGTGTTGTGTGCACCATATCTTACTGCAGCTCAAATCTCACTAATGACATTTGATTTGTATCATAAAACTATATAATCAAAACATTTGAAAATGGTACAATTTTCTTTCAACAAGAGTACAAACAGAGACAGATGTGACACAAAACAATCACCTTGTACTTGGAACAGTATTTTTACTAGCATAATTGGTATATTTATCCACATTGCCTCAGTTCCTCATGTCTCAATATTTTCCCATTTTATTCTTGATCACTATCCCTCTGGATCCTTTTATACATTCTGTCCTTTTTCAATATGGCAGTCTATATGCTCTTTACTAAATATTTTTACTAGAACTAGGGGACATAGCCTCAAGAATTGAGGGAGTAGATTTAGGATGGAAATGAGGAGCAACTGCTTTTCCCAGAGAGTGATGAATCTGTTGAATTCTCTGCCTAATGAAGCAGTGGAGGCTACCTCAATAAGTAGATTTAAGATAAGTTTGGATAGATTTTTGCATAGTAGGGGAATTAAAAGTTATGGGGAAAAGGCAGGTAGGCGGAGGTGAGTCCATGTCCAGATCAGCCATGATCTTATTGAACGGTGGAGCAGTCTCGACGGGCCAGATGGCCTACTCCTGTTCCTATTTCTTATGTTTCTTATGTTTTATGAGTTTGTACACAAAGAGAAAGATCTCATCCCTTTTCTTCTGCTATTCTCATCTGCAGTGTGATCCAATGCTATTACAAAAGATTCAATCTCTGTTTTAAATAGAAGCATGTTTCTTCAAAAATGGAATATTTTCTGTCAACATAAAGGCAAAACAAAAGCCTCAGCAACTCATCAGAGCACCAAAGCAGATGGCATGGCCAGCAAATGGCATGAGAAGCAAATCTGACTTAAATGAGCAGCATCTTGACATGTTACTTCCCTCTCTGCTGCTTTCTTTGGATTCCCATTACTAGCTTTGTATCAACACACATCAAAGTTGCTGGTGAACATAGAAACATAGAAAATAGGTGCAGGAGTAGGCCATTCAGCCCTTTGAGCCTGCACCGTCATTTATTATGATCAAGGCTGATCATCCAACTCAGAACCCCGCCCAAGCCTTCCCTCCATACCCCCTGATCCCCGTAGCCACAAGGGCCATATCTAACTCCCTCTTAAATATAGCCAATGTACTGGCCTCAACTGCTTCCTGTGGCAGAGAATTCCACAGATTCACCACTCTCTGAGTGAAGAAGTTTTTCCTAATCTCGGTCCTAAAAGGCTTCCCCTTTATCCTCAAACTGTGACCCCTTGTTCTGGACTTCCTCAACATCGGGAACAATCTTCCTGCATCTAGCCTGTCCAATCCCTTTAGGATTTTATACGTTTCAATCAGATCCCCCCTCAATCTTCTAAATTCCAACGAGTACAAGCCCAGTTCATCCAGTCTTTCTTCATATGAAAGTCCTGCCATCCCAGGAATCAATCTGGTGAACCTTCTTTGTACTCCCTCTATGGTAAGGATGTCTTTCCTCAGATTAGGGGACCAAAACTGCACACAATACTCCAGGTGTGGTCTCACCAAGGCCTTGTACAACTGCAGTAGTACCTCTCTGCTCCTGTACTCAAATCCTCTCGCTATAAATGCCAGCATACCATTCGCCTTTTTCACCGCCTGCTGTACCTGCATGCCCACTTTCAATGACTGGTGTACAATGACACCCAGGTCTCATTGCACCTCCCCTTTTCCTAATCGGCCACCATTCAGATAATAATCTGTTTTCCTATTTTTGCCACCAAAGTGGATAACTTCACATTTATCCACATTAAATTGCATCTGCCATGAATTTGCCCACTCACCTAACCTATCCAAGTCACTCTGCATCCTCTTAGCATCCTCCTCACAGCTAACACTGCCGCCCAGCTTCGTGTCATCCGCAAACTTGGAGATGCTGCATTTAATTCCCTCACCCAAGTCATTAATATATATTGTAAACAACTGGGGTCCCAGCACTGAGCCTTGCGGTACCCCACTAGTCACCGCCTGCCATTCTGAAAAGGTCCCATTTATTCCCACTCTTTGCTTCCTGTCTGCTAACCAATTCTCCATCCACATCAATACCTTACCCCCAATACCATGTGCTTTAAGTTTGCACACTAATCTCCTGTGTGGGACCTTGTCAAAAGCCTTTTGCAAATCCAAATATACCACATCCAGTGGTTCTCCCCTATCCAGCAGCAGGCCAGGCAGCATCTCTAGGAAGAGGTACAGTCGACGTTTCAGGCCGAGACCCTTCATCAGGACTAACTGAAGGAAGAGTTAGTAAGAGATTTGAAAGTGGGAGGGGGAGGGGGAGATCCAAAATGATAAGAGAAGACAGGAGGGGGAGGGATGGAGCCAAGAACTGGACAGTTGATTGGCAAAAGGGGATATGAGAGGATCATGGGACAGGAGGTCCGGGAAGAAAGAAAAGGGGGAGGGGGAACCAGAGGATGGGCAAGGGGTATATTCAGAGGGACAGAGGGAGAAAAAGGAGAGTGAGAGAAAGAATGTGTGTATAAAAATAAATAACAGATGGGGTACGAGGGGGAGGTGGGGCATTAGCGGAAGTTAGAGAAGTCGATGTTCATGCCATCAGGTTGGAGGCTACCCAGATGGAATATAAGGTGTTGTTCCTCCAACCTGAGTGTGGCTTCATCTTTACAGTAGAGGAGGCCGTGGATAGACATGTCAGAATGGGAATGGGATGTGGAATTAAAATGTGTGGCCACTGGGAGATCCTGCTTTCTCTGGCGGACAGAGCGTAGGTGTTCAGCAAAGCGGTCTCCCAGTCTACGTCGGGTCTCGCCAATATATAGAAGGCCACATCGGGAGCACCGGACGCAGTATATCACCCCAGCCGACTCACAGGTGAAGTGTCGCCTCACCTGGAAGGACTGTTTGGGGCCCTGAATGGTGGTAAGGGAGGAAGTGTAACGGCATGTGTAGCACTTGTTCCACTTACAAGGATAAGTGCCAGGAGGGAGATCAGTGGGGAGGGATGGGGGGGACAAATGTACAAGGGAGTTGCGTAGGGAGCGATCCCTGCTGAAAGCAGAGAGCGGGGGGAGGGAAAGATGTGCTTAGTGGTGGGATCCCATTGGAGGTGGCGGAAGTTACGGAGAATAATATGTTGGACCCGGAGGCTGGTGGGGTGGTAGGTGAGGACCAGGGGAACCCTATTCCTAGTGTGGGGTGGCGGGAGGATGGAGTGAGAGCAGATGTACGTGAAATGGGGGAGATGCGTTTAAGAGCAGAGTTGATAGTGGAGGAAGGGAAGCCCCTTTCTTTAAAAAAGGAGGACATCTCCCTCGTCCTAGAATGAAAAGCCTCATCCTGAGAGCAGATGTGGCGGAGACGGAGGAATTGCGAGAAGGGGATGGCGTTTTTGCAAGAGACAGGGTAAGAAGAGGAATAGTCCAGATAGCTGTGAGAGTCAGTAAGCTTATAGTAGACATCAGTGGATAAGCTGTCTCCAGAGACAGAGACAGAAAGATCTAGAAAGGGGAGGGAGGTGTCAGAAATGGACCAGGTAAACTTGAGGGCAGGGTGAAAGTTGGAGACAAAGTTAATAAAGTCAACGAGCTCTGCATGCGTGCAGGAATCAGCGCCAATACAGTCGTCGATGTAGCGAAGGAAAAGTGGGGGACAGATACCAGAATAGGCACAGAACATAGATTGTTCCACAAAGCCAACAAAAAGGCAGGCATAGCTAGGACCCATACGGGTGCCCATAGCTACACCTTTAGTTTGGAGGAAGTGGGAGGAGCCAAAGGAGAAATTATTAAGAGTAAGGACTAATTCCGCTAGACAGAGCAGAGTGGTGGTGGAGGGGAACTGATTAGGTCTGGAATCCAAAAAGAAGCGTAGAGCTTTGAGACCTTCCTGATGGGGGACGGAAGTATATAGGGACTGGACATCCAATTCCTCGCAATTCCTCCGTCTCCGCCGCATCTACTCTCAGGATGAGGCTTTTCATTCTAGGACGAGGGAGGTGTCCTCCTTTTTTAAAGAAAGGGGCTTCCCTTCCTCCACTATCAACTCTGCTCTTAAACGCATCTCCCCCATTTCACGTACATCTGCTCTCACTCCATCTTCCCGCCACCCCACTAGGAATAGGGTTCCTCTGGTCCTCACCTACCACCCCACCAGCCTCCGGGTCCAACATATTATTCTCCGTAACTTCCGCCACCTCCAACGGGATCCCACCACTAAGCACATCTTTCCCTCCCCCCACTCTCTGCTTTCAGTAGGGATCGCTCCCTACGCAACTCCCTTGTACATTCGTCCCCCCCATCCCTCCCCACTGATCTCCCTCCTGGCACTTATCCTTGTAAGCGGAACAAGTGCTACACATGCCCTTACACTTCCTCCCTTACCACCATTCAGGACCCCAAACAGTCCTTCCAGGTGAGGCGACACTTCACTTGTGAGACGGCTGGGGTGATATACTGTGTCCGGTGCTCCCGATGTGGCCTTTTATATATTGGCGAGACCCGACGCAGACTGGGAGACCGCTTTGCTGAACACCTACACTCTGTCCGCCAGAGAAAGCAGGATCTCCCAGTGGCCACACATTTTAATTCCACATCCCATTCCCATTCTGACATGTCTATCCACGGCCTCCTCTACTGTAAAGATGAAGCCACACTCAGGTTGGAGGAACAACACCTTATATTCCGTCTGGGTAGCCTCCAACCTGATGGCATGAACATCGACTTCTCTAACTTCCGCTAATGCCCCACCTCCCCCTCGTACCCCATCTGTTATTTATTTTTATACACACATTCTTTCTCTCTCTCTCCTTTTTCTCCCTCTGTCCCTCTGAATATACCCCTTGTCCATCCTCTGGGTTGCCCCCCCATTTTCCTTCTCCCTGGACCTCCTGTCCCATGATCCTCTCGTATCCCCTTTTGCCAATCATCTGTCCAGCTCTTGGCTCCATCCCTCCCCCTCCTGTCTTCTCCTATCATTTTGGATCTCCCCCTCCCCCTCCCACTTTCAAATCTCTTACTAACTCTTCCTTCAGTTAGTCCTGACGAAGGGTCTCGGCCTGAAACGTCGACTGTACCTCTTCCTAGAGATGCTGCCTGGCCTGCTGCGTTCACCAGCAACTTTGATGTGTGTTGCTTGAATTTCCAGCATCTGCAGAATTCCTGTTGGTAACTAGCTTTGTATGTTCAGTTTTGTTTTTTAAGGATTTTCTCAATCATTATCTGATATCCCATTTGCTAACAAGACGAATGTTCAAAGTCTTGCAATGTATCAACTCCAATTCTGAAAGAACTTTATAATATGATTTCACTCTGAAAAACATGGAAATATGAAACAACTCCTATTGGTGTATGACAGAAAGAGACAGACTAAAATTTAAGGTGATACCAAGCTGCAGGGAGAATGAGAGAGTGAGGGAATGTTTTGAAAAAGGGTTTTTGACCTAAATGTTAACTCTGTTTCTCTTTCCACAAAGCCTGCCTGTGCTCCTGACTGTTTGTAGCACTCTCTGTTTTAATTTCAGATTTCCAGCATTTGATTAATAATTAATATAAAGTTCCCACATCAGAACCAATAAATTAAAATGATATATTTCCACAAAAAAGCCAGAATTTTGCATGTGATGAAAAAAAAGCAATCCAATGAGATCTATTGAATTGTGTAACTGTGTCAGAATGAGCTTATTTTAGACATGAAAAAATTGAAATTTTATAAGAGTGGACAGCCTTCATTGTGAATCCTTTCCTACTGATCTCTCATACCTGATTACCAGCAGGTTAACTCAGTAATTTGACATGAGGAAGACGACTCAATATCTCATTGATTTTGAATGGTTATTCATTTGCCATGTTAATTTTGTCCGGTTGTCAATTTTCATCAAAGTTTTGTTGGCTCTGTTGGTACTGATACAGGTGCATTCCAAGTTTCTATGTTAGTCTGCTCCTGTCTCCCTCTGTGTTTAATAGACATTCAGTTAGGTGCATAGCTAGGCAGTAAATTATATGAGATTACTTGGTAAGACGAGGAAAAATTCCATTGGACTCTTCTCTCAGAAATCACCTATTTTTATATAAAGGGTAAACACAAGAGATTCTGCAGATACTGGAAATCCAAAGTAACACACACAAAATACTGGAGGAACTCAGCAGGTCAGGCAGCATTTATGGAAAAGAATAAAGAATCGACTTTTTGGGTCCTGGTGAAGGGTCTTGCCCCAAAACATCGTCTCTTTATTATTTTGCATAGATGCTGCCTGACCTGCTGAGTTCCTCCAGAATATTGTATATGTTACTTTGTATCAATGAAATATTTTCATTTCTTGCACTTAACCATCATTTGAAATTAACTAAGTTCGTTAAACTTGTGAATTTGATGTCTACTCCTCTCTTAAATACACTGGATTTTGTGTTTGGAAGTGAAAAATCAAGGTTCAGATCAAGCCCATTTCATTTGGGTAAATCACTGCTGCCAGAAACAGTTTTAACAGGAACAGAAAATAATCCCATGGAACAATAAAAACTATATTTTGTCCAGCCACAATGTATGAGCTTTGTGTTCTGCCTGAGGTGAAAATGACAGCTTTCTTGCATCCCACCCAGTTAGTCAGAATGCCATATAAGTGGAACACCATGACTAATATCATCAAATTACCAACCGTCAAGGAAGACCTTCTGATCAAGAGAGCAACTTCTGATTTTCTGCTTGGTATGATTTTGTATGACTGGTTATTTATTTCATTTTGGACAAGATAAGTAAGATCAATTATTTCTCTTTAGAATGATCCTTTTTTCATCTTCCAACACATTCTTCTTGTCTATAGATTTCTTAAACACAAGAGATTCTGCTGATGCTGGAAATCCGAGCCACACACAAAAATGCTGGAGCAACTCAGCAGGTCAGGCAGCATCTATGGAGAAGAATAAAAGCCAACGTTTCAGACCAAGGCCTTTCATCAGGACTGGAAAGGAAGGGGTAAGAAGCCAGAGTAAGAAGGTGGGGGAGGGGATGGGAAGGAGTTCAAGCTGGATGATGATAGGTGAAGCCAGGTGAGGGGAAAGGTAGACTGGTGGGGGGCAGAGAGGGTGGTGGATGAAGTAAGAGTCAAGGAAGTGATAGCTAGAAAAGGTACAGAGCTGAAGAAGAAGGAATTTGATCGGGGAGGAGAGTGGACCATGGGAGAAAGGGAAGGAGGAAGAGTGGAGCCCAGAATGGGGAATGGAAAAGGAGCAAAGGAGGAGGGAGAAGAAATTACTGGAAGCTGGAGAAACTGATGTTCTTGCCATCAGGTTGGAGGCTACCCAAACGGAATGCGAAGTGTTGCTCCTGCAACATGAGAGTGACCTCATCGTGGCAGTAGAGGAGGCCATGGTCCAATATGTTGGAATGGGAATGGGGCGAGGCATTAAAATGACTGGCCACTGGGAAATCCTCCCTGTTGCAGATGGAGCAAAGGTGCTTGACAAAGCAGTCTGCCGATCTACTAAATTTTAGATTTCCTGACATAATTTCTTTGGCATTAAATTCTCAGTGAGCTAAATGCTAAAAATAACTAACAACAGTTCATTGTTAGAAGCAACAGTTATACAGCACCTCTATTATAATTAAACTTTTCTAAATGCTAAATATTAATGTTTCAAGTCAAAGTTTGACACTGATCCACAGAAGAAGGAAACAGGATGAAGGACTAATGAGGAAGGAGAAGCTCTAGGGACTCTTATACCTGATCTAATATTCAGTCATGGCTGATCTGAACTTGACCTTGATTCCACTTTGCTCCTTGTTGCCTTGATTAACTAATTTTGAATATATTCAATGAGCACAGCGCTCTGGGGTTAGAGATTTCCAAAGAATCTCTGCCCTCTGGGAGAAGGAATTTTTCCTCATTCTTTTTAAGTGAGTGACACCTTATTCCAAAATAATGCTGAACAGTTCTATGTCACCATAAGGGGCAACAGCTCTTCCTTTAAAATGATTACCGGATAAGGAGTAAAGGAGATTAAAGTGGTGTTTTTGTGCTGCAAATTCTAGAACCACCAATTGTGCAGCAATTAAAATCCTGTCTAATGTAATTGTGGGGTGCCACAGCAGTGTTGCAGTTAGTGTAATGCTATTACAGCTCGGGGCGTCGGAGTTTGTAGTTCTATTTCGGTGCTTTATGTAAGAAGGTTGTACATTCTCCCCGTGGCTATGTGGGTTTCCTCTGGGTGCTCCGATTTCCTCTCACAGTCTATCAATGTACTGGTTAGCAGGTTAATTGGTCCTTGTAAATTGTCCTGTGATTAGGCTAGTGTTAAATCGCTGGGTTGGGCTGGAAGGACCAGTCCTATGTTGTATCTCTAAATAAAAAATTAAAATAAGATAAAAAATAAAACAGATTTGAATCTAGATTGCAAAGATGTAGGAGGCATAAAGGGCTAGAATAGTTTATAGAATCATAGAATCACACAGCACAGAAAGGGGCCCTTCAACCCTTTGAATCCACACCCACTAACAATCATCCTTTATATCGATTCCAGTTTGATTCTCCCAACTCCCCCAGATTCTACCACTCACCGACATACTGGGGAAACTCACAGTGCCAATTAACTTATGAACCCACCTGCCTTTGAGATGTGGGAGGAAAATGGAGCACCAGAGGGAAACTCACAAAGTCACAGAAAGAATACGTAAACTCCACACAGACTGTCATGATGTGCGCTGAACCCAAGTGCAGAGGAAAGACAGACTGTGATGTACAGACGGCAATGAGAGTTTATTCATAATAATTCCAAAAGAACATTGGTGTTTTGGCCAAGTGACACCGCAAGAGGTAACGTTCTGAAAACTAGGACCCTGCAATTAGCACTAATCAGGTATCCGCTTAAATAGTACAAGTAACACAGTATCCCTGAGCCTATCAAAATAAACTTAACAGGCTTAAGCAGAAGGCACCAGGAGACTGCATTTTAAAGAGCAAGTCACTCAAGAAAAACACAAGGAAATCTAAATGATTAATGACTGCCATTAAACAACAATTAACCAATTCAGGTGCTCTAAATCCCTCAGAGCCCATCACTCTCCAACACCTTGCATAGGCCTGAAGGACTGGTTATGCAGATAGTACAGTACCTAAGTTCAGGATTGAATCTGGGTCTCTGGCACTGTGAGGCAACAGCTCTACCAGCAGTGCCTCTGTGCTACCAGTTTGGAGGGATAATGGAGGGTTAGAGAAGAAATTTTGGAATGGAGGAGGCGAGAACTCAATGATAAAGCCATGGAAGGAGTTGAAAAAGTTGAAAGATTTTAAGCCAGGTTCATTTTGGTATGGCGATAGGTTAGCAAACACAGGGGTGATAAAGCGAGTCATGGTTAGAAATCTTAGAAATCATATAAATGTATAGTTCAGAAACAGGTCCGTTCAGCCCACTCATCTGAACCAATCATGATGCCTATGGGCACTAAAGCCATTTCCCTGCATTAAGCCCACATCTCTCTATGCTGTTCCTGTCCAAGTATCTGACCCAATGCTTTTTAATGTTGTAATTGTATCTGCCTCCATCTCCTCCTTGGGCAACTCATTTCAGAAAAGAACGCAAAGTTTTTAATGATCTTGCAGGCAAGGAGACAGGAGAACAATGGAATACAATCTGCAGGAAAAAAACATGGACTGATATTTCAGCAGCAGATGACGTGATGCAGGGCCAGAGTTGGGTAATGTTCCAGAAGGGAAAATTGGCACTTTTATTGAACAAACTTTCTGTTAAGCACAGCACCATTGTGAACGGATCTGTTTCAGACTCAGATAATATCCTGGGACATAAATGTGACTAAGATCCTGAGTTTGTGGTGGTGCCAAAGACAATGGAAGGGCATGGCCCAAAACATCGACTGCTTATTCCCCTTAATAGATGCTGCCTAACCAGTTGAGTTCCTCCAGCATCTTATGCACGTTACTCAAGATTTCCAGCATCTGCAGAACCTCTTGTATCTAGGCATTGGCTTTTCCTTCCTTTAATTTTTCTTTACTGAATATTTAATTTCTCTTCATTCAGTGCTGGATGCTGGCTAGGCAGTTGGTAATGCCTAAGACAGTGTGGTGGAGAAAGGAGGTGTTTGGATGAAAGAGAGCTATCTGTGAAACCTGATGTTGTATCTTCCACATCTTGTCAAAGGGTAACATGCAGCTGTGAAAGGATGGTGAGGAACAAGCAACAGTCTCTGGCAGTAACGGTTTAGGAATGAGAGTAGGTGATGTTGATGTATTATGCCAGGCAGGTTTCTGACTTTCAGGTGAGTCAGTAAACAGGATGGAACCAAGCAAGAAGATCCTGAACAGATGTGAAAAGTTGAATCTAATACCTGACATTAAATCTAACACATCTTTTCTGCTTTCAATCCAAGCACGCAGATTGACCTGATGAAAATGTTAGGCTCATTGAACTTGTTTGTAACTCAATTAGAAAATGCTGCAAAAATTCAGCCAGTCAGGTCGCATCTGTGGAAAGAGAACCAGAATTAATGTTTCCAGTTGTCAGGGTCAGATATCTGAAATGTTAACTCTATTTCTCTTTCACAGATGTTGCCTACCATGTTGAGTGTTTCTAGCACTTTCTGTTTTCATTTCAGATTTCTATCATTTACAGTTTAGAAAAAAATCATATACTGAAATTTCTAATTGTTTAGAGTTCTTTTTGTCATTTTTCAGACACTTTTCTTTGAAGTATGTGTTTTGGAAATGCCTTATTCCCATGTTTCTACTTGGAATTAGTCAGTAATTGTAGTAAGTATAATTGCCAATCAATTTAAGCTTTTACTGTAAATACAGTTAAGTTGGGAAATGAAGGCATGCTACCATTCCCTAAGGACAAAGAGGGATGCAGCTATGACCAGATCCTGAAAGATTAGTTAAAGATGGCATAATTAGTGATATACTGCAAAATCTCTGTTCTCAAACGTGCATGTAGATTCACAGTCAAATCTAACTGCATTTAGGTTGCTGCTTGTTGACAACAGGGGCTTATGATTGCTGTGAGAACCTGAAACAAAATGCATGAGTTGGCTCTGAGACATTTTCTTATCGCGAAGATGATGTATTTGATGGGAAATGAATGTCAAAACACTAAATCTATGGCTCACTGATCCCAGCAGCTGACAGGAGTGATTGATACAAAAATATATTTGAAATCAATTCTTATACACTAAAGGAAAAGGCAATTTAACGTGAACTGTAGATGAGGTTAAAGAGTTCACTTTATCCTTCTAAGATAATGAAACAAAGAAGGAAAATAATAAAACATTGGCGGAGAATCGTGCCATAAGATCCCACTTGTTCAGATTTACTTTGCTGATAGGAGTGAGGTGCTGTTCTGGCAGTTTAGTTATGCCAGAACTATGATGGCAATGGGAGCTCATGTAACTATGCTGCTTTGTCTTGCAACAACTAAGCTCTTATATTGGTAAGCTAATAGAATATAAAAAACAGGAAAAATGACCAGTATTAGCAGGAGGAGTAGCCAAAGGTTATCTGAAACAGGAGCTGGGAGATTCTAATGATGCTGCAAAGAGGCCTTGGTCTTCATAGGAATCTCTGTGAATCTGGATGAGGATCTGAGATCAATGCAGGTGAGCCTTATTAAGAAGGAGACATGGCTGTCCAAACCGGGGTGGGGTGTGTGGAATTTAAATCTACAAAGATGAGTAAGATCCACTAATGGATAGATTTAGAAACTGTAATCTGCATAACATTTCAACCTCAAGCCTCTTCAACTTGCAGAGTAAAGCATTGTGGTTAAAAGACTTACTTCACATGGACATCCCCTGATGTGGTCCCACGCTGAGCTGTCACGTATTTGAAAGGTGCCTATCTCTACATTTTCAAGCCTCTTAATTCTAATGTACACTTTCCTTCTCTCACTTTGGATGTTACTTTGAAACATGAGGAACAATCTATAATCCAATATCAGAGAAGCTGGGACTGCATTCAAATGATTAATGGTCATAATTACTGATAATTTTGTTTCAATTCCAATATATTTAACTGGATTTAAATTTCCAAGCTGCCATGGTGGATGTTGTATCCAGTAACACAAACTACTACCATACCCAATTAATTTGCATTGGTAATGCTACAAATCTCAATTAGCTCATGTAGAGCTGTTAATGGATTGCACTGATTTTACATACTCAGAAAACTGATGAACAAGTATTTTTACCAAATCTTAAAATGCTGTTTTCATACCTCTGCATCAGGTAGCCCCCATGCAGATTCTCAGCAGTGACATGTGACTTATTTTCTTGGCAATAGTTTGCCTTTTATAATGTATCTGACACTGTTTCATTCCTAGACATATCTTCAGACAGATAAGTCTAACAGGTAAAATACGAACAAAAGAATGACATGCCTCTTCAAACTCTTTCTCACTAGAGCTTCTCACTGCAGATTCTTTGGTACATGTTCTCTATCTCAAGTAATATTTTTTTTTGCATTATATTCTAAGGAATATGATTTATTAGTAAAATTATGCATTTAATACTAGTGGTAATTTATTGCCATCTTCACTTGATGGACAACAGATTGTTCCCTTCAGGAGGTTTACATCGCATGAGAATTTTCTCAGGAACATCGCAAAATGATAGTTTGGGAGCAGTCTGATGAGAGTACCACACAGTGAAGCACACTTCACAGCACAGTACCCTAGGAAAAAGATGCACAATCTGAACCATCCCCAGCTGATCTCTGGCAAAACACGATGTGCTAACTCCTGGATTACAGCATGGTGTGAAAATCATTTCTTGATCCAAGTATTGGTGGTTAGCTTCAACTGAAATAAAAATAGAAACACCAGAAGTACTCAGCAGGTCAGTGGGAATGAGTAGAGCAAAAAAACCCATCAACTTTTCAGGTTGATGACCTCTTATCAGAATTAGAAGTTTAGGGTTTTATTAAGTACACAGATAGGGATGGGTAGTGAGAAAAGGAGGAAGATTATAGGGAGAATCTGAAATGACAGAAGGCAGATAAACTTGATGACAAAGTAAGGGTGATGCAAGGGAAAGGGGGCTAGGAATAGACCTAGGAAAGAACCAAAATACAATAATTGAACTTTATGTTGTCCAGAAGGCTGGAAAGTGTCTATGAAATGTTGCTCCTTGAACTCGCATTGGTGATTACAGGAAAAGTATAGAAGTCATGAATGGAGTGGAGTGGGGCATTGACCCATGACTGCTGGATAAAGTCACATTTACAAACTCTTCAAAGGAATTCACCAAAGACAATTACTTAAACACTTGTGCCAGTGACGCTGCTGCAAGTAAGCTTTTCATTGCATCTGGGCAACATGTAGTTGTGCATATGACAATCAACTTGACTTTGACTTTGACTTTAAATCTGCACACCATCTTAAATTGTAAAGGTGAACAAGTCATCATCAGTGAATATAATAAATTATGTTGAACGAAATACTAAAAAAAAGTGCTTATGATACTTATAGTCGGAAAGTAAGAGGTAAACAAATTGATCTTGCATTTTAGGTGTATTGGTGCTGTCGAAAGGGGTACAGTACTATAGCTAATTGAATGAACCAGAATATTGGGGAGGATACTTTAAAATGCAAAAAGGTACTGAAATAAAGGGGAATTATATTTTAAGGCAAAATCATACTGTAGATGGCAGAAAAGTCAGAGGGTGAATATGGAGGCTGCGGCTTGTAAGCTGAAGATCATGGAAACCTCATTGGTGTAGAGAGAGTGTGCGGAGGAGTGAGACCATATCAGGCACAGTAGAGATTTATGAGCTGGGAACGTTCCTTTGATTCTGTAAATAGAAATACATACATTCAGTGGCAACTTTATTAGGCACATGTGTACACCTGCTCATTGATACAAATATCTAATCAGCTAATCACATGGCAGCAACTCAATGTATAAAAGCATGCAGACATGGTCAAGAGGTTCGATTGTTGTTCAGACCAAACATCAGAATGAGGGAGAAATGAAATCTAAGTGGCTTTGATCGTGTAATAATTGTTGGTGCTAGACGGAGTGGTTTAAGTATCTCAGAAGCTGCTAATCTCCTGGGATTTTCATGCACACCAGTCTCTGGAGTTTACAGAGAACGGTGCAAAAATCAAAAAAAAAAAAATCCAATGAGCAGCAGTTCTGTGGGCATAAATGTTAATGCGAGAGATCAGAAAGGATAGCCAGACTGGTTCAAGCATTACAACAGTGGTGTGCACAAGAATATCTCTGAATGCACAATTCATTGATCCTTCAAGAGGAGGTGTCTAATAAACTAGCCACTGAGTGTAAATGATTCATTGTAATGGAAGGCAATATCATCAGCTCAAATGAGATGGAGACTGAGGAGCATAGAGAATTAAATAGAACCCTTATAGAAGGAAGAAAGGTAGGTGAATCATCATCGGATTAATAGAGGATTTTGCTTGATAGCTTATTTCTGGATTTGGAAATAGAGAAGTCAAAAAAAGGGAAGAGTTGGATTTGCAAAGTTGAGGGAAAGTTGGAAACTGAAAGCAAAGTTGATGTAACTTCCTAGCTCAGGATGAGAGCAGGGCATTTCACAAACATGGAGAATTCTGTAGAGAAAAGTCCTTAAGGAGGGAGAGTTAAATAGGATTTGGCTAAAGAAAAGTCCCATACTATAAAAACAAGGAGGATGAGCTTCAAATGGAGAATGGAATTCATTATTTTAGAATGTACAAATCTATCACATTCAATAAAAACTTCATGTTTTATCACCAAACCATTTTACATCCACATTGCCCAATGTGACAGCTTAGCTGTATAAATAATTGTTTTAAAGCTCTGAGCTCTATTAGTTCCTTGCTGGGCTGCCTGATGTAACTCTCGCTCTGTGTCACAACGTGGGCACAACCTACTTAAATAAGGGGTGATGTCATGGTCCGGTCCGTGAAGGCCGCATTCCGGTTCACGGTCCGGTCCATGTACTCAGGACTCTGGGTCTTCCAGCTGTCCCTTGATTGAGTTAATCATAGGCACCTGATTCCCATTTTGGGGATTGGAATATAAGTAGCCTTGGGGTTCAGTATAAGCTGCTGGATTGTTTTGTCAAGATCCCCTGGGAGCAACCTGCTAGTGGAAAGCTAGAGCCGCCACTTGCCATCTTTAGGCTGCGTTGGGGAATCATCCCCTTATGGAGCCTTGCTGTTGGTAGTCGGAGCTGTCTTTGTGGTATGGATTCGGCTGTTTCCCAGGCCAGCTGAGTGGCTGCCAGCCACTCTGAGCTAGGTAGGGATCTGGCTGTTTCCATAGCCAGTTGAGGTTGCTGGCTGACCTGAGACTTGGAGCTAACCTGAAGCAGAGATGGAACTGTCTGTCATTCTTTGGTGTTTGTCTCTTCTTGTCCCTGCCTCTGTGGGGTAAGTCAGGCTGTTTTGCTGTTGCCCTGTGGGGGGGGGAGGGGTCCTGTCTTGTCTTGTCTTATCTTATCTTGTCCTTGCCTCTGTGGGGGTAAGTCAGGCTGTTTTGCCATTGCCCTGTGGGGGGATCTGTCCTGTCTTGTCTTGTCCTTGCATCTGTAGGGTAAGTCTGGCCATTCTGCCGTTACCTGATGGAGGGACCTGTCCCACCTTGGTGTGGAGATGAAGTTGAGTCCCGGCTTGTCTTAGGATAAGTCCTGGCTGTATGTCTATATTTTGTCCTGTCTCATTTAGTGTCGTGTTAAAGATGAGTCCTGGCTTGTCGAAGGATAAGTCCCAGCTCTGTGTTGATGTTCTGTTCCCAGTCTGTCTCTGAGCTCCAAGGAACCCAAGCCTCGATGATCCCGCAGCCAAGCTCCAAGGAACCCAAGCCTCGATGCCCCCAGCCTCAAGCCAAGCTCGGGCCTCTAGACCCCAGCCACGTCCTATCCTTAAGCCATTTCATGGCTTTGCCTGGTTCTGGGGTCCGAGCCCGAGGCAAGAACCAGGTTCTGGGTCTTTGTCCAGTCTCGGGATTGGAGTCCAAGCCTTGTCTACTAGTCCATGGTTCCTAGTCCTGGTCCTGCTTTCCCCAGCCCAAGTCTGCATTCTTGTCCCTGCTCCTGGTCTGAATCCTGTCATGTCCCTACTCTAGTTAAGTCCTGTTCCTTGTACTTCAGTGTCTGTGTCTTGCATTTGTGTCCATTCCCAGCACCCCATTGTGATAGGTGAAGGGTTAAGTGAGTACTTAAATTACTTAATATATTTACTTTTTTATTCATACATTATTATCATTCACAAAGTTAAATGGCAAATTTAGATATGATTTCACACAACATATTATTTTTGTCAGCCTTGCACTGGTTATAATGAATAGCACACTATTGGGTATAATTTCACTGCTGCCAAGTATAAATTCACTCTCATGCTCTATGTAAATTACACAGTTTTGAATATTAAGAATCATAGTAGTAGGAGCTATTAAAAATGTTACTTATCAAACCACTAGTCTCTGATTGAGAGTTCATTTTGACTATCCATTCTATCTATGTCTCATAATTTTAAAACCTCTATCATATCTCCCCTCAGTCTCTGACCCTCTAGAGAGAGCAACTTAATATTTTCCATCCTTTGTCCAACCTTTCATTATAGCTTGTATCCTCTAATCCAGGCAGCATCCTGGTAAACCTCTTTTGTGCCCTCTCCACAGTCTCCATATCCTCCCTGTAATGGGGTGACCACAACTGTGTGGAACACTCCAATGCAGTCTCAGTGATAGTTACAGCATGATCTCCTTAATGTTATAATCAAAACATCCCTACTGATGAAGGCAAGTATGCCATATGCTTTCTTTACCATCTTTTTCAATTGTGTAGCCACTTTCAGTGAACTATGGACCTCGAACCCAAGATCCTCTTGGACCTCAATGCTATTAATAGGCCTACTATTAACTGTATATGTTCACCTTTCATTTGACCTCCCAAAGTGCAACACCTCACACTTACCTGGACTAAACTCCATCTGCCATGTCTCTGCCCATATCTGTAACTGATCTACACTCCACTGCATTCTTGATCATCCTTTACATTGTCCACAACTCCACCAATCTTGGTATCACCTATAAATTTGCTAATCCACCCATCTATACTGTCATCCAAGTATTTGATACACACCACAAAGTTCCAGTTTCCTATCACATCCTAAAGATGTATGGGTTGATCTGATAATTGGGTTAATTAATTGTAAATTGTCTGAAGTTCCTTGGTGATTGGTAGAATCTGAGGGGAATTGCTGTGAATGTAAGGAATGTAGGGAGTACAGGTTACAGGGAGAATGGGATTGATCAGTGTTCAGTTCTGATTGCCTCATTTAGGAAGGATGTGGAAGCTTTTGAGAAGATGCAGAGGACACTTACTAGGATGCTGCCTAGTATAGAGAACATGTCTTATGAGGAAAGGTTGAGCAAAATAGGGCATTTTTCTTTGGAGTGAAGGAGCATGAGAGGTGACTTGATAGAGGTGTACAAGATGATAAAAGGTGTAGATACAATGAATGGTCAGAGATGTTTTCCCAGGGCAGCAATGACTAATCTGAGAGGACATACTTTTAAGGTGATTGGAGGAAAGTACAGGGATGTCAGAGATAGTTTTTTTTTTTTTTTTTTTTTACACAGACTGGTAAATGCATGAAACACACCGCTGGGGTGGTAGTAGAAGTGGACTCATTAGGGATATTTAAATTCAAAGTAAAATTATCTTCAAAGTACAGTACATATATCTCACCATATACAACCCTGAGATTCATTTTCTTGTGGGCATTTACAGTAAATACAAAGAAACAAAAAAACCAAAATAATAATAAATAAGTAAGCAATAAATATCAAAAACATAAGATGAAAAGTCCTTGAAAGTGAGTCCACAGGTTGTGGGAACAGTTCAGTGTTTGGTTGAGTGATGCTATGCCCTGCAGTTCAATAGTGTGATGGTTGAAGGGTAACTGTTTCTGAACCTGGTGGTGTGGGACCTAAGACACATGTACCTTGTTCCTGATGGCAGCAGTGAGAAGAAAGCATGGTCTGGATGGTGGGTGATCGAGGTCCTTAATGATGGATACTGCTTTCCTGTGACAGTGCTCAGTGGTGGAGAGGGCTTTACCTATGATAGACTGGTCAGTATGCACTACTTTTTGTATGTTTTTCCATACAAGGGCATTAGTGTTTCCATTCCAGGCTGTGATGCAGCCAGTCAGTATGCTCTCCACCACATATCCATAGAAGTTTGTCGAAGTTTTTGATGACATGCCAAATCTTTGCAAACTTCTATGAAAGTAGAGGTGCTGCAGTGCTTTCTTCGTAATTGCACTTGTGTGCAGGACCCAGGACAGATCCTTTCAAATGATAACACTGAGGAATTTAAAGTTACTGACCCTCTCCACCTCTGATCCTCTGATGACTACTAGCTCATAGACCTTTGGGTTTCTACTCCTGAAGTCAATAATTAGCTCCTTGGACTTGCTGACATTGAGCAAGAGGCTGTTGCTATAGCTGTACGGTAATGTAATTGGCAGAAATGTACCTAATCACAGCCACTGACATTGAGTTGGGGTTCACTTTAAGAGGCTGGTTTGACTTGATGTAGTTATATAAAGCTTTGTGTTCAGTGTTCGGAGTACAATAAATGAGATGTTACAGTTTTTCTTAAACATAAAACACCTTACACTGTTTTTATTTGCGAGAACCCACATTGGTGACCCCAATGCTCTAGGACGATTCCAGAGTTAGTGAACATGTCGGTCAACGCAGTCGCTTTGAAACTGCCAGAGTTTTGGGAGCAAAGTGCCGTTGCTTGGTTTGTACAAGCTGAGGTCCAACTTGCATTGCGAGAAATCTCTGCTGACAATGCCAAATATTTCTAAGTGGTTGCATCACTCAGTAATTCCATGGCTGCAAGAGTGGAGAGTCTACTCAGCGATGCTAATCCGTCAGAGCTAATGGATGACATGCTGTCTCTCCTGGGAAATCACATCCTTGTTTTATTTTTAAACAACTCTTCATGCAGCAAATGCCTGATCAAGTTCACATAGCCCTTGCTAATGTACCAGTGAAGGAGTATAAGGAACTTGATAGATGGGTGATAATCTACACTCAGCCAGGCAGTAGTGCATCATTCCTCCTGCTTCCTCTACCTCAATAAGTCCAGTCAGAAAGACCCCCAACATAAGGAAGCCCGCGGCTGTGAAACAGACGTCGCTGGGCCTGTGCTTTTACCATGCTTGCTTTGGTATGAATGCTAGGAAGTGCCGACTGCCTTGCAGCTTCGACAGTGCCAGTGCATCAGGACATCAGGCCTGTGAACACCATGAGTCCCAGCAGCTAGGATTGTCTACTGTTCATTACGGACACCCTTTCAGGGTGATGTTTCCTGTGTGACATGGGTGCTGAAGTGAGTGTGCTGCCAGCATCACCTATTGATGAGAAGGCAAAGAGCGACAAAACCTCGCTGGAGGCCACCAATGGCAGCAAGATCCAGACTTAGTCAATCTCAAAAACTGCTGGCTTGTGGATGTCAAGGACTTGGGGACAATATCCTGCTCCCCCGGTAAGTTCCCTACAACGGCTCTGTCAAGCACATGCACCTCCACATGTGAGTTTACTTGACTGCTGGGCGATTTCCCAAACCTCACCAAGCCCACATTCTCCACTACAGTCACAAAACATGGGGTCAAGCACCACATGTGTACAACTGGCTCACCAGTCCATGCATGTAGACTGGACCCAGAAAAGCTGGCAACTGGGATGGCTGAGGTTGCCAAGATGGAAATACTCAGGAATGTACGCAAATCAAATTGCCCCAGGTCTTCACCACTCCATATGGTCCCTGAGTCTGATGGTGGTTGCTGCCCATGTGGTGATTAATGATGCCTTAACGAGGCCACTAGCCCTGATTGTTACCCGGTCCCACACATCTAAGTCTTTCCAGCACATTTAGCCAGAAAGTTATTTTTTTCCAAAGTTGATCCAGTTAGGGGCTACCATCAGGTGTCTGCGTGCTCTGAGGACATTCACACAATGGCTGTGATAACCCTGTTTTCGAGTTTCTGCGCAGGGTGTTTGGGCTGAAAAATGCAGCACAGACTTTCTAATGGATGATGGACTCTGTTTTAGGAGATTTTCTTCTGTTTACCTGGATGACCTACTTGTCACCGGTACACCCAAATCCAATCACGTATCTCATCTCCGCACATTTTTTGAGTGCTTAAGCCAACATGGGTTGATTATTAACCCTTCTAAATGCCCGTTTGGGTTGTTCACCATTGACTTTCTCAGCCATCGCATCGCCGCAGAAGGTTCGAAACCCCTCTCATTAAAGGTAGCCGATATTTTGGATTTCCCACTGCCCCACACTACTAAAAAAACTACGTGAGTTTTTAGGTATGGTGAATTTCTATCACTGCTTCATTCCACAAGCTGATGAACCTATGCTTCCCCCTGTATAGTGCGCTTCAAAGCAATACCCCTAATCACATGCTTAACTGGTCAGCGGATATGACCAGTAGAGCTCTTTCCAACATGTCCCTACTGGTGCACCTGCTCCCTAATGCACCCACAGCCATTTCTACTGACATTTCAGACTGTGCTGTGGGAGCTGTGCATGAACAGTTGGTCAGAGGTGTGTGGTTGGTAGCTGCCTGCCTGCCTTCAGCTGGCAGCTTCATCCCCCAAAAGGAAGTACAGTGTATTTGACCGTGAGCTTCTTGGTCTCTATCGGGTTGTCCGCCATTTTTGTTTTCTTTTTGAGGATCACCATTTCACAGCATTCATTGACCACAAACCCCTCATGCATGCAATGGCCAAAATATCAGACCCTTGGACTTGACTTTATATATATAAAAAAAAAAAACTGGCTGACACATCAGAGTTCATAGGTGATATACAACATATCACAGGGAAAAATAATACTGTGACTGATTGCCTCTCACGGTCAGCCATTGAGGCCGTACAGATAGGGGTTGACTATGCCGGCATAGCAACTGACTAAACTACTGACCCAGAGGTCCAGGCTTACCGAACACCAGCCATGGGCCTGTGGTTGCCTGACATTAAATTTGGGGAAGCTGGGGTTTTTCTTCTGTGTGGTATCTCAAATGGTCGCCGTCGCCCTCGCCCCATAGCAAACTGGAGGTGGACTGTTTTTGACTCCATACATGGCCTTTCCCATCCGGGCCAGAAGGTCTGACAGAAACTTGTTGCACTAAAGATTGCATAGCATAGCCTTAGAAAGCACATGCATGATTGGAGTGCCAGTGAACAAAAATTAACCGTGTTGTCCAGGTGCCATTGGCAATTTTTGAGGTCCTTGAGCAGTGTTTTGACCATGCCTATGGACTGTTTTCCCTCTTCCTCACTCCCGCAGTTTCACACACCTCCTTACCATGCTAGACCGTACCACCAGGTGGCCAGAGGTCATCCCTCTAGTGTCAGTGATGGCTACAGATGTGGCTTGGGCATTCATCAGCACCTGGGTTGCTTGGTTTGGCACCCCATTTGATAGTTCTTCTGATTGCAGTCCCCAATTCATATCAGTCCTCTGGGCTACAATGGCCCAGAACCTGGGCGTTAGGCTACAACACACCACAGTGCATCACCTGCAGTCCACTGCTCCTTAAAGGCTGTTCTGAGCACTTCCATGATGGATGATTGTTGGCATGATCATCTCCCGTGGGTCCTGCTGGGGCTCAGAACCACTCCTAGAGTGGTCGTGCAGTTATCCATGGCTGAACTGGTATACGGACAGCCATCACGAGAGCCAGGTGATTTCATTCCTGACGCCACAACCGCCTGGTCGGCCTCTCAACAGTGTTCCACCCTCCTCGGTAAATTCAATTCCTTTCCACCTATTCCTACCTCCCATCATGGCGTACAGCACTCTTGGGTTCCTGTTGATCTACATCCTGCTCCGTTTGTTTTCGTCTGCCAAGATGCACACCAAGTTCACCTTAGCTCCCTTTATGATGGCCCGTTCCACGTTTTGGAATGGGGAGAAAAAGACTTTTATCATAGATATGAGGGCTTCTGCTCGGAGAAGACTCCAGTGATTTTGTGGGGACATTCTCATCTACAATTGTTTTTATAAAGTCTGTGATAACCTGTGGCATATTCATTCAGATCCTCTGAGTCCTTGAACACGGCCCAGTCCATCGACTTGAAGCTATCCATAGGCACTCCTCTGCCTCTTGCGATCATCTCTTTGTTGTCCTTATCTCTGGAGCTATGCTCTTTAGCCTCTGCCTGTATGCAGGTAGGAGGAGGACAGCCAGCTGATCAGATTTCCCAAAATGTGGTCTAGGGTTGGAACAGTAGGCGTACCTAATCGTAACATAACAGTGATTGAGTATGTTGGGCCCCTGGTGCTGCAGGTGATACGTTAATGATAATTGGGTAGACAGTTCTTCAAACAAGCCTGATAATGATTTGAAAGTTGTTGGAGTAGGCTGTTTCTTGTTTGCTAGAGCGCTTGCTTAACATTAGCCTTTGCTGGTATGTAAGCTGTGGTCAGGATCACAAAGAAAAACTCTCTTGGGAAGTAGAACAGAGAGCAGTTAATCATTAGATGTTCCAGGTCAGAGGAACAAGAGTGTGACAAGACCACTATCGAGTCCTGATGACGGTCTCGGCCTGAAGCGTCGACTGTTTACCTAGATGCTTCCCGGCTTGCTGAGTTCCTCCAGCATTTTGTGTGTGTTGCTTGGATTTCCAACATTTGCAGATTTTCTCTTGTTTGTGATAAGACCACTATGTCTGAGCAACATGAAGAGTTTATCATGAAACCCAGATCCCCACCTTTTTCCCATTTCGAATCAGCAGTCCAGTCCATCCAGTGTATTGAAAAGCCCTTACCAACATATCCAGCATGTCTGAGTTGAGCCATGTCTCTAAGACACAGAATACAGCAATCCCTTATTTTCCTCTGATCCAGCAATCTTGCCCTTAGCTCCTCCATCTTGTTCTCCAGTGACTGTACATTTGCTAACAAGTTGCTAGGTAGAGGAAGTTTTACACCCCACCATTTTAGACTGACTTGGAGTCCCTCCCTCCTCCCTCTCTTCTGGTCATGGCGATGTACCTTCCTACGCTTACAAGTACTGTTCCCGTATTCCTGAGAGTTAAGTCCACTGAGTCATTTAGAATATTGTGAAATTGCTTGTTCATTAAGAAGGTTCAAAAGGTCATTACTTAAAGGAAAATTACAGGCTGCAGATTGCAGTGAATGTAGTCAGAAGGAGTATATTTAGAAGTTTTGTAAGCTGCCCGCAAAATGTTGCTATGTTTCACCAGCGCCATCTTGATCAAGAGACTCTTAGATAGGTCCATGGATGAAAGAAAGATGAAGTGCTATGGGAGGGAAGGGTTAGATTGACCTCTGAGCAGGTTAAAAGGTTGGTAAAACATAGTGGATTGAAGAGCCTGTACTGTGCTATGATGTTCTATATTCCAACATAAACTTAGTGGGTGATATAGCCCTTTTCCTTTGTTGTAAGGAAATACAGAATATTTCCAAGTCAGAATGGTGCACCAAGAGTCAGATGGGATGGTTTCAGGGGTGGACGTCATCTTCTGGTGACCATGGACAGGTTTGTTTTCATTAGCTCCATAAGCTGAATGTATTACATGCTCAGTCCTTTCCACTAACTTGGAAGTGGATGAAGGTGGCAATAATGAGGGCCCAATTCTGGATGAGGCAAACTGATCCAATTGGAAGCTGATAGGTAGCATTACAGATCAGGTCAAAATAGCATCAACTAATTATTCTTGTGGATTTCCTTCACAGAATGCTTTGCCTCACTTTTGGAATGAAAGGCCAGTTTAGTAAAATACAGGCCCTAGATGAGCCTTAGATGATGGCATAGGCCTTTCCTTTTTAGGAGCTGGAGATGTTTCTGGGTTTACCAGGAATTGTTAGTGGCTACATGGCAGAGCAACTGACATGCCAAGAATACTTCTACATATTTTGCAAACTTTCTAGCTAAACAACCACAGTAATATTAAAGTCTCACATATGGTCCATTTAATTTTTGGTGCAACACCTGCCACTCCCAATCACCCTTCTTTACTTTGCCTTACTTTATTGTCGCCAAACAATTGATACTAGAGCGTACAATCATCACAACAATATTTGATTCTGTGCTTCGTGCTTCCTGGATTACAAATCGATAGTAAATATTAAAAATTTAAATTATAAATCATAAATAGAAAAGGGAAAGTAAGGTAGTGCAAAAAAACCGAGATGCAGGTCCGGCTATTTGGAGGGTACGGCCCAGATCCGGGTCAGGATCCGTTCAGCAGTCTTATCACAGTTGGAAAGAAGCCGTTCTCAAATCTGGCCGTACGAGTCTTCAAGCTCCTGAGCCTTCTCCCCGAGGGAAGAGGGATGAAAAGTGTGTTGGCTGGGTGGGTCGTGTCCTCCTTCTGGATGGGTGCTCTGCTGAAGTTGGTATTTGTCATTGTCTTTAATAACTCTTGGCACTAAAAACAACCCAATAATAATAAATAATCATGTATCAGGAATGAGGTACTTCAAAAAATCTTTATCATTAGAGAGAAAATGCTATCCAGTCTAATGGAACTAAAGGTTAAAAACTTCCCTTGAACTAATATCACAGTATCTATGGGCTGGAAGAAATTGGATGTAGAGATAATGCATGTCATAGAGTCATAGAAAAATACAGCTTACAAGCAGGCCCTTTGGCTGAACCATTTAAACTACCTAGTTTCATAGCCCTCCATACCAATACTATTCATGTTCTTATTGAAACTTCTCTTAAATGTTGAAACTGAGATCGCATGCACCATTTGCACTGGCAGCTTGTTCCACTCTCACCATCCTCTGAGTGAAGAAGTTTCCCTCATGTTCCCCTTAAACTTTTCATCTTTCAGCCTTAACCCTTAACCTTGGGTTATAGTCCCACCTAACCTCAGTGGAAAAGCCAACTTTCATTGACACTATCTATACCCCTCATAATTTTGTATGGCTCTATCAAATCTCCTCTCAATCTTCTATGTTCCAAGGAGTAAAGTCCTAACCCATTCAATCTTTCCTTATAACTCAGGTCCTCCAGACCTGGCCAAATCCTTGTAAATTTTTTCTACACTCTTTCAACATTATTTACTCCTTTCCTGTAGGTAGGTGACCAAAACTGCACAAAATACTCCAAATTAGGCTTCACCAATATCTTGTACAAATTCAAATTAACATCTCATCTCCTGTACTCAATACTTTGATTTATGAAGCCCAATGTGCCAAAAGCTTTCTTTGTGACCCTATCTGCCTGTGACTCCACTTGCAATGAATTGTGGCCCTGTATTCCCAGATCCCTTTGTTCTACCACACTCCCCAGTGCCCTACTGTTCACTGTGTGCCCTGGTTGGTCCTACTGAAGTGCCACACCTCACACTTGCCTGCATTAAGCTCCATCTCCCATTTTTCAGTTCATTTATCCAGCTGGTCCAGATCCTGAGGCAAGCCATGACAGTCTTCTTCGCTGTCCAGTACACCCCCAATCTAGGTGTCATCCACAAATTTGCTGATCCAGTTAACCACATTATCCAGATTGTTGATATAGATAACAAACAGCAAGGGTCCCAGCACCAATCCCTGCGACCCTCCACTAGTCACAGGCCTCCAGTCAGAGAAGCAACCACCTACTACCACTCCCTGGCTTCTCCCACAAAACCAGTGTCTAATCCAATTTACTGCATCATCCTGAATGCCGAGTGACTTAACCATCTTGACCAGCCTCCCATACGGGACCTTGTCAAAGTCCATATAGACAACATCCACTGCCTTGCCTTCATCTACTTTCCTGGCAACTTCCTCGAAAAACTTTATAAGATTGGTTAGACATGCACCACGCACAAAGTCATGCTGACTATCCTTAATCAGTCCATGTCTATTCAAATACTTTTATATCCAGTCCCTTAGAATACCTTCCAATAACTTCACCACAACTGATGCCAGGCTCACCTGCCTGTTGGCTGTAACCTACCAAGATTCCCTGGATTCTTGAAAGGTCCCAGAGTTTTGGAAATTGACAAATGTAACACTATCGCAAGAACAAATGAGAAAAAACGAAGGAAACTATGAGACATTTAGCAAGAGATCTGTAATTGGGAAAGTGCTGGAATCCACTTTTAAGGAGACTGGTGCAGATGTTGAGAGCATATTTTTCTCTGGAAGGAATATATCTAGAACAAGAGGGCATTGTGTCAGAATATTGCATTATTCATTTTTAATCAGTGATGAGAAAGATTTTTTTTCTGTCAGATGGCTGTGAATATTTGGAATTTTCTTTGCCAGAGAGAAGTGAAGGAGGAATCATTGAATAAATTCAAAGCAGAAATTAAACTGGCATTTAAGCTATAAGGAAGTTGGCAGCGGGTGGTGGTGGGTCTTGGGAACATGGCAAGGGAGAGAATGAGAAAATGGGACTGATTAGCCTACACCTATTCCTGATTCTTATGTTCCTTATTTTTTGTCATTTGCTTTCCTCAGTCAATCCTCATGGTTCTGCTGGAGTTTTGAAACTGGATGCTATTTGCCAGCCTTATTTTCCTGCCTTCAAGTAAATATGGCCTAACATATAGGGCCTGACAAAGTGTTCCCTCAGACCCTGTGGGAGGCAAGTGCAGAAATAGCAGAGATATTTAAATCATCCAAAGCGACATGAGATACTAGAGGATTGGAGAATAGCTAATGTTGTTCTGCTGTTTTAGAAAGGATCTAAGAATTACCCAGGAAATTATAAGCCGGTGAGCCTGACGTCAGTAGTGAGAAAGTTATTGGAAAGTATTCTATGAGACCGGATATATGAGTATTTGGATAGACATGGATTGATTAGGGGTAGTCAGCTTGTTTTTGTGTGCGGTAGGTCATGTCTAACCAATCTTACAGAATTTTTGAGGATGTTTCCAGGAAATTTGATGAAGACAAGGCAGTTGCACTTTGGGAGGACCAACTAGGGTAAGTATTATATAGTGAATGGTAGGGCACCGAAGATTGCGGAAGAACAAAGCAATCTGGGAATACAGGCCCATAATTTGTTGAAAGTGGCATTTCCAGTAGATAAGATCGTAAAGAAAGCTTTTGGCACATTGGCCTTCATAAATCAAAGTATTGAGTAGAGGGGCTGGGATGTTATGTTGAAGTTGTATAAGACGTTGGTGAGGCCTAATTTGAAGTGCAATTTTGGTCACCTACCTACAGGAACAATATAAATAAGATCAAAAGAGTACAGAGAAAATTTACTAGGGTTTTACTGGGACTGGAGGACCTGAGTTATAACGAAAGTTTGAATAGGTTAGAACTTTATTTCCTTGAAGGTAGAAGATTGAGAGGAGATTTGATAGACTTATACAAAATTATGATGGGTATAGATAGGGTAAATGCAGCAGGCTTTTTCCACTGAGATTGGGTGAGACTACAGCCAGAGGTCATGGGTTTAGGTTGAAAGGTTAAACATTTAAGAGGAACATGAGAGGAAACTTCTTCACTCAGAGGGTGGTGAGAGTGTGGAATGAGCTGGCAGTGCAAGTGATGGATGCGATTTCAAGTTCAATGTTTAAGAGAAGTTTGGATTGGTACATGGATGAGAGGTGTATGGAGGGCTACTATGCGGGTGCAAGCTGATGGGACTATGCAGTTTAAATATTTTGGCATGAACTAGATGGACCAAAGGACCGGTTTCTGTGCTGTAGTTTTCTAGACTCTATGTCTGTAAGTGTTTTCTTTGAGCCAACATTGCCCATTGTCAGTTGTTACTAAAATAATCACCTCTATGAGCCCCTCTTTAGGCTTCCTCGAGTATTTGTATTTATTACTACTCAATAACATCTGATTTCTCTTCAAGGTTTAGCTCTTTAAAAAGTGGTTTGTTTGCAGGCTGGTTTGGATTTTATCGGCTCGGTTTTTTATGTTTTTGTTTTTAGTGTTCATTTCATATTATTTAAAAAAATTTCCCTACATATCGGTGACATTGATCCTTGCACTCCCTTTACTTTGATTTTTTAAAAGATGCTAAAATCCAATATATTTTACACTTTGTTTTGACAGAAGTGCTGTTGCATAGTGGCAGTATTGGAGATCAATCAACTGACTGATCTGCCTGGTACTGTGGAAACTGGATAAAAGAAAGACATATTAATCATGTGCTTTTTAAGGCCTTTGGCTGTTCTAAAGCACTTTACAACTAATTAAGTATAAATGAAGTGTCGTCAGTGTGATGAACTAGGAAAATCAGTAGCTGATTCATGCAAAGCCATTTTCCCAAAATAGCTGCATGGTGCTGGTTCCAGCCCACTCCCCAATCTTGCCACTTCCCCTCATTAATATATTCCTGCCACTGATTTATTTTGTTGAGTGGTTTGAGCGGTCTTGTAAAGCATTGGGAGCTAGGAGCTCTTCAAAACAGATTCTTCTGAGGTTACAGCAGGCTTCTTTTTTGTTGAACTATTTGTAACTCAAATAGTTTTGAAGTCAGTAACTACGATTTGAGTTCCTACACAACAGAAGATTCTTACAGACCCACAGCGGCAATCAAGTCTGAGCTAATGTTACAGGTTAATAAGACCATATGATGAGCAGATATAGGAGCCGAATTAGGCCACTTGGCCCATCGACTCTGCACCACCGTTCGGTTATGCCTGACTTATTTTCACTCCCAACCCCATTCTCCTGACTTTTCCCCGTAAACTTTGATGCCCTTACTAATCAAGAACCTATCAACCTCCGCTTTAAAAATACCTAATGACTTGGCCTCCATTGCTTTCTATGGCAATGAATTACACAGATTCACTGGCTAAAGAAATTTCTCCTCATCGCACTTCTAAAGGGACGTCCTTGTAACCTGAGGCTGAGCCTTCTGGTTCTGGACTCTCACCAGGATTGAAAACTTCCATTCCACATCCACTTTATTTAGGTCTTCCAATATTCAGTAGGTTTCAATGAGATCCCCCCTCGTCATTTCATTCCCAGGATCATTTTTGTGAACCTCCTCTGGACCTTCTCCTATGCCAGCACATCTTTTCTTAGATACCTGAGAATCACCTTTCATCAGAGCTGGCTAGTTCTGAAACAAACTGGAAAATCAGGTTAGTGAGAGCAGCTGTCTCAGGGCTCCAGTGGCCCAGCTTCAATACTAACCTCTAGTGGTCTCTGTATGGAGTCCGCACATTTTCCCAGTAACTGCTGTGTTTTGGAGTCATCCTGTTTCCTCCCATATCCCAAAGACATGCATGTTGTTATGTAAATTGGCTCTAATATATCAGAATCAGGTTTATTATCACTGGCTTGTGCCGTGAGCTTTGTTAACATAGCAGCAGCAGTACAATGTAATACATGATAATATAGAAAGAAAAAAAAATAAATCAATTACAGTAAGTATATATGTGGAAATTAAATAGTTAAATTAAAAATAGTGCAAAACCAGAAATAATAAAAGTGATGCAGTGTTCATGGGTTCGATGTCCATTTAGAAATCGGATGGCAGAGGGTCAGAAGCTGTACCTGAATTGTTGAGTGTGCGCCTGTGTGCCTTCAGGCTTCTGTACCTCCTTCCTGGTGGTAACAGTGAGAAAAGGGCTTGCCCTAGGTGATGGGGGGATATGTGGAGAGATACTTACTAGAAACAGGGGGGGGGGTGGATTTGAATGGAATGTAGGAATAATAAAAATGGAATTGGTGTAAACGTGCGTTTGATGGTCGGTGCAAACCTCAGTGGGCCAAAGCACTTGTTTCCATGCTGTTTGACTCTACAGCTTGAAATAATTGAGTTCATTGTTGAGTACAAATAACTAAGATGTTTGCGGGAAGATGTGATGCGATCCCTCAAGCTTACATTGAGCATTACTGGAACTGTACAAGAGGTGAGACACAGTGGGGCCAGAGTGGGAATGAGAAGGAGAATTCAGAATAGACTAGAATCATTCTGCAACATTGTCACCAAGTCTGCATTTGATTTCTCCAAGACAGAGGAGAACTCATCACGAGCACCTTGTCACCTCTGTTGAAGCTTCACGAAACTGTTTTGGAGAATGAGGGGTAATCTCATTGAGACGTCCAGCATTCTGAGGGAGATTGACAATGTAAATTCTTTGAACACTTTTGTCTGTTTTGCTATTTCTGGTCATTTGTAACAGAGATGATGCCATTAGAGGAATAGTTTGACAAATTTGTCATGCATCTGACAGCGTGAGCTGTACCTACTCTCATTAGTTCAGACTTTTTTTTATCATTACAATGGTGCTTGTTAATTCAGCTCCCACATGCTGCTGGGCTCAGTATCTCCTCTCAGCCAGCTGTCTTGATAATGGCAATAACATTCGTGGATGAAGCAAGTATTCAACAGAGACAAACAAGGCAGGAATAAATATTTAAACACATCTTTCTGTTTTGCACTGTGAAGTTTCTAAAAGTGGTATAATTTAAAGGCATCTTTTTAAAAAAAACTCTATTTACTATTTATTGTAGAGTAAGACACGACAGGTCATTTTCTTTACTTTGTTTGTAAAGTTCAAGTCAAATCTTTTTGTTTATTCCATCACACTTAAGCAGTTGAACATTCAAGTGGCCTGCCTATGGGTAGATAGGTGCCTTGAAGTTAGACAGTAATAGAGTCATTGAGCAATACAGCATGGATATAGGCCCCTTGGCCCAACGAGTCCATGCCAACAATGGTGCCCATCCACCTAGTCCTCATTTCCTGCACCCTACCCATATCCATCTAAGTCCCACCTCTCCATGAAGTATTCAATGATCTTATTGTACCTGCCTCAACCATTTCTTCTGGCAGCTCCCTCTGCATATATTCATCACCCTCTGCATGAAAACATTTCCCCACAGGTCCCGATTAAATCTTTCCCCTCTCACCCTAAATCTGTGCCTCCTAGTTTCGGACTTCCCTATCCTGGGGAAAAAAAACTGTTACCATCCACCTTATCTGTGTCTCTCATAATTTTAAACATTTCTATAAATTTGCTCCTCTTAAGTTCCAAGGAATAAAGACCCAGCCTGAACAATCTCTCGCTATAACCCAGGCCTTCAAGTCTTGGCAGATGTTTGTAGATCTTTTCTACGCTCTTTCCAGTTTAACAATGTCCTTCTTATAACAGGGGGTGACCAAAACTGTACACAGTTCTCCGTGTGCAGCCTCATCAATGACTTGTATAACTGCAACGTAATGTCCTAGCTCTCATACTCAGTGCTCTGACTGATGAAGGCCAGTGTGCTAAATGCCTTTTTTTAACCATCCTGTCTACCAGTGATGCTGCTTTCAAGAACTCTGTATATGCTTTCAAGAAACAAGTTTCTCTATTCCACTACACTCCTTGGTGCCACTCCTCAACCCACTTGCCCAACTGATCAAGGTCCCCCTGTAATCTACAATAATCTTCTTCACTATTAACAACACCTCCCAATTTTGTGTCGTCCACATTCTTACTAATCAAACCTTGTGTATTTGCATCCAAATCATTTACATGAATTTTGAATAACACAGACCCCTATGGCAGACCACTTGTCAGTGGCCTCCAGTCCGAGAAGCAAACTTCAACTACCACCCTCTGCTTTCTTCCTCTGAGCCAGATATGAATCCATCTAACTGGATCTCTCTAGATTCCATGGGACCAAGTCTTCCAGACCAGCCTGCCACATGGGTCCTTGTTGAAGGCTTTGCTAAAATTCAAATTGACAACATCCACTGCTCTACCCTCATATACCTTTTAGGTTACCTCTAAAAGGTTTGTCAAGCATGAATTTTCCATGTGCAAAGCCATGCCAAAGACTCCTAATTAGACTCTGTCTATTCAAATACTGGTAGGTCCTCTCCCTCAGCATAACCTCTAGTAACTTCCCTACTACTGATGTCAGCCTGACTAGCCTGTAGTTTCCCACAGGGCCTCCACAATTTCCTCTCTAGCTCCACACAAAGTACGAGGAGGCACACAGTCAGGCCGTAGACGGTTGTCCACCTGAATGCACTGTAAGGCTGCAAATACCACCTTCTTGGCATTATATGAATATCCTCCGAAACATCTTCACTTGTTTCCCTTATCTCTTGAGCAACCATGAATTTCTTCTCAGTAAACACCAAGGAGAAATACTCATTAAAAATCCCACCCATCTCTTGCAGTTCAAGATACACAGATGGCCCTGCTGATCTCCAAGGGGTCCTCTTCCCTTAGCCACCTTTTTATTCCTAATAGAGCTCAAGAACCTCTTGGAATTTTCCTAAATTTCACCAACCAGATGCATCTCATACCTTCTCTTTGCCTCCGACCCCCGATTTCCTCCTTAAGAGTATACCTAATCTTTTTATAGTCATCAAGAGATTAAGTCATCCCTGTCACTCTAAATCTAATTCATGCTTCTTTTTCTTGATCTTGAAGTTACGATGTATATGATGGCTATTTTGATCATTGGCAGCCTGCCATAAACTTCAAGCAGTTGGGATGTGAATGACCAGGCACTGCACACTTTTGAGATGGAAATCCGCCCTCCAAGATGGGTTTAGTCTGACTAGTGTGGCTGGCAGTCACAAGAACATGGGCCTATGCTTGACTAGCGGTGGGAAGGAGATTTGTAGTGGTTTGGGTAGTTTGATGGATAAAGAGAAGAGGAGATGGGAGAACTGTTAGGATGTATGGTAGGATGGAATTGTTGGATGGAAATGATAATTGTTCACGGAGGAAGTGGAAGAGGCACTGATAGATGGTGCTGGTGGTGAGGAGAATTGGAATATTGGTACTCTGATAGATGTGAGGAAGGTTTGTAAAGAATGCTTGCACTATAGTAGATTGTTAGGGAGAATGGGAAGAATGGATATTCAGACATGGAGATACAGGTGAGTTTTGGATGGTTGCATGTGGGTGGAATTTTAACACCATAATGGATAGTTTGGGAGGGGCTTGGTGGTGGTGATGGGGTGGAGGTAGTTGCAAGATAGGAGCATCAGATTAGGGGATGATGAGTGTGATGGAGTGAGCTCAAAGACTGAAGATAAGTTATTGTCTGGCCTGAGAGCTGTCCCAATCCAGGGCTTTGCTGGGCAAGACCAGTTTGTCCAGGGAGTAAACAACAATTGTCATTCTTTAAGACATTGTAATCCAAGGTCCGTGCGAAACTCCAAAAAGGAACTTTGCACATAGGATATCTTTATCCATTCTGGCCATGACATGGGAGTTGTGCCAGTGCAAGGGTGACTTGCACCTGAGAGGTTGAACTGAATTTTTAGAGTAAGGTGAAATAACATCACACACTGAAAAAAAAAAAAATCAGTTTTCAGCCGAAAGAAATAGCTTCATGTGATTGAATTTCAAGCTGGAATTGGGGCAAGATGCAGAATATTGCAACATTTATACAGAACTTCAGAGGAACGCTGCTGTATTGCTCCACATGGACTTCCAACTTTGATCTCACTCTTTGGTGGAGCTCCATGTTCTTTGATTGACTGTATTCATCATTGATATTATCCTCATTAATAATAAGCATCTTTTTCTTACTTTACTATTATTCCTGCTGATGGCTGAAATTGTGCACATCACAAGACATTCTACTGCACCTATATAAGATGATCAAAGGTCTCAAGTTGTCGTCAGATGAACCTGCTCTCCAGCGAGTGGTGTTAGGAGATTGTAAGTTCTCTGCTCAGTGACTAGGAAAAGCCTACATGCTCTCAGGGTTTGTTCTTGATATTTTGAAATGAGGGACCTGGAATGTCTCAGATATACACAAGAAGTCTTTTTACCTGCTTCAGATCAGTGTGCTAAAAATTGTCTGAAATCTGTTCCTCCCTGAGCATTTCAACAGTATTAACCTTTCTGCAGAATTTAGAAGCACATTGCAGGCAGGACAGTTGAGATCATAACCTACTTCACTTAAATTTATTCCTGATCAAATCTTAAAGAGTTGTTGGTTTTCATTATTTTTCTTCCCTTTGTAAGGGCAATCACATGGTAATATATTCAAGATTTCAAAAGGTAAAAGTCAGTAAATGTTTTAACCTTTTTACAAATGAATAGGTACTATTAACAATGTATTTATGACTTTCTGTTTATTTTCTGTAACCGCACAACATCCTTACTTATATAGAGGACAGGCCCAGTGCTGCCATGCTGATACAAAGTAATGTGAGAGAGGTGTTGGTAGTAACCCTATCTTTAGGGGATGACAATTTAGTCCAACAGGCCTGTCCCACTATTCAAGGAGCTCATGGAAGATCTGTGACTTAATTCACCATTTTCCCGAGTTTCTTAATAACCTTGGTTAACAAAAAAACTGTTTAAATTAGATGCAAGTTTAACAGTTGACCAAACTTCAAATAACACTTGCAGAAGAGGGTTCCAAACCTTGATACTTTTCTGAGAAGGAACATATTCAAGCCATTAAATCTACTGTATCTCAGCTCTCAGACCACCCCCATTTACCTTGGCCAACCTTGATCCTGTAACCTTTCAAAATCATCTATGTCTTTATTTATTTATTCATTCACAGTAGGATTCTTGGCCAGGGCTTTGCTTTGTTTTGTGTACTTATTTCACTGTTAGACACAAAACACTTTCAAGTTAATTTGGCCATTCAAGCTTTTTATTGAATATTTATTGTGAGAGAGTAAATAATTATTCTTGTGCTTGTCTTTCAGACTCTTGGCCAGTCCTTTTCTTTGTTTTGCATCCTTATACCACTTCTTCTTCTTCTTCAGCCCATCACCCCTACTGGGGCATAGGCCGCCAACAGCAGCTCGCCAGAGTCCTGTGTCCTGGGCCAGAAGATTGATCAGCCCTGTGGCTTCCACTGACTTGCAGCTTTCATCACATAACCTCATCTGTCTTCTAGGTGATAATTCCTCTCACAGGTATGAGGTCTTTGTGATTCCTTGTTTAGATGAACATAAGCTTAAAAGAAAGAAAGAATACACAACAAAAAAATGGAAACATTAAGGACTAGACCTTACACTCTCTGGAAGCTGCTTCACCATTCAGTGATCCTTAACACTTGTCCTTTGGTATTCAAAATCATATTAATCTTGGCATTGAATACACTGAGTATCAAGGGGGGATTGGCAGTAAGGGGTACCTGCCAAGAAAAAAATGTTCATATCTTTATAACATCAGAAGGCCATTCAGCCCACCAAGTCAATCCAAGCTTTCAGGATTTATCCCAGTGGCCCATTCTTCACTTTTTCCCCTGTAACATATTCTCCACTTGAACTCTCCACACATCAAACTGGGGATAATTCAGAGTAAGCAATTAAACTACCATGCAGTACATCCTCGAGATGTGGGAAGTTACTGGGGTATTAAAGGACAACCCATGTAGTCCAAGGAGAAACACCCAAATTCCACAGAGACAGCACCTACAGTATGAGGCACCAGCTCTGCCTGCTTTACCTTTGCAGCTTGTTCCTAAATTCCCCAAATCCAAAAAATAATTACTATCTCCTGGGCTTAATCAAATCATCCCTTAATAGGAAATATAACCTTAATTTACATGATTTCTCTTTGTAATTTCAGTCTAGAAGACCAGGGATCTCCTTGCAATTCTACAATCGCCCGATGGCAAATACATCATTGCAGAAACGCTAAGTGTAGTCTACTGTTGTAATGTGACTTTTATCTCCTTGTACTCCTCTGTATGTAGAGCAACATTCTAGAAACTAGTCTGATGATTTTATATGAAATTAATGAAAATCAAATAAAATAACTGCTCTGAAACCAAAACTGAAAATGCTGGAAACACTCAGCAGGTCAGGGTGAGTATTTCAAGAATCAATCTATTTGAAAACTTCATGTTTCTTTGAACCTCTGAATACTTCTGCCTGTCACTGCTTGAAAAATACCTTGTATCTTCCTTTAATGTAAATTTGTCTTTGCTGAAATGCTTTTGACACCATTTACCTATGTGATTTTCATCGTAATCTTACTGATTTGTGGCATAGTGTGTAGGATTCTGTCATTCAGGGCACACAGACTAAAATATTCCTGCAAAGGCATCAAGTAAGTTATACATCTTCATGGCACAGGCAGTCTTTCAGAATCTTTGCCAGCTCAGAGTCATAACATTCCCTTAATACAATATTAAAATCATCATTGTTGCTGTTTATTTTTTCACTTCTTCCTTGACAGAATATTGACCTATATTATGTTATTTTATTTCTCTGTGAGATTATCTGTTTGAAAGGTATTTGCTGGTGGTCTTTAAAATGACTCCAGCACCTTATCAGTGCCCACTTTGTTAGCGGTCACAACTACAGGCCAGTACAAAATAAATTTTCTTCCTGTCCGTGTATTTAGAAAAGTGCCTTGCCAGATGTATGACTTTCACACGTTTCAATTGCTGCTTAACTTCACTCCAGAAAGACATCACTCTAATTTTTTGACCTTATTGCCTGGACCAGGACTTTCTAACTGGTAGTAATTGTTTCTCATAGAGTCATAGAGTTAGATAGCACAGAAGCAAGTCCTTTGGCTCACCTTGCTGACCAATTTGCTCATCTACACTAATCCCATTTTCAGAATCAGGTGTAATATCACTGACATATGTCATAAAATTTATTAACTTAGCAGCAGCAATACAATGCAATATATGATAAATATAGAAAAAATACATGTATATATGTATATTAAATAAAATTAAAAAGTCATGCAAAAACTGAAATGATAAAAGTGAGGTAGTGTTCATGGGTTCAATATTCATTAGAAATCAGATGGCAGAGGGAAATAAGCTGTTCCTGAATTGCTGAGTGTGTGTCTTCAGGCTTCATTACCTCCTTCCTGATCGTAACAATGAGAAAAGGGCATGTCCTGGGTGATGGGGTCCTTAATAATGGATGCCGCCTTACTGAGGCACCACTCTTTAAAGATGTCTTGGATACTACAGAGACTAGTACTCAAGATGGAACAGACTAATTTTACAACTTTCTGAAGCTTCTTTCAATCCTGTGCAGTAGCACCCTGATGCAGCCTGTCAGAATGCTCTCCCCAGTACATATGTAGAAGCTTGAGTGTTTTAGGTGACAAACCAAATCGCTTCAAACTTCTAATGAAATATAGCCACTGACTTGTCTTCTTCATAGCTGAATTGATATGTTGGGACTAGGTTAGATCCTCAGAGATCTTGACACCCAGGAACTTGAAATTACTCACCCTCCATTTCTGATCCCTCTATGAAGACTGGTTCGTGTTCCCTCGTCCTACCCTTTCAGAAGCCCAGAATCAGCTCTTTGGTCTTATTGACGTTGAGTGCAAGGTTGTTTGCTGTGACACCACTCAACTAGCTGGTATGTCTCGCTCCTGTACACCCTTTTGTCTCCATCTGAGATTCTGCCAAAAATGGTTGTATCATCAGCAAAGTTATAGATGACATTTGACCTACTGTATGCCTAGCCACACAGTTATGGGCATAGAGAGAGAGAGTAGGGCAGTGGGCTAAGCACACATCCATGAGGTGCACCAGCAATGATAATCAGTGAGGAGGAGATGTTACCTATCTGCACAGATTGTGGTTTTCTGGTTAGGAATTTGAGGATCCAATTGCAGAGGGATGTACAGAGGCCCAGGTTCAATGTGGGAATGATGGTGTTAAATGCTGCGATATAGTCAACGAACAGCATCCTGACATAGGTGTTTGTATTGTCCAGTTGATCTAAGGCAGCATCATGTTGCTGACATTAGGACCATATCCTTCTATGCCTCATCTATTTATATGTCTGTCTAAATGCCACTTAAATGTTATAATTACATCTGATTTCACCACCTCCTCTGGCAGTATAGTCCAGTCGCCAACTGAACTCTTTGTTTAAAAAAGTCAAAAACTTCTTCCTCACCTTTTTTGATACCCCTGTCACGGGTGGCAGGGTGGAGATAAATCTCTACCAAATGAGGTGAAGGCACTCTTTCCCTCCACTAGCCTGCAGCTCACTCTTGGGCAAGGTGTAATACCTATTTAGTCCCACCAATCGGTGTCACATGAAGCCATGGGAGCAGGTGGTGGATGGTCATATGAGCAGTTGGTGCACATTACAAGTCCTGGTTATACAACCACTGATACTAGACACTGCCTAGAAGGCAGCAATGGCAAACAACTTCTGTAGAAAAAATTTGCCAAGAACCATCATGGTCAAAAGATCATGCATGGCACATAATGATAATGTGCATGGGAAATGATTTTACCACCTACTCCATCTAGGGCTGTTATAATCTTATATACCTCTGTCAGGTCACTACCTCATCTTCCTTCACTCTAGGGAAAACAAGCCTAGCCTATCAACTCTCTCTCCACAACTAAATTCTTACAATCTCTTCTTCTTCATAAATAGAAGACAATAGGAGTATACAGCTCTTCAGGCAAGTTCCATCTACTCTATTAGCTTCCCTTAATACCCTGAAAACTTCAATGAAATTGCCGTTAATCTTATTAAAAATGCTATAGAATAAATTCCATAGAATTAAAAAAGAATTTTTTTTTGGAGATACAGCACAGATTAGTCTGTCCAATTCTCAAACGACTGATGATCACTTCTGTCTTTCTATATCAACTTGACAATCTTTTGTATCTAACTTGCCTCTGTATTTTGTACAGTTATCTCCCTGTTTCACTCTCATCCCAATGCTTCCGCCATGTCTCCTCAATACGTGTTTTAATAATGATCTTGACTTCCGCTTTGCTAAGAGGGATCTGGACCTCTATTATAGACGATCTCAGCGATTGTTCAGCTATTCATTACCCTCCACTCCACAATGAGCAGGAACCCAAAGAAAGTTTGCTTCTATTCCATTTTTGGTCAGTGTATACAACTTGCATAAAATCTCCAATAAAATATCCTGTCTACTTTCTGATTTTCTTGATTTGATTGAGGTTAATGCAGATAAAATGTCTGAACAGGTTACAGCCTTTTTGATATTTTATTTTCTTCTATCCAAGATAATGCACTCAATATTGCCATTAATTCTGTTGTATACACTGATAAATGGTTTGATGTTCTTTTCCTGATACTAGTTTTGCACTGAGGAATATAGACTGCAATACCTGTGTGACCAGATCGAGGGTCTTTTGATCCATCCGTAAATATTACAAGTTCATTTCTAAAATGTGAGTCTATATATTCTTGTTCTATCTGTTTGATTCCATAGTTAGACTTCTTTTTTAAAAGTTGTTGCAGGTTTTTATCTACTGTATGCATTGTAAAGAGCCATGGAGGAACATCGGATATTGGAACTGTAGGGCTGTATTCCATTTCGTGTAGACCATATTTTTGTGCTGCTGCATCCCCAATCCATCCAAAGCTATTATAACTTATTATGTTCCCAGCAGTCTTTTAATATAGCTTTAGCTGGATGTGAGTAGTTATGTCCCATGATGTTAACCCAGTGATTTAGCATTAGCTTTATTCTTCTAAGTCTTAATGGCATTTCCCCCATTTCGAAGAGCTGATATAGGTGATGCTCTGAATGCATCACTACATATCCTGAGGGCCTGAGCTTGCTCATCATCCAGCATTTTTAAATTACTTTCTGTAGCTGACATGTAAGCTACACTTCCATAATCCAATGTAGCCCTTATTAAAGCTTGATAAATATTTAATAGCGATATCCTGCTCGCACCCCAGTCCTGTCTGGCAGGACCCCTCAATAAGTTATTTATTTTTTTACGTTTGTTTGTAATTTTCTCGATTTGCTTTTTCCATGTAAGTTTCTCATCAAATAACAAACCAAGGAACCGAATTACCTTTACCTGCTCTAATTTTTGTTCATATAACTTCACGGAAACTGGTTTGTGACTTTTTGAGAAACATATCACTTGCGACTTACTTGTAGACAATTTGAAACCCCATTTATTTGGCCACTCCTCCACTTTATTTATTGCATCTTCCTTTGTATACAAATTAAATTTCTTCCCCTCACCCATAAAGCCCCAGCATCTGCATATAAGGATTTCCCCACACTATGTTCAACTTGTGCAAATATGTCATTTATCACTATGGAAAATAGTAATGGACTGCAAACACTACCTTGTGGTGTTCCATTTTCAACCATATATGTCCTGGAGTACTGTTTCCACCTTGACTTGAATTGTTCGGCCAAAAAGAAAGTCTAGAACCCAATTATGTAATTTTCCTTCCACCACTAGTTCTTTCAATTTAATTAACACTCCCTCTTTCCAGAGCATATGGTATGCCTTTTCTATGTTAAAAAATACCGCCAGGACCATTTGTTTATTTGTTTGAGCCTTCCTAATTTCAGATTCCAAGCTAAGTATTGAATCCACTGTAGTTCTTCCTTTACGAAAACCGCTTTGGTAGGGAGAAATGAGATTTCTTTTTTCTAGAAAGTATGTAAATCTATCAGTTATTACTCATTCCATAAGTTTACCTAGCTGTGAAGTTAGTGCAATTGGTCTATAATTTGTTGGGTCTGATGAATCTTCACCAGGTTTTAATACTGGAACAATAACAGGATGTTTCCATGCAGTTGGTAGTTTACCTATTTCCCATATTTTATTAAACAGTCTCTGTAGAACTAGAAGTGCACTTCTTGATAAATGCTTCAGCATTATACCCCATACTTGATCCTTCCCAGAAGTTGGCCGCACATTCATAATGGCTCTTATTTCTGTTACGCTAACAGGTGTATCCAGCACTACTCCTGAGGTTGCTATTTTGTCTGTAATTCCTGAATTTTGCTTAAGCCTCTCCTCCCTTTGCTGTCTACCCTCACCGTCAAATTCTCTGAGCTATGTATGTTTACAAAAGTTTTTGCCAATATTGCTGCTTTTTCTACATTGTTAATTGTCATCTTGTCCTTTTTAGCACAGGAATCTCTTTACTACTACTTATACCATTCATTTTCCTTATCATGCCCCATATTTCGGACAGTTGAGTTTCTCTTCCAATTTTGTTACAATACTGTCTCCAAAATGCTCGCTTTGCTTGTCTGATTGTTTTCCGAACTTCTGCTTGTGCTCTTTTATATTGTATTAATGTTTCTACCGAATGTTGTCTTTTTAACATTTTAAATGCTTTATTTCTTGCTTTTATACTTCTACTACATTCACAATACCACCATAGAACATTTTTCCTCTTTCCTGTACCTTTACTTTTCGGAATAGTTTCTTCTGCCGAATTTATAATTGCTGTGACCAATTTATCATTCATTTCTTCTATATCTGATATATTTTCATCTAAAATCTTTGTGCATCTTACTTCACTTCTTACTCGTGCATCTTACTTCAATTCACAAACAGTTAATTGCATCTACCATAAACAGTACGAAATCTTTTCTATACATTATTAGTGTCCTTATTTATCATATTATGGCTCTTGGTTTATTATTCCCTGTATTTGTTTGCTTTATAGCTTTCTCCTTTTCAGCGAAACCTCTCACTGCCTCAGTGTAACTAATCCCTTGAATTACTTTAACATATTGTGTCTCAGATGCCTTCTTGCTAATAATGCACCCTCGATAAGCTGCAGTGTTCCTCGCCACAATTGCAACATTTCAGCCTAGCTCCCGCCTCACACTTCCCATATTCATGTTCTCCAGCACATCTCCCACATCTTTGTTTCCCTCTGCAGACCGCCGCAATATGCCCAAATTTCTGACATTAAAAACATCTTAAAGGCAGTGGTATATATATTTTGACCTCATAACATATATACCCTAAATAAACATTAGTCAGCAATCTCTCCATCAAAGTTAATCATCACCGATAAACCATCACACTTTTTTTCCGTCTCTTGTAACTTTCAAATGTTTGGCCTCAATAATCTTTGCTCCTTTTGTTTCGTTTAATTTCATCCATTGTAACTTTTGTTGGCGTCCCCGAAATAACTCCTCTGGTCCACTTTCTATTATCAAGTATTGAGCATTGTACTTTTTTGCCATCTATTTTATTTAATCTTATCACTTTGCCTTGCTGAGCACTATCCCGACATATCACTAATAGCGATCCATTTCCTAATACCTTGGGCTCTTTTGACTTCACCTATAAGTTTGTTGAATACCTTCATCACATGAATCAGGTTCCAATCCCCAAAAGATGCCCCAACTTCACTCAGTTTTATAATTGCTTTAATCTCATCTCCTTTTGCTATCTTTTTCAATCATCCCCTGACCCCTCAGAATTTGACTGCTCATACTCCTGTTTTCTTTTCTTACTCTTTACACTCCATTCCTCTTTCCCACCATCTTCTATCTCTAACTCACTTCCTCCTGCCATCCTCCATCCATTCACAGTCTAGTCATCCTCCAAAAAACCAGCAAAACACTGCAAGCAGAGCTCCAGTCATCTCTCCAACACTCAACCCAACTCAGGCTCCTCCTTCTTCTTCTTCTTCTTCTTCCTCCAGTTGGCATCCACACTGTTGCATTACTGCCATCTTCAGGATTTATTGTTCCTCACTGTCCATTCACTTTAAAGCCACCTTTCCAGTCCCATCGCCCTTAAAAATCTAAACAACCATTTCCTCCCCAATCACTCTCCCCACATTCCAATAAACTTTTAACACTGTTCCCTACCAGTCCTATCTTGCGTAATTGTTGTAACATTTGTTGCCTTTCCTGTGCAAGTTTCCGGCATGAAATAAGGATATGCTCTACTGTTTCAGTCTCCTGACATAGATTGCAAAAACCTGTTGGATGCTTATTTATAATGGCCAGGGTGCCATTAAGGTTGCTGTGCCCAATTCTCAGTCTACTTATAATTACTTGCTCCTTCCGCTTTACTCCCCTACTTCTTCCCATATCTACTCTGTTCTGAATTGAATGTAAATGTCTTCCTTTTATTGCTCTATCCCAATGCTGCTGCCACTGTTGGTTTAATCCTTCTCCACACTGTGCTCTTCCCCTCTGATTTTGATAGTTTAATATTGACCTCTACAGATCCTTTTTTGACTGCTGTTTTTGCCAGCCTATCTGCTGTCTCATTTCCCATAGTACCCGAATGTGCTGGAACCCACATGAATGCTATATTTTTGCCTTGTCTAGCCAGTCTTGAATTTGCAAACAGGATTTCATAAAGCAGATCCTGGTGACCTCTAGCTGTACCTGCCTTAATGCTTGCAAGGGTCGATACAGAATTGCTACATATCACAATATTATCACAATCAACCTGCTCACTCCATTCTAGTGCTAACAATATGGCAAACATTTCAACTGCATCAACTCAGGCCCTTCTTCTTCTTCTTCTTCTTCTTCTTCTTCTATTTCCAGCTGTTTAGATGCATCTAGGCATATTACAGCCCTCTGCAGGATGTATAATTAATTATAGAACTTCAAGGAACTCAAATTTTCGAATATAACCTGTTCTCACGTATAAACTGAATGATAGACTCTTCAATCAGATGTTGATTCTCTTGATGGCCAAATAAAGATTGAATAGAAAACAAAAATAAATTTAAGCCAGATAGCCTCTTGACCAACATGCTTCTTTCAATTTTGTATCGATTACAGCTCAGCAAAACATGCTGGACTGTCTCTGGACTACCATAGTCACATAATCCAGTAGGATGTTTTCCTGTTATCTTTAAATAATAGTTTAGCCCACAATGCCCCAACCTAAGTCTTGTAAATTTCACCATATCTCTACAACTTAAAAGGTAACAGTCTGAGACCTTTTTAACTAGTGGGTGACTAGAAAAATAATGCCTGCCCCTTAATTCATTTTTCCAATCCTCCTGCCACTTCTTCTCCATACCTTTTTAAATTCTACTTCTCAATTCTGCTCTGCTTAGGGGAACTCTAATTTCTACTTGCCTGCTCTGTAAGGAAGACTTTGCAATGCCATCCACAATTTCATTTCCCACCACCCCAGCATGCCCAGTTATCCATGAAAATCTAACTGCACAACCCATCTTCCCTACTCTGAACAACACGAAGAGAATCTCAATAACTATGTCAGGATGAGCTTTTGATTTACTCCCTTTTATAGACTCTAAGGCAGCAGCAGAATCCGAACAGATGATAACCTATGTGGTCAAGAGTCTTCTATCCACCATAAGGCCCAGAGGATTGCTAATAATTCTGTTGCGAAGACAGAAACACCATCTGAAACCCGGTGACCAATCTTAACTCCAAGTTGAGACACATACATCCCAAATCCTGCCCTACTGTTCTCTGGGTCCACTGAGCCAACAGCAAAAATCTTCAGATAAGAGCCCCATTTATTATTTAAATATTCATTTGTGATCAACGCTGATGGAATTGCTCTACTTCCTTGAAGCTGAAAAAGGAGGAATAAGTCTACTTCTGGTTCTGGAAAGAGCCAAAAAGGGACGGATGGCAAGCAAATTTGGTCAACTATGTCTTCCTCAGTCAGTTTCAATTTCACAGCCCAGTTATTAACTAAATCTAAAAATGGGTATCTTTTAATTTTATTTTGGTGCTCCGACTTCCCCTGCAAAAGACACTTTGATGGACAGCTGTGATTGAATCCATTTAGTTTTACCCAATACTGCAGGCCCAACTGAATTCATCTTAAATGCGGAGGCACTTCTCCCATCTTCACACATAATGCCAGGATTGATGTTGTTCTATAAGCTCCACAACAAAGTCTAGGTGTTTTGGGCTGCACAGTGTCTAATTTTCCAAGCACTGCCGTAGCAGCAGACCTATAAGCAATACAACCGTAATCTATAACTGATCTAATGATAGTTAGATATATTAAGTACATAGTTTCCCACCCTGCTGCCCAGTCGCATCCAGCAATACTTCTCATAACATTTAAAACTTTCTCATACTTTCCAATTGTTTTATCTATATGAACCCTCCAAGTAAGTCTTTCATCAAACCAGACACCTAAAAACTTGAATACCTCGACTCTTTCTAGTTGAGAATCATATAGACACCATTCACAATCAGGAATCTTTCTTCTAAAGCCAAAAATCATGTATTTGGACTTAGAAGCAGAAATCCTGAAACCCCATTTATTCACCCAGTTTAACTCAGGCCCTGCATGGGAGTCCTCTTTAAATAATCATAGAATGTGGGAAACATGTGCCAGCCTCAATTAACTTGATGAGATTAAACTGAAAACACAAAGGTTTAACAACTCCAGTTAAGAGATTGATTAGTGAATACAGGTACCCAAAAGCCCGAGGAGCTCAATGCTCCAACACAAGCCACAAGGCTCATGACGCCATCCTTGTGACAAATAAGGTCTTTTGTACAGGTTACCAGATGAGGTGGTTTTGTTTAAGTAGGGCTACTTCCATTAGGTGGTGAATGGATAGGGAGGGGCCACTTTTCCATTTCTTCTTCCATTCTGTAACCATTTTTATGATTGGACCTCATTTTTGTACAGTAAGCCAATATTAAATGATGCTGACAAGCCATTGATTGGGGATGGGATGGGGTTCTGGATGGTGCAAGAAGTTCAGCATTCTTTTGTACTGATGGTAACAAAAAATATAAGGAGTAACAATGATCCTTCTGAGAGCCATGGAGGGTCAGATATCCGAGAAGCTATTATTTATTGAAATGTATTGCTCAACTGCATTCTTTTAACTTTATTTACAATGTTTTAGCTTTAAGCAACCCACATTTGTCACTGTAAGGATTACTAATAAGTCTGTTTAATACGAAGATAAATGAGTAAAGCATCCACAGTGAACATTCCACATCGGTATGTCAAGATTACGAGGGTCCCTTAGATGTCATTCCGTCTAAATAGTAGCAGCTGAGAAAGTAGAGTGGATGTTGTAGAAGTTTTTGCATCTTAATTTTCACTATTGTCACTTTCATTGGCTAGTCTTCCTCTGGGCACCTCTCTGTCCTCGCAGTCAATATCAAACCTAATCTCTTTCTTATTCACTTCTGACATATGCAGAACCAACCAGCAAATGGGTTCCACCATTTCCTTGATTAAATTTTATCCCCAAACATTTACTGTTGGGTTCTTATCATGAGAAAAAATAGTAAAAGTAACCTTTAATTTTCAATTGCTTTATTAATTTTTAATTACTTCACTTTAACATTCAAATTTTCAGTTTCCTTTCAAAGTATTGGTTTGAGATCTTGAGTCCACAAATGAACAGGTAACAGCATTTCCCCTGATGCATGATATGATTAGGAGGTTCTAGTGTACTAGAATGGATATTCTGCATAACTATGATAATAGAATATCAATGCCATGGCCTGCCTTCCCCTGTACTCTCCCAAAGGGAGCATTGCCCAGGCAATGATGCCACTCTGCACACTCTTGAAGCAGAAATGAACTCAGGGTGATTTATGCCTAAAAGTGCCCAATAAAATTTCTGGAGCAAAATGAGATAACCCAAAAGTAGCTATTATTGCATTTTCATTCTGGAAAATAAATTGATTATTATTTGCATGACACTGGGGAAAAAAGCTTTGGAAATTGAATTTTCAGGTACTGATTTCTTCTTTCCCCTTGGCACACTGGCTCCATTAATTCCTGTTGTTCTTTCACACACACAATTTATTCAAAATATAGCCATACACGTTACCCTTTTAGATGTTCAAGTGCATTGGTTAATTAAGTGTCAAAACAAAGTAAAATCTGCCATGCTGAGATGCAATAGTAACTGATTTTGGTTTATACATTTCCTGTTTCTGTCTGCATGCTAACAGGTGTTTAATAATTCTTTTTCTTACTTTCTAAATATAAATCTGTTAATCTTTCATCCAAATTGGTCTAGTTTAACAGTCCATTACTCACCAACTACTAATGCCTAGCCATTATACATGATGATATCAAAGGGCTTCTGTTACAGCAACACCCTAGTTTTAAATTTAATTACAGAAACTAGTCACCACATATTCCCAAGTTGAAATAACATCGGAAATTGAGGGACACACAAGCTAACTGAAGGACCGCGAGTTCCTAAGGCTGATTGAGCAACTAATTTCTGTGATTGCACATTAAGTATTTTTGCAATATTGTTGCCTTACCTTATTATAAGGATGTCACATAGTAACTTAACTACATTTTATCTGCAATCAGCCCTTGGCAGAATGGAACTGGAATCAGGAAGAAGGTTCAGAGCTGCATGCTACTCTTTCTCCTCAGGCCTGATAAATCACCTGTCTGTTACAAGTGGGAATTAGTCAGATGTGGCATCTTGATTATACTGAATGTCATTTGCTGCAGTGACTGACTGCACCAACAAGATATTACCAATGCAGAATACAAGCACCAGGAGAAAAGGTCACATTGCAAGATGGCACTGTTCACCTGCGTCAGAGTTTGATTTCAGATACCTCTACACAAGGGCTCGCAGGTATTACAGAGTTTTAATGAGATACTGGAATTAGATATTGGTGGAGTTCATTGATTTTGCAATCATTTCTAGCAAATAGTTGAAAATTTAACTCAGTCTGGTGATTGCTTTCTTTTTAAAGTATTGCTTATTTTTTTTTATAAAGGTATCCATATTCATTTCCCCCTGCATTGTTTTCTGATTATCTTTGTTATTTTATTCCTAAACAGGCCAGTGATAGAAAGTAGTGATCTGAAGCCATTCATTGAAACTGGAGTGCTGGTCATAACTGTATGTCTTCCCTTTTACCTAAGGTGATATGTGCTCACCGAGAAGAGCACACCAGGCACCAGAATGCAATAAAGAAGGTATTTCAGATTTGAGACCCACCAGCATGCATGCAGGTATCAGCTGTGGTTGAATGGGTTGCATTCTTGCCTTTGAGTCAGCTCAAATCCCACTCCTGAGTCCTGGGGCACAATAATCCAGGCTGCCAGTCTGGTGGATGACTGTAGGGTTGTTCAATTCCCATACACTTCTCTCCTCCATCAAGAAGGCCTCAAAGCCTTCTGCTTCCTTCTTGACAAAAGAACTAACCCATTCCTCTCCACCACCACCCTCCTCCATCCGGCAGAACTGGCCCTCACCCTGAACAAATTTTCCTTCGGTTCCTCCACTTTCTCCAAACTTGAGAGGTAGCCATGGGTACCCACTGGGCCCCAGTCATGCCTGCCTCTTCGGTGGCTGCATAGAATATTCCATGATTGAAGCCTTCCCCAGTAATGCTCCCCAACTCTTCCTCCACTACACTGATGTCTACATTGTGCTGCTTCATGCACCCATGCTGAGCTCATCAATTTTATTATCCTTGCCTCTAACTTCCACCCTGGCCCATCTCTGACACCTCCTTCCCTTTTCTCGATCTTTCTGTCTCCATCTCTGGAGATCTCTGGAGACAAACTGTTAACCAACATCTTTCACAAACCTACTGATTCCCACGGTTATCTCGACTACATCTCTCCTATTCTATCCCCTTTTCTCAGTTTCTTTGCCTCTGGCGCATCTGTTCCCTGGACGTGACTTTCCGTTCTGGGCCTCCTTCTGGGCCTAAGAGGTCTCCAGTCTAGTTCTCTTCAGCTCTTAACCCTTTTCTTCCAGAATCAATAGGTTTACAGAAAAGGATATAAAGTTACAGTTTCAGCTATTGAATGAAGCAAGTGAGAATCAGATATACAACAAATGCAGGCAGCTTTTGAGGCCCTATTGAAGGAGGGTTGATGGAATATTGTACCTATTTTGAGCAGAGGGGCATTTCCCATTGAATGATAATGCAGACAAGTGTGAGGTGTTGCACTTTGGTTGGACCATCCAGGGTAGGTCTTACACAGTGAACGGTAAGGCACTGAGGAGTGCGATAGTACAAAAGGATCTGGGAATACAGATCCATAATCCATCAAAAGTGGTGTCACAGGTGGATATGGTTGTAAGGAAAACTTTTGGCACATTGGCCTTCATAGTATCAAAGTATATTTTACAGGAGCAAGAGAAAATCTGCAGATGCTGGAAATCCGAACAACACACACAAAATGCTAGACGACCCTTCAGCCTGAAATGTCGATTGTACCTTTTTCCATAGATGCTGCCTGGCCTGCTGAGTTCCTCTAGCATTTTGTGTGTGCTTATTGTGTACAAGAGATGGGATGTTATGTCGAAGTTGTATAACACATTGGTGAGGCTTAATTTGGAGTAGTGTGTGCAGCTTTGGTCACCTACCTGCAGTAAAAATATAAATAAGGCTGAAAGAGTACAGATAAAATTTACAAAGGATGTCGCTATGACTGGAGGACCTGAGTTATAAGGAAAGATTGAATAGGTTAGGACTTTATTCCTTTGAAATTAGAAGACTGACGGAAGATTTGATAGACGTACACAAAATTATGAGGGCTATAAATAGGATAAATGCAAGCAGGCTTTATCCACTGAGGGTGGGTGGAACTTCAACTAGAGGTCATAAGTTAAGGGTAAAAGGTGAAAAGTTTAAAGGGGCTATGAGGGGAACTTTCTTCACTCAGGTAGTTGAGAGAGTCTGGAATGAGCTGCCAGAGCAAGTGGTTCATGTGAGCTTGATTTCAATGTTTAAGAGAAGTTTAGGGAGGTGCATTGATGGTAGGGGTATGGAAGGCAATGGGAAGTAGGCAATTTAAATGGTTTGGCATGGATTAGATGGGCCAAAAGACCTGTTTCTATGCTGAGCTTTTCTACGCCTCTATGACTCTAATAGCATTGTGGAAACCTGGATGAGATTGGGATTAAAAAATACATTTTTTCTCATAACCTTGTATAGGAAATTTAATAAACCTCATGCAGATTGATGCAAGTTCTCTGGGTACCACCAACAAAGGTCGCAAGGTTTAGTGTCCAACAAAGAGCTTGCATCTCTTCAGTGTGCATCCAAGTTACAAGGGCCAAGGATCATACTGTTTCTCCAAAAATATAGTCAGGTAGATATGTGAAATTTATGTCAATTAAATTCAGTCAGGAAGGGGAAAGGGGTTAAGGAGCCAGTGCTGAGTACCCCTGTGGCTATCCCCCTCAACAACAAGTATATCACTTTGGATACTGTCGGTGGGGGTGGTGGGAAATGAACTAACAGAGGAAAGTTTTGGTGGTCGGGTCTGTGGCACTGATTATGCCTCAGTGACCCAGAAGGGAAGCGGGGAGAAGAGGCACGATGCGGTGATTGGGGATTCATTAGTTAGGGGAGTGGACAGGAGGTCCTGTGAGCAAGAACGAGATTCCTAGATGGAATGTTGCCTCCTGGGTGCCAGGATCTGGAATATCTCGGATAGAGTCCTCAGCATTCTTAAGTGGGAGGGTGAACAGCCAGAGGCCGTGGTCCATGTAGGTACCAATGACATGGGTAGGACGAGTGACAAGGTTCTGCATAGGGTATTCAGGGAGTTAGGTGCTAAATTAAAGGGCAGGACTTTCAGGGTTGTGATCGCAGGATTGCCATCCGTGCCACATGCTAGTGAGGCCAGAACTAGGAAGACAATACAGTTTAATATGTGGCTAGGGAGTTGGTGTAGCTAGGAAGGCATAAGATTTTTGGATCTTGGGCTCTCTTTCAGGGAAGATGGGGCCTGTACAGAAGGGACTGTTTACACATGAACTGAAGGGGGACTAATATCTGAGCGGGAAGGTTTGCTAATGCTGCATGTTGGGGTTTAAACTAGAGTGGCAGGGGGATGGGAAGCAGAGTGCCAGAACAGTTGGTGGAGAGGTTGTGGAGACAGACAAAGTCAGAGATCAAAAGGTTGATCAAGTGCGACTAGTGGCCTGAGCTGCATATATTTCAATGCAAGAAGTATGGTAGGAGAGGTGGATAATAGTGCAGAAGATGAAGTTGCTGGTTTACGAACAGAGACAATATGTAGTGAGGAGAGGCTGTTGGGCAAAATTGCAATCAACAGAATGAGTTGCAATGTAGAAAGTGAACAGAATTGAAAAGAATGAATACAGGACAGAAGGGGTTGTATGTGAATGCATGCAGTATACAGATGACAGAAGGTAGATGAACTTCCAGCACAGTTACAATTTGACAGGTATGATGTTGTGGGCATCACTGAATCATGGCTGAAAGAAGATTACAGCTGGGAGCTTAACGTCCAAGGATACTATTGGTAAAAACTGAAATTAAATCATGAGAAAGAGGTGACATACAGTCAGAAGGTGCATTGTGGATAGAGCTAAGGAACTGCAAAGGTAAAAAGACTGTGATGGGAGTTGTATACAGACCTCCAAACAGTAGTAAGGATCTGGCCTACAAATTACAACTGGAGATAGAAAGTGCATGCCAAAAGGGCAATGTTATAATAGTCATGGGGGATTTCAATATGCAAGTAGACTGGGAAAATCAGGTTGGTGCTGGATCCCAGAAGTGGGAATTTCTAGCATGCCTAACAGATATCTTTTTCGAGCAGATAGTGGTTGAGCCCACTGGGGGATCAAGTATTCTGAATTGTAGAATGAACCAGCTTTGATTAGAAAGCTGATCAAATTCACCCAGAAATTTGAGAAAGTCAGATGTATCAGTGGAATAAAGGGAATTACATAGGCATGAGAGAGGAGTTGGCTAGAATTGATTGGAAAAGAACACTGTCAGGGATGAGGGCAGAGCAGCAATGGCTGGAGTTTATGGATTTGGAAGGCACAGGGTATATACATTCCAAAGAGGAAGAAGTATTCTGAAGGAAAGATGATACAACTGTGGCTAGCAAGCGAAATCAAAGCCAAAGAGAGAGCATATAATAGAGCAAAAGTTAGTGGGAAATTAAAGGATTGGAAAGTTTTAAAAAAACAATTAAAGGCAAATAAAAAAGTTATTAAGAAGGTAAAGATGGAATACAAGAGTAAGCTAGCCAACAATATTAAAGAGAATATGAAAAGTTTCTTCAGAAACATAAAGTGTAAAAGAGAGGCAAGAATGGATATTGGACTGCTGGAAAACAATTCTGGAGAGGTAGTAATGGGGGACAATGAAATGGTAGATGAACTGAATAAGTATTCATGGTGGAAAACACTAGGAGTATGGTGGAAGTTCCAGGTGTCAGGTGACATGAAGTGTGTGAAGTTACCATTTCTAGAGAGAAGGTTCTTGGGAAACTGAAAGGCCTGAACGTAGGTAACACAACTGGACTAGATGCTGTACACCCCAGAGTTTTGAAAGAGGTGGCTGAAGAGATCATGGAGGCATTAGTAATGATCTTTCAAGAATCACTAGATCGGGAATGGTTCAGGAAGACTGGAAAATTGTCAATGTCACTCCACTCTTCAAGAAGGGAGAGAGGCAGAAGAAAGGAAACTATAGGCCAGTTAATCTACCCTCAGTGGTTGGGAAGATGTTGGAGTCGGTTATTAAGGATGAAGTCTTAAAGGTACGTGATAAAATAGGCTGTAGTTAGCATGGTTTCCTCAAGGGAAAATCTTGCCTGACAAATCTGTTGGAATTCTATTAGAAATAACAAGCAGGGTGACAAAGGAAAATCGGTCGATGTTTTGTACTTAGATTTTCAGAAGGCCTTTGACAAGCTGCCACAGATGAGGCTGCTTAACAAGATATCAGCCCATGGTACTACAGGGAAGATTCTAGCATGGATAAAGCAGTGGCTGATTGGCAGGAGGCAAAAAGTGGGTATAAAGGGAGCCTTTTCTGGCTGGCTGCTGGTGACTAGTGGTGCTCCACAGGGGTCTGTGTTGGGACCAATTCTTTTTATTTTATATGTCAATGATTTAGATAATGGAATTGATGGCTTTGTTGCAAAGTTTGCAGACGATATGAAAATAGGTGGAGGGGCAGGTAATTTTGAGGAAGTAGAGAGGCTACAGAAGGACTTAGATTAGGAGAATGGGCAAAGAAATGGCAGATGGAATATAATGTCAGGAAGTGTATGGTCATGCACTTTAGTAGAAGGAATTGTCAGCGTTAACTATTTTCTAAATGGAGAGAAAATAGAAAAAGAAAAGAGGTGCAAAGGGATTTGGGATTCCTTGTGCAGGATCCCCTAAAGGTTAATTTGCAGGTTGGGTCTGTGTGAGGAGGGTAAATGCAATGTTAGCATTCTTTTCAAGAGGACTAGAATATGAAAACAAGGATGTAATGTTGAGACTTTATAAAGCACTGGTGAGACCTCATTTAGAGTATTGTGAGCAGTTTTGGGCTCCTTATCTTGGAAAGGATGTACTAAAACTGGAGAGGGTTCAGAGGAGGTTCAGGATTGAATGGTTTGTCATATGAAGAATGGTTGAGGGCTCTGGGCCTGTACTCACTGGATTTCAGAAAAATGAGGGGTGACCCCATTGAAACCTATCGAATGGTGAAAGGCCCTGATAGAGTGGATGTAGAGAGGATGTTTCCTATGGTGGGAGAGTCTACGGCCAGAGGGCACAGCCTCAGAATAGAGAGGTGTCCCTTTAGAACGAAGGTGAAGAGGAATTTCTTTAACCAGAGGGTGGTGAATCTGTGGAATTCATTGCCATAGGCAGTTATGGAGGCCACATCTTTATGTATATTTAAGGCAGAGGTTGATAGATTCTTGATTGGTCAGGGCAGGAAGGGATACAGGGAGAAGGCAGGAGATTGGGGCTGAGAGGAAAATTAGATCAGCCATGATGAAATGGCAGAGCAGACTCGATGGGCCAAATGGCCTAAATATGCTCCTATATCTTATAGTTTTATAAAAAGAATCAATAATCCACGGAAGTTGAGAAAAACCCACAGAGACAAACTTTTGCCACAATTGAGGCTTGGAGTATAACACCGAGTTTGCTGCAGAGTTCTCTGTAATCTGTGGTCTGGTGATTTATGCACTTGTAATGAAGGTTCTTAAGGTTGTCATAGCCAGGTGGGTAGTGGGGATGAGCACCCACTACCTATCAAATGCTCTGAATGGTGTGCGTCTCAAATAGCCTCTGACAACCAATCCAGTCCATCGTGTGTGTCTTAGCTACTGACCCTGATGGAACCATTTCTACTGACAGGAGAACGGACAAAGCTGGGTTACTGGGGCCTTAAAGCCAGTCGCTTCAGGCAGATGGGGCTCAACAGCCGTAGTGGGCAGCTCATCTAAGAGAAGGAAAACTCTGATCTGAAATCTCTGCTGGCTTGTGGCTATACCCACTCATGGGGAACTTCTTGGGAGTAAACCCTGAGGAAAAATCCAAGGCTGGAGTCCGTAAGTTGAGTTCAATGCTGACTGGCAACTACTGTGATGCTGCTGGTGCCAAAATGGTCCCTGCCGTTCCTCTGGATTCATTAGCTGCATGGAGAGTGTAGCCTACTACATGGGCAACGGCCTGTTCTCCACATTGTGCTGTCCTGGTTTGTGTACTGGCTCCCATGTCGACTTTGACAGCTGGACGCACCATCCATGGTCAACCTCGACTCATGGAGGGCCTCACAAAATGAAAGTTACATCTTTACATTCCATACGTATATGAGATTTAATGGGGAATTTTTCTTCTAATTGATGCTTCAATACAAGTCATGATATTGCAACTGAATAAAGGCTAACTTTGTTTGAATTGTGTTTATGTTGATACGTTTTCAGCTTAATTGTTAATTAGGTATTTGTGTTTTATTTACTGTTTTACATGGCCAAGTATTGCTAGTATTATCACAAGTATACAAACGTCCACAAAACAAAAATATAAACCCTGAAGCACTTAACTGTTCCTTGTTCTATCAATACTGTTTGACCAGTTGAGTAATTCAGGCCTTTTCTGTTTTTCTTTTGTATTCTCACATCTGCAAACTTTTGATTCATATAACCTCTCACTTTCCATTTATTCATTGGTGATAAGCTCATCCGGCAGGACCATTTCAGTTTTAATACTTTTTCTGTATTATTGTGCATCAATATATTAATCTATTTCTGCAATTGATTGAGTAACATTTGATGAATTGGCCAATACCAACTAGATTTCTGTATCTTTGACAGGAACTGTTTGTCAACAAACACTTGGAGGGTTTGTCAACTTGTAAAAAACAGTTATGCTACTCCTTAAATCAATTATTTTAATCCTGAAAGCACACAAAATCTATATTTAATAATTCACATTTACCTTTGTTATTTCTCCTAGAACAAGCAAATAAGCTCCAGCTTGAATAAAGCTAGGATCTCTCTGTACATTCTGTGGCCACTTTATTAGGTACCTCTGAATAACTCCTTGTTCAGAATTAATATGCATAATACTGCCATTTGTAGGGAGAGCTCTTGTCAAGAAATGGTTCAGCATGTATTGTTTGAATTTAATTCCTATGAGGTGCAAAGGAAACATCAAATTGCTAAATTGAGATCTTTGGGACAGACACAGTTTAACATGGAAAGTTTGTTAGGATATCACTGACATTGTTATGTATATAAGTGTGTCTATGACTTTTTGAAAAGCATTAAACTTTATGATATTATTTAAGTGTTTTTTGGGGGTGGGTGAGAAATTTAGTAGGTATACTTTCCGTCTCTTTGTTCCGCACTCCAAAAAAGTAGCTGGCAGTAATGCACTTTATGTTGGTCTGCCAACTGCATTAAACTTTGCAAGAAGGAGAAGGGGAACAAGAAGATGATTCTATCTTTCCAATAATCAAAAGACCACCAAGGGATCCTGTAAGAAAGTCATAGGAAACCCTTTTACCTGAAGCAAGGTAGGAATGTGGAGCTTGTACCTCCATGAATGGTTGGAGTGAATAGTACAGATGCGTTTAAGGGAAATCTGGACAAGCACAAGGGAGAAGGGAAGATATGGTTACACTGATAGATTTAGATGAGGAAGGAGGCAGAAACACTGGCCTGGATTGGTTAATCTACTTGGCTTGCTTTTATTCCGTGTAAACTAAGTATTTTAATCTAATGGGCATCATGGTAATGTAGCGGTTAGCATGATGCTCTGACAGCTCGGGGCATTCTGGAGTTCATTTCTGGTGCCGGCTGTAAGGAGTTTGTATGTTCTCCCTGTCATCACGTTGGTTTACTCTGGGTGCACCGATTTCCTCCCACAGTTCAAAGGCGTACTAGTTATTAAGTTAATTGGTCATTGTAAGTTGTCCTGGGATTAGGCTAGTTTTCAATGTGAGGTATGTAACTTTATTACTTAAGGAAAGCAGCTACCAATAATAATGGCCACTAAAAGCAACTAAAATTGTACAATGGATATAAATGGAAGTTAATGGCTCTATCTCTCTTACAAAGCTGCCAAGTTTCAACTTTGTCATTTAGGCACTCCTTGCTGATGGAATTGTAAAGAGGATAGAAAGTCAAAGGAGCACACTGATTGGCAAATGAAGTAGAAGTTTAGGAGAACTCCAGAGAGATTACTAATGCTTCTATCTTGTTATGAAGCTCTTTGTATGATATTCTACTTTTCTAACACTTAAAATGATTATTTTAAGTAGCTACATATTTTGTCTGGATTAGCAGGAAGATCAAGGTCGAGTTATTTCTCTCCATCAAGAGCTGAGTCCCTCTCTATGAAGTGCTCAGAGTTCTTGATCCCATACTAGTTTTTGAGAAGGGAGTCATCCGCCTGGTTTGGAAATAAAGGTAACTATTCCTTAACAAAAGCTTTTTTTAAAGTCCTTATTCCATCTTATATCTTGTGTGGAATAAGTCTTTGGAAAGGCAATTGGATCTGATTATCTTTACCAAGCAAAGCCCTGATTCTTGTTATGAACCTCAGCAAAAATAATTGAGTATCAGCTTTGCCTCCAACTTTCACCCTGCCCTCAAGTTTACCTGGTCCATTTCCGACACCTCCCTCCCCTTTCTAGATCTTTCTGTCTCTGGAGACAGCTTATCCACTGATGTCTACTATAAGCCTACTGACTCTCACAGCTATCTGGACTATTCCTCTTCGCACCCTGTCTCTTGCAAAAACGCCATCCCCTTCTCGCAATTCCTCCGTCTCTGCCGCATCTGCTCTCAGGATGAGGCTTTTCATTCTAGGACGAGGGAGATGTCCTCCTTTTTTAAAGAAAGGGACTCCCCTTCCTCCACTATCAACTCTGCTCTCAAACGCATCTCCCCCATTTCACGTACATCTGCTCTCACTCCATCCTCCCGCCACCCCACTAGGAATAGGGTTCCTCTGGTCCTCACCTACCACCCCACCAGCCTCTGGGTCCAACATCTTATTCTCTGTAATTTCTGCCACCTCCAGTGGGATCCCACCTCTAAGCACATCTTTCCCTCCCCGCCTCTCTCTGCTTTCCGCAGGGATCGCTCCCTACGTGACTCCCTTGTCCATTCGTTCCCCCCATCCCTCCCCATTGATCTCCCTCCTGGCACTTATCCTTGTAAGCGGAACAAGTGCTACACATGCCCATACACTTCCTCCCTTACCACCATTCAGGGCCCCAAACAGTCCTTCCAGGTGAGGCGACACTTCACCTGTGAGTCGGCTGGGGTGATATACTGCGTCCGGTGCTCCCGATGTGGCCTTCTATATATTGGCAAGACCTGACGCAGACTGGGAGACCACTTTGCTGAACACCTACGCTCTGTCTGCTGGAGAAAGCAGGATCTCCCAGTGGCCACACATTTTAATTCCACATCCCATTCCCATTCTGACATGTCTATCCACGGCCTCCTCTACTGTAAAGATGAAGCCACACTCAGGTTGGAGGAACAGCACCTTATATTCCGTCTGGGTAGCCTCCAACCTGATGGCATGAACATCGACTTCTCTAACTTCCGCTAATGCCCCACCTCCCCCTCGTACCCCATCTGTTATTTATTTTTATACACACATTCTTTCTCTCACATCTTTTTCTCCCTCTGTCCCTCTGACTATACCCCTTGCCCATCCTCTGGGTCCCCCCCCCCCATCTTTCTTCCTGGACCTCCTGTCCCATGATCCTCTCGTATCCCCTTTGCCAATCACCTGTCCAGCTCTTGGCTCCATCCCTCCCCCTCCTGTCTTCTCCTATCATTTTGGATCTCCCCCTTCCCCCTCCCACTTTCAAATCTCTTACTAACTCTTCCTTCAGTTAGTCCTGACGAAGGGTCTCGGCCTGAAACGTCGACTGTACCTCTTCCTAGAGATGCTGCCTGGCCTGCTGTGTTCACCAGCAACTTTGATGTGTGTGGTTTGAATTTCCAGCATCTGCAGAATTCTTGTTGTTTGCGTTTTTAAAAATGACCACATTCACTGAGTTTCACTGCAGATTTCCAATGGAAGCAATCCTGCCTCTGCCCCATCTTCCTCTACTCTGCAAAACCCCTGATGCGAACCTCAGTCTCCACTCCACCTGGACACCAATTCCCTGATGGGCATCTCTATCTTTCCCTTCCTCTCCCATATCTAGGCTGGAGTTACATCTCTTACTGTTCCCATTCTCTACAAATGTAACTGCCTTAACTGTGCATCTTTGTTTGCATGGAGCAGTTGAGAAAAGGGTGTGTTTCTGTGTTGTATTTCTCTGTGACTTTCCTCCAGATAGTGAACAAAGGAAAACATGCAGCAGTTATTCATGTGCTGATTTTTCTTTCTGACATCATAGCAGGCCATTTAGCCCATTGTATCCCTCTCAGCTCTCAGAGTATCCCCATTCCCAAACTTATTTCCCAGAAGCTATTTTCTTACAGATAGAAATGACTATTCCCTGATTTTTCCATTAGCAACCAACACTAGGGGTAATTCTTGAGGGCCCTCAAAGCTAACAGACATTTTTGGGATGTGGAAGGAAATGAGAACAGCCACATGGAGCCCACATGGTTACAGGGAGAATGTGCAAATGCCACACAGGGAGTGGAATCGGACACAAATCATGGTAGCTGTGAGACAGCTGCACCTTGACCTACACTGTGCTGCTCAGTAACCAAATGACATACATTTTGTATCATGCTACAAATCCAAGATCTATCAGAGTTTCAGTTTATGAGCCAAGATGAGGAAGGCTCTTTTTCATATTGAAGCCCCTTCATCAGAATGGCAATGTTAACTTAGTCTGCAGCTTTTGTTTTGCAGTTCAATCTATTTTCTTCATAGAGTAGTCACTGCTGCTGACTTAAAATGAGGCCAGCCATCCATTTAATCCATTCCCCTAATGGAAGGCCATGAATATATAACAGAAGTTGATCTGACACTACATGTTGTATCATCCCACTGACGCTGAAAGTTGCACTTTAAGCTTCACAAATACAAAGAATATTTTACTATGAATGTGAATCTGACTGACTGTGTTAATGAAAGTCATGTGTTGTGAACAGAGAAACACAGGCAGATGGCATCAACATGTCTTCAGTTCCTCAATCTGCCTCCTATAGTACACAATGCACTTAACAATAGCATAATGCTAGCAAAGAGAATATGGAACGGGAATGGTGCTGCCTGAATTTTAATCACCTACAAGAAGCTGGAAAATGATAGAACAGCATGCAACTTTGAAATTATTCAAACTATTTGATAGTAACAATGCATCCCTGTGGACTTTGTTACTAAAATAACTCGGCTATAAATTTTCAAGGAACTTATTAAAATGAAATATTTTCTTATTTTATTATAAATTAGTGCAAAGATTATTAGCTCTTTCTGGTAGCAGTAACCCAGAAAAGGCAAATATTTCATATTAGGTTCTAAAATATTTTCATCTCCTGTACTGTTATGATTCTCAATTATTATTGTTATACTCAGGTCACTCTTTTAATTTATGATCTGTTTGACTTTTTTTTTAAAAAGAGAAAGAACTAATATATGGATCAGCACAGCAGATGAAAACAGTAACAAAAAGGATGACATAAACCTAAATTCAATTGAAAAATATCAATAGTGTTTGAGGTATCTGAAGGTCACGAGACTAAATAAAGAATGACTGAAATTTTATGGTTGCAGAATAGAGTGAAGGGAGATCTGAATTTGGAAACTGCATAAGTTTTGTTTGGGCTAAAAATTACACAGTGGGCATCAGGTACACCAGTACACCAATATCTAATCAGTCAATCATGTGACAGCAACTCAATCCATAAAAGCACGCAGACATGGTCAAGAGGTTCAGTTGTTGTTCAGACCAAACTCCAGAATGGGGAAGAAATGTGATCTAAGTGACTTTGATTATGGAATGAATTTTGCTGCTAAATGGAGTAGCTGAGTACCTCAGTAACTGCTGATCTCCTGGGATTTTCACGCACAGCAGTCTCCAGAGTTTACAGAGGATGGTGCGAGAAACAAAAAAGAATCCATTGAGTGGCAGTCTGGGGGTGAAAATGCCCTGTTAATGAGAGAGGATGGAGGAGAATTGGCAGACTGGTTCAAGCTGACAGGAAGGAGACAGTAACTTAAACGACCCCACTTTACAACATTGAAGTGCAGAAGAACAACTCTGAATACATAACACGTCAAACCTTTAAGTGGATGGGCTACAGCAGCAGAAGACCACAAACATACACTTAGCGGTCACTCTATTAGGTACAAGAGGGACCTAGTAAAGTGGCTATTGATAGTAATTTCCAGTCGCACTAAAGCATAATGTTTAAATAGATAGTGAATAACGAAGAGGATAATGAATGGTTGATCACATCAGATTCCTCTTTTTTTTAACTTTGCAAATGCATTGAAAGTGAATATGATGACATTCATGATGCCTTGAGCAACTGGATAGGACCTGAGGCTGATTTATACTTGTGCGTCAAATGTACGTCGTAGCCGCGAACCCTACACTGTAGTCTATGCAAACCCTACGCTTTAGCCTAACGCACACCTCTCCCAAAATGTAACTACGCATTGTGCCAACGCAGACCGCAACAACTGTGATTGGTCTGCTTGGTAGCATCGCATTTCCTCCTACGCTGTAATAGCTTCCCATTGGGCGACTGAAGGGCAGGGAAGGAACTCTGGCTGCAATGCTTTCCATAAAGCTTTACAGACCTCCGAAATTATGGAGGACACATTTCGCTTTTACGAAAGACCTACATTAGTACCTGTTTTCATTAACCGAAAGAGGATTTTCGCTTTTATGGAAAAAGATGCTAGCTTTAAACTTGTTCACCCCGAGAAAGACTACCATGACCATGAAGCCTTGCACAGGCAGGTGTGTGCACATGCATGTACATGCCGATTTTTTTCGACAAATCGATTTTGGCTCAAAATTCCTGATTCTGTAAGTGACACTACACTGTACATACAGAAAATTCACCCTCCTTCAGTTTCAGCCACCATTGTTTGAAGTTTAAGTTTCTTCATGTTGAGTTTCAACACGAAGAAACTCAACACAGTGGCATAGAAACCCCACCGCCAACTAGCGTTTTGGCGGTGAATTGCAGAGCAACCCAGACACATCAACGCACAAGTATAAATGCTCACAATGGCGTAGGGTTCCAGTCTGTGTCGGGTCTCGCCAATATATAGAGGGCCGCATGGGGAGCACCGGACGTAGTATATCACCCCAGTTCGTTTCGCTGGACACCTACACTCTGTCCGCCAGAGAAAGCAGGATCTCCCAGTGGCCACACATTTTAATTTATGTCCCATTCCCATTCTGATATGCCTATCCACGGCCTCCTCTACCGTAAAGGTGAAGCCACACTCAGGTTGGAGGAACAACACCTTATATTCCGTCTGGGTAGCCTCCAACCTGATGGCATGAACATCGACTTCTCAAACTCCCGCTAATGCCCCAGCTCCCCCTTGTACCCTATCCGTTATTTATTTATATACACACATTCTTTTTCTCTCTCTCCTTTTTCTCCCTCTGTTCCTCTCACTTTACCCCTTGCCCATCCTCTGAGCTTCCCCCTCCTCCTTTTCCTTCTCCCTGGGCCTCCTGTCCCATGAACCTCTCATATCCCTTTTGCCAATCACCTGTCCAGCTCTTGGCTCCATCCCTTCCCCTCCTGTCTTCTCCTATCATTTCGGATCTCCCCTTCCCTCTCCCACTTTCAAACCTCTTACTCACTCTTCCTTCAGTTAGTCCTGACGAAGGGTCTTGGCCTGAAACGTCGACTGTACCTCTTCCTAGAGATGCTGCCTGGCCTGCTGTGTTCACCAGCAACTTTGATGTGTGTTGCTTGAATTTCCAGCATCTGCAGAATTCCTCGTGTTTCCAGTGACACATTATTTATTTTCTGCGATGAAGCCAATTAAGAATAAATGTTATTATGTTCTCGACAATTGGCCTACCAAGACTTACCAGCAACATCTGATCTGTTAGTATTTTCTCATTCCATTTTTTTCTCCTTTGTTTCTGTTATTCAGTTATGTTCATACATATACTTCTTAAAGTATACTTATTCCTACATAGCCACCACCCCGCAACCCATCCTTGCAAATTAGTTCAGCAGTTCGGAAAACTCTCTCTAATGGAACAGCTAACCTCTACTTGAATCAGAATAGTTTATTTCTCATTCTCTTTGACTGTAATAGGAATCTTCCCTTCCCTATCTCAGAAGATATTGCCTCCAGCAGTTACTCAGAACAACTTTGTGATGTATAATTATTTCAAGGTACTTTGGGAGTCTAATCGTGCTTTGAGAAATGTGGTAATTGGGAGACCCTTGCTCTAACTTAGTGTCTGTGCCACTGGGTGACTTGCCCAATTCCCCAAAAGTCCAGATTTAACAATGGCCTTATACTTTCTTCACACTCAGCAAGAATCCACTTTGATCCTCAACCTCAGTTCTGCATAAGTACTCATTTTAGTTTTACTAAGTACTACTCCCTAGTTTTGCACTTTTATTACAGTGTTGTTTCATTTTAATTATTTGTTCCATATTTTGTTTTTCATGATATCTAACCTTGACCTTAGCTTCCTTGCCCTGAGTAACTCTGCAGGAGGCTATCCAGCTGTAGACTGCCCTGTAAAGCAGTGATAGTATAAAAACTGAAACGTTTTGATTTCAATGCTGCTGCAACTTTCTTGAGTCCTTCTTTGAAAGTCTGAACAGCCATCCAATAGATAAACTATTTAATGGGGAAGATGTCAGAAGGAGAAGATGGCAGCACGACGGCAGCGTGCGCGGCCACTTCGGTGGCGATGTCTGTTATCTGTCAAGTAGGGGGTCGTGCACAATTCTGATTTGATGGAAACAGACGTGAGAGTACGGAGGAACATCTGGAAAACTTCTGAGACGCTCGCTTCGCTGCCACTGCTACTGTGTGGTAACCGGAATCTCTGGAGCAGAAGGCCCTGAAATCCTCGGCTTTGCGTGTTTCAGTGGCCGGGGCTAGGTCGAAGGCGCTCGGCAGAGGATGGCGCTCGGGAGGCTGTATCAGAGAGGCTGGTCGGAAGCTCGAAGTTTTCGGATGGACGGACTCAGTGTCGGCTGTGATCGGCTGCTTCCAAGGCATCGGCAAGTCGACGGTGCCTGAAGGTCTATGGCAGGGAGTTTCTCCCTTTTGCCGCCTGCTATCGGGGACCCGGGAGTCAATTGACTCAGGGACTTTTGAGACTTTATTTACCGTGCCCATGGTTTGTTCTTCATCAAATTATGGTATTGCTTTGTACTGCTGTAACTATATGTTATAATTACGTGGTTCTGTCAGTGTTAGTCTTTGGTTTGTCCTGTTTTCTGTGATATCACTCCGGAGAAACATTGTATCATTTCTTAATGCATGTATGCATTTCTAAATGACAATAAAAGAGGACTGAGTGTTCTCATAACCTAAAAAAAAATTTGCACCATTTCATCTCAAAAAATCCTTAATTTCCGCATTTGTGAAGTAACATATGTTGTCTGGGAATGAATATGAGGCAATCCCATGAACAGTCGAACTCTGACCAAGCTTTACAATGGTAACACTGGGCATTGAAATATTCATTGAATATCAGTCCTTCTAATTTGAGTGAGCATCAGATATCAGTAGGAGCATTTTCCCAAAGAAAGGTCCAGCAAAGTCTACTCCATTGCCACTCTGAGCACTCCCAAGGATTCAATATAGCTGAAGCACTTCTCTTTTCTTGATACTTGACACAATTTGACACTTCTTAATGGCAGAGTTTATTTTGAATTCACCATGGATATCACCTTGCTATCCCATGCATCTAAGTATTTCCAGGCTGTGTCTGATGCAGTTATCTCAGAAGCAATGCCCTTGAGATAACGACAGTTTTCCAAACAACACATCCATTCCTTAAGATTAGCTCTAAGCAATTGATAGGGCGTTAACTACATTTCTTTCTCCATAGTCCATGGTCCATCATCAAGGCCGCCCACCATCCAGGCCATGCTCTCTTCTTACTGCTGTCATTGAGAAGGAGGTACAGGAGCCTTAGGTCCCACACCACCAAGTTCAGCAACAGTTATTACCCTTCAACCATCAAACTCCTAAATCCCTGTGGATAACTTCACTCACCCCAACACTGAATTGATTCCTCAACTTATGGATTCACTTTCAAGGACTCTACAACGCATGTTCTCAGTATTATTTATTTACTTATTTATTATTATCATTATTTTTCTGTTTGTATTTGCACAGATTGTGTGTAAATTTTTTTAATTAATTCTATTGTATTTTTGTTCTACTGTGAATGCTTTCAAGAAAATGAATCTCGGGTAGCATATGGTGACATATGCATACTTAAATAACAAATTTACTTTGAAAAAGGATCAAGTGACTTCCCGACATATATGAAGAATAAACTCTTCTTGTGCTTCCATCTGGGTACAGGTATCGATTTTAACCAATGTTTTGATGAGAACCTCTGCCATCTTCATCAGAGATGATTTCTGGGCTTGTCTAATCCAGTGGTATTTATACCCCGTCGTCCATTCCTCCTGGTTGGTTAGTCCTCTTCCTTTCAGAATTCCACTGTGCCATTTACCTTGAACTTTGATCGTCCACACTTGCAAACTTGAGATAGTTCAGTATCTTCTGGTATCCATTTGTACAGTACTCACTGACAGAGTGTCCAGCTCATCATTCACAGCAACTTGGCCCTGTATTTCTTTCTCAGCAGTTAGATCTAGCGTCGACTGGGTAACAGAGTATTTGCACATCTTTGATATTTCCTTGCTTTGAAAGCCATGATATTTGTTCTTTGGCTCCCAAGGTTAATAGAACCTATATTTGAACTTGTGGAGAAGCCATCATGGAATAGGGAAATTAGAGATCTGCAATCTGTGTAAATGGTGATGTGATATTCATAAATGCACTCGTGGATCTACTGTACTCCAAACATAGTGGCTGCGCCCTCTTTATCTGATTATTCTTTCTAAGCTGGTTAGTTTAAGGAGCATAAACGTTTTGGATGTATAATAGCAATATTTGGGTTTTGCGATATAGATTTTAATTACAAAACTTACGTGGCGTTCACAAAGTGCTGAAGGAGCTTAGCAGGTCAGGCAGCACCTATGGAAAGAAATAAACAGTTGATGTTTTGGGTCAAGACCCTTCATCAGGACTGGAAAGGAAGGGGGAAGATGCCAGAATAAGAAGTTAGAGGGAGGGGAAGGAGGACAAGCTGGAAGGTGATAGATGAAGCCAGCTTGCTGAGGGAGGGGGTATGAAGTAAGAAGCTAGGAGGTTATATGTGGAAAAAGTAAAGAGCTGAAGAAGGAATCTGATAGGATAGAAGGGTGGACCATAGGAGAAAGGGAAGGAGGAGGGGCACCGGGGGGAAATGATAGGCAGGTGAGGAGAAGAGATAAGGGGGGCAGAGTGGGGAAATTGAGAAAAGGGAAGGGGGGTGGGAATTATCAGAAGTTGGAGAAATCGATGTTCATGCCATCAGGTTTGAGGAATGTAAGGTGTTGCTCCTTCAGCCTGAGAGTGGCCTCATCATGGCAGAAGAGGAGGCTATGGACTGACATGTTGGAATGGGAATGGGGATTGGAATTGGAATAGTTAGCCACTGGGAAATCATGCTTTTTGCATATCGAGTGAAGGTGTTCAACAAAGTGATCCCTCAACCTATGTCGGATCTCACTAATGTAGGCATTTTTGCATTTTAAAGCTATTTATAATTACCATGTTCATTATCTCTGCCTTAACTATTTGGGTCAATTGCGGTTTATTTCTCACTTGTAGAATGCTGTTGAGAGGAGACTGTGGACCAGATGTGATACAACTAGGGGGATAAACAGGTGGAGAAGTTGTGGAGACAGATGTTCTTAAGACCTCAGACAAAGTCAGGAATCAAAAGGTTGAGCATGGTGTGACTGATGTTCAGAGCTGTGTATATTTCAATGCAAGAACTGTAGTAGAAAAGGCAGATGAACTCAGGGCACCGGTCAACACCTGGAATTCTGGTATTGTAACCATTAGCGAGACTTGGTTGCAGGAGGGGCAGGACTGGCAGCTCAGTATTCTGATAGAGCAGGATCGATTAAAGAGGGAATAGTGGCGTTAGTGGTCAGGGGAAATGTCATGGCAGTGCTCAGTCAGGACAGACTGGAGAACTCATCTAGTGAAGCTTTATGGGTGGAACTGAGAAATAAGAAGGGTAATGGGGCTATATTATGGACTACCTAACAGTCTGTGGGACTTAGAGGAACAAATTTGTAGAGAGATTGTAGACTGTTGCAAGAAACATAAGATTGTTACTGTAGGTGATTTTAACTTTCCACATATTGATTGGGAATTCCATACTGTCAAAGGACTAGATGGGACAGAGTTTTCCAAATGTGTTCAGGAGAGTTTCCTTAAACAAGTACATAGAAGTCCCAATGGAAGAGTGTGTGATACTTGATCTGCTATTAGGGAATGAGATTATGACGTGAGTCCTTGACAAGGACGATTTGGTCCAAAATACTGGGGTATCTGAAGCAAGGTTTGAGACACGGTATTAAACTGGATCTGAGCACAAATAGACACGAAACGATATCACTAGTAGGCTTACAATTGAGCATCAAACTGTAGCTCAGGTGTTCCTTAAATACTCAATTCCTGACACCCAAAACATGATTACCAATTAGCAGGACGATCCCAAAGCCTTAAAAGGGCCATGCTAGCTATCCGTACTCTGGGGAGTTAGAGCATCTCGTAACAGGACCCCCTCCCCTACGGCCGACTCCTGACAGCCCTGGCTGCTTGGAGAGATGGTGATGAGAACTGGATCCAATATGTCTCCTTTAGGCATCAAACACCTCTCCTCAGGTCCAAATCCTTCCCAGTCCACGAGGTATTGCTGAACACCCCAAAATAGTACGTGAGTCCAAAAGTCTTATCACCGTGAAGACCTGTTCTCCCTCGATAAAACTGGGTGGCGGTGAGGCTTGATGGTGGTGGGGCTAAGGGGCTGGTGCAGACAGGTTTTAATTTAGAGATGTGGAAGGTGGGATTGATCTTCAGGAACTGCAAGGTGTAAGCCACTGGACTTACTTTCCTCAGGACTTTGAAGGGTCCAAAAAACTTAGGTGCCAACTATCTAGACTCCACCCAGAAAGGCAAATCCTGAGTGGTCAGCCAGACCTGTTGTCCAGGCTGTAAAGCAGGTCCCTGTCTTCTCTTTTGGTTCGACTAAGTGTCCGCTTTCTGGGTGGAGTCCAGCAAGATCTTCCTTGTCCTCATCCAGTTTTGCTTGCAGTATTGGATGAGATGTTTGGCCAGAGGGACCCCAATCACGGCCTCCTGTTCTGGAAAGTGAGGCAGAGGACAACCAAACTGGCATTCGTACAGTGATATCCTCTGTGCCGAATATTGTAAGGTGTTGTGGATGACCTCTGCCCTCATCAAATGGTCAGGCCACTCGTCCAGCCTCTCCGAGATCAGACATCTTAGGGTATGTTTTAATTCTTGGTTGGTCTGCTCCGTTTGGCAGTTGGACTGCAGGTGAAACTCAGAGGAAATGCTTGCTGTTGCCCCTATCAGTTTATAGAACACCCTCCAGAGATGTGATGTAAATTGTGGACGATGATCCAAGACATTGTCCATCGGGAATCCATGATCCTGAAGACCTGGTCCAGGACAATTTTGTCTATCTCAGCCGCAGACGGTAGCTTCTCCAAGGCAATGAGATTGCAAGCTTTTGAAAACCAATTGATAACTACCATGGTGACCGACTTTCCCCTGGATGGGGGGTGACGTTGTGCATCTCTAGGCTCTGTCTTGAAATTTTCTCGCTGTGGCTGGCCACAGCTGACGATGGGCTTCAATACCCCACTGGTTCCACATTGGCTCAATCGTACTGTGATGAGAGTCCTTGATGAGGATGGTTTGGATCCAGATGTTGGGGTATCTGAAGCAAGGATTGAGACACGGTACTAAACCGGATCTGAGCACAAAACAAATGCCAGACAATATCGCTAGTAGGCTTACGATTGAGCACCGAACTTCAGTTCAGGTGTTCCTTAAATACTTGATTCCTGACACCCAGAACATGATTACCAATTAGCAGGACCATCAGCTATCCGTACTCCGGGGAGTTAGAGTGACTAAATCCCGGAAGCTGGCATGGTTGGGAGTGTCTTGTAACAGAGACCAGGCAGGTGATAGAAGTTTGTGATATGGAACACTATATAGTGATCATAATGCCATTAGTTTCAAAGTAAATATGGAACAAGATAGGTCTGGTCCACAGGTTGAGATGCTAAACTAGAGAAATGCCAATTTTGATGATATCAGAGAGGATCTGGGAAGTGTGGAATGGGACAAGTTGTTTTCCGGCAAAGGTGTACCCATAAGTGGGAGGCCTTAAAAGGTAAAATTGTGAGAGTACAAAGTTCGTATGTGCCTGTCAGAATAAAAAGTAAAGATAATAGTATTAGAGAATCTTGGTTTTCAAGAGATATTGAGGCCCTGGTTAAGAAAAAAAAAGAGGTGCATGGCAGGTATAGGCAGGTAGGAACAAATGAGGTACTTGAGTGTAAGAAATGTAAGAAAACACTTAAGAAAGAAATCAGGAGGGCTAAAAGAAGGCACGAGGTTGCCCTTGAAGACAAGGTGAAAGGGAATCCTAAGGGATTCTACAGATACGTTAAGAGCATAAGGATCGCAAGGGACAAAATTGGTACTCTGGAAGATCAGAATGGTAATTCATGTGTGGAGCCAAAAGAATGGTAATTTGCGTGTGGCTTTGCAGGAGAAGCCAGAGAGGGTTAGTCGATGGCTGTTTCTCCCACTGGAGGCCTGAGAGTAGTGGAGTGTGGCAGGACTCGGTCTGTTGTTGTTTGTCATCGATATCAATGATCTGGATGATAATGTAGTTAAATGGTTCAGCAAATTTGTGGATGACACCAAGATTGAGGGTGTAGTGGACAGCAAGAAAGACCATCAGAGCTTGTAGCGGGATCTGGACCAGCGTAAAAAATGGGCAGAAAAATGGCAGATGGAATTTAATGCAGACAAGTATGAGGTGATGCACTTTAGTAGGACCAATCAGGGTAGGTCCTACACAGTGAACGTTGGGACACTGAGGAGTGCAGTGGAACAAAGAGATCTGGAAATACAGGTCCATAATGCATCAAAGGTGGTGGCACAGGTAGATAGGATCGTAAAGAGCTTTTGGCACATTGGCCTTCATAAATCAAAGTATTGAGTACAGAAACACAAGGAATTCTGCAGATGCTGGAAATTCAAGCAACACACATCAAAGTTGTTCAGGTCAGGCAGCATCTCTAGGAAGAGGTACAGTCGATGTTTCGGGCCGAGACCCTTCGTCAGGACTGTACCTCTTCCTAGAGATGCTGCCTGGCCTGCTGCATTCACCAGCAACTTTGATGTGTGTTTATTGAGTACAGGAGATGGGATGTTATGTTGAAGTTGTATGAAACATTGGTGAGGCCTAATTTGAAGTATTGTGTGCAGAATCGGTCACCTACCTACAGGAAAAATTTAAATAAGGTTGAAAGAGTTCAGTGAAAATCTGCAAGGATGTTGCTGGGACTGGAAGACCTAAGTTATAAGTAAAGATTGAATAAGTTAAGATTTTGTTCTTATTAACACGGAAGATTGAGGGGAGATATTTGATAGAGCTATACAAAATTTTGACGGGTATAGACAGAGTAAATGTAGGTAGACTTTTTCAACTGAAGTTGGGTGGGACTACAACTGGAGGTCATGGGTAAAGGGTGAAAGGTGAAAAGATTAAGGGAACACGTGGAAACTTCTTCACTCAGAGGGTCGTTAGAGTGTGGAATGAGCTGCCAGCTCAAGTGGTGCATGCGAGCTCAAGTTCAACATTTAAGAGAAGGTTGGATAGATATATAGATAGTATTGGTATGGAGGGCTATGGTCCTGGTGCAGGTCATTGGGTGTAGGCAGTTTAAATGGTTTGGCATGGACTAGATGGGCCAAAGAGCCTGTTTCTGTGCTGAAATTTTCTCTGACTCTATAAAAAGGCCCACATTTCAAAACCCCTATATGAAGATGCAGTTTGAGAGAATTTCCTTTATTTGGAGTTATCTAGCAGCTAAGGCACTAGACCTACAAATATTTCCATTCTGTATAACTCAATGATATATGAGATGGTGTTCGACTTAAAGCTGTGTTAAGAGAATGTCAAATAGAATATCGTAAATTGCATCACAATAGGACTATTGGATAAATAAGCTAATAAACTTAAGGAAGAAGATTTGCTGACTTCCCATAGAGACAAAATATCTGTCTCTTTTCTGTTCTGACTTTATGGTTGCTATTGCTCTGATTATAACAATGTAAGAGTCCCTGATATATTTTATAAATATTGGAAATGGCATCTCAGAGGGTTAGATACCTTTCAAAGCTGCTGCCTGTATGTGTCGTTTCAACTTAAGGCTGTGAATCCCCTCACCTAACCAAATCAATATGTTTTCTTTATTAAAGACAAAATATTGTGACATTACATTTGTATTAGATAAATGTATCTTCGTAAAGGTGGCCATGCACTGTTGGAATTTCATGTTTACTGGGGGGTTCATACTGCAACAGATTTTTGAGGAATGAATCTAATGTGTTAATTTGAAAGACCCTCATCCCCATATCCCAATATATCCTTATTATCAAATATTCTCATTTAGCTAAGAATTTGATGCCATAGCTAGCATTGATGTTAATGCTCATTAGCACTCTGATCAAATGTGATCCTGAAATTCCTTGGGAGTCAAAATCCGAAGCACTTCAAAAATTTGTGGATTCAGTAGCTTAGCTGTTAGCTTACTGGATATCACCTAGACTCCAGAATCATTAATCTAGAAATGCAAATTGGAATCGTGCCTTGAAAGCTGGAGAATTTATATTCAATGAGTTGATTCCACAAATCTGGAATGAGATCAGAATTGAAATCAGGTTTACTATCATTGACATCTGTCTTGAATTTTGTTCTTTTGCGGCAGTAGTGCAGTGCAATACATAATAAATTACTATAATTTACAATAAGGAATATGTAAAAAAATTGTGCAAGAAAAGAGCAAAATAGTGTGCTAGTGTTCATGGGTTCAATGGCCGTTCAGAAATTTGATGGAAGAGGGTAAAAAGCTGTTCCTAAAACATTGAATGTGTGTCTTCAGTCTCCTGTCCCTCCTCTTTGATGGCAGCAATGAAGAGACATCATGTCCTGAGTGGTCGGGGTCCTTAATGACGGATGCCATCTTTATGAGGCATTGACTTTTGAAGATGTCCTTGATGCTGGGGAAGCTCATGCCCAAGATGGAGCTGGCTGAGTTTATAACTCTCTGCAGCTTTTTTCAATCCTGTGCAGTGGCCCCTTCATACCAGATGGTGATGCAATTAGGCCGAATACGCTCCACAGTACATCTGTAGAAATTTGCTGGAGTGTTTGGTGACATACCAAATCTCCTGAAGCTCTTAGTGAAATATAGTTGCTGACATGCCCTCTTCACAATTGTATCAATATGTTGGGCCCAGAATAAGATTTTCTGAAATGTTACAACCCTAGGAAACTGATCTCCTTTTCCACTACTGACCCATCAATAATTGCTGGTGTGTGATTTCTCGACTTCTTCTTCTTGAAGTCCACAATGAATGCCTTGGTCTTACTGATGTTGAGTGCAAGTTTACTGTTGTGACACCACTCAATCAGCTGATCTATCTCACTCCTGTACGCTTCCTCGTCACCATCTGAGATCTACCAACATCAGTCGTGTCATTAGTGAGTTTACTGATGGCATTTGTGCCATCTATAAAACAGAGACCACCTTTATCTCTCCCCCATCCATTCTGTTGCAATGAAAATAGTGGATAGATTTAGTTTGCTGGCATCCTTTAGGAAAACAAATCTTTCCACACTTGGGTCCAAATTGGGTATTGGCCATAGCTCCCAAAACTCGGTGACTCCTAGCTGCTCTTTGAAACAGCCTTAAAAGCTATTCAAGGTCAAGAAGGTGGCTCACCTCCACCACCTTGAGGGAAGTTATGTACTGTATAAGAAGCTGCAGAAGATTGTGAACATGGCGCAGCACATCACACAAACCAATCTTCCGTCCGTGGACTCACTTTACACCGCACGCTGTCAGAGCAGTGCTGCCAGGATAATCAAGTACACGACCCACCCAGCCAACACACTTTTCGTCCCTCTTCCCTCTGGGAGAAGGCTCAGGAGCTTGAAGACTGGTACGGCCAGATTTGGGAACAGCTTCCTTCCAACTGTGATAAGACTGCTGAATGGATCCTGACCCGGATCTGGGCCATACCCTCCAAATATCTGGACCAGCCTCTCGGTTTTTTTGCACTACCTTACTTTCCATTTTCTATTTTCTATTTATGGTTAGAATTTAAATTTTTAATATTTACTATCGATTTGTAATCCAGGGAGCGGGAAGCGCAGAATCAAATATCACTGTGACAATTGTATGTTCTAGTATCAATTGTTTGGCGACAATAAAGTATAAAGTATACATACTGGTCTTGTCAGCAATGCCACATCAGATAAAATGAATGAAGAAGCCCATGCTACATAAAAAGAAGATGGGTTAGTCATTGAAAACAAAAATACATTTTAAAAGCTAATTATCTAATCTTTTGTGATGATGCACCTATTGAGTGAAATTATATAGTCTTGAAATGAAATGGGATTAGAGTTCAACTATAATTGAATTAATGATGAAATTTTTCTCCAATTTAAAATAATTCTACATTCCTCATATTTATATTTATAATATATACATATTCTGGTAACCTTAATTATTATAGAAAGAGCTGAAGTAACATCATCACTTCCCACCAAAGTACTTGTCATAGAAAGTAGTAACTGGATGTGGCAGAGAGAACTTTTAAGAAATTGTTTATTGTTGTGTGCAAATATCATTAAAAAAGAACAAACTGATCTTTTGGCATAATGATGACCAAGTATTTGACGGACTCTGTTTGCCATGCCCAAATATATCTACTTTCAATTTCTCTTGGTGGGCTATAGTTATATGAAAGTAGTTGGGTTTTATCTGTGTTGATCTTGTATCCTGATAATTGGTCATATTGTTCAAAGGATTGCGTCAATTTAGGTAAAGAGTCTGTTGGTTGCCCTAGATAGATCAAAATGTCATCCACGTAACAGGCCAATTTATGCTCTGGCTCTTTAATAGTAATTCCCCTGATATCTTCATTTGTCTGATGTATTGAGCTGAACAAATAAGAGTCAAGAAATGCAAATAATAAAAAAAAAGGTAAGGAAGGTGTGATTCCAAGGCTGGGGTCTCTAGATGACCCTGGGTTGGGCTAGAAGAAAAGTCTAGCCGTGGGGGATAGTCCCTCCTGCCTGTGGGCTGAGGGCCCCCGTTGCAGTACCTATAAAAGTAAGTAAAAAAACACTATGTCCATTACACAGAAATGATTTCCCTGTGTATTCCTCCCATGTATATATTCTCATTTAGGTGGGGAAAAAGGAATGAATAAATGAATTTTAAAAAAATTGATTAATATAAAAACTACATTATAACGCGTATTTCTCGAGATAGGTATATCACCGTCTATTTTTGCTTCCGTTTAGTTTATCAGCATTTTTAAAGTTAGCCAAACCTTATGGCTCTTCTGGAGGAGGTGAGGGTTGTCTTCAGAGAACTCACAGTCTCTTCCTAATATCCTTCTCTCGTCCTGTTCCCGGCCTCTGCTTTCTCGGTTCTCTTACTATTTCCCAAGCAGCTCGGGACAACTGCTCAGCCAGACTTTCCCTTGGTTTGACCACACTAATGGACAGTCCTCAGTTGTTCATGTCTGTAGTCGCCTCTTCCACCGTCTGGTACAATTGTATCCCTTTTTGGTAAAATACTCACAGGTTAGCAGGATACGGGGTTTGAAATTTAATCATATATAATCATATCACAGAATATATTTAATCATAAAGTCAATGAATATGTTGTAAAAGAAGATCACTCCCTACTCTGTACATAGTTTTCTTCTTTCGATTGTTCTTTCTTTTCTCTCCTTTCTATAACTGTATACCTCAGATAAATATTATGTGGAGATTTGTGACAAATATGATTATATGATATATATGTACAGTATCTGAAATACATCTTATGGAAATGTTTGATGATGAAATTCAATAAAAACAAATTACAAACAAAAAGAACAAACTGTTCATTCACAGATATTCAACATTTACAATCTGTGATCATTTGGGGAATAAAGTGGGGAATATCTTGAATGAAAATCCACCAAAATCAGATCAAATAATTATCCACTGTAAACCATAACATATACTGTGTGTGTATATATAATAATCTAAGAAAAGAGATGCAATGAACATTCCAACATTTTAAATTCCTGTAGCATTTTTTGATGGTTTCTTTTTGTGGAGGTGAGGAGTTGCATATTATTTTGGACTGGTTAATTATCAATTAGAAAGGCTGGGCTTGAGAATGCAGATTTGAATGCATGGTGCTGTTTCAGTCAGTCATTCATTTAGGTACGGGGTTAGGTGCTCCATATTTCTCAGTTGTGGAAGTAAGCCCATTGATCCCATTGAATTCATCAGCCCCCTGTCAAGCAGGTGAGGAAGAAGATAATGATTGAAAGGCTGTCAGTGTTGCTGCTGCCTTGTGTGAAAGGATGTTTAATGAAAAAAAAGAACTGCCTTCTTTTGCCCTCTGCTTTATCAATTTTGATACATCCTAAACCAGGAGATCACAAAGCTGCTTTCTTTTTTTTTCTTTATTAAGTTATAAGCAATGAAATAACCCATCACATTTTAACTCAAGATCTGCTGGTTGAAAAGGAAGCTGCCTAACTTAATAAGAAGAAAAACGGTTTTGGATCTTTGCCTAGATTTTTCATGATGTGGAGACACTGCAAAAGCTTTAGAGCAAGGGTTCGCAATCTTTTTTATGCCATGCACACCTACCATTAACTGAGGGCTCCATGGACCCCCAGCTGGGAACGCCTGCTTTAGAACTATGAAGTAGTGTTGAAGTCTAGTGGTTGTTGTTGCGTGCCAGCTCTCTCTCAGTACTGCATTGCAGTGTCAGCCTAGGTAATTAGTGTTCCATTCTCTGGACTAGGGCTTGAAGCAAAGATCTCAAGCCTCAAGTGGGACATACCCTAACCCACAGATGGCAGAATCATTTTGATTATTGTTTTGATGAGACATCTTCAGCTTCACACCATGTTTTCAGGGTGTGGTAGCATTGTTTCAAGAAGGAAAACGGCAGTAGTTAACTACCATCAGAAATTACCAGTAACCTATTCAGTTTGAAACCATTTGAAACTGGCTAATAAAATCTTTGCCAGTTGCCCAATAACAAGAAAATGAATGAAAACATTATAATGTGGACACAATTGTCGGGCATTAGCATTGCTCCTGAATGGAGACTAAAGGACTTGCATTGATATATTTTTCAGAAATGCCTCAAGTTGTTTCATGTTTGATGGATTACTCTAACCTGTTGTCACAATTGTTTCACAGGCCATTTTTCACACCAACAGCATGATGGTGAATAACTGCCATTGACATTGACTGAGAGAGAAGTGTTGAACAGACTTTTTATTCAAGTTCAATGGTACTTAAGCCACTAAAGGTTCAAAGGTTAATTTATTATCAAAATATGTATGCAGTATACAACTCTTGAAATTCTTCTTCTCCAGATAATCACAAAATAATGAAAACCATGGAAGTTAGTTCAAAGAGAAACTGCAACTCCCCCCCACACAAAATGTAACAAGAACATTGACCCTCAAGCCCCTTCCTCTTCACGAAATGCAACTAGAACGTTGACCCCCCCCCAACGCCCCCACCCACACAAAAAAAGAGAAATAATGGGCGAAAACACAGAATATAAAAACCATAAGACTGAAAAAGTCCATAGCCCATAGTCCAAATTCATAAACACAGAGCCCCAGTAACAACCTCCGACATCATCAAAAGAGAGAGACACTACTCAAACGCACCACTCTTCTCATCAATCTGACTACAGGCACTGATCCTTGGCCCGTGTTTGCTGGCCCCTTTGCCCCTTTGGACCCAGGGACCCAGCCTCAATCTTGGGCAGCAAATTTTCATCATTGAGAAAGGTCACTGTCTGCTCAGTTCTAAAGTCTGCAGCAGCAGGCACCCTACTCCTTCATTCATTAACGACCCAAAAGGTCATTAGGGTGCAGAACACTAAAATTGCAGTGCACTAATTATCTGCACTGACTGAAGGTGGAGTGGAGCTTTAAATAGTGTCTTACGGTACCTCATGCAGGCCACAAAAACCTTGTGCTTTGACTTCAGTGTTGATGTAACACAACCTCCAGCTGCAGAGGCTGCTGCCAGACCCCTGCCACTGCAATCCCAGTAACAGATCCACTGACCCCCCTGAACCCCAGCACTGCATTTCCACTGCCAGATTGCTTGACCCCACCACTTGCACACCGACTACCGGATCCCCTGATCCCACCACTGTGCTCCCAGTGCAAGATAAACCTGACACACAGCACTGGACTCACGCAGCCAGATCACCTGACCCCATTACTGCACTCACAATGCCAGACCACTTGAACCCAACCACAGCAGTCGTGCTGTCAGATCCCCTGACGGGTAGCACTACAGTCTCATTGCCAGAGTCCCTGGCCCTCACCATAGCACTCCCAGTGCTAGACCACCTGATCGCTACCACAGCCAGATCCCCTCACCCTTTCTATCGCAACGCCACTGCCAGTGCCCATGAAACCCAGCAGAGTCCTTCTATTTCCAGAGACCAAGAACCCCACCACTGCATTCCTGCTGCCAGATCCTGACACTCAGCACTGCACTCCCACTGCAAGAGCCCTCTGACCCGCATTACGGCACTCCCACTGACACATTCCCTGACCCCACCTCTGCATTTTCACTGTGAGCTCCCCTGAACCCTGCCAATGTACTCTGAACGACAGATCCTCTGAACCCCACCACCAGACTCCCTCTGCGTTACACCCTGAACACAACCAGTGCATTCCCATTGTGAAACTTCTTGATCCCTGTCACTGCACTCCCACAGACAGATCCTCTACACCCACCACTGCACTCTAGCTGTCAGATCCCCTGACGCTATTCCACTGCACTCCACTGCCCGACCTCCTGACCTTCACCACTGCATTCCCACTGGCAGATCCCCTGAACCGCACTATTGCACCCCAAGTGCAATATGCACTGACCCCTACTAGTGCACTACCACTACCATAACCCCTGGCCTGCACCATTGCACTCCCTCTGCAGATCCCCTGACCCCCAAAAGGGTACTGCCACTGCCAGACCCCCTGAACACCAGCACTGCATTTCCACTTCCAGATCATTTGGCCCCACCACTGCAACCCCACTGTCTGATCTCCAGATCTCTTTCTCAGTGCCAGAGCCCCTACTCCCCACCTCTGCACACCCACCACGATCTCCCCTGATCTCCATCACTACACTCCCAATACGAGAACCCTTGACCCCACCACTGCATTCCGACTGTCAGATCCCCTGATGCAGTTCCACTGCACACCACTGCCAGATCTCCTGACCCCCACCACTGGACACTTACTGCTGGATCCTCACAACTCTCCACCAACAACACACACAGCTTATGGCAAGGTCTGCACACCATCGCAGACTTCAAAGCTAAGCACAGTGGTGCTGCCAACATCATTGCCTCTCTCCCAGATGAGCTAAATCATTTTTACACTTGGTTTGGTGTCACCAACACGGAGCCCCCGAGGAGAGCTGCTGATGTGATCTGCACTTCAGTCATCTCGGAGGCAGAAGTACGCAGTTGTTTCCGATGACTGGACAGTGGCAAGGCTGCGGGACCAGACGGCATCCCTGGGCGGGTACTCAGGATGTGCATGGCACAACTTGCAGGTGTGTTTACAGACAGTCTTAATCTCTTCCTTCCCCAGTGTAGAGTGCCCTCCTGCTTCAAAGCATCCACCATCGTTCCTGTACCTAAAAATACCAAAGTAACATGTATGAACGACAGGCGTCCTGTCACACTCACCTCAATAATAAGCAAATGCTTTGAGAGGCTGGTCAAGGACTACATCTGCAGCATGCTGCCACCCACACTGGACCCCCTACAATTTGCCTACCAACACAACCAATCGACAGATGACACAACAGCCACAGCTCTACACGCCGTCCTTACACACCTGGAGAAGAAGGATGCTTATGTGAGAATGCTGTTCTTGGACTACAGCTCAGCATTCAATGCCATAATCCATCCAGGCTCGACAAGAAGCTCAGAGACCTTGGCCTTCACCCTGCCTTGTGTAGCTGGATCCTGGACTTCCTGTCAGATCGCCGGCAGGTGGTAAGGGTGGGCTCCCTCATCTCTGCTCCTCTGACCCTCAGCACAGGTGTCCCTCAGGGCTGTGTCCTAAGCCCCCTCCTTTACTCCCTGTATACCCATGACTGTGTCACCACCCACAGCTCCAATCTGCTAATTAAATTTGCCAAAGACACTACGTTGATTGGTCTTATCTCAAATAATTACAAGGCAGCCTACAAAGAAGAAGTCATCACCCAAACACAATGGTGTCAAGAAAACTCTCTCTCAATGCCGCAAAAACAAAGGAGCTGATTGTGCACTACAGGAGGAACAGAGACAGGTTAACCTCTATTGACATCAATGGATCTGGGGTTGAGAGGGTGAACAGTTTTAAGTTCCTCAGCATAAACATCACCAAGGATCTCTCGTGGTCTGTGTGTGGTGAAAAAACACAGCAGTGCCTCTTTCACCTCAGGTGGTTGAAGAAGTTTGGCATGAGTCCCCAAATCCTGAGGACTTTCTGTAGAGGCACAATTGAGAGCATCCTGACTGGCTGCATCACTGCCTGGTACAGGAACTGTACTTCCCTCAATCACAGGACTCTGCAGAGAGTGGTGTGGACAGCCCAGCACATCTGTAGATGTGAACTTCCCACTATTCAGGACATTTACAGAAACAGGTGTGTAAAAAGGGCCTAAAGGATCATTCGGGACCCGAGTCACACCAACCACAGACTGATCCAGCTGCTACCATCCAGGAAACAGTACCACAGCATAAAAACCAGGACCAACAGGCTGCGGGACAGCTTCTTCCACCAGGCCAACAGACTGATTAATTCATTCTGTACAATTGTATTTCTATGTTATATTGACAGTCCTGTTGTACATACTATTTATTATAAATTGCACATTGCACATTCATATGGAGACGTAATGTGAAGATTTTTACTCCTTATATATATGAAGGATGTAAGAAATAAAATCAATTCGATTCAGTATAAATCTGAACACCACCAATGTACACCCGCTGCCAGATTCCTGTCCCCTACAGCTGTACTCACAGTGTCAGATCCCCTGAAGCATTCCACTTCACCCACGGCCAGTCGCCCTGACCCCCGCCACTGCACTGCAAGATCTGAACCCTTCCACTGCACAGGAATGGACAGAAACCACTTCCATTAATCCCCGACCCACACCACTACGCTCCCACGCCACCTCCCCTGATCCTGCCACTGCAATCCCATGAACAGCACCACCACACTCCCAATGCCAGCCACTCTGATGCCCACCACCACACTCCCAATGCCAGATACTCTGATGTCCATCACCACACTCCCAATGCCAGGCACTCTGATGCCCATCACCACACTCCCAATGCCAGCCACTCTGATGCCCACCACCACACTCCCAATGCCAGACACTCTGATGTCCATCACCACACTCCCAATGCCAGATACTCTGATGCCCATCACCACACTCCCAATGCCAGGCACTCTGATGCCCATCACCGCACTCCCAATGCCAGCCATTCTGATGCCCACCAACACACTCCCAATGCCAGATACTCTGATGTCCATCACCGCACTCCCAATGCCAGACACTGTGATGTCCATCACCACACTCCCAATGCCAGGCACTCTGATGCCCATCACCACACTCCCAATGCCAGGCACTCTGATGCCCATCACCACACTCCTAATGCCAGGCACTCTGATGCCCATCACCACACACACTCCCAATGCCCGACACACTGATGCCCATCACCACACTCCAATGCCAGACACTCTGATGTCCATCACCGCGCTCCCAATGCCAGACACTCTGATGCCCGTCACCACACTCCCAATGCCAGACACTCTGATGCCCATCACCACACTCCCAATGCCAGGCACTCTGATGCCCATCACCGCACTCCCAATGCCAGGCACTCTGATGCCCATCACCACACCAATGCCAGACACTCTGATGCCCATCACCACACTCCCAATGCCAGGCACTCTGATGTCCACCACCACACTCCCAATGCCAGGCACTCTGATGCCCATCACCACACTCCCAATGCCAGGCACTCTGATGCCCATCACCACACTCCCAATGCCAGGCAATCTGATGCCCATCACCACACCAATGCCAGACACTCTGATGCCCATCACCACACTCCCAATGCCAGGCACTCTGATGTCCACCACCACACTCCCAATGCCAGGCACTCTGATGCCCATCACCACACTCCCAATGCCAGGCACTCTGATGCCCATCACCACACTCCCAATGCCAGGCACTCTGATGTCCACCACCACACTCCCAATGCCAGGCACTCTGATGTCCACCACCACACTCCCAATGCCAGGCACTCTGATGCCCATCACCACACCAATGCCAGACACTCTGATGCCCATCACCACACTCCCAATGCCAGGCACTCTGATGCCCATCACCATACTCCCAATGCCAGGCACTCTGATGCCCACCAACACACTCCCAATGCTAGGCAGTCTGATGTCCACCACCACACTCCAATGCCAGACACTCTGATGTCCATCACCACACTCCCAATGCCAGACACTCTGATGCCCATCACCACACTCCCAATGCCAGGCACTCTGATGTCCATCACCACACTCCCAATGCCAGGCACTCTGATGTCCATCACCACACTCCCAATGCCAGGCACTCTGATGCCCATCACTGCGCTCCCAATGCCAGACACTCTGATGCCCGTCACCACACTCCCAATGCCAGACACTCTGATGCCCATCACCACACTCCCAATGCCAGGCACTCTGATGCCCATCACCGCACTCCCAATGCCAGGCACTCTGATGCCCATCACCACACCAATGCCAGACACTCTGATGCCCATCACCACACTCCCAATGCCAGGCACTCTGATGTCCACCACCACACTCCCAATGCCAGGCACTCTGATGCCCATCACCACACTCCCAATGCCAGGCACTCTGATGCCCATCACCACACTCCCAATGCCAGGCAATCTGATGCCCATCACCACACCAATGCCAGACACTCTGATGCCCATCACCACACTCCCAATGCCAGGCACTCTGATGTCCACCACCACACTCCCAATGCCAGGCACTCTGATGCCCATCACCACACTCCCAATGCCAGGCACTCTGATGCCCATCACCACACTCCCAATGCCAGGCACTCTGATGTCCACCACCACACTCCCAATGCCAGGCACTCTGATGCCCATCACCACACCAATGCCAGACACTCTGATGCCCATCACCACACTCCCAATGCCAGGCACTCTGATGCCCATCACCATACTCCCAATGCCAGGCACTCTGATGCCCACCAACACACTCCCAATGCTAGGCAGTCTGATGTCCACCACCACACTCCAATGCCAGACACTCTGATGTCCATCACCACACTCCCAATGCCAGACACTCTGATGCCCATCACCACACTCCCAATGCCAGGCACTCTGATGTCCATCACCACACTCCCAATGCCAGGCACTCTGATGTCCATCACCACACTCCCAATGCCAGGCACTCTGATGCCCATCACTGCGCTCCCAATGCCAGACACTCTGATGCCCATCACCGCACTCTCAATGCCAGAACTGTTGACCCTCACTGCTGCATTCCTACTGCGAGATCCACTGAGCCCCTTACACCCAGCGCTATCGTCCAGGTGCAAATTAAACATGACCTCCTCCGCTGCACTCCCTCTGCCAGATTCCCAGACACCCACTACTGTGTTCACAGTGCCAAATCCCCTGACACATTCCACTGTACCCCCACTACCAGACCATCACCATCTCCATTACACTCCTGTTGCAAGATCACTGATGGTCAACACTATACTTCCTCTGCCAGACCCCTGACCCTCACCACTGCCATCCACCGATCCCGCCACTGCATTCCCAATGCTAGACCCCGATGAGCACTACTGCACGCCTACCGAGTTCCACTGACACATTCCACTGCACTCTGAATGTCAGACCACCTGACCCACACCACTGCACTTTGAAACTAGATGCCCTGAACCCTTACACTGAACTCCCGCTGCCAGATTGCTGGTCCCCTACAACTGTACCCACACTGCCAAATCCCCTGACACATTTCACTGCACCCCCACTGCCTGACCCCAGGACTGCGGTCCCGAGGCCAGATCACTGACGCTCTACTTTGTGCTGTCCCTCCCAGACCAGACCACCTGACCCTGCAAGATCCCCGGAAACCTTGCATTGCACTTCGACTGCCAGACCGCCTGATACCCACCACTGCCATTCTACTCCAACTGCCAGATTACCTGACTCCTAATGCTGAACTCCCACTGCCAGACCCCCAGACCTCACCAATGTAATATAAGCCACTCCCAGGCCAAAACACCTGACCCGCGCGCCCCCCCCCCCGCTGTAGTGCTCGCACTGCCAGATATCTTGAAACCTTCCATCGCACTCTGACTGACAGACCACCTGACCCACATCACTGCACTCCCACTGCCAGAAGCCGGGACCCTTTCCTTTGCACTCCGACTGACAGACTGCCTGACACCCACCAAAGCACTTCCACTGCCAGAGCCCCTGACCCACACCACTACGCTCCCACTGACCCACCACTGCACCCCCAATGACATATCCCCTGACCAGCACTACCGCACGGCCACTGCCAGATCCCCGGACAACTTCCGCTGCACTCTGATTGCCAGAACCCCTGAACCACAACACTGCACTCCCAACCCAGGTGCCCTGATCAGTTACCAGAAGACATCTGAGCAGAATGAGGCCATTTGGCCCATCGAGTCTGCTCTGCCAATCAATCATGGCTGATCCTTTTTCCCCTCCTCAGCTCCTCTCCCCAGTCTTCTCCCCGTAACCTTTGATATCGTGTCCAATCAAGAACGTTTTGAGCTCTGCCTTAAATACACCCAACGATCTGGCCTCCACAGCTGCCTGTGGTAATAAATTCCACAAATTCACCACCCTCTGGCTAAAGAAATTTCCCCATATTTCTGCTCTAAATGGACTTCCGTCTATCCAGAGGTTGCACCCTCTTGTCTTAGACTATCCTACAATCCTTTCATAGTCATAGTCATAGTCATACTTTATTGATTCCACATCTACTTTGTCTAGACCTTTCAACATTCAAAAGGTTTCAATGAGACCCCCCCTCATCCTTATGAATTACAGCGAGTACAGACCCAGAGCCATCAAACGGTCCTTGTATGATAACCCTTTCATTACTGGAATCATCCTTGTGAACCTCCTCTGAACCCTCTCCAATGCCAGCACATCTTTTCTAACATGAGTGGCCCAAAACTGTTCACAATATTCAAAGGTGAGGCCTCACCATTGCCTTATAAAGCCTCAGCATCACATCCTTGCTCTTATATTCTCTAGACCTCTTGAAATGAATGCTAACATTGCATTTGCCTTCCTCACCACCGACTCTACCTGCAAGTTAACCTTTAGGGAGTTCTGCACAAGGACTGTTTGCATCATAGATTTTTGGATTTTCTCCCTGTTTTGAAAATAGTCTGCACATTTCTTTCTTCTACGAAAGTGCATTTTCCAACATTGTATTTCATTTGCCACTCTCTTGCCCATTCTCCTAATCTGTCTAAGTCCTTCTGCATCCTATCTGTTTCCTCAACACTACCTGCCCCTCCACCAATCTTTGTATTATCTGCAAGCTGAGCAACAAAGCCATCTATTCCATCATGTAAATCATTTATATACAGTATAAAAAGAGGTGGTCCCAACACTGACCCCTGCAGATCACCACTGATCACTGGCAGCCAACCAGAAAAGGGTCCTTTTATTCCCAATCGCTGCTTCTTACCAATCAGCCAATGCTCTAACCATGCCAGTAACTTTCCTGTAATGCCATGAGTTCTTAACTTGGTAAGCAGCTTCATATGCGGCACCTTGTCAGAGGCCTTCTGAAAGTCCAAATATATGTGCCCTGACTCCTCACTGCACTCCCAGTCACACATCCCCAGGCCAACACTATTCCAGGCCCACTGCCAGATCCCCAGACAACTTCCAGTACATGCCAAACACCAGACACCTGACCCTATCACTGCACTCCAAGTGCAACATAATTTGACCCCCTCCCCACCCCACCACTGGACTACTGCTTCCGGATTCTTCCACTCCACCCCCACTGCCAGAATCCCGAACTGCAACCGCAACTGCATTCCCACTGCCATCTCCACGGATCCCGCCACTGCATACCCAGTGACAGACCCCCGTACACCTAGAGTTGCACTCCTACTGCAAGGTAAACCTGACCCCCATCACTGCCACGCTTCCAGATTCTCAGACACCACCCGCAACTTTACTCACACTGCTAGATTTCCTGACGCATTCCACTGCACCCCCACTGCCAGATCCACTGAGCCCCACCACTGCGCTCCCACTACCAGATTCCATGACACCTTCCACTGCACTCAAACTGACAGATCCTGTGACCTCTTTCACTGCATTGCCACTGCGAGATCCACTGACACCCATCGCTGCACTTGCATTGCCAAGCACCCTGAGCCCCACCACTGCACACCCACTGTCTGAACCCCTGAACACCCCCAGTGCAATTCCACTGCCAGACGCCCTGAGCCCCACAATGGTACTCACAATCCCAGGTCCACTGACCACTTCCACTGCGAGATCCATTCATGCCCACCACTGCTCTCCTACTGCCATATCCCCTGATGTCCCGAACTGCAGTCCTACTGCCAGACCCCTGAGAACCATCACTGCACACTTGGTAACAAATCCCCACATCACACCAATGCACTTACATTCCCAGATCGCACCAATACTCTCCCACTCCCAGGTCCCACTGATACACTCCCACTCCCAGTTCCCACCAATGCTCTTCCATTCCCAGGTCCCACCAATACTCTCCCACTCCCAGGTCCCACCGATACACTCCCACTCCCAGTTCCCACCAATGTTCTTCCATTCCCAGGTCCCACCAATACTCTCCCACTCCCAGGTCCCAACAATAATCTCCCACTCCCAGATCCCACCAATACACTCCCACTGCCAGTTCCCACCAATGCTCTCCCATTCACAGGTCCCAACAATAATCTCCCACTCCGAGGTCCCTCCGATACGCTCCCATTGACAGGTCCCACCACTGCACTCACACTCCCAGATCGCACCAATGCACTCCCATTCTCAGGTCCCACTTATGCACTCCCACTCCTAGGGCCCACAATTTACGCTCCCATTCCCAGGTCCCACCCATACACACCCATTCCCAGATCGCACTGATACACTCCCATTACCAGGTTCCACCAATGCACTCCCACACCCAGATCGTACCAAAGCACTCCCATTTCCAGGTCCCACCAATACACTCCCATTCCCAGATCGCATCAATGCACTCCCGCTCCCAGGTCCCACCAACACAATCCCACTCCCAGTCCCACCAATACTTTCCCACTACCATTTTACCAATAGATGCACATTCCCAGATCGCATCAATACACTCCCACTCCCAGGTCCCACAAATGCACTCCCACTCACAGATACCACCAATAGACTCCCACCCTCAGTTCCCACGAACACACTCACAATCCAAGGTCCCACCAGTGCACTCCCATTCACAGGTCCCACCAATGCCATCCCACTCCCAGATCGCACCAATACACTCCTATTCCCAGGTCCCACCAATGCCCTCCCACTCCCATTTCCCACTAATGCACTTCCATTCCCAGACACCACCAACGCACTCCCACTCCCAGATCGCACCAACACACTCCAATTCCCAGGACCCACCAATACTCTCCCACTTCCAGGTCCCAACAATGCACTCCGACTCCTTCGTCCCACAAATACTCTCTCACTCCCAGATCCCAACAATACTCTCCCTCTCCCAGATCCCAGCAATGCACTCCCATTCCCCAGTCCCACCAATACACTCACACTCCCTGGTCCCACTAATACACTCCCATTCCCAGGTCCCACGAAAGCATTCACATTCCCAGAGCACACCAATAGACTCCCACTCCCAGATCGCACCAATGTACTCCCACTCCCAGATCCCACCAATACTTTCCCACTCCCAGATCCCACCAATACACTCCCATTCCCAGGTCCCTCCAATACACTCCCTCCCCATTCCCTGGTCACACCAATGGACACCCACTCCTAGGTCCCACCAATGCACTCCCATTCCCAGGTCCCACCAATGCTCTCCCACTCCCAGATTGTACTAATACACTCCCATTCCCAGGTCCCACCAATACACTCCCACTCCCATATCGCACTAATGCACTCACACTCCCAGGACACACCAATACACTCCCACTCCCAGGACACACCAATACACTCACACTCCCTGGTCCCACCAATACACTCCCAATCTCAGGTCCCACCAATGCATTCCCATTGCCAGATCGCACTAATGCACGCCCACTCAGAGATCGCACTAATGCACTCCCATTCCTAGGTCTTACTCATGCACTCCCACTCACAAGTCCCACCAATACTCTCCCACTCCCAGATCGCACAAATACACACACACTCGCTGGTCCCAACAATACACTCCCATTCCAAGGTCCCACCAATGCATTCGCATTCCTAGGTCCCACTAATACTCACCCACTCCCTGGTCCCACCAATACACTCACAGTCCCTGGTCCCACCAATACTCTCCCACTCTCAGATTGCAACAATGCATTCCTACTCCAAGGTCCCACCAGTACACTCCCACTCTAAGGTCGCTCCAATGCACTCCCATTCTCAGGTCACACCAGTGTACTCCCACACCCAGATCGCACCAATACACTCTCACTCTCACGTCCCACCAATACACTCCCACTTCCATTCCAATGTCCCACCAATGCACTCGCACTCCCAGATCCCACCAATGCTCTCCCATTGACAGTTCCCACCACTGCACTCGCACTCCCAGATCGCACTAATACACTCCCATTCCCAGATCGTACCAGTACACTCACAATCCAAGGTCCCACCAATGCACCCCCATTCACAGGTCCCACCAATGCACACCCAATCCCAGATCGCACAAATGCACTCCCAACTCCAGGTCCCATCAATACACTCCCACTCCCACTCCGAGGTCGTACCAATGTACTCCCATTCCCAGACACCAGCAATGCACTCCCAGTCCCAGATCGCACCAATACATTCTCCCTCCCAGATCCCACCAATACACACCCATTCCCAGATCCCACCAATACTCTCCCGCTCCCAGGTCCCACCAATACTCTCCCACTCCCAGATCGCAACAATGCATTCCCACTGCAAGGTCACTCCAATGCACTCCCATTCTCTGGTCACACCAGTGTACTCCCACACCCAGATCGCACCAATACACTCTCACTCTCACGTCCCACCAATACACTCCCACCACCAATTCCCACCAATGCTCTCCCATTCCCAGGTCCCACCACTGCACTCGCACTCCCAGATCGCACCAATGTACTCCCACTCCCAGTCCCACCAATGCACTCCCACTCCCATTTCACTAATACACTCCCATTCCCAGGTCCCACAAATGCACTCTCACTCACAAATACCGCCCATACACTCCCAGCCCCAGTTCCCACCAACACACTCACAATCCAAGGTCCCACCAATGCACTCCCATTCTCAGGTTCCACCAATGCAATCCCACTCCCAGATTGCACCAATACACTCCCATTCCCAGGTCCCACCAATGAACTCCTATTCCCAGGTCCCACCAATGCCCTCCCACTCCCATTTCCCACTAATGCACTTCCATTCCCAGACACCACCAACGCACTCCCATTCCCAGATCGCACCAACACACTCCAATTCCCAGGACCCACCAATACTCTCCCACTTCCAGGTCCCAACAATGCACTCCGACTCCTTCGTCCCACCAATACTCTCCCACTCCCAGATCCCAACAATACTCTCCCTATCCCAGATCCCACCAATGCACTCCCATTCCCCAGTCCCACCAATACACTCACACTCCCTGGTCCCACCAATACGCTCCCATTCCCAGGTCCCACAAAAGCATTCACATTCCCAGAGCACACCAATAGACTCCCACTCCCAGATCGCACCAATGTACTCCCACTCCCAGATCCCACCAATACTTTCCCACTCCCAGATCCCACCAATACACTCCCATTCCCAGGTCCCTCCAATACACTCCCTCCCCATTCCCTGGTCACACCAATGGACACCCACTCCTAGGTCCCACCAATGCACTCCCATTCCCAGGTCCCACCAATGCTCTCCAACTCCCAGATTGTACTAATACACTCCTATTCCCAGGTTCCACCAATACAATCCCACTCCCAGATCGCACTAATGCACTCACAATCCCAGATCGCACCAATACACTCCCACTCCCAGGACACACCAATACACTCACACTCCCTGGTCCCACTAATACACTCCCAGTCTCAGGTCCCACCAATGCATTCCCATTGCCAGATCGCACTAATGCACGCCCACTCAGAGATCGCACCAATGCATTCCCATTCCCAGGTCTTACTCATGCACTCCCACTCCCAAGTCCCACCAATACTCTCCCACACCCAGATCGCACAAATACACACACACTCGCTGGTCCCAACAATATACTCCCAGTCTCAGGTCCCACCAATGCATTCCCATTGCCAGATCGCACTAATGCACGCCCACTCAGAGATCGCACCAATGGACTCCCATTCCCAGGTCTTACTCATGCACTCCCACTCCCAGGTCCCACGAATACACTCCCACTCCCAGCTCCCACCAATACTTTCCCACTCCCAGGTCCCACCAATGCATTCCCACTTCCAGGTCCCACCAATATACTCCCACTCTCAGGTCCCACAAATACACTCCCACTCCCAGATCCCACCAATGTACTCCCACTTCCAGATCCCACCAATGCACTCCCATTCCCAGGTCCTACAAATACACTCCGACCCCTGGGTCCCTCCAATATTCTCCCACTCCCAGATTGCACCAATGTACTCCCACTCCCACATCCCACCAATACACTTCCTCTCCCACTCCCAGGTCCCACCATTACACTCCCACTTCCAGGTCCCACCAATACACTCCCACTCCCATATCGCACTAATGCACTCACACTTCCAAGACACACCAATACACTCCCACTCTCAGGACATACCAATACACTCACACTCCCTGGTCCCACCAATACACTCCCAGTCCCGGGTCCCACCAATGCATTCCCATTGCCAGATCGCACCAATGCACTCCCATTCCCAGGTCTTACTCATGCACTCCCACTCCCAAGTTCCACCAATACTCTCCGACTCCCAGATCGCACAAGTACACACACACTCCCTGGTCCCAACAATTCACTCCCATTCCAAGGTCCCACCAATGAATTCGCATTCCCAGGTCCCACAAATACTCTCCCACTCTCAGGTCCCACCAATACACTCCCACTCCCAGATCCCACCAATGCAATTCCACTCCCAGGTCCAACCAATACACTCCCACTCCCAGATCGCAGCAATGCGCTGCCACTCTCAGGTGCCACCAATGAACTCCTATTCCCAGATCGCACCAATATTCTCCCACTACCAGCTCGCACCAATACTCTCTGACACCCAGATCGCACAAATATTCACCCACTCCCAGGTCCCTCCAATGCACTCCCATTCCCAGATCGCTCAAATACACTCCAATTCCCAGGTCCCTCCAATACCCTCCCTCTCCCAGATCGCACTTATGTACCCACACTTCCAGCTTGCACCAATGCACTAACATTCCCAGGTCCCACCAATGCACTCCCATTCCCAGGTCCCACCAATACACTCCCACGCCCAGGTCCCTCCATTATTCTCCCAGTCCCAGATCGCACTAATGTACTCCCACTCCTACATCCCACCAATACACTTCCTGTCCCACTCCCAGATCCCACCAATACTCTCCCACTCCCAGGTCCCACCAATGCACTCCCACTCCCAGCTCCCACCAATACTTTCCCATTCCCAGATCCCACCAATACACTCCCACCCCCAGGGCCCATTAATGCACTCACCCTGACGGATCACACCAATGCACTTCCACTGCCAGATGCTCTGACCTCCAGCACCACAATCCTGCTTCCAACTCTTCTTCACACATCTCATCATACCATTTGTCCCTACTTGTACTCTCCACTCATTATACTTTCTCCTCCAGCTTCATACGGTCTCCCCTCTCCCTACTCCTGACCCTTTCTCTCTCACACTTTATCCTCCTCACTCTCTGCCTTTGTCCTCACACTTGCTCAAGATCTCTCTGTTCTCATTCCATTCTCATCTTCCATAATACTTCCATTCTTTCAGCTCTCTTTTCACGCTTTCTGTCTTTTTGTTGCTTCTGCTCCTGTCATTGTCTCCCCCTCCTCCTTTACAGATCCCATCAAAGATGAGGCATATTACTTTGGAACCTTCAGTGATCATTGTACTTTAATTTTTAGCCGTTAAACTGCAAATAACTTTTGATTCATTTTTAATCATTCGATAACCCTATCTCACTGACATTATTTCTTAGTTCACTTTTGTGAAAGTGATTTATTGCTACTTCATAATCAGGATCTGCAGAGAAGTGCACAGATTCACGGCTGAAGGAATAATCTTATTGATCCTCTTTCCTGATTCTTTGTTTACATTCTGTTGCCAAAAAAATTCAATCTCTTTGTTAATTAAAGTTATAAACTACACACCTGTAATAGTTGTAAGATATATCACCATAAGTCTATAAATTAAGTTGCTGAGGCTGCATATGTTAGAATTTATCCATCCATATCTATTCTATTGGGATTTTGAAGGTAAACATTTGAACTTGTGTCTGTCTCTGGTGTGAAACTACTATAGATATTGTCTCTGGATCCTATTTTCACATTTGTATCGTTAGTACAGTTGTACCATTATTAGCTGTCATAGAACATAGAACAGTAGAGTACTGCACAAGCCTTTCAGCCCACAATATTGTGCCAAAATAACCAAGCAAGTAACTAAATGCCTAACTAAACTAATCTCTTCTCCCTACCAATGTTCATATCCCTCCATTCTCCATCTGTGTACTTATAGAAACATAGAAACATAGAAAATAGGTGCAGGAGTAGGCCATTCAGCCCTTCGAGCCTGTACCGCCATTTATTATGATCATGGCTGATCATCCAACTCAGAACACCGCCCCAGCCTTCCCTCCATACCCCCTGACCCCCGTAGCCACAAGGGCCATATCTAACTCCCTCTTAAATATAGCCAATGAACTGGCCTCAACTGTTTCCTGTGGCAGACAATTCCACAGATTCAACACTCTCTGTGTGAAGAAGTTTTTCCTAATCTCGGTCCTAAAAGGCTTCCCCTCTATCCTCAAACTGTGACCCCTCGTTCTGGACTTCCCCAACATCGGGAACAATCTTCCTACATCTAGCCTGTCCAATCCCTTTAGGATCTTATACGTTTCAATCAGATCCCCCCTCAATCTTCTAAATTCCAACGAGTACAAGCCCAGTTCATCCATTCTTTCTTCATATGAAAGTCCTGCCATCCCAGGAATCAATCTGGTGAACCTTCTCTGTACTCCCTCTATGGCAAGGATGTCTTTTCTCAGATTAGGGGACCAAAACTGCACACAATACTCCAGGTGCGGTCTCACCAAGGCCTTGTACAACTGCAGTAGTACCTCCCTGCTCCTGTACTCAAATCCTCTCGCTATAAATGCCAGCATACCATTCGCCTTTTTCACCGCCTGCTGTACCTGCATGCCCACTTTCAATGACTGGTGTATAATGACACCCAGGTCACGTTGCACCTCCCCTTTTCCTAATCGGCCACCATTCAGATAATAATCTGTTTTCCTATTTTTGCCACCAAAGTGGATAACTTCACATTTATCCACATTAAATTGCATCTGCCATGAATTTGCCCACTCACCCAACCTATCCAAGTCACCCTGCATCCTCTTAGCATCCTCCTCACAGCTAACACTGCCACCCAGCTTCGTGTCATCCGCAAACTTGGAGATGCTGCATTTAATTCCCTCATCCAAGTCATTAATATATATTGTAAACAACTGGGGTCCCAGCACTGAGCCTTGTGGTACCCCACTAGTCACCGCCTGCCATTCTGAAAAGGTCCCGTTTATTCCCATTCTTTGCTTCCTGTCTGCTAACCAACTCTCCACCCACACCAATACCTTACCCCCAATACCGTGTGCTTTAAGTTTGCACACTAATCTCCTGTGTGGGACCTTGTCAAAAGCCTTCTGAAAATCCAAATATACCACATCCACTGGTTCTCCCCTATCCACTCTACTAGTTACATCCTCAAAAAATTCTATGAGATTCGTCAGACATGATTTTCCTTTCACAAATCCATGCTGACTTTGTCCGATCATTTCACCACTTTCCAAATGTGCTGTTATCACATCCTTGATAACTGACTCCAGCAGTTTCCCCACCACCGACGTTAGGCTAACCGGTCTATAATTCCCCGGTTTCTCTCTCCCTCCTTTTTTAAAAAGTGGAGTTACATTAGCCACCCTCCAATCCTCAGGAACTAGTCCAGAATCTAACGAGTTTTGAAAAATTATCACTAATGCATCCACTATTTCTTGGGCTACTTCCTTAAGCACCCTGGGATGCAGGCCATCCGGCCCTGGGGATTTATCTGCCTTCAATCCCTTCAATTTACCTAACACCACTTCCCTACTAACATGTATTTCGCTCAGTTCCTCCATCTCACCGGACCCTCTGTCCCCTACTATTTCTGGAAGATTATTTATGTCCTCCTTAGTGAAGACAGAACCAAAGTAATTATTCAGTTGGTCTGCCATGTCCTTGCTCCCCATAATCAATTCACCTGTTTCTGTCTGTAGGGGACCTACATTTGTCTTTACCAGTCTTTTCCTTTTTACATACCTATAAAAGCTTTTACAGTCCGTTTTTATGTTGCCTGCCAGTTTTCTCTCATAATCTTTTTTCCCCTTCCTAATTAAGCCCTTTGTCCTCCTCTGCTGAACTCTGAATTTCTCCCAGTCCTCAGGTGAGCCACTTTCTCTGGCTAATTTGTATGCTGCTTCTTTGGAATTGATACTATCCCTAATTTCTCTTGTCAGCCACGGGTGCACTACCTTCCTTGATTTATTCTTTTGCCAAACTGGGATGAACATTTGTTGCAGTTCATCCATGCAACCTTTAAATGCTTGCCATTGCATATCCACCGTCAATCCTTTAAGTGTCATTTGCCAGTCTATCTTAGCTAATTCACGTCTCATACCTTCAAAGTTACCCCTCTTTAAGTTCAGAACCTTTGTTTCTGAATTAACTATGTCACTCTCCATCTTAATGAAGAATTCCACCATATTATGGTCACTCTTACCCAAGGGGCCTCTCACGACAAGATCGCTAATTAACCCTTCCTCATTGCTCAAAACCCAGTCCAGAATAGCCTGCTCTCTAGTTGGTTCCTCGACATGTTGGTTCAAAAAACCATCCCGCATACATTCCAAGAAATCCTCTTCCTCAGCACCTTTACCAATTTGGTTCACCCAATCTACATGTAGATTGAAGTCACCCATTATAACTGCTGTTCCTTTATTGCACACATTTCTAATTTCCTGTTTAATACCATCTCCGACCTCACTACTACTGTTAGGTGGCCTGTACACAACTCCCACCAGCGTCTTCTGCCCCTTAGTGTTACGCAGCTCTACCCATATCGATTCCACATCTTCCCGGCTTATGTCCTTCCTTTCTATTGCGTTAATCTCTTCTTTAACCAGCAACGCCACCCCACCTCCCCTTCCTTCATGTCTATCCCTCCTGAATATTGAATATCCCTGAACGTTGAGCTCCCATCCCTGGTCACCCTGGAGCCATGTCTCTGTGATCCCAACTATATCATAATCATTAATAACAATCTGCACTTTCAATTCATCCACCTTATTACGAATGCTCCTTGCATTGACACACAAAGCCTTCAGGTGCTCTTTTACAACTCTCTTAGCCCTTATACAATTATGCTGAAAAGTGGCCCTTTTTAATGCTTGCCCTGGATTTGTCGGCCTGCCACTTTTACTTTTCTCCATAGTACTTTTTGTTTCTACCCTCACTTTACACCCCTCTGCCTCTCTGCACTGGTTCCCATCCTCCTGTAGTGAACTAACCTCCTCACGCCTAGCCTCTTTAATTTGATTCCCACCCCCCCAACCATTCTAGTTTAAAGTCACCTCAGTAGCCCCCGCTAATCTCCCTGCCAGGATATTGGTCCCCCTAGGATTCAAGTGCAACCCGTCCTTTTTGTACAGGTCATGCCTGCGCCAAAAGAGGTCCCAATGATCCAAAAACTTGAATCCCTGCCCCCTGCTCCAATCCCTCAGCCACGCATTTATCCTCCACCTCATCGCATTCCTACTCTCACTGTCACGTGGCACAGGCAGTAATCCCGAGATTACTACCTTTGTGGTCCTTTTTCTCAACTCCTTTCCTAGTTCCCTATATTCTCCTTTCAGGACCTCATCCCTTTTCCTACCTATGTCATTGGTACCTATATGTACCACGACCTCTGGCTCCTCACCCTCCCACTTCAGGATATCTTGGACACGATCAGAAATATCCCGGACCCTGGCACCAGGGAGGCAAACTACCATCCGGGTCACTGGACTGCGTCCACAGAATCGCCTATCTGACCCCCTTACTATCGAGTCCCCTATCACAACTGCCCTCCTCTTCCTTGCCCTACCCTTCTGAGCTACAGGGCCGGACTCTGTGCCGGAGGCACGGCCACTGTCGCTTCTCCTGGGAAAGCTGTCCCCCCCAACAGTACTCAAACAGGAGTACCTGTTGTTAAGGGGCACAGCCACCGGGGTACTCCCTATTACCTGACCTTTCCCCTTCCCCCTCCTAACCGTGACCCACTTGTCTGCCTCCCGTGGCCCCGGCGTGACCACCTGCCTGCAGCTCCTCTCTATCACCTCCTCACTCTCCCTGACCAGACGAAGGTCATCGAGCTGCAGCTCCAGTTCCGTAACGTGGTCCCTAAGGAGCTGCATCTCGATGCACTTGGCGCAAATGTAGACGTCCGGGAGGCTTGTAGACTCCAGGGCCTCCCACATCTGACACCGAGAACAGCAAACTGCCCTCACACTCATACTGCCCCTCTCCTCAAATAACAACAGAAAATGAATGCCAAACCTCCCTCGCCTCACCTGTTTCCACCTAAGCCCGTTGAGCCGAAGCCCTTAAGTCTTCGCTCTGCTCCTGGCTCACTCCGCAGCCCGCAAACTCCGCTGCCCACTCTATGAGGCTCTGTTCCTTTTAAATCTGCTGCGCTGCACAGCCCGATGTCACACACCTGCGCAGTCCCGCCTCTCAGAACGCCGTTGGAGAAAAAAAATAACGAAAATTTCAAAAGTGTCTTTCTCAGCACTCCCACTCAGACTCTCAGACTCCTTCTTCGAATCTGAGAGTCTCTTGAAAGTCTCCATTATATTTACCCCCACCATAACCCCAGGCAGCATATTCCAAACACTCACCACTTTCTGTGCAAATAAAACTTGCCTTGCACATCTCCTTTGATATCGCGCCCCCCCACCTTAAATGCACATCCTCTAGTGTTAGACATTTCAACCCTAAGAATATATACCTGCTGTCCGCTCTATCTGTGCCTCTCATAATCTTATAAACGTCTATCAGAGCCTCCATCGCTCCAGAGAAAACTACCCAAGTTTGTACAACTTGTCCTTCTGACACATGCCCTCTAATCCAGGCATCATGCTGGTAAACCTCTTCTGCACCCTGTCCAAAGCCTCAATATCCTCCATATAATGGGGTGACCAGAACTGAATGCAACACTCTGGATGCGGCCTAACTAGATTTTTATAAAGTTGCAACATAATTTCATGACTTCTTAAACTCAATTCCTCAAATGATAAAGACAAGCATGCCTTCTTTAACTGTCAAGCTGTACAACTACTATCAGGGAGATATGGACTTGGATATATCAATGGAATAATAATACGAGACCTGCAATAGTTGCATAGTTCCTTATGACATTGAAGGAGGCTTTTTACATTACAGATTTCAGAGCACGCTCATCAATCCCATTTTTCCAACTGCCAGTGCAGGTCAGCCCGGTTAGCAGAAAGTTTCCAATCCTGCGAACTGGTCATAACCTGAACAGTTGGCAAATCTGAAATACTGTCGCAAGCAGTGATCACACACAGTAAAGGATGCTTGCAACTTTGCAGCAGCTGGCAAATCTATCCAACTGGTCTCCCAAATGCTCGTTCATCTGCATGGTCTCAACATAGTTTGGGAGTTCATAAAATGTGGTGGACCTGCATCCAAATAAATCTGCACACCTCTATATCTCTGAATATGGGAAGAAACTGGAGCACATGGTCACAGGACGAAAGTGTAAACTCTACACAGATAACAAGGGTTAGGGTTGCTGGACCTCTACTAGCTGCACCATTGTGCTGTCCTAATACTTCACTAATAATTTGTTGGAAATCCTGCCACAGCAGCTCAGAGCGCATGGGCAACAGTGCACACAGGTCTGGTCACCCTACTTAAGGGAAGGTGTACTTGTGGTAAAGGGAAATGGACAAAAGATTCACCAAGTTGATTTCTGGGATGGCAGACTTTCTCTTTGAAGAGACGTCAAGCACAATTGGCTTATATTCTCCTTAGAAGAAGAAGAGATGTGGAGTGGAGTATTTGTCGTTTTTACCTACATTTTTCAAATTAAGTTGCTGGATGCATCATTCAGTTCTCATTATCACTTTGGAATCAGAAGAATTCCCAGACCATTTCAGAGGGCAATTAAGAGTCTACCACATTGACAGAGCCCTTCATGCCTGCTTCACTGTTCAATAAAATGGCAGACATTTTTCCTCGGGGCTACTACCATTCACTGTTCCTCTATATCCTGATTACTTTTATGTCAAAAAATACATTGATTTCTATCCTCAAATGATCAGGATTAAATGAGCCACCACAGCCCCCTTAAGCAGAGAATTCATTACTTCTGGATGAAGAAATTTCTTCTTATCTCTATCCTAAATGGCCAACCCCTCATTTTAATATTATATGTTATTATATTTTAATATATAATGTTACTGTTATATATTTAATATTTCTGTAATATGTGAGTAATTTTGTAAATATATTGTTTGATTAAGCATTCTTTGTTTGTTTACATAATTCATCACAGGTTATATGTAAGAAGTACGCAAACAACATACGTCATTACGCCACCAGGTCATAAGTGCGTGCCTGAATAAAGTTAAAACAGGGTAGAAATGTTATCCTGGGCTCACATGTTCTTCTTTCGATTAGTTTTTGAGTTACAAAACATAACATTGGTAGTGAGTAAGTTGCAAACGAACCTAAGAAGACTACGTACCTGTTGAAGTGCAGCATTTTGTTTCTTTGAATGAGACGGTCAAATTTAAAAAATGGAAGAAATTCATAGGTTCATAAACAGTGATTGCTTGGAGATAATAATCATAAATAAAAGAGAAAACAGAAATGGCCGGCTACGTTGGAAAGATAGACGTGTTCCAATGCACAACAGATAACTGACTTATGTATACTGAAAGAGTTGAGCAGAATTTTGAAGCTAATGATATAGCCAATGAAAAACGAGTGCAAGTTTTACTATGTGTAATAGGTGCAAGAGCATACAGTTTGCTTAAAAGTTTGACTGCTCCAACCAGATCAGCCGGATGAGCTTTGCTGATATCATGAAAGTAATGCAGGGACATTTAGAATTGAAACAATTGTTGATTGCATAATGCTTTAGGTTTCATATGCAGGATCAAAAAGAATGGGAATCTATTTCAGCTTACGTGACTGAATGGGAGAAATTGTCTGAGCATTGTCAGATCAGTAATGGGCTTAATAATGCTCGAAGGAACCATTTAGTTTGTGGAATCTTGCAAGAAAGCATTCCAAAAACAGCTCCTAACTGAAGCACCACTCACATTTAAAAGATAAGTTGAAATCGCTGTACCAATGGAAACATCAGCCAGTGACACAATTGAGTTGCAGTCAAGAATGAAAGTGAGTCTGAATAAACTTGCAAAATCTAAGTAGAAACCTGCCTAGCTGAACAAGTTCTGTTACCGTTGTGGTAGAGGCTCACATTCACCAGGCCAATGCAGGTTTACAGGTGAAACTTGTGGAAAATGTAACAAAGTAGGTCACATACAAAGAGCATGTTGGGCAGATAAAAATAAATGGACTGCACAGAGAAGAGAAAAAGTTAAAAAGTCAAGTTGCAGTTTCAAAAAGAGCACTAATCTGCATGCTGTTGATGAAAAATCTGATAGTGTAGAGAGTGACACAGGACTGAATAGCCTAAAACTAACAACAGACAGTATAGCTTACACCAGAAGTAAATGACAAATTAATTAAAATGAAATTGGACACTGGCTTGGCTGTGTCAGTCATTCCACTAAACGAAATTAAAAGGCATTTCAGAGATACTGAACTGAAGTCTGCAGATATCCAAGAACTTATACTGGTGAAAAGATAACTCCTGTGGGAATGAGTTTCATAATAGTGAAATAAGGAAGGAGAGGTACATCGCATCCGGGGTTTCTCCGGTTAGCGGACGATTTCCCTCCACGCCTCTCTGACGTAGTGGGGAACCGCGTACGAGGCAAATTACAGCAGTGGTTTGCCATTGCCTTCTGCTGGGTGAGTTTCCAAAGAGATCACCAGCTCGTAACTCAGCACGGATGGAAAGCGTGCAGGGGAGCCAGCTGGATTCGAACTCGGGACCTTCCGTCCCGAAGTCCGGCACTAATGCCACTACGCTGCTGGGTCACCAGCTGGGTCAATAGTGAGATACAACAATCAAAAAGCATTGGGCTTATATGTGGTAGAAACAGGAGGGCCAGCCTTGTGGGGCAGTGAGTGGCTGAGACAACAGCAATTTAATTGGAGATCCGTCCATCATTTGCATGCCACATCCCCTGCAATAGAATCAACTGAAAGTGAACTAAGAAAGGTAGTGGATGGTGCTGCAGCATCATCAGGGTTGGCATGGAAAACTCAAACATATCAAGGACAAAATAGTGTTAAAAGAAAATGTATGTTCAGTGATGGCATTGTAAAACTTAAAACATATCAAGGGTAAGATAGTATGAAGAGAAAATGCCACACCCAACTTTTAAAAAGCCCATCTGGTTCCTTATACCATCCGCGATAAAGTAGCCAGTGATCTAGATCGCATGGAGGCTGAAGGAATTCTCTGTAAGGTTGAGTGGAGCCCATGGAAAATGCCAGTGGTCCCAGTAGCCAAGAAGAATGGGTCTGTCCGGATCTGTGATGATTTTAAGGTCACCATCAACCCAGTACTGAAAGTAGATCAATATTCTCTGCCCAGAATAGAAGATATCTTTGCAAGCCTTTCTGGAGGAAAACACTTCAGCAAAGTGGCCTATCTACAGATGGAGGTGGAAGAGGAGCCCAAAGTGTTTCTCATCGTAAACACTCACAAGAGGCTTTATCGCTATAATAGGCCTATTTTTGGAGTAGTATCTGCACCTGGACTCTGGCAGAAAGCTATGGACCAGGTGCTGCAAGGCTGCTCAGGCACTCAGTGTTACCTGGATGACATCATTGTTGCCGGTAAGGATGACAAGGAACATCTCCAAAATCTCAAGACAGTATTAAAAAGGTTATGTGCTCAGGTCATGACACAAGTGTGAATTCATTAAACCAAGCACCACTTACTGTGGTCATACCATTGACACACAAAAATTACAGAAGTGTTCTGAGAAAATTCAAGCAGTGGTGGATGCCCCAAGGCCAAAGGACGTGCCACAGTTGTGGTCTTTTTTTATAGGATTTATCAATTACTATAACAGGTTCCTGCCAAACCTGACTACTGTGCTCCACCCTCTTGAACTCCTTACTACAGATTGGGAAGAAATGGCAATGGATAAAGCAGTGTGAAGTGGCTTTCCAAAAGGTAAAGGAAATGGTGACATCAGACACTGTACTCACACATTATGATCCACATCATCCAGTGAAGCCTGCCTGAGATGCCTCATCTTATCGTATAACATGTCACATGTAACGAGTGATGGAAGTGATCGCCTAATAACCTTTGTATCACATTACCTTACCACTGCAGAGAAATATTACATACAGATAGATAGTGATGCCTTGAGCCTGATTTGGGGTGTAAAATGTTTCAACCAGTACTTGTATGGGAAAGAGTTTACCCTCATTACTGATCAGCAACCACGAGTGTCCATTTTCAATCCACAGAAGGGTGTTTCACTAACAGCAGCAGCATGAATACAGAGATGGGCTCTGTTTCTTAGAGTACACAATTATAAATTTGAATTCAAGAGGACAACTAATCACGGAAATGCTGATGGATTGTCCTGTTTACCCTTGGAAAAGGAAATACCTGAAAAATTTACAAATGAGGACACTCCTCTTGACGCATTCTTTCTAACACAAATTGAAAGTCTCTCTGTTATGACAGAGAATATCCAAAGAAAAACCAGAAAAGATCCCACACTGTCTCAGGTCTATATGGACACCCAAAAAGACTAGAACATGCAACAGAAACTCCAGTTGCCCCATTTTTACCAGTGCAGAGGTGAACTTGCCCATGACAGGGTTTGCCCGTTGAGATTGAGGGCTGTTGCAGCATCCGAGCTGTGAACTAAGGTGTTGGAGGAGCTTCATGTCGGTTATCTAGGTGCGGTCAAAATGAAAGCATTGACTTGAAGCTTTGTCTGGTGGCCTGGGATAGATCAGCAGATCAAACAGCTTAGCATACACTGTTCGGGATGCCAACATGTCCAGAGAAAGGTGTCCAGAGCTGTCAGAACCACTTCCTGCAGTCCCAGAGTCAACTCCTACAACCACCACAGAAGAGGCCCCAGAACCTGAGATTGTTTCACAGCCACAAGTCTCACCTGATAAGCAAAGGGATCCCTCTTGTCAGGAAAGACGTTATCAGAGTCAAGTTTAATATCATCGGCATATGTCGTGAAATTTGTGAACTTTGTATTCCTAAATCACTGAGGCATCTGTACCTCCTTCCTAACGATGAGAAGAGAGTAAGAAATCTTACACAGCAATTACATCTTTAGGCTTGAATCAGATAATTTAAAATTTACTATGTTGTGGTTGTCTATATAGTAGTTGTATTATATAGTATATTCTGTGTATGTGTATGTGGATGTATATTTATGTATATAAGTTGAGATGCATTCTATACTGAGTTGGAGTTTATAGCTAAGCAGGGAGGAGCGTTGTGTATTTAATATTTCAGTAATATTTGAATAATATTGTAACTATATTGTTTGATAAAGCATTCTTTGTTTGTTTACAGAATTCTTTACAGGTTACATGTAAGAAGTACATGAATGGCAACTCTGACAATAATGTGATAAAAAAATCTTCATCGGTGGAAGACAAGCTGCAATTGAATGTTGGTGTCCCCGGTTGCCAGTGGTATGGCTTGCCTGATTAAGCCCCCATGGTCGTCCTCAGTTGCCTAATTTCTTTTAAGGATATCTAAAAACTGTCCTCAATTCAACACTACTTGCAGCCTGATGTTACCTTTCTGCGTTTTCTCCACTGGCTCCCAGTAAGCCACAAGCTCTGACTATTGCTAATTTTCAATTTTTAATTTTATTACCTTTGTAATTTTGCTTATTAGATAAGCTTCCATTAACTTACCTTTCAAAAGCTGGCTGACAAATACTCTCAGACTACTATATGTGTGGTGTCTTGGGATGTGACTCCTGAAGCTTGTTCACAGTGTGGAGCTCACTTTGTCTCTCTATGGGGCAAGTCTTGGGTGCACATTTCACATCCAGAATAATTAAATGTTGGCCCCACAAACAGTGAATCTGGGCAGTGGGACAGATCAGATTTGTACTGATTCCCTTCAAATAATCAATGAAAGGAAATGAAATTAGAAAACTCGAGAGTACAAAGTGATTATTAGAAACTCAGTTCCACCTCTGTCTGTAAGGAATTTGTACGTTCTCTCCTTGACTGCAGGTGCTTCGGTTTCCTCCCACAGTCCAATGACGTACGGTTTAGTAGGTTAATTGGTCACATGGGTGTAACTGGGTGGCGTGGGCTCGTTGGGCCAGAAGGGCCTGTTACTATGCTGAATCTCTAAACAAAATATGTCTGATAGAAATCATGTTTAGTGGTTTGAAAGGTGATAGAGAAGCTCAAATTCTATATGGAACTCTGGTAATAATAATTTACCATTTCCTCTTTGTGCATTACATTAAATTGTATTGAATCTAGCCGGAAGGGGAACATGAAACAAAAATGAAAACAATGACATGTTTATTTTGTTTCCTTTGCAAAGTGTGTTGGTTACGGTCTGTCTTTGCACCAGTAGATCTCACACTTACTTACTTCTCATAAGAAACATTTAGACAGGCACATGAACAAGGAAGGATCTGAGGGAGACAGATCACATGCAGGCAGATGTTCAGTTTAAAATGGTATTATTGCTGGCATAGTCATTGAGGACTAAAGCGCCTGCTCCTGTTCTATGACTTACCTTCATAATGACAATAGGGTATCAGCAAGAAATGGTGAGGCTGTGGCACTGAGTGACTCACAGAGCAATAGTTGTCCAGAAGAGCAGGGTAATTGAAGAAGAAGCTTTGAGAGATAGAGAGCTGTCTTTTCTAGGTCTAACCTTCTTACGTCAGTTGAGGGACATTTAATGTAAGAAAGAAATTACAATTATCCTGCAATTTTCACTACCTTAAGCTGTCCGTTGGTCCTTTATAGCCAAGAATTACTTTCTCATATCTCCTACCATGCTAGTGTAAAGTAATTATGATAAAGTCTCACAACCAGCATATGGCAATGCTCAGATAATTCAGCGTCATCGACAGATTTTCCACTGGACACGAGAAAATTACCTTTTTTTGTGAAAGATTGGGAGGCACAAGGACCTTCAGTTTGACATCTCAAACAAAAATGCAACACTTCATTCTGTATTGACATTCTGCAAGATCTGTTGTCTATTTTTGTTGAACTCATAACCTTGTCACTCAGACATTAGGTCGCCGCCAACTGGATTGATGAAGACTGTAATTGTGTGCCAGCTTGGCGAATAACCATGTGCCACAACTACACAGCTGTGAGCCTCCATAGCGGGCAATAGTGATGATATTGTGGGAATTTACTGTTGCTTGCTGGCAGGTTTCAGCAATCAGCGAGCACATATTCAGTCAAGAAGAGATTAGAAATATGTTGGATGATTGCTTGAAATTAGTGCCTTAAAAAGGCTTTGCAATAGCATAGTTTATTGCTCATGCCAAAAAGTGTGTTCTCATTCTCTGATGATTACTGACCAGAGGAAGACAGATTTTAATTTTGTAGGATAATTGCAGAATGAGGGAATGTCTCTTTAACAATTGGTGGGTGAGAAGGCAGCTGATGTGTAAAAAGCTGCAATAATAATTATGCCACTTTGGTAGGTCATAGTCTTCCTAATGGCTTGACGTGAGCTACTCTGTCTGTATATTCTGCATGATGATGAAGAGGTTCATGTGATTATCATCTGAAGGACACTCACTGTCTTTGGTGCCATCTTGTGCTGCACTTTTCATGGACTCATAGATTCATACCACAGAGAAACAAGTCCTTTTGTGCTCCATGTCCACATCAATTGTTGCATCCATCTATACTGATCCCATTGACCCACAGTGGATCCATAGCCTTCTGTCTCTTGGCAAGTCAAATGCTCACTAAGGTCCTACTAAAATGTTGTGAGAGGATCTGCCTCAACCACCTCCATGGACAGTGCATTCCAATTTCCTACCACTCTGTTTGTGAAAAAAATTTCCCCTCAGTTCCCCTCTAATCCTCCCCTCTCTCATCTATGCCCTCTTGTCTTAGACACCTCCACCAAGAGAAAAAGATTTTTACATTAACTATTTTGTGTACCTCTAAAAGGTCACTCCTCAGTCTCGTCTGCTCCAAGGGAAACAGAACAAGTGCATCCAATCTCCCCTTATAACTTTAATTCTCCAATCCTATCAACATCCCGGTTGATCTTCTCTGCGACCACATCGCTCCGATAGTGTAATGACGCTCACCTCCATGTGAATTCTGCAGGTACCTGATCTGTGAATTATTGCTCCCGAGATCTTCCTGAGTGCCCTCAAATAGCCTTCGTAGCAACAAATACAAAACTATTTCTGAACTGCGGAAATCACAGTGTGTAAGTTTCAGATGCCTCATGCGCATGATTGCAGCAGCTGCTGTACTTCATAAATAGTCATTCAGCGTGCACTCTGTGAACCCAGGCTGCTGTGTCACCAGTTCTTATCCTGGCTGATATGAACATGATCTCAGTGGGCAGGCAGATCACAGAAATCCCTAATCTAGTGCAGAGCAGAGAGGTCAATTCATTCTTTTAGCCTGCACTAGCTCTTTACCACACTTATGTTCTTTCACCATGTTCCTCTAATTTCTTTCTCCTTTGTGGTATATATGAAATTTCCCTATGAAGGGTGCTAATGAAGCAGTGCTCACTATACGACCAGGCAATGCATTCTACTTGTGCAATTGTTTATGCTTTCTATACTACATCTAGTTGTGTTAAGTTTATGCCTCATGCTTCTAAGCCTTCAAGCAATGGATAATTATTTTATTTCATTTGCCCTACTTAAACCTTTCTTGACTTTGAACAAACCTATCAAAATCTTCTCTGTTCTGACGTGAACAACAATGGATTCTCAAGTTTATTCAGGTAACACCCCCATTGCTGGACACATTCTAGGAAGAGTACTATATACTAAAAGTAATACATACTCTTCAGAACCTTTGTCCTGTCTAATATGTGTATTGGAATCAGACACAGAATTCCTACTGCTGCTGAACTAGTGTTTTATACAGATTTGGTTTAGCTTTCTATTTATAAAACCAAGAATCTCACATGATTTATTAACCTGTCCTGTCACTTTTAAAGATGTGTGTAAACAGCCTGCGGTCCTCTCTATTCTTGAACCTGGTTTAAAATTGAACCATTTAACACATATTGTTTCCTTTGATTCCTCTTATTAATGTACATCACAGCACATTTCCTTGGAGAAGCCAAGCAATTCAAAAGCTGCTTGTTGAAATGGGAAGTGTTTGCATTGAATTTTGTCATATTTGAGAAAAGATGAAATTATATATTTCATTGCCACCATTGTGTTTACCAGAATCAACAGCAAAATAATGCAACATTTATTAAAACATAATTGAGGTATCTTTCAAAACCCTAAAATGGATAGTTCACTGTGGGTTTATCCAGAGATCATACATTTAAAAAGCAGGTGATGCTTAGCAGTGAAATTCATACACTGGCTCCTACTGGATCAGCATACAGATTAAGTTACTAGATTGATCTCTAATGGTCTAGACTGTTCACCTGAAGATGTGAGCTTTAATATTGCCAAGGTGCATGCTTATCATGTAGCAATCCACCAGGGCATTCAGCCCACCAAGACCATGCAAACAAGCAAACAGCATTTACATGAATCCTACAGTGATCCCCTTGCACCATATTCTCCCCATATTCCCATCAATTCCTCCCTGGTTCAACCTCTTACCTGCACACATGGGGTATTTTACAATGGAGAATTAATCACACAGCTTTGTGATGTAGGAGGAAGCCAGAGCATGTGAAGGAAAGCTACAAACTCAGGAAGAGTATTCAAGGTAAGAACAAATTCTGCCAAGCCAATGAGAGTGTTGGTGGACGGGAACTGTTTAAAGCAACATCTGGGACAAAGATCCACCTAGCTCCTCTCCACCAACACTCTCATCCATCTGGCAGAACTTGTTCTTACCATTAACAAATTTTTGTTTGACTCCTCTCACTTTCGACAAATCAATGGTGTAGCCATGGGCACTTGTATGGGCCATTGTTATGTCTGTCTTTTTGATGGCCACATGGAAAGCTCCTCATTCCAAACTTACCAGGTTCCAATTCGGCAAACATGAGGAAATCTGCAGATGCTGGAATTTCAAGCAACACACATCAAAGTTGCTGGTGAACGCAGCAGGCCAGGCAGCATCTATAGGAAGAGGTACAGTCGACGTTTTGGGCCGAGACCCTTCGCCAGGACTAACTGAAAGAAGAACTAGTAAGAGATTTGAAAGTGGGAGGATGAGTGGGAGATCCAAAATGATAGGAGAAGACAGGAGGGGGAGGGATGGAACCAAGAACTCCCTCCCCCTCCTGTCTTCTCCTATCATTTTGGATCTCCCCCTCCCTCTCCCACTTTCAAATCTCTTACTAGCTCTTCTTTCAGTTAGTCCTGGCGGAGGGTCTCGGCCCAAAATGTCGACTGTACCTCTTCCCATAGATGCTGCCTGGCCTGCTGCGTTCACCAGCAACTTTTATGTGTGTTGCTTGAGGTTCCAATTCCGAACTTTTTTCTGGCGCATTACGGTAGGAGAGAAACCCTGCAGTTTTGAGAGAAGGCAAGAGAATGAGGTTAAGTGGGGAAATAAATTAGCCATGATCGAATTGCAGAGCAGAGTCAATGGGCCTAATAGCCTTTGCATCATCAACCTCATTAATGCTGCCTCCTACACTATTGTGGATGCACCAACTTCATCACCTTCTCTACATATTCTCTAAAATTTACTAACAAGCACTGTCTGTGCACAAGCACAACTGAGTTTCTGATAAAAATTCTATCACGTGGAACATAAAAATGTAATGTTACACAGCAGAATTGTTCGTGTTCACAAATCTGGAGATGTTTCTTTATTAACACCCTCTCTGCCTCAGTTGTAAACAGACAAGATTCAGCAGATGCTGGAAATGCAGAGCAACACATACAAAATGCTGGAGGAATTTAGTAGGTCGGGCAGCATCTATGGAAATGAATAAACAGGCAACATTTCAGGCCAAGACCCTTCATCTGGACTGAAGGGTCGTGGCACCTTTTTAATATTGCCTACGAAGGATTTCCCCGTGTTCCTTTCTTTCATCGTTAACTTCTTCCATATTCAATATTGTTTGTAGTGGAGAAGAAGTGGACTTATATTTGTGCTAAATCTTTGAATACACACCATGAGATCATGTAGACAGCAGTCTAAAAGAAATATGGAAATCTTACATATATATTGCTCATGACCTCAGAGCGTACTTTGTAACAGCAACTGAATTTCAAAGTGCTTCACTCGTTGGAACATGCTTTAGAAGATTCAGAAGTTGTGAAAGGCACTACATAAATGAAAATGTTCTTTAAGCATTTTGCAATGAATGAAGAGTTATTGCATATGTGGCAGCAAAGATCATTAATCTGAAACATTAGCTCTGTTTTTCTCTCTCCAGATACGAGGCCAGACCTGCTGAATATCTCCAGTATCTTCTGGTTTTATTTCAAATTTTCAGCATCTGTAGTGTTTTGCTTTTTAAAAGTGGCAGCTGGTTTTCTACAGCATGCACACACAAAAGGTCAGAACCAGACAATTTATGAAGTAACTATGACTGAGGAATATTTGTTGGCTAAGACACTGAAACTACTCCCTATGATCCTTGTAATTCTGTGTCAAGAAGGGTACGTGCAGGTGGAGATTATAAACATATGACATTTTTGTCAGTCACGTGCACGGCCAGTTAATAGTAGTCAAATTAAAAGACGTAAGTAAATAAAAAATAGGAGCAAGAACCATTGGATGCCTCAAGCTTGTCCTGCCATTCGACAAGATCATGGCTGCCCTTCCATCCTGTCACTATTTCCTGCCTCCTTCCTAATTCCCTTGATCTCTCAAATATTCAAAAATATTGATCTCAGTTTTGAATTAAGTTAGTAGCTGAGTCTCCTCCTCACTCTGGGTGAGACATTTCTGACAATTCACCTTGAATGAAGAAATTTCTCTTCATTTCAGTCCCAGGTGACGTACTGTTTATTTTGAGATCGTGACCCTTTGTTCTAAACTCCATAGGCAAAGGAACATCCAACCCTAATAAATCCTCTCAGAATTACTTGTGTTCCAAAAAATTCACTCTTATTCTGCTGAACATTAAGGAATAGGGGCTGGGCATATTTAACTTCTTTTCGTAATGCAGGCATAATATCTGGGGAACCAGCCCGATAAATCTTTCCTGTACTTGGTGAATAACAGATTGGCCATTTTAGTTAAGGGGATCACAAATATATGTGATACACCAACTTGAACATATGATAGTCATTCAGTGACTGAAAATCAAAAATTCTAAAATCTGTGGAATTTGGAACATTGTTTGATACTATCTTGTTTGGCTTCCAGTAACCAATATAATTTTTGTAGCTGTCTGATTCAAATTGCAGGTAAGTTTTTTTATTTAGTGATATACCACCCCAGATTGAACGATAGCTTGATGTTGGGGAATGTCCATGCTTCATCTTGCATGAAGCCCAGATTAGACTCCAATGAGGCTAGAATGCAAGTAGTTGAATATTGACAATCAGTTTAATGGCAAGCAGATGATCTTTTGATGGTATTATTCATTACTACTTTGCTGATCTGCAGAAATCTGAATTGGTCAGTTTAGATTTGTCATTATTTTTATCAAATATATACAGCCTTTCATGGACTTTGTTGTGTCTACTATAATGAAGTGATTTGTAAAAGGTTCATGGATAGGAAATGTTTAGAGGTATATGGGCCAAGTGCAGACAAATTGGACCGGCTGATTAAGGCACTTTGGTCAGCATGGATAAGTTGGGCTGGAGGATCTGTATCCATGCCATTGAATTCTATGGCCCCAGGTGTGCTCTTACCCTATATAAATGTAGTAATTTGAAAGGCATTTCAAGTTCAAGTTTATTATCATCTGGCTGTTCATGAATACAACCAAATGAAACAATGTCACTCTGGACCACAATGCACCCAAAATACATATATCACACACAACACATAAAATAAAAACCACATGTAAGTTAATAAAATATAATTCAAAATGCATGTGGAGTGTGCAGTGTGGGTAAATGGTAAATAGTGCAGTAAACAGCTCGCCGCCTAGTGGCCAGTGGTGGCTGGGTATTCATTACTCTCACAGAAGATGGTGGAACCCAGTCTGGCAGTATTAGCTCTGATGCTCCTGAACCTCCTTTGGTGATTCTTTGGAAAAAATTCCAGTTAGCAATCCAACAAAGTCAGAGAGCACTACAGCACAACAACAGACCCCTCAGCCCATCTAGTCCATGCCGACCTGTATTCTGCCTAGCCCCATCCACCCACATGCACACAGTTGCCCTACATACCCTTCTCATCCTTGCACCTATCCAAACTTCTTAAATTTTGCAATTGAACCCGTATCCACCACTTCAAGTGGCAGCTCATTCCAGATTCGCACCACCCCTTGAGTGAAGAAGTTCCCCCTCAGGTTCGTCTTAAACTTTTCAACTTTCACGCTAAACCTTTGACCTCTAGTTCTGGTTTCAACCACCCTGCGTGTATTTGCCCTATCGATACTGCTCACAATTTTGTATACCTCTATATCTCAATCTCCAGGGAATGAAGTCCAAACATTCAACCTTTTACTGTAGCTCTGGACCTCAAGTCCCAGTAATATTCTTGTAAATTTTCTCTTCATTCTTTCAAGATTATTGATATCTTTCACGTAGCTGGGTGACCAGGACTGCACACAATACTTCAAATCCGGCCTCATCAACATGTTATACAACCTCAACATAACATCCCGACTCCTGTACTCAGGACTTTGATTTATGAAGGCCAATGTGCCCAAAAGCTTTCTTTATGACTGTCTGCCCGTGATGCCTTCAATGGATTATGGATCTGTATACTAGAAAGTACTTTGTGCAATTATTCACTCACTTCTACAACAGCCCACATGCAGAATAAACAACAGATTTCAGAAGGTATATTTGTTCATCTGGCAAAGTCCATCTTTTATTTTCAGGTAAATAGTAGAAAACATTTACACAAAGGCTGACGAATTGTTAATGGATTGGTTAAGCCTTTTGGATTGTTTTAATCTTAATGGATCTTCATTCCACATCTGTGTGGAGTTGCAAATCGAAATGGTTAACAACTACTCACACTTAGTTTGGTTATGTAAATACATGACACTGTATAAATCATCACTTGGTATTTCAGGCAAGGCTGTCAGTTAGCGAAATGAATGTAATTTAGTTTTCTTTGACTGGAGACTTGAGCTTTAAATAACATTTTGAAATCCTAGCAGCTTCAGCTGTATCCTCTTGATTTGCTGACCTGCTGTGGATTGACTCGCTGAAGCTGAGGTGGTTCAGTGATGTCATAAACATCTTGGTCTTGTAGCATACCTGACACATTGCTGAATCAGACTCAATTTGCAGCTAATCCTCAGGTGAACTAGTCTGTCACGCTTGCCAGTAATGGCTATGATTCTAAATGGTAGGACATTTTTAAAATCCATTCTGAAATTATTAAAGGGCAAAATCACAAAAGCACTCAGGACATGTCAGTGTGGAGGAGTGAAATGAGGTCACATTTAAGGTGTGGTTATTTTAGAAGTGCTTGGTCTTCGATCCGATCCATATCCCTTACCGAAATGCTGAGTTGGGGGATACCAACTGTGCTGCTCTCAGCAACATCGGCGTGCTGTAGTCAGGCACCGAGCACAGACACAGCTTTACTCTTCAGACAGCTGGGTTTCAACATGCTGAGTGTGTGGACAAGGAGCAGACTATTTTTTCAGACTGGAAGTGAATGATGAAGGAGGTAATTTTGAATGGATTGCCATTATAGCAGGACACAGTTCCACTTTTTGATATTAGGAAATTTCAGTGACCACAATCTGCCCAATCTCCTTCCAGTTCCAGCCACTCTGGCAGCAAATAAAGAGTATCAACAAGGGTCATGTTTGTCTCTGCTGGTGCCAGAGGAGAGTCTGATTCAAGGGAAGGTTGAAAGGAGCCTATGGAAGAGAGACAGCTCCAAGTATCCTGACCCATTATGAGATGAACACTTGAAAGCACTGCTATGTTTTACCTTAGAATGATCCTGTGCGTTGAGTCAAGATCTATCCCTGAATACACTTGATTCAGGAATTTTCAGCTCCTAAATTTCCCACACCTCCTAAATCCCCAGTGGCCCACACCGGTGCTTTCAAAATCCAGTTTTCTATTCAGTTATCATTTCACCCTCTTTAATAGGACACTCAAGAGGTACGAGTTTACCATCTGCAGATACTTTCGTGCAACATACATAAACTATCTCTGGGAGGTAATCTCATATCTTTGGGGCAGGCAAAACAATAATGATAACTGCAATGGAAATCTTTTAACAAAAGGATCCAACCTTTCCTTTGATGGAAAATTCCAATGGTAATCATTAACTTTGATAAAATCTTACCTTTGCTTCATTGAACACTTGCTTCATTCATACTGTACCTGAATTCCCATTTGAAGAGAGACTTCTAATAGCTAATACCAGAGGTTATTATATTGCAAATAGTATGAATTTATTCAGAACTTCAAGATTCCACTTACGGACATATAACGTCAGAAAAAAAAACTTGAAAAAGAATTCTTGATAGAATTGGATTAGAATTGGAGTTGTGTCCGAGTATAACAGAAATCTAGCAATCAGGATCTTGCTACCTATGCATGGGACTGCTACAGGGATTCAAAGAAGACCTGTGGACTTCCCCGAGAAATGGCTCTCCATGTCTGGTTTCTCCAAAATGTTAGAAAGAATCAGAGGATTATAGAATCACAGAATGTCATAGAAGGAGGTGATTCGGTTCTTTGAGTATAAACTGGCTCCCAGTAAAGCAAAACTGTCCATCTCATTCCCCTACTTTACCTTCCTGACTTTGAAATGCAAATTTCTTTAGGAGGCATTGATTAATTCTATTTCCACCACAGCTACAGGAATTTCAGATTTTAACTGTTCTCTAAGTGAAAACAATTTCCTTCCCACCCCTTTCTTGATGACCATAATTTTAAATTCGTGGACCGTGGCCATTCAATAATCTACAAATGGAAATAGTACCCTTCTATCTAAACCAGTAACCACGAGGCACCAAGACTCCGTGTATACCATTGTAATGATAACAAATATATGTCTGTAATTTGAATAAAACCATTTTTTCACAATGATATAAAAATAGCAAAGGAAAATCACCCATATAACTTGTCTGTGGTTGGACTGCCTCCCAATGAATTGCCAGTTTGTTGTTTCTACTCTATCTGTTGTGATGTCCATGATGAAAATATTGTTGGCTTCAGCCTAACCACAAAACAAAATACTTGAGGATTTGTTTAAAGCAGTTGAACAGCATGAATACCCACACAAGACTGATTGCGCAAAGGTAAAAGTTTTTAACAGGACAAATCATCATCTAATGAAAGTGAGATGGATGACAACAGTCTGAGAGTTTTGCAGGAGATGGTGTAGGGCAGGATAATTTGTGGAATCCAAGACATGTACTGTATATTCAAAAGGAGACTGCTTGAAAAACGAATTTCAAGCAGCTATTTGATTTTGCTCGGACAATGGAGAAGCAGCACAGGATTCGTAGCGTCACCCAGTGAAGGCCCAGAGTCCTAACAGGTTGGAGACTATCCAGGTCTTCTTCTAAAAATGGGAAGAACCATCCAAGGGAACGTACAACAATGGGCTAATGTGTGTTGACACAGAATCCATCTATACGGTACTCATGGAAGTGTATCAACATTTTGCTTGAAAGCAAAGCGAGTCCACAGAGAACTCAAGCAACTAAGAATTACCAAGCCAACTGGGAACAAGGGTAATGGGTGTCATACACATGAACTAGATGAAGGAGATAGTGACCTCTTTTCCTTTCTTTATTTGCTCTGTAAATACCTACAAGAAAATGAATCTCAAGGTAGTTTATGGTAACATATGCATACTTTGACAGTAAATTTACTTCGAACTTTGAACCTAGGTGCATCATATGGACTATTCATGTTGTCATAAGTTTACTGAACTTTTCTGTCCATAAGATGCATTCAATGAAAGAGACTATCAATGGAAATGGTATGATACGACAGAATCAGTGAGATTTAGGAGGAAGTTAGCAGCAAATGCTAAATTTCAAACAATCATCTGCTATTCCTTAGCCTAAACTGGAGAAAAAAGTAAAGTGATAATGAGATGTGAGAAGTTGTGGGAGTGAAGCAAAGCTCTCTCTTCTGGTCAATCCAGGGCAAGGATTCAATTGAGTAGTCAATAATATATATGCAGTACTGACAGCTATCATTGTATAAGACCATTAGAGCTTATGATATAGGAGCAGAATTAGGCCATTTGGCCCATTGAGCCTGCTCTGCCATTTAATCGTGGCTGATCCAATTTTCCTCAGCCCCAATCTCCTGCCTTCTCCCTGTATCCTGTCATGCCCTGACCAATCAAGAATCTGTCAACCTCTGCCTTAAATATACATAAAGACTTGGTCCCCACAGCTGCCTGTGGTAAAGAATTCCACAGATTCACCACTCTCTGGTTAAAGAAATTCCTCCTTATCTCCATTCTAAATGGACACCCCTCTATTCTGAGGCTGTGTCCTCTGGTCTTAGACTCTCCCACCATAGGAAACATCCTCTCTACATCCACTCTATCAAGGCCTTTCACCATTCGATAGGTTTCAATGAGGTCATCCCTTATTCTTCTGAATTCTGGTGAAAACAGGCCCAGAGCCATCAAGTGCTCTTCATATGACAAGTCATTCAATCCTGGAATCGTTTTTGTGAATCTCCTTTGAATATTCTCCAGTTTCAGCACATCCTTTCTAAGATAGGTGCCCAAAACTGCTCCCAATACTCCAAGTGAGGCCTCACCAGTGCTTTATAAAGTCTCAACACTTCATCCCTGCTTTTATATTCTAGTCCTCTTGAAATAAATGCTAACATTGCATTTGCCTTCTTCACCACCAACTCAAACTGCAATTAACTTTGAGGGAATCCTGCACGAGGACTCCCTTTACACCTCAGTTTTCTTGTATTTTCTCTCCATTTAGAAAATAGTCAACCATTTCATTTCTTCTACCAAAGTGCATGACCATACACTTCCTGACATTGTATTCCATCTGCCATTTCTTTGCCCATTCTCCTAATCTGTCTAAGTCCTTCTCTAGCATCTCTATCTCATGAAAACTACTTGCCCCTCCACATAACCTTCATATTGTCTGGAAACTTTGCAAAAGAACCATCAATTCCATCATCCAAATCATTGATATATAATGTAAAATAAAATCTTATGTTCTTCGTTTGGACCTCATGGCTGATGTTCATGGTTGAGCATTGTACTAAATCTTTTCCATACCTTCTCCGGGCCTTCACATTCTTCCTGAAAGGTTGTCACCAGAATCTCTTGCTGTTGAACATCATATTGGTGATGTTGGTGATTTGATTGTATGATATCAGGCATCTCTGTGGTTGTCTAATGCAAGTCATTCCATAGCAGTTTTTATACAATCGAAAACTACTGTAAATTTCTATTGACATCCTCCCATGCTCTATGTTTGAAATGTGGTGATGGTAGAAGCTCCCTGGTCAGGATATATCCATGCTTTTTTATTTGAAAGTCTCTTGTACTTTAATCTATAATTTGAGATGTTTGGAGCCATTTGAGGAGTACTTACCAAAGAATAAATGACTATCAATTATATTGAGGATAATAGACTAAGTATTTCATTTGAAAACGTGCTGATATACATTGTTAATTTCCACATTCCTAACTACATCAATAATATTTGTCTCACTGAATTATGTTTTAAAGCAGATACATCAATTTTTATTAAAGTACAAAAATGCCCTTCTAAGCATGACCAGGCAGTCAATCATGCAGAAATATATTTGATCTTTTACAGCAAGCTGTGACAGGATAATCACAAGCCTGGATATTAGACTGAAAAGTAACTGTGATGTTTGTTAATCAATTCATAAAAAATAGCCATAGAATCTGAACTCTGCCTACTTCAGAGGCATAGGCCTTTGGTTCTGTCAAATGTAATTGAATTGTTAATGGGTTGATGTTCTGATATAGCAGTTCTCAAACCAATTTAATATTCTCCGGCATTTATCACATTTCATCAGGAGGTCAAAGTATAGTGGATTATATATACATTATAATAATGATGAGTACGTTTCGGTAGTATTGTATTGGAAACAACACCGAGGTTGTGAAGTTGTGGAAATCACTTCCTTTCCATTGTGTAAGTACAGTGCCTATAAAAAGTACTCACCCCTCCTCCCAACCTTGGAAGCTTTCATGTTAACACGAGGAAATCTGCAGATGCTGGAAATTCAAGCAATACACATCAAAGTTGCTGGTGAACGCAGCAGGCCAGGCAGCATCTCTACCTAGCAACTTTAATGTGTATTGCCAAGCTTTCATGTTTTATTGTTTTACAATATTGAATCACAGTGGATTTAATTTAGCTTTTTTCACTCTGATCAACAAAAAAAGACTCATGTCAAAGTGGGAACAGATCTCTACAAAGTGATCTAAATTAGTTACAAATATAAAGCACAAAATAATTGATTGCATAAGTATTTGCCTCCCTTTAATATGATACACAACATCATCACTAGTGCAGCCAACTGGTTTTATAAGTCACATAATTAGTTAAATGGAGATCTGTTTTTGGAGACCTGTGTGCATGTAAGGTGTTTCAATTGATTGTAGTAAAAATACACCTGTATCTGGAAGGTCCAACTGCTGGTGAGTCAGTATCCTGGCAAAAGCTACAATATGAAGACAAAAGAACACTCCAACCAACTCCACGAAAGGTTATTGTAAAGCACAATTCAGGAGATGGATACAAGAAAATTTCCAAGTCACTGAATATCCCTTGGAGTACAGTTAAGTCAATCAAGAATTGGAAAGAACATGGCACAGCTGTAAGTCTGCCCAGAGCTGGCTGTCCTCAAAACCTGAGTGACCCTGCAAGGAGGGGACTAGTGAGGGAGGCAACCAGGATACCTATGACAACTCTGGAGGAGTTACAAGCTTCAGTGGCTGAGATGGAAGAGATGGCGCATACAACAACTATTGCCCAGGTGCTTCACCAGTCACAGCTTTGTGAGAGAGTGTTAAAGAGAAAGCTACTGTTGAAAAAAACTCACATGAAATTTTGGCTAGAATTTGTCAGAAGGCATGTGGGAAGCTCTTAAAGCAGCTGGAAGAAGGTTCTATGGTCTGATGAAACCAAAATTGAGCTTTTTGGCCATCAGACTAAATGCTGTTTGGCATAAGCCAAACACTGCACATCATCAAAAACACCCCATCCCTACCATGAAGCATGGTGGTGGCTGCATCATGCTGTGGGGATGCTTCACTGCAGCAGGCACTGGAAGGCTTGTGAAGGTAGAGGGTAAAGTGAATCCAGCAAAATACAGGGAAATCCTGGAGGAAAACCTAATTCAGTCTGCAAGAGAACTGCAACTTGGGAGAAGATTTGTTTTCCAGCAAGACAATGACCCCAAGCATAAGACCAAAACTACACAAGCATGGCTTGAAAACAAAAAAGTTAATGTCCTGGAATGGCCAAGTTAGAGTCCAGACCTCAATCTAATTGAGAATTTGTTGGTGGACTTGAAAAGGGCTGTTAGTTCATGATTCTCATGCAATCTGAGAGAGTTTGAGCAGTTTTGTAAAGAAGAATGGGGACAAATTGCAATGTTCAGATGTGCAAAGCTGATAGAGACCTATCCACACAGACTCAGGGCTGTAATTGCTGCCAAAGGTGAATCTACTAAATACTGACTTGAAAGGGTGAACACTTATGCAATCAATTATTTTGTCTTTTATACTTGTCATTAATTTAGATCACTTTGTAGAGATCTGTTTTCACTTTGATACAGAAGAGGCTTTTTCTGTTGATCAGTGTCAAAAAAGCCAAATTAAATGCACTGTGATTCAATGTTGTAAAGCAATAAAACATGAAAACTTCCAAGATGGTGGGGTGTGTGAATACTTTTTATTAGCACTGTAAGTGCATTCTATTAAGTTCCTGCATATGTTATTTGAAAAGGTTGTTAGCCTATTTAATATAAGTTTAAAATCTAAGCCACTGGCATCCATAAGAACAATGGCCCAAATCTTCTACACTCCTAAAATTACCAGTTCTAGACACCTTGGACCATCGTGTTTCTTCCACTGTGGTCCCAGCTCAATCTTCCTCTGGGAGCATAGCTTCCAGCTGTTCAGTGAGACTCAGGATAGCACGGAGCCTCCACCAGTCCAAAAGGCTATCTGCACTAATAGGGTGGTTTTAACAGATGGTGAGGCCCGGATCACAGCATCACTGACTGACAAAATTATCGTTTAATTTCACTTCTTGTCAATCAGGAATGCACAAGCCTTTGTGGTCGGGGGGAAGGAGATACACTCATGAAATTTAGGAAATATCTATATGATTATTTGAATCTCCAAGTCACAGAAGGCTATTGATTAATTGCTGGAAGAAGGGATTAGTATATAATGGTCAGCATAGACATGATGGGCTGAAGATCCTGCAACTGTGCCGTATGGCTCTATGATTCTAACATCACCAGGGACATAGGAAAAGTAAAATTAAATATTACTATTATTAAAATCCACATTAGAAGTCTGAAAACAAAGACACACACACACACACACACACACACACACACACACACACACACACACACACACACACACACACACACACACACACAAAGGTTTTTTTGGATAAAAATATTTCCTTGCTCCCAGTAGCAGAGTTCTCCCACTCACTTCAATGGCTTGTCGTACTTTCAGCAACCTACATGGTGAGTTACCCACATTGAGACCTCATACAACCCAAATGGCCTGAAGCTGCCATTCTGCTGAAAGGATGGCTGTGTTGTACTCCTAGCCATGGGCATAACTGCTGTCAGATCTGTGTGGACCTTGACAGTCCCTTGTCACTCAGCCTCATTCCTGGGATTCTTTGATCACAGCTCTGGGAGTGGACCTACCCCTCAAGAACTGTGTGAGCTCACCATTATCCTCTCAAGAGCAAGAAGTGACTCCATGACCAAGTAACATTTAGGAAAAAAAAGTCCCATTTAGGATATGTTCGTCCATCATTGACGTCGATGAGGACCTCGACACCATTATGATGGTGTCGAGACTAGCGCGTGATTTGGATTTAAGTGAGGGAGAGTTGCGCAGTGTCAGCCTCACTCTCTCTTCCCACTTCCCATCTGGATCCAGTGGCAAGACAGAGTCGAGATGGCTGGAGATGGAACTAGGCGCAGTGGATGACCAGGACGTCTTCTGTGTCTTGTCCTGCTCTACGCGTTCCACGACGCTTGCAGAGACCGCCTTCTTGACCGTTGGACCTTCCATAGGTCTCGTCCACTCAATCCGCCGGAGTCTATCTTCACCTGCTGGGATGCACATCTCCCTATCTCACCGAGGGTTTGAGACCCGTCGGCTACCCTCACCTGGTTTAGCCAGCTTGTCGAAGCCGTTGCCCGGGGTGTGGCCGCTGTTGCATGCAAACAGCTACGGGGAGCCACAGCTGAGAGCTGAGTGCCAGGTGGGGACCAAAGGTGGACTAACCGCCTTGAAAAGGACGCAACATGTTCCCCCACCAGAGGTGCTAGCCCTCCCTGACACCCCATACACCCCATTTAGGATATGAAGATCACCGGTGACCTGCTGACAATGTCTGCCTCTCCATGATTCATGCCCTATTGGTCGGCTGGTGGCACAGTGAGATCAGCGCCGGGCCTGAGAACAGAGGTTCCCGAGTTCGATCCAGTGACAGACCACCCCCCCCCCCCCCCCGCGCGCTCTCCATCCGTGCCGGGTTGATGTTCGAGCTCGCAACTCGGCCTTGTAAAATAATACTGTGAAATGTCTGTGCGAGGAGTGGCGCCCCACACGGCCTTTCGAACTGCACCTTGTAAGACATGAAAATGCCCTGCGCTGGCCTCTCAGGTCTGAGCCGACATCATCATCAGCATCATCATCATCATGCTTCATAGAACAAAGAACATTCCAGCACAGTACAGGCTCGTCGGCCCATGATGTTGTGCAGACCCTTTAACCTACTGTAAGATCAAGCTAACCCTTCCCTCCTCCATAACCCTCCATCTTTCTGTCATCCATGTGCTTATCTAAGTGTTTCTTAAATGCCCCTGATGTAGCTATCTCTACCACCACTGTCCTCAGCAGGGACATCCCCCCCTATACTTTACTCTAATTACCTTAAGAATATGCCCCCTTGTATTAGTGATTTCCACTCTTGGAGAAAGTCTCTAGTTCTCCTCACAATCTATGCCTCTCATCTTCTACACCTCTTGTCCCTCTTTGCTCCAAAGGGAAAAGCCTTAGCTCACTCAACCTATCTTTATAAGGCATGCCCTCTCCTCCAGGCAGCTTCCTTATAAATCTCCTCTGCACCCTCTCTAAAGCTTCCACATCTGTCCTATAATGAGGTGACCTGAACTGAACACAATACTCCACATTCAAAGTTCAAAGTACATTTATTATCAAAGTATGCATACATTATACAACCTCAAGATTTGTCTCCTTATAGGCAGCGACAAGACAAAGTAACACAAAAGAACTTATTAACGTTTGGTGGATGGGCCTTGCCTTCGCTCGCCTCCGCTTGCCCCGACTCTGCTTCGACCTTACCTTGACTTTGCCTCACACTCACTCGCTTGTCTCGCCTCTGCCTCTGCTCCACTCACTTCACCTTTGCTTGCAGTGATCATTTACCAGAAAAGGAGTTATTAGTAAAATATTTAGTTGTATTCTTTCATGGTTTGCTGAGAAGGAATTGTTTGCTCCCAATAAATAGTCACTGGGTCAGTGCCATCTTAAACCACCATCTTAAATGTGTGATCTAAACAGAGTTTTATAGAGTTGCAACATTACCTCTCAGCTCTTGAATTCAGTCCCACAATGAATGAAGGCCTTCATAACCACCCTATCAACTTGCGCAGGAACTTTGAGGGATGTATGAAGTGGATCCCAAGATCCCTCTGTTCCTTGACACTGCCAAGAAACCTGCCATTATCTCGGGATTCTACCTTCATATTGGACCTTCCAAAATGAATCACTTCACACTTTTCCAGGTTGAGCTCTAATTGCAGCTTCTCAGCCCAGTTCTGTATCCTACCAATGTCCTGTTGCAACCTACAACAACCATCAACACTATCCAAAACACCATCAACGTTTGTGTCATCTGCAAACTTACTAACCCTTCCTTCTGTGGGACTCTTCGTCATCATCAGCGATCACTCGTGGTCGAGTATGATTCTTCTCCTGGTGGTTGGTCCGGTCACCTGTGGGTCTTGAGATGACTGAAGAGGCTGATCCGTGATCCACAAGCCCTATTGCAGTGTTGGCAGGTGTAGGTCGTTGAAGTGGTGATGGATGTAGCTGGTTGGGCCTTTCCCAGTCTCTTCTTATGTTGAAGCCGTTTAGTCTCAGCGGCACGATGGAGGTAGCTCTGTAGTCCTTCTCCAGCTTTTCCTATCCTGTGCTAATTTCTCCCATCCTTTCAGGCTGATGTGGCATTTCTGCAGGTTGGTCTTGATATTGTCCTTGAATAGCTTTTTCTACCCTCCAGGAATGTGCTTTGCTTCCTTGAGTTGGCCGAACAGGAGTTGTTTAGGGAGACGGGAGTCAAGTATATGGATGATGTGTCGGATCCATTGCAATTGGTGTTGAGTCATGATTGTGGCTATGGAGTTAATGCTAGCTTCCTCCAGGATGCTGGAGTTAGTACGCATAACCTTCCAGCTAACTCTCAGAATCTTTCAGAGGCATCTTTGATGGTAAGTTTCGAGGGATTTTATGTGCCTGCTGTATGTTGTCCATGACTCTACTCTGTATAGCAAGGAGGGGAGGACTATAGCTTTACAGACCAGAAGTTTAGTGTAGGTCTTGATATCTCGATCTTCAAAAACTCTTTTTCTCAGCCTGGCAAAAGCTCCACTTGCACAGCCTGTTCTGCAATTTATTTCAAGGTGAATATTGGCTCTTGAAGAAAGAAGTCTGCCAAGATATGGGAAATGATCACTGTTCTCCAGAGGGACATTGTCAACTTGGATGGTCGGAGGTTTAGGAGCTTGATCTGGAGCACGTTAGTGCAGAACTTGGGTTTTCTTGATGTTTAGATCAAGTCCCAGGAGCTTGGACAAGGCTTTAATCCACTTGTTATCATCCAATCATTAAAATGCACTATATCATTCCACCTGACAGGAGTCGTGCTGGATGGAAGGTTCCATAATTGCAGCCTTTCAGCAACTCCATGCATGGCTATCTACAGCAGAGATCACCATTGCTCTTCATCAGCCATCTAATGGCAATGCTGGGAAGAAGGCTGGCGTGGTTGACCATGTCAAACAGTGCTAGCAAGAAGTAATGCACCATGGCTGAGGTCAGAAAATATATTGGTCAAGGTGAGAGAGGATTGAAACCAGAATAAAGGCTTCGGAAATAGAATTAATCACAGAAAAAGAGGTATTCAAACACTTTGGATGCAAAGGGAAAATTACAGATTGGGAGAAGCTGGGGAAAGTCAACAAAGCCAGCAATGTAAACTACTTGCTATGTTCTGTGTATATAAGGAAATGCATTTAGATTAATACTATACAAAGGCTATACCACGTATTTGGAAGTAATAATAACACAGACTATTCAGCTTATCAGTTCTCATCCCTGGTGTATTCTGCAATTGTGTACCTAAATGTGTTTTAAATAACCCCACTATTAGTGGGTAGATTACTCCCGCTTTTCTTGCTGTGATATGATTTTTACATCACACTACAACTATAGTCTCGATTGGATTCCTGGAATAGATGATATAGTCTTCTACATAAACCTTGCCGCATGTGAAAATTGTAAAATGGATTCAGGAGACATGCTACACCTCTTTTGGTTATCATAATAAAAAAGAAGTGACATCTTCATCTGTTCCTTACTGACATGAAAAATATGAGGTCTAGTTAATTCAGCAGAATTGTCTGCTACGATTGAATAGATGGAATGTGAGTCGGACAGTTTTATGTATGGTGGCCCACTTGGAGTGACTAAGAATGCTAATGGTATCAAACCAATGGATGCAGTACAACTGCAATAACATATGAGTCATTTAGGGATTGTTAAGAGGTGGTATTTTAAGATATTCCATGAATATTCACCTCCTTAGCAATGCCTGAATTAAAGTAAAATGCACACATTTTATTGCTTAACATTTCAGAATCAGAATCAGAATCAGCATCAGGTTTATTATCACCGGCCTGTAGAAACATAGAAACAGAAAACCTACAGCACAATACAGGCCCTTCAGCCCACAAAGCTGTGCCGAACATATCCTTACCTTAGAAATTACCTAGAGTTACCCATAGCCCTCTGTTTTTCTAAGCTCCATGTACCTATCCAGAAGTCTCTTAAAAGATCCTATCATATCCGCCTCCACCACCATCGCCAGCAGCCCATTCCACGCACTCACCACTCTCTGCGTAAAAAACTTACCCTTGACGTCTCCTCTGTATCTACTTACAAGCACCTTAAAACTGAGCCCTCTCATGCTAGCCATTTCAGCCCTGGGAAAAAGCCTCTGACTATCCACACAATCAATGCCTCTCATCATCTTATACACCTCTATCAGGTCACCTCTCGTCCTCCGTCGCTCCAAGGTCAAAAAGGCCGAGTTCACTCAACCTATTCTCATAAGGCATGCTCCCCAATCCAGGCAACATCCTTGTAAATCTCCTCTAAACCCTTTCTATGGTTTCCACATCCTTCCTGTGGTGAAGCGACCAGAACTGAGTGCAGTACTCCAAATGGGTCTGACCGGGGTCCTATATAGCTGCAACAAGATTGATGGAGGCCAATGCACTGTATGCCTCCTTAACCACAGAGTCAACCAGCACAGCAGCTTTGAGCGTCCTATGGACTTGGATCCCAAGATCCCTCTGAACCTCCACACTGCCAAGAGTCTTACCATTAATAACATAATCTGCCATCATTTTTTACCTACCAAAATGAAGCACCTCACAGTTATCTGGGTTGAACTCCATCTGCCACTTCTCAGCCCAGTTTTGCATCCTATCAACATCCCGCTGTAACCTCTGACAGCCCTCCACACTATCCACAACACCCCTAACCTTTGTGTCATAAAAATTTGTTAACTTAGCAGCAGCAGTTCAACGCAATACCAAATAAGTAAATAAATAAATAGATAAATTACAGTATACATATATTGAATAGATTAAAAATTGTGCAAAAACCAGAAGTACTAAATATTTTTAAAAAGTGAGGTAGTGTCCAAGGGTTCAATGTCCATTTAGGAATCGGATGGCTGAGGGGAAGAAGCTGATCCTGATCCTGAGTGTGTGCCTTCAGGCTTCTGTACCTCCTACCTGATGGTAACAGTGAGAAAAGGGCATGCCCTGGGTGCTGGAGGCCTTTAATAATGGACACTGCCTTTCTAAGACACTGCTTCCTGAAGATGCCCTGGGTACTTTGTAGGCTAGTACCCAAGATGGAGCTGACTAGATTTCTGCAGCTTTCCCATACCAGACAGTGATGCAGCCTGTCAGAACGCTCTCCACAGTATATCTGTAGAAGTTTTTGAGTGTGTTTGTTGACATTCCAAATCTCTTCAAGCTCCTAATGAAGTATAGTTGCTGTCTTGCCTTCATTATAACTGCACAGATAAGTTGGGGCCAGGTTAGGTCCTCAGAGATCTTGACACCCAGGAACTTGAAACTGCTCACTCTCTCCACTTCTGATCCCTCTATGAGGATTGGTATGTGTTCCTTCGTCTTACCCTTCCTGAAGTCCACAATCAGCTCTTTCATCTTACTGACGTTGAGTGCCAGGTTGTTGCTGCGACACCACTCCACTAATTGGCATATCTTGCTCCTATACACCCACTTGTCTCCATCTGAGATTCTACCAATAATATTTGTATCATCAGCAAATTTATAGATGGTATTTGAGCTATGCCTAGCCATACAGTCATGTGTATACAGAGAGTAGAGCAGTGGGCTAAGCACACACCCCTGAGTTGCACCAGTGTTGATCGTCGGTGAGGAGGAGATGTTATCACCAATCTGCACAGATTGTGGTCTTCCGGTTAGGAAGTCGAGGATCCAATTGCAGAGGGAGGTACAGAGGCCCAGGTTCTGTAACTTCTCAGTCAGGATTGTGGGAATTATGCTATTAAATGCTGAGCTATAGTCGATGAACAGCATCCTGACATAGGTGTTTGTGTTGTCCAGGTGGTCTAAAGCCACGTGGAGAGTCAGTAAGATTGCATCTGCCATTGACCTATTGTGGCGACAGGCAAATTGCAATGGGTCCAGGTCCTTGCTGAGGCAGGAGTTCAGTCTAGTCATGACCAAACTCTCAAAGCATTTCATCACTGTAGATGTGAGTGCTACTGGGCGATAGTCATTAAGGCAGCTCACATTATTCTTCTTAGGCACTGGTATAATTGTTGCCTTTTCGAAGCAAGTGGGAACCCGTAGCAGTGAGAGGTTGAAAATGTCCTTGAATACTCCTGCTAGTTGGTTGGCACAGGTTTTCAGAGCCTTACCAGGTACTCCATCAGGACCTTCCACCTTGTGAGGGTTCACTCTCTTTAAAGACAGCCTAACATCGGCCTCTGAGACAGAGATCACAGGGTCATCAGGTGCAGCAGGGTTCTTCACAGCTGTAGTTATATTCTCCCTTTCAAAGCGGGCATAGAAGGCATTGAGTTCATCCGGTAGTGAAGCATCACTGCCATCTAGGTTTCGCTTTGTAGGAAGTAATGTCATGCAAACCCTGCCAGAGTTGTCATATATCCGATGTCACCTCCAACCTCATTCGAAATTGACTCTTCACCCTTGAAATAGCCCTCCGCAAATCCTAGCTGGCTTTCTGGTACAGGCCTGGGTCACCAGACTTGAATGCCACGGATCTAGCCACATTTTCCCTGTGGATTTTCCTTCCGCCATGGTTAAACCCTAGGTGCCATTGATTCCTTGACTATTCTCCTGAGGTTGACAAACCATATTCTGCAGCCAGCAAAATTAAGTCCATAACCAGGACTTTTATTACTTTTTGCTGAATGGCAACCTAAACCATGAAATTCTTTGAATCCTCACCCACCCTTAGTCTGAGAGTACGGGGCAGTTGTAATGGCATGACTGACGTTCAGACTGTAAGTAGCATAGCCAAGGTTGAATGAAGGTAAGCCTTAAATATGACTGGTAATCAGATAAGTTGTGCTAATCAACCAGTTCCAAATTCTACAAAAATGAAATTGAAGAGCTCCTTCTATAAGACTGAATCAAAAATAGTATATTTTAGAAAATTCACCCAATATATAACAAGCATGATTTATTTTAAAATAATTATAATAATCAGTTTATGATGTACCAGTTTCCATATTTATGCATATTATTTGTGTGTATTAATTTTATACTCTTTGAATATTTTCACTGTGTTGTTCTGTTTGTGTAATATTGTCATTAATAGTTGTGTATTTTCAATACTCTTGGTATGTAATAGTCACTGACAAGTACATGAGCCTTAATTAGACTCAGTTTGGATAATTTCTTGTATTGACTTGTTACATCTGACAAGAGCAGAGTATAAGCAGCCTTTTGGTAATGAACCTGGGTCAAATACATAATTTGCATCAAACACTCCCTGGCCCCTGTCATGCTAAATTTGATTTCAATCTTCAACAAAAAAAACAATTTATGTTTTCCTGTTACAATTATATAATCTTGCATTGTGAACTCTTTATTGCCTGCAATGTGTAAGCGTTCCATGGTGTAATGATCATCATGTGTGAAATATGTCAGTCACTTTACATAAGAAGTTTATTGCCTGTGAGTTTTTTATCTGTTTAACACAGTGACATAGAAGTGATGCTCTTAATATTACACTAATCACAATCCCACCAAAGAACAATACTACCAGCTCAGAAGGATAACAGATACAATTGAATGTTTAACTTCTAACCAGTCTATGTAAAGTGTTCCAACAATAACAGCGATTTCTCAAAATAACTTTACCAAGAACACCAGAGTTCTATATTTTAAAAAGGGCCAAATCCTGTGGAATTGTATTTCTGATTGATCCACTGTTCAGAACTACGTATCATGGGCTAGAATTTTTGTTGCATTGTGCAATATTTGTGTATACTCCTCAAATAAATCTCATTGGAAAGGTTTTATTAAGAGAGTTGTAACGTGCTGTTTGGATTACAATGTCCATGCTTTTCCTTGCAGTGGTTTTAAGTATCTAATGCACCAATACTTCTAAACACACATGGTGGATTCTAACGACATGTAACACATGGATGCTCACCAATAAACAGAAGGGATTCTGCAGATGCTGGAAATCCAAAGCAACACACACAAAATGCGAGAGGAACTCAGCAGGTCGGGCAGCATCTATGAAAATGAATGAACAATCAACCCTTCATCAAGCTTTTTTCGGCATTTTCCGTAGCACATTTATCAAAATAGCATAGTTATATTGGAATCAACAGTTATCACATGAAAATGTTCTTTATTTTGAGATAATTTGGCAAGAAAACTTAGACATGCAAATACCTGGTACAATGATACAGCTCTCAATCATCAGATGTTTTCTGTTATATAATGGAAGAATATCAAAGAATAGAAATTACAGGTTTGTACAGTTGGAATATTAATATTTCATACATTGATATGACATTCCTCTGTCTCCCTACAGTAAAGTCATTAGTAAATGAATCATGAAACTGCATGACCAAAATATAGCCATATATATACATATATACACATTCAGTTTATAATATTGCACAACTTGTCTTCTACAGCACATTTGCACATCCATTGTTTGTCATTCTTTATTTATGCATAGTTTTTCATAAATTCTATTCTATTTCTTTATTTTCCCATAAATGTCTGCAAGAAAATGAATCTCAAGTTAGTATATGGTCACATATATGTACTTGTGATGTAACAAATTTACTTTGACTTTGATCAAAACGGTTGCATTTCAAAAGGATCCAAATGTAGGTCCAGAGCCTGCCTGGCCTTCTCTTCCTCAACACCCTGCTTCTTTCAACACTAAGATTCCTTCATATCAACCTCAAATGCCTGACTGCCATCCGTCAATGCTTGGATACCAGCTCCTCCTATGAGACCATAAAACCAAAAGATATAGGAGCAGAAATAGGCCATTTGGTCCATCGATTCTGGTCCGCATTTCATCATGGCTGATCTATTTTCCCTCTCAGCCCCAATCTCCTGATTTCTCCCGTATCCTTTCATGCCCTGACTAATCAATGACCTATCAACCTCTGGCTTAAGTATAGCAACGACATGTCATTCTACAGTCTTTGTTCACCCATCAAACCAGCCAGTCTCAACCAATTGTTCCTAGCCTTCAGTTACCTTGGTGCCTTGTTATGTTCAATATCTGTTCTCTCTTGTTTTGCTGCTCCTTGTGGCTTGTTATTTTGCAGTTTATTATTAAAGTTATCGCTCACCGCAAAATCATCTCCACTGCTCTGTGTTTGGGTCAAGACTCCTCTACATTTCCTGACAGTGCAGGAGGGATGATTCAGAAGTTTGCAGATGGCATGAACGCTGTTGGTGCTGTTGATAGTGTAGCTGTGGTCTTATGCTACAGAATGATATTGATCATTTGGTAAGATGGGTAGAGCAACATAAAATGAAAGTTAATCATGAAGCAATGCATTTTGGGAGAACTAATTAAGGTAGAACATGAATCATTGTGCTTAAGGAGGTTTTGAGGAAATGAGGGACCTTGATGTACAATCCAAAAGAAGGTGGCAGCACAAGTAGATGAAGTGGTGCAGAAGGCATATGGGACACATTAGTTGGGGCATTGAATATAAGACTGAGGAAATTATTGTACAACTTTATAAAACATGAGTTAGGCCACATTTGGAGTACTGCATACACTTATAATCACCACACTATAGGAAGGATGCGATTATAGTGAAGAAGGCACAGAGGAGTTTCACGATGATGTTGTGGGGAATGAGATGTTTCAGTTACAATGATGACTAGATAGGTTGGGTTTGTTTTCTGTGGGACAGAGGAGTCTGAGAGAGAACCTTATAGTGAGATACAATATTATGAGGGGCATACAGTAGATTGGGGAGTTTGGGGAGATAATGGACCTTTCTACCATTTCTACCATTGCAAAGGTTTCTAATGTTTGAAGGCATAGGTTTAAGGAAAAGGGATCTAAAGAAGAACTTTTTTACTCAGAGGATTGTTGGAACTTGGAACGCTCCACCTGACTAGGTGGTAGAGATAGGTACTCTTATTTAAGAAGTATCTCAGTGAACATTTGAGTTGCCATGCTATAGAAACAACTTTTTCAGGCAAGGTTTTCCCTTTCTTTCTTTTTCAATCTTTTTATTAATTTTAGAATATATAAACAAAACATAGCAATGATACAGATAATAGGAGATAAATTGTTACACTTACAAACGGTAATCATAAAGTCCAATATTGAAATTTGACAAATCTCCCAATCATATAAAACTAACAACGGATAATACAAATCAAAAAAAAAACTAAAAAAAAACATGAAAAAGAAAAAAAAAACCAAAACCAAAAAAAAATCCCAACCCAAAAGAAAGACAAAATTAATCAACTAAACCAAAAGACTTGGGCAAATCTAAAAACTTAAAAATGAAAAAGAAGAAAACCTTAGTGCCGACGACTCCATTCCCCTCCAACAACAATACAGAGAAATAGAATAGGTTTGGAAATAAAGATATTACATTAAGTGAAAATGCTGAATGAATGGCCTCCAAGTTTTTTCAAACTTGATGGAAGGTTCATAAACTGCACTTCTAATTTTCTCCAAATTCAAACACAGCATAGTTTGTGAAAACCAATGAAATACCTTGGGAGGGTTAATCTCTTTCCAATTCAACAAAATAGACCTTCTAGTCATTAAAGTAAGAAATGCAATCATTCTTTGTGATGAAGAGGTTAAATTATTTAAATCTATCATTGGTAGTCCAAAAATAGCAGAAATTGGATGCGGTTGTAAGTCTATATTTAAAACCGTTGAAATAATATCAAAAATATCTTTCCAATATTTCTGCAACAGGGGACATGACCAAAACATGTGGGTTAGAGAAGCTATCTCGAAATGACACCTGTCACATATTGGATTAATATAAGAGTAATAGCGAGATAGTTTATCTTTGGACATATGAGCCCTGTGTACTACTTTGAACTGTATTAACCTATGCTTAGCACACACAGAGGATGAATTCACCAACTGAAGAATTTTTTCCCATTCTTCAGTCGGTATATTAATCTCAAGTTCTCTTTCCCAGTCAGCTTTAATTTTATTAGAAGCATCAGGACATAAATTCAAAATTATATCATATATGATTGCTACAACACTTTTCTGAGAGAGATTTAAATCTAAAATTTTTTCCAAAATATCCGTTGGATATGGATGTGGGAAATTAGGGGAAACAGTAATTAAAAAGTTCCTAATCTGTAAATATCTGAAAAAGTGAGATCTGGGTAAGTTATATTTATTAGAAAGTTGATCAAAAGACATAAAACAATCATCCATAAATAAATCGTGAAAAGATATTATACCTTTAATTTTCCAATCAGAGTAAGCTTGATCCATGGTGGAAGGTTGAAAAAGAAAGTTTGACAAGATAGGATAAATTGATTGAACCCAAAAAATCTTCGAAATTGAAACCATATATGTAAAGTATGCTTAACTATTGGGTTATTCATTTGTTTATATAATTTAAAAGAAGTAAAAGGAAGCGAAGTTCCTAAAACTGAACCCAAGGAAAGCCCTTGTAATGAATTAGATTCAAGATTTACCCAATGAGGATTTAAAGATACGTCCAGATCTCGTAACCAAAATTTTAAATATCGAATATTAATTGCCCAATAATAGAATCTAAAAGATTTTCCCTTAAGGAAACCATGTTGACTTTGGCTTATTTTATCATGTGCCTCCAAATACCCCAAAACCTCGTCCTTAATAATAGACTCCAACATCTTGCCAACTACTGAAATCAGGCTAGCTGGCATATAATTTCCTGTCTTTTGCCTTCATCTCTTCTTAAGGAGCGGAGTGACATTTCCAATTTTCCAGTACTCAAGAGCCATTCCAGAATCTAGTGATTCTTGAAAAATCACTACTGTTGCCTCCCAAATCTCTTCAGCTACCTCCTTCAGAACCCTGAAGTATTGTCTATCTAGTCCAGGTGACTTATCTACCTTCAGACCTTTCAGCTTCCCAAGCACCTTCTTCTTAGTAATAGAGACTACACTCACTTCTGCTCCCTGACACTCTCAAAGTGCTGGAGGAGCTTAGCAGGTCAGGCAGCATCTATGGAAATAAATAAGCAATCAACATTTCAAGCCAAGACCTTTCATCGGGGCTGGAAATGAAGGGGAAAGAAGCCAGAATCAGAAGGTAGGGGGAGGGGAAGGATTCCAAGATAGAAGGTGATTGGTGAAGCCAGGTAGGTGGGGGAGGGGGAATGGAGTAAGAAGCAGGGAGGTAATAGGTGGAAAAGGTAAAGTGCTGTAGAAGAAGGAATCTTATAGGAAAGAAGAGTGGATCATAGGAGAAAGGGAAGGAAGAAGGGCACCAGGGGGAGGTAATAGACAGATGAGGAGAAGACAAGAGGTAAGAGGAGAGCCAGAGAGGTGAATGGATGAAGAGGGAAGAGGGAAGGGGGAGGGTGAAAAATTACTGGACACCTATGCTGTGATTTTGTGCATTTATGCAGGGATGGTCTGACCATTCATGGAGAGAGAAATAGCCCTAGACAACACGTGGCATGCATTTGTCTAATTTGTAGCTGGCAACAGGACATCCAAGTTACACCACAGGTTACCTCTCCTAAACCTCCCCTTCACAGTCACAGTTCCCACTCTGCATCTCAGCGGCATTTTAAGGCTGTTTCTCAGTTGCTGATTGCAGCTCCTACTTCTTCAGCAGAGCCTCTGGATTCAGAACCCTTTCCCAACTCTCACCAATGCTTCTGGTCTCTCTCCCCCATGATACCATCCCACAACTTCCTGCTTTCCTTCACATGCTTCTGAATAATCTTGGCTCTCATGCACTGTACAGTGTTGCTCCGATGTACTCTTGAATAAAAAATAATAATCAACTCATCTTGTTCCACTTCTTTGATATGTATTCATAAGTGCCCAGAGCATTTCTAGGCCAATATTTTTTCCTATGTTATCCAATTCAAGTGAATGGAAAGCGGAGCAGTTTAAACCCCTATCCAAGGTGGCTGAATCAACCAACTTATTAACTGATTTACTGTTCCTCAATTGTTTTTCTCCTCTGCTGGAGTTATTGGTTGCTCTTACACTGTGGAACTACAGGAACTATTTGCTTTAGTACCTGATCATTCATTATGTGTGAACCGAGACATTCGGACTGGCCATTGGGTACATTATGTCCCCGGCTATAACTTCACTCCAATCCAATATCCATCAATTCAGGTCACAGGCTGTTTTTATTTTTTTTCTGGAACGGATACTGACTATGCACATGAAACATAGCTGTATACGTACATAGGCAAAGCCTTGACCTTATTTGTTTGAATCACTGTTGTATTGAGTCCCAATGTACAGTAATAATGCAACCTTCTAATTCTTGGGATACCCAATGCAGTATTACATGCACCTGTACCTGCAGTTGTGTTCAATCATGCACTTTGATTTCAAGAATATTCTGAATTATTATTTTTTCTTAATTCTGCAGATGCTTAAAATAAGTTAATTTCGGCTTTGTGGCAGGCTTTTCATTTCTTCCAAGGTAAAGTTTTTCATATTGAAATAGGAGCAACAGAATCCCCTGACACTGTAGTCACTTTGTAGAATGGCATTCTTCCCTGATATCAAGTACATTGGAATTAAATACACTGATAATTTTTTTTGCTGCTGTAAGAGTTGGGTTAAGAGAAATACTTGGTATGTTGACTGATTCAAAAACTAGAATTGGAATCGTTGGAAAAATACGTATACCTATTTAGTCTAGTCAAAGAAGCGAATGGAATTTTACTCTTCCAACAAATGACAGGCAATGATCATAACAAGAAATGGTAGACTGGGTGCTTTGGTTTCCCAAATACACACTGGTAGGTTAATTGGCAACTGTAAATTATCCCTAGTGTAGGTAAATGGCAAAGAATGAAACAGGGGTTGTTGAGCATGTGAAGGACACTAAGTTGCAAGGTTCTGGAGGAAAGAAGAGAGTGGGAATAGGACAAATGAGATTGTTCTGTTAAGAGCTAGGATGGATGCAATGGATAAGTGGTCCCCTGCTGGGTTGTAATAAACGGTGTCTCATCTCCCTTTCAGATTTTCCAGTGAATGAGCTATTTTTCTAACATTGGAACTGCAGCTGCTTTTTCCCACACGACAAGCGTCTGCAAACAGCAACATGATAATGATCAGGTAATATGATTTTGGGAGAGGTAAATGGGGGGGATAAATTTTGGCCAGAACTAACCAATGGAGCAGGTTGCTAATGCTTTGTATCAACACATCATATTTACACTGGGCAAGGGCAAAAGATGAGTCAGTGGGGAGAGTGGGTTGGACAATTATTCGGTGGGGATGAAATTGATGTCAGCTTGATATTGTGAGCTGTGCATCTGTTCTTAAAGCTGTACAAAGTAGTACTGTTGCAGGTGTAATTCGTGCTATTATTGGTCAGGCTTTTCTTTCCCTGTGCTACAGAATTCATGGACAAAAATATATTTCTCCTCACTGGTAACAGTGACGAAGATAAAGGCTGACAGAATCAGTGTTTTTTTGCGCTTGTGTTTGAAGCGCTACATTTTTAGCACCTCTTGGATTTCCTTGGGTAAAATGACACTTGAGAGCAGTGTGTTCAAATCAGCATCAGACGTTGCAGTCAGCTGTAATATTTCTGTTTCCTGTGTTTCGTTGTTAGCTTTTGCTCTGAGCTTTCACAAGTGACAGAAGAAGCAAAGAAAGTATGGACAAGAATAAACTGTTGAGATTCGTCATGTTATATGCATATGGTCCAACAAGAGATTGATGGCTATCGTTTCAACTTTGCTTTGTCCTTCCTTTTTTAAGTTATTGCTGTACTCCTTTTGGATTGAGTATTTGTTTTCATAATTTATCACACTATTCTTGTTACTGGTTTTAGTCACTGGAAAGAAGAGACAGTAATTGACTTATTCCAAACTGCATCACACCCAATAGATGAAGAAAAGTAATTGACTTATTCCAGACTGGATCACACCCAATAGATGAAGGAAAGTAATTTAACCCACTGTGCAATTTGTGTTCTGTGGTAAATAGTAATATTAAACTTAGAAAAGAGAGCTGAGGACTCATACATGCAAATAATTTTGCAAAAAGTAACATTTATGCTGAGCTTGGTATGACACATACTTAATATACGCATTTAATGTGATCCTTCACAGAGTTCAAATGAAAGGCATGACGAATTGAAAAGTATCTGGTTTGTGCCCAGTTTTAGCTAATATAGTGCAGCACATGGTTGAACAGGTTAGTAACAAAAAGTAATAGCTTCTCCAAGGCAGTCTATAGATTCCTGTTGCAATTACAGCTACCAATTTTACAGAAAAATGGTGCTGCCAAAATGAACATTTTTTATATAAAAGGAAAGAGGATTTGCATTTATATATCATCACTCCTTTCTCTTTCAAGCATCTCAAAGCACTTTACTGACAAGCAAGTACATAAGAAGTATATTCTCCATTGTAATGTATTTTCATTGAGCAGGAATTGTAGCTACCAGGTTGCCACCAATCTAATAAGAAGTAAAAGTGAGCATGGGATCAGAATCAGATTTATTTTTACTGACCTATGTTGTGAAGTTTGTAGTTTCATGGCACCAAGACAGTGCAATACAAAAAAAACCTATAAATTATAATAAGAAATACATACTGTATAAAAACTGTGGTGCAAAAAGACAGCAAAAATAGTGAGGTAGTGTTCATGGGTTCATTGTCCATTTAGAAATCTGATGGCGCAGGATTAAGAAGCTATTCCTAAGATGTTGAGTGTATGTCTTCAGGTTCTTGTACCTCAGCTCTGACAGTAGCAATGAGAAGTGAACATGTACTGAGTGGTGGGGGTCCTTCCCCAGATTCTTTGGTTTCCTCCCACATCTGGAAGATGACCGTATTGCTAGGCTAATTGATCACTGTAACTTACTCCTTGTGTAGATAGGTAGTAGGGAAATCAAGAGTGAATTTATGGGCAGATGAATGAGAATATTACTGGAAAAAAAAAGAGGGAGGAAAGTATTGATGAAAATACTCTGTTGCCTGTCATAGATATCGGAAAATATGAGAAAGATTTGATAATATTTCTTGACTGTGTGGAACCATCTGATACCCATCTAAAATAAGGGCATAGAATCATAGGGTTGCACTACAATGTGGCCATTCGACCCACTACACGTACCAACCAGTGGACACCTTTCAACATTAATCCCATCAGCCAGCGCTAGGGCAATAACTTTCCGTGTTCCTCTAGACACTTGTTAAATACTGTCAACACCCCAACGTCAAGCACTCCCTCAAGCAGTACACACCAGTTATTCATCCCTCTGGGTGAAGGAGGTCATCCTTATATCCTATCTAGATCTCTTGCTCATTACCCTAAATCTATGTCCTCGAGTTTTATCTACTTCTATATGGGAGAAAGTTTTCTGCAGTCTCTCCTATCTATGCCCTTCATAATTTTATATCTCTGTACCCTGTTAACCTCTTCCACTCCAGGGAGATACAAACCTAGCTTTTCCAGTCTCTCCTATAACTGAACTGATCCATGCCAGGCAACATCCTTGTGAATCTCCTCTGAATCCTCTCCAGCACTATCACATCCTTCCTATACTTGGTGACCAGAACTTCACATAATTACTTCAGCTGAGGTCTGATCAAACTTCTGTATTCAATGCTCTGACCAATGGAAGCCAGTACTCCATATGCCTTCCTAACCATCTTATCTAACTGTGTTAGTTCCTTCAAGGATTTATGGACTTGCACACTAAGGTCCTAATTACTCCCTAAGGCACAACCATTCCTGTTGTATGTCCTTGGCTCATGAATTCTCCTGAAATGCATCACCTTACGTTTGTCAAGATTACACTCCCTCTCCTGTGTTGGTTGCTATTTTGGGCAAACAATTACATGGGCACATATTCTTCACAAAATTCACATTCACCTCAGCCACCAGAGTCCTATACTGAACCAGGCTCTTCTGGGAATCTCTGAAAGTCAGAGAAAACACACCAGTCAGCAATTGAGCTGCAGCACAAAACCTCAACAGGGCTGGATGGCTGAATGGTGATGGCTACCTGCTGACAGGGCCAGGTGATTCTGCGCTCAGTGTCGCAACAAAAGACTGGATTCACTGGGAAGTGAACAGTTCACCACAGCTTGAGGGAATCCACTAACCTACCCACCTTCCCACCTGAGATAAAAACAACTACAGGTCATCCCCTTAGCTGTTCCTGTTAACTATTCGTAACTCAAACATTTCATAAGTAGGAAATATGCCCGTGAGCCAAATTTCTGAGCAGCAGAAGATGCCTGCAACTCCACAGCTGCTGACAGTTCTATCCCGCCAGTCCTTCAAAACCTCACTCGTCATTACAGGCTGAATGTATGTCAGGCATTCATAAACTGCAGAGGACCTGTATTAACAACCTGTATGCTGGTTCGTCGATCTGAGCCAACATGTGTCATGCTTGCTCTTAGAGCATTGTTAATAAAGGCAATATTTTCATTATATGAGACCTCATTGGGACATCAAAGTGGATTCCACATAGTGTGAATTCTGTGGTTTCCCAACATTAGAAAAATTCAATAAAGCAAATACTCTTCATAGTTTGGAGTTAGGAACACCACCAGTGGTATGAATCTGCAATGCAGGATTACATTTACACCTTTGATTTAATGGATGAATTTGATAAATAGTGAACATATTACTTTTATAGGTTTAAAAGATAGCACAGCAGGTAGTGCTGCCACCTTGCAACTCTAGTGAACCAGGTTTGATCCTTAACTCCTGTCTATGCGGTGTCTGCACATTTTCCTTGTGAGCATAGGTGTTTCCCTGTGGTTTGGTTTCCTTCCATCTCCCAAAGATGTGCTTGTTTGTTGATTAAAGAGATTAGTCTGTTTCTCACATGTGCATTGAAACATCAGAATCTGCAGTAAAATGGTCATTTGCATCATCAACCAACACAGACTAAGAATGTGCTGGAGGCAGCCTGCAAGTGTTGTTATACTTCTGTCAGCAACATTTGGGCATATCCATAACTTATTAACCCTTACTGACCTGTACGTCTTTTGGAATGTAGGAGGAAATCAGAGCACCCAGAGAAAACCCATAGGGTCACGGGGAGAAGGTAGAAACTCCTTGCAGACAGTGGCAGGAACTGACCCTCAATCACTTGCACTGTAAGGCATTACACTAGCCACTATGCTATAAACGACCTACCCCTAGTATATGTAGATGGCTGTTCAGAGAATCAAAGGGGAGTTAATGAATCTGTGAGGGGGACTAGATTACAGCGAAACAAGTGAGGAGTAGGATTGGTGGGATGTGCTCTGAGAGCTGACATAGACTCGATGGACCAAATGGCCTCCATCACTGGTGTAAGAAAATATTAAAGTGTGGAAACTTAATTTTGCCAACAGGTGGAATTGGAATTAAGTAGACCAGAAAGTGTTTGATATTCAGTATTTACAAGCGACTATTGTACACTATAAAAATCATTTTCATCCATCTAAATAAATGCGTGAAGATAAAATTGAAATCAGAATTAACATAACGATGGAAAGATAAAGTGAGTTGTTGGCAATTATAACAAATTACAAGGATAATGGGTTGAATTAAATTGGCTTCCTATAGTCCCTGCCTACCAATTTTCACCTGGGCTAGGTACACAGGCTCAGCGAATTGACCTCTCTGCAGCCAGAGAATGAAGGCAAGGTTCAACAAACAAAATGCAGTGGGTCAGGCAGCATTGAGAGGGAAATAGACAGACAGACAATCCAGATGAAGTGTCTCAACCCAAAATGTCAACTGTCCATTTAACTCCACAGATGCTGCCCGACCTGTTGAATTCCTCCAGCATTTTGTGTGTTGCTCCAGATTCCAGCATCTGCAGTCTCTTGTGTCTAAAATGGCATTGAGATGTAGTGAACAGATAATGTCTCAGGCTTCTTTGGACCAAAACACTGCCCCTAGAATACTTCGACAAGATTTGATAGGAGACAAAACATGAGAGCTGACCTCTTCCTCTTGTCAAGGCTATCAAAGCTTTTTATCATCTTTAAATGTTGCTAACAGTCAGCAACTAATAATTTTTTTGTAAATATTTTCAAAACTCAAAATTACTAGCAAATTTTAAATTAAAAACACTCTAATATCAAGAGCTAATTTAAAACATGACCTAAGAAAACATAAATCACTTAATTTCCCTCCAAATCTTTAAGCAAGGATTTGGCAGACAAATTTATGGGGATTGATCCCTACTTAGAATTTTACTGGGTTAGGATCAGAGAGATAGATTGCTCAATGTAATGCTGAGAAATCCCAGCAAAAGAGGAACCTACTGCCCTTGTTCCTTTGGAGTTAAAGGTCACTGGTTTAGGAAGTGCTATCAGAGTAGCTTTGGTAAATAAATGCAGTGTATTTTATAGGTGGTACACATAGCAGCTATTGTGCAATGGTGAGAAAAAATGCCTTGAATTTTCCTGTTGTTGAGAACTATAGTAAATCAGCTGTCTGTGCGCAGCAACTATAATTCAACCCACCCTGGATTTACAGCAAGTCTGATTATTTTTGGGACTTGGCAGTTCTAGAAAGATTCACCAGTCACAGTCAGCACAATTCAGCTTAATATTTCATAGTCACCCATCACCAGAATGACTGAATTACAAAAAAAGAGAAAGGAAAGTTTTTTAGATTTACTTTTCACTCTACTGTGTAAGAAACTTGAGTAAAGTGACTGATAATGTTCCATGGAAGTGGAAAATAGCTTTAAACTTTCCATCTCGAAAACGCAAACAGTAACATAATAGTTATTTACTCAGCACCACTGCTATCTTTAAAAGGAAAGTTAATAACAGAAGGATAAGGCTAACTAATGGACAAATGATTGGAAAGATATTTACTTTGTGGGTGAGAAGAAGATAAATGGCTCACTTCATTGTCTGTGTGGGTGTTTAGGATACTAATGGACTCATGGCTGAGATTGTATACTTGATCAAATGTTGGATTTGGCACAAGAAAGTGAGGTCATTTCATTCTGGCAATCCAATAAGTTTAGTATAAGTGAAGAAATAACTTTTCTGAAATATATTATCATTTAGGTTGTTTGAAAGGATACAGATATGCCTACTGTTTTTGAAAATATTTCTACAATATAAGTCATTGCTATACAAAGAACATCATTGCATGATTTATGAGTTTTGTTTGAGTAGAGGTGGAATTATGTATTATTAGCAAGGTTAGCATTAGTTGTCCTTGAGGAGATTCTAGTGAGCATTTGCATGTGTTTCTTGTCAAGGTGCTTCCAAGATGCTGTTGGGCAGGGTATAAAGAAACAGGGATGTTTTATCCAAGTCAGCATGGTGTGCAGCTTGTAGGTGGGTGATGTTCCTGTCCATCTGCTCTCCTTGTCCTTCTTGGCGGTCCGGGTACTGGTTTGGGAAGTGTTGTCAAAGTCCAGTATATTTTGTAGATGGTACCCAGTGCAACACTGTGCAATGGTGGTGGAGGGAACAAATGTTTCAGGTAGTAGAAAAGATGCCAGTTAAGAAGCATGCTTTACCTTCAAAGAATTAGAGCATTTAATTATGTGACTGGCCTTGTAAATAGTGTAGAAAGCGCTGCCTAGTAATGGATTAATCACACACTGTAGGATACACAGTCTGCCCTGCTTATGTGGTTGGCCCAGTTGAGTTTCTATTTAATAGTGAACCCCAAATGTTGATGGTTGGAGAACTGCTGATTGCTGATGGTAATATTACAAAATATCAACTTCAAGTGTTTAGTCTCTTGCTTGATACAGGAGAACAATGCTTGGCACAGTGTGGTACACATGTTATTTCCCACTTAGCCTGCAATCAGGCCTCTTTATTAGGTACCTCCTGACCAAATAAAGTGGCCACGGAGTGTATGTTTGTAGTCTTCTGCTCCCTTAGCTCATCAATGTCAAGGTCTGATGTGTTGTGCATTTAGAGATGCTCTTCTGTACACCACTCTTGTAACACATAGATATTTGAGTTACTGTTGCCTTCCTGTCAGCTTGAACCAGTCTGGCCATTCTCCTCTGACCTCTTTCATTAACAAGGCATCTTCATCCACTGGCTGCTCACTGGATGCTTTTTTTTTTGTTTTTTGCACCATTCTCAGTAAACTCTAAAGGCTGTTGTGCCGAAAATCCCAGGAGATCAGCAGTTTCTGGGATAGTTCTATAACCATACTGTCTGTCACTAGCAATCATTCCACGGTCAAAGGCACTCAGATCACATTTCGTTCCCATTCTGATGTTTGGTCTGAACAACAACTGAACTTCTTGACTATGTCTGTATGCTTTTATGCATTGTTGCTGCCACATGATTGGATAATTAGATACTTACATTAATGAGCAGATGTACAAGTGCAGCTAATTAAGTATGCTGAGCTCTCATCGAGAACATGCTACACAATAGCATTGATTATGAAACTTGTGAACTGGGATGAATATTACATAGCCATCAGCAAATGTCCCCATTTCTAACTTTGTGAGGGAAGAAAGGTCATTGGTGAAGCTCTTGAAGATGGTCAGTCCTACAACACTGCCCTGTAGAAACCTTGCAGCAATGTCCTAGATACCCCTGTTGTATCTGCCTCCACCACCACCCCGGCAGTGTGTTCCACATACCATGATTATTTCAGTATATTTTCCTCTAATGCTTAGTGTTCCTCATTTCACACTTGTCATTGGAGAAGAAAAGCTTGCTCCTGGATTTCTGCAAAACCACAAACAGTACTTGGTACATCTTTGTTGGACTGTAGTTTAGAATGCACCAGGGAGACTTTAGTCAGATGGTTCCTCATTGGAGTAACTCAGGTTGGATGAATAGAGAACTAAATCTAAATCATTCTTAATCAGTATAACTGAATGCTAATACAGGGGCATTCAATATGCCACAGTAAAATTATAGGTTTATTGTTGTTATTGTACCACGATGCAGTGAAAAGTTTCCTTGTTTTGCACACCATCCAGACGGATCATTCCATACATAATTACATCAAGGTAGTAACAAGAAGACTGAATGCAGAATATAGTGTTGCAGTTATGGGGAAAATGCTGTACAGGTAGGCAAATCAAATCTAAGGTTGAATGGAAGTCAAGAGTTCATGTTTTACCAAGAGCCTAATAACAGTGGGATAACAAACTATCCTTGTGATTTGTGATCTCTAGATTTTGTATCTTCTGCCAAATGGGAGGGGGAGAAGAGAGAATGACTAGAGTGGAAGGGGTCATTGGTTACATTAGCTACTTTCTTGAGGCAGTGGGAAGTGTAACTGAAGGCAATGGAGAGGATGGGCTGCATTCACTATTCTGTGCAACTTCTTAGTCTTGAGCAGAGCAAATTGCCATAGCAAGCTCTGATACATCCAGAAAGGATGCTTTTTATGGTGTACCTGTAACGTTCAGGAAGTTCAGCATCACAAACATGGCGAACTTCCTTAGCCCTCTCAGGAAGTAGAGCCATTGGTGCACTTTCTAGGCCATGACATCCATGTGGCCAAACCAAGACAAATGGTTTATAATATTTAAACCTAGGAACTTGAAGCTCCCAAGCCCAACACAAATGATACAGACTGAAGTATTTTGGATGAAAATAGGAGACAATTTCACTAATCCAGCCTCACCTTACATCTATAAAGGTAAAACCCATTGTTGCATTATAAACACTGTATTAAAATATGCTACTGATCCCTCATATTAGAAGTGTACAAGAAGATATCACAACAGCTCTTTTACCTGGTGAGTTGGTCATACCTACGCTAAAAGACACCCACACTCAAAATGTCTTAAGATCGTGGCTATTTATCTTAAAAGCAAGTGTCTCTATCTCTATTGCGTTTTTCCTCAGTAAACTGAAAGTTGAGGTATCTCCTTCATAAAATCAATTTATTCATAAGTTCTTTAAGAATTAATCATACTTTACTGCCTATAAAACGACTACAGAAGCTTTAAGATTAAGATCATGGATCAAACCGCGAAATAGAACCTGGGCAGAATAATACTAGCGACAACAATTTCGAAGGCTTCCCACCCAGAGATGTTTATAAATTAGGCCTGCCTACCGAAGTGAATAGTGGTTAATTGCGACACCTACACGTTTACAGGGTAAATAGCAAGGACGAATGAGAAAAAAAATCCAGACACGCTGAGGATGCTCCACGATATCAAGACTGCAGGAAGGTCTGTCAAAACAGAGCGGAAGGAACGATCTCCCGTACACTGCAGGGAAATTTTTTAACACGAGTTTAACTTTTGTCTTTCTAACCCAATACAAAACAACAAACTGCCGGGGGAACTCAGTGAGCCGTGAAGTACCTGTGGAAGGGAAGGAAGTGTCGACGTTTCTGGTCAAAACCCTGCATTAGCACTGGACACGAAGCGTCAATTCCTTGCCCTCACAGATCTGTTCGGAGTTCCTTCAACAGTTTGTTTTGTTAGCTCCAGTTTACAGCACCTATTTTCTCTTGTATCTCGCACTTCCTAATCCACCTGGAAGTCTCAGAACTCCTTCCAGGCTGATGGTTAGGAAATTTTCGAAGTTACGCATCTGGATGTACTTTTAAGCGCAGTTAGCTTATTTTTCATTCGCTAAGCAGATAGGGATTAAAATAATAAAACATTTCAACGAACTAATGGAGCAGAGCGAAAGTTGTTGTTAAGCTCAGTCACTTTCTGTCAAGTGTAGAAATGATGGGTATTATTTGGTATAAGCACCACAAAGAAACTGAAACAATTACACGTCATTGGATCAAGTTATCTGTAATGCTACTTGATTAATGTTCGAGTGAATATGAGATGCCATCATCTGATCATGTGAAGACATGAAATAGAGAAAGCACTGAAACTTGAGGGGACTGAGAGCGGTTGATACAGCAGGGAAGCAGGCAAGCCGACCCCACCCCCCACCCCATCACACGACTACCTCTCCGTATTCCCCCCATCTTCCAAATATTTGGCCCTCAGCCCTCCTTTGCCTTTTTCGTCCAGACACAACTTAAATGCTGTCAGCCACTCTGCCACTCTGCTTCCACCACTCTGTCAGGCAGTGTATTCCAGGTACTCTCTCGCTCTCTGGGCGAATACGACTTGTCGGTACCAAGTCATCCGGTGAACTACGATTATAAAATTCTTAATTTAGGGGCAGGGGAGATGCGGTGTTTCTGCAACAAATCCGCATCATCAATAGGACGGAGCTCCGTCAAAGATAACTGTTTGAGATTTAACCTGTTTTAATATTGACCTGGATTTATACATCAAATCATAAGGTTGTGGCAGTAGTTTGTGCCTGACCTGAAGCCACTTTGAAAGAAACTTTAATTTCTTTTGGTATCTCCGCTTTTGCTGCATGGAGGACCCGGTGTTTTTTCGGTTTAAGTGATTCCCGATTGGATTTAATGCATTTCCCCATTTTACCGGACATTTAAACACTCGACTTCAGATGGTACAAGTGAATGAAAAGTTAACACGTTGAATAGGCTAGAAATAAATTCGATCGGGGGGGGGGAGTGGTCGATGCTAAACTTCATACAAGAAGCACATTGACAGTTACCTTATTTCAAAAACAATTTTAAGAATACTTTCAGTAAAGGACTCAAATAATTTACGTTTTTCTCTAGTTCTATTAACTTAAAACCTCGATTTAATACAAGAACCGTGTTTTCATGAAAATATCATTTCTGTCTACTAAATCATTAAAACAAAGTGTCTATATAATAGAAGAAAGTATTTTTTAAAAGCTGCCATTAGAATAGTTTTGCAGGTATAGACATTTATTGTACCAAGTCCTCCGAACTATTGCATGCAACGATTGAAAGGGCCAAGTGAAATGATAACTCGGAAATCATTGCTCAATGTTAGATCAGATATTTCTGTTTCTTTAGTCATGGTTACTTTTTTTTAACTAGGGGCGAAGACATTTTATGATTTTTGCGGAAGTTATGCTATCTGTCAATTTCGTGTGGGGATAACAAGGAGAGTGAGCGGATATCGATTTTCCTATAATTCATTAATGCAAAGTAAGTCAAAGGAGGTGATGACAAAGAGGCGCCTCCCTCGTGGTCTTAGAGTCCGCGCATATAAAAGGGACTTGAGATCCTGAGCAGCATCAGAAGCAAACTGAGGACGGCTGAGTAAATCAGTCAGGACAGGTACACTGGGATTTTCTCTGCTCGTCGTCAAGACATCCAGACAATAGAAGATGTAAGTACTTGTTTTCTTTATCCAAGTGCTTTGTCTCGAATTCCAAGTTACTTCATGCTGCATTCCTCCCCCACCCGTCTCGACACCCCACCCCCAGGTGAAACGTTCTAATTTCTCAAATGAAAGTGTAAGATTGTCGAAGCGATGACAACAGCAGCCCGCTCATGGAAACTTCAATGAACACAACTTCTTGTCTCAATAGTTTTGTATGTCTAAGTTATTCAATGTTTCAAAAACATGTTGATGTTTATTCTTATCCATCACTGACTGTATTCTGTGAAGTGTGGGCTGGGATACGGACGAGAAGGTATCTATTTGTCTACAAGATACTAAAGAAATCACGAGCTAATAATGAATATCCTGAAACTAAACCGCTTTAATCTTATAAGCTTAGTATCCTTGTGGCTGGGGAATTTATATTTTCTACATGCATGTGTTCTGGATCGGGTATATGTTTGCTGCTAGGCGATTGTACTGTCTGGAAATAAAAACACGTAAAAAAAAGTACCGAACACTCTTTAAATGAGAAGTCATATTAATGCCTGTAATAGGGTGCGAAGGGTGCAATTAACATTGTGCACTGTTTGCCCAGATTTGACTTGCTGCTGCTCAATGCTGCAACGCTTTTATGTTGTGCCTAGCACTGCTCAACTTTAAAGGTACAAGGAAAACTGGTTAGCAAAATTGAATCTCCAGGTAATTAATTTCATGTTTATATCTGAATCACAAGTGAGTGGGTGTGGAACCAGCAGAGACCTCTATATTTGGAATCACGCTTTATTCACCTCAATTCCACTGCATTGTTTAGTGTTGGACATTAGTATAGTTGTAAGTGGAAGAAAAACATTCATTATTACGCATTATTTAAGCAATAAGAGACAGAAATGTGGATAACTTTTTTTATTAGTATCTCATGGTAAATTTTCTCAGCATACAGTGTTTTTGTCACTGTGAGTGAGTTAAATAGAATGGAATCAGTGTAAAGATTTCACATAGAATAAACATGTGTCAACTGGAAGATACACATAGGACATGTAAGACTTTATTTGTGCAAATCAGCAACAATTCAGAATTTAAAATTTTTAAGAATAACACCATGTCTTTAAGCCTTAATGTAACGGGGAATAGAATGCACTATGATGATATTAATATTTTTAAATTTAATTTCATCAGAACATCTACATCCATCATTTGTTCTCCCAGATGCTATTATAGTTATTCAGGCTTGACTTGGATATCTCGCCTTCTTTCCTTCAATACATTCATGTCTAGGAGTTGTACAAATAAAAATTAAATGTTTCCTTTGCCATTTATCTTATACCTCAAGCATGAGATGTGTGGCTTGCTGTGGTAATCATGTTTAATTATGAGTAATGCTACTTGTGGTTAAATATCATTAATCACAAGAAGTATGTTATGATTAATATAGAAAGCTGATCAGTTTTTTTTCTTCCAGTCTTCCATTCTTCCTTTTATCTTTCCATTGTTTGATTTTTGATTATTGTGCTATCACATATTTGTTTGCTGCTTAATTCATGATTATCTGAGTTTTATTCATTTGCTTGTAACATCTCATTTCAAATATTGTGTCTTTGTTCAGCAAGCATAATTTCAAATATTTTCTCTGACAGAAACCAATTTGAGTACTGTATCCGTATATTCAAGCCCCAAAGAAGGCTTTTTTCCCATCTTTATATTGGCTTGACAAACTTTTCTTTGAAACTAACCTTTGTCAGAATAGGTGAACTTGTATTAATTTCAGATTCTGTTCTTGGGTTTGTCTCTGATTGGCAAGAACATTTGTTTAGACATTCTGGTGGATGCCTCATTACCCAAAGCTCACCCTCTTCCCACCCTTCCAGTTTCTTCCTCGTTTGAGAACTGTCATCTTGGCACTTCTCTCGACCAGGGTGAGAACAACGCTGAACATCCCACCAAGCAATAGTGCTTTCATAACAATACAAATTTTAATGAAACTCTGATGAATTTCAATGAAAGTTGTTGAGCTCTATTCTATTTTGAGAATTCTTGCCTTTAATCAGTACTCATTGTGCAAAAAGGCCTTTGAAATAGTTTCAAGGTCAAAATAACATAATATTAATAATCTAAATACTCAAACCAGCTTCTAAATAATCTAGGCCTACTGAACTCCTTTCCTGAAGTCTGTTGCTGATTTCTCAGTCGAATCTTGGTGATTGCACTGATGTTTCCACTTCTTTCTCTGTGACAGATGGTGGCTGTGCAGAAGTCTTGGACCACCCTGATTGTCCTTGCTGTGTGTTTGCTGATGTGCATAGGGACCCTGGTAGAGGCTTACCCTCTGAAACCCGAGTTCCCAGGAGAAAATGCCCCCCCTGAAGAAATGGCGAAGTACTACTCCGCTCTCAGATATTACCTCAATCTCATCACACGACAGAGGTAAACTGGAACCACACATCATTGAATATGTAAGATAACAACCAAGTTAGCATCTATTCACACTGCATATTAATAACTCACACTACAGGCAGTTCCTGCTGCAGATCATTAACAGTGCTAAGCTGTCATATCATGTGATTGATCTGAATACTTTACTCCCTTTGTCGTTTAATGAATTGAACATAGCATTTTATATACAATATAAAAATCCAGCTTCTCCATTGCGGTATTGGTAAGTGCATTCTTCCGATTCAGGCAAGTGTCCAGGCCAAATCCTAACCAGGGTTTTGGTCTGCAAATCATGAATGCTGCTATAAATTGTCATGACTTGTTAAGCAAAGGGGTTGGGGGGGTGGGGGTGGACTTGCACTTATGTGCCACCCATCATGGCCTCTGAACGCTCCGATGGTGTACATTTGGAGTGTAATTGTGATTAGTATATAGCTGGAACATTAGGCTGTTTTCACTGTTTCTAGTGGCCTGCCAGCACAAACAATCCAGTCACATGCGAGAAATATAAGTGGTTGTGTGAATTATTGGCAGTAATTGGTACATGTGGAGTATGTGGACTATGAGCCAACAAAAATGAAATAAAAGCAATTTCAAAGTTCCTATTTCATACAGAGCAGCTACATTTTGTCTCTGAATTGAAGCACTTTGCAGTGTGATTTCTGAAACAATTTTCCTATATGTTACAGTCCTTGCATTCAGGAACAGTATTCTGGGAGTATAAAGATTTCTGAAAAAAGTGCCATTCAGTTTCTCAATGATTCTTCTAACATTAGCTTAATTTCAGCAAAAGATTGAGAATAATTACATTTATTGAGATGGAATCTCATAATGAGTGCATGACTGAACTCCATGTTAGAATATATGGAAAAGAAATAACCTCAAACTATAAAATCCTTCTAATAACCTCAAGCTATCAAAAACATTCTTTTGAATTGTAGTCACAGTAGGAAACAAAGTAATTATCCTCACTGGCAAAATTATCCTCACCAAAACAGAGAAAGAATGCTCATTCTGAATATTTGTTTCACTTCAAGATCAGGATTGCATCTTTTTTTAAGTAAAAACAACAAGTGTTTGAAATACTCAGCAGTTCAGGCAGCATCTATAGAGAGTGAAATCTCAGGTCTAATATATTGAACAATGAAAACCACAACTTTTCTTTTGTAAAATGTGGCCATCACTGGCAAAGCTAGCTTGGATTGCCCATCTCTACTTGCCCTTGAGAATCTGCTGCTGCTGCTGAGCATCCTTCTTGAACACCTGCAGACCACAACATGTCCTGTGGTCTGTCCAGTTGTGATACTATCATCCAAAAAAAATGTTACATGCCCCAACATATTGATCCAAAATATTAAACTGTTATTTTAACAGAAGTGATCTTGTTCCAATTATCTGCTTTCAAGTACACTTGCACACAATTTTCTTATATTATTCCTAGTTTAGTTTGAATTAAGGTGACACATTTCTGGGGATTTAATTTTGTTTTGTCTTTCAATTGTTTGTATAGTAAAGACCTTTTAATCTACACTGTGACATTCACTATAGCTTGATAGATGGAATATACTCAAAAAATTTGAAGATCTCATGAATTCAACATTCAGACAAGCCATATCTCTACCAGTAGATGAAAAAAATGCTTACCTAGAATAAATACAAATTTAAGCTGAACCTTTTATGATTGACTGTGGCCACATCACCACGTTTGAACGTTAGAGCTAATTAACTTTCTGACTTTCTGCTTTACTAATGCTCCTGTCCTTTCTTAAATCTGAAATCTGACAGTTCATATACGAGACCTTTCTTATTGTACATGTCAGCAGTTTACTCGTCATATATTCACAGCAGTGGCTTTTTGATGCTCTTTCAAAAGAGTACAGTCAACAACAATTTCCTGGACAGGATTTAAAGGAGAATAGGTTGATCTGAAATAATGCAAAAAAAAATCTTGTGTATGCAAGAAATGTTAAATATGTTGGAAATTTGCAGAATATAGTTCAGTGTCTGTAAAGAGGAAAATAAAGAACTTGAAGGTGTGCATCTTCATGAAATCCTTCCAGATGGTGACTAATTTGTGCATTTGTAATATAATCTATTTTAAGTTCTTTTAAATTGCATGGGACAAGCTGTACGCCTAGAGTGATGTCAGAGTAGTTAATGGGTCCTAGCACTTGCACATTGTCTACAACATCACCTACATTTAGCCCATTTGACAGCAGGGTCTGTTTTCTTTACATCGATTAATTTAGCTAATGACATCGGTTGAGCAAAACAGAACAGATTCATCGTCATTTTTATGGGACCTAAAAATGACTACTTTTATTTAGTAACAGCTGTGATCAGAAGCCTCTTATTGCCTGCTTAGTTAAGGAACAATGGTCTTGCATCGTTTGGGCTATCAGGAAGGTTTTAGAAACAATAGCCTCATCCTTCATTGGTTTGATATTTCATTCTTCTCTAGTATAGTCTTGTTAATCTGGTGGAAAGACTTCCCTGTGAATTGGGTTGAGACTGAAAGACTGATTTCACATGAATCTCCCCCACCTGTAATCAGGTGCGAAGCAAGAAGAACTCTGGGATATTCACAGAGAGGCAATTTGCTGATCATTTCCACAGAATTACAGCACACACCTTCTTACATAAAAATAAATGTCTTTAGTTAGGAATGCATCTGAGATATTTGTTACTACATCTCCATCACTTTGGGTATGCGTTACTCTCTTTTATTTTCTTGTCATTCATTATGATTCAGGTACTCATAACTTCCTATAAATGGAGGGACTCAACAGAAACATTTTCAATACAACAATCCCTAAAGCACCATTGGATCCAGAAAATAATACCATAATTTCATTCTGGATGATAACGAAATAGATAGACGACCCCTCACTACAAATATTTTCTTACCTGCATACTCCATTCTCACTGCTAACACAAGTATAAGGAACTCAGGGACGTTTGTTCCTGAAAATAATACCATCACTTCAGCTGCATCTGCACTTGTACTCTTTCTCCTAACCCCTAGACTCAGCTCTCTTTAAGGTCCTTTGGCCTTATGGTGAACTTGCATATTCTCCAGCTTCTCCCCTACAACTCCATACTCTCCCTGAAATCACCTTGTCCATGAGATCTATCCTGCTCCCTCATCCTGCTGTTTACCCTACTTCCTCCTCCAGCCTGTGCTTCAGCTGATTCGTTAACAATTCACACGCCACAGATAATAAAACCATTCCCTCAGATTCGTTGTCATTATACCTCTCTTCAAAGTAAAACCTTTAACACTCAGACCTTACAGATCACCACCTTATGACCAATTTCTCTTTCCTTTCCCCTGGCATTGAATGTGTGACCACTTCCAAAATTTGTACATTTGAATCACTACTGAAAAAGAGGAAATTTCCTCTGCGGACATTTGGGAAACAGAACTCATTTTCTTCAAATTCTGATTCCCAATTACCAACACAGTCACCCTGCCTTCCTACATATGTCTTTTCCCATCAACTGTTGGATCCTCCATCCATGATTATTATTGGAAAATACCTTGAGCCTTTATCTCATTTTCTCTCTTGGTTATCCAATAAGTGCTTCCCATATTCTAACTCACACTATGCCTCCTTTATTCATCCTGGACCATCACTAGCTCCTAGATGATCAATACCTCAATTTTAAGACTCTCATCATTGTGTTTGTGCTCCTCCACTGTGAATTCCTACTTTTACTTGTTATTGCACTGGTGGTTAATTCTTCAGATGTCTTGGCTCTGGAATGCCCACTCTAAATTCTTTGCCTTCTCAAGTCTTTCTTTATCCCTTTAAGATTCTTCATAAAATCTATTTCTTGATCAAGCTTTTGCTCATTTGTTCTAATACCTTTTTCCAAGACCCCCAAAAATATTGATTGTAATATTTCTGTAAAATATTTTGTCACATTTTGTTATGTTGAAAGCAGTATATAACTGCAGTATTTCCTTGTGGCTAGTGTATTTCCCAATGAATGTATCTCTTTTAAAGTTAAGTTATTATTAATGTTATGATAGAGCCAATTTGAAAACCAACCAGCAAACAGCATGGTCTCAGAAATAGCAAACAAATAGATGGCTAGATAGTGAATATGGTTGTATTGGTTGTGGTGTGTTTAATTGTCAGGACAATAAGAGAACTCCTTGGTCCCATCAAAATATTGCTGTGGATGCTCTACCTCACTTGAATTGGTAGATAGTGCCTTAGATTAACATTTCATCCAAAATATAATAGAGCATCTAAGGTATTAACAAAACTTCTGTATTTAATTCCCTGAATAATTTCATGCTCCCTTCTGAGTCCATTAAATGTGCTATCAACTTAACTAACCTACATCTGGCATGTGCAAATTAATGATGTTAATGGTAAAAACCTGACTGGCAAATGGGCCTTTGATTCTTCCTTATTTTAGGGATTTTTGGTTTTTTTTGTTATATCAGCCCAAATCAAAGGGCAGACATTGGTGACTCACCAATTAGTTACCTTAATTTATTGCAGTGTCAATGAAAATAATTTTTGAATATAAAGAGCCAAGTAGGCATTAATTCAATGTTTTTAAAATATGTGTAGGTGTTTGTCTTGCATCATTTGCACTGATCTAGGTTGCTGCATAACCACACACAGCGCTAAGCCAGTGATAATGAGGGAAAATAGTTGGTAAGATGGTTGACTTTTTTTAAATTATAGAAATGGCATGAGATTAATATTTACAGTGATATGAATTGCAGATGAGTTGAAAAACTATATATTTAACTGCAGGTAGCTATAGTTCAGAGATAATTGGCCATTACATAATATTCTTGTCTTCAAACCTACCTTGTCGGCACATTCATGGAGTGTGGAAGAGGTGAGGGTTAGGCTCCCTTCTGACGACGTTCTTGATCTGCCAAGAGTTTCCTTTGTCGAGTCAGACACAGAGCAGTCATTTCAGAAATGGCACTGAAGCATTACCAATGCCAATTCTCAGAGTAAACCATGACAGGAGGAGAGATTTGCCAAAAGGGGGGAAAAAAAACCTGCATCTAATATTTTTAATAAAATCAGTTACAGTAAATAGCCCATAATAATAAACCGCACAATACCATGAAATGGTGTTTGAGTTTGGAGGTGAAAGGCAGTATGATGTTTTGACACTATGATGACAGTACAATATCTTACTTAGGGCATTACCCAATGTACTCTAGTGTAATGCTCTTTTCACAGTTGCCATGATCATTCATTAGCCTGACTACATTAAGAAATCTTTCCAAACCATTTGGTGCCAATTGGCTGACCAAGTGCTTTCTGCTTTTTTGTTAAATTATCATAAGCTTGTCTAGCTTTTTTCACGCGTCCACATGATTTAATTTTAGTTCTCTTCACTTTGATACTCACAAGAAAATTCTAAGGAATATTATATTTTTTAAAAGGCACAGAATCAGAGGAAATCATTTGACCTATTAAACCTGTCCCCTCCACAAACCTATTCTAATCAACATCGCCTTTAATCAATCTAGCACAGCACCTGGTGAGGCATTTACCTTGTACATATTTGCTTCAAAGCTCCCAAATGTAAATATAGAATATTTATCTAATATCTTATATGATTTATTCATTCTTGATCACTTTTTTGTCAGTCTATTTGTCAACCTCAAACATACAGGAAATAGTATGCCACATAAAGAAAAATCTGTTAACACTGAGAATAGGTAAACCAAGTGGCAGAGGTTTACTTAAAGAGAAAATAATTAGTATATGACAGAGAGAGATAGAATGATACATGAATAGAGCGTGAGGTTTTATGCGTGGAATAAAAATGTCCCTATCGATCACTTCGGCCATGAATTCATTGTAATTATTTAAAACAAAACTTTCAATGAATTGCTTCTGGTGGTTTGATTAATCCTGAACTCATAAGGGAACTGTCACATATTTGGCTTTAAATAATTTCATGTTCTCGTGCAAATACTGCTCTAGCACAAACAACAGCAACTTTCAATATACCACCTTTTACCAGTTTTGCACACAGAAGATATACCAAGAGTGTAATACTACTGGAGAATATAGTTTACAACAATTTTTTTTTGTAGCTGACCTCTGCATTCATGGAGTAAAGTCAGTATTCACTCACCAAGTACACGTTGTCATATATTCTGAACTGATATCTTTCCAAAGTGTTCAAAGTACATAAAGGTCACCATATACAACCTTGAGATTAATTTTTGTGTGGGCATACTGAATAAATCCACAGCAGAATAATAACCATGATAGAGTCAATGAAAGACCACACCAACTTGAGTGTTAAACCAGTGTACAAAAGACAACAAACTATGCAAATACAAAAAAAAAGAAATAATAATAAATATAAACAATAAATATCAAGAACATGAGACGAAGAGTCCTTGAAAGTGAGTCCATAGGTTGTGGGAACCTTTCAATGATGGAGCAAGTGAAGTTGAGTGAAGTTATCCTCTTCGGATTGAATAGTTAAAATAAATGAAATGTACGTATCCCATTTTCTAATGGGAAACTAGCACAATATTTGTATGGGTGACAGGAAATTTGTACAAACTATTTTATTCTAATTAGTGTAATCCAGATGTCACTGAGTGGAAAGGTTTTTTGATATGATACAGCTCAATCTACAAGGGAAATTATTCCATAATTGAATTGTTGTGTTTTTCTCTAATAGATATGGGAAGAGATAATCCAGAAGCTTTGTCAGATTCCCCTTTTGATGAAAGCAGAGTTCGTGTTGGGAAGTCAAGGTAAATACAGCTAAGAGAATGTTATGAATGCTTGAGAGATCACGGTCATACAGAGCAAGGATGCTGATTCACTTTCTCACTCAGATACTTTTTTACCAATTCAATAACATGAAGATAAATCACATCTTTTCTTCACACCTTTATCCAAGAATATATAGAATTCCCAGAGTGCATTTTTTAAAAAATTACTGCAGTAATAAAGTCGGAAAAAACATCATTTTGATGAAAACTGACAATGTAGATAAAATTAATTTTTAGAGCCTGATAATTGGTTCAGCTGTAACTATGCCATAGAAGTCCATTAAAATCTCAGACCAGCTACCTTTCAGGGTATTGTCTGGTTGGACTAATTCATTAGTCGGTTAAGTGCGTATCAGTTTCAATGGTTGTAGCTTGATACCAGTAGGCAAATCTGCCAACAGTACAGCCTGTGAAGCTTCCCTAAACCACGACAGCAAATGTTAGGGTTTCACATCGTAAGTATTTGGGATACTCACAAATATGTAGAGTATTATTAATGATTTAGATCGGCGAGTTGGAACACTGAGTATATAAGAATATAGCACAGGAACAGGCACATCAGCAAATGCTCAGGATCCCAATGATGTAATAGAACCCTGACTTTCATTCATCTTCTGGTTCTTTTTGGAGGAATAACAAATAGAAGTGAAAGAGCTGACTTTCAAGTGGCTAAGTTATGTTCAGTTTAACTGCCTTCTGTTCTTTTTCCAGGGCTTTTAGGTTTAAAATCAACCTCAATATTTTTATTACATCCATTCAGTACTACAATACTGAAATACTGCTCTTAATAGCACATGGCATATGCTTTGAATTTTCTGTTCAACTTAGAGTTGAAATGAACTGGATACAAACAGAAACATTGCAAACTTGAATAGTTGGTATTTTAAATCAAATACGGGACAAGTTGTAAGTCACATTATTTTGCAACATAATGTAATTATTGCTACTAATAGGGAGGACTCTGGTGATTTTTTAATTTCTTATTCCTTATAGAACAGAACTGAGATAATAATTAGTGAAATTGGCAGTTCATGATCATTCTTAGTGTTTCCAAATTCATAAAATTAAAATTTTAAATGGCACCAGTACACAATACTAATATCAGAGCTTCAGGACATTCACACAATATGAGGATACCACTTCATCTGAGATCTGAAGAAAAGAACTGGTACTCCAAATAAAATAGTATTAGTTCTATGCATATACATTATACTTTGTTCACATAATCACTTCTCTGAAGATATGAGACTTTTCTAAACTGAAACAAACTTCAACCTAAGTTTAAATTGGCCTTATTTTACAAAGTTCAAAGTAAATTTGTTTTCGAAGTACCTATAGCATATGTCACAAGCCTGAAATTCATTTTCTTGCTGGTATTCACAGTAAATACAAGAAACATTGAAAGACTGCACCTAACAGGCTGAACAAACAACCAGTGTGCAAAAGACAACAAATTGTGCAAACACAAGAAGAAAGACAAAAGAGGAGTAATAATAATAATAATCATCATCATCATAAATAAGCAATAAATATCGAGCATGAGGTGAAGAGTCCTTGAAAGTACATTTGACTGTGTTGATAACACAAATTTTGTATACTTTTAAACAATATGATCATTTCCTTATTTTGTTTTTCCTCTTTTGCCTCCTGGCTAGATCTTTTTTTTTCTTCATTCTATTATCATTCTAAATTCTCTTGATGGGAAAATTCTGAAATAATGCCATATTTTATGAAATGACTGTAAAAGAAGGTTAAGTTCAACTTTAAGGGGCACAATCAGAAGAAAAATAAATTTGTTTTATTGAGAAAGCCAAGAGAAGGATCCATCGTGAATTATTAATCAGAAAGACTTCATGGACATCAAAGAGTACTAACTAGAATATTCAAAATATGCACAAGGTCCTGACAGAGAGTGGTGAATCTGTGGAATTCTCTGCCACAGGAAACAGTTGAGGCCAGTTCATTGGCTATATTTAAGAGGGAGTTAGATATGGCCCTTGTGGCTACGGGGATCAGGGGGTATGGAGGGAAGGCTGGGGCGGTGTTCTGAGTTGGATGATCAGCCATGATCATAATAAATGGCGGTGCAGGCTCGAAGGGCCAAATGGCCTACTCCTGCACCTATTTTCTATGTTTCTATGAAATGTTCAATAGAATGAGTTGTGGTTTTAAAAAATGCAGAATTATATAAAGAATGCAGAAAGAGCATTTAAGTCAAAAATACATAGATCTTAATATTAAAATTTCACACTGATCCAACCTTTTTGTTTTATTTGTGTGTTCATGGATGTAAATGGTTCTGGCATAACTGCCACTTAGTGCCAATCCCTTATTGCCCTAAAGCTGACTCATTTACTAGGACGTTTCAGAAGGCATTTAAGATTCTATTACATTTCTTTTATGCTGGAGTCACACTTGGAGCAAGTCTGGAAGAATATTTCCATTGAATTACTTTCCATGAAATAGTTAGATTTTGTGACAATTTCTCAGTTTCATAGTCACCATTACTGGAACTAGCTTTTCATTCCATAGCTATTCAATGATTTGCATTTTAATTTCCTCAGCTGCTGTGGGTAGGTGTCAAATTTATACCTCCAGATGAATAGACCAGACATCCGTATACAAGCACATTAACTTAATCACTATGGGGTTGCAATGTTCCATAAGTTAAACATCTTATTTTAGACATCCATTGTAAGCATAGAACTGCCTAGAAATCCAATTCGCAGGATTAGTTTCAGTTCCTTGTGAACAAAGATAATTTTCTCTTGGAGTGAAATGTGATGATGGAAGTTTCTGGATCACAATTGCTTCCCTTGACGAACTCTCCAACTAATTCCCTGTGATTATCTCTTGACTCTCCTAACACTTCATCTCCAGACCTCATCCCATTCTCCCTATCCTCCATCTTAGATCTCAAACAAACTTGGCACTTACAATACCTGGCACCTCCATTTTCTGAGGAATGATCTGCTTTTTAATCTCCAGTGTCGCGTAAGATAATTGATTTGCAAGCTTAGATATAATGACAGTTTAAATGTGAAAATATGTTGGTTAAATTCGGGCTAATATGAAGTCAGGTAAAACTATTGTATATTTTTCCAGCAACTCTCAGTATAATTAGTGTTACTCATGGTGTCACCTGAGTAAGTTGGCTGTGAAAAAGGTTGTAAAAGTAAAGTTGTTCTGTTAATAACCATTTAATAATGTACACCACAAAATTATGCCACTGAAGCACAAAATAATATTCACACCGGTAACCAAATATTTGATGTTTGCAGTTCTGTTGGCATTTTAATGGATATAAACTTTATGCATTTCAATTTCTTATCTGTTTTAATGTTCCTTTTCACAGATACTATGATTCCTTGATGTGGTGATTTCATCCTCATTTTACCTTTTGTGTTGATGCATTTTAATTATGGTGCAGAAGGACCTGACCTCTACAGAATTATGACAAGACTACACCAAACCAAAAGGATCACTGCATGCAAACCTTGTTCATGCATTGAGAAACCATTGAAGTTTTTTTTGTGGCAGACAATTGTACATAATTTATTGTTAAAATAATATATGACAGTCAAGAAAAAAAACAAAATGGGGGGTCTTTCTGAGGAAAAATATCTTGTTTGTATTGTAAAAATGTTTATGTGCAATTAAAGTTTAATCAAATTAAAGATCAATCAAATTTGCATCCAAAATGAAGTCTCCGCTTCTCTGAAGTTACATGGCCAGACATTTTTAGGTGTGCCCATTTGTGTGTCTTTGTGACCTTCATGAGTTTTACGACCTCATAAACTGTTCTTGGACAATAGAGTCATGGAGAAGTACAGCACAGAAACAGGCCCTTCAGGCCATCTAGTCAGTACTGAAACCACTTAAACTGCCTACTCCCATCGACCTGCACTGAGACCATGGCTCTCCATACCCCTACTATACCAGACCTATTCAATCTCCTCTCAAACATTGAAATCGAGCTCACATGCACCACTTGCGCTGGCAGCTTGTTCCACACTCTCACAACACACTGAGTGAAGAAGTTTCCCCTCATGTTCCCCTAAAACTTTCCACCTTTCACCCTTAACCCATGACCTCTCATTGTAGTCCTACCCAACCTCAGCTGAAAAAGCCTGCTTGCATTTACCCTATCCATACCTCTCATAATTTTGTATTTCTATCTGATCTCCTCTCAATCTTCTACACTCCAACGAATAAAGTCCTAACTTGTTCAATCTCTCCTTATAACTCAAGTCCTCCAGACACAGCAACATCCTCATAAATTTTCTCTATACTCCTTAACCTTGTTTACATTCCTGTAGGTAGGTGACCAGAACTGCACACAATACTACAAATTAGGCCTCACCAACATCTTATACAACTTCAACTTAACATCCCATCTCCTGTACTCAAACGTTTGATTTATGAAGGCCAATGTGCCAAAAGCTTTCTTTACGACCCTATCTACCTGTGATGTCACTTACAGCGAATTATTTACCTGTATTCTCAGATTTCTCTGTTCTACCATTCCATACTCCTTCCACCATTCACTGTGTAAGGCCTAACCTGATTGGTCTTACTGAAAGGCAAAACCTCGCACTTGTCTGCATTAAATACTACCTGCCATTTTTCGGCCCATTTTTCTAGCTGATGCAGATCCCTCTGCAAGCCATGATAGCCTTCCTCACTGTCCACCACACTCCTAATCTTGGTGTCATCTGCAAATTTGCTGATCCAGTTAACCACGTTATCATCCAGATCATTGATTATAGATGACAAACAACAAAGGACCCAGCACCGATCCCTGTGGCACAGCGCTAGTCCCAGGCCTCCAGTCAGACAGGTAACCATCTATTACCACCCTCTGACTTCTCTCACAAGGCCAATGTCTAATTCAATTTACTACCTCATCTTGAATACCAAGCAACTGAACGGTCTTGAGCAGCCACCCATGCGGGACCTTGTCAAATGCCTCACTTAAAGTCAATGTAGACAATATCCACTGCAATATCTTCATGCACGTTCACGGTAACTTCTTTCAAAAAAGAAGTTAATGACTATGCAAGTTCTTATTTATCTGATCCCTTAGAATACCTTCCAATAACTTTTCCACAACTGATGTCAGACTCACTGGCCTATAATTTCCTAGTTTACGCTTAGGGCCTTTTTAAAACAGCAGAACAACATTGGCTACCCTCCAATCCTCTGGTACCTCCTCTGTAGCTTAGGATGATTTAAATATTTCTGCTAGCTTAGTGCTCCAGCGATTTCTGCACATCGGGTCCAAGGGAACACCTTGTCAGGCCCTAGGGATTTATCCACCCTGATTTGCTTCAGGATAGCAAGCACCTCCTCCTCTGTAATCTATACAGGGTTCATGAAGTTGATGTCACTTTGCCTCACTTCTATAGATTCTGTGTCCACCTCCTGAGCAAATACAGATGCAAAAAAAATTGTTTAAGATCTCCCCCATCTGTTTTGGTTCCGCACATGGATTACCATTCTGGCCTTCCAGAGGACTAACTTTGTCCCTTGTAATCCTTTTGCTCCTAAAATATCTGTAGAATCCTTTAGGATTCTCCTTCACCTTGTCTGCTAGAGGAACCTCACACTTCCTTTTATCCCTCTGATTTCTTTCTTAAGTGTTCTCTTTCATTTCTTATCCTCCATAAACACCTCATTTGTTCCTAGTTGCTTATACCTGCTATGCACCTCTTCTCTTAACCAGGGCCTTGATAGCTCTTGAAAATCAATGTTCACTACACTTGTTATCTTTACCTTTTATTGTGAGAGGCACATACAAGCTTTGTATTCTCAAAATTTCACTTTTGAAGGCCTCCCACTTACCAAGTACAGCTTTGCCAGAAAATAGCCTGTCCCAAACAACAATTGCTAGATAATTTCTGATACCATCTAAGTTGGCCTTTCTCCAATTTGGAATCAGATCCAGTATTGCATGGTCTCTTGTTGGGACTTCAAGGAAACTTTCCTGAACATTTTTGACAAATTCTATCCCTTCTATTCCCTTTACAGTATGGGATTCCCAGTGAATATGCGAAAAGTTAAAATCACCTACTATAACAACCTTATGTGTCTTGCAACAGTCTGCAAACTCTTTTCAAATATTTTCCTCTAAATCCCTAGGACCGTTGGGTGGTCTGTAATATAGCCCCATTAAAATGTCATACCCTTCTTATTCCTCAGTTGCTCATATTCCTCATTAGATGAGTTCTCCAGTCTGTTCTGACTGAGCACTGCCGTGACATTTTCACTGACTAGTAACGCCACCCCTCCCCCTTTAATTCCTCTCAATCTGTCACGTCTCAAACAATGGAACCCTGGAATATTGAGCTGCCAGTCCTACCCCTCCTGCAACCAAGTTTTACTAATGGCTACAATGCTATAATTCCAGGTGTTGATCCATGCCTGAGCTCATCTGCCTTTCCTATGATACTTCTTGAATTGAAATATATGCAATGCAAGAGGATATATTAGTCCCCCTCCAGTTCAGGTTCAAACTGTCTCTTCTGTACAGGTCCCAGCTTCCCTGAAAAAGAGTCCAATGATCCAATAATGTTATGCCCTGTCTCCGACACCAACTCCTTAGCCATGTGTTAAACTGTATAATCTTCCTATTTCTGACCTCACTAGTACGTGGCACAGATAGCAATCCTGAGATCACAACCCTGGAAGTCTTGCCCTTTAATTTAGCACCTAACTCCCTGAATTCCCTTTGCAGAACCTGGTCACTTATCCTATCCATGTCATTGGTACCTATGAACGTTTGTACATGGACCACGGCCTCTGGCTCTTCACCCTCCCACTTAAGAATGCTGAGGACTCTATCCGAGATATTCCAGACCCTGGCACTCAGGAGGCAACATTCCATCTGGGAATCTCGTTCTCACCCACCAAACCTCCGGTCCGTTCCCCTAACTAACGAATCCCCTGTCACCACAGCATGCCTCTTCTCCCCTCTTCCCATCTGAGTCACAGAGGCAGACTCAGTGCCAGAGACCCGACCACTGTGACTTCCCTCTGTTAGGTCACCCCCCCCCCCACCCTACAACAGTGTCCAGAGTGGTATACCTGTTGTTGAGAGGGATGGCCATAGGGTTACTCTGCACTGGCTCCTTAACCCCTTTTCCCTTCCTGACTCTCACCCAGTGAAAAGTGTCCTGCACCTTGGGTGTAACTACCTCTCTATATGTCCTATCTATCACTCCCTCAGCCTCCCAAATAATCCAGAGTTCATCCAGCTCCAGCTCCAACTCCTTAACGTGGATTGTTAGAAGCTGCAGGTGGATGCACATCTTGCAGTTGTAGTTGCCACGGACACTGGAGGTCTCCCTGCCTTCTCATATCCTGCAAGAGGAGCATTCATCTATTCTGCCTGACATCTCTACTATCCTAGCTGAGCAAATGTAAAGAAGGGAGGAGGGAAAAAAACTCTACACACAGCTTTTCTTTTTTGCTTTCTCCGACTGAAACCTCTCTTCACTGAAGCCTTGAAGAGCTAAAGCCTCAAAATCACCACTCGAATTCTGTCCACTTAGACGACGGCTGCTGCGCTTGCCTCTGCCTTCCTTTAATTTGTTCCTGCTAACCAGTCCTCAATGCTGATTGGTCATTAGTCAGAGCTCCAAACAAACTGCTGCAAGTTGCTGCCTTTTATACTTGGTCAGTGGACCTGAGTGGCATTCCTTCCTCTCAAGCTTCCGATCTCCTGATTGGCGGCTGGTCAGAGCTCAATTTTGAAATGTATACGTGATTGTAGGAAACACCGCTGCTAATTTGCATACATCAAGGTCACATGAATTAGCAAAGAGAAAATGACATATTGATTCAAGGTAAAACACTCTATGGACAGTGGCATGAATCTGTCATGTTCACCTCAGAAGGCAAGTAGGATTTTGGAACACCTCAGACTTTTTAATATTTCCAAATGAAACATTTTTTGTAACAAGAAATATACAAATGAAGAAACAGTGCAAAACCTTTACATTTATAGTTAATATATTCAGTAGAAATGACTTATTTTAAAACCATTGCCACTTATATGGACCCTGGAATGATACATTGTTTAAGTGGCTTCCTGATCCAACGTAGCCTGTCCATCTGCAATTGTGGAAGGAACCTAGACAGTGATCCTTCCATACAGAGTCTTTGCACTGGTTTCAGTGTGTTCCTCAGCATGTACACCTGCTAACTGGAACGTCCCTTATCGACATCTTGCTGTGCTAGGAGAGCAACAACTTTCGGGTAGACCAGAGGGTATCTTCCACCAAGCTGATGAAAGATGTGTCCCTGAGAACAGCCCGTAGATCAAAGTGTCCTCTATTACGCAGCTGCTGGGATAAACAGAGACAAAGATCATTGCATCCTTTTCCTCACCCTGTGAGGAATTCCACAGTCCACAAAGAGGTGAGTCCACAGCTTTAGATTTAAAAGGTGCAACCAATCCACCACCTCTCAGATGTAGTGGATTTGGATTCACATCATAATCAAACCAATTTTTGTTCAAAAGTAGCAGGTGCTCTACAAGGCATGATTTACACTGAAATAATATTTTATTTCAGACTTTGAACTGGGACAACTTGTTAGGATTTTAGCATATGCTTCAACAGAAGGAGACAGTCATCTGGTAGTTAAATATTTAAGACTGGCTGATGTTTTCCAAGGAGCGGAGTTGTGACCTTAAATTGATTGCCTTCAGTAGGAAATTATTGGAAATGATGTGACCAGCTCTGTGTACATTTTATTAACAACTCCTCATTCATTTATCCTTTCAGACACCATATGTTACAAGTAAAAATGCTTGGAAATTTCTGATATGCTAATGAGAAAAAGAAATAATTAGTGTATAAATGTTGAAGTTTCAAATACTTTGATGCTCATGCCAGCTCAATGCCCTTTAATAAATTATTAACGACACCCTCAGCAGCAGAGGAACAACGTAAAAATCCACTGTCATTTATGGCTGGATACACAGAATGTATAGCTCCTTTTCTCAGATCGTGGAAAGAATCAGCCCTCAGTTAATTTTATGGCTATTGGCTTTCCTTTACAATCTGCACTTTATGAATCATAGTAGCATTGACTGCTTATGGCTCAAAAGGAGACCATTCAGTCTATTAAGCCCATACCAGCTCATTATAGAGCTGTCCAATTGTCCTCCCCTTCCCAGAAGCACAGCAATTGATTTCCTCTTGTGCCATGCAATTTCATTTCAGAAGCATCTCCTTGGAGCAAGGAGTTTAGATGGGGTGGCGTTTGTTAGGTGTGTTCAGGAAAGTTTTCTGACGCAATATGTAGATAAGCCAACTGGAGGAGAGGCTGTACTTGATCTGGTATTGGGAAATGAACCTGGTCAAGTGTCAGGTCTCTCAGTGGGAGAGCATTTTGGATGTAGTGATCACAACTCTATCTCCTTTACCATAGCGCTGGAGGGGGATAGGGGCAGACAATTTGGGAAAACACTTAATTGAGGTAGGGGGAAATATGATGCTATTAGGCAGGAACTTGGGAACAGATGCTCTCAGGGAAATGCATGGCAGAAATGTGGCAAATGTTCAGGGAACATTGGCATGGCATTCTGCATAGGTATGTTCCATTGAGGGAGGCAGGGAAAGGATGGTAGGGTAAAAGAAGCACGGTGTACAAAGGATGTAGAAAATCTAGTTAAGAAGAAATGAAAGGCTTATGAAAGGTTCAAGAAACTAGGTACTGTTAGAACTCTAGAAAATTACAAGGGTGCCAGGAAGGAGCCCAAGAATGAAATTAGGAGAGTTAGAAGGGGCCAAGGGAAGGCCTTGGTGAACAGGATTAAGGAAAACCCCAAGGCATTCTACAAGTATGTGAAGAGCAAGAGGATGAGCCATGTGAGAATAGGACCAATCAGAAGCAATAGTGGAAGCACGTGCATGGAGCAGGAGGAGATAGCAGAGGTACTTCAAGAATACTTTGCTTCAGTATTCACCAGTGAAAAGGATCCTGGCAATTGTAGGGATGACTTACAGCAGACTGCAACGCTTGAGTTTATAGATATTAGGAAAGAAGATGTGCTGGAGCTTTTGAAAGGTATTAAGTTAGATAAGTTATTGGGACTGGATGAGATATACCCCAGGCTATTGTGGGGAGGAGATTGATGAGCCTCTGGCGATGATCTTTGCATCATCAATAAGGACAGGAGAAGTACCAGAGGATTGGAAGGTTGCAAATGTTGTTCGCCTGTTCAAGGAGTAGAGATAACCCAGGGAATTATAGACTGGTGAGTCTTACTTCAGTGATGGGGAAGCTGTTGGAGAAAATCCTGAGAGGTAAGATTTATGAGCATTTGGAGAGACATAATCTGATATGGGACAGTCAGCATAGCTTTGTCAAGGGCAGGTCATGCCTTATGAACCTGATTAAATTCTTTGAGGAAGTAATGAAACACATTGATGAAGGTAGAAAAGTGGATGTAGTGTATACGGATTTCAGTAAGGCATTCAATAAGATGCAAGGCTCCTTCAGAAAGTAAGGAGGCATGGGATCTAAGGAGACCCTGCTTTGTGGATCCAGAAATGGCTTGCCCACAGAAGGAAAAGGGTGGTTGTAGATGGTTTGTATTCTGCATGGAGGATGGTGACCAGTGATGTTTCACAGGGATCTATTCTGGGACCCATCCTCTTTGTGATTTTTATAAGTAACCTAGATGAGGAAGGAGAAGGGTGAGTTAGTAAGTTTGCTGATGACACAAAAGTTAGGGGTGTTGTGGATGGTCTAGAGGGTTGTCAGAGGTTACAGCGGGACATTGATAGGATACAGAACTGGGCTGAGAAGTGGCAGATAGAGTTCAATCCAGCTAAGTGTGAAGTGGTTTATTTTGGTAAGTCAAATTTGAAGACAAAATGTAATATTAATGGTAAGACTCTTGGCAGAGTGGAGGATCAGCGAGATTTTGGGGTCCTCATCCATAGGACACTCAAAGCTGCTATGCAGGTTGACACTGTTGTTAAGAAGGCATATGGTGTGTTGGCCTTCATCAATTGCGGAATTGAATTCAAGAGCCGGGAGGTAATGTTACAGCTATATAAGACCTTATGTAAGGGGTTTCTTCTTTTATGTTACTGCGAATGTTAATCAAAATGGCTTCTTTGTTATGGTAAATGCTGAGAAGGTTCTCTCATTACAGTTTGTTTGGGTTAAATTGAAGAAAGACGGTCCCGAGCTCCAACTGTGTGCACGAAGAAATTGAACTTCGATAAGTCTGGCGCCTTTTTCATTCCCCTTTGTATTGTACCTCTATTAATCTCATAGTCCTAGTAATATATATAAAGAGTAGGTTGTAAAATGTACATTGTGTGCTGGCTGATGATTGATGTTTGAAGCCGAATCAGGTGGCATTGCACAGCAACCAGCGTAACCGGGCGGCGAATGGGGTTTCCCCTAGATAAATATGAGCCAATATAGCTGAGCGTTAGACCCCACTTGGAGTACTGTGTTCAGTTCACTACAGGAAGGATGTGGATACTATAGAGAGAGTGCAGAGGAGATTTACAAGGATGTTGTCTAGATTGGAGAGCATGCCTTATGAGAATAGGTTGAGTGAACTTGGCCTTTTCTCCTTGGAGCGATGGAGAAGTGACCTGATAGAGGTGTATAAGATGATGAAAGGTATTGATCATGTGGACAGCCAGAGGCTTTTACCCAGGGCAGAAATAACTAACACGAGGGGGCATAGCTTTAAGGTGCTTGAAAGTAGGTACAGAGGAGATGTCTGGGGCATGTTTTTCCACACAGAGTGGTGGATGCGTGGAATGCACTGCCAGCGAAGGTGGTAGAGGTGGATACAATAGGGTCTTTGAAGAGGCTCTTACATAGGAACATGGAGTTTAGAAAAATAGAGGATTATGCAGTAGGGAAATTCTAGGCCGCTTCTAGAGTAGGTTACATGGTTGGCACAATATTGTGGGCCGAAGGGCCTGTCATGTGCTGTAAATTTCTGTTTTTCTATGTTTCTGTGTAGGCCCCACTTGATGAATGAGATGTAATAATACTGGTTTGAATTGCACCACTCCAGAAATTGAATTGCACTTGCACAGGTTAAGTGTTTATGCACTGGAAGTGCATGCAATGATGTTATGCCCACTACATGTTTGGAGCATTATCAGAAGAAATTGATCATGGTGGTCCAAAGTCTGCATGTCACTGAGTGAGTTCATCTCAAAAGAACATTGCAACATTACATTTTAGGCCCTTCATCCCATGATGTTGAGCCAACCTTTTAACCTACTGTAAGATCAATCTCACCCTTCCCTCCCACATAGCCCCCCATGTGCCGAAGGGTTTCTTAATGCATCTGCTTCTACACACCCGCCACTCTCTGTGTAAAAAAACATCTCTGACATTCCCCCGATAGATTCCTTCAATCATCTTAAAATTATGCCCCCGGTATTAGCCATTTCCACCCTGGGAACAGTCTCTGACTGTCCACTCGATCTATGCCTCTTATCATCTTGTGCACCCTATCAAGTCATCTCTTGTCCTCCTTCATCTCATGAATCTTAACCAGACTTTCCTAGTACTGCTCGTTCTGCAGGTGCATGACTTAAAAAAGGGCTTCCTGGAGCAGCTGATAGTTCAGTGTTGGAAAGCTGACTTAAATAGGGTCCCCTCAAATCATTCCCCTTTCTAGCTCTATTGCAACCCCCCCATAATGATCCCAGTAGTCCCAATTTAACACATTTTGTCTGACTTTCTCTGTCCACTGATCACAAGTCCTTCCCCGCCCACCAATATCCTGACATCAGTATCAATATCCTGTTCAACTTATATATCACCCCCTGTGGTTCACTCAGTCTGTCAACAACCATCCCACCCCATCGATTGGATTCCTACACCCATCCTACCCCACTCACCCAGGCATTAATCAGCCCTCCTCCAAGTACCCAGCAAACTTTCACCCCCAACTACATTGCAAACACACACAGTTCCCTAATCACAATAATCTGAGTCCAAGCCTTGCTCTGAACCCATCTGATCCATGGCCCGGTGCCCACCTCCCTGAACTCCACCCTAGCCCTAGACTGACCTGCGGACTGGCACTCATGCAACATATAAAAGAAAGGTCTTCCTCAATGAGAAACCAAGTCAGCAGCACCAAATATTTTCTTCTCGGTAGTACTGAATTTCTGAGCAGCACTCTGTCAAAGATTTGGTTATTATTGCAGCAACCAACTGCTTTGACATTAAGAGTCAGCAGAGAAGTTTGTTAACATTTGATTGGGTTGGCCATGTTCAGCATGGATCAATCAATGACAGTAGAAGCTCAGTATAAAATCCCAGTCAGATGGTCTTAATGAGGTGTGGTGATCATGAAAAGCACAAATTAAGAAGCTTTGGTGTTTTTTAATAGAACGTAGAACATAGGATAGTACGGAACAGTACAGGCCCTTCGGCCCACAACGTTGTGCCGACCCTCTAACCAGTGAGGCGACCAGAACTGGACACAGTACTCCAAGTGTGGCCTAACCAGAGTTTTATAGAGCTGCATCATTACATCGCGACTCTTAAACTCTCTCCCTTGACTTATGAAAGCTAACACCCCATAAGCTTTCTTAACTACCCTATCCACCTGTGAGGCAACTTTTAAGGATCTGTGGACATGTACCCCCAGATCCCTCTGTTCCTCCACACTACCAAGTATCCTGCCATTTACTTTGTACTCTGCCTTGGAGTTTGTCCTTCCAAAGTGTACCACCTCACACTTCTCCAGGTTGAACTCCATCTGCCACATCTCAGCCCACGTCTGCATCCTATCAATGCCTCTCTGCAATCTTTGACAATCCTCTACACTATCTACAACACCACCAACCTTTGTGTCATCTGCAAACTTGCCAACCCACCCTTCTACCCCCACATCCAGGTCGTTAATAAAAATCACGAAAAGTAGAGGTCCCAGAACAGATCCTTGTGGGACACCACTAGTCACAATCCTCCAATCTGAATGTACTCCCTCCACCACGACCCTCTGCCTTCTGCAGGCAAGCCAATTCTGAATCCACCTGGCCAAACTTCCCTGGATCTCATGCCTTCTGACTTTCTGAATAAGCCTACCGTGTGGAACCTTGTCAAAAGCCTTACTAAAATCCATATAGATCACATCCACTACACTACCCTCATCTATATGCCTGGTCACCTCCTCAAAGAACTCTATCAGGCTTGTTAGACATGATCTGCCCTTCACAAAGCCATGTTGACTGTCCCTGATCAGACCATGATTCTCTTAATGCCCAGAGATCCTACCTCTAAGAATCTTTTCCTACAGCCCTACCACAGACGTAAGGCTCACTGGTCTATAATTACCTGGACTATCCCTACTACCTTTTTTGAACAAGGGGACAACTTTCGCCTCCCTCCAATCCTCCGGTACCATTCCCGTGGACAATGAGGACATAAAGATCCTAGCCAGAGGCTCAGCAATCTCTTCCCTCGCCTCGTGGAGCAGCCTGGGGAATATTCCGTCAGGCCCCGGTGACTTATCTGTCCTAATGTATTTTAACAACTCCAACACCTCCTCTCCCTTAATATCAACATGCTCCAGAACATCAACCTCACTCATATTGTCCTCACCATCAAGTTCCCTCTCATGGTGAATACCGAAGAGAAGTATTCATTGAGGACCTCGCTCACTCCCACAGCCTCCAGGCACATCTTCCCACCTTTATCTCTAATCGGTCCTACATTCACTCGTGTCATCCCTTTTTTCTTCACATAATTGAAGAATGCCTTGGGGTTTTCCTTTACCCTGCTCGCCAAGGCCTTCTCATGCCCCCTTCTTGCTCTTCTCAGCCCCTTCTTAAGCTCCTTTCTTGCTTCCCTATATTCCTCAATAGACCCATCTGATCCTTGCTTCCTAAACCTCATGTATGCTGCCTTCTTCCACCTGACTAGATTTTCCACCTCACTTGTCACCCATGGTTCCTTCACCCTACCATTCTTTATCTTCCTCACCAGGACAAATTTATCCCTAACCTCCTGCAAGAGATCTCTAAACATCGACCACATGTCCATAGTACATTTCCCTGCATAAACATCATCCCAATTCACACCTGCAAGTTCTAGCCTTATAGCCTCATAATTTGCCTTTCCCCAATTAAAAATTTTCCTGTCCTCTCTGATTCTATCCTTTTCCATGATAATGCTAAAGGCCAGGGAGCGGTGGTCACTATCCCCCAGATGCTCACCCACTGAGAGATCTGTGACCTGACTCGGTTCATTACCTAGTACTAGATCTAGTATGGCATTCCCCCTGGTCGACCTGTCCACATACTGTGACAGGAATCTGTCCTGGACACACTTAACAAACTCTGCCCCATCTAAACCCTTGGAACTAATCAGGTGCCAATCAATATTAGGGAAGTTAAAGTCTCCCATGATAACAACCCTGTTATTTTTGCATCTTTCCAAAATCTGCCTCCCAATCTGCTCCTCTGTGTCTCTGTTGCTACCAGGGGGCCTATAGAATACCCCCAATAGAGTAACTTCTCCCTTCCTGTTCCTGACTTCCACCCATACTGACTCAAAAGAGGATCCTGCTACATTACCCACCCTTTCTGTAGCTGTAATAGTATCCTTGACCAGTAATGCCACCCCTCCTCCCCTTTTAAGCACTGAAATCCAGGAATATTGAGAATCCATTCCTGCCCTGGTGCCAGCCGAGTCTCTGTAATGGCCACTACATCATAATTCCATGTATGTATCCAAGCTCTCAGTTCATCACCTTTGTTCCTGATGCTTCTTGCATTGAGGTACACACATTTCAGCCCTTCTACCTTACTGTCTTTACACCGTTTATTCTGCTTCTCTTTCCTCAAAGCCTCTCTATATGTTAGATCTGGCTTTACTCCATGCACTTCTTTCACTGCTCTATCACTCTGGATCCCATCCCCCTTGCAAATTAGCTTAAACCCTCCCGAACCATGCTAGCAAACCTACCTGCAAGGATATTGCTCCCCCTCAAGTTCAGGTGAAACCCATCCAATATGTACAGGTCCCACCTTCCCCAAAAGAGATCCCAATGATCCAAAAACCTAAAACCCTGCTCCCTGCACCAACTCCTCAGCCATGCATTCAACTGCCATCTCCTCCAATTCTTACCATCACTGTAGCACGGGCAGCAATCCTGAGTGTCACCCTTGAGGTCCTGTTCTTCAGCCTTCTGCCTAGTTCCCGAAACTCACACTTCAGGACCTCATCCCTCTTCCTGCCTATGTCATTGGTCCCAACATGTATCACGACCTCTGGTTGCTTTTCCTCTCGTACCAGGATGTCGTGCACCCGGTCAGAGACATCCCGGACCCTAGCACCCGGGAGGCAACAAACCATGCGGGTGTCCTTCTCACGCCTACAAAATCTCCTATCTGCTCCCCTGACTATAGGGTCTCCAATGACGACAGCTCTCCTCTTCTCCGTCCCACCCTTCTGCACCACCGGGTCAGACTCAGTGCCGGAGGCCCTGCCACCGTGGCTCACACCTGGTCGGTCGTCCCCACCAACAATATCCAGGATAGTAAACTTATTATTCAGGGGAATGGCTACAGGGGTGCTCTGCACTGCCTGTCTGCTCACCTTCACTTCCCCCCACTGACTGTCACCCAACGACCTGCTTCCGACAGCCTAGGTGTGACTACCTCCCTGTAGCTCTCACCTATGACTGCCTCATTCTCCCTTATGAGTCGAAGGTCATCCAGCTGCTGCTCCAGATTCCTTACATGGTCTTCCAAATCACCCAGCCGTATGCACTTCTGACAGATGTGACTCTGCGGGAGAGGGGCGTTCCCCCACGACTGCCACATCTCACATGAGAGACACATCACTGTCTCAGGAGGCATGGTAAAGACTAACTGCAAGCAAGCTTGTCCACCACCCCTTCTCATCAAAGCCTCAAAGCTCCACTCGTTCACTGGCTGCTTTCCACAGGCCGCTTTGCTTGAGCTATCCCTCTATTTATCTGTTTGAGCTTTTCAAAATGCTTGGTCATCTGACCTCCATTGCCCAATCAGCTGCTTTCTGCTGAGTCTGGGCTATTCAAATCTTGATTGTCTAATCAACGGCTTTCTGCTGATCTATTCAAATCTTGATTGACTTGACTGCACAGACCAACTACCAAAACTGCCAGAATCTCTCGAGTCAAAGCCTCAAAGCTCCACTTGTTCACTGGCCCACCCACGCACTGGCCGCTTTCTATCATTCACTTGACTGAAAATCCCAGACTTTTGCCTTAGAAATATAGAAAACCTACAGCACAATACAGGCCCTTTGGCCCACAAAGCTGTGCTGAACATGTCCTTACCTTAGAAATTACCTAGGGTTACCCATAGCCCTCTATTTTTCTAAGCTCCATGTACCCATCCAGGAGTCTCTTAAAAGACCCTATTGTATCCGGCTCCACCACTGTCGCCGGCAGCCCATTCCACGCACTCACCACTCTCTGCGTAAAACACTTACCCCTGACATCTCCTCTGTACCTCTTCCAAGCACCTTAAAACTGTGCCCTCTCATGCTAACCATTTTAGCCCTGGGAAAAAGCCTCTGAATATCCACATGATCAATGTCTCTCATCATCTTATACACCTCTATCAGGTCACCTCTCATCCTCCGTCGCTCCAAGGAGAAAAGGCCAAGTTCACACAACCTATTCTCATAAGGCATGCTCCCCAATCCTGACAACATCTTTGTAAATCTCCTCTGCACCCTTTCTATGGTTTCCACTTCATTCCTGTAGTGAGGCGACCAGAACTGAGCACAGTACTCCAAGTGGGGTCTGATCAGGGTCCTATATAGCTACAACATTATCTCTCGGCTTCTAAATTCAATCCCACATTTGATGAAAGCCAATGCACCGTATGCCTTCTTAACCACAGAGTCAACCTGCACAGCAGCTTTGAGAGTCCTATTGAATTGGACCTCAAGATCCCTCTGATCCTCCACACTGCCAAGAGTCTTACCATTAATACTATATTCTGCCATCATATTTGACCTACCAAAATGAACCACCTCACACTTATCTGGATTGATCTCCACCTGCCACTTCTCAGCCCAGTTTTACATCCAATCAATGTCTCGCTGTAACCTCTGACAGCCCTCCACACTATCCACAACACCCCCAACCTGTGTGCCATCAGCAAATTTACTAACCCATCCCTCGACTTCCTCACCCAGGTCATTTATAAAAATCACGAAGAGTAGGGGTCCCAGAACAGATCCCTGAGGCACACCATTGGTCACCGACCTCCATGCAGAATATGACCCGTCTACAACTGCTCTTTGCCTTCTGTGGGCAAGCCAGTTCTGGATCCACAAAGCAATGTCCCCTTGGATCCCATGCCTCCTTACTTTCTCAATAAGCCTTGCATAGGGTACCTTGTTAAATGCCTTGCTGAAATCCATATACACTACATCTACTGCTCTTCCTTCATCAATGTGTTTAGTCACATCCTTAAAAATTTAATCAGACTCGTAAGACATGACTTGCCTTTTTACAAAGCCATGCTGACTATCCTTAATCAGATTATGTCTCTCCAAATGTTCATAAATCCTGCCTCTCAGGATCTTCTCGATCAGTTTACCAACCACTGAAGTAAGACTCACTGGTCTATAATTTCCTGGGCTATCTCTACTCCCTTTCTTGAATAAGGGAACAATATCCGCAACCCTCCAATCCTCTGGAACCTCTCCCGTCCCCAATGATGATGCAAAGATCATCGCCAGAGGCTCAGCAATCTCCTCCCTCGTTTCCCACAGTAGTCTGGGGTACATCTTGTCCAGTCCTGGTGACTTATCCAACTTGATGCTTTCCAAAAGCTCCAGCTGTCATAAAGTGGGGTGCTGGTGGTGGACCCAAGTGCAAGACACAGACACTGAAGTACTAGGAACAGGACAGGACTAGAAACTAAAGGTAGGGACGTGACTGGATGCAGACTAGGAGCTGGGACTAGAACATAGACTTGGGCTAGGACATTGGCTAGGCAAGCGCGACCAGGACAAGGAACTGGGAACTAGGAGCCTGGGCTTGGACTCCGAGCCAGAGACTGGACAAGGACGCAGAACCTGGCTCTTGACTCGGGCTCGGACCCCGGAACTAGGCGGGGACACGACGTGGCTACAGGACTGGATGAGGCTTGGGTTCCTTGAGCCGAGGACATGACGAGGCTATGGTTCCTCGAGCCGAGGACATGACGAGGCTTGGCTTCCTCGAGCCGAGGACATGACGAGGCTTGAGTTCCTCGAGCCGAGGACATGACGAGGCCTGGGTTCCTCGAGCCAAGGACATGACGAGGCTTGGGTTCCTCAAGCCGAGGACATGACGAGGCTTCGGTTCCTTGAGCCGAGGACATGACGAGGCTTGGGTTCGGACTCCGAGCCAGAGCCTGGACAAGGACCCAGAGCCTTGGTCTTGGTTGGGACTCAGAACCCGGGTCTAGGCTAGGACTTGGGACTAGGATCTTGGGAAGGACAGGACATGGCTACAGAACAGGACGTGGAACTCCTGCTCAGAATGAAGCACATAGACAGGATGAGAACGCAAAGCCGTGGCTTGGATAGGATGAGGTTCTTGGACATGGCTTGGACAGGACGAGAGACTCCTGGACAGAACGAGGGAACCCCAGCACAGGAGAAGGGAACCCCAGCACTGGGATGGGTGAGGTACTCCTGGGCTGGACAAGGCACATAGACAGGACGAGAACACAAAGCCTTGACTTGGTCGAGGGAGACAGGGATGCAGAGCCTTGGTCGAGGAAGAGACAGGAATGCAGAGCCTTGGTCGAGGAAGAGACAGGAACGCAGAGACATGGAACACAGAGCCAGGACCCCTCCTTGGGAGCAGGACTTGGGGATGGGGTTCGTACACAGAACACTGAGACAGTTCTCCACTCAAGGTAGCAGCAAACAGCCAGACCTACCTAGTGAAGGCGTGGACACAGAGACGGATCCCAACACTAAGTGGTGGCAAATGGCCAGACCTACCTAGTGAAGGCGTGGACACAGAGACAGTTCAAAACAATGCTAGACAGTTCCTTATCTTGCTCCGGCAGTTGAACTTGACAGCGGTGCAGGCAAAGGTTGCAGGCAAGGGCTCCAGGCGGGGCAAGACTCCAGACACTGTTTGCAGGACAAGGCTCCAGGCGGGGCAAGACTCCAGACACTGTTTGCAGGGCAAGGCTCCAGGCGGGGCAAGGCTCCAGACACTGGTTGCAGTGTAAGGAACTAGGAACAAGGAGCCTAGACTAGTGACACGGAACTCCGGAACCTTGGACTTGGGATGACAGGAAACTCAGAACCTTGGACTTGGGGCCTGGGCTCTACACAGAGTCAGGACCCCTCCTAGGGAGCAGGACGTAGGGCTGGGACTCGTACACAGAACACAGAGACAGTTCTCTACTCAAGGTAGCAGCAAACGGCTGGACCTACCTAGCGAAGGCGTGGACACAGAGACTGTTCTCAACACTAGGTAGCGGCAAATGGCTGGACCTACCTCGTGAAGGCGTGGACACAGAGACAGTTCAAAACAACGCTAGACAGTTCCTTATCTTGCTCCGGCAGTTGAACTTGACAGTGGTGCAGGCAAAGGTTGCGGGCAAGGGTTACAGACGAGGCAAGGCTCCAGGTGAGGCAAGGCTCCAGACACTGGTTGCAGGGCAAGACTTCAGGAGGAAGGGGCAGAGAAGGGATTCAGACAGAGGGTTTGGATAGGGACAATCCAGGAACTGAAGCTGAACCAAGGAGCTATTACGTAGCCAGCCCAAAATGTGAATCAGCTGCCTGAATTAGAACAACCAACAGAAAAAGGGAAAACCAGAAAACCTGGAATAAGGAAAGATGGACCGGACCATGAACTGGAATCTGGACTCACGGACCAGACCATGACACCAGCACATCTTCTTTCTTAGTATCTACATGCTCAAGCTTTTCAGTCGACTGTAAGTCATCCTTACAATCGCCAAGATCCTTTTCCGTAGTGAATACTGAAGCAAAGTACTTATTAAGTACCTCTTCCATCTTCTCCAGTTCCATACACACTTCTCCATTGTCACACTTGATTGGCCCTATTCTCTCACGTCTTATCCTCTTGCTCTTCACATACTTGTAGAATGCCTTGGGGTTTTCCTTAATCCTGCCCGCCAAGGCCTTCTCATGGCCACTTCTGGCTCTCCTAATTTTATTCTTAAGCTCCTTCCTGCTAGCCTTATAATCTTCTAGATCTCTAACATTATCTAGTTTTTTGAACCTTTCGTAAGCTTTTCTTTTCTTCTTGACTAGATTTACAACAGCCTTTGTACACCACGTTTCCTGTACCCTACCATCCTTTCCCTGCCTCATTGGAACGTAGCTACGCAGAAATCCACACAAATATCCCCTGAACATTTGTCATATTTCTTCTGTACATTCCCCTGAGAACATCTGTTCCCAATTTATGCTTCCAATTTCCTGCCTGATAGCCTCATATTTCCCCTTACTCCAATAAAACGCTTTCCTAACTTGTCTGTTCCTATCCCTCTCCAATACTATGGTAAAGGAGATAAAATTGTGATCACTATCTCCAAAATGCTCTCCCACTGAGAGATCTGACATTTAACCAGGTTCATTTCCCAATACCAGATCAAGTACAGCCTCTCCTCTTGTAGGCTTATCTACAGATTGTGTCAAGAAACCTCCCTGAACACACCTAGAAACTCCACCCCATCTAAATCCCTCACTCTCGGGAGATGCCAATTGATATTTGGGAAATTAAAATCTCCCACTGTGACAACCTTGTTATTATTACACCTTTCCAGAATCTGTCTACTATAGTACTATAAAATTGTAGTTCCTAATAGTTATCAATGGAGAAATTCATCTCTTGTGTATGCTGCTTGTTTATTTGCTATCAGTGCAGACAGCTAGTGCAGATAATAGACTGCCTTCATACAATGCCATCGATGATTGCATCCTCCAAATCTACATTTTCATTGTAACATTCAAGATGATTGTTGATACCTTCAAATTCTTTGTAGTTCCTAATTTGTTGAAGTAGTGAAATTGTTTCATTTTCACTTGAGCGTTTCTGGAATCTCCAAACCCATACGTTTGAAACCACAGTAAGCAAAAGAGTTCTGAATTGTATTACTGCATATATCACTGCTTTTTGAACACAAACACACGCGACTGATGCTATTTAAAAACTGTTCACTCTAAGCACAGTGTAATGTATAACGGCCACACAAATGACGCTAGTTAAAAACTTTGGCAATATCTCCAGCCCTGTTTAAGTGGCATAGTGTCTTAAATAAGTGAAGGGAATCTTGGCTATTTTTTCAATTCGTTTTTATTCTTTAAGAATTGTTTCAAATAAGTGGCTACCCTGATTGGTCCAATTAACCAGAATCCACTGCAATTACATTATCAGTGTATTAAACTGGTAGTGTCCAGTTGAATTTAGGAATGACATGTTCAATCTAGAAATGTTGTTAATCATGCCCTGCGCCGGAAACCAACATTTTCTTTCCCCGATGCATAGCCTTGAACTTTCTTGGCCTAGATGGTTTTTTTTTAATAGCATCAGAATTACAAAGGTACAATCATTCAAAAGAATTACAGTGAAGACTAGCACAGCAACATTAAATCGAAGTGGTGTCAATATTTTTTGGCTCTGAAACCAGAAATGAGTGTATGCCAAACTAAACAAAGCGGTATTTTGTGGTAGATCTAAATGGTGTTAGGAAGAAATATGTGCTGCCAGTTTTCCAGATGAACTATTGTCACTGGAAAACTAAAGTGATGATTATGACTGCTACAAAACGCTTGGCATATTTTCCGGACTTATGTTAGGGTGATCTTATATTGAAAGAAAGTTCCTAAGAGATTGCATTCCTCTATTTGAGTTTGCCTATACTATCATAAACTCTAACCTTAGACCTCATTGAAGCAAACATTCAAAATATATTTCCCAACAAATTAGACACTTGTTGTGATTTCCTTTTTAACTTTTGATTTTTTTTGACAACTCTTACCCCACTTTAGACCATTTCTGTGCACTGAGAAGCTTCTGACCCAGCAAACCATGCAGAAAAATTATGAAGAAGGACCCCAAAACCTGGATTTTTAACTGTTTTGCTTTCCAAAGATGCTATATGACTTGCTGAGTCAGGCTGGAGAATTTTAGTTATTAAGCTAGGCCCAGGTGGTTTTCTTTGGAACAGAGGAGGTTGAGAGAATTATTCATGTTTTATTATTTGGAGGCCTAGATGGAAGGAATAAGGAGCAACTGTGTTTTTGAGCAGAGTGCTTAAAAAACTGGAGACACAGATTACCGTGAACATCACATTTTGATGGCTTTGGGCCTGTACTCACTGGAGTTTACAAGAACGAGGGGCGAGCTCATTGAAACCTATTGGATATTGAAAGACCAAGATAATGTGGATATTGAGAGGATGCTTCCTATAGTGAGTGGGTTAGGACCAGATGACACAGCCTCAAAATAGAGGGACATTCATTAGAACGGAGATTGAGGAGGAATTTCTTTAACCGGGGGTGGTGAATGTATGGAACTCATTGCCATAGACGGCTGAGGAGGCCTAGACATTGGATATATTTAAAACAGAGGTTGATATTAGTCAAGGTGTCGAAGGTTACAGGGCAGAAGAACAGGGTTGAGAGGTCTATTAAATCAGCCATGATGGAATGGTGGAGTGGACTCGATGGGCTGAATGGCCTGATTCTGCTCCTATATCTTATGTTCTTTTGGATCTGGTAAAAGGAGTTGAGCGTTTTACTCATATGGAAATCACCACCTGAAGGTATGGTGGGGCAGAATCTCTCCATGTGTGAAACCTAGATGAACAATGGAAGTGGCCATACTTCAAGGCTACAGGCATAGGCTAATGAATAGGATTAGCCCAAATCATGTGTTGCTTTTTTTTTGTATGCGATGGGCACGAAGGTCTATCTAGACTATAAGCATTTAATTGTATAGTTCTATGGCATATGTATATCCACTGGATATGTGGTGCTGTAGAAAGGTACTACAGCATATCTCCAGTGAAGAACAACATAACAGTCCTCAGTTCCAGTGATCCAGGGTTAAGTCAAATCACATTTGTCAAGTCGGGTTTATGATCATGTGCACAAACATAATGAGGTACAACTATAATGAAAAACCTGCTTGCAGCAGCATCACAGATTTGTAGATTCAGACAACACTCAGAATATAAATTATACATCAATTATAAATAACCTATATTAGGCAGTGAAGGAAAAAAAAGACTAGACATGAATGCAAGAAAAAGTCTCAATCAGAAACAAAATAAGTCCAATGCAGTGCTGGACATGGTCCATAGTTTTCAATTAGGGCTGTGCAGATCAATTCAAGAACTGGATGATTGTTGGGAAGCTGTTGTTCCTGAACGTGGTGATGTGGGGCTTCAAACTTCTTCACTTCCTGCCTGATGGTAGCAATGAGAAGAGGGGATAACCAAGATGATGGGGATCCTTAATTATAGTTGCTGCCTTGGTGAGGCAGTGCCTCAGGCAGATTCTTTCAATGGCAAGAAGGGCTGTGCCCACAATGGATGAGTCTGTGTTATCTACTCTTTGCAACCTCTTGCATTCTGACATCCAGTACTGCCTATGCAGTTGGCATATTCTCCCTGTGAGCACTATGTTTCCAGTATGCCTGGGTTTCCTCCCAAATCCCAAAGCTGTGCAGGTTGGTAGACTAATTGGCCACTACAAATTGCCCCTAGTGTGTGGGTGAGCGGTAGATCCTGAGGGCATTTGGTGGAAGTGTGAGGGAGGTGGGGAATAAGTACTTCGTTGCTTAATAGTTGATACAGACATCAGTAGGCTGATGCAAATCATAAACACAAGAGATTCTGCAGATGCTGGAAATCTGCAGAAGACCAAATGAAGGGTCTTGGCCCAAATTATTGACTTTTTATTCCTCTGCATAGATGCTGCTAACCTGCTGAGCTCCTCCAGCAATTTGTGTGTGTTAGCTGGCTGAAGGGCTTGATTCCATATTCTCTAAATCTGTGTCCTATCAAAGTCACCTTTTTTAATATTATACAGCATGAAAAAAAGTATGTTCAGACCCTTTCCTTGGCAGAATATCAATGCAACCATCCACATTGTTACAACTTTTTGATCAGCCAGCTTTCCCTTTGTTCTAAGTTACTGATCTGCATCATTACATTTCTTACCAAAGCAGTGTTTGCATACTATCAGTATTCAACAGAATTCTCAAGCTCCTTATGTTAGAGCTACCTCTGCTGTAGGTTTGATAGATTCATAATTAGCTGTGTCTGTTTCTCATATCTCCAGAAGCATTAGCTTTTGGCTCTGCTACAGAGTTCCAAAGAGCTGAAATACAAAGGGCGATTGATAAGTTTGTGGCCTAGGGCAGAAGGAGTCAATTGTAGAAAACCTAGCACATTTATTTTTCAACATAGTCCCCTCCTACATGTACACACTTAGTCCAGCAGTCGTGGAGCATACAGATCCTTTCTTTGTAGAAGTGGTCCACAGCAGGGGTGATTGATAAGTTAGTGGCCTAAGGTAGAAGGAGATGAGTTATACAGCTCCCGTTACATGTACGTGCAGTTCAACTCTTTGAGTGAAAATGCAGAAAGTTTGAAGTTAATAACTCATCTCCTTTTACCTTGGGCCACGAACTTATCAATCACCCCTGCTGTGGACCACTTCTGGAGGTCCAAGACGCCAACTTCTACAAAGGAGGAATCCGTATGCTCCATGACCACTGGACTAAGTGTGTAAATGTAGGAAAAGTAAATGTGCTAGGTTTTCTAAAATTGACTCCTTCTATCTCAGGCCACAAACTTATCAATCACCTCTCGTATGCAATGACACGAAATTGTTTGTAACTCTCTTATAATTCATTCATACCTGAACCTTAAGGTCCAAATTTTATTGCAACATTTACTCATGATCTCTGTACTGCTTCACAAATTGGCTATCATTTGCTACATTTTAATAATTTATGGATCGTCATGCTTGGCATAATGTCCATTCTCTGTAATCTGTTTTTGAGAATGGCTGCAGATTGTACACTGAAGCGGATACTAGAATGATGTTGTGGAAGGAAAACCTGGGATTTAACCTAGAACTTGTCTTGTTACATACAACTGTTAGGGTGCATTCTCCAGTTCCCTTATAAGATAACCGTAGCCTTCAGCCAGGAGCAGGTGTCATCAGGTGGTTCCCAACCTTCACAGAGTGTTTTGACCCTTAACCACGACTCTCTCCAGTTGGTGGGCTGGCAGTGGTGGCCAAATCACTGCCCATCATATCTCATGATTGGATTTAGCAGGGAAAAATAGAAAGCTGGAGTTTTGTTTTTGCAAAGGTGAGAGGTTAAAAGGTTTGGGAGTGTGTTGGATCACGTTTAATTGTCAATCAGCCAGACATCCAAATGAAACAGTGTTCCTCCAGAACTCAGCAAATACACATTTCTGCAAGAACAAACACACAGCAGTTCCTCATTTCCCACAGCCGTAGACGAAGGCAATCCACCTTGTCTGGGAGCCCTAATACATAATTTACTGTAATTAATGCATAGGTACAGTAAGTAGTTTGGGATGCAATTGACATGTTGGCCTTCATTGCTTGAGGATTTGAATACAGTAATGAAAGCAACTTACTGCAATTATATAAGGCCATACCAGTTCTTCTTGGTGGGACAGGTGAGGAGAGAGTAAGTAGCTTTTAATTCCTGGGCATTAACATCTCAGATGACTTGTTCTGGACCCAGCACATTGATGTAATTGTGAAAGAAGGTGTAGCAGTGTCTCTAATTTCTTAGCAGCTTAAGGAGATTTGGAATGTAACCAAATACTCTAACGAACTTTCACAAATATATGCTAACTGGTTGCATCATAGCCTAGTACAGAAATTCCAATACACAGGAATATATATATTTAGCTAGGGTGCCTAAGACCTTTGCACAGTACTGTAGTAATTTTATGCATTATACTGTACTTCTGCCACACAAAAAACAAATTTCATGATGTATATGAATGATGATAAACCTGTTTCTGATATGGGTCTCTATTGTGAACTGAGAGTGGGAAAGTGGCAGGGAGAGGGGCATCAATAAACCAATTGTTTCGAATCAAAAGACCTTGCCTGGTGTCTCAGGGTTGGGTGTGTCTGCACCCACGCCACCACCATCCTGCCCCGCCCCGGCACTCCTTCTCTGCCACCTGTCCCACACCCCTCCCATGGCGATCCACTCTCGCCATTCCCGACATCTTTTGCTCCCGCCAGATTTACAAACTCGCTCTCTGCTCCACATTGACAAATACAGTACTGTGCAAAAGTCTTAGGCACCCTAGCTATATATGAGTGCCTAAGACTTTTGCATAGTACTGTATATCAGACGAAGCCCCAATATTATCATTGCTTTAGCCATCATGAATTGCAATAACAAAAATAGATGGAGCTTGACATGTCTGTATTTATCCAGTATTCCACACGGTGGTGCCATGGGCCAAATTTTAAGTAGTTAAATAAAAGGATAGTCCAAGATCTCTAAAACCCAGCTCTGTATCTATGAGTCATAGAAAACAAGCACTTCAGTCCATTTAGTCTGTGAAGATCTGTCATTCTGCCTAGTCCCATTGACTCAGACATGGACCATTGCCCTCCATACCCCTCCCATCCATGTACTTATCTGAACAGCTCTTAAATGTTGCAATCAAACCCACAAGCATCAGTTTTGCTGGCAGTTTGTTCCACACTTGCTCCACCCTCTGTGTGAAACCTTTTTCCCTCATGATACCCTTAAATATTTTGCCCTTCACCCTTAACCTATGACTTCTAGTTCTAGTCTTACCGAACCTTAGTGGAAAAGTTACCCTGTCTATACCTCTCACAATTTTGTATACCTGTATCAAATCTTCCCTCAGTCTGCTACGTTCCAGGGAATCAGCCATCTTTATACATAATATTTTCCCATAAGAAAATTAGCTCAGCCATGACTTCTGAAAGAAACAATGCCAACGTTAGAACAAAATTAACACATTGTTCTTATAAAATACATTTTACCTTAACATAAATAAACCATGTGGGTTTCAGAATATTAAACAATATTAGCCAAGTAGGAATAGGATAGAGATTTGGGGGATCGATGAGGGAAGATTTTGAAGGAAACAGCATAGGTAACTGTGATGGGAAATTGAGATGATACTTGAAGCAAGATAACTGTCAAGGCAGTGTCCTGGCTGATTATCAAAGGGATTTTCATCTGGTGGTTATTCACCCTGGGTGTCTGAGAAATTATATTGGGCATCTGAGGAATGAATGGTGTGGACTGATGTTGTGACATCAGAAGGTCAGGCCCAGATGGGACTGGTAGGGAGCCTAATGACACCAATAGCAAGATAATGGTTAAAGATAAAGAAGGCATAGTCTTGAGAGAGATGGATGTTACCATCTTTCCTGTCAGGTCATTTAACTAATGATGAAGGAGGCTTTAACTCTCCAGTTAAGAGTTGCACAGCAGAAAAACAGGCCCTACTGCACACATGGTCCCTGCTAATAACCAAAGATCCATTCACACTAATCCTAGACTCATCCCATTTCAGACTCCCCAGATTCTCAACGACCTTCCCAGTTTCTTCCACTTACTTAAAATTAGAGGTAATTTACACCCGGTTAAAAATAACCTACCCACCCATGTATCTCTTGGGTTTGGTAGGAAAGCAGAGAACACAGAGACTGCAACAGGGAGAAAATACATAATCTCCTGTTGTCAGGTTTGACCCAAAGTTGCTGGGGCACGTAACCTGTAGTCTCACCTCCTGCATTACTATTTGAAGCCTTTGCTGTTTATGTGCCTCATGTGAATGTTCAAAATGTTTTTCTTGCCATTTGGTATCATTACCGATCCCAGGAGTCCTCCATGCTAAAATTCACAGGTCTATTAGCGAACAAAATATCAGGTTATTTTAAAAATGTCAGTATTTAGCTAATAACAGTTATACCATATAATAATTACAAGGCCTTTGCAGGCTAAAATGTGAATCTCTCTATACTTTCAAGTCTCTTTTATCTGAGCTTCTGGAGCTTTTCCCCTGCATCTATTGAATCGGCCTCCTTTTGTTAATTTTAGAATGCATATTTGGACATTTGCTGTAATTATTTTTCCTATGCGCAATCTAACGTTGTATTGTGCACAATTGCACAGAACTTCAAAGCAAAAGTCAGGAAATGATTAAATTGCCTTTTGTCAAAGAAAATGCTTCCCACACAGAAGCAAGCTAATAATATGGTTTAAGTATAGTAATGCAGTATGTTAACAATTGACAGTCATAGCATGTGTGTGCACTGGGTCTGAACTTTATCTGGATCAATGCCCATAACAAAACTCGGATGATTGTGTCTCCCTATCAACACAAGGAAGTTTCAAGTCACATTACACCAGATTTCATATTGCCAATGCTCTGTAGATCTGAACACACCCTCTTTATGTTTCACAGAGGTGTATGCTTAGCTAATTGCTCTCTCTCTACACCCATGACTGTGTGGCTAGGCATAGCTCAAACAGCATCTATATATTTGCTGAAGATAGATCCATCATCCGATGCTGGCAGAATTTCAGATGGTGACAAAAAGGCGTACAGGAGTGAGATATACCAGCTAGTTGAGTGGTGTTGCAGCAACAACCTGGCACTCAACATTGTAGACTTCAGGAAGGGTAAGACAAAGGAACACATACCAATCCTCAAAGGGGGATCAGAATTGGAGAGAGTGAGCAATTTCAAGTTCCCGGGTGTCAAGATCTCTGAGGACCTAACCTGCACGCAACATATTGATGCAGTTATAAAGAAAGCAAGACAGAAGCTGTATTTCATTTGGAGTTTAAGGAGATTTTGTTTGTAACCTAAAACTCTCAAACACTTCTACAAATGTACTGTGGGAAGCGTTCTGACTGGCTGCATCACCATCTGATATGGGCGGGGGGGGGTGTGGGGAGCAGTGGCTATTGCACAAGATTGAAATAAGTTGCAGAAACTTGTAAAATTAGTCAGCTCCATCATGTGTGCCAGCCTCCGTAGTATCCAAGACATCGTCAAGGAGTGGTGCCCCAGACAGTGTCTATCATTAAGGACCTCCATCACCCAGGACATGCCCTCTTCTCATTATTACCATCAGGAAGGAGGTACAGAAGCCTGAAGGCACACAATCAGTGATTCAGGAGCAGCTTCTTCCCCTCTGCAATCCAATTTCTAATTGGATATTGAACCCTTGACCATTACCTTACTACTTTTTTTATTTCTGTTATTTTGCACTACCTATTTTAACTCAACTATTTAAAACACATATACATATATACTTAATGTAACTCATTTTTTCTCTATATTTATTTATCATATATTTCATTGTACTGCTGCCAAAAAGTTAACAGATTTCACGACATATGCTGGTGATATTAAATCTGAGCAACACACATCAAAGTTGCTGGTGAACGCAGCAGGCCAGGCAGCATCTCTAGGAAGAGGTACAGTTGACGTTTCAGGCCGAGATCCTTCATCAATGTTCATGCCATCAGGTTGGAGTCTACCCAGACGGAATATAAGACGTTGTTCCTCCAACCTGAGTGTGGCTTCATCTTTACAGCAGAGGAGGCTGTGAATGGACATGTCAGAATGGGAATGGGACATGGAATTAAAATGTGTGGCCACTGGGAGATCCTGCTTTCTCTGGCTAACTCCTCCTTCAGTTAGTCCTGACACTAACTCTTCCTTCAGTTAGTCCTGATACTAACTCTTCCTTCAGTTAGTCCTGACTTCTCTAACTTCCGCTAATGCCCCACCTCCCCCTCGTACCCCATCCGTTATTTATTTTTATACACACATTCTTTCTCTCACTCTCTTTTTTCTCCCTCTGTCCCTCTGACTATACCTCTTGCCCATCGTCTGTTCCCCCCCCGTCTTTCTCCCCAGACCTCCTGTCCCATGATCCTCTCATATCCCCTTTGCCAATCACCTGTCCAGCTCTTGGCTCCATCCCTCCCCCTCCTGTCTTCTCCTATCATTTTGGATTTCCCCCTCCCCCTCCCACTTTCAAATCTCTTACTATCTCTTCCTTCGGTTAGTCCTGACGAAGGGTCTGGGCCTGAAACGTCGGCTGCACCTATTCCTAGAGATGCTGCCTGGCCTGCTGCGTTCACCAGCAACTTGGATGCGTGTTGCTTGAATTTCCAGCAGAATTCCTGTTGTTTGTGATACTAAATCTGATTCTGATTTGTGATTTAATTTGATTCTGATTCTTTAGTTTTATGTTGAATTGCCCTAGCAATAAACAATAACCTCCTTTTAATTCTAAGTATTTCCTGTACATGCACATCAGCTTTTGGAAAATTTTTGCTCTTGGACACCCAGATCGTTTTGTATCATAAAACTCTGCAATTTATCACTGTTTAGACATTATGCTGCTTTATAATTTTTCCCACTAAAATGAACAATTTTCCCACATTTTGTCAGATCTTTGCCTATTCTCATAATCCTTTGTTGCTTCATGTCCTCTTCCTACCTACCCTGTATCAACAGCAATTTTAGCGGCTGAAGTTGTAAAAGGCTGAGTACCTAGCACTGATCCCTCTGGCACACTACATGCTACATCTTGTCATTCAGAAAATGATCCACTTATGCCCAGCTGTTGTCTCCTTTTCAGCAACCGATCTTCTACTTGAAATTTTACTTATCTGTAGTGAATTTTCAACTCTTTTTCCCATTCTCGGAAAGTATGACATTCCTTGTGATTCATGCTAATATATCCCTACCAAAGAGAAATATCACTGCCCGCAACCATCTTAATAATGTTCAGCTACACTTGATGAAGATCATTGCCACCAGCAGTACATTGATAGTGCATGAGGCTAGCAGACACACACATATGTGAAGAAATATTTTTGAACAAAAGAAGCTGGGTGATGAATCAATGCAAGAGAGAAGGAGAAAGACTGGATTACTTGTTTTGGTTTGAGATTATAAACAAATTATAAGGAAAATATTCTTTGCAGTGGTATATCAAATTTGTTCACAAATAATGCATAGTAATCATGTAATCACCATTGTTCAGATGTTGATACTGTTCCCCGGTAACGCAGGCTTTGATTCGGTGTAGTCCCTTGAGAGGGTGTCTACATGAACTGAAAGTAGTACTCCCATGGTGACGGTGTTATTAAGCATTATCTTTGTACATAACATTTTGGCACAAGAATAAAGTTTGTGAAATAGAATAAAATCAAAAGCGAGCCTATCAAGCATGAGACCTTCGAAGCACTAACAGAGAACAGCATTTTATACAGAGCACAAATTACAATGGTGAATACTGTGAAATAGCTCTCTCTTGTCTTGTTGCATTGATCAAAGCCTGGAACCCGTGGAAAATGTAAACTGAAAGAAGCTTAAAAAAATCTGTAATATCAGACCTATAGCTGTTCTTTAGGTTGTAGAATATTACCATAGTGTGGATGCTAACAAATGTAATGTTCGAACTGTACTGTTCATTCAATAAACTGCAATATTCTGATAATCAGCTGGTTGAAATTAGCCTCACAAGTATAATGTTACCTATTTGGAAGTCAGCATTAATAGTCCCTAAATAATAGACCACTATTATTTTTCATTCTTCCTGCAAATGAATTTATGTCACTGAAATCATTTCTAAAAAGTATTTTTTGTCTTACAATGCTGTAATTATTAATAATTTTCTGACCTTTATGACATTCAATGAGACTTTTTTAATTGGAGTCAATAATACCTTTTCACTCACTAACTCACCCATCTTCACGCACCTCAGCACTGTACACAGCATCTAAACTCACAGATTGTCATCTTTTGCACATTGGTTGTTTGTCAGTCTTTGTGCGGTAGCTTTCCATTGTTTCTATTGTATTTCTTTGTTCTAATGTGAATGCCTGCAAGAAAATGAATCTCAGGGTAGTATATGGTGACACTTCGGTACTTTGATAATAAATTTACTTTGAACTTTTTTTTTGTTTTGGACACAACCTCCTGATTTGACCATCTGTGTTGTACTTCCAGGATGAACACTTTGTTGGAAGGTTGTTCCTAGTTCATTACCCAAATACAATAGTCACTTCAAAATCAAAGCCAACATCCTTTGTGGATAACCAATGCACAAACACAATCAGTGCCCTATTTCTGTATGAATAATGTTTGAACTGTGTGTTACCAAGGATTTTTAGCAAGCAAGGTCAAATATTGTCAATCCAATCATTATTACCTTATTTATTTTGTTATATTTCCTCAGTATTAAAGCCTAACTTGGTGATTGCTGCCAGCTGACATTTAGACTTTTATGGAATATTAGTGTGTGTGATGACTCTTGGACAATTATGTGCAAATGTGTTTGATGAAATGGGTACAAACAATATCTCTGCACCTGAAGATTGATTCTATTTTAATGTCGGGGTGATACTTTAGGATAACCTTTGCCAAAGATCAATGCAGAGTACAGTCTGACTCGGTCTCCAGAAACCAGAAATCAATCTGATCTGTTTTATTTGGTGGGTAAACTGGCATATGGAGCTGACAGTTAATCTTGATATTCAGCAGTGTTGCCAATAATATGCCCTCCATTCAACACTTAAAGCAGAGCTTTCTGTAAATTAGCTTTGTACATAGTTATTGATGAAGCTGAAGCTCATGGGCTGTGTGGATGCAAAATTGTCTATGGGGCATAAAGCAGGGAACCGTGGCCAATTCTGAGCACCAGTTTTTAGGAAAGATGCCACAGTGTAGGAGAAGGTGAAGAGGATTTTTACTAAAGATATCAGGTTGAAAATTGCTCTGCAAAGTGACTTTTTAAGTACAGTAGCTGGGTGGTCACAGTAAACCGGAGCAATGTGTTTGAATCTTGAACTGGGAAATTGATTTCATCCTTGAACTCTGCATGCTACCATCAGAAAAAAATGCCTGTCTGTCATAAAGTTCTTTGCAAATACTCACACAGACAATTTGCCCAGGGCCAGCATTCTGACAAATTTATGTAACTCCAATGCTACAATATGATGACTCTAAATATTGTCAATGGCCATCCACACAGGATTCCCTCCCTAATGTCATTATGTAAATAGCCTCCACCAGAGAACTACACTAGTTTATGGAGAAGGCCATCAGCAAATTCCAAAAGCAATATGCATGTGTAATAAATGTCAGAATCAATGAGGCATAAATGTGGCCTTGATACTTGTCAGATGTATTTCTGTCTCACATCCTGTACCCTGATATCTATGCCTTTTGTAATCTGGTGGATTCATCCTCTCAACGTACTGTTACAAACATCATGTGCTCTCCATTATCGAAGAAACATATGATTCCTGAGTGTAAGCAAAGCAGCTTTTCTATTTTGTAATAGAATACCAAAGACCACAGAACGCGAAGGAGAAAGTGCTGTTTTAATTTTTTTCCCTCTGCATTGTGACATTTGTTCACTCCTGGAGTATCAACAACCCTATTCATATTGAAGAACAATAAGTGACTACGTTCCTTTTGAAGGTATTTACAAAGTTACATAGCAACCAAGACATTTGTTGCACCAGATAAAATTAAAAGCTCACTATCTTGCTTGAATGTTCTAGCTATGGTTATTACAATATTCTGAAACAAAGTGCTGTATCTTAAAGCCATTCATTCAAATGTTGAATTGTTCCTTTATTACTTGATGTGTATCTACCATATTTATCATAAGGGTATTCATTAATATGTGAGAATAATATGCATTTAATATATAGTGCCTGTAACATAGAAACATGTCCTGACCTGTTTTATTGCAATACAGTTGGAGAAAAGAATGATACAAAGCCAAAGGTGACAATAGGAACATTCTTAAGAGATGAGTAGGTTTTAAAGTGTTATAAATGAGGACAGAAGGACTGAATTAGAGCACAGATTCCAGAGCCAAGAATGCTGAAGCTGTAGTGATGTCAGGAATAAAGATTTCTCATTGGGTTGCAGGGTAGAAAGAGGTTGCATCTGGAGTAAATTTTAAATGATTTGAATACCAGTAAGGGGTTTTAAATACAGATTCTGATACACTGGGAGTTCATATTGGTGAACAAGCATGGGGTGATGGGAAACTGGGATCTTATCATTATAAGGATATGGCTAGCCAAGTTTTGGATGAACACAGACTTCAGGAGGATGCAAGATGGGAGACTGTGGACCATGGACATTGGACTAGTATAGACCACAAGGTAACAAAGGCATGGATGAGGGTTTCTGCACGAAGTAGGTTGAGATAAATCAGGCACAAGTGATATTATAGGTTGGAAGCTCAGCTCTCAGTCACGTAGAATACCACAAACAATTTTATTCTACTTACCATGATGGCTTAATCTTCCCTCTGTCTCCATATCCTTCACTAGTCCTACAATATTCAAGTAATCTTGCCTTCTTCCAATTCTGGCCTTTAGCGCATCTTTGGTTTCCTTTGTCCTTCAAGTGGGATCCATTCCATTTCAGCTGTCCAGCTCTGTGGTATGGTTTCAGTCAACTTATTAGTTAATTCTTAATCCATTTCCAGATGCAGGACAAATGGTGAAGAAGTTGAGTGAGGTGATAATTACTGATGTTATGGGTATATACGTAAAACTTAATTATTTGTTTCCAGATGACATCACAAAAGGACAGCAAGTTAGGAATGGGATTCTGACACCAAAATGGAAAGGTGAGACATTCTGATTGGATGGACAGAAATGAAACCAGCTGAACTATGAGGAAGAAGCTGAGATCAGAGAATGCCTGCAGGTTAACATGGACGTTGAGCAAGAGTGTAGCATGATCACAGTAACAGTAACAAAAGGACGTTTTGGTACTGTGTCAAGGGTTGTTTTACCTCAATAATAGATGTAGATTTAAAGTTTACCCACAAGTTTAATACACCCTTTATCTACTGCACACATGAAACATTTGTTAACAAATTATTCATTCTTTGAATATTCAATGGATAGCTTAATGCATATGTCACCTCTATGATGAAAATGCAGCGTTTTGGACCATGATAGTGTGCCAGCTTTTTCATAGTTGTGTATATAAACTACTGCATTTGCCATTTCACAATGGTGGCTTAATCATTCTAAAACAAAACACTTAACAGAAATGAGTATTTAAAAGAAGTATTATGAACAAGATGGCCATTCCACAATGAGACATGTTACACATTAATGATGATGCTAATGTGAGATGGCATTAATTTCCCATTTGTATTGACTTAATTGCTGATTGGGAGATCTAATGCTCTGTTCTTTCACAAAAGGAATTTTCACAACAAAATTTGGAGCACTGCCATAACTTCTCCAGCCACAAATAATGTTGGGTTGTTCTGCTGCTTGAGACAAACATTTATATAATTCATTTCACTACAAGAAAACTGATAAATGAGTCTTCTGAAGAAATGTACAATTATGAAAACTAAAAGCAAATTCACAATGACAAAATAGCCGTTGGAACATTTAAAGACTAGAAGAGATATATAACTGTTTCAATGAAAATGAGCAGAAAGTATTTAGGCAAGGAAGCAAAAATAAAAAGGCTGTTTTAATAGGTAAATTGTTTGTATCAACACTTACTCAATGTCTTGATACATTGTGTTAAATGTGGCCCTTCAGTCTCAGCAATGACTTGAGGAGAAAGATTAGCTGGCTGAGCAAGTTTTATTTATGACAAGCAGTGATTTGATTGATACAAATGCTTCTGCTGGACTTGAATTTAACATAATGCTAATGATTAATTCCATAATTATGATGTTTAATTCTTTGTAATACATTTGAATTGTGTAGTAAATCTAATTAAACAGTCAGGCCACTATGACTTTGAAGGATCAGACAAAACTGAGAAAAAAAAACAATTCATCACATGAGGGCTTACTGGATTTGCAAGCCAAGTTTTCATATTGATGACAATGTAGGCATTAAAAACACTTAAGGAAGAAGTCTAAGTAAATTAATAATGGGCTTGAAGTGGCACCATTATGGTGCTACTTCATTAATAATTTCATTTTTTCTGGGCCAATAGAGATGAGTCTCTTTTCATTACCAGCAACTGTGCCAGAACACATAGTTCCCTTTTGTGTAATGTTGTTTTGGTTTCTCTTCCCAGCTCTCCCTCCCAATTACACATCCATTCAGGAAATATGGCATAATTTTATATTAATACTTCTGAAAGCTTTGGTAGAGTGTAAGAAGTTGATTTTGACAAGTGATGCACATATTCAAGTGATAGGCTGGTGAGCCTGACATCAGTAGTGGGAAAGTTATTTGAAGGTATTCTAAGCGACCAGATATACGAGCATTTGGATAGACATGGACTGATTAGGGATAGACAGTATCGCTTTGTGCATGGTAGGTCACGTCTAACCAACATTATAGAGTTTTCAAGGAAGTTACCAGGAAAGTTGGTAAAGGCTAGATAGTGGATGTTGTCTACATGGCATTTGACAAGGTCCTGCATGGGAGGTGGGTCAAGAAGTTTCAGGCATCCAAGATGAGGTAGTAAATTAGATTTGACATCAGCTTTGTGGGAGAAGCCAGAGAGTAGTAGTAGAGGGTTGCCTCTCTGACTGGAGGCCTGTGACTAGTGGAGTGCCACAGGGATTGGTGCTGGGTCCATTGATGTTTGCCATCTATATCAGTAATCTAGATGATAATGTGGTTAACTGGATCAGTAAATTTGTGGATGACAGCAAGATTGAACAGTGATGAAAACTATCATAGCTTGCAGCAGGACCAGATGGAAAAGTGGGCTGAAAAATGGCAGATGGAACTTAATGCAGACAAGTGTGAGGTGTTGCACTTCAAAAGCACCAACCAGGGTAGGTCTTACACAGTGAATGGTAGGCACTGAGAAGTGTGGTAGAACAAAGGGATCTGGGAATACAGATACATAATTTATTGAAAGTGTTATCACAGGTAGATCGGGTTGTAAAGAAAGTTTTTGGCACATTAGATTAGATTATGAGGACACTCTGTCCTTGTTTATTGTCATTTAGAAATGCATGCATTAAAAAATGATACAATGTTCCTCCAGAGTGATATCACCAAATAAAAACAGGACAAACCAAAGAGTAACACTGACAAGACCACATAATTATAACATATAGTTACAGCAGTGCAAAGCAATACCATAATTTGATAAAGAGCACACCATGGACATGGTAAAAAAAAAAGTCCCAAAGTTCCGATTGACTCCCGATAGTCCTGATAGCAGGCGACAAAGGGGAGAAACTCTCTCTGCCTTAAACCTCCAGGCGCCGACAACTGCTGATGCATTGGAAGCACCCGACCACAGTCGACTCTGAGTCCATCCGAAAACTTCAAGCCTCCGACCACCCCCTCTGATACAGCCTCCCGAGCACCATCCTCTGCAGAGCACTTCGACCCTGCCCCGGCCGCCGAGCAACAAGCAAAGCCGAGGATTCGGGGCCTCCTCCTCCGGAGAATCTGGATCACACAGTAGCAGCGGCAGCGAAGAAGGCATTTCAAAAATTTCTCCAGATGTTCCTCCATGCTCTCACATCTGTCTCCATCGAATCAGGATTGTGCACGGCACCCTACTTGACAGATTACAAATATTCATCACCGGAGTGGCCGCTGCACGCTGCATCACGCCGCCATCTTCTCCTCCAAAGGAGCCTTCATAAATCAAAGTATTGAGTACAGGAGTTGGGATGTTATGTTGAAGTTGTATAAGATGTTGGTGAGGTCTAATTCAGAGTACTGTGTGCAGTTTTCGTCACCTACTTATAGGGAATATATAAACAAGGTTGAAAATACAGAGAAAATTTACAAGAATGCTGCCAGGACTGGAGGACCCGAGTTATAAGGAGAGATTGAGTAGGTGAGGACTTTATTCCTTGGAATGTAGAAAATTGAGAGGAGATTTGCTAGAGGTAGACAGAATTATGAGGGGTATAAATAGGGTAAATGTAAGCAGGTTTTTCCCATTGAGGTTGTGTGAGACTACAACTGGAGGTCATGGGTTACAGGTGAAAGCTGAAAAGTTTAAGGGGAACATGAGGAGAAACTTCTTCAGTCAGAGGGTCATGAGAGTGTGGAAAGAGCTGTCAGGACAAGTGGTCCATGCAAGCTCAACTTTAACGATTAAGAGAAGTTTGGATAGGTACATGGATGGGAGGGGTATGGAGGACTATAGTCCAGGTGCAAATCGATGGGATTAGGCAATTTAAATGGTTCAGCATGGACTAAGTGTGGCAAAGAGCCTGTTTCTGTGTGGTACTCTTCTATGATTGTGTGATTAAGTTCACATTACAGCACTCTTGTCCTTTTCAATACCTGTTACAATATTTTTTCAGAGTAATGCATTTTGAAACTGATTTAATTGCTGTCAGCCAATCATTGTAAAGAAACTGTGTTGAATAAATGGTAAAAGGGGCAACAACGTTTGATTTTATTAGCAGAAGATAATATTTGGAAGGCAGATTCTTAGACAACGAAGTACATTTTGCTCTGATGTTCAGTTGTCCAGGTTGTCTTTCATAGCTTGAATTCATCATTTTTTATGTTGATAGCAGAAACAACCTATAGGACCATTTTAAATCGCAGATTGTAATGTAATTATATTGTGCTCACTTAAATTGTTATCATTATAAATTACAATGTCATACTGAGAATTGAATCATTATGCCTATGTTAATCATTCACATGCATCATTAGATTTACCATTGCTACTTAAAGGAAGAATATTCCATTTATTTAAGGATTGTCTTTCAGTATAAAAAGAAGTTTCTTAGATTTAAAGAAAAGCTAAATGCCCGCACACCTAGTTCTGCAGATCCAACTCCCTCTGGTAATCTGAAAGTAATGGAAATACTTGAAATTTTACTCTGTGCAATTAACACCAAAGTGTTAACGATATGTTAAGGATCCTCCTCCATTCCACAGAGTTAAATGTGTGAATTCCAATTCCATTCTGTTTCCAATCAATCCAGGTTTGAATTCTGGCTCTGTAAGAGTGGTTAGGGACAGATCAACAGATGCTGTCACTTCTATTTTATTTTAAAACTGCACCTTTCTGTAGTTTCAGCCACAGCCAGGGAAATAAATGGGACTAGAGAAGTATGCAAGTACTGTAGCCGAAAGCTTTTATACACTGTAAATGTCCTTTAGGCCAGTCTGGAGTTTCAAGAAAAATTGTGGCGCAAGAGAACATTCAGCTCATTAAAATGTGAATTAACCAAAAGCTTAAGGTTTTGAGTTTAATGATTTGTTGCCAATGTTATGAGTTTCATATCCTTTGAAATACTATTTTCAACTAATATATAAATATACGTTGAGCTTTATATTATTGATATATTATGTAGGCCCGTACACATCAAAAGATTCTCGATCACTAAAGAAATTATTTCCTAGATTTCCTCACTCTTTTTCTACACTTCATAGGATAAATATTTACTTCAGGAGATCTGAAATTATCCATCAAATCAGCTGGGCTGATTGGTTTGCTAGGTTTTGTTCCAAGTGCATGTTTAATTGCTTCTTGAGGCATAATGAATATGTTTTGCTGGCTCCTTTAGTTTTAGATTATTCTGCACATGGAAATTAGTCATTTACATGATGACAACAATTTCCATTTGTATGGCTTGTGTAATTAATAAAATATTTCATGGCACTGCCTGGGAGTTTTATCAAACAAGACCCGACGCAGTAACGTTAGGGCTGCTAACTAAAAGCTTGGTTAAAGAAATAAATCTAAGAAATGTTTGAAAGGAAGGCAATGAGTTAGAGGAGAAAAGATAAAGTGGGAATTATAGAATTAAGCAGCTGAGTGCACGATTGCCAGCGATGGTCCAATTGAAATTAAAAGTGTGCAAAAGGCCAGAGCTGGAAGAGAGATTTTTGAAGATTCCCAGAACTGGAGCAGATTAAATATACATACACACTAGGGACAACTTGCAACAGTCAGGTAACCCTGCCCCCAAACTTACACTCCATATTTGGGAGAACAAAAGGGAACTTTGTAATCAAATCATTGCAAATCAAGGAGTCAATGAAAATCAGTGAGCATATGGTTATGGGATTTAATAGAAACTTGGCAGCATATTTTTGGGTGAGCTCAGGTTTATGAAGAATGGACCAAAAGTTCAGCCAAGAGTATTTGCTGCAATGGTATGCCTGCAATAACAACTCCATGACTTTAAATGTTAGGTAAGTAATAGGGTGCAGTGCCCCTAAAATAAATCCTTGCGTTACTGCACCATGCCATTGAGAAAACCCAACATTTTGGGTATGCGGACTGTCAGCCACTCGTTTGGCCAGTATCTGTACTGACAATAAAAAGCAGCTTTCTTTTCAATGCAGAATGTCATTTGAGATTTAGGATTCATATCCCAATCAATATTACTGTACACTCAGATCAATCCCAGTCAATGAACATTACTTTAGCTGCTTGTTGTTAGTTTCTAAAGTAAGCTAAGTTAGTGCAGGTGCATTTGGTGCCATTTAGGGCCACAATTCTGAGATACAGATCACTTCAGGGAAGAATGCTCAGTATGGGAAATAGAATATCTGCTCTGAATTTCAGTGTGATAATACCTGCAGCACATCACCATGGAAGTGTTGAAGGAACTGTGGTACAATTTTTACACAATACAGGGAGTCGGACAATGTTTTGGAGATACTTGGATTTGTCCACAGTGTCTCTTTTTCTAGGGCAGTCCGTGTTAATTGCAATATACATTTTTAGGCATCTGGGTTAATAAACAACTATTACATTCTAAAGTTGGAGTATAATAAATACCTGAGACTAAAACAGGTACAAATGATGCACCCAACTATATTTTTGAAACCAAATACTGTATGTTTAAAGTAAGTTAAATATTTCACGGTGAACTTCCCTCCTTTACTCTCTGTCTACCCTTGACTGCATTGCCACCCACAGCTCCAATCTGCTAATTAAATTTGGTGACAACACTACACTGATTGGCCTAATCTTAAATAATAATGAGGCAGCCTACAGAGAAGTCATCATCCTGACACAGTGGTGTCAAGAAATCAACCTCTCCCTCAATGTCGCAAAAACAAAGGAGCTGGTTGTGGACTACAGGAGGAATGGAGACAGGCTCATTCCTATTGACATCAATGGATCTGGGGTTGAGAGGGTGAACAGCTTTAAATTCCTCAGCATAAACATCACTGAGGATCTCACATGGTCTGTACATACTGGCTGTGTGGTGAAAAAGGCATAACAGTGCCTCTTTCACCTCAGACGGCTGAGAAAGTTTGGTATGGGCCCCCAAATCCTAAGAACTTTCTATAGGGGCACAATACAATTGAGAGCATCCTGACTGGCTGCATCACTGCCTGGTATGGGAACTGTACTTCCTTCACTCACAGGACTCTGCAGAGAGTGGTGCGGACAGCCCAGTGCATCTGTAGATGTGAACTTCCCACTATTCAGAACATTTACAAAGACAGGTGTGTAAAAAGGGCCCGAAGGATCATTGAAGACCCGAGTCGCCCCAGCCACAATCTATTCCAGCTGCTACCATCCGGGAAACGGTACCGCAGCATAAAAGCCAGGACCAACGGGCCCCTGGACAGCTTCTTCCACTAGTTCATCAGACTGATTAACTCATCCTGACACAACTGTATTTCTATGTTATATTGACTATCCTGTTGTATATACTATTTATTATAAATTATAATAAATTGCATATTGCATATTTATATGGAGACGTAACATAAAGATTTTTACTCCTCACGTATATGAAAGATGTAGGTAATAAAGTCAATTCAGTTCAACTACTTTTATTCTGGCGAAGTGATGGCTGTTAACCATCACAACAGTTTTCTGTCAAATGATAGGTAGCTTGCCACCTACATGTAAACTGTCAGAAGGCTGCAAAAGAGAATATTGTTTCATCAATTAGTATAGAACAGTGCTGGGTAACATGAATAATGTCTCTTTCAGCAAAGAAAGGGTAGGTGATTTCTAGTGTCAGTGGCAGGACTGATTGAGCCAATGGATGATATTCTTGATGCCATTAATAGACAAGTGCAATAATGTAATGCTCGGACACAAAAGAATTTTGAAAAATTGTGTGGTTTACAGTAGTGAATCCCTGTACTTTGAAACAGTTCACTGATATGGCAGCAGAGGGAGATAGTTGATGAGACTGTCGCTGCACAGCTCCAGTGAACAGGGCTCAATCCTGACCTCCAGTGTTCTCTTTGCAGAGTTTGCATGTTCTCCCTGTGATCATGTGGGTTCCTCCAGGTGCTCCAGTTCTTCCCAATATGGAGTGTAAGTTGAAGGGAGGAGGGGTAACTGGTCATTGTAAATTGCCCCTACTGTATATGAGTGGTAGAATCTGAGGGAGTTGTTGGGAATTTGGGGAGAAAATGTTGCAGATAAATTGGAGTATGGGGTTGCTCCGGGACCCACCATAAAATCTGTTGTGAGGGACTTTGGAAACTTAATCCACCCTTCACTTTATGGGACTGGAGAAATGCCTGAATTAATTTAGTGGTTGAGATTTGGGAGCGAGGGCTGTTCAGTGGTTTCATTCTCAGGTTGCAGGTAACCACTCAATGCAAGCAAAAGTCCATTAGTTCCTCCATGGCGAGCTGTCACTTTGAGAGTAAATGAACAACTTAGTAACTTGCACCAAGCCATTACTTTCAGCTCAGCTAGGACGGTCCACAATAGTTCAGTTCTTGCCAATGCACATACAAAACAAACCTTCACAGAATCATAGCTTTGAGAAGGCAGGGTCGAAATGTATGAATGATTTAGCCTTGGGCATTTTACCTTGACTCCTGCACCATTTTTTGTCAGTTTTTATTTCAAAGTTCAAAGTAAATTTATTATCAAAGTACATATATGTCACCATATACAAACCTTGAGATTCATTTTCTTGTGGGCATAGTCAATAAATCTATAGAATAATAACCATAACAGAATCAATGAAAGACATTCAACCTGAGTGCACAAGAAAACAGACTGTCCAAATACAAAAAGAAAGGAACAATAGTAAATAGATAAGCAATGAATATCAAGAACATGAGATGAAGAGTCCTTGAAAGTGAGTCCATTGGCTGTGGGAACATTTCAATGATGTAGCAAGTGCAGTTGAGTCAAGTTATCCCCTTTGGTTCAAGAGCCTGATGGTTGTGGAGTAATAACTGTCCTGGACCTGGTGGTGTGAATCTAGAGGCTCTTATACCCTCTTCCTGATGACAGCAATAAGAAGAGAGCATGTCCTGGGTGGTGGGGATCCCTGATGATGGATGCTGCTCCCCTGCAACAGCATTTTGTGTAGATGTGCTCAGTGCTGGGGAGGGCTTTACTCATGATGCACTGGGCCACATCAACTAATTTTTGTAGGATTTTCCACTCAAGGGCATTAGCATTTCTGTACCAGACTGTGCTGCAGTCAGTCAGTATATTCTCCACCACACACCGACAGAAGTCTGCCAAAGTTTCAGATGTCACGCTGAATCACCACAAATTCCTAAGGAAGTAGAGGCACAGTATGTTTTCATAATTGCACTTATGTGCTGGGCCTGGGACAGATCCTCTGGAATAATAACAGCAAGGAATTTAAAGTTGCTGATCCTCTCTACCTCAGATCCCCTGATGAGGACTGGCTCATGGATCTCTGGTTTCCTCCTTCTGAAGTCAATAATCAGCTTCCTGGTCTTGCTGAAATTGAGTAAGAGGTTGTTGTTATGGCACCACTCAGCAAGATTTTTAATCTCCCCCCCCTATAAACTGATTCATCACCACCTTTGATTCGGCTTGTGACAGTGGTGTCAGCAGCAGACTTGAAAACAGTATTGGAGCTGTGCTTAGCCACACAGTCATAAGTATAAAACGAGTAGAGCAGGGGGCTAAGCACACAGCCTTGTGGTGCAGCTGTGCTGATGGAGATTGTGGCGGAGATATTGTTACCAATCAGAAGTGACTGCAGTTGGCAAGTGAAGAAATAGAGGATCCAATTGCACTACGAAGTATTGAGGCAAGGTCTTGGAGCTTATAGATTAGTTTTGCGTGGATGATGATATTGAATGCTGAGCTGTAGTTAATAAAGAGCATCTTGGATTATGTACCTTTGCTGTCTGGATAGAACATGGAAACATAGAACATAGAATAGTACAGCACAGTACAGGCCCTTCGGCCCACAATGTTGTGCCGACCCTCAAACCCTGCCTCCCATATAACCCCCCCCACCTTAAATTCCTCCATATACCTGTCTAGTAGTCTCTTAAACTTCACCAGTGTATCTGCCTCCACCACTGACTCAGGCAGTGCATTCCACGCACCAACCACTCTCTGAGTAAAAAACCTTCCTCTAATATCCCCCTTGAACTTCCCACCCCTTACCTTAAAGCCATGTCCTCTTGTATTGAGCAGTGGTGTCCTGGGGAAGAGGCGCTGGCTGTCCACTCTATCTATTCCTCTTAATATCTCGTGCACCTCTATCATGTCTCCTCTCAAAAGAGTAAAGCCCTAGCTCCCTTAATCTCTGATCATAATGCATACTCTCTAAACCAGGCAGCATCCTGGTAAATCTCCTCAGTACCCTTTCCAATGCCTCCACATCCTTCCTATAGTGAGGCAACCAGAACTGGACACAGTACTCCAAGTGTGGCCTAACCAGAGTTTTATAGAGCTGCATCATTACCTCGCAACTCTTAAACTCTATCCCTTGACTTATGAAAGCTAACACCCCATAAGCTTTCTTAACTACCCTATCTACCTGTGAGGCAACTTTCAGGGATCTATAGACATGTACCCCCAGATCCCTCTGCTCCTCCACACTACCAAGTATCCTGCCATTTACTTTGTACTCTGCCTTGGAGTTTGTCCTTCCAAAGTGTACTACCTCACACTTCTCCAGGTTGAACTCCATCTGCCACTTCTCAGACCACTTCTGCATCTTGTCAATGTCTGTCTGCAATCTGCGACAATCCTCTACACTATCCACAACACCACCAACCTTTGTGTTGTCTGCAAACTTGCCAACCCACCCTTCCACCCGCACATCCGGGTCGTTAATAAAAATCATGAAAAATAGAGGTCCCAGAACCGATCCTTGTGGGACACCACTAGTCACAATCCTTCAATCTGAATGTACTCCCTCCACCACGACCCTCTGCCTTCTGCAGGCAAGCCAATTCTGAATCCACCTGGCCAAACTTCCTTGGATCCCATGCCTTCTAACTTTCTGAATAAGCCTACTGTGTGGATTGAGTGAAAAGCTAATGAGATGGTATTTGCCGTGGACCTGTTGTTCTGGTAGGCTAATTGGAGTTGATCTAGGTCACTTTGCAGGCTGGAATTGATATGTTTCATCACCAGCCTCTCAAAACACTACATCACTGTGGATGTAAGTGCTACTGGATGATAGTCATTGAGGTGAGTCACCACGCTCTTCTTGGGCACTGGTATAATTGAAGCCTGCTTGAAGTAAGTGGATACCTCAGACTGCCAAAGTGAGAAGTTAAAGATTTCAGTGAACACTCCAGTCAGTCAGTCGATTAGCACAGGTCTTTAGTACTCGGCCAGGTACCCTGTCTGGGCCGGATACTTTTCATGGGTTCAACCCTCATGCGGGCTACACGTCAGCCTCAGAGACGGAAATCATAGGATCATCAGAGGATGTAGGAGTTCGTGATGTTTCCGCCATGTTTTGATAGTCAAAGAGAGCATAAAAGGGATTAAGCTCCTTTAGAAGTGAAGCCCTGCCTTTGCCTCGATCACTTGATTTAACTTTATAAGAGATGATAGTATTCAAGCCCTGCCACAACTGTCAAGCATCCTTGGTTGAATCAAGTTTCGTCGGTAATTCCCATTTCACCCGAGAGATGGCTTTTCAGTTACCAGACTTGAATGCCTCTGATCTGGCCCTCTGCAGAATGCAGATCTCATGGGTTCATCCAAGGCTTTTCGTTTGGGAAGAATCTGAATTTTTTTTTGGGGATCAGGAGTCTACAACTGTCTAAATAAAGTCTGTTACAACCGTAGTGTATACGTTCAGATCCACAGATCACGGCCCAGTCCATCGACTCGAAGCAATCCTATAGCCGCTGCTCTGCCTTCCGCGAGCACCTCTTCGTTATTGTAATCTCTGGAGCCTTGTTCTTCAGCCTCTGCCTGCATGCAGGTAGGAGAAGGAGAGAAGGACAGCTAGGTCCATCTGATCTGATTTACCGAAATGTGGTCTGGGCTTGTACTTTGTGAAGTAGGCTCTCCAGGCTGCCGTTGATTTTTTTTTTTGGCTTCGCACTTAAAGTGAGGGAAGTTTTATCATCTTAATTTCAGGCCAATGTAAAGACATTTGAAAGCGCAGATCGAAAACATACGAACAATTTCTTGAGCTAATGCTCAAGAATAAGGCTGGAGACCCATACATCGTATCTGATCAACACCCCGAACACGAACAACCCCTGCTGAACAGAATGTTTACAGAAACAAAAAATTCAGCAGAAATATGGATTTATTCCAAACTGTAATCAAATAAGTATGACGCGGGAATGAATTTCAAAAGGTACATTTCAGGAAGCTATTAATTTTTTGCCATTAAATTACAGCCGTAATTTCCGTCGAAATTTAGGTTGAAAGAGGGATAGTCAACAGCAAATCCTTCGTACGGAGCAACACGAAAAAAAATCCACCTTTTCCCTCACCTGAACTTTGGGAGTCCGATTTTAAATTATAGCACCTTGTTTAATTGGGCGCCCCTGAATCAACCATAGATTGCGCCGTTAGATCTCAGTAGACCACTCAAACCTTAAATGAGGACTCGTTTTAGACATTGGGAAGGGAGCTAGGTCCTTATGTCTGTTTTATCAAGGAGAAATTGATTCGCCTGAGAAAGAAATGGGAGTGATAAGGGTTTAAATGTGTTTCTCCGCGCCATCGCACGAGCATTGCCACTTTAAGAGTCAGTGGATGAGACCGAACTGACAGCAGCTCTGTTACGCCGGGGAAACCGACACGCCACTCTGGAAGATACACAGAAGCAAAAGGGAGGCTTTTGTACGAAAATTAATAATAATAACAGGTAGGATCTGATTTGTTCTGCGTTATATCTGCTTGCAACTTTGTAAAATTGTAGAAAAACACCAGGCGTGGTTGCAATGCATTTTTGGGGCACAAACTGTAAACAAAAATGTGACTCCCTGGGTGGCAATGGTACGGATCCATAAAATGGAGTTTGAGTATTCACTCACTCACTGTTCCTTGACGTCTTGATAATGCAAGTATTTGACTATTGAGAACTGATTATTAAAGGGCGTATTCACATGTCTTGAAAGTGTGTGTGTATATTCAGCAATACCGCTTTCTTGCTCAACTCTGGTTTTATTTATTTAGTATTTCTTCACACATCTCGGAATGCAAATCGACTCCTTTTATTAATGCAAAGCACAAATCTGTGTTTTCGCGTTATATTAAGGCCGTTCTGGCTGACCTGCCAGATCCCTTCCTGACCACTCTTCGTCTTGTTGCAATGAGAAAGAATACTTCTGGGTCCTATCGCCGGTAGGCACATGATTGCATTGTATAAATCAAACAATTTTGGTAGCAGAGCGTTACATCATTTGTTTTCAAGTTTGTTTTGAAAAAATAATTGTCTTTTCTGTCAGAGTATTGTACAAGCTGAGGGGTGATATATGAATTAAATATCGAAAGTGTATTATGAAAATACTCAACAATTAAGGCAGCATCAATGGAGAGAAACAGACTTAACATTTCAGAACTAGGGAGATTTCATTGATCAGAATCTTTTCTCTTGTGAATACAGTTGAGCCTTTTTCCTATGTCAGTGTGGGATACTTTAGCTGAAAGAATCTTGGAAAAAGACCTTGGAAAATGTTTTCAATTGGGAAAGTAAGTATTTACTCATACAGGCTTGCTCTAATAATACTTGTACCTGCCCGATATTCCAAGTTGTTTATAACTGGAATAATACTACAAGATTAGAGAAATTTGAACTAGCAATATTTCATGATTGTATACTTTTATCAAGCCACAATGACATATCATATGATGGCTATAATTTTAAAAATGTGGCTTTTGAATTTATATTTATATATTAGATAATAGTTTACCCTTTTTTTGTTCTTTAGGACTGATACTTGAAGTGGAAGAATTGGAATTTTTAGGGAAGTTGAGCCTTTCTAATCAAATAGAAGTATGTACAGAGTAAAGATCCTAAAAACTACCTCAACAACAGACCCTTTCTGACCATTTGATATTTTTCTATTCCTCATGATGCATTCCAATATCCTCAAGTGAGAATGTCTGTTTAACACGGAGTAGATTGTGCTGTGGTCTTGTATGAATTTGAGTATTTGCAAACTAAGCTCACTTAGTTGACTTTCAAACAACTTCATCCAATCATTTAGAATGATGGAAAGAGCACATTCTAAAGCACAGGTCACCTCATTATTTTGTGACTTAACCCTTTTTAAAAAATTGAAATACAGTATATCACGAATGTTCAAAATGCCATTTGTATAATTGGATTTTGAAATTCATCTGCACATAAAAATTCATTGAGTATCTCTGTTTTAATTAGTATTGACAATGATACCTGCAAAATATTCAAGTGTACCATGAAGGTTAATGGTAAAACCGTAGAAGAGAGATTAGTGGTTGTGAATAAATCCTATAATTGAACCATCCTAAATATCTGTAATTTTATGCCAAAGAATGTTAGAAACCTGAGATATTGTTGATTGTATTTAGGATTTGAGATGTAGTTCACTGCCTTATCAGATAGGCTGTATTCCAATAGGAGAGAACAAACAATTCATTAAAACATTCACGTTCCTAAAACTCTTAATCTATTAACCTGCCTGTTCTGTACAAAACTTCGGCCACAGTAAATGCTAAAAGCAATCCGACTAACTGTTTATTAATCATTAACCCTTTTGGTTCTCATGACTGTAAGAACAAAGACGTTCTGTGGAATTTGGGGCATTATTTTAAAATCACCATGTGGAAAGGCAGCCAGGTGCTAATTGTTCTGCCTCTAAATGAGATCCAGTGAGCATAAATGTAATTTAGTAATTAATCCCCATCATAAACAAAGTTATTGAATATACTGTAAGTCTATACTTCAATGGGAATGAAGTATTACAGTCAAATGTTTATCAGCTTCTCGCGTGGTAAAATATATGTCACTCAAGTGTAGTGGCATTGTCAATACTTTGTAAGACCTTAGATAACCAAGTGATTGTTAGCTTGTGCTAATATGTTGTATAAGCATGAGCCCAATCAATGAGAATTAACAATCTCATATTTCATAAGTCATTTTCTTACAAGATACAAGGAGGCCAGTGTGCCAATGAGTCTATGCTGGCTCCCAGTCATCCCATCCCTACTTCACAATCTGACTTATTATCACTGACATATGATGTGAATCTTGCTTTGTGGTAGCAGTACAGGGCAAAGACATAGATGTCTATAAATTACAGAAATAAACACATAGTGCAAAAAAAAAGAATTAAAAGTTAGTGTTTGTGGACCATTCAGAAATTAGATTGTGGAGGGGAAGAAGCTGTTCTTAAATCACTCAGTATGGGTCTGATGGTAATAATGAGAAGAGGGCATGTTTAGGACGGTGAGAGTCTTTAATGATGGATGATGCCTTCTTCAGGTGCTCCCTCTTGAAGATATCCTTGATGGCGTGAGGGTTGTGTCTATGATCCAACTGGCAGAGTCTGCGGCCTTCTGCAGCCTCTTGTGACACTACACATTGGACACTTCCTAAAAGGCTGCGTAGCGAGAGTACAGCCATGGGGCTAAGCACACATCCTTGAGGTGTGCCTTTGTTAGTAATCCATAAGAAGTAGGAGCAGAATTAGGCTATTCAGCCCATTGACATATTTTCCCTCTCAACCCCATTCTCCTAAAGGGGGCTGCAACCTTTAACACCATTACTAATCAAGAACCTATCAACCTCTGCTTTAAATATACCCAAAGACTTGGCATCCACAACCATCTGTGGCAATGAATTCCACAGATTCACCACTCAATGGCTAAAGGAAGTCCTCCTCATCTGTGTTCAAAAAGGACACCCTTCTGTTCTGAAAGTATGGTTCTAGACTCTCTCAGTATTGGAAACATCCTTCAATATCCACTCTATTTAGGCCTTTCAAAAATTGGTATTTTCATTGAGAATTGCCCCTCATTCTTCTAAGCCAGTGATTACAGGCCCAGAGCCATTAAATACGCCTCATACATTAACTCTTTCATTCCTGAGATTATTCTCGTAAACCTCCTCTGGACCATCTCCAGTGACAGCATATCCTTTCTTTGATATGGGGCCCAAAACTACTCAATATTCCAAATGTAGTCAAACCAAAGCCTTCTAAAGTGTCGACAAGGAAGAGATCTTATTACCTGTCTGCTCTGACTGTGGTTTCCCAATAAGGAAGTAAGGGATCCAGTTGCAGAGGAAGGTACAGAGGCCTAGATTTTGAAGCTTCAGTATTAGTTTTGCAGGAATGATGTGTAATGTGCATCATCCTAGGCCTCGTTAATTTTTGCTTTCTAAACGGTATCTGCCGCTTGTAAGATCACAAACAGATGTAAGTACACTAGTTTGGTTTCCAGTCGTAAAAGAAAGGTAGTCTTCAGTTTTTAAAATGTAAATGGAAAGCAGCAATCACTTTGAAATTTAAAAAAAAATGTCTATAAAGGAGCTTTATGCACAAGAAGTGCTTTGTGTTTTAGAAATGGTTTGTGATTTGGAAATTAAATCATTTTGAGATAGAAATTCTCTGTGTGTTTTAAATGTCTTTTAAGAGCATTGTTTGGATTTAAACGTGTATCACTGAAAATAAGTGAACTATGTTTTAGACTACTTTGTTAGCTGGAAATATCTTCTCCTCTTTAGGGAGAGGGGACCCACTGCTCGAATAGTGGGTATTAGCAACTAAACTCATCATGGAGAATAAACAGGGAAGTGAACTAGTCTTTGAAGATTGAGTAGTTACAGTATAATCTCCCTTTAATGAGAGTACTCTTGGCTATTTGTGTCTGATAGGGCTTAAAATCTTCAGTTGAGTTTAGAACTTCGCGGTCAGCAAAACCAATACTTTCACAGATGAACCGAATAAGCTGCAGCCTGGCATAGACCTGTTGCAGTGGTAGACAAATCACAGTGGGTTTGGGTCTTTGCTCAGGCAGGAGATAATTGTTCCAACAATCAACCTCTTGAAGTGCTTTGTTACAGTAGATGTGAGTGCTACTTATTTCTTGTAACCCATTCTCTCTCATGTGCACATTATTTCCATCCTAGTTTTGAAACCATTCTTAGAAATGAATGGGCTGCAAGCATGAACAAATTAGGATATAAACACCTACAATGGTTGATACATAGGCTTATATACAACATTTTGGACCAGTGGAAATGGTCCAGAAGGGTTATATGGAAACTATTATTACCATTTTTCTTAACAACTAATTCCATTACTTAGCCTAATAGGTTAGATTTACCACAGTACATAATTATCTATTTAAATGTTTATTTTCCTTTTATATCATCTCAATGTGTACTTAAGAATGTATAAATAATTGTAGTTTTATACATATAAAAAAATGGAAAAGGTTATATGTGTGAAAAAAGTACATGATATTTGTGAATTCCTTATCCAAATAAAAATAAAATTTAAAAAAAAAGAAATGAATGGGCTGGTCAAAAATTTATTTTATTTCACAAACTACTTTCTCCAAATTGCACATCTGTGCCAAATTGTATATTCAATGTACGCAGTAGGAGTTCTTATTGAAAACTGTATGTCTTCAAATTCTTGACACATTTGTTGAGTATTTGACATAGAATATTTTTCCTGGGTGGTAACTGAACCAGATTGGTTTTCCAATCTCTTAGCTCTAAAGAGAGAGAGAAAAGTTGGGGCATTGTGGTGCATTGAATATTGCTCCGAGCACAATTGAGGATCTAACTTGTATTTCTAAAAACATTATCATTTAATGTTCTGTGTATTAAAGTACCATGAAATATTTGCATTCCTATCTTGTAGTAACAGATTTTCCCTTTTTATTTATCATCAAAGTCTTTTGAGAGATTTGTTGGTTTATTTTTATTATATAAAGCCCCTCAAGAATTGTGGGTATTTCTGTTGCTTTACATTAATTAAACAATATTTTCCTTGCCAATTTTCATTTTATTCCACTTTTCCAAAAGGCACTGACGCCTTCACTAAGAATGATTGTAAGGTACTCTGTCCTTTCATGGCACTTGCAAACTGTCAGCACACAAACTGTGGAATTTTCTGACAAGTTACTGATCACAAAGAACGTTAAGGTCAAGACTGAATCTCTTTCTTTTGGTGACTCTCGTCAGTGCATAAGAGCTGCACTAACCCCTGCCTTTTATAACCACAGGTCACTGACCTGAATTGTGAAGCCCCTATTGTCATCCTGGCTGAGCTCAACTAACTGTAGAGATTGCAAATTAAACCAGAGACTGCACCATTTTTTTTTTGTTTTGCAGTTTACCTGTTCACCAGGTTAGGCTCTGAGCCTTCAAGAGAACAAAAAACTCCTGTCTCTTTGAAATGTCTTTTTTTTAAGTGACCAAGCAATTGGTTGTTTCCAGTTGAACAATACTTCAGTTAGAAGATATTGCAACTCATTGAATACAATGGAGCACTTTCACCTTCAGTATTAAATCTCAGAGAAATCAATGGTAATTTGGTGCAGTGGCCTGAAGAATAATAATTGAAAACTAAAATTATACTTGATGAAGTTTGGTTTCCTAAGTCTCCAATAACAATTGAATAAAAAAAAGTAAGATTTTTGATATTTCTGTTGCTTGTGTTTGTGGGAAAATAAGTTATTAAGAAGTTATCGAATTTCCAACTGTTTCCTTGTAATTGGAATGCACTACTTGAAAGGTGAAGATTTATTGTCAACCCCTATTTGGTTTGAACTGTATGATCTATTAGGCCATTATAGAAGGCAGTTGAGAGCCATTCATATCCTAGATTTGGATTCACAAAGGAAAATAGAATTTCTTCCTGGAATGATATTAATGAATCAAGTGGGTTTTTAATGCAATCCAGTTATTTCATAGCCACCTTTGCTGATGCTTAATTATTTTTCATTCTAGATGATTGAAATTGATAAGATTTGAATTCATGTCACTAGATCATTAGTTTGGACTTTTTATTTGGGAGCTAGTCCAGTAATGTAGCTACAATATTTCCTCCATTTTGGAGAAAAGAGTTCTTAGTAGACTCAGCTGCAAAGCTTGGTTTTAAGCACAGATGACATTTAGCAGCAGAACTGCAACAACAAAGACATTACACAATGTATCATCTGACTTGTAGTGAGCAATGTCTATAAAAGTTTTTTTTTCAAATAGTTTTCATCTTTTGTTGTGATGTGCCATTGCTGTTCATTTGAGAGTCAATTACATTTTTGACAGTTTTTAAAAATTCTATTTTATTTCAATTGCAGGGAATTACTGAATGTGATAGACTGACTAGCTTTTGCTATTTTTGTTATGTGTGTTGAAAACAGTATGTATTTTAATTTTGAATCTTTCACATAGAAATAGTTTCAATTCCCTCCAGAAAACAGGTAATGCAACAAGTCAGGAATTGGTAATTTTTCTAGAAAGGTGTTTATTCATCAAGTGTCATAGCAGTGCCTTCATTTAGCCTAAACATATGGTATTAGTGGTGCCTTTGGGATAAACTGAAGGTGTGTGTATATTTCTGGCTCATGAGCCTGATTGTTGAATATAATATACTTCATTTCAGTGTTATGCAGAATACTTTCCATTCAGACCCCAGTGATTGAAGATGTTCATTGCTGCGGTTTCTCAAATTTGTCTTTGTTTAAGTGATCGTGCTTCTGCAAGTACTTGTTGGTTCCGCTTCATTTTGTAGCTATAAGCAGTGGTATTTGCCAAAATTTTTATTTCATGGGCTATCTCTGAGCAGCCAGCTGTAAAATACTGTATATCAAATGGATATACAGTATCCACAGTGGATTTAAAACATTGTTTTCCCTGGAATTCCACATGTTTTTTAAAAGAAGATTTTAATGTAATTAGTTTTGCAAACACTCTTTTTAGAGTCATTTATACAACACAGAAACAGGCCCTTTGCCCAATTTATCCATGCTGACCAAAATTTCTACACGAGACAGTCCATCTCCCACGAGACTTTTACTATCCATGCACCTGGCAGAATATCTTTTAAGCATTTTAATTGTATCTGCCTCTACAGCTTCTTCTGGCAGCCCATTCCATAAACCCACCATCCTCTTTGTGGGGGAGATGTTCCCCCTCAAGTCTCTTTTTAAATCTTTCCCCCTCACCCTAAATCTCTGCCCTCTAGTTCTTGTACCCTGGGGAAAAGGACTGTGAACATTCACTTATCTATGCCAATCATGATTTTGTACACTTCTATAGGGTCGCCAATCAACCTCCTATGCTTCAGGAAAAAAAGTCCAAACCTATCCAGTATTTCATGATATTTCAAGCCCTCCAGTTGTGATAACATCCTATACCTTGTCTGCAGCTTGAAATAGTAAAGCTGGGCAGCCAGAACTGCACACAAACCTTTAATCTTTTACCTTTTAGTTGTACCTCTTCCTTCTGGAAGTATTGACACCCTCCAGCAAGCTTTCAGGAAATGTTGGGTGGGATCTATCCACTCAATCTTGAAATATCTCACTGTGGCTTATTTATGTGCCAGCAATCTGAAGGTCTCCAGTTCTTCCTTCTTTCCCATCCCCCTCCAACCCAAAACACCCTGAGGTTATTATTGTCAGCTTGTGTTTACATGTAGCTTTAACAGGCCTGAAGCAACTAAGTGGAGAAAACGTAATTGCTCCCTCTGTTCTTACAGAGGGCACCAAATCTCTAGAAGTCTCAATCTCAGAAGGCTGTGGAGATTGGATTGTTGCAGGATAATTAAAGAAGTGGGTAGCTTTTTGAAAGATCAGGAAATTGAGGGCTGTGTAGAACTGGCAGAGATGAATATACACATGAGATCTTGGTTAGATTGTTTTCAATGGTGGAGTGGGCTTGAGGGGCTGAGTGGCCTACTCCTTCTATTTCCTTTTGTGTCACAGAAAGTGTTGAAGAATCTACCTGTGGTGTGATTGGAATCGATATAGAAAAGGATCAGTTTGTTTGTGTGATGTGTAGTCAAGATATTGATTATAAGCTCTGAAACATTCAGCAGGACTAACTGCAATCAATAGCACCTCCCATACCAGTGTAGTTTCAGATAATTTGGTGATTGAACTTGCATCTCATAGTCTGTACAGTCTGCAAAATGGAGTCCAATCTCTTGATGTGGAAGTCATTTAAATAATCTTCAGCCAAAAACAAATTATTGGAAATTATGTACTCCAAGTCAAGTCATTTAAAGGTTATTTTAATAAGAGATGATATTTGATCAAGGACAGTCTTTTTATGTCATCAGTTTTAAATTGATTTTGAAATGATACTTAAGTCTGTGGGGAAGAATACTTAAGCCAAAGGAGGAAAATGCTTGTAATTTGTACACACTTATTGTAAGAACTGCTAAACATGCAAGACTTCTACTGTAACAGTATAGCAGGTTAATAAGTCAAGTGAAGTTAACAGTGCATATGTTGTCGTTTTGTTAAGACTGGAAAAGCAATTAATTTAACGCCCAGGAGTAAATTTGACAAGATAACATCTTGGTAGGAGCCACATAGAAGTTTGGCCTTGACAGCAGAAAAACATCATCCATTAAAACTAATAAAGTGCAATGAGGGTGTATCTCCCTATAGAGTAATATTGTAGCCTCGTGGTCAATGCTTTGATCACAGTGGCGAAAGCTCCCTGAGTCTGACATTTGTATAAAATAGGTTTTAGTTCTCATTCAAACTGAATCTTCAAAAGTTCCATACAGCTTGCACCCTATTTCTCAAGAACATGAAGGACTGATGCCTATCTGTCAGGAAGTAGACTTTGCAAAATGATCTTTGGGGCTGTTCATGTCCAGAAAAGAACCCGGTCTCCTAGCAGCTGGCAAATGGAATGTGTGAAGGACAGTAGTGGGTGTTGGGAAGTTTTGCTCAGTTATTTAACAAAAATGAAGGGAAGGAGGAAACGTGTACCTCCCAGTGTTCTCACGTGGCAAGGCATGGAACCTGCTGCTGGTTAACTTGGAGCCTGTGACAGTATCTCTCCTGCGGGGATCCAGTGATGAGATTTAGAAATACCTCTTTTCTTACACAGTGTATTAATGGTTTCAGTATGTTACAGAAGAAATTTGTGTTGGTCTGCTGCCTTGTGATGCAAATGCTCACAGAGACAATAACTGCTTGAGGCTGTGGAAAGGGAGAACCCCACTGAGATTACACCATCCTTCAGATGATCATTTTATCCTCGCAATGGTGCTTTTACTTAGCTTTGGCGTGTTGCTTTTTTCGAGAGCCTCTTGCAGTCTGAGTGTCATGTCCACCGAGGCCGTCACATTGCTTGAAACTACATTGAGCTTCACCAGCTGATGACTCATGGTGGGGTGAGCAATTCCTGATAGTGGTTCTTTCTTCTATTCACTTCAATCCCTTCAGTTGATTAGTCTGAAGTTGAAGGTAGATGTGACATGATGAACTCCCTGGAACCTGAACAAATATCTCAGCCCCATCACGTCCAACAGCTTTTTCCGGTTCTTTTCCTCTCTGGGGTGAACTTGAAATCTCCCATTTCCTTTTTCAAATTCACTGACCTTTAAGCCTTCGACTCCGGCAAACATTGTGCGTCTGTGTAGGAGCTAACTGAGGGAAGAGCTTTGTAAAATTGTGGTTTCAACACAGATTCTGCAATTTCTGATCATAATAATACCTCAGTTCGCTCTCAATCTCCTCTCCAAATTATTCCCATTCACTTCATATTTTAAAAAAAGTCAAATGGCATTACTTCAGTAATTATTCTCAGCCTTGTTCATTAGATCCAGCAATAAATGGTAGCTGCATATAGTTTTTTATATCCTTTCCTTGCATTCACCGACTCTGACCTTTAACTCAAAGGCTCCATGCCACACAGATATTCACCATTAGCTCTGTTGCCATAAGCTAACCCAGCATTCAGCACATGCTAAGATTGCAATATTCTTTGTTTGTATACAGGATGTAGAACATTACAGGCCCTTTGGCACATGATACCTATGCCAAACATGATGCCAGATTACACCAAATCTCTTACGCCCGCACATTAATGTGTCTATCCAAAGTCTTCCTAAATGCTACTATTGTATCTGCTCAATAGGAGCCAAAAGGTGACCTACTAGCTCTAGGATAGCTAGTGTCTCATCTGCTCCAGGAGCCACGAGGATTTGTAAGTTCATTCCAGTTTACTATTCAGCCAATGGTAGGGGATATGTGTAGCCACTGGAAATTAGGGCAGCAGTTCCATTCTTGAAATAAAACTGGAAATACTCCGCAGGTCAAGCAGCATCTGTGGAGAGGGAAACTGTTGATGACCTTCAGAAGTGATCAAAGTTAGAAGTCAAACATGCCTTGGGTGTCAGGGAAAGGTGAAATGATCAAAGAAAATACCTGTAAAGACCAAAAGAGATCAAGTGACATGTAGTAGTGTGGGCTTGTTAACCACAGCTGAATTTTTAAGAGGTGATTGAAAATGGAGAAGGAGATGAGATGCTGAAAGTGAGGTACAAAACACGACAGATGCCAGAGGTGCCCAGCAGGTTAGGCCCAGCCTGTAGCGAAAGAAACAAACCATCCATCCGTCTGTAATGTTGCCTCTCTCATCAGAACTGGCCAGGGTAAAAGACCACAGACTGAGGCTAGCGTAAGAATGGAACAGCATGAACATCGACTTCTGTAACTTCAGCTAAGGCCCCACCTCCCCCTCGTACCCCATCTGTTACTTATTTTTATGCACACATTCTTTCCCTCACTCTCCTTTTTCTCCCTCTGTCCCTCTGAATATACCTCTTGCCCATCCTCTGGGTCCCCTCCCCCTTGTCTTTCTTCCCGGACCTCCTGTCCCATGATCCTCTCATATCCCCTTTGCCAATCACCTGTCCAGCTCTTGGCTCCATCCCTCCCCCTCCTGTCTTCTCCTATCATTTTGGATCTCCCCCTCCCCCTCCAACTTTCAAATCCCTTACTCACTCTTCCTTCAGTTAGTCCTGACGAAGGGTCTCGGCCTGAAACGTCGACTGCACCTCTTCCTAGAGATGCTGCCTGGCCTGCTGCGTTCACCAGCAACTTTGATGTGTGTTGCAGAGAATTAAAGTGATGGTCTGCTGGAAGCTTAAGCTTACCTTTGTGGACTGAACAGAGGTCTTCTGCAAAATGGTCACACAGTCTGCATTTGGCTTCTCCAATGCAGAGGAGGCTACACTGTGAGCATTAATATGATTATTAACATGAAGGATAAATGAATTGCTTCTTCATTTGGAAAGACTAAATTGCTGTTTCCGTGCATTGATGGTGGAGTGAGCAAATGGTTGTCGATGGGGTGCATATCAAAGGGGCTGCTGTGTCCTGTATAGTGTAGAGCTTCTAGGGCATTGTTAAGCGGTACCCATTCAGACAAGTAAGACTATTCCATCACATTCCTGACCCAAGTCTTGTAAATGGTGGACAGGATTTGGGGAGTTTGGAGGTGAGTTATTCTTCACTGAATTCCTAGCCCCTGACTTGTTCCTGTGTGTGTGTGTGTGTGTGTGTGTGTGTTCCAGTTCAGTTTCTGCTTCTCATCATTGGCCAGCACTTGCATGGCATGAATATTACTTGTCACCCATTGATCCAGGTCTGTATATTGCCCAGGCGTTGCTGTAATTGGAAGTGGACAGCTTCATTATGTGAAGAATTGTAACTGTTGCTGAATGTTGTGCTATCACCAGCAAATATTCCCACCCCCCTTTTTTTTTTTTTTGACCCTATGATTGAAAAAAGAATATTGATGAAACAGCTGAAGATTGATGGTTGGGCCTAGGACACTACTCTGAGAAACTCCCATCGAGGTGTCTTGTGGCTGAGTTCAAAGTTATTTATTATCAAAGTCGCCCTATGCTACCTTGAGATTTGTTTTCTTGCTGGCATATAAAAGGAAATAATGAAATACAATCCAATTTACAAAACACTATCAATAAAAACACTGACAAATAACCAAGGTGGAAAAGTAAAAAAATCATGCAAACAATAAAAAAGTTTTAAAAAACAGTAAAAAGAAGTAAATAAGATAATACTGAGAACATGAGCTGCAGAGTCCCTGAAAGTGAGCCTGTAGGCTGTGGAGTCAGTTCAGTGTTGAGGTCAGTGAAATTATCCATGCTGGTTCAGGAACCTGATGATTGTAGGGAAATAACTGGTCCTGAACCTGGTGGTGTGGGACTGAAGGCGGCTTCCTCCTGTAGTCAATAATCAACTCTTTGGCTTTAATGACAATGAGTGAGAGTGCTGTTAAGGCAGCTTTCAACCACATTTTCAATCTCCCTCCTATGTGCTGATTTGCCAGCACCTTTGACTCAGCCAGCAACAGATGTGACATCAGCAAAGTTATACTTGGTAGGGTGCAGCTTGATTTTCATGAGGACTTTGCAGCAGTCGCCTCTATTAATGCTGTCATGGATGGATGCATCTGCCCCAGTTGGATTGATAAAAATGAGGCTAAGTAATTATTCTTTTGCTGGTTCTCAGCTCAGCAATGTACAGTATCTGGCATTTTTGAGTAATTGGCCTCAGTAAACTGACAAGAAATTCTTGAAATGGAAACAGAAATAAAATAAAACACTCTTCAGGTCAAGCAGCATCTATGGAGAAAGAGACAGTGTTGATGAGTTGTTGACATTCCTAGACTAGAAACAAACTTCTTTTGTCTCTATGGATGCTGCCTGATGTTCTGAGTTTATTTTTTGTTTTCATCTTCTGGTTTTCTTGATGATAAACATCGAAGCTCTCTAACCCCACAGACAGTATGTTTTCTGCCTAGTCACAGACAGTATGGGTAATATCGGTTGGTAATAATTCAAGAGTTGAGTGAGGATGATGGCTGTTAAACTGCAGGATATTTTACCCCGAACAGTTGGCTTGAAACAATGAGATAACAATATTGTAGATTCCCAGAGGCACTGCCTCATACATTATACCATTGTCTGCCCCCTTCTTGGTAAGGTGGTTCTTCTAGTGGTTCAGACTTGCCAATGGATATCTTTGTCATCAGTTGTACCAGCAGAATTACATATCTGTAAGGCTGTTGGTGGACTGCTTAATGAGAGCTTTGCCAACACCAGTTTGCAATGTAGTTTTGTGGCTCTGAGTTTGAATGGGTTGGGTGTGCCTTTGGAAACCTAAGCTGGAAGAGAATGATTTACTGAGTGCTTCAGAAGGCAGTTTGGAATCAGTAACATTGATGCATAATGTAGAAATGATCAGGAGAGGAAAGCATTACATGCAAATTGAAATTGAAGCCACTCCTAAGGTCTAATTGAACAGCATTAACAATACACATGTACACATGCTTAAGTTTATGTCAAGCATGATATAAGAGAAAACAGCTTTTGACCTTTGAAGATAATCTTTGCTTTCCTATCTGGTAAAATATTCTTAAGCAACTTATCCCTTATTTATGAATATGTTGACAAATGTTATGGAACCTCCATACAGTTTATTAATGACTAACCTTTTGGGATGTGTGTTCAGATGTATTGAGCTTTCATGAGGAGACAAATAAACCGCTGTTTCCTTATGAAGTTATGAAACCAAATATCAAAATTATAAGACTACTTAGTTCTGAAATGTCTACAATATAGATAGCATTGAATTTTGGGTGTGAGGGAAACTGTGAATTACAAATAATACTGTTACAATCAGCTAATAAACTATATTATGCACAACAATTTTACTCAGACTGGCTGTGAGTGTGCAGTTTTTGTCTGAAGGAAAAAATTTTGTTGCTCTGAAGAAATATATTTCTGAGCATACAGTAAATGACTTTTTTAAAAAAAGTCAAATGGAATGATTATCCTTAATCAGAATCATACTCCCAGCAGATTCTCCAAACTCAGTCTCTGCACAGTCTTTAATTATTGGTTCTATTACCATGAAACAGACTCCTGGTTCATCTTTAAATAACCATCACACAATAGTTGGTGTCAACTGCACCTGCATGCAGACATGCAGACAATTATCCATTTGTACAAAATCCTAATGAATGGATTTGCTGCATGATTACTTTCTATGTCAGCATAAGATTTAATAAAACTTGTTGCTTAATTCTGTTCCTAGAAGTAAAGTCACTGAAAAATTTATTTTGTTGAGGTTTTATTTTTCTATTTAATTGTATATTGTTTATTGGTGCTATTTATTTAATTTTTTTAAATTGGCTTCATAACTAATTAGTCTAAGCTGCACAGAAAAGCCTATAGTCCAATCGAGTCTTACCCCAAGCTGTAATATGCTTTGCAGTCTATGCCTGGTATGAGTCTCTGCCTGCTAACCCACATACATATTGAGTTGCAACTTCTCCTGTTCTATTGCATTTTAGATAATAGTGTGTTTGTCCATATTTTTCACTATCTTTACACAACTGTATCATTTGAATGTCATCTACAATTAATGCAGATAACACAGAGATATATTAGCTCTTAATTTTTCATAGCTTAGATCAGAGGTTACCATGGTTTCTTTGATGCACGTGTATTTTACCTTCTCCGTCTCCTTGCTGTGCTGAATGAAGTTGTATACCAACAAGGTAGCAATCTGGAGAAAACCTTCCTTCAGTGCTAAGTGGTGACAATTCAAATTAATAAATCTGTGCTATATGTGTACTAATGTTGAAGTGGAGTTACTGGGCATAATTTGTACACATCTCTTCCTTGTTCCTTATGACTGACAATGTTCTGATCCATTAAAAATGACATTTCTCTCCTTCATCTTCCCTGTATGATCCATCAATGCCATAACCATTCTTGTTTCTATTCTTAAATGCCTGGAGGGTAGGATATTGTTGACAGTGGCAGTTTCAACTATCCTGGTGAGCCCAGCTCTAGAACACATCTCAAGGGCATAATTAGTTCCTGTTTTTGTTGCCGCTGGAAAGGCTCCAGCAGGTTGGAAAATAGCAACGGTAAAATCCCTGTTCAAGAACTATGGAAGACAAAAACTTAGGAACTACAAGGGGTGATTGATAAGTTCGTGGCCTAGGGTAGAAGGAGTCAATTTTAGAAAACCTAGCACATTTATTTTTCCTACATTTACACACTTAGTCCAGCGGTTGTGGAGCATATGGATCCCTTCGTTGTAGAAGTCGGCGTCTTGGACCTCCAGGTGGTCCACAGCAGGGGTGATTGATAAGTTAGTGGTCTAAGGTAGAAGGAAATGAGTTATGCAGCTCTCGTTACGTGCACGTGCAGTTCAACTCTTTGAGTGAAAATGCAGAAAGTTTGAAGTTAATAACTCATCTCCTTCTACCTTAGGCCACAAACTTATCGATCACCCCTGCTGTTGACCACTTCTGGATGTCCAAGACGCTGACCTCTACAAAGAAGGGATCCGTATGCTCCACGACCGCTGGACTAAGTGTGTAAATGTAGGAAAAATATATGTGCTAGGTTTTCTAAAATTGACTCCTTCTACTTTAGGCCACAAACTTATCAATCACCCCTCGTACATATTAGTTAGTTTCACATGAGTTATTGGGAAAATACTGGACAGAAGGATGTAATAGCAGACAAGTGAAACAGGAAGAATATTATGTGGTAGAATCAACATTTGTTTATGAAAGATCAGTGGCATATAAATAAGTTTTGAGCTTGGATTGAGTAAGGCAGGGTAAAATATCATTATCTTTGGAGGTAGTGTATGTGTATTTGTTCATGTGCCACATGGTTACTATACAAAGTAATAGCACATGAATTTGGGTAATTAACATAGCAAGGGTACAGGATTGATGAACAGGAAAAACAGGGTAGGGATTATTAAGTCATTTTCAGGTTGGCAAAATATAATGGGCAAGATGTTTCTGGGATTAGTGCTGTGCAATCAGCTGCTTATTCTATTCATCACTCCATTTTACTGAGTTAGATGCAGAGATGAATTGCACTTAGTGTGAGATGTGGGAAGCCTGGACACGATAGAGACGTGTATAGAGATAGGATGGTATGTTGCCTCCCTGGTGCCAGGATCGGGGATGTCTTGGATCAAGTCCATGGCATTCTCAAGGGTGAGGGTGAGCAGCCAGAAGTCTTGGTACATACTGGTACCAATGATAAGGCGAGGAGATCATGAAGAGAGATTTTGGGGAGCTAGGTAGAAAGCTCAGAAACTGGACCTTCAGTGTAGTAATCTCTAAATTGCTACCTGTGACATATGCCAGTGAGGGTAAGAATAGGATGATTTAGCACGTGAATGAGTGGCTGAGGAACTGGTGCAGGAGGCAGGGCTTCAGATTTATGGATCACAGAGGCCTCTTCTGGAGAAGGTGTGACCTGTACAAAAGGGACAGATTACACATGTACTTGAGGGGTTCCAATATCCTTATGGGCCAGTTGGCTAGAGTTGTTCAGGAGGGTTTAAATTAATTTGGCAGGGGGATGGGAACGGGAGTGATAGTGCTGAAGATGAGGTAGCTGGTGTACAAATAGAGGCAGTGTGTAGTGAGGAGAGGTTGTTGATGGGGCAAAACTGCAGTCAACAGGATGAGTTGCAACGTAAAAGACAGACAAAATTGAAGAGGATGAATGCAAGACTGAAGGTGTTATATTTGAGTGCATGTAGTATACAGAAAAAGGTAGATAAACTTGTTGCACGGTTGCAGATTGGCATGTATGATGTTGTAGGCATCACTGAATCGTGGCTGAAAGAAGATTATAGCTGGGAGCTTAATGTCTAAAGATATACATTGTATTGAAAGGACAGGCAGGAAGGCAGAGGGGGCGGTGTTGCTCTATTGGTAAAAAGTGAAATTTAATCATTAGGAAGAGGTGACATAGGGTCAGAAGGTGTCGAATCATGGATAGAGCTAAGAAATGGCAAGGGTAAAAAGACCCTGATGGGACTGGTGTACAGATCCCCAAACAGTCATAAAAATGTGGTCTGCAAGTTACAACGGGAGATAGAAAATGCATGCCAAAAGGGCAATGTTATAATAGTCATAGGGGATTTCAATATGCAGGTAGATTAGGAAAATCAGGTTGGTGCTGGATTCCAAGTGGGAGAATGCCTACGAGATATATATTTTTTTAAGAGTAGCTCATGGTTGAGCCCACTAGGGGATCAGCTATTCTGGATTGGGTGTTGTGCAATGAACCAGAATTGATTAGAGAGCTTAAGGTAAAAGAACCCTTAGGGGAAAGTGATTATAATATGATTGAATTCACTCTGGAATTTGAGGAGAAGCTAAAGTCAGATGTATCAGTATTACAGTAGTGTAAAGGGAATTACAGAGGCTTGAGAGAGGGGTTGGCCAGAATTAATTGGAAAAGAACACTGGCAGGGATGATGGCAGAGCAACAATGACTGGAATTTCTGGAAGCAATTCAGAAGGCACAGGATATATACATCCCAAAGAGGAAAAAGTATTCTAAAGGCAAGTTGACACAACTGTGGCTAACAAGAGAAGCCAAAGTCAACATAAAAGCCAAAGAAAGTATGTATAATAGAGTAAAATAGTGGGAAGTTATAGGATTTGGAAGCTTTGAAAAACTAATAGAGGGCAACTAAAAAAGTCATTAAGAAAGTAAAGATGGAATAGGAAAGTAAACTATGATTATGAAGACATGTAGTCCTCTTTTATTGTCATTTAGTAATGCATGCATTAAGAAACTAGCCAATAATATTAAAGAAGATGCCAAAAGTTTCTTTAGATGCAGTACATAAAGTGTAAAAGAGAGGCGAGACTGAACATCGGACCACTGAAAAACAATTCTGTAGAGGTGGTAATTGGGGACAAGGAAATAGCAGATGAACTGAATAAGTATTTTGCATCAGTTTTCACTGTGGAAGACACTATCAGTATGGTAGAAGTTCCAGGTGTCGGGGGTCATGAAGTGTGTGAAGTTACCATAACTAGAGAAGGTTCTTGGGGAAACTGAAAGTTCTGAAGGTCGATAAATCACCTGAACCAGATGGTGTGCACCCTAGGGTTCTGAAGGAGGTGGCTGAAGAGTTTGTGAAGGCATTAGTAATGATCTTTCAAGAATCACTGGATTCTGGAATGGTTCCAGAAGACTGGAAAATTGCAAATGTCACTCTACTCTTCAAGAAGAAAGGAAACTATAGGCCAGTTAGTTTGACCTCAGTGGTTGGGAAGATGTTGGGGTTGATTGTTAAGGGTGACGTCTCAGGGTACTTGGAGGCACATGATAAAATAAGCTGTAGTCAGCATGGTTTCCTCAAGGGAAAATCTTGCCTGACAAATTTGTTGGAATTCTTTAAAGAATTAACCAGCAGGATAAGCAAAGAAGAATCGGTTTATGTTGTGTACTTGGATTTTCAGAAGGCTTTTGACAGGGTGCCACAGATGAGGTTGCTTAACAAGTTATGAGCCCATGGTATTACAGGAAAAATTCTAGCATGGATAAAGCAGTGGCTGATTGGCAGGCGGTAAAGAGTAGGAATAAAGGGAGTTTTTTTCTGGTTGGCTGCCAGTGACTAGTGGTGTTCCACAGGAGTCTGTGTTGGAACCCATTATTTTTATGTTACATGTCAATTACTTGGATGATGAAATTGATGGCTATGTTGCAAAGTTTGTACACAATATGAAGATAGGTGGAGGGGCAGGTAGTTTTGAGGAAATAGGCTGCAGAAGGACTTAAGACAAATTAGGAGAACGAACAACAAAATAGCAGATGGAATATAGTGTCTGGAAATGTATGGTCATGCCATTTGGTAGAAGAAATGAAAAATGTAGACTATTCTCTAAATGGAGAGAAAATATGAAAAAAAAACAGGTGCAAAGGAACTTGGGAGTCCTTGTGCAGGATTCCGTAAAGGCTCATTTGCAGATTGAGTCTGTGGTAAAGAAGGCAAATGTGATGTTTGCATTCATTTCAAGAGGACTAGAATATAAAAGAAAGGATGTAATGTTGACAGTTTATAAAACATTGGCAAGGCCTTACTTGGAGTATTGTGAGCAGTTTTGGGCTCCTTATCTTGGAAAGGATGTGTTGAAACTGGAGAAGGTTCAAAGGAGGTTCACGGGAGTGATTCCAGTATTGAATGGCTTGTCATATGAAGGACGTTTGATGGCTCTGGGCCTGTATTCATTGGAACTCAGAAGAATGAGGGGTGACCTTATTGAAACCTATCGAATGGTGAAAGGCCTTAATGGTGTGGATGTGGAGAGGATGTTACCTTTGGTGGGAGTGTCTAAGATCAGAGTACACAGCCTCAGAATAGAGGAGTATCCTTTTTGAACGGAGATGGGGAAGAATTTCTTTAGCCAGAGAGTGGTGAATCTGTGGAATTCTTCGCCACAGGCAGCTGTGGAGTCCAAGTCTTAATATATATTTAAAGTAGAGTTTGATGGACTCTAGATTGGTCAGGGCATGAAGGGTTAAGGGGAGAAGGCAGGAAATTGGGGCTGAGAGGAAAATTGGATCAGTCATGATGAAATGGCGGAGGAGACTCGCTGGGCCAAATGGCCTAATTCTGCGCCTATATATTATGGTCTTGTAGTTTTGTATCCAAACATTGATAATTGGGCAAGATGATACATTTTGTAAAGGGATATACCTATGGTAAGATTTGGTTGGTACACATCTACTCTTTTTTTAAAAAAAAGTGGAGAAAGTAACTTCAACTGTATGGTCTCCAGAGTGACTTATAACCCTCGTGGAATAAACACAGAGTTAGCACAAGGGTACAGAAAGAATTGTAATGGAATGTAGCCTGTTGTACGAAGGACTGGAGTGCAAGAGTTAAGGATATCTTGGCAGAATGTACAGAATTTTAATGAGTTAAGCTGGAATACTACGTGTACTATTAAGGAAGGGCATACTTGCCTTTGAGGCATTGCAAAAAAGGTTAATTTCATTTACTCCTGGAATGAATGGGTTGTCGTTTTAGGGAAGATTAAGTAAGATCTATACCTTGAGTTTAGAAGAATGAGAGGTGAAATTATTGAAATGTCCTATGTTTCTCTTGGTGGGGGGGGTGGGGGCCAGGAGTGTGGTATTAGGAAGCTTAGCCCCAGGGTTGGAGTTAGTTACATGATTGAGATGAGGACTGTGATTCTTTGGTCTACTGTCATTGAGAGTACTGTAAATAGTAAGTCATTAAGTGTATTCTCAGTTTTTTTTTAGAGATTTACAGTATAGGCAATTCAGTAGATATTGTCCATAGTAGAGGATAATTTGAAAAAAATCAGATATCAGTAAATGATTTTAAGCTGCTATGTGATATGCTCCACCAATTCTTTTGTTTAAATTAGTTAGAAAGACATGGCTCTGTCCCTCCTTTCTATTCACTTTCCAACAACCCGTCTGCTGAGAAGTCATAATTAAGCTGAGCCTACCTACTGGGAGCACTATAAAAGCTCTGATCTCAGCTCCCAAGGAAGCATCTTCAGGAACGTGTTGATCTTCTTATGCAATTCTAGACTGATCTTCAAGAGCACAATTTTGCCTGCTACTAAGAAACTTCCAGTCCCACATCAATTCCTTTTGTCTTTTTTTCATTGTGCCACTGACTTCCACATTTTCAGTTATTTTGTTTCTATTCCCTAGCCTTGTCACCTGCTATTGTCTTGGTATAAGTATATCTTTATATTATACATTTAGAGATTTCTATTAAATCTAAGTTGGTGGAAATGCCTGCCCTAATAAAAAGTTGCTGTGATGAATAATCATTTTTTTTGTTATTACACTAAATACTTGTTTATCTGCAAGGCACAGGGACACAGACTTTCCATGGATTACAAAATCATGGGTGTCTCTTCAGGCTGTTGGCAATGATGTAGAGCAGTCAGCCCCTCCATGGATATAACAACTTGCAAGTAAGTTTCAGCTTGTCAAAACAAGCTATTGATTTATAGCAGCCTTAAAGGAAGTGATCAACACACTTTGGACTTTTCTCACCATCCTAGGTGGCTGGTGTGTACCACTGAAGCAGCAAAGCTGTCAGCCAAATATTTCCAATTAAAAATAATGAAATCATGTCAAAGGAATATTTGGAACAACAATATGAAATGTGCACTAAATTGGAATTATGTTGTTCCAGATAGAATCAGTCACAACTGAATGCAGCTTCCAATGCCTCCTGGATGTGACCACAGATGGGCGACAGCCTTAAAAGGCACAGTCCCTATGGCAGGAGAATGACAGCAATGCACACATGCCTTGATTGCCATGGATAGAGGATTTGCTGGAGACTGGAAGACATCTCCCACATTCAACTGAGGGAGTACCAATACATTGCAGGAGGGAGTTTCTGGGTGCCAAGGTAGAAGGGGTAGCTTGACCTCTCTCCAGATGTGAAGAAACTCATTTATTTGAGCAATGCAGAAATATATTTTGTGACCTCGCAAGGTATGTTGGACTGAATTAAACACTGCTGAGATGATTGTAGTGAGTCATTCAGTAATTGGGTCAGGGAGATGGTCTTGCAAAGGCAGAAGGTGAAAATATCATCTGGACTTTTATCTGAGTTTATTAATAAATCAGTATTGTAATGTGAAGTGGATAATTTCCTGTTCAATGGCTCCTTATGAAAGCCATCACTCTGAAAAGGAGATCCTTGTTCCAATAGCACCCTCCTTTGCTCTGTTTGAAAATGGATTTTGGTGTTCCACTAAGACTTGCCCTTGTCGCTTCCATCCCCCTCATTCCTCTGGATGCTACTGTTCTTCACCCTGGCCATTCTGTCTCTGGCTGCAGGTCTACAAGCTGCCTTTTCTCTGGCACTGACTTCTGTCTTTGGTTATGCAGGTTTCAATACACAGGAGAAGGACTCTTCCATTGCTGGTGCTTGCCACAGGGCACTCTTGGACTGACACAGTCACCAGTTATAATTTCAGAATGTCAGTGGCACCTGTAACAAAGGTTTTGTCTGACCGGTAAGGCTCTTGTTGGAGCATTGCATAGCTGCTGTGGTGGGACTACCAGTGGTTGTAGGTAGTCAGAGAACTAGATGATGGCTTTTGTCTGCTGGGATCCAGTGCTCTGGGCATTGCTGGCTGTGGAAACTGTCTGGCTGCTCTGATTTGCTTGGAATGTATGATCTCAGTGTGGCATTTGCCATCAGCAAGTTCTTCATTGTTTCAATACTCAGCAAAAGTGAAAATGTTTATTATTAAATAAAAGATCTGGGTTTTTGATGGGTGGCCGCATGGACACTTGAAGCAGTCTACTAGGGGAGTAGAAAATGTTACCAAGTCCTATCACCCAAAATACTCCCTGTTCCTTATTCAAGTAAAGATTATTGGAAGGACCTGTTGTGTAAATGCAGTGTTGATTGACCCCTGGTTGAGTAATGAGAGAGGAAGAGAGTAAAGTGATTTGCTGTACTGTTTCAGAAAATCCTGAGGTGAGAAGGTTGAGTGAACAAAGCAAAGCCAGTGGCAGCAGGATGTCATATAAAAAGAGAAAATGTTGGAAATATTCAACAGGTCAGTCATCGCTCGTTGAAGGAATAACTGAATTAGTGTTTTAGGTTGCTGACCTTCATGGAAAGAACATGGCATGGAAAGACCTCCAGACATCTGGGTGACAAACGCCCTGGGGAAAACTAGCCTAGAAATACAGCGTATTCCTCATAGAGGAGTGTAAACAGATGTGGTATCACTGGAGGCTCCTTTTTGACGGCAGATCTTTTTCCCATGCCCTGAGATCCCTGACCTTCCCTTCTCTCCGTGTCATATGATGCTGCTGGTAAAAGGTCATTGTCACTGAGGTACATATTGAGTGAGTAAGTAAGTCAGCTGCTGAATTCTGCAGAAAATACTTTTAATTTAAGCACACTCAGAAGACTTTGGAAGTTGCATAATCAACCAGCAATTAGATCTGAAGCTGCCTAATTAAGTTGCCAAGTTTGGGCAATGTCCCTTTTAAACAACTGGTGCAACAATTTATTGCAATATTCTATTAGTTGTTCTGACACTGCTCAGAATGGTTGTAGCTTGCATCCTAAACTTCCAAAATGTTGGTAAGGATGAATTGAGATGTTTTGTGAACAGTGAGGTCATTATATAAATATGTGATGTGGAGAAATGTCATTTCCACAGACATAAATAGCATACTCTTGTGCCGAGTCCAATTTCCCAATGGTACTATTTCACCTGGAAATGATTGCTTGGGTGATTGGCTCCAGGTTAAGTCATTTTTCTTTTGCATGATTTGTGCTTGAAAAACTGGTCATAACCAATCCAATTTCACTGCTGTCATATTTATGTTTCTTTCTGTTTTCCCATCCTTCAGACCTGGTGACAGATAGGAAATATGTTACTTCTAGCATTGCTGTAGCTGTATTATAATATATTTGTATTGTAAATGCAGTTGTTGTAAACATTTGCCTGCTCCAGATTACTCCTTCAGATGCAGAGAAAATACATTGTGGTGTGTTTGTGTAGGGTGTTCTTTCAAAGGCCTAGAAATGTAAATACTTAATGTTGGTGTTGTTTGCAGATTGAGAAGATTTTTCCATTTCAGTGTTATGATCATTCCAATATATTTTCCTGTAACTAGAAAACAGTTATTAGTTGATGCATGCACGTCTGAGAATTCTTTTGTTTCTGGTTCTTTCTCATAAGCATTGGAAATGTTCCTCAATCAACTTTTCTTCTGAGGTGATAAATGTTCAAAAGTTATTGGCAAAGCTGTCAAAGTTCCTCCTGAAGAAGTCATTGAGCATGGAAATGTGTCCTTTGACCCACCAAGTCTCTACTCGTCCTACATTAGTCCTAATTTTGTAATTAACCTGGTTCTATATTTTCCTGTACTGATGCAGCCATTATGATGGTGTTATAAAGAAAATTGATTTCCTTCAGACTCGTGTTCTTCTAGAAGTAGAGTCATCCAGCAAGGAAATAGGTCCCCTAGTGCTTGGTGTCAGTATTGACTAGCAATTCACAGCAATCCTTCTCTAATCCCATTTTATTCTCCATGAATTCCAATCATTTTACTCCAGATTCCACTTAAACCTTCGGGGCAAATTGGGGTTAGTTTACTCACCAACGAGCATACCTTTGAAATGTGGATGGAAGCTGGAGCACCCAGGGGAAATCCGTGCAGTCATGGGGGCAAACGAGAGGTCAGGACTGAATACAGATCATTGGAGCTCCACAGCAGCAATACTAGCTGTGACAAAGGTTCTATGTGTTATTGTTTGTTAAGTGTGTCTTAACTTGCTTCAAACTCGCTTAAAAAATTTTTGACTGCCCACAAATCCCCAAGCCCACTTTTACAGGCTTTTTGAGCTATCAGGACTTTAAAATGTTTCTGAACGTCAATATTTCGATGTTATGTTGATAATAGTCCATCAAATGTTGGCACATACACTCAGTGACCACTTGATTAGGTGTGCCCGTACACCTGCTAGTTAATACAAATATCTAATCAACCAATCATGTGGCAGCAACTCAATGCATAAGAGCATGCAGACGTGGTCAAGAGGTTCAGTTGTTGTTCAGACCAAATATCAGAATGGGGGAAGAAAAGTGATCTAAGTAACTTTGACCGTGGAATGATTGTTAGAGCCAGATGGGGTGGCTTGAGTATTTCAGAAACTGCTGATCTCCTGAGATTTTCATGCCCAACAGTCTGTGGAGTTGATAGAGAAAGATGCGAAAAACAAAAGCATCCAATGTGCGGCAGTTTTGTGGATGAAACTGCCTTGTTAATGAGAGAGGTCAGAGGAGAATGGCCAGACTGGTTCAAGCTGACAGGAAGGCAACAGTAACTCAAATAACCACTTGTTACAATAGTAGTGTGCAGAAAAGCATCTCTGAATCCACGGCATGTCAAACTTTGAAGTAGATTGACTACAGCAGCAGAAGACCACAAACCTGCACTCAGGCCACTTTATAGGGTACAGGAGGTACCTAATAAGGTGACCACTGAGTGTATAACTCTGCAAGGCTCTAGAATGCATCAGTCCACACATGAGTATTGTATTAACAAGTGGGTACTGCTTCACAAATAGAATGTACACATATTACAGAAATCTCATTGCTTCCATTTACCGTAAGGCTCCCAAGATTTTTTTGATAGCCTTTTGCCTCATGGTTATCTCTGTGTTGAATAATGTCTGGTGCAATGTCTTGGAAAACGAGGGGCGAGAACATGCTCTCACTCTGCTCAGTTTTTCAGTGCCCTGATATCTATATCTATATATATCTGTCTCCTCTCCACATCCACTCTGTCTAGGAGCCATCACCATCCTTCAGCAGCACATTATCAGCATGAAGACGTGTCAGGGTCTGGGTCACAATATTTGGCTTCTTCGTGTTTGGTGGTCAACCTAAACTCTCAAAGTAAAAAGTAAACTTATGTATGTTACCACGCACCACCTTGTGATTCATTTTCTTGCATGCATTCAGAGGGGAAAAAAGTAAAATGTAGCACTATACATCAACAGATGAAGACTGACAAACAACCAAAGTGCAAACGAAGACACTGTGCAAATGAAAAATAACACTAAGAAAATGAGTTCTTGAAAATGAGTCTGTATGTCGTAGAATCAGTTCAGAGTTGTGCTTAGTGAAGTTTACTCCACCAGTTCAGGAGCCTGATGGTTGTAGAATAATAACAATTCTTGAACCTGGTGGTGTAGGATTTAAGGCTTCTGTACCTGTTGCCTGATGATAGTAGTGAGAAGGAAATGGTTGGGGTCTCTGATGGATGCTGTAATTGGTGTGAGAGTTTATCTATTTAGCTATTAGTGTTGTTCCTTGGTCCAGGAGGCCAGTATGGAATTGTGCGTATTGGGCCAATCTCCAATGAAGACCTTAAGCACTTTAGTCTAGGCTCTCAAGGAAGCAAGCCTGAACAGCTTTTTGTTCTGGTACGTAAATAGACATCCTCTGAGACAGAGCAGTGGAAAGTTCAAGAGGTGTTGGCAACAGAATGTAACCCTGTTTCAGCCTGCTACATGTCTCAGAGTTCTAGTTTTACTCTGCCACAGCTGACCCACCATGAGCTGAATAGTTTGCGTTGAACACCACCAGTGCTCGCCTGATCTTCAGCAGTTTGTATGAGCTGCTTCTGCTGTCACAGCAATGCAGAAAGGTTACCTTGATCACTTCATTTCTCTTAAACTGAGAAGATAATTTCCTGTGGATCTCCTGGTTCTAAACCAAGATTCAGGATAAGAGCGATCAACTTGAATTAGCATTCTGGTGAGTTCAACGCTGTACAAGCTTTCCTCACTGTATTCAGCAGGCAAATGCCTAGGTTGTCCTTTTCCTTGTGCATGGCCACAACCTTTTTATCTCGGGTATCCAGGGGAAACACTCCCCTCTGAACAACAGAGACACAAGGCCAAGCAGATGTTTAGGAGCTCTGGCTTCCATGGGCTCAGGTGGAATAGCCTTGGCACTTGGTGCTTTCACATCAGGTGAGTTGATCGTTTTACTTAGATCTTCCCTGCACAGCAGGCAGGCTCTCAATGTTGACATTTTCCCTGCAGTACAGTTAAAATTCTGTACATTTTTCCCCCAGTTTATTATGACATGTGATGTTCTCTCTTGCTTTTGTGTTAAATGGAGCTCTTTTCTTTGATAGAAATGTTGCCTTCTTGATCTCATTGGATCTACCCATATCATAAAGATTATGAGGGGTCTAGATAGGGTAAATGCAAGCAGGCTTTTTCCGCTGAGGCTGGGTGAGACTAGAACTTAGAGGTTATGGGTTAAGGGTGGAAAAGTGAAATGTTTAGTGGGAACAAGAGAAGGAACTTCTTCACTCAGAGGGCGGTGAGTGTATGGAACAAGCTGCTCGTGGAAATGGTGGTTTCAGGTTCGATTTCAACATTTCTGAGAAGTTTGGACAAGTACATGAATGAGAGGGGCATGGTCTAGTCGCAGGTTGATGGAACTAGGCGGAATAATAGTTTGGCATGGACTAGATGGGCCAAAGGGCCTATTTCTGTGTTGTAGTGCTTTCCTCTGACTCTATTTGTTGTGTCAGAGGACAAAGAGGTTCTCTAACAGAGGGGTACTATATTTCAAGCAGCTGTTGAGTAATTCAACACGTTTTGTTCAGGTCCCTTTTGTAGTTGATGAGTGTTTCATTGGCTTGTTGCGGTGCAACGATATTGGCCTCAAGTCAGTTTTTTTTTTGCTGTCTTAATTGCCACATTTACAGAGTGCAGTGTAGTAGATGATGGCTCACTCTTATTGTATGTGGGAAAACTAGATTGCATGTTTAATAGGGTGGACACTAATATGGGTTCTCTGTTTTGAAAGTTACACGTCAGTGAGTGACCTGCGTCAAAGTCAGTGGGGGAGAAAAAGACAGATGCAGGCTGACTGGTAACTGTCTGTTGGGGATGTTGTGTAGTGACTCGTGCCCAGCAATGACCAGATCTGGTTGATGTCCTGACCTTTGATGTCTCCAGGTCACCTGCCATGGATTATTCAGAATGGAAGTATTAGTTACACTGAGCTCAATACAGCACCATAGGCTGGGTAGTCTCAGTTCACTCTGCAGCTTAATGTGAAAAAGTCTAAGGAGCTGGTGGTAGACCTGAGGAGGGCTAAGGCACCGGTGACCCCTGTTTCCATCCAGGGGGTCAGTGTGGACATGGTGGAGGATTACAAATACCTGGGGATATGAATTGACAATAAACTGGACTGGTCAAAGAACACTGAGGCTGTCTACAAGAAGGGTCAGAGCCGTCTCTATTTCCTGAGGAGACTGAGGATATAGAAGACTCTATTTCCTAAAGGACTGAGGTCCTTTAACATCTGCCGGACGATGCTGAGGATGTTCTACGAGTCTGTGGTGGCCAGTGCTATCATGTTTGCTGTTGCGTGCTGGGGCAGCAGGCTGAGGGTAGCAGACACTAACAGAATCAACAAACTCATTCGTAAGGCCAGTGATGCTGTGGGGATGGAATTGGACTCTCTGACGGTGGTGTCTGAAAAGAGGATGCTGCCCAAGTTGCATGCCATCTTGGTCAATGTCTCCCATCCACTACATAATGTACTGGGTGGGCACAGGAGTACATTCAGCCAGAGACTCATTCCACCGAGATGCAGCACTGAGCGTCATAGGAAGTCATTCCTGCCTATGGCCATCAAACTTTACAATTCCTCCCTTGGAGGGTCAGACACCCTGAGCCAATAGGCTGGACCTGGACTTATTTCCTGGCATAATTTACATATTACTATTTAATTATTTATAGTTTTATTACTGTTTAATTATTTATGGTGCAACTGTAACGAAAACCAATTTCCCTTGGGATCAATAAAGTATGACTATGACTATGACTATATAGTTCTCCTTCCATGTTGTCTGAGTCCTCACTCTTTCATGTTGAAGTCCCACAGAGGGTACAGATATGCTGGGGATTTTAATGATGGCTGTTTAAAACTCTTCATAGAACTGACCTTTTATCTCTGTGGTGGAGCACAGTGTACTTAACTGTTGGATAAAAAGAACAAATTTCAAGCCATCTATTGGGGATTCTATCAGCGAGAGCAGTGAAAGCCTCACAGCAAAGCCTGCATCTTGCTGATGAGTTTCCTCTGAATTCCACGCCAGTCAGACAAATGTGTGATATTTTTCTTTTAGTACTCCACTGTCATAACCAAAAGATTCGGCTCCTTCCTATAGAAGTGAGCAATAGAGGTATTTATTGAATTCCATTGATCCTGTTGTTTGCAACTGCCCCAACCAACTCAATGGACGTTGTCAGTGGGGATTGTAAGAAGTGATCATGTGTTAACTTTAGCATTTTCTTTTGGCTTATTTTGCAGTTGTACAAGGCATTGGTGAGGCTGTATTTGGGATATTGTATTCAGTTTTGATCGCCCTGCGCTGAGAAAGAATCCATTAAGCTGGAAAGTGTGCAGAGGAGGTGAATGAGGATGTTGCAGGTTCTTGAGGGAGTGAGTTAAGTTCAGGTTCAGATTTAATTATCATACACCGGATATGAATACAGCCAAATATAACCATGTTCCTCTGGGGCCAAGGTGCAAAACACAGGAGCAACAGTCACGCACAGCACACGGCACATATAACACATAATTATGGTAGCAGTAAACATATAGTTAAAAAAAAGACACGGTCCCTAAGTGTCATGTCCTGGAGATTAATGGTGCATAGGATGTTGTTGGTGAGAACAGGCCTGCAGCAGTCCAATCATCACATCACTGGTGCAGCCGCGGATGAATGCAATCTAGCTTGTCTTCCATCAAGTGAACACTGGAGGGCAGCACTGATGGGAAGAGCCAGCCCCAATTCAGCATGGATGCCCGCTGCGGCACACTACCTCCAGCACCTCCTCCCCTGGGTGGCTGCAACAGACAACCCTGCAGCATGAAGGCCTCCTCAGCGCAACAACAGAGGCTGCGCAGTTCCCCTGCCATTGGTCTTGTCAATGAATATTATGGTTCTATGGTACTATGACTATTGTATAACCAATCATTAATTTCCATTGCCTGTGCTGTTCCCTGCATTTGAGGTGGGGTGGGTTGAGGGTAAGAATAATTGAGGTTCCAATTTTCAGTGCAATTTGTAGCTCGCTCCATCTCATTTTTGATGAAATTCTATTTTATTATTTTTGGTACTTGTATATTTGTCTTGCCATTGCTTTCACAGAAATATTAACCTAATTGGTTTAATTAAGTTGGTTCATTGATATTACAGGGAATGGAAGCTTGTTGTCATTTCAAAACGTAAAATTGGCCAGCATTTTTCACCTGAGATTTAAATTTCAGTATTCAATTTTCTAATATCAAAGATGAGAAAAAAGTACTTGTGCATTAATGTGGGTTGGAGGGGACAGTGAGAGGGGAAGAGATTAGAGATTTCTTTTCGGGTGATCAAAAAATGAAAGTCCTTGCCTTCAAAACTCTTTCTCTCTCTCCCCCCCACCCGCCATGGAGAATGAATTGACTTTATTACTTGAATCCTTCATATACGTGAGGAGTAAAGATCTTTACATTATGTTTCTGTCTAATTGTGCAATTTGTAGTAATTTATGATAATTTATGTACAACAGGACAGTCAATATAACATAGAAATACAGCTGTGTCAGCATGAATTAATTGGTCTGATGGCCTGGTGGAAGAAGCTGTCCCGGAGCCTTTTGGTCCTGGCTTTCATGCTGCAGTACCGTTTCCCGGATGGTAGCAGCTGGAACAGTTTGTGGTTGGGGTGACTCGAGTCCCCAATGATCCTTCAGGCCCTTTTTACACACCTGTCTTTGTAAATGTCCTGAATAGTGGGAAGTTCACATCTACAGATGTGCTGGGCTGTCCACACCACTCTCTGCAGAGTCCTGCGATTGAGGGAAGTACAGTTCCCATACCAGGCAGTGATGCAGCCAGTCAGGATGCTCTCAATTGTGCCCCTATAGAAAGTTTTTAGAATTTTGGGGCCCATAGCAAACTTCTTCAACTGTCTCAGGTGAAAGAGGCGCTGTTGTGTCTTTTTCACCACAGAGCTGGTATGTACAGACCACGTGAGATCCTCAGTGATGTTTATGCCGAGGAACTTAAGCTGTTCACCCTCTCAGCCCCAGATCTATTGATGTCAATAGGTTAGTCTGTCTCCATTCCTCCTGTAATCCACAACCAGCTTCTTTGTTTTTGCGACATTGAGGGAGAGGTTGTTTCCTTGACACTACTGTGTCAGGGTGATGACTTCTTCCCTGTAGGCCACCTTATTATTTGAGATTAGGCCAGTCAGTGTAGTGTCATCAGCAAGTTTAATTAGCAGATTGTGGGTGGCAACACCATCATGGGTATACGGAGAGTAAAGGAGGGGACTTAGTACACAGCCCTGAGGGGCACCTGTGTTGAGGGTCAGAGGGGTGGAGGTGAGGGAGCCCACTCTTACCACCTGCCGGTGATCTGACAGGAAGTCCAGGATCCAGCTGCACAAGGCCAAGGTGATGATGATGAGCATTGGATGATGGCTCCTGTTACAGAAACAGAACATGGAAACTTAAATTCCCTGCTATTGACTATAGTGGTCCCTGGTACCAAAGAGTCGGGTATCCATCGATGAAAAGCAGCTTACCTTCAAATCTTTTTGGAAGATGTGCTCTGAAATAAAGTCACTGCTATTACTTGATGAGAGCATAAAAGAAATTCATTCTTGTAAACATGTAGGCACCAGGGTTTGTTACGCAGTGAGTGGCTCATGCATTTCTGATTATTTGACGTCCAGCTAATGTCAGTGGACTCTGCTAATGTTCTCATGTACCAGGTATTGTGTAAATCCTCAGTTAAATAACGAGTATTACACGAGCTGCTTGTTATATAATACATATGTAGACACTAGTGGTGAACTCTGTCCTATTGCCTGATTCCAAATATCTATCTCTGCACAAGGGACTGTATTTTGGAATGTATTACCCTGTACTTATAAATTGATATGTACTTAATAGAATTCACTAATCTCTGTTTAATTGTTTCTTTCTTTGTATTGAATTGTGTGGCTCTCACTCTGATGAAAATAACATTTTATTCTACTGGTTTAGAAAAATTGTCCTTGAAGGATTACCTAGAAACATACTTTAGAGTGGAGCCTCAAGATGTAGAGATGGAAGATGAGATTTTATGAATTTTTTATAAGCTCCGCAGTTTGTTTTTATTTTCACCTCCAAAGTTAAGCAAAAGATGGAAATCATACTGCGATAGGTAGCCTCAACTTAATGCCTACATGCAGAGCAACCTAGAAACTGGCCAGCGATGCCAGAGTGCTGGCATCAGCCTAGAAAGCAACTCATTCCCTCAAAAATGATCCTAGCTTCAAACATATAGCATGTACTGTAAGTGTTAACATAGGTTTTGTAATTTTAAGGTATTGATCACTGTCTTGAATATACCCATTGACCTAACCTTCACAGCATTCTGGGATAGAGAATTCAATCGATTCCCTATTGAAATAAAGAAAATTCTCCCCATCTCATTGCTCAATGGTGACCCCTGCCTTGTAGGCACTCAACCAGGGATAGTCTCATCCCCATATCTGCATTGTCAATTCTTGTAAAAAAAAACTTCAAGTTTCACTGACATCTCTTCTCAACAACTGAGGATAAGCCTAGTTTGTTTAATCTTTCCTTTGAAGACGCACTGTCATCAAAGGAATCAATCCTCTGAAGCTTTGCTGCTCTCTCTTTGGTAAAACTCTAATGAAAGTACACCTATAGTGTTATGTCCAGGATTTAGTGATGAAAGGAAGGAGTCAGTATTTCCAGTTGTATGTAACTTGAAGGGGAATCTGCAGCTAGTGGGGCATCCACTTGCTTAAAGAAGGACTTGCAATGTTATAGCTCTTTCCATATAGATTTTTGGGATGTTTTCAGCCAAAACGATTCTTCTGAAAAGTCATTGCTGTAATACGGAGAATGTAGTGGCAGTTAATGAACAGAAAACTCTCATGTTATTATCAGAGTTGTGTTTGGAGGGATGAACATAAGCCAGGACACTGGTGATAAATCCATATCTGATTTGAAACGGATTTTGCATCTTTGACATACATCAGAGTGCAGACACAAACATGGTTTAAAATTTCATTCAAAAGGGAGTAGTTTCAGACAATTGGTTATTGTACTGGAATTAAATTTTTGTGTTGGAGTTGGACCTGAACCTGGAACCCTTCCATCTGCTCTGCTCCTTCTCATTTTCTGTTCTGATCATGGTGTGTTTTTAGTTCTCACACCTCAAGGATAGGTTGAGGTTAAGCCAGCTAGGGCTTTTCTCTTTGGAACAAAGGAGGACGAGGGGTGACTTGACGGAGGAGTACAAAGTGATAAGAGGCATAGATTGAGTGGATAGCCAGAGACTTTTTCCCAGGGCAGCAGTGGCTAATATGAGGGGGCATAATTTTCAGATGATTGGAGGAAGGCATCGTGGGGGTTGTCAGAGGTAGGAATTTTACACAGAGAGCGGTGGATGCGTGGAATGCCCCGCCAGGGGTGGTGATAGAGGCAAGTACTTTAGAGGTGCTTAAGAAGTTCTTACATTGGCACATAGATGATAGAAAAATGTGGGGTTATATGGGAGGAAAGGGTTAGATTGATTTTAAAGTAGGTTAAAAGGTTGGCACAACATTGTGGGCCGAAGGGCCTGTACTGTCCTGTTTTATGTTTAAGGCACCACTCAGCTTGTTTTCTTTAGTCATTGTTTTCCCCTCCCATTTGCCAATTATATTCTTGTTCAATTCCCACCCCTTATGATGTGAAGTTTATGTTCCCTTGCAGTGCCATTTATTCTCCTTCCTAACATTCTCACCTGCTGCTATTTTCATCCTGCAATGGCCTTCCATTCCTTCTCCCATTCTCTGCCTCCTGCTGAGCTTTACTGCTACTTGTTGATGGATCTGACACGTTGCCTTAATTTCTAGCACTACAGATGGTTCAGTATTTGGTTGGGAGGAAAGAAATTCCTGTTCTAGCAAGCATTGGCAGGGAACAGTATGTAGCTGTTGCATTTAGTGCCTGGAGTGGATTTGTATATCAGGGGCTCATCACATTGCTTGATTGAGTAGATTTCTTTCAAATCTGAAGAATCATAGCTCTACTTTGCCAATTCCTTGAAGAACACTTCCCAAACCCTGGGACTCTGTTACTTATGTTAAATACACCATGAACACGAGATTCTGCAGACGCTGGAAATCTTCAGCAATGTGCACAAAATGCCGGAGGAACTTAGTAAGTCAGGCAACATCTATGGAGGGGAATAAACATTCAATGGTGTGGGCTGAAGCTCATCATCAGGGCAGGAAAGGAAGGAGGCAGAAGCCAGAACCCTCTAGCATTTTGTGTGTGTTTAATGACACCATATGCTTGGGAATGCTGTGAAGTGCACAGATCCTTCAAGACAACTTGACTTGGAAATATATTAGTGCCCCTCATTTGTTTCAGAACCCTGTAGTTTCCTGCCTCATTGTAACACTACAGTGATTTAGGGAAGAAGTTCCCCATCACCGCTTTGTGAGTAAATAAGGATATACAATGAATGTATTCTAGCTTGTTTCCCCTGCCTTTCCAATCCAGTGACGAGCCTTGGCCGGAAACGTCAACTGCTCATTCCTCGCCGTGCATGCTGCCTGACTTGCTGAGTTCCTTCAGCTTTTCGTGTGTGTTGCTCAGGATTTCTAGCATCTGCAGAATCTCTTGTGCTTACAATAAATGCTGATCCTACCAGCAACACCAACTTCAGACAATTTTAAAAAAAACAACTAGGTACAAATTGAATACTTCATTGAGTACATGATGAATGATACTATAAAGGATATTGCTGTCTGTTACTGTACCATACGGTCCCGGCCCTCCCTCCATTTTGTCCCATGACCAATCTAATAATCAAAATGGCAATCTTACTGACTCCCTCAATAAGTAATCTATTCCTTATATACATAGTTTTCAATTTCAGGAAAAAATGTATGCGTTTAGCAGTTAATGGCAAGCCTGATTAACCTAATGGATAGTCAAATGCACACTGGCTCCTGGATATTTTGTGGACTTTCTCATTTCTTTTGCACAGTTTATGAGACTATGAATGTTGCACTTCTTTATTACTTATATGCATGTGTGAGATTTTTTGAAAAAACCTTTTTTGCCTTTTCCATTTATGAGGTGTTGATGTGGATCTTCTTTTGTGAACATTTCTTGATCTGAAATTTCAAAGACAAAGTTGAGTTTATTGTCGTAAGCACAATTTCAATGAAAACCTTGCAGCAGCATCACAGGCACACCATATCATAGCATTCACCTAAAACAAAATTAAAAAAAAGCAATTACTACATGAAAGAGCACAATTAGAATAAAACAAAATCCAAAACACAAGAGAGTCTGCAGATGTTGGAAATCTTGAGTAGCACACAGAAAGTGCTGGAGGAACTTGGCAAATCAGGCAGCATCTATGGAGGGGAATAAACAGTCAACATTTTGAGCATTTTGATGCCAAGTGATCATAGTTGTCAAAGTGTTGCTAAATTCTAGTGATTTCTGTTGTACTGGTTGGTTTAAGAACCAAATGGCTGAAGGGAAGTAGCTGTTCTTGAGCCTGTTGCTGTGGGACTTCAGGCTTCTGTAATGGTAGAAAATGATGGCCTGGCCTGGATAGTATGGATCTTTGATGGGATGCTGCCTTCTTGAATCAGCACCTACTCTAGATATTACTAATGGTGGGGAGAGATGTTTTGGGCAGGATCCTCTACTCCCTGCAAGTTACTTATCTGTGTATTAAAATTGCCATTTGAAAGCAAATCTAATTTTCTGTGGTGATTCAGTTCTACAGTGTGTTAGAAATACTGCTATCAAAATAAACATTCATGCCTTCAATCGGAATGTTGCTTTTAAGCCGACTTATAGATGTATTTTCTTTAAACATCTGAATAGGATTATGAAAATTAAGAATCAAGGATATTATTTTGTGCAAAAATGATTTTATTCCAGCCCCAGGTTACATATGCTAGTCCAGGAGACTCTTGAGATCATTGCAATATAATCCCTGATAGCTGCAAATGAGACAAACTAGACTGAATGTTGTGGTTCATGCTTGCTACATATAGCTGCTTCAGTTTTGAACATTGTACAAATTAGGAAATGGCAAATGCTTCAGCTAATGTCAAAGGAAATCTCTGTGCTATTTCTTTCTGATCTAGAGGCAGTGAAAGTGAAGGGCACTGTGTCCTTCCTGCCACTTCAAGTGTTCATGCCTGCAGCATGACTGGAACAACTTGAGAGTAAGCTACAGAGGGATATTAGCTGACACATTTAGACTTGGAGATGCAATAGAAGGTATCCTGAATTAACACGTACAAAACTCCTACCTTAAGCAATCGATCAATTAAAAATACTTGGTCTTAAAATTTACCAATTCTCTAATGAGCCGAGCCCTGTGATTGAATAGTTTCTGAATATGAATGAACAGTCCACGTTATGACCATGTTGTTCTTATCACAGGACTTACAATAGTAAGTGTAACTGGACTCCAGCATGCATGCAGTGTAACTGATCTGCTCGTACTTGGACTAATTTGATTCCTGTCTTCTGTAGTCATGTACAGCGAGAGAACATCGCTTCTTTATAAAATATTCTATATCCAATATATTATAGTGGTGTATCTGAATTCGTAAAATAAATTCTTGATGAAGTTCTTGACAACACTTTCAAAGCTTTTTTTTGTGGACAGGAATTTACAAACATTCAATTTTAATATTTTTAATTTCTCAAGGCTTATGTAATTACAAGAAAATTGTCAGTTAATTAGGTAAAATAGCCAGTGTCAGGTCTCCCAAAACATTTTGAATTACTAGGTTTCCTGAAGATTGTGTATTTCTGAAGACCTTAGGCTTAATTCTTTTAAAATACATTGGATGAAGGATTACCTGATTAGAATTCTTGCTCTTCAACTTGGGAATAATAAGACAGATTCTTTCAGTTTTTTGAAAATCAAATGTCACGGACACTTTTATTTTGTAGAAGTTATCCTATTTTGCCCTTTACTGACTCCAACTCTTTTTTTTAATATTGCATCTCAACTTTTTTTTTTGGTTTGACTACATCTTTTATCCAGAAGTGGAACTCCCATACATTCTGAATTGGGGAGCCTCTTCTTAGCTGCATTTAAATCCCTCCAGTGAACAAGAGTGCTCAGAAAATGAATGGTGTGACCACACCTAAAGATTTCCAATGCATTTTCATAATCCTGAGTAGGACAGAAGAAATACTTTGAAAATAAAAGAATTGCAGATGCAGGAGATCTTAAATAGAAATAGGAAATGCTGGAAGCATTTGGCTTTCACACTGGAGTAGGTTGTTAACCTAAAATTTTCATTCTGTTATCTATCCACAGATACTGCTGAGTGTGTCCAGCAATTTCTGCATTTAGTTAAACAGGGAATACACACTCAGTGGCCACTTTATTAGGTATCTCCTATATCTTAAAAAAAAGTGGCCACCGAGTGTACGTTTTGTGATCTTCTTCTGCTTTAGACGTGTTATGCATTCAGAGATGCTCTTCTGCACACCACTGTTGTAATGTGTGGTTATTTGAGTTATTGTCACCTTCCTGTCAGCTTGAACCAGTCTGGACATTCTCTTCTGCCCTCTTTCTTTACCAAAGCATTTTTGCCCACAGAGCTGCCACTCACTGGATGTTTTTGTTTCTCATACCATTCTCTGTAAACCCTAGAGACTGTTGTGTGTGAAAATCCCAGGAGATCATCAGTTGGTGAGATACTCAAACCACCCCATTTGGCACCAACAATCATTCCGTGTTCAAAATTACATAGATCACATTTCTTCCCCATTCTGATGTTTGGTCCACACAACAACTCAACCTCTTGACCATGTCTGCATGCTTTTATGCATTGAGTTGCTGCCACGTGATTGGCTAATTAGATATTTGCATTTAAGAGCAGGTGTACAGATGTACTTAATGGAGTGGCAACTGAGTGTATGTTGCCTGATGGAGAATTACTCTCATCTTTCTTTTATTATTCCCTTTCTCCTGCCTGCATTCCTACATTTACCAAAACTAGAGAAATGCCCCACTTAACTTTCCCGTTGCTGCTCCTTGGCAGAAAAGGTAACATCCTTGAACATGTTACTCCTCACCATCATCATCTGACTTTGTCACATTGATAACATTGTCAGCTCATACTTCCCAAGCATTTCAGTACAGTGGGACCTCCATACTTTAGTCTTTTCTCCTCCAGTTTTTAACAAACTTGAATTTCAAGAAATCTGTTGAGGCACAATGGTAGCACACTAGTCTTTACAGCAGAAGGTTGCTGGTTCAGGAATATGATGCGTTTTGGAAATTGTTTGATTTACTTCACATCACAACAATTTCTAGATAACAACCAAGAGCTGCTTTTATCAATTCCCTGTACTTGTACTTTTTTAACGTGCTCCCTGATTGCAATTCCTGCATACAATTTGAAATAACGTATTTGTTTGCATGATGCTTTTATTAACTGTTTATTTCTTTTCTGTCAGTATCTGCGTACCTTGCATAAGCCTGAGACACAGATGAAATTACATCAGCTCTTTCAATAGGACCTAAAACTGACTTCAATGCATTTTAATGAGAAGATGGTATTAATAAAATCCTTTCCAATGCACAAACCCCAGGAAATGTCTATACAATGAAGTAAAAATACATCATTCAGATGTGTATGAAAGTATAACATCAAAATGAGGGATGTTTTATGCTTGTTTATAAACGGGGTTGCTTAGGAAGTAAATCAATGTATTGTGTAGAAATAAAATCTTTGAGAAATAAAATGCTAAAATACACGTGGATTGCAAGTCTGTGATTTTCTTTCCCAATTCATCTTTGCTTTACTGCATTATGTGAAGAGGATTTTGGATATGTGCAATGACATGAAACACATATCTACTTATTATTTCTGTTTGTATTGTAGAAGCCTGGCAGGTTGCAGGCCACCTCAGGAAGAATTAGGCTGTCAGTATGTCAGTGCAGCTTGTCTGTTGTGTGACTGAGAAACAACATCCCTGACAGAGGCTACTTAGCTGGATAGTACAAAAGAAAATTATGAGAATGTTGCCTGTATTTGAAGGACTGAGTTAAGGAGAGAGGTCACAGAGTCATAGAAAGTACAGCACAGAAACAAGCCCTTTGGCCGATCCAGTCCATGCTGAACCATTTAAATGCCTACTGTATTTGTATTGACCTGAACCGGGACCATAGCCTTCCATACCCCTACCATCCATGTATCTATCCATATTTCTCTTAAATGTTGAAATTGAGCTCACATGCTCCATTTGTGCTGTCAGCTCATTTCACACTCACAACCCACTGAGTGAAGAAGTTTCCCCTGAAACATTTTACCTTTCACCCTTAACTAATGACCTCTGATTGGAGTCCCACCCAACCTCAGTGGAAAAAGCCTGCTTGTATTTACCCTATCTATATCCCTCATAATTTTGTATGCCTCTATCAAATCTCCTCTCAATCTTGTATGTTCTTAGGAACAAAGTTCTAACCTATTCAGTCTTTCCTTTATAACTCAGGTCTTCCAGTCCCAGCAACATCCTTGTAAATTTTGTCTGTACTCTTTCAACCTTGTTTGCATCTTTCCTGTAGGTAAGTAGATGACCAAAACTGCATACAATACTCCAAATTAGGCCTCACCAATGTCTCATACAACTTCAAGATAACATCCCATCTCCTATACTCGATTCTTTGATTTATGAAGGTCAGTGTGCCAAAAGCTTTCTTTACGACACCATATACAGGTGTCCCCCGCTTTTCGAACGTTCACTTTACGACACCTGGCTGTTACGAAAGACCTACATTAGTTACCTGTTTTCGCTAACAGAAGGTGTTTTCACTGTTACGAAAAAAGGCAGCGTGTGAAAAAAGGCAACACACGCCCCGAGCAGCCAAGCTCCTCCCCCGGAACTGCGTTCTAGCCGGCATTGCTTAAACACGTGCCTGTGAGCATCCGTGCTTTACGTCGATTTCTTTTGAGCGTCCATTAGCAAGATGAGTTCTAAGGTATCGGAAAAGCCTAAAAGAGCTCGTAAGGGTGTTACACTTAGCATAAGCCTAGACATAATTAAGCATTTCAATCGTGGTGAACGAAGTAAGGACAAAGTGAATTTGGCTTGTGGAAGTTGACGAAGATGATGTTGAAGAGGTTTTGGCATCCCATGACCAAGAACTGTTAGATGAAGAGCTGATGCAACTGGAAGAGGAAAGGATAACAATTGAAACTGAATGTAGTAGCGAACGGACCGAAAGTGAAGTCATCCAGGAACTGAACGTGAAGCAACTGCGTGAGATTTTCACTGCAATTAACAACAATGGTTGCAGAAAAGTACAACTTTAATTTTGAAAGGGTATGTAGGTTTAGGGCATATTTGCAGGATGGTTTGAGTGCTTACAAAGAACTGTATGATAGAAAAACGCAGGGGGCTAAGCAGTCAAGCATACTGTCGTTTTTCAAGCCTTCCACATCAGCCACAGCATACGACGAACCTTGACCTTCAACATCGAGGCAGGCAGACATAGAAGAAGATGACCTGCCTGCCCTGATGGAAACCGACGACAATGAGATGACACCCCAGTGTCCCACCACCCCAACCTCTGATGACTCAGCCTAACACACCATCATCAGTGTGCTCGCTCTCTTCCCGATTCCGGTAAGTGATACTACACTGTACATACATTATTTCTACTTTATATAGGCTGTGTATTTGTATGTGTTATTTGGTATGATTTGGCAGCTTCATAGCTTAACGGTTACTGGAGAGAGTGTTTCTGCCAAGAGCGCTTGCGTGAGATTTTCACTACAGTGGACAGTGTAGCAATGATCGCAGAAAAGAATTTCTACTTTATATAGGCTGTGTATTTATCATATCATTCCTGCTTTTACGATATGTTACTGTTAGTTAGGTTTTATGTGTTATTTGGCATGATTTGGTAGGTTATTTTTTGGGTCTGCGAACGCTCACAAATTTTTCCCACATAAATAAATGGTAATTACTTCATTTTACGACATTCCAGCTTACAAACCATTTCATAGGAACGCTCTACCTTCGGATGGCGGGGAATCCTGTACCTGTAATGCCACTTTCAATGAATTATGGGCCTGAATTCCCAGATCCCTTTGTCTACTGCACTCCTCAGTACCTGCTATTTACTGTGCAAGACTTACCCTTGTTGGTTCTACCAACGTGCAACAACTTGCACTTGCCTGCATTAAATTCCATCTTCCATTTTCAGCATATTTTTCCAGCTATCCAGTTCCTGCTGCAAGCCATGATTGTCCTCCTCGCTGTCCACAACACCCTCAATCTTGGTGTCATCTGTGGATTAGCTGATAGAGTTAGTCACATTATCATCCAAATCATTGATGTAGATGACAAATAATGGACCCAGCACCGATCCCTCCAGCACTCGACTAGTCACAGGCCTCGTCAGAGAGGCAGCCATCAACTACCTCCCACAAAGCCGATGTCTCATTCAAATTACTACCTCATCTTGAATACCAAGCAAGTGAAGCTTCTTGAGCAACCTCTCATGCCGTACCAATATCCACCGCCTTGTCTTCATCCACTTTCCTGGTAACTACCTTGGGAAAAACTCTACACGATTGGCTAAGCATGACCAAACACACGCGAAGCCATGCTGACTATCTGTCTGTACAAATACTTAAATATCTGATCCCTTAGAATATCTTCCAGTAACTTTTCCACTACTGATGTCAGGCTCACTGGCCTATAATTTCCTGGTTTATTTTTAGAGTCTTTCTTAAACAGTGAAATGACATTGGCTATCCTTCAATCCTCTGGTACCTCTCCTATCACTAAGGATGATTTGAATATCTTTGCTAGGGCCCTGGCAATTTCTGTACTTGCCTCCCACAAGTTCTGCAGGGAACACATTATTGGGCCCTGGGGATTTATCCATCCTCATTTGCCTCATGCCAGCAAACACCTCCTCCTCTGTAATCTGTAAAGGATGCATGATATTGCTACTGCATTGCCTCACTTCCATGGACAATGCCTCATTCAGAAGAATGACAGGGGATCTTATAGAAACATATAAAATTATGAAAGGGATAGATAAGATAGAGGCAGGAAAGTTATTTCCACTGGTAGATGAGATTAGAACTAGGGGACATAACCTTAAGATTCAGGGGAGTAGATTTAGGATAGAGATGAGGAGGAACTGCTTTTCCCAGAGTGGTGAATCTGTGGAATTCTCTGCGCAATGAAGCAGTGGAGGCTACCTCAGTAAATATACTTAAGACAAGGTTAGATAGATTTTTGCATAGTAGGGGAATTGAGGGTTATGGGGAAAAGGCAGGAAGGTGGAGATGAGTCCATGGCCAGATCAGCCATGATTTTATTGAATATTGGAGCAGGCTCGATGGTCTAGATGGCCTACTCCTGCTCCTGTTCCTATTTTTTATTTTCATATAGACTCTGTGTCCATCTCCTGAGTAAATATCGATGCAAAAATTTCTTTTAAGATCTCCCCCATCTCTTTTGGCTCCACACATGAATTGCCATTCTGATCTTCCAGAGGACCAATTTTGTCCCTTACAATCCTTTTGCTCTAAGATTTTATTCATTGGAGCATAGGATCTTACAGGGGTTAAGTAGGGTGAAGGCACAAGTCTATTCCCCAGAGTTTGGAAATCAAGGTCTAGAGGACATGGGTTTAAGATGAAAGCAGAGAAATTTATTATGAACCTGTGGGGCAATATTATCCACTGAGAAGGTGGTCTGTCTATGGAATGAGTTGTCAGAGGAAGTGGTTGAAGCAGATACATTAACAACATTTAAAAGAAACTCAGAGAGGGATTTGGAAAGGAAAGATTTCGAGGGACATGGCTAAGTGTGGGAAAATGGGATGAGCTTAGATTGGAATCTTGGTCAGCACAGTCTAATTGGCTGAAGGTCCTATTCCATGCTGTATGACTGAGTGACTGTAAACTGGTACTGGGTCGATAGCTGAAGTGACCCATAGCGTTTGCAGTGAGATATTAAATGGTTGCTCTGTAGCATTGTAGAGGCTACGTTGATCTTGGGCTCTCTGCTTAAAAGTTTGATTGCACTAACTGGTAAAGCATGGATGCTACTGAATCAGTCCTGCTTTAGGTGAAGCCTAAGGAGTACATGAGTTGTGTCCTGGTTTGGAGTGTTGTGAGGGCTGGTTGTTTCCAGTTGTTGGTTGTGAAAGGGGTCGTTTTGGCCATTCATTAGAGTGAGTCAGAAATTGGGTGAATGGTGAAAAATGTGGGTGGACATTGGGTCTCGCAAGTGTTGGAAGTTTGGAAAAAGGTTTATGATCATGGGAGGAAAGGAGCCCATAATAATAAAGTTGTGGGAGCCGGACCTGAGTAAAGATTCCAGTATTGAGGTAAGCTTGAGTACCTGCTTCTGTAGGAGTGGCCCACAGACTGTGTGAGCTACTCCTGTGTGGACAGAGCAGTGATGCATGTGTCCAGGGTCCTCCTTGTACAAAACCATAAGATACAGGAGCAGAATTGGCTCACTCAGGCATCAAGCCTGCTCTGGCATTCGATCATTATTTTCTTGTTCAGCCTCACTCTCTGGCCTTCTCCCCGTAACCTTTGACGCCCTTACTGTTGGGCAGCTTGTGCTCAGAGAGTCCTAGAGTGAAAATTGCTCAAACTTAATTTTTCATGATACCACTTGACCCGTTTCCCACAGGGAGATCTGAAATTTTTGGCAGCAAATAGCACACTATGGCTTTCACAAAAAAGCCAAGGAAATTGTTTAGACAGGATGAAACATTGCAAACCTTTGCATTTGATGATACTAAAAACCAATTAGGAATGGCAAGCAGGTGTTCTCTGATAAGATCACTGGGCTCACCCTACCTCAGGGAATTGGAAGGAGGCAAAATTTAGATCTGTAGAAATAAACCATGTCTGCATCTGGAAGCCAGAGTCGGCAGCCACGATTTACATCTGTTTGAGAAACCTTAGTGGTTGAAGAGTGAACGACACTGCCAAGGTAAATAAATTTGTGGTTTGCTCCTTGGATTTTACTGTGATCTGACAAGTGTGCACTTTGCCTTCATTTTTACCTCAATACATTTACCTGTATTGAATAACATTGAGCTCGTGGCTGGAAGAACCCTGGGTTGGGCAGCATTTGTAGATGCAAAAAGTGCAAGTCAACATTTTTAGACGAGACCCTCCATCTCTTTGAGATCTTCCAATGTTCTCTTTGTTCCAGATTCCAACATCTGCAGTCTCTTTTGTCTTCAAGTAAACTGTTAGTTTTTCTGTAATACACACAAAATGCTGGAGGAACTCAGCAGGCCAGGCAGCATCAATGGAGACGAGTACAGTCGTAGTTTTGGGCCGAGACCCTTTATCAAGACGGGAGAAAAAAGATGAGGGGTCAGAGTTAGAAGATAGGGGAGGGAAGGAAGAAACAGAAGGTGATAGATGAAACTGGAGGTGGGGGTGGTGAAGTAAAGAGCTGGGAAGTTGATTGGTGAAAGAGATACAGGGTTGGAGAAGAGGGAATCAGATAGGAGAGAACAGAAGACCATGGAAGAAAGAAAAGGGGGAGAAGCATCAGAGGGAGTTGATAGGCAGGTAGGGAGAGAGAGGGAAATGGGAATGGTAAAGTGTGGGGTGAGACATTCGGGAAGTTTGAGAAATTGATGTAAAGGCCATCAGGTTGGAGGCTACCCAGACAGAAGATGAGGTGTTGCTCCTCCAACCCGAGTGTGGCCTCATCGTGGCAGTAGAGAAGGCTGTAGACTGACATATGGGAATTGGAAGTGGAATTAAAATAGGTGCCCACTGGGAGATCCTGCTTTTTCTGGTGGATGGAGGGTACGTGCTTGGTGAAGTGGCCTCCCAATCTATGTCAGGTCTTACTGATATACAGGAAGCCACACAGTATATGACCCCAACAGGTGAAGTGTCGCCTCACCTGGAGGGACTGTTTGGGGCCCTGAGTGGTAGTGAGGGAGGTGAAATAGGGCAGGTGTAGCACTTGTTCCACTTTCAAGGATAAGTGTCAGGAGGGAGATCAATGGGGAGGGACGAATGGACAAAGGAGTCGCATAGGGAGTGATCCCTGTAGAAAAAGGGAGAGAGAGAAAGGTGTGCTTGCCTTTTCTGTATATGGTTAACTCCTTTCACAAGGAGTCAGTTTCAAAACTTTAAGGAATCTTATGGTTCATCCTTGCATTCTGGCAGAGGAAGTTTGGTCAATTGTTGCTTAATGTGTACTTGATTTGGTGACATCCTTCATTAAAAGAAGGGCTGTGCAGAATTTGGGCTCTGTTTTGATACCCCTCTGGCTGGATATGACAAAGTTTGAAAAATTCTTTTAATAAGAACTGAGAGAGATTCCATTTTGTTCATTTGCTTGACCTTCACTGTTAAAGCTGGTTTTGCATTTGTTTTAGCTCTTGTTACATTGCAATTAGACATCTGTCACTGCGTACAAGACATAGTACATTTTTGCAGCATTTTGATTGAAAATAATGTTTTCCCCCAACAGTTATTGAAGAAAAACAGGATACAGAATAAACTGCTGTAATTTACCTTTATGATAAATCCAGTTCTAGAATTTTCTTTCTGTGCACTCAGTATTTATCAGCCTCAGATCATCAAACTGGGACCACATGTGGCTCGAGCAATTGTAATTTCAACCAAATTGTGAGTTCATAATTAATTCATCAACTGTGCATAATGAGGTTAAAATACGATCTTTATCTGAAATAATCATCCCATGTTCATGTTGTATGAAGCATTTTCATTGTGTTGAATGTGTTGGGTCTGCCACTTAATACATTACAGAGTGGATACACTAGGTACTGTAGAATCGAGATCAGGCTTAATATCACCCCCATATGTCATGAAACTTGTTGTCTTAGTGGCAGCGGTACAATGCAATACATAATAATAGAAAAAATGAATTACTGTAACTATATATTAAGAAGTTCTATTAAATATGTAGTGCAAAAATAGGAATTAAAAGATAGTGAGATAGTGTTCATGGGTTCAATGCCTATTCAGAAATCAGATGGCAGAGGGGAAGGAGTTGTTCCTGAATTGTTGAGTGTGTGCCTTCAGCTACTATACGTCCTTCCTGATGGTAGCAATGAGAACAAGGCATGACCTGGATGATAGGGGTCCTTAATGATGGATGTCGCCTTTTTGAGGCATCACTTGAAGATGTTCTGGATACTACAGAGTCTACTGCCCATGATGGAGGTGACTAACTTTACAACTCACTGCAGCTTATTTTGATCCTGTGCAGTAGCCCCCTCCCCAACCCATTCCAGACAGTGACGCAGCCATTAGAATGCTCTCCATGGGGCATCTGTATAAGTTTGCGTGTGTCTTTGGTGACATGCCCAATCTCCTCAAACTCCTAATGAAATCTAGCCACTGTTGTGTCTTCTTTGTAACTGCATCAATATGTTGGGTCCAGGATAGTTGCTCAGAGATATTGACACCCAAGAACTTGAAATTGCTCTCTCTTTCCACTTCTGATGCCTCTCTGAGGACTGGTATGTGTTCCTCGTCTTACTGTTTCTGAAGTCCACAATCTGTTGTGTTTGTTGTTTAGGAATAGTGCAGGATGCCAGCATGCAGGATATCCAACTGAACTTTATTGATAACCCTCCTTGTACAGTATGTGAACTCCTCCCATGTGGGGGTGGCTAACTGAATGGAATAAGAATAACAATATTAACTACCTCAACATCTCCCCTTCTGGAAAAAAAAAGAAAAACTAGGTACAGTATGTACTTTTTGTCTCTCGAGCTGCATTGAAATTAATCACTGAAATTGAGCGATTCAGTTCACTTTACCCATCGCATGTAAGTGACACACCTTACGTAAACATAAAAACGGCCTCTCTTTGTTTTCCTCCCTTTTATCACTAATTCCTTTTTTAAAGAAGTCTCGTTTTGTGAAATGTTTTCAACATTAGAACTTTTTTTTTAGAAAAAGCTAAATCTAATAGAGGTCAGGGTAGACTACCTGAACACTCTGGCAAAGAGAGACAATTATTTTGCCTCTTTATTCAGTTGCCTGGTAAGTCTTTAGTCTGGTAAGTGAGGCTGGAGAAGGGAAGGAAGAACAGGCAGGCTTGTTCTGTCTCTGGCCCATTGACAGTTCTGATGGACTGTAGCCAGTTGCAAAAGGTGTGAACCAGTAAGCTAGCTGTGCTTTGTAGGGTTCTTTTTTGCCTTCAGTAGGCGACTCTTTACAATTTGCACTGCTCTTTCCACTTCTCCATTTGTCTGTGGGTACTGTGGACTGCTTGTCTGGTGTTTGAAATCATAGTCCCTAGCAAAGGCTTTGAATTCTAAGCAGCTGAATTGTGGACTGTTGTCTGACACAAGTGTCTCTGGTATTTCATGGTGAATGAATGCCGCTTTCAGGTGCTGAATAACTGCTGCTGAGGATGTGGAGGACAGCTTGGACATCTCAACATTCTGTGAGTAGTAATCCACAGTGAGAAGATATTTGTCTCTTTTCAGCTTGAAAACATCTGTGCCTGCAATTTGCCATGGAAAGTCTGGGAATTCTGTGGTACAGATAAGTTTAGCATGATTTTTATGCAGTTTTCTGCATGCTTTACATTGCTTTACATAATCTCCCAGCTGTTTGCTCAGACCAGGCCACCACATGGATTAGCTTGCTCTTAGGTGACATTTTTTTTTGATGCCTTGGTGTCCTTGGTGGATTTGACTAATGATTTTGGTGTGCATAGAGGCGGGAATGATGAGGCTGGAGCCTCTTGTTAGCAAACCATCAAGAATGATGAGTGTATGTCTTTCAAGCCAGTATGGTCTGAGTTTGTGAGCTCCGTTTGGAACAGCTGGCCATCCATGCTCACAGTGTTGCATGACCTTGCTGCAGATTTTGTCCTTTTTCAACTCAGTGCAAATTTTGTCCAGTTTACACTGTGATGCAGGAAAACTTTCAATACCTGAGCTGAGTAGATGTTGGTATATTCCATGAGGGTGGAGTCAACTTCTGTTCACTCACTTTTGCATGGCATCCTCGGCGAGTGCCTGGTGTTGTGAAAGATTTGCTGGGGATATGTTCAATGTTATAACAGTATCACATAATCCTCATTCTGAATCTTTAGAGACATGGAGGTAAGTCATCCAAGTATTTCAAGCTGAGGAGGCTGACAAGTGGCTTATGGTCTGTTTCAAGTAGGAATTTAGCGACTATTTAGTAGCAGCTGAACCGTTTGCAAGCCCACACAAGAGTCAGTGTCTCCTTTTCGATTTGGGTGTAACGCTGTTCAGTGAGAGTTAGTGCTGCTGGTTTCCATACACAGCTGCAGTATTGCATAAGCACACCCCCTAGGACAAAGGAAGAGGCATCTGCTGAGACCTTGGTTGCTTTGTTCAGAATGCCAATGTTGGTGGAGAGATGAGCTCTGCTTTAAGTGAAGAGAATGACTTCTGTGGTGCATTCCAGGTCCAAATGTCTCTGAGAGAGGAGATCACATAGTGGTTTTGTTTCCTCTGCCAAATCTGGAATGAACTTTCCCAGCTGGTTTACCATGCCAAGGAAAGTGCGGATCTCTGATACAATCATATGTTGCTCCATGTTCCAAACTCCTGCCAGTTTGTCTGAATCTAGTTGCATTCCCCTGAGGACAGTTGGACACCTATGAACTTAAAAACTTCGCAAATTCACATTTCTTTTTGCTCAGGGTGATTCCAGCCTGTTTCAGTTTCTTCAAGGCAGCTTCCACTCTTTTGCTATGTTCCTCACTTGAGCCTTTGAACCTGAGTATATTGTCAATGTGGCAGACTACTGCTTCCAGTCCCTCCAAAATGTGGGTCATCCTCAGCTGAAAGAGTTCAGGGGCTGATGAGATGCCAAAAGGGAGTCTCTTAAATGCATAGCGTCCATATGGCATGGTAAAGGTTGTGAGCTTCTGTGACTCAGGAGCTAAATGGATCTGCCAGAACCCTGAGTTTGCATCTAGTTTGGTGAAGAACTTTACTCCACCCAGCATACTCAATGTATACTCAACAGAGGGCAGAATAAATTTCTCCCCTCACTGCATTATTCAGTTTTGTTAGATCAACACAGATCCTCACTGTACCATCTGGCTTGGGAACAGCAACATTGTTCACACACCAGTCAGTAGATCCATTCACTCTAGTTATGATTTCAAGCACCTTCATTCCCTCAAGTTCAGCTTTGACTTTGTTCATCAATGGAGCTGGTATATGCTTTGCTGTGGTCAGCAAGTAGGGCATCAGTCCTGGTCCCAGTTGGCTAAGGTGCTCGTCTTTCAGTTTCCCCAGGCCTGTGAACAACTCCAGGTATTTCTCCTGCCACTGAACTTTGTTTTGTGAATCCAACCTTACAATGAGGTTTGGCTTTTTGATGGCATGTCATCCCAGCTGTAGAGAGAAGAGATTCTGAACAACATTTCTCATTTTTATAGTTAGAAGTAGTAAATATTTCTTTCACACTGAGCTTATGTTTCCTTGGCTCCATGAGTGCTTTCTTTGTTGGGTTTAGTGTAATGACTGTTTTCTTCACCAGTTGTGTGAACAGTCCTTTGGGGATGGCAAGTGACATCTGCCCCAGTGTCCATTTTGAACGTCACTGCCTCATTTTGCAACTGAACCGTAGTACACTAGTTTTACGTGCTGGAATCTAGAGCCCGAAGGAAAGGTTTATCTTGGTCTAAATCATGGTCATCTTTGACCTCCTGAAGAACTGTTTTTGAGTGACACTGGCCAACTCCATTGCACTGGTGGCATTTCACTTATTTTGCTGCACAGAGCTCCTTAACGTGAAATGGAGACTTCCTGCATCTCCTGCAGTTCGACATTTTATTTGCTCTTTGTTTCACTTGTCTTTTGTTTGAGCTGAGCTCTACTGTTACCTCTTTCTGTAGCCCTTCTGACTGCACCTTGTCTGCCCTTCTTTTTGTACAGTTTCTAGCTTTATCTCAGCATCATTTTTGTGCCTGAGTCCTGTCTGTTGCTGATGACCATTCTCATAGTAATAGCTTTCTCCAGTGTGAGATTTGCCTACAACTGATGTCTCTCTGATAGGTTGGTGTCTAGTAGCCCAACAACAATCCTGTCTCTAATGAGCTCATCTCTCAGATTTCCATATGCACCGTTGTCTGACAGGGCATACAATGCTGTGATGAAGTCATTTACACTTTCATTTGGCTCCTGTTTTCTGGAGTTCAACTTTGCCCTCTCATATATCACATTTCACTTTCCTGTGAAATATTCTTTTAATTTGTCCTGCACTGTTTTGTATTCTTTTTTTCAGAGCATCTGTCAGTCCTAATCCACCCATGCAGTATATCAGTGTGTTTACTTGATGCTCTTATGAAGCCTGAGTGAAATTGTTTGCCCTAAATCTCTCAAAGCATCTAAGCCATCTCTCAAAGTCCCCTCGTTTAGAGAAATCAAATATCTTGGTAGGGCTTTTTTGCGTAAGTAAATGTAGGTACTGCAGGTATTTGCTCCATTTCCTGTTTGTTTATTTATTATTTTATTTATTTGGAGTACAAAAGTCTTCTTTTCTCTCCATGAGAGTTTGACTGACTTCTCTGCTGTGTCTGTGTCTCTATGCAAATCCCCAGGCTAGTGGCCCACAGATTATTACAATGTATCCACTTTTGGGTGGAGCTTGAAGCCATTACCGAGCAGCCCTGGCCCTTTCTTCAGCTCGTGCTTCATGGTACTTGCAGTTGGCAAACTAGTATAGGCAGTTTAAGTTGCTAGGTCTATGGATATTTTCCACAGATAAATGCAAACAAGAACAATCTTACTGTAAATTCTTGTTGGGATCTCATTTGTCTGTAGCACCAATTCATTGACGATCAACCGCCTCTGACACTATGTTGTGTTCATTATTGAGGGTTAGTACAGAGCACACCAGGGTGCCAGCATGCAGGATAAACAATGGAAATTTATTGATAACCCTCCTTGTACAATATGAACTCCTCCCATATGGGAGTGGCTAACTGCTTGGCACAGGAATACCACCACTATACAATAATTTCTTTGGTCTTACTGACATTGAATGCAAGGTTGTTGCTCAACTTGCCTATACTGTATATCTTGCTCTTGTACATCAGCAAATTTATAGATGGCATTTGAGCTGTGCCTAGCCACATTGTCATGGGTGTAGAGAGAGTGGAGCAGTGGGCTAAGCACACATCCCTGAGGTGTGCCAATGTTGATTGTCAGCGAGGTGGAGATGTTATTTCCTATCCACATAGATAGTGGTCTTCTGATTAGGAAGTCGAGGACCAGTTGCAGAGGGAGGTACAGAGGCCCAGGTTTTGGAGCTTTTCGATCAGAACTGTTGGAATGATTGTGTTAGACACTGAGCTATAGTCGAGGAACAGCATCCTGACATAGGTATTTTTATTGTCCAGGTGATCCAAGGCCACATGAAGAGCCAATGAGATTGCATCTGCTTTAGACCTATAGTGGCAATGGGCAAATTGTAGTGGGTCCAGGTCATTGCTTAGGCAAGGGTTGATTCTAGCCGTAACCAACATCTCAAAGTATTTCATCACCGTAGATATGAGTGCTATAGGACGATAGTCGTTAGGGCAGCTCACTCTGTTCTGCTTTGGCACTTGTATAATTGTTGCCCTTTTGAAGCAGGTGGGCATATCCGACAATAAGAGGAATGAGAGATTGAAAGTGTTTTTGAACTGCCAGCTAGTTGGTTGGCACAGGTTTTCAGAGCCTTACCAGGTACTCCGTTGGGGCTTGCTGGCTTGCGAGGATTCATCCTCCTGAGGTCAGCCTTCGAGACGGATGGACAGAAAGCCAGATGATTGAATACTGTATTACAGAATTTCATTTTGACATTTGTGCTAACCCCACAATTATAAGTTGCTGTATAATAGTCATTCCTGACAGCTTAAATCACCTTTTTTTCCCTTCCTCATTAGTTAATTCTGTTTTGATTTTACTTACATCATACTGCAAATGCCCTTGCCCAGTGAAAAAATCCTCACCAGTTTTTCGATGATATTAAATTTAATCCAATCGCATTTAATAAAGCAGATCTTCTGAAATAAAGTTGACACTTTATATAAAGTTGACAGTGTGTCACTTTCTCTGTCCCAGTTTCTATAAAATAAATCTTTGTGTTGTAACTTTACAAACCAACAACCAACAAGCAAATCCATTGCAACACACACAAAATGCTGGAGGAACTCAGCAGGACAGGCAACATCTATAGAAGTGAATAAGTAGTCGAAATTTCGAGCCAAGACCTTTCTTTGGGACTGGAGAGGAAAGGGGGAAGATGCCAGAGTAAAAAGGTAGGAGGAAAGGAAGGAGGACCAGCTAGAAGGTGATAGATGAAGCTAGGTGGGTGGGAAAGGTAAAGGACTGGAGAAGAAGGAATCCGATAGGTGAGGAGAGTGGACTGTGAGAGAAAAGGAAGAAAGAGGGGCACCAGGGGACAGTGATAGGCAGGTGAGGAGAAGAGATAAGAGGCCAGAGCGGGGAATTGAAGAAAGAAGGGGAAGGGGAAAAATTACCAGAAGTTGGAGAAATTGAAATTCATGCAATCAGGTTGGCAGCTATCTGGAAGGAATATGAGGTGCTGCTCCTCCAGTCTGAGAGTAGACTCATCATGGCAGAAGAGGAGGTCATGGACTGTTATATTGGAACGGGAATAGGGATAGGAATTTAAATTGTTTGCCACCAGGAAATTCTGCTTTTAGCAGATGGAGCGGAGGTGCTCGACAGAATGGTCCCCCAATTTACGTAAGGTTTCACAAATGTAGAGAGAGCACTGGATACAATAAATGACCCCCCAACACATTTGCAGGTGAAGTGTTGCCTCATCTGGAAGGACTGTTTGGGACTCTGAATGGAGGTAAATAGGCAGATGTAGCATTTTGGTTGCTCGCATGGGTATGTGCCAGGAGGGAAATTAGGGGAGAGTGATCCCTGCAGAAAGCAGAGATTGTGGGTGGTGGTGGGGCGGGGAGGTAAAGATGTGCTTGGTAGTAGATCCCATTTAAGATGACGGAAGTTGCGGAGAACGTGTTGGACGTGGAGGCTCATGGGGAGGTAGGTGAGGACAAGAGGAACTCTATCCCTATTAAGGTGGTGGGAGGATGGAGTGAGTGCAGATGGTGGGGAAATAGAGGAGATGTGGATGAGGGTAGCATCAATGTTGGAGGATGGGAAACCCTGTTCTTTAAAGAAAGAGGACATCTCTGGTGTCCTGGAAAGGAAAGCTTCATCCTGGGTAACTACTTGTTCTGATTATATCAGCCACTACTCTCTGGTTTGGTGTCCAGGACAAAGAAGCGGGCAGGAAAAATGAATGTCGATACAACCCACTCTGCAAACTTCCTTTTCCAAAAGCTCCCTTTGGAAAGTGCCATATAGCTACTAAAACAAAAACTTTGCGCCATCTTAGAAGTTTCTTCTCCCATTCTAGTTAGCTACCCCCACCCCCTCTATCAATTACCTCAGTCACTGCATTGTAAACGCATTAAATCACTTTTTATAATGCTGTTCACATTCTTAGTAGATACTGATACTGATACTTATGCACAATTGGACAACAAAGACACTTCTTTTTTCTTTTCTTGGAGAACGAAGACACTTATGCCAGAATCCTGTACATTGATTTCAGTTCAGCGTTCAATACCATCATCCCGCAGAGACTAGTGGAGAAATTGTCGCTGCTTGGCCTTAGTACTGCCATGTGTCGCTGGATTCTGGATTTCCTGACAGAGAGACCACAGTCAGTCCGTGTTGGCAGGAACATCTCTGACTCCATCACACTGAGCACTGGATCCCCACAAGGCTGTGTGCTTAGCCCATTACTGTTTACACTGCTAACACATGACTGTGCAGCCAGATTCAAGGAGAACCTGATCATTAAATTTGCAGATGATACCACAGTGGTGGGGCTCATCAGCAAAAATGATGAAACTATGTACAGGGAGGAGGTCAAACACCTAGAGAGCTAGTGTAGGGATAACAACTTGATGCTTAATGTCACCAAAACCAAGGAGATAATCATCGATTTCAGACTGTCTCAGCCTGAGCACACACACCTCAGCATCAGCGGCTCCACAGTGGAGAGAGTGGAAAACGTCAAGTTCCTTGGGGTGCAGATCTCGGACAATCTCACCTGGTCCAGGAACATCACTGGGATTGTGAAACAGGCCCAGCAGAGATTGCACTTTCTGACGAAGCTTAAACAAGCATCACTCCCCACTATCATCTTAACTACATTCTACAGAGGCGTGGTTGAGAGTGTGCTGACCTTTTGCATCACAACCTGGTACTCCAGCTGCAGTGCTGTTGACAAAAAAGCCTTGCAGAGGGTGGTTAGGGGAGCAGAGAAGGTTATTGGGGTCTCCCTACCTTCTGTCCAAGACCTCTTTCAGAGTCAATGCCTCCAGAAGACACGGTACATCATTAAAGACCCCTCACACCCTCTCCATGAACTGTTTGTTCTTCTGCCATCAGGCAAACGTTACAGGAGCATCAAAACGAAAACCACAAGGCTACTAAACAGCTTCCTCCCACAGGCAGTCAGACTGCTAAATAGCTGCTCTACCTGACTCTGCTTTGGACAATTTTAACTTGCACTGGACACTTAGAACTTGATTTTAATTGACATATGGGCTGTTGTGTTTTACTATTTATTGTTATGTTTATTATTTAGTGTTGCGTTTGTTATGTTATGATTGCACTGCTCCTGAGAAATGCTGTCTCATTCTGCCCTGCAGAGCTGATGTATGGTTAGAATGACAATAAAGTTTTTTGAATCCTTGAATCTTTGAATCAATTTGTTACCTATCCATACCTTAACCTCTTAAGTTTATTTTTTTTTGTTGCAACAGAGTCCAAATCCATGTAAATGTATATGGAAAATAAAGTTGGTCCTTGATCCTTAAGTTGATCACCATTGGGGCTCCTTTACTTGCTCAGGTCTCCAAGTCCTTGGTGCCATAAGGAGAGCTTAAAACACAATTTGTGTGCATAAAGATAGTTTGCTGACATTAACTGATAATCTCACACATATGTAGATATGTAAGCAAAACACATCAAAGTTGCTGGTGAACGCAGCAGGCCAGGCAGCATCTCTAGGAAGAGGTGCAGTCGACGTTTCAGGCCGAGACCCTTCGTCAGGACTAACTGAAGGAAGAGTGAGTAAGGGATTTGAAAGTTGGAGGGGGAGATCCAAAATGATAGGAGAAGACAGGAGGGGGAGGGATGGAGCCAAGAGCTGGACAGGTGATTGGCAAAAGGGGATACGAGAGGATCATGGGACAGGAGGTCCGGGAAGAAAGACAAAGGGGGGGGGGACCCAGAGGATGGGCAAGAGGTATATTCAGAGGGACAGAGGGAGAAAAAGGAGAGTGAGGGAAAGAATGTGTGCATAAAAATAAGTAACAGATGGGGTACGAGGGGGAGGTGGGGCCTTAGCGGAAGTTAGAGAAGTCGATGTTCATGCCATCAGGTTGGAGGCTACCCAGACGGAATATAAGGTGTTGTTCCTCCAACCAGAGTGTGGCTTCATCTTTACAGTAGAGGAGGCCGTGGATAGACATGTCAGAATGGGAATGGGATGTAGAATTAAAATGTGTGGCCACTGGGAGATCCTGCTTTCTCTGGCGGACAGAGCGTAGATGTTCAGCAAAGCGGTCTCCCAGTCTGCGTCGGGTCTCGCCAATATATAAAGGGCCACATCGGGAGTACCGGATGCAGTATATCACCCCAGCTGACTCACAGGTGAAGTGTTGCCTCACCTGGAAGGACTGTTTGGGGCCCTGAATGGTGGTAAGGGAGGAAGTGTAAGGGCACGTGTAGCACTTGTTCCGCTTACACGGATAAGTGCCAGGAGGGAGATCAGTGGGGAGGGATGGGGGGGACGAATGGACAAGGGAGTCGCGTAGGGAGCGATCCCTGTGGAATGCAAGGGGGGGGGGGGAGGGAAAGATGTGCTTAGTGGTGGGATCCTGTTGGAGGTGGTGGAAGTTACGGAGAATAATATGTTGGACCCGGAGGCTGGTGGGGTGGTAGGTGAGGACCAGGGGAACCCTATTCCTAGTGGGGTGACAGGAGGATGGAGTAAGAGCAGATGTACGTGAAATGGGGGAGATGCGTTTGAGAGCAGAGTTGATGGTGGAGGAAGGGATCCCACCACTAAGCACATCTTTCCCTCCCCCCCCCTCTCTGCATTCCGCAGGGATCGCTCCCTACACAACTCCCTTGTCCATTCGTCCCCCCCATCCCTCCCCACTGATCTCCCTCCTGGCACTTATCCGTGTAAGCGGAACAAGTGCTACACATGCCCTTACACTTCCTCCCTTACCACCATTCAGGGCCCCAAACAGTCCTTCCAGGTGAGGCAACACTTCACCTGTGAGTCGACTGGGGTGATATACTGCGTCCGGTGCTCCCGATGTGGCCTTTTATGTATTGGCGAGACCTGACGCAGACTGGGAGACCGCTTTGCTGAACATCTACGCTCTGTCTGCCAGAGAAAGCAGGATCTCCCAGTGGCCACACATTTTAATTCCACATCCCATTCCCATTCTGACATGTCTATCCACGGCCTCCTCTACTGTAAAGATGAAGCCACACTCTGGTTGGAGGAACAACACCTTATATTCCGTCTGGGTAGCCTCCAACCTGATGGCATGAACATCGACTTCTCTAACTTCCGCTAAGGTCCCACCTCCCCCTCATACCCCATCTGTTACTTATTTTTATGCACACATTCGTTCTCTCACTCTCCTTTTTCTCCCTCTGTCCCTCTGAATATACCTCTTGCCCATCCTCTGGGTCCCCCCCCCCCCTGTCTTTCTTCCCGGACCTCCTGTCCCATGATCTTCTCGTATCCCCTTTTGCCAATCACCTGTCCAGCTCTTGGCTCCATCCCTCCCCCTCCTGTCTTCTCCTATCATTTTGGATCTCCCCCTCCCCCTCCAACTTTCAAATCCCTTACTCACTCTTCCTTCAGTTAGTCCTGATGAAGGGTCTCGGCCTGAAACGTCGACTGCACCTCTTCCTAGAGATGCTGCCTGGCCTGCTGCGTTCACCAGCAACTTTGATGTGTGTTGCTTGAATTTCCAGCATCTGCAGAATTCCTGTTGTAGATATGTAAAGCTGTTTTCAAATAGTTGTCCTATCTGAAGTAGGGAGGGTAGAGGAGAGAGCAATAAAAAGATTCTCATAGACTGGGGAAAATGGAATCTTTTGTGGAACGAAGGGGAGAGAGCAGACTTGGAGAGGGAAGGGTGGGATGAGGTTAATGAGGAGAAGGGATGATTCTGAGAAACATGCCATAGAGATAAAATGATGGTTTGGGGGAAAAAAAATCATAGAGTTTGTGAGGAAAGAGAAAGATTTTAGTGGGGTACTAGCGAAAGAGTGGGGAAGATGCTTTAATGTGTGTAATGGACAATGTGAATCTTCTGGGGGATGAGTGGTACCTTGTGAAATGCTGTGGAAGGATGTTTAGATATTGAATTGCTGGAAAAAGGATTAACAAAGAGCATGAAAATATTGTAGGAGGTGGATCAGAGAGGTAGAAATGTATTGTGTGTAGTTGGAGGCTATGAGATTGAAAGTGGTGGAGAGATGACATCATTAGCCTATTACAAACAGAGTGTAGAACATGATGGCCTGATATTCAAAGGGAGATATGAGGAAGTGCCAGAAACTGATAATCAACTTCTGTGAAATGTGATACACGCAAAAATAGCAGTATCTTCTATATTGGTGGGTTTGATGACAAAGCTGGGTTAGACTTCAGTGAATGGAGAGCTGCAAGTTCAGGGGCCATTAGATCAGAGATTAATGGAATTGCTATCCGCTGGCAGAAGGCAGTGAAAAGACATGAGGTGGTATGAGGGCTGTAGGATGAGTCCAATATATCAGAAATTCTGAAGATGAGAGAATTATATAATGAGAGAAACCTGTAATTGTGAGGAACACAAGAAGATGATGGGCTTATTGGAAGGTAGATTTATTTGAAATATTTATTTCAGGACTGTGGTAAATGCTGGACAACTTTCAATCTCCTGTGTAGATCCTGGCACCCACATTGCTCTGGCTGTGAGTAGCTCACAACTTGGTGTGAACAAGCTGTCATCTCGGTAAGATGGAGGAGGAAAAGATGAAGAGAGTATTGAATTGTTTAGATATGTGGGTAATGTGGGTTACATGGTTGAAAGAAAGCAGATAAAATAGAATGTCTTTTCACACCATAAGAGAACAGGTAGTTATGGATTATAGGGACTTCACCAAGGCCTTTGAAAAGGGTCTACATGTTAGGCTGCTCTTGAAAGTTAAATCACATGAGATCCAGGGAGAGCTAGCAAATTAGAACATAATTAGCTTGATAGTAGAAAGCAGACAGTGTGAGGGTATAGGGTTATTTCTTGGACTGGAGGCCCATGACTAGTGGCCAAGAAGGGAGATAAGGCAGATAATGGCAATTACAGAGGCATCACCCTCCTGTCAACAACAGGCAAAGTGCTTGCATGTATCCTTGTCAACTGACTCTTTCCACTGTCTGAAGAAGTACTCCCTGAATCACAGTGTGGTTTCTGCCCATTTAGAGGTACTGCAGACATGATCTTCACAGCACGCCAGTTACAAAAAAATGTTGTGAACAAAGGCAACCCTTGTACTTCCATAAGTTTGACAAAGGCATTTGATATAGCCAGGCTCTCTGGTGTGTACTGTCTAGACATGGCTACCCTGACAAGTACTTCCCTGAATACCGAGGCTACTGCATGATGGCATGGCAGCCACAGTAGTCAGCAATAGTGGTGCAAAATCAGCACCCTTCACTGTCAAGACAAGAGTCAAACAGGGCTGTATCACTGTGCCTATCCTATTTGCCATCTTTATTGTTGCCATTCTTCATCTCATTGGCCAAGACCTGCCACAGGGATTTCCAATTGTGTATAGAATGGACAACAGGCTTTTCAACCTCAACTGGTTCAAGGCCAAGAGCAACAACATTCCAGCACATAGGGCTCTAGGTCTTGTTTTGAATATAAAAAAGACACAAATCCAAAATAGCCACCACCCAACCAGCCATTTATCCAAAAAAAAATTTTGGTCTTTAGAGCAGTTGTCCTTCTTACCTTATTCTATGGAGCTGAGTTATTGACTACCTACAGTAGATACCTGAAAGCCCTGGAACAATATCACCAAAGATCCTCACAAAAGATGTTGATCATCTGGAAGGACAGACACACTAACACCAGTGTACTGGAGGAGGCCAACATGAACAGTATCTCCACCATGATAAAGCAATACCAACTCTGAATGATGGGTCATGTCATCAGGATGCCTAACTTGCGTCTCCCCAAACAGATCCTTTACTCCCATTTGAAGGAAGGTCAGTGAGCTCCTCATGGGCAAAGGAAATGTTTCAAAGATAACAGCAAAATCAGCCTGAAGAAATTCATCATTACATCTAAAAACTGGGAAGGCATTGCACTCAATAGATACACCTGGAGGAAATTGGTTCAAAAGGGAGCTGCGCTACGTGAGAGTGATCTCCAATGTGCTGCAGTGTAAGCTGCAGCTGCGAATTGCAAGATTGTACAACCAAAAGACCCAACTACTAACCATAGCTACCACTTACTCTTGCCCTCATGCCACAAGAATATGTGGATCCTGGATCGGCCTCTACAGCCACCTGAGAACCATCACTGGACAACCCCTTAGGAGAACATCTTACTCTACACAAGTGATCAGACTATTACTACTGCTAGAAAGCAGAGGGTGAGGGTTGAGGGTTGTTTCTCGAATTGGAGGCCCATGACTAATGGTGTGCCTCAAGGTTTGGTACTAGACCCATTGTTGTTTGTCATCTATATCAATGATTTGGATAAGAACATACAAGGCATGGTCAGTAAGTTTGCTGCTTACACTAAAATGGGTGTTACAATGGACAATGAAGAAGGTTATTGAAAATTATAGTGGGTTCTTAATCAGCTGAGTTACTCGGCCAAAGAAAGGCAAATGGAGATTAATTTGGATAAGTGTAAGGTACAGTATTGCATTTTGGAAAGGCAAATGCAAGAAGGACTTTCACAGTGAGCAGCAGGGCACTAGGGAGTATTGTATAACAGAGGGACCTTGGAGGATACCCTCAGAATACGTGGTTCCCTGAAAGTGGATTTACAGGTAGACAGGATGGTGAAGGTGGCTTTTGGCATGGCTGGCCTTCAAAGGTCAGGGTATTGAATGTAAAAGTTGGGAAGCCATAGTGTGGTTCAGGATACTGGTGAAGCTGCACTTGGAGTATCAGAGAAAAGATGTTACTAAACTGGAATGAGTGCAAAAAAGACTTACAAGGATGCTTACAGGACTTGAGGAACTGAGTTATAGGGAGAGATTAGACCGGCTAGGACTTTATTCCTTAGAGCATAGGAGACTATGGTGACCTTTTGAGGTGTATAAAATCATGAGGAGCATAGCTAGGGTGAGTACACTCAGTCTTCTTCCCCAGGGTTGGGATATTTAAAAACTAGAGCGCATAGGCTTTTAGGTGAGAGGGGACAAATTTAATAGGAACTTGAGGGGGCCACTGTTTACATATAGAGTGTTATCTATATAAAATCAACTGCCAGAGGTAGTGTTTGAGGCAGGTACAATAACAACTTTTGGACAACTACACAGATTGGAAGAGCTTGAAAGGTTATGAGCTAAATACTGGCAAATGACACTGGCTGAGATGGGGTATCATGGTTAGTATGGACCTGTTGGGCCAAGGGCCTGTTTCCATTCTGTATAACTCTAAGAAGGTTTAAGGCCTGTTGAAGCAGTCCTATCTTGAAGCGCTAGTTTCCACACCCCTATGGGGTCTCCTAGTGCAGGTGAAGATGGTTTTGCCTGGGATGTCCTTGGTAATCCTGGGAGCTGTTTACATGAATACTAAGAAGTGGGTGGCAGCAAGCCAGACGCTTAGGATCTCAGCTATGGACTTGTTGAAGAGGTAGAACAGAAATATGTGAGAAATGAGTGCAGCAGTACTGCTTTGAAGCGTACACCTTGTGTTCTGCTCTATGAAGCAACCGAGTATGAGGGAATGTGGAGGCATTGTTGCAGTTACGCACAGTCATCTAGCTTAAGTCTGATGTCTCCACATTGTGATGGTATTATCAGTGAATGCTGAGTTTTTATCTTTTGTTATCTTCTGTCATTTAGTTAGCATAGGCCAGAATGGAGCAGTGCCCACAGGACACCACTAGTGAGCCCTTTACCTGCTCAATCCATGGCCATGATGTTTGAAGTCAATCTCAGTCACGTGCATCTACACCTACACTGCCGGTCACCAAGGCTGACTGCATGATGGTGTGATGCTGTTAACAATGGTGTATGAGGTTGTGGTATAAGCTGAGGTGCCCTGGCGACTTGTCTGAAAATCTCCTGGCATTGGCTGTTTCACTGCTGGCATTGGATGTTACACTTGACAGCAGAGCTCGACGTTAGAGGTGTATCGTCTGAAATGGATGCAAAGTATTTGTCATAACTTGACTTTGTTGGTTAGGTCTTTTACCCAAGATGGAGCTGTTGTCCTGCAAACTTAGGGGTCAGCCTTACTCAGGAATATTAAAAACAGGAGTGAACCATTGAACTCTTCAACCCTGCTCCAAGGTTGATTCTCTATTTCAATGTCATATTCTTGCTCTTTCCCAACATCCCTATGCCTTTGCATTCAGAAGTATTTGACTATCTTAAATATATTCAAGCAACATGGTCTCCACTGCCTTTAGTGGTTGTGAATTCCACAAGTTCAGCAACCACTGAGTGCAGATTTTTCCCTTCATCTTAATCAAAATATCTTGCCCCAGATCCTGATTTTATGAATGATACATCTCCCTTCATTGAGTTTGTTGAGGACTGTCAGAATTTGGAACATCTTAATGAGCGAGTGCAAGCTTGTCAGTGCAATCTCTCCTTGTACACCAGTCCTAAGTTAGAAAAACTTGAGTGCTGACTAGGAAGTTGCAGCATGGCACAGCCAGTAAACCTGTTCCCTCACAGCTCCAGTGACCTGGGTTTAATCCCGACCTCTGCTGCTGATTGCAGGGAGTTTGCACATTCTCCTTGTGGCTGTATGGGTTTCTTCCAGGTACTTTGGTTTCCTCCTGCATTCCAAGGAGATGTGAGTAGGTAGGTTGACAGACCTCTGTAAGTTCCTGCAAACATGCTAGAATCAGGGGCAAATTGATGTGTATGTAGGGAGAATAAAATGGAATTTGTGTAGGTTGAGTGGAAATGGTTGCTGGCCCAAAGGGCCTGTTTCCCAGCTGTATGGCTCTCGGTCATACTGAGATGGAAGGTAGAATATCTGAATGTAAATAAACATTGATGAAGGGCTAATGCACGACTGATAACAGGTTTGACCATCAGAACAAATGCATTGTAATATATGGGAGGCAAGCCCATGTACAGGTCTCCCCCACCACCCGAAGGTAGAGCGTTCCTATGAAACAGTTCGTAAGCCAAGATGTCGTAAAGCGAAGAAGCAATTACCATTTATTTATATGGGAAAATTTTGTGAACATTTGCAGACCTAAAAATAACCTACCAAATCATGCCAAATAACACATAAAGCCTAAAATAACAGTAACATGTAGTAAAAGCAGGAATGATATGATAAATACACAGCCTATATAACGTAGAAATACTTTTCCACAATCATTACTGCACTGTTCTCCATAGCGAAAATCTCACGCAAGCGCTGTTGGCAGAAACACTCTCCAGTAACCTTTAATCTATGAAGCTGCCAAATCATACCAAATAACACGTAAAAATACACAGCCGATTTAAAGTAGAAATAATATATGTACAGTGTAGTATCACTTACCAGAATTGGTTCAGCGCCAAGCACACTGATGATGGTGTGTTAGGCTGAGTCGTTGCAGGTTGGGTGGTGCAGTGGCTCCCACCCTCCAGGCCACCAACCGATACCGATCCGCGAAGCAGGCAGGGGTGAAGCCGTAGCCGGGAGGCACACAGCACATCTTTAAGAAAAAAGCCGAAACAAACATGCTAATTAATTAGGTGGCCGCCCGGCACATAATTGTTGGCCCAGATCAGTGCCGATTTCCGATCGCAATGCCGGCGAGAATGCAGTTCCAAATCCGGGGGAGAGCTGCTGCTCGGGGTGTGCGCTGCCTTTTATCGCGCGCTGATTTTTTCACACGCTGATTTTTTGTTGCGCGCTGCCTTTCTTCGTAACAGTGAAAACACCTTCTGAAAGCGAAAACAGGGTACTAATGTAGGTCTTTCGTAATAGTGAGGTTTTGTAAAGCGAACGTTCGAAAGGCAGGGGACACCTATATTGGAAATACTCAACTATTTCCTGGAAGAAGAGACCTGTTAGTCTGTGCTAATATTAAAACGACATCACACACACAAAATGCTGGAGGAACTCAGCAGGCCAGGCAGCAACTATGGAAGAGAGTAAACATAGAAAATCTACAGCACATTACAGGCCTTTTGGCCCACAATGTTGTGCTAATCATGTAACCTAATCTAGAAGCTGCCTAGGGTTTTCCTACTGCATAGCCCTCTATTTTTCTAAGCTCCATGTACCTATTAAGAGTCTCTTAATAGACCCTATTGTATCTGCCTCTACCACCGTTGCTGGCAGTGCATTCCATGCACCCACCACTCTCTGTGTGAAAAACTTACAGCTGACATTCCCCCTTGTACCTACTTCCAAACACCTTAAAACTATGCCCCCTCATGTTAGCCATTTCAGCACTGGGAAAAGCCTCTGGCTATCTACATGATCAATGCCTTTCATCATCTTATACACCCTGTCAGGTCACCTCTCATCCTCTGTTGCTCCAAGGAGAAAAGGCCAAGTTCACTCATCCTATTCTCATAAGGCATGCTGTCCAATCCAGGCAACATACTTGTAAATCTCCTCTGCATTCTCTCTATAGCAGCCACATCCTTCCTATTATGAGGTGACCAGAACTGAACACAAGTACTCCAAGTGTGGCCTAACTAAGATCTTGTATAGCTGTAACATTACCTCTCGGCTCTTGAACTCAGTCTCACGGTTGATGAAGGCTAACACACCATACACCTTCTTAACACTGTCAGCCTATACAGCAGCTTTAAGTGTCCTATGGACATGGGCCCCAAGGTCTTGCTGATCCTCCACAGTACCAAGAGTCTTACCATTAATGTTATATTCTGTCTTCAAATTTGATCTACTGAAATTAACCACTTCACACTTATCTGGGTTGAACTCCATCTGCCACTGGGGGCGGGGGGGGGGGGGGTGAAGAGAAGTTTTTTCCAGTCCTGATGAAGGGTCTCAGTGTGAAATGTTGACTGTTTACTCTTTTCCATATGTGCTGTCTGGCCTGCTGAGTTCCTCCAGCACTTTGTGTGTGTTGCTTGGATTTCCAGCATCTCCAGATTTTCTCCTCTTAAAGTGACATAATTCTGGATAACACACACAAAATGCTGGAGGAACTCAGCAGGTCAGGCAGCATCTGTGGAAAAGAGTAAACTGTCGACGTTTCGGGCTGAGACCCTTCATCAGAGCTGGAGATAAAAGATGATAATCAGAGTAAGAAGGTGGGGGGAGGGGAGCAAGAAATACAGGGTAGTAGATGATAGGTGAAATGGGGGGGTTAGAGGTGAAGTAAAGAGCTGAGAAGTCGATTGGAGAGAGAGAAGGGGGAATCTGGTAGGAGAGGACAGAAGGCAAAGGAAGAAATGGAATGGGGATAAGCACCAGAGGAAGGTGATGAGCAGGTAAGGATATAAGGTGAGAGAGGGAAATGGGAATGGGGAATGGTGAGGGGGGACATTACTGGAAGTTCAAGAAATGGATGTTCATGCTATCAGGTTGGAGGCTATCCAGACGGAATATAAGGTGTTGCTCCCCCAACCTGAGTGTGGCCACATCATGGCAGTAGAGGAGGCTGTGGACTGGCATGTCGGAATGGGAATAGGAAGTGGAATTAAAACGGCTGGCCATTGGGAGATCCTGCTTTTTCTGGCGGAGAGTGTCGGTACTCAGTGAAGTGGTCTCACCGATATCCAGGACGCCACACTGGGAGCACCACTTACAATATATGACCCCAACAGACTCACAGGTGAAGTGTCGCCTCACTTGGAGGGACTGCTTAGAGACTTGAATGGTAGTGAGGGCAGAGGTGTGGGAGCAGCTGCGGCACTTGTTCCGTTTGCAAGGATAAGTGCCAGGAGGGAGATCGGGGGGAGGGACGAATGGACAAGAGAGTCCCATAGGAAGCAATTCCTGAGGAAATCAGAAATTGAGTGGGGAGGGAAAGATGTACTTGGTGGTGGCATCCAGTTGGAGATTATGGAAGTTAATGAGAATTATGTTCTGGACGCGGAGGCTGGTGGGGTGGTAAGTAAGGACAAGAGCAACCCTATCCCTGGGGGGGGGGGTATGGCAGGAGGATGAGTTGAGGGCAGACATGCATGAAATGGAAGAGATACAGCCGAGGGCAGCATTGATGGTGGAGGATGAGGAGCCCCTTACTTTGAAGAAGAAGGACATCTCCTTAGTTCTGGAGTGAAAAGACTCATCCCAAGAGCAGAAAGGGATGGGATTTTTACAAGTAACAGGGTGGGTTGAGGTATAGTCCCAGGTCACTGTGAGAGTCAGATTGAATCATTCTGGGTTTAATTTCATGATTCAGTTGTACATTTAAAAATGGGGAAATTACTTGTTGAGCTTTTGGCCTTTACAATTGAAGTTGCATTGCCAGTATCCAAATAAAACTGATACCCAAGGCACGTTGATTTTACTATTAAAGGCTAATTAAACTTTCATGCCCTAAATGAATGGTCTAAAATATCCATAAAATCATCCTTTAGATTGTATGAATTATTGAATACACAATACATTTAATTGAATTATCTTCTTGAATTGTAGTTATTTTTTAAAATAAATGCATTCTCAAGTTCTATATATAAATGTATATAATATACACCCTTCCCTCACTCTTTCCTTTCCTTATCCTTGCACTGTTTACCACTGGCAGTCGGAATTCTCTGCCATTCTCTTGGGCTTCATTATTTTACCTGACCTCTCTGCAACACTTTGTAGATTCCAGTGGGCCAGACATACAGTTTATTGGCATCAATCAGTCTTGTGCTCAATGCAGCAAAAATAATTGATGCCCAATTCAAAATTTTCCTTCAAGCTGTGCTGATGCCAGCTGCATGAAAGAAGGTATCAGTTTTGATGGAGGCTATGTCCAGGGGGTGGGAGGACCGTGAATGGAGGATTAGGAAGGGTGAAGGTGAAGGATTAACAGCTGAGGTGGAGCCTCACTCAGATCTTGGGATGCAGCCTTCGCTGATGGGCATCTGTGGCTCAAATCAGAGGGTCAGGGACAGGGGTGGGTGATAATGATGATTCAGGCATATTAATGGGTTGAGAAGTGAGAGCCAATAAGGATGGGGTGATGTCACCTTTGGAGAACGGATTCTCAGTTTACCCGCTTGAAACCCATTTGGCTTGAATGTGAAACAAGATTTTTGTGATCCAGGTTCATCTTCAAATGAATTATTTCTGATTTGCATGGAACTATTTGATGGTGAATAGTATTGGTTAGGAGATATTTATCTCTCTGTTCAGACAAAGAATGTGAATCAGTAACTTCCTAAACTTTATTACCACTGTTGCATTCCAAATGTCCCCAAATCCATAAATTTGAGAGTTTATCTTTATATAATATGCCATATGAATCATAAAGCACTGGTGTTTGGATGTTGATTGCTACAATGGTTCAAAATCAGTCTACTTTATGCTTCCCCATTACTACTGTGAAGTTAGTGTCGGTTCTTCTTGTGTGTGATGTACCCTGCCCATCCTTGCTGACTGAGAATAGTTCAGCCCTCAATACTAGGACGTTTGTTTGGGAGAGATCATTGATGTTGGCTTGCTTAATGTTCCAGTGAATTTGGAGGATTCTGTGTGGACAGTATTGGTGTTTATCCAGTGCTTTAAGATGGTAGTCCAAGTCTTGGAAGTATGTAGTAGAGGAGAGATTTCTGCTGCCTGTCATCAAACTTCCAAAATGGATGCTCTATCCCAAGATCTGCCATGGGAAGAGATTACACGGTGGACTGAAATTCAAGAATGTGTTGAAAGCTTCACTGAGGTAATGCAGCATCCCTCCTCAAAGTGGTGAAGGAGCTTTAGCAGTGGTATTTGGAACTTTAAGCCCACACATCAGGAGCGTGCTGAATTGTGTGAGTGGTTAAGGAAGTGGACAACCCTACAAACTACCTGCTTCCCAGCTGTCCCATTTCTGGAAGTATCTGTGGTTATGATATTGGCCTCAACAGTCACCTGGGAACCAAGATCTCAGAGTAACACTGGAAGACAATGCAAAGTGTAATGCACCTGTTGGCTCCTGATCTCCCACTTTATAAGCCATCAGTGAATACGTGCTCTGAGCAGAATGTAAAACACTTTGCTAATGTCCAACTAGCATTTCTGTAAATCAGCACTGTATTTTCCATTAAATTCTGCTCTATTTGCTCTTGCATCTGCATTTAACATCTCCTTTTCTGTAATATGTCATCATAGTCAAGTTGGAGCAAAACCTATTCACCCCCATATAATTACAACAAATTTAGAGTGACACTTGCATTGTAAAAACACTTCTTGGAGTGGAGATTTTAACTGTGGACTAATTCAAAACTCTATAAGTGCTTACTAGTAGCACTCTTTCAACACTCACAACATGCTGGAGGAACTCAGCAGGTTGGGCAGCATCCATGGAAAAGATCGGTTGACGTTTCCACGGATGCTGCCCGACCTGCTGAGTTTCTCCAGCGTGTTGTGAGTGTTGCTTTGACCCTAGCATCTGCAGATTATTTTGTGTTTAGTAGCACTCTTTGTTACTGGTGATGAAGAGTGAAAACACTGCAGGTTTTCTGTTGGGATCTGAACAGTAATTGAACAAAAGCAGAACACTTAGCAGGTCAGTCAGCATTGGTTAAAAGAGATATAGATAATTAGAAATGGACCCTTCTTCAGAATTAGGAAAGCAAGAAAAGAAGTTAGTTTTAAGTCCTGACGAAGGGTCTCGGCCTGAAACGTTGACTGCACCTCTTCCTACAGATGCTGCCTGGCTTGCTGCGTTCACCAGCAACTTTGATGTGTGTTGCTTGAATTTCCAGCATCTGCAGAATTCCTGTTGTTTTAGTTTTAAGTTGTAGAGAGGGTGAGGGTGTGAGGGATAGAACAAAGGAAATATCATTGATGTCTCTATCAGATCTACCCAATGCTTTTATTGCTTGTATGAGAAGTGTAATGTACATGTTGGCTCCTGATCTCCCACTTTATAGCCATCAGTGAATACATGTGTTAGCTTCCAATTTAGTTATTTGGAAGAGGGGAGGCAGTTTTTACATAAATCCCACCTTTTGCTTCCCTTTTATGAAAATAATTTCATTAGCTGAGGAAAAAGTGTTATTGCATCCTGAGGCTGTGCAGATGTGCATAAATGCAGCCTTTCTTTCCTGAAACCACAGCTGTGAGAGAGAGAATTAAAAGCATTAGTTGAGACGAGGGAGAGAGAATTTTCAAGACTGCTATAAACCGTATCAGAAGATCAGAGGAATAATTGATGGCAGCACGTTGACATTAATGGGAGAGTTTTATTCTTTCTCTCAGTGATGAGCTAGCACATTAAAGTATCACATGGGATCATGAGTTAGGTTCGGCAATTTAACCAAAGTTCCTGACAGCATTTTTATTTTACACTTGAATCAGTAGATTTAGATTCCATATTTTTGTTTCAGCATGAATTCAGAACCTTTTGCCTACCAAAAGGGTGTATACATTGCAAACTTCAAGTTGTGCCAGGTGAGGTATTTGTAAAGATCTTAAGAAAATGTTAAGAGTGGCGAGATGATGATAACCGGTACACAATATGGTTTCTCACTACTTACATTTCAGCCCCGAGGAAAAAGATCAGCCATGATCTTATTGAAAAGCAGATTTGTAGAGTAACTGCAAATTTTATAAATGTATTGGAAATCTCTGTCATCTTCTACCCTACCATCAAGGCCTTTCGTCACTTTCCAGTTCAGCTTCACTTGCACAGAGCCTGGAAGAACCTACAGTAGCTGCACTGCCTTGCATCTTTAAGAGGTGCAGGTTAAGCAGTGCGGACTTTAGTCAAGGCTCAATACTCCAAATATTGACACTGTGAGAAACGTCCAGCAGGTGAACTGGGAGTTCAGCATTGACTGGATTTAACACTTTTTTTTTTACCTTGAATACTCTGCCCAGTTGGCATGTTGGTTGCATTTCTGTAAACGGACATGGATTAATTGTGCATTGTGATCTCAGAAGGTGTTTTGGAGTGAATGGTGGTGTCTTTGTCCTTGGGAATTTATAGAATTTGGATTCTTAGTAGTTTGGGCTGGAGAGGGAAAGCTGACAGCTGATTAGTGTTTAGCCACGTTTGCATATCTGCATTTGTACTTATAGTGGGACATAGGTCCGCTGTTCCATTACTTTACAATATGTCAAGTTATATTCACAATGAGGTGTCCAGGGAAATCCTGTTAGAGCAGTAGAACAAAGAGTGTAGCAAAGATTATTATACTCTGTTTCAAATTTTCCCAAGTGATGCACGTCCCAGTCATCGTGTCTCAGAGGATGTGCACACTGTGGAAGGATGATATGCTATTGCTCTCCAAAGCAACATACACAAAATGCTGTGAAGAGGAACTCTATCACAGTTAAGGCAGTGGAAAGATGGGGTGAGCATGGACGAAGGACATTTCTGATGTCCTGGAAAGGAAAGCCTCATCCTGAGAACAGTTACGGTGGAGGCAAAGGAACTGAGAAAAGGGAATAGCATTTTTGCAGGAGACAGGATGGGCAGAGCTATAGTCAATATAGTCGTGAGAATCAGTCGGTTCATAAAACATGTTGGTTGCAGTTTGTCTCCAGAGATGGAGACAAAGAGATTGAAAATGGGGGATGGAGGTGTCAGAAATGGACCAAATGAATTTAAGGGCAGGGTGGAAATTGGAGGCAAAGTTGACAAAATTGATGAGCTCAGCATTGGTGCATGAAGCAGCACCAATGCAGTCACAAGTGTAACGGAGGAAGAGTTGGGAACATTAACCAGGGAAGGCTTGGAACATGGACTGTTCTACATAGCCAACAAAAAGGCAGGCATAGCTGGGACCCATGTGGGTGCCCATGTGTACCCCTGCGGTCTGGAGAAAGTGGGAGAAGCTGAAAGAGACATTGTTGAGGGTGAGGCCCAGTTCTGCCAGACAGAAGAGGATGGTGGTGGAGGGGAACTGGTTGGTTCTTTTATTGAGAAAGAAGTGGAGAGCTTTAAGGTCTTCTTGATGGGGATAGAAGTGTGTAGGGACTGGACATCCATGGTGAAAATGAGGTGATCAGAGTCAGGGAATTGTAAGTTGTTGAGGAGATTTGAGAGCACGTGAAGTGTCACAGATGGTGGTGGGAAGGGACGTAGAATAGAGTCAAAATATAAGGATATGAATTCAGTGGAACAGGAGCAGGCAGAGACAATGGGCCCCAGGCAGCTTTCTGTAAGATTAGTGCTGGGCTGATCTTAATGGCAGCATTGCAGATTATTCCTACATTAGTTACAACAATTTCATGTATTGAAGCCGAATGAAGTTTGTCAGCCTCACATTAGAATTTCTAACCATAACTTTTTCTTTTCAGTGGGACCCGAACAATAATGTTGAAAGTTGTATGAAATAAACCTTTTATTGATGAATTTGCAACAGCAATCAAAGGAAAATGTTTAGAACTCAAATTAAGTGGGTGATGGTGGCAAAGCAGAGTCTAACCACTAAGATTTGAGCAAATAGTATTACTGAAATGTGTGCAACAGGAAGAGGCTATTGGGTCAAATTGGCAAAGAGGCTGAAGCTAATTCCATATCTTGGCTCACAGTCTGCAGCTCAGGAGGTAAGAGCACTTCAAAAACAGGCAAATTTTCAATGCCAGTCAGGCATGAACTTACGGGTGCATTTTTTTGGAGGGAGGAGAAAGTTCTTAGTTCTACTCCAGTCTTTCCACTAACAATCTTAAATCTGTGACACCTCCCATCGCCACCCAGTGTCCCCTCACCCCAAGTTCTTGATCACTGGTAAGAAGGTAGCTCCCTCCTATCTGGAATATTTTTTATAATGTTAATTATATTGTGGAGTCCAAGTTCATAACTCGCTGAAAGTGGCCACATAATTAGATAAGGTGGTAAGAAGTTGAGTAGCATGATTAATCGAGGCACTGAGACAAGTCAGGAACTCGTGTTGTAGCTGCATAAAACTTTGGTCAGGCCTTACTTAAGGTACTGTGTTGTCCTAGTATAGGAAGGAAGTGGAGGCTTTGGAGAGGGTTCAGAAGAGTTTTACTAGGATGCTGTCTGGATTAGAGAAGATGAACTACTGTATAAGGAGAGGTTGGACCAAACTGGGTTGTTTTCTTTGGAGCATCAGAGGCTGAGGAGAGACCTGATAGAAGTTTATCAGAATATGAGAAGCATAGAAAGAGGCAGTCAGAATCAACGTTCAAAGTACATTGATTATCAAAGTATGTATACGAGATACAATCTTGAGATTCATCTCCTCACAGGCAGTCACAAAGCAAAGAAGCCCAATGTAACCCATTTTTTTAAAAAAAAAGAACACCGTCAAACACCCAGTGTGCCAAAAAAAAAGAACAAATTGTGCAAACAATTAAAAAGTAAGCAAATAACATTCAGAACTAAAGTTAACGAAAGTGAGTTCACAGCTATGAAGTCAGTTGTCTCTGCAGTCAGTCCAGGAGCTTGTTAGTTGCAGGCCACAGTCATTTTCCCAAGCTGGAAATGTCAAGCACTGGAGGATGTGCATTCAAGGTGTGAGTGGAAAGTTTAAAGGAGTGTTTTTCACAGGTATGGGCCGAAGGGCCTGTTCCTGTGTTGCAGTATGTTCTATGTTTTAATTACATCTAAAGAAAGTAATCCCAGCCTGGTCTATCTAGATCCAAAAATGGATCACCTGAATCTCCTTTGTACCCTTTCTATTAAGATTACAAGCATCTACCTGTACATCAGTATTGATTGTTACTGAAATGAATCTTTTTGTCCCATAGTATCATAGAGCCAAACAGATGGGAACAGGCCCTTCAGCCCAACTACTCCGTACCTGTCCGAGTGTCTTTCAAATGTTATTAATGAACCTGCCTCAACCACTTCCTTTGGCAGCTCATTCCATATACTGACCACTGTCTGGATGATGAAGTTGCCTCTCAGGTTCCTTGTAAATCTCTCCCCTCTCATCCTAAACCTATGCCTTCTAGTTCTTAATTCCCCAATCCTGGGCAAAGGCTGTGCGCATTCACCCTACCTATGCCCAATCATAAGATCACCCCTGCACTCCAATGAATAAAGTGCCAGCCTGCTCAGCCTCTCAAGTCTCTGCAACATCCTCATTCATCCCATCTGCATGCTTTCCAGCTTAATGGCATTTTTCCCTGAGCAGGGTGATCAAAACTGAATACAATATTCCAAATGTGGCCTCAGCGATGCCTTACCTTTCCCATCTGAGGATTGCTCAAAACTTTATTTGCTTCTCAGAAGGTGTATTCTGACTGTTGGGAAGCAATTCAGAATAAGAACAGACAAGGACACAGAATATTAATGAAGTCAAGCTTGCTTCCAATGTGTAATGCCATTCACATTATAGGTCTGAGTATGAGTAAATTGTAATATAACTCTCCAATCAAGATGCATGTTAATTGTGTTGAACACCACAGCATATTATACACTTCAATATGTGAATTTTAATTGGGGTTAACATGTGGCCCTACATTTTTTCAAAGTTGGACAAACTATTTCAGTAAAAGAGGCTCCTGTTCCTGAAGTCAATTATAGATAATACATGAAAGCCCATGGAAACTTATTGCGCTTCTTTTCTGCAAATATCCTGGAACGTGCTTAAGCCTTCTATACAGTTCATCATCACTGATAAATATCTATGAACTTTGAAGAGTATGTTTACAGCTCAGAGACTTGTTTCTTGATTAGAGCCTCTGTTGTGTTGTTAATGAAACCCAAGGAAATGCTGAAGAATATTAGTGTTACTTTCAAAATGCCCATGTGCATTCCTGAATTCCTTTGGGTAATAAAATAATAATTCTAATGAAAAATTATTTTCATTATCTCAGAGTTAAAATGGAATATGTGTTATCCCGACACATAGTGAGAATATCTAATTTCTTTTATTTTGGTGAGCTTTAATTCCCATGTTGTTAAACAGGAAGAATGTTTTATAGTTAAAGCCAAAGGAATCCAAGTGAATTGAAATGAGTATTTTCCGAGTCATGGACATATTCACTGTTGCCTTCTGTCTTGAAGATTGATTGGCTGTGCCCGTATCTAGACTACGTATCTAAAGCACATCCCTAGTAGGTAACAATAATCTATTTAGCCAGTGCATCGTAGCCTGCCTTAAGCTGCATTTATCATCCATCGACTTCAATAGAATGAATGTGCTGATACTAATATATAGCATGTTTATTGTTACTGACTGGGAATTAATTTCTAAGCAATTTTTTTAAACAACAACAGTGTAGTTCTGCTAATGATCTTAGACCTCAAATATGAACTCTGTTTCTCTTTCCACAGATGCAGCGGACTCACAGATCATTTTCAGCATTTTCTATTGATATTCAGATGTCCAGCCTTGACAGTTTTTCTTTAGATTTTCATTTTTCTTCATGCCGTGATCTTCGTGCTGCAAATTCCTCAAATGGCTTCTTGGGAATGTTTATCAAACAAAAGTCAAAGTTGTTGCTGAGCCTCAGCTTTGGTTAGATTTGCAAAGGTTCCTTAGAGGGTGGGTTTGAATTAATGTCTTGAAGGAGGAAAGCGATAGTGAAATGGTAAGTAATTGGCAAGGGATTCCAGAGCTTAGAGTCTCAATAGCTAAAAAGCCTTGCTGCAGCTGGTGGAGTGATTTAATTCAAGGATAAGCAACAGTCCAGAATTGGAGGAGCTTAGGTCTCTTAGAGGCTACAGGATGGAGGAGCTTACAGTGTTTGAAATCATGGAAGGATTTGAAAAATAGGGTGGGAATTGTGGAACTAAAGTGTGGCTTAAGCAGGAGAAAATATGGATGAGAAAGTAGCAGGCTGAGAAGTAGCTAGGACTTAGTTTGACGTAGTGCATGGGAAGCTGTGTTTTTCAATCACTTCTAGCTTGGCAGAAAGGCATGACTGAAGCAATTGTGTCCTTAGAGTTGACAAGTCTGGAAGTAAAGGACATGGATGAGGATTTCAGGAGCGGATGAGCTGTGGTAAGGTTACAACTGACTGATATATTACAGAGGAAAGAGTGGCATGGGTCAGATTGGCTCTAATTTTGGGGGCTACAAAACAGGTAACATTCAGTTAACAAGGAAGTTGAGTGCAAATAGGGTTGAAGAAACAGGAGGTGGGTTCAATTAAATTGGGTATCCAAATGTTGCTGTATTTTGAGCAACACACAAAAGTTGCTGGTGAACGCAGCAGGCCAGGCAGCATCTATAGGAAGAGGTACATTTGACGTTTCGGGCCGAGACCCTTTGTCAGGACTAACTGAAAGAAGAGATAGTAAGAGATAGCAAGAGCTGGACAGTTGATTAGCAAAAGGGATATGAAAGGATCATGGGACGGGAGGCCTAGGGAGAAAGACAGGGGGAGGGGGGAAGCCCAGAGGATGGGCAAGGAGTATAGTGAGAGGGACAGAGGGAGAAAAAGAGAGAGAGAAAAAAAAATTAATAATAATAAATAACAGATGGGTTAAGAAGGGGAGGTGGGGCATTAATGGAAGTTTGAGAAGTCAATGTTCATGTCGTCAGGTTGGAGGCTACCCAGACGGAATATAAGGTGTTGTTCCTCCAACCTGAGTGTGGCCTCAACTTGATGGTAGAGGAGGCTGTAGATAGACATATCAGAATGGGAATGGGACATGAAATATGCCCCACCTCCCCTTCATACCCCATCCATTATTTATTATTATTAATTTTCTCTCTCTCTCTCTCTCTCTCTCTCTCTCTCGCTATATATATATATATATATATACCTCTCTCTCTCTCTGTACCTCTCTCCCTCTTTCTCTCTCTGTACCTCTCTCTCTCTCTCCCTCCCTCTGTCCCTCCTTTTTCTCCCTCTGTCCCTCTCACTATACTCCTTGCCAATCCTCTGGGCTTCCCCCCTCCCCCACCTTGTCTTTCTCCCTGGGCCTTCTGTCCCATGATCCTCCCATATCCCTTTTGCCAATCACCTGTCCAGCTCTTGGCTCCATCCCTCCCCCTCCTGTCTTCTCCTATCATTTTGGATCTCCCCCTCCCCCTCCCACTTTCAAACCTCTTACTAACTCTTCCTTCAGTTAGTCCTGACAAAGGGTTTCAGCCGGAAACGTCGACTGTACCTCTTCCTAGAGATGCTTCCTGACCTGCTGCGTTCACCAGAAATTTTTATGTGCGTTGCTTGAAATTCCAGCATCTGCAGATTTTCCTCGTGTTGGTGTATTTTGAGTTTGAATTTATGTACATAGACAATGATTTAAGTTAGTTCAATAAATAGAAAACCTTTTGACATTGTGTCTAATAGTTATTCATTTTAATAGATTTATTGTGCTATAAAATAAATTGTGCTAAATTTTCAGGCCGTGTCACAATTATTTAGGACACAAATTGAGATGAAAAAAAGTGGAATTTGGTTTTTCCTGTCAAGGTGATGCTTATAAAGAATGAGTTGTTGCTCAGCAGTATCTATTTAAGCCACAGTCTATTAAACAGACATCGCCTAAAGAGGATCCACTTTAAAAAGAAGGGGAAGCATTAAGAAGACAAATTGAAATGTGTCCTTTGAGTTTTGATGTGGTTTATTTTGCGAATGAACCTGATCCATAAACTGTAAAGTAGCAATTGGACCTTTACTACCAGCTGCCCTACTTAGATTGTACATGGTCACTAATTTGTGGCTTTGTGATACAGAGGTCATGTTAATAAAAATCCTTCAGTGATTTTCTTTTTAGGAGTGGGAAACACATATTTTTCTACATGGCAAAAGAAGAGCATGATGGCTGAAATTTTGACTTATGAAGATCTATGTTAATACGATTGGGCGCTACGGTAGCATAGCAGTTAGCGCGTCGCTATTACTACTTGGGGCATCAGAGTTCAAAGTTCAATTCCAATGTCATCTGTAAGGAGTCTGTACATCTTTCCCATGGAATGCATGAGCTTTCCTCCAAGAACTCTGGTTTCCTCCCATGGTCAAAAGATGTACCGGTTAGATGGTAATTGTAAATTGTCCCCTGATTAGGCTGGAATTGAATCAGGGGTTACTGGGGTGACATGGCTCGAAGGGCTGGAAAGACTTGCTCTGCACTGTATTTCTAAATAAATAAACAAGTAAAATAAATAATTGGGTAGTGAGCTTCTGTATAAATTATTCAGTGATTACATTCGTCTCTAATATTGGAATCTTCCTTGTGTTTAGAGTCATAGAAAATGACAGTACGGAAACAGGCCTTTTGGCCCATATAGTCTGTGCTGAACAATTTAAACCACCTAGTCCTATTGACCTGCACCTGAACCATAGCCCTTCATGCCCCTCTCATCCATGTACCTATCTAAACTTCTCTGAAATGCTGAAATCAAAATTGCGTCTGCCATTTGTGCTGTCAGCTCGCTCCACACTCTCACCACCATCCAAGTGAAGATGTTTCCCCTCATGTTTCTCTTAAATCCTTCACCTTTCACCCTTAACCCATGACCTCTAGTTGTAGTCTCTCTCACCCAGCCTCAGTGGAAAAAGCCTGCTTGCATTTACCCTATCTATACCCCTCATAATTTTGTATAGGTCTATCAAATCTCTCCTCAATCTTCTATGCTCTAGGGAGTAAAGTTTTAACCTATTTAATCTTTCCTTATAACTCAGGCAGAATCCTTGTAAATTTTCTCTGTACTCTTTCAACCTTGTTTACATTTTTCCTGTAGGGTAGGTGATCAAAACTGCACACAATACTCCAAATAAGGCCTCACCAACATCTTACACAACTTCAACATAACATCCTAACTCCTGTATTTAGTACTTTGATCTATGAAGGCCAATGTGCCAAAAGCTTTCTTTATGATCCTACCTACCTGTGACACCACTTTCAATGAATTATGGACCTGTATTCCCAGATCCCTTTGCTCTACCACACTCCTTAGTGTCCTATCACTCACTGTGTAAGCCCTACCCTGGTTGGTCCTACCAAAGTGCGGCTCCTCACACTTGTTTGCATAAAGTTCCATCTGCCATTTTTCAGCCCATTTTTCCAGCTGGTGCAGATCCCACTTACAGTGTTCCTCACTGTTCATTACACCCCCAATCTAGGTGCCATCCACAAATTTGTTGATCTAGTTAATCACATTTCCATCCAGATCATTGATGTAGATGACAAACACCAACAGAGCTAGCACCGATCCCTTTAGCACTCCACTAGTCACAGGCCTCTAGTCAGCGAGGCAACCATCCACTACCACTCTCTGGCTTCTCCCACAAAGCCAATGTCTAATCCTGTTTACTACCTCATCCTGAATGCCAAGTAACTGAACCTTCTTGACCAACCGCCCATGCGAGACCTTGTCAAATGCCTTGCTGAAGTCCATGTAGACAGCATCCACTGCCTTGCCTTCATCAACTTTCCTCGTAGTGTCCTCGATGTTAGACATGACCTACCATGTACAAAGCCACACTGACTATCCCTAATCAATCTGTCTATCCAAATATTCATGTATCTGGTCTCTTAGAAGACCTTCCAGTAACTTTCTCACCACTGATGTCAGGCTCATCAGCCTATAATTTCCTGGTTTATTCTTAGAGCTATTCTTAAACAGCCTTTATTTTCATATTTTCTTTTTTTTGTAGTAAATAGTGCAATCTGTCTTTCTCTTGATGTTTCACATTGACCTTGTGTCAACATGAAAAACCAAGATTCAGAGAGGAGAATGAAATGCTAAATAAGTCATTGCATAAAGTGAATTTGATATATTTCATATTAATAAACATTTTAGGTATTTTACTATGACACAAACAGCATTGTTCTACACACCTAGGGCCCAATGTGCTTTCATTCTGTGATCTGGTCTGTAAAAAATGTATGAAATTTCTTAAAACTTTGACCCATTCTGACTGCATTAATCTCTACAAGCATGTCTGTGACCAAAATCAAGAATCGGAATCAGGTTTATTATCACTGGCATGTGACGTGAAATTTGTTGACTTAGCAGCAGTTCAATGCAATGCATAATCTAGCAGAGAGAGAAAAAAAATAATAAATAAAATATAACAAAATAAACAAGTAAATCAATTATGTATATTGAATAGATTATTAAAAAATGTGCAAAAACAGAAAAACTGTATATTTAAAAAAAGTGAGGAAATAGTCCTTTAAGAAAACAGAGCCCCATTTATTATCTCGGCACCAAATGCTCTGAGCATTCAATTATTCAGGCTGACATTTCTAAATTGCATTTTGCGTTCCGTCAATAGTGCTAACACAAACTGCTCCCATGAAAGCCTTCACTTAATGCTGCAAAGTTAACAGCAGTTAAATAGACTGAACCATCAGGGTATCTAGATACTGAACGCACATGTCTTATTACATAGATGTTAATTCATTATGATTCTGGATGCAAGAGCAAGACAATGTAAGGTGAAAGTAGTCACAGGGAAAGATTTACAGGGTTGTTATGCCATTTATCAGTTACTCTTCTGCTATCAAAGTCAGGAAATTGAAAATAATGGAAATACTTGGGAGATGCAAGAAAATCCAGATGCTGGGATCTGGAGCAAATCAACAAATTGAGTGGGATCAATGGGAGAACAGGAATTCGCAATGCTTTGGGTCCTGATGCAGAGTTTCCACCTGAAATGTTGTCAGTTCCTTTCCTCCCACAGGTGTTGCATGTTCTTGCAGCAGATTGTTTGTACACGGAAATATCCAGCAGATAAGCAGATTCAACTTTCCAGGTCAAAAATGCTTCATCGTTATACTGATTTTTGCTAGAACTTGATAAACTATTTTACTTATTTAAGACACTTTCTGCATCGAATTTATTTTTTTTCTTGTTGATGAAAAATCAAGCCCTATAAATTTAAAGGCAATGTGTTTGATTTAGCAAGTCTTGATCCATCACAACCCCCAGCAATAGGGCGGAGGTATACCTGCCACTGATAATCCCATCCCAATGAAAGCTTTTCCAACGGCAGCCTCAACAGCTCTGTTTGTCCCTCAGGCATTGCAGTGTACATCCCTTTACACACAAATAGATCATCTGTAGATTCCTGAGGGATGGGTATTATAATTAAGGGTACTCTAGATCAAGGTGCCTGGCTGTTTGCCCACCTGTTGAGGCATAGAGACATTCGAGTTTAAAAAAAAGCAGTGCCACATGTTCCCCTTTGGTAAAGAACAGGTGTGGTCGAGATTTTAAAAAAAAGGTGGAAAATGGGTGAAATTATGGGTTTATAAACGCCAAATACTGGCTGATAATTATTAATAATAAAAAAGTAGAAATAGCTGGCTATATCAGAAAGATGGACACGTTCAATTCACCAAAATTAATTGGCTGCTGTATACAGAATGAATTGAGATTTATTTTGAAGCAAATGAAATAGCCAATGAGAAGTGAGTGCCAGTTTTGCTGAGTGCATTGGATTTAAAGGCATACAGTTTGCTTAGAAGTTCAACTGCTCCAACCAAACCAGTCGAAATTAGCTTTGCCAATATTGTGAAAGTAATGCAGGAGCATTTAGAACCGAAGCCATTGTTGATTGGAGAACGCTTTAGATTTTGTAAGTGGAATCAAAAGGAAGTGGAGACCATTTTGGTGTATGTAGCTAAATTGAAGAAATTGTCCGAGCATTGTCAGTTCAGAGATGGGGTTAATGATACACTGAAAAATTGTTTATTTTGTGGAATCTTACAAGAAAAAGTTCAAAAACAGGCCCTAACTGAAGTACAACTCTTTTAAATGTATCAATGAACTGAACAAGTATTTTGCATCAGTCTTCACTGAGGAAGACAGCAGAATACCGGACACTCAAGGGTGGCAGGGAAGAGAAGTGTACGCAGTCACAATTACGACAGAGAAAGTACTCAGGAAACTGAATAGGCTAAAGGTCGATAAATCTCCTGGAACAGATGGAATGCACCCTTGTGTTCTGAAGGAAGTAGCTGTGGAGATTGCAGAGGCATTATTGATGATCTTTCAAAAGTCGATAGATTCTGGCATGGTTCCGGAAGACTGGAAGATTGCAAATGTCACTCCGCTATTTAAGAAGGGGGCAAGGAAGCAAAAAGGAAATTATAGACCTGTTAGCTTGACGTCGGTGGTTGGGAAGTTGTTGGAGTCGATTGTCAAGGATGAGGTTACGGAGTACCTGGAGGCAGATGACAAGATAGGCAGAACTCAGCATGGATTCCTTAAAGGAAAATCCTGCCTGACAAACCTATTACAATATTTTGAGGAAATTACCAGTAGGCTAGACAAGGGAGATGCAGTAGATGTTGTATATTTAGATTTTCAGAAGGCCTTTGACAAGGTGCCACACATGAGGCTGCTTAACAAGATAAGAGCCCATGGAATTACAGGGAAGTTACATACGTGGATAGAGCATTGGCTGATTGGCAGGAAACAGAGAGTGGGAATAAAGGGATCTTATTCTGATTGGCTGCCGGTTACCAGTGGTGTTCCACAGGGATCAGTGTTGGGGCTGCTTCTTTTTATGTTGTGTATCAACGATTTGGATTATGGAATAGATGGCTTTGTGGCTAAGTTTGCTGACGATGCGAAGATAGGTGGAGGGGCCGGTAGTGCTGAGGAAACGGAGAGTCTGCAGAGAGACTTGGATAGATTGGAAGAATGGGCAGAGAAGTGGCAAATGAAGTACAATGTTGGAAAGTGTATGGTTATGCACTTTGGCAGAAAAAATAAACGGGCAGACTATTATTTAAATGGGGAAAGAATTCAAAGTTCTGAGAGGCAACGGGACTTGGGAGTCCTCGTACAGGATTCCCTTAAAGTTAACCTCCAGGTTGAGTTGGTAGTGAAGAAGGCGAATGCAATGTTGGCATTCATTTCTAGAGGAATAGAGTATAGGAGCAGGGATGTGATGTTGAGGCCCTATAAGGCACTGGTGAGACCTCACTTGGAGTACTGTGGGCAGTTTTGGTCTCCTTATTTAAGAAAGGATGTGCTGACGTTGGAGAGGGTACAGAGAAGATTCACTAGAATGATTCCGGGAATGAGAGGGTTAACATATGAGGAACATTTGTCCGCTCTTGGACTGTATTCCTTGGAGTTTAGAAGAATGAGGGGAGACCTCATAGAAACATTTCGAATGTTAAAAGGCATGGACAGAGTGGATGTGGCAAAATTGTTTCCCATAATGGGGGAGTCTAGTACAAGAGTGCATGACTTAAGGATTGAAGGGAGCCCATTCAGAACAGAAATGCGAAGAAATTTTTTTAGTCAGAGGGTGGTGAATCTATGGAATTTGTTGCCACGGGCAGCAGTGGAGGTCAAGTCATTGGGTGTATTTAAGGTAGAGATTGATAGGTATCTGGGTAGCCAGGGCATCAAAGGTTATGGTGAGAAGGTGGGGGAGTGGGACTAAATGGGAGAATGGATCAGCTCATGATAAAATGGTGGAGCAGACTCAATGGGCTGAATGGCCTACTTCTGCTCCTTTGTCTTATGGTCTTATGGAAAACAGCAGACAGAGACGCAGTTGAGTTGCAGTCAGGACAGAAAGTGGTTGTGAACAATATTGCCATGTGTGAGCAGAAACTGGCCTGACCAAATAAATTCTGTTACCATTGTGCCAGGGTCTTACGTGCACCAGACCAATGCAGATTTAATCAGAATCAGGTTTATTATCACTGGTATGAGTCATGATATTTGTTAACTTGTAGAAAATGCAACAAAATAGGAAGCATCCAAAGAGCATGTCAGGTAGACAAAAGTAAATGAACTGCACAGGGAAGAGAGGGAAAAAAAGTCAGGTTGCAGTTTCAAAAAGAGCACTAATCTGTATGCTGTTGATGAAAAGTCTGACAATGATGAGAGTGATGCAGGACTGTGTAGCTTAGAAATTTACAATGTGAAAATTAACAATTGACAAACAATATGGTTTACACCAGAAGTGAACTGCAAATTAATTAAGTGGAACTAGACACTGGTTCAGCTGTGTCAGTCATTCTACAAGATGAGTTTGAACGGCATCTCAGAGATACTGAACTGAAGTCTACAGATGTGCAACTAAGCCCTTATACAGGAGAAACGATAACTCCTGTGGGAATGACATTCGTAACAGTGAAATACAACAACCTACAAGCCACATTGGGCCTGTATGTGTTTAAAAACAGGAGGGCCAGCATTATGGGATCATGATTGGCTGAGACAACTACAACTTGATTGGAGATCCATCTACCATTTGCATGCCACATCTCTGCGATTAAGTCAACTGAAAGTGAATTAGGAAAGGAACTGGATAATGCTATAGCAGTCTTCAGGATGGCATCGGAAAGCTCAAACATATCAAGGGTAAAATAGTGTTAAATGAAAATGCCATACCCAAGTTTTAAAAAGCCCGTCCAGTTCCTTAAACCGTCCATGATAAAGTAGCCAGTGAGCTAGATCACATGGAGGCTGAAGGAGTTCTTTCCAAGGTTGAGTAGAGCCCATGGGTAACGCCAGGTGTCCCAGTAGCCAATAAGAATGGGTCTGTCAGGCTCTGTGCTGATTTTAAGGTCACCTTCAATCAAGTACTGAAAGTAGATCAATATTCTCTGCCCAGGATAGAGGACATCTTTGCAAACCTTCTCAGACATCCTACCCTGCAAAAACTCATTTCAGGGAGGTAGCACCATCAATTTGCGGGAGACTCCCAGAACTCCTAGGAGAGATGGGATGTCTGCAATAGACAGCTAGCCAGCTAATTTAAATAAACTGTCTCTGTCTCTGGAGACAGCTTATCCACTGATGTCTACTATAAGCCTACTGACTCTCACAGTTATCTGGAATATTCCTTTTCTCACCCTGTCTCTTGCAAAAACGCCATTCCCTTCTCGCAATTCCTCTGTCTCCGCCACATCTGCTCTCAGGATGCGGCTTTTCATTCTAGGACGAGGGAGATGTCTTCCTTTTTTAAAGAAAGGGGCTTCCCTTCCTCCACTATCAACTCTGGTCTTAAACGCATCTCCCCCATTTCACGTACATCTGCTCTCACTCCATCCTCCCGCCACCCCACTAGGAATAGGGTTCCCCTGGTCCTCACCTACCACCCCACCAGCCTCCGGGTCCAACATATTATTCTCCGTAACTTCCGCCACCTCCAACGGGATCCCACCACTAAGCACATCTTTCCCTCCCCCCCCCTGCATTCCGCAGGGATCGCTCCCTACGCAACTCCCTTGTCCATTCGTCCCCCCCCATCCCTCCCCACTGATCTCCCTCCTGGCACTTATCCGTGTAAGCGGAACAAGTGCTACACATGCCCTTACACTTCCTCCCTTACCACCATTCAGGGCCCCAAACAGTCCTTACAGGTGAGGCGACACTTCACCTGTGAGTCGACTGGGGTGATATACTGCGTCCGGTGCTCCCGATGTGGCCTTTTATATATTGGCGAGACCCGACGCAGACTGGGAGACCGCTTTGCTGAACATCTATGCTCTGTCCGCCAGAGAAAGCAGGATCTCCCAGTGGCTACACATTTTAATTCCACATCCCATTCCCATTCTGACATGTCTATCCACGGCCTCCTCTACTGTAAAGATGAAGCCACACTCAGGTTGGAGGAACAACACCTTATATTCCGTCTGGGTAGCCTCCAACCTGATGGCATGAACATCGACTTCTCTAACTTCCGCTAAGGTCCCACCTCCCCTTCGTACCCCATCTGTTACTTATTTTATGCACACATTCTTTCTCTCACTCTCCTTTTTCTCCCTCTGTCCCTCTGAATGTACCTCTTGCCCATCCTCTGGGTCCCCCCCCCCCTTGTCTTTCTTCCCGGACCTCTTGTCCCATGATCCTCTCGTATCCCCTTTTGCCAATCACCTGTCCAGCTCTTGGCTCCATCCCTCCCCCTCCTGTCTTCTCCTATCATTTTGGATCTCCCCCTCCCCCTCCAACTTTCAAATCCGTTACTCACTCTTCCTTCAGTTAGTCCTGACGATGGGTCTCGGCCTGAAACGTCGACTGCACCTCTTCCTAGAGATGCTGCCTGGCCTGCTGCGTTCACCAGCAACTTTGATGTGTGTTAGTTTAAATAATGTTAGCTATGCTAATGAACGAATGACACCTGTTAAACTCACCTCAACATGTCTTTTACATTTTAACCCACCATGGGCAATAGAAAAGTCACTGTTGCAAACAGCTCAGCGAGCAACAGTCTTTATTTTTGACCCCTATTAGGCAGGGGTACACTTTAGTGTAGTCTGGGGTGGTGTACGTTTTATATTTTCTGTTTCTGGAACACTCTGCCATGGCGTGTGTGCGCATGCGCTCTTGCTCTCTCTCAAAAAAATCGATTTCCGGGATATTGTATATAAATTGCGGGCATCAGGGAGCCACTATCAATATGCGGGAGACTCCCGGAACTTCCAGGAGAGGTGGGATGTCTGCTTTCTGGAGGAAAACACTTTAGCAAGTTGGGTATAGCTGAGGCCTACCTACAGATAGGGACGGAAGGAGAGTGCAAAGTGTTTCTCATCATAAGCGGCTTACTTTTGGAGTAGCATCTGCACCTGCATTCTGATATAAAGCTATGGATCAAGTGCAGTTTTGTCATGTTATGAGTGATGGAAGTGAATGCCCCATAGCCTTTGCATCACTTACTGCTGCAGAGAAAATTTGTGCACAGATTGACAAAGACCTTGAGTCTGGTTTGGAATGTAAAACATTTCAACTAGTACTAGCATAGGAGAGAATTTACCCTCATTACTTATCATCAAACACTACTCTCCATTTTCAATCCACAGAAGGGGTGTTTCACTAACAGCAGAGGCATGAATGCAGATACAGGCTCTGTTTCTTGGAGGACATAGTCACAAGATCAAATTCAAGAGGACAACTAATCATGGAAATGAAGTGGATTGTCCTGTTTACCCTTAGAAAAGGAAATTCCTGAAAAATTTACAAGAGAGGATACTCCTCTTCACATATTCTCCCTAATACAAATCATAGGTCTTCTTATTACAGCAGTGATGATCCACAGGGAAACCAGTAAAGACCCCACACTGTCTCAGATCTACATGGATCCAAAATGGTTGAAATGTGCAGCATAAACTTACCCTTGATGGGGGGTTCTATATGTATATATTGAGTTGGAGATTATAGCTAAGTAGGAAGCCCATAATATTTTAATCTATTTAACACTATCTTGAGATTTTGCAGATGTTCCTTGTCATCCTTACTGGTAATAATGATGTCATCCAGGTAACACTGAGTGCCTGAGCAGCCTTGCAGCACCTGGTCCATATGTTTCTGCCAGAGTCCAGGTGCCGATGCTACTCCAAAAATAAGCTGATTATGATGAGAAACACTTTAGACGCGTCTTCCATCTCTATTTGTAAGTAGGCCTCAGCTAAGCCCACTTTGCTGAAGTGTTTTCCTCCAGAAAGGTTTTCAGTAATATTTGAGTAATATTGCAAACATTGTTTGATTAAATGTTCTTATTCATTTAAATAATTCATTACTGGTTATACGTAAAAGTAGTTGAACAGCATGCGTATGTAGAAAATCTAGTTAAGAAGAAAAGCTTACGGAAGGTTCAAGAAACTAGGTACTGTTAGAGCTCTAAAAAATTACAAGGTTGGTAGAAAGGAGATTAAGAATGGAATTAGGAGAGCCAGAAGGGGTCATGAGAAGGCCTTGGTGAGCAGGAAAGCCCCAAGGCATTATACAAGTATGTGAAGAGCAATAGGATGAGCCAAGTGAGAATAGGACCAATCAGGTGCGATAGTGGAAACGTGTGCATGGAGTTGAAGGAGGTAGTGGAGGTACTTAATGAATACTTTTATTACCTGGTGAATACTGAAGCAGACCTTGGCAATTGTGGGGATGACTTACAGTGGACTGAAACGCTTGAGCATATAGCATGAAAAGCATTAAGTTAGATAGCTCGCTGGGTCTGGATGAGATATACCCCAGACTACCGTGGGAGGCGAGGGAGGAGATTACTGAGCCTCTTGTGATGATCCTTGCATCATCAATAGGGATGGAAGAAGTACCAGAGGATTGGAGGGTTGCAAATGTTGTTCCCTTGTCCAAGAAAGGGAGTAGAGATAATCCAGGTAATTATAGACCAGTGAATCTGACTTCAGTGTTGGAGAAGATACTGACAGGCAGGATTTATGAGCATTTGGAGAAACATAATTTGATTAGAGATAGTCAGCATGGCTTGGTCAAGGGCAGGTTGTGCCTTATGAGCCTGACTGAATTCTTTGGAGTACTGTGTTCAGTTCTGGTCACCTCACTACAGGAAGGATGTGGATACTATAGAGAGAGTGCAGAGGAGATTTACAAGGATGTTGCCTGGATTGGAGGGCGTACCTTATGAGAATAGGTTGAGTGTACTTGGCCTTTTCTTCTTGGAGTGACGGAGGATGAGAGGTGACCTGATAGAGATGTATAAGATGATGAGGGGCATTGATCATGTGGATAACCAGAGGCTTTTTCCTAGGGCTGAAATGGCTAACATGAGGGGGCATAGTTTTAAGATGCTTGGAAATAGGTACCAAGGGGATGGCAGGGGTATGTTTTTCGCACAGAGAGTGGTGGGTGCATGGAATGCACTGCCAGTGAAGGTGGTAGAGGTGGATACAATAAGGTCTTTTAAGAGCCTCTTAGGTAAGTATATGGACCGTAGAAAAATAGAGGGTTTGCACTGGGGAAATTCTAGGCAGTCTCTAGAATAGGTAACATGGTCGGCACAACATTGTGGGCCGAAGGGCCTGTAATGTGCTGTAAATTTCTGTGTTCTATGTTCTGTCACAACACCACGTCATAGGCGTGTGACACTTAAAAACGAGACGAGACATGTTACTTCTGGGCTCCCGTCTTTTCCTTACAAAACATAACAGCTCTTCCAGAAAATCTCATTATATTTTCTTCCACCAATGGCTCCTATATAAATATACCCTGATACAAAGCCAAAGTGGTACAGATGTTTAAAAACTTGCAATACACAAAGAAAACGATGGAGATCACAAAAGGTCTTTCTCCCTCTCCACATGACGAAACCTAAGGCAGAATTTGTGTAAGTATTGATTATTTTTAAATGCCAGTAATTTATACTAATTACAGCCTGGCTTGGAGGATTGGTTGCTTATTGTTCACACACAGGGCTTCCACTGGCTTGGGACACTGTAGCACTAGTTGACATTAGGTGACTCATCACCAGACTAAATACTGGGTTTGCTATGGTTGATGTTCATGAATCAAACATTGAAGTAGATATTGTATGAGGGATTGGCTTCTCTGGTAGAATCCCCTGCTGTTCTACTCTTGTTTTCCATGTTTTATATTTTGGGAGATGCTCGCAATGTTGGTAAATGCATTAAATTGCCTACTACTCTGAATTGCCCGATGAGCTGTTATTTTCAGTTAATGTATCTAGGCTGTTAAGAGGCTGATGTAACATCATAATTGGAGTTGGTGGGAGGAATTTTCGCAGTAAGCTAGCAACCAAAGTGCTGGTCATTGTATACACTGAGTGGCAAGGAATGATGACCAAGTGGGATGCTATCTTGCTCTTGAAGGATAGATATACCTTCATCTGTTAGGAAATCATGTGCTGGGAACCATCAATCTGCTTGCAGAGCTCCGGATGACCAATTTTCTGGTTGGGCAGCACCGGTATGGTGATTAAAGATTTCCCCTGAGATTTTGTAGGGGAGGTCAGTTACTCTGGAATGAGTCACTGATATATGGATGGTGGATGATCATCAGATGCCCTCATTCTGAGAGCACATTAGCAACTTGCAGCTGGGGAATTGGGGTAGTCCCAGTGTGAGGGATGGTCATGAGGAATGGCTAGGTTGGGAGGGTGAGTAATTGACAATGAATGTTGAGGGGGATGAGGTGAGAAGGTGTGGTGAGAATTGGATAGCAGTTATGGGAAGGGAATTTCAGAGAAGTAATCAAGACTGTATGACATAGGAGCAGAATTAGGCCATTTGTCCCATCAAGGCTGATCCACCATTCCATCATGGCTTATTTATTATCCCTCTCAACCCCACTCTCCTGCCTTCTCCCTGTAAGCCTTGATGCCATTACCCTTAATCAAGAATCCATTAACCTCCACAATATACTCAATGATTTGGCCTCCACAGCCATCCCTGGCAATGAATTCCACATATTCACCTTCCTCTGGCTAAAGAAATTCTTCCTCATCTATGTTCTAAAGGGATGTCCTTCTATTCTGAGACTGTGCCCTCTGGTCCTAGAATCCCCTACTATCAGAAGCATTCTCTCCATGTCCACTCTATCTAGGTCTTTCAATATTCAATGGGTTTCAGTGAGATTCCCTCCTCCCTAACATTCTTCTAAACTCCAGCAAGTAGAGCCCCAGAACCATCACATACTCCTTGTACTTTAACCCTTTCATTTCAAGGATCCGTCTTGTGAGACTCTCCTGGACCTTCTCAATGTCAACACATCCTTTCTTAGATAAGGGGCCCAAAACTGCTGTCCATATTCCAACTGTGCTTTGACCAATGCCTCATAAAGTCTCAGCATTACTTCCTTGTTTTTATATTCCCGTCCACTCAAAATGAATGCTAACATTGCATTTGCCTTCCTCACCACCGACTCAACTTGTAAGTTAACCTTCAGGGAATCCTACACTAGGACTTCCAAGTCTGTTTAAACCTCTGATCTCTGAATTTGCTCCCTGTTTAGAAAATAGCTTATGCCTTTATTCCTTTTGCTAAACATTAACTTTCCTACACTGCATTCTATCTGTCACTTTTTTGCCTATTCTCTGACTCACTCTCAGTGATTCTGCAGACTCCGTGCTTCCTCAACACTACCTGCCCCCTCCCCCACCTACCTTTTGTATAATTCACAAACCTGGCAACGAAGCCATGAATTCCATCATCGAGATCATAGTGGGAGCGATGTAAGGAAGAGAGCTAGAGAAAAGGCTACAGTATGAGCAACATCATGCCACTGTTCATAGATGTTTATGATAAGTCTGTGCAGCAAAATCTCTCTTTTGGATCCTACCCTATCAACATATATGGTGGTTAACATGCAACCTTAACCTTATGTTAAAAGAATTACTGCACAGGCATCTTTATCTTCTCAACTGGAGTGGAAGCAAGTCACCCTCACCAGTGAGGGGCAGTCTCAGAATCAGGTTTATTCCCACTGATTTATATGCCGTGAAGTTTGTTTTGCAACACTAATACAATGCAAAGACATAAAAATTACTATAAATTACAAGGTAAATAGTGCAAAAAAGGAATAATGATGTGCTGTTCATATGTATATGGTCTGCTCTGAAAGCTGATAGCAGAGAGGGAAGAAGCTGTTCCTAAATGTTGAGTGTGGGTCTTGTTCATGTTGAGTGCAAGGTTGTTGTTACAATACCACTCAACCAGCCAATCTACCTCACTCCTGTACACCTCCTTGTTGCCATCTGAGATTTTACCAACAGCAGTGGTGTCATCTGTGATTTTTTTTTTAGATGGCACTGGAGCTGTGCCTAACCACAGAGTCATGAGGGCAGAGAGAGTAGAGCGGTGGGCTAAGCACACGTTCTTGAGCTGTATCTGTGTTCAGTTATCACCAATCCAGACAGACGGCGTTCTCCCAATAAGAATACCAAGGGCCATGAAATTTGTTAACTTAGCAGCAGCAGTTCAATGCAATACATAATATAGAAGAAAAAACCCCAAAATAAAATAATAATAAATAAGTAAATCAATTACAGTATACATATATTGAATAGTTTAAAAATTGTGCAAAAAACAGAAATACTATGTATTTTAAAAAGTGAGGTAGTGTCCAAGGGTTCAATGTCCATTTAGGAATCTGATGGCAGGGGGGGAAGAAGCGGTTCCTGAATCGCTGAGTGTGTGCCTTCAGGCTTCTGTACCTCCTACCTGATGGTAACAGCGAGAAAAGGGCATGCCCTGGGTGCTGGAGATCCCTAATAATGGATTCTGCCTTTCTAGGACACCACCCCTTGAAGATGTCCTGGGTAATTTGTAGGCTAGTACCCAAGATGGAGCCGACTAAATTCACAACCTTCTGCAGCTTCTTTCAGTCCTGTGTAGTAGCCCCTCCATACCAGACAGTGATGCAGCCTGTCAGAATGCTCTCCACGGTACATCCATAGAAGTTTTTGACTGTATTTGTTGACATGCCAAATCTCTTCAAACTTTTAATGAAGTATAGCCGCTGTCTTGCCTTCTTTATAAGTGCGTCGATATGTTCGGACCAGGTTAGATCCTCAGAGATCTTGATACCCAGGAACTTGAAACTGCTCACTTTCTGGTCCCTCTGAGTATTGGTATGTGTTCCTTCATCTTACCCTTCCTGAAGTCCACAATCAGCTCCTTTGTCTTAGTGACGTTGAGTGCCAGATTGCTGCTGCGACACCACTCCACTAATTGGCATATCTCACTCCTGCACGCCCTCTCGTCACCATCTGAGATTCTACTAAAAATGGTTGTATCGTCAGCAAATTTATAGATGGTATTTGAGCTATGCCTAGCCACACAGTCATGGGAGTAGAGAGAGTAGAGCAGTGGGCTAAGCACACACCCCTGAGGCGCACCAGTGTTGATCATCAGCGAGGAGAAGATGTTATCACCAATCCGTACAGAGTGGACTCTTCTGGTAAGGATCCAATTGCAGAGGGAGGTACAGAGGCTCAGGTTCTGTAGCTTATTGATCAGGATTGTGGGAATGATGGTATTAAATGCTGAGCTATAGTCGATGAACAGCATCCTGGGCCCTCAGAGGCTCCATCTTCCTCTCACCCCAACCCTCTCCTCTCCATTGACACCCCCAGCCTCCTTCCTCCCTCCTCTGATCCCAGCTCTCATCCGTGCCGGGTCATTACCATCCCCTCCGACCTTCAACTGTCTGAGGCAGAACGCTCTGTCCTCAGTAAGGGCCTCACCTTTGTCCCCCTTCGCCCACACCTCAGCGAGTTCCGCGTTTGCCATGACTCGGAACTGTTCTTCCACCGTCTCCATCTCCGAGCCTACTTCTTCAGCAAAGACTCTCCCATCCCCACCGATGACCCCTTCTCCCATCTTCAACCCTCCTCCTCTTCATGGACACCCCGCTCTGGTCTTCTGCCTGCTCTGGATCTCTTTATTGCGAACTGCCGATGGGACATCAACCGTCTCAACTTCACCACACCTTGTTCCCATTCCAACTGTATTCCTTCCGAACGTTCTGCTCTCCACTCTCTCCGCATTAATCCTAACCTTACTATAAAACCCGCCGATAAAGGGGGTGCTGTTGTAGTCTGGCGCACTGGCCTCTACCTTGCCGAGGCACAGTGACAACTTGCGGATACCTCCTCTTGTTTACCCCTTGATCATGACCCCACTAAGGAGCACCAGGCCATTGTCTCCCACACCATCACGGACTTTATCCACTCAGGGGATATCCCATCCACTGCTACCAACCTTATAGTTCCCACACCTCGCACTTCCCGTTTCTACCTCCTACCCAAGATCCACAAACCTGCCTGTCCTGGCAGACCTATTGTCTCAGCTTGCTCCTGCCCCACCAAACTCGTTTCTGCATACCTCAACACGGTTTTATCCCCCCTTGTTCAATCCCTTCCTACCTATGTTCGTGACACTTCTCACGCTCTTAAACTTTTCGATGATTTTAAGTTCCCTGGCCCCCACCGCTTTATTTTCACCATGGATGCCCAGTCCCTATATACTTCCATCCCCCATCAGGAGGGTCTCAAAGCTCTACGCTTCTTTTTGGATTCCAGACCTAATCAGTTCCCCTCTACCACCACTCTGCTCCGTCTAGCGGAATTAGTCCTTACTCTTAATAATTTCTCCTTTGGCTCCTCTCACTTCCTCCAAACTAAAGATGTAGCTATGGGCACCCGTATGGGTCCGAGCTATGCCTGCCTTTTTGTTGGCTTTGTGGAACAATCTATGTTCCGTGCCTATTCTGGTATCTGCCCCCCACTTTTCCTTCGCTACATCGATGACTGCATTGATGCTGCTTCCTGCACGCATGCTGAGCTCGTTGACTTCATTAACTTTGCCTCCAACTTTCACCCTGCCCTCAAGTTTACCTGGTCCATTTCTGACACCTCCCTCCCCTTTCTAGATCTTTCTGTCTCTATCTCTGGAGACAGCTTATCTACTGATGTCTGCTATAAGCCTACCGACTCTCACAGCTGTCTGGGCTATTCCTCTTCTCACCCTGTCTCTTGCAAAAATGCCATCCCCTTCTCGCAATTCCTCCGTCTCCGCCGCAGCTGCTCTCAGGATGAGGCTTTTCATTCCAGGACGAAGGAGATGTCCTCCTTTTTTAAAGAAAGGGGCTTCCCTTCCTCCACCATCAACTCTGCTCTTAAACGCATCTCCCCCATTTCACACACATCTGCTCTCACTCCATCCTCCCGTCAGACCACTAGGAATAGAGTTCCCCTGGTCCTCACCTACCACCCCACCAGCCTCCAGGTCCAACATATTATTCTCTGTAACTTCCGCCACCTCCAACGGGATCCCACCACTAAGCACATCTTTCCCTCCCCCCCCCCCCAGCTTTCCGCAGGCATGGCTCCCTATACGCGACTCCCTTGTCCATAGATTCCCCCCATCCCTCCCCACTGGGTTCAGTGCTGGGACCGCAGCTGTTTACAATATATATTAATGGTTTAGATGAGGGAATTAAAAGTAATATTAGCAAATTTGCCAGTGACACAAAGCTGGGTGGCAGTGTGAAATGTGAGGAGGATGTTATGAGAATGCAGGGTGACTTGGACAGGCTGGGTGAGTGGGCAGATGCAGTTTAATGTGGATAAATGTGAGGTTATCCACTTTGGTGGTAAGAACAGGAAGACAGATTATTATCTAAATGGAGTCAAGTTAGGAAAAGGGGAAGCACAACGAGATCTAGGTGTTCTTGTACATCAGTCACTGAAAGCAAGCATGCAAGTACAGCAGGCAGTGAAGAAAGCTAATGGCATGCTGGCCTTCATAACAAGGGGAATTGAGTATAAGAGCAAAGAGGTCCTTCTGCAGCTGTACAGGGCCCTGGTGAGACCACACCTGGAGTACTGTGTGCAGTTTTGGTCTCCAAATTTGAGGAAGGACATTCTTGCTATTGAGGGAGTGCAGCATAGGTTCACAGGGTTAATTCCCGGGATGGCGGGACTGTCATATGTTGAAAGATTGGAGCGACTGGGCTTGTATACTCTGGAATTTAGAAGGCTGAGAGGGGATCTTGTTGAAACATATAAGATTATTAAGGGATTGGACACGCTGGAGGCAGGAAGCATGTTCCCGCTGATGAGTGAGTTCAGAACCAGAGGCCACAGTTTAAGAATAAGGGGTAGGCCATTTAGAACGGAGTTGAGGAAATACTTTTTCACCCAGAGAGTGGTGGATATATGGAATGCTGTGCCCCAGAAGGCTGTGGAAGCCAAGTCTCTGGATGCTTTCAAGAAAGAGATGGATAGAGCTCTTAAAGATAGCGGAATCAAAGGTTATGGGGGTAAGGCAGGAACTGGATACTGATTGTGGATGATACTGACAGTGATTGGCGGTGCTGGCTCAAAGGGCTGAATGGCCTACTCCTGCACCTATTGTCTATTGTCTATAACAAGTGCTACACATGCCCTTACACTTCCTCCCTTACCACCATTCAGGGCCCCAGACGGTCCTTCCAGGTGAGGCGACACTTCACCTGTGAGTCGGCTGGGGTGATATACTGCGTCCGGTGCTCCCGATGTGGCCTTCTATATATTGGTGAGACCCGATGCAGGCTGGGAAATCGTTTTGCTGCACACCTACGCTCTGTCCGCCAGAGAAAGCAGGATCTCCCAGAGGCCACACATTTTATTTCCACATCGCATTCCCATTCTGACATGTCTATCCACGGCCTCCTTTACTGTAAAGATGAAGCCACACTCAGGTTGGAGGAACAACACCTTATATTCCATCTGGGTAGCCTCCAACCTGATGGCATGAACATTGACTTCTCTAACTTCCGCTAATGCCCCGCCTCCCCCTCGTACCCCATCCGTTGTTTATATACACACATTCTTTCTCTCACTCTCCTTTTTCTCCCTCTGTCCCTCTGAATATACCCCTTGCCCATCCTCTGGGTTCCCCTCCCTCCCTCTTTTCCTTCTCCCTGGGCCTCCTGTCCCATGATCCTCTCGTATCCCTTTTGCCAATCACCTGTCCAGCTCTTGGCTGCATCCCTCCCCCTCCTGTCTTCTCCTATCATTTTGGATCTCCCCCTCTCCCTCCCACTTTCAAATCTCTTACTAGCTCTTCCTTCAGTTAGTCCTGATGAAGGGTCTCGGCCTGAAACGTCGACTGTACCTCTTCCTAGAGATGCTGTCTGGCCTGCTGCGTTCACCAGCAACTTTGATGTGTGTTGCTTGCATTTCCAGCATCTGCAGAATTCCTCGTGTTTGAGCATCCTGAAATAGGTGTTTGTGTAGTTCAGGTGGTCTAAGGCCGTGTGAAGAGCCATTGCGATTGCATCTGCTGTTGACCTGTTGTGGCGATAGGCAAATCGCAATGGGTCCAGGTCCTTGCTGAGGCAGGAGTTCAGTCTAGTTATGACCAACCTCTCAAAGCATTTCATCACTGTTGATGTGAATGCTACCAGGCAATAGTCATTAAGGCAGCTCAGATTATTCTTCTTAAGCAGTGGTAAAATCATTGCCTTTTTGAAGCAAGTGGGAACTTCCACCAATAGCAGTGAGAGGTTGAAAATGTACTTGGATACTCCCGCTAGTTGGTTGGCACAGGTTTTCAGAGCCTTACCAGGTACTCCATCAGTACCTTCCGCCTTGTGACGGTTCACTGTCTTTAAAGACAGCCTAACATTGGCTTGAGACGGAGATCCCAGGGTCATCAGGTGCAGCAGGGATCTTCACAGCTGTAGTTATATTCTCCCTTTCAAAGTGTGCATAGGAGGCGTTGAGTTCATCGGGTAGTGAAGCATCGCTGCCATTCATGCTATTGGGTTTCACTTTGTAGGAAGTAATGTCTTGCAAACCCTGCCAGAGTTGTCGTACATCTGAGGTCACCTCCAACCTAAATCAAAATTGTCTCTTCACCCTTGAAATAGCCTTCCGCAAATCATACCTGGTTTTCTGGTACAGGCCTGGGTCGCCAGACTTGAATGCCACAGATCTAGCCCTCAGCAGACGACGTACCTCCTGGTTCATCCACGGCTTTTGGTTTGGGAATGTACAGTAAGTCTTTGTAGGCACACACTCATCCACACAGGTTCTAATGAAGTCGGTAACAACTATAGCATACTCATCCAGGTTCAAAGATGAATCCCTGAATACAGTGCAGTCCACCGACTCAAAGCAGTCCTGTCAGCACTCCTGTGCTTCCCTTGTCCAAACCTTCTTAGTCCTCACTACTGGTGCTGCAGTCTTCAGTCTCCGCTTGTATTCAGGGAGTAGTTCTAGCCATAACCAACTTAATCTAAGACTATAGTTATCATCACTCATCTGGAAGTTAATAGGAGGGTCACAGACAGGGCATGTCATGGAGCCCTTTACTAGTTAGGCTACCTGCCTGCACTTTAAAGGGTATTGGGGTTGTATATTACAGTGTCTAATTGCCCTGTAGATTCATAACTGTTTTTCTCCTCAGAGGTCACCAGTTATAACCCATGTTCTCTTTGTATTTGATTGCCTCATGTATTGCTTTTCATTACTGTTATTAATTATTTATTGTATCACTACATTAATGTATTCTTACCATTTTCACTCATCATCTTCAACTACCTTCAGCTGCTTCATCAATCACCTTCCTTAATCTGTAAGATCAGAAGTTGAGATGTTCAGCACCATCCATGACTCCTCAAATAATGAAGCAATCCACATCCAAACACAACAAGACCTGGACAATATTCAGGCCTGGGCAAGTAACATTTGTGCCACACAACTGCAAGACAATGATGATACTCAACATGGGAAACTCCAGCTGTTATGCTGTGATGTTCAAAGGCATTACCTTCACTGAATCCCCTGTTAGCAATATTTTGGGAGTTACCACAGACCAGATATTGAACTGGAATGGCCATTACACAACATGACTATAAGAGCGAGTCATAGACTAGAAATCCTGCAGCACGTAACCCACCATACAACTCCCCAAAGCCTGCCCGCCAACTGCAAGGCTCAGTTCAGGAGAGTGATGGAATACTTTCTATCTGCCTGAATAAGTGCAGCTTCAACAACGCTCAAGGAGCTCGTCATCATACAGTAAGCAGCAGCTGACTTAATAGGCACCGCATCCCCCACCATTCCCTCTCTCCAGCACCCGTTTGTACCACCTGCAGGATACACTACAAGACTCCTCAGACAGCATCTTCCAAATGCACAACTTCTACCAGCTAGAAGGGCAAGGGCAGTAAAAACCTGGGGAATGCCACCTCCTGGAAGGTTCCCTCCAAGCCACACACCATCCTGAGCTGGGAATATGTCGCTGTTCCTTCACTGTCACTGGGCCAAAGTCCCAGAGCTCCCTCCCGCACAGCATTGTGGGTATGCCCACCCCTCAATGACACCAGCAGTTCAAGAAGGCAGCCCATAACCACCTTCTCAAAGGCAGTTGGAGATGAGTAATTGAATGCTGGGTCAAAGTGCAATGCCCACCTCTCTGAATAAATAATTTATAAAAGTATTAACAGTTCTAACTGTAATCCCTCCTTTTGATCATATTTGTCTTCTCGGATAAGTTACAGTAAATCTCTGCACCGGTACAGTACTGCATTCAAAAACTTAACATTTGAAGAATGTTATTTACATTTCTGAAGTGCCGACATTCCTCCACCCAGAGCCATACTCCCTCCTAACCGCCCATCCTACTAGATTGTATTCTTAACATATTCATAGTTGGTGGCAATTAATAATCATGCCTTTTTTTTAAAAAAAAGAACAAACAAAAAACAAACTAAGGGCTTTTTATCTCAGCACACATTTCTGGATTAAGTCATATCTCTTTGAGGTCATATAATGTTTCCACACAACCAGTCTTTTAGTGCTTCAATAATTGCTCAATGCAGAAGAAGTAGCAAAACAAAAATATCACTTTAGTTAATAAATACTCAGATACTTAGATGATTTCATTTAGATTCTTTATACTTGCACATGAAGTTGCTAGTGTTTCTATATTCAAAGTTCAAAGTATATTTATTATCAACGTATGTATACTGTATACAATGTTGAGATTAGTCTTACAGGCGGCCACAGAACAAAGAAACCCAATAGAACCCATATTAAAAAAATAAGACTGTGAAACACCCAAAGTGCAGAAAAACAGTTGGCCAAGTTCTACTGAGTTTAGGATTCCTACAAGAACATGTTTTCTTGACGATCTCTTAACATCAGTTACAGTATCTCAAATGTCACAGTCACACAGCACAGAGGCAGACTCTACAGCCCTCTGACTCGCCACTGACCATAAGGCACCAATTAACTTCATTTTATTTCTCACAACAGCTCCCCTAGGATTTTCCACCATCAGAGCCAATTTACAGTTTTACTTCTAATATAGTTTCATTTTTTATGTATCATTTTTTCATAGATTTTGAATGTTTCTAAAATTAACAGATTGGGAAATATCTGAAATTATTTGTACAGGTTTGAAATCTAAATAAGCTGAGTTGGGTTTCGTTACATTTCTTTTACAGGTTATTCTATTGGTCAAACACATTGAGCTTTCAGATTACAGTACTAGCATTTTTCTCAGCTGCTGATGAGCCTCAGCCTGTTGTATAGATTTAAAGTATGCCTCTCGTAATGTAACAATGATGTATAATTTTCTGACTTATTCTGTTTGATGACTGTCAGATGTATTGTAGATACATATGACAGAGATCCTCTACTCCCTTTATACCCATGGCTGTGCTGCCACACACAGCTCCAGTCTGCTGATCTAATTCGCAGATGTCATGACACTGATCAGCCTTATTTCTAGCGGTGATGAGACAGCCTACAGAGGGGAGGTTAACACCCTGACACAGTGGTACCAAGATAATAACCTCTTCCTCAATGTTCAAAAAGAGCTGATTGTAGATTACAGGAGGAACAGAGACGTGCTCTACCCGATCAACATCAATGGGCCGGCAGTTGAGAGGGTGAGTAGTTTGAAGTTCCTCAGTGTACACATCTCAAAGATCTCACCTGGACTGTATACACCAACGTGTGGCAAAAAAAAACGCACAACAGTGTCTCTTCCACCTCAGGTGACTGAAGAAATTTGGTATGAGACCACAAATACTCAAGACCTTCTACAGGGGCACTATTGAGAGCATTCTGACTGGCTGTATCACTGCTTGATATGGGAACTGCACCAACCTTGATTGCTGGGCACCGCAGAGAGTGGTATGGACAACTCAGTGCATCTGTGGATGTGAATTTCCCTCCACTGAGGACATTTACAGCAGCAGGTGCATAAAGAAGACCTGGAAGATCATTGGGAACACCAGTTGTCCCAACCATAAACTGTTTCAACTGCTTCCATCTGGCAAACGGTACTGCAGCATTAAAGCCAGAACCAACTGGCTCCAGGACAGCTTCTTTCTACAAGCTATTAGACTTATAAATTCACGTCTGTACATTGTGACTGAGTCATAACACAAAGATTTTTACTCCCTCAAGTTGTGGGATGGATGGAAGATTTAAATAAATTCAAATTCAAATTCAAATTATAATCTCTAGCATAATTATTCTCCTTCAGAATTTTAGTAAATTACAAGTGGAAGTTTATATATATTGGATGATATTATATTTAAAATTTATCAGAAGCCTAATAATATGTTATTTTAATATGTTATTTTATGTCCAGGTAGTCTTTATGTCACAGTATATGACATAGTAACATCCATCAACATTTCAACAGTCCACCTTTTAGATTGTAATCCCAGTATCCACCTTGCCCCTGAACGTTGAAGCTACATAGATTATAAAACCTGTAAGTTGTTGTTAATTTCATTCCTTAGTAGACCCTGTCTTTATCTTGATTCTTTTGTTACAGATAGAAAGAATATTAGTGTCATAATGTTCTGTTGGTCATTCTTTTTACAACTATCTTAGATCTTTACATTACAGATTCTCTGTTACAGCACTGGAGGAAGCCCCTCAGTACATTGAATAAATCCATGCTGCTTCCTTGAAGAGATTACGGTTTCTACCCATTTCCAGGCTCCCCCTGCAGCTCTGCTATTTACCTTCCTTTGGGTGCCTAACCTGTTTGAACTTCGTGGGCTTTTTCCCCTTCAGGTTGACTGAGACAAGTACGAGTGGTCATAGGCTTAGGGTGAAAGGTGAAATATTTAAGGGGAACTACTTCACTCAGAGGGTGGTGTCGGTGTGAAACGAGCTGCCAGTGGGAGTGGTAGATACGGGTTCACTTGCAACAAATAAGGGAAGTTTGGAAAAGTTGTTAACAATCGAGGGGTCCTGCGTGGTCTGCTAGCTCTGGAATACTTGAAGTTTCTTCCAAAATGACGTTAAGCCATTAGAATGGAACATTTCACACTGGGTGAGGTTAACATTGAGATTACTGTTACATACAATGTTGCGCATTCTGCATCACTCTCTGGGTTATGTGCTCTGCTGACTTTTACAGGGGCACACATTCCAAAGCACTGATATCACTCACCTTGATGAGCACAAAATTATATTCAACAAAGCAAGTACTGAAGAGCTGACATCAGGATGTTGTCTCAGACACGGATCAAACCTATGGTTGTATGAAATCAGTATATAAGGGACACAAATATTTATTAAATGAAAAACAAGGAACTGCAAATGTTAGGAATCTGAAATAAAACCAGAAAATGTTGGAGATGCTCAGCAGGTCAAGTAGCATCTGTGTACAAGAGAAGCAGTTAATGTTTTATGCCAATGGCCCTTCATCAAAATACATTAAACTTAGCCACTCCAACTGTGAGCTCATTTTCAGAGCTGGATTGCGTTGTCATTTCTTCTGGAGTTAGTTAACTGAGGTTTGCATTAACCCGAAAAGTCAGCATTCTAAAAGGTCATTCCAAGAACACTGGGAACCAGCAAAGCCACTTCTGAGTTTTTCTGGTACTGACAAACATGAGAATTGATTGCCCAACTGGAAAAAAAAAACTAATCCCAGTTTACAGCTTTTCATCTGGAGCCTTGTAAATTAAGGCACATGAAGTATGATCAGGGTTTCTTTCTCCATCACATTTTTCAGTCATTGAGTCACAGAGAGTCTCCTCCATCTGGATGAGAATATTTCCCCTCACTCAGAATCAGGCTTATTATCACTGACATATTTCATGAAATTTGTTGTTTTGTAGCAATTGTACAGTGCCAGACATGAAAAAATGATTCTAAGTTGCAATAAGAAATAAAATAAATAAATAATAATTTCAAAAAAACGTGCAAAATAGTTATGTAGTGTTCATGGGTTCACAGACTGTTCAGAAATCTGATGGTGGAGGGAAGAAGCTTCTCCTAAAACGTTGAGTGTGAGTCCTCAGGCTCCTGTACCTCCTCCCTGATGGTAGTACAGAGGAGAGGGCACATCCGGGATACTAAAGGCCCCTCATGATGGATGCTGCCTTCTTAAGGCACGGCCTTTTGAGGACGGCCTCTGGTGGGGAGGCTTGTGCCTGTCATGGATTTAGCTGAGTTACAACCCTCTACAGCCTCTTTCCATCCTGCGCATTGCAGCCTCCATACTGGGTGGTGATACAACTGGTCAGAATGCTCCCCGCAATACATGCTGGAGTCTTTAGTGACATTCCACATCCCTTCAAACTCCTAATGAAGTACAGCGGCTGGTGTGCCTTCTTCATGATTGCATCAATATGTTGTGCCCAGGATAGATCTTCTGAGATGTTGACACCCAGAATCTTGAAGCTGCTCACCCTTTCCACTGCGGACCCCTCAGTGAGGACTGTTATGTTCTTCCGACTTCCTCTTCCTGAAGTCCACAATCAATTTCTTGTTTTTGTTGATGTTGAGTGTAATATTGTTGTTGTGAGACTACTGAAACAGCCAATCTACTTTGCTTCTGTGCACCTTGTCACAATCTGAGATTCTGCCAACAACAATGGTATCATCAGCAAATTTATAGGTAGCATTTGCGCTGTGCTTAGCCATACAGTCTTGAGTGTGGGTAGAGCAGTGGACTAAGCACACATCCTTGAGGTGTGCTTGTGTTGATTGTCAGTGAGGAGGAGATGTTATTACTGACCTGTACTGACTGTGGGCTCCTGATGAAGAAGTCAAGAATCCAGTTTCAGAGGAGGCCCAGGTTTTGAAGCTTGTTAATTAGTACTGAGGGGATGATATTGTTGAATGCCAAACTGTAATCAATAAGCAAGCCTGAAGTGTCCCTCTCTTCCCTTCTGTAGTCCTCAGTTATTGTTATCTATACAAAGGGAAACATGTTCTTCCTATTTTCTTTATTCTGCCTTTATTTTATCAGCCTTCAGTGTTGCCAAAGAAAGCAACAACAGCCATGCCATTCTTTCCTCCCCTTCAATACCTTGAGAGCAATTTTACCCATATCCTAAAATGTTGTCCCTCACTCATTACCTTCTGCTACTTGGCACTGAGCCAGCTTTGGATTTAAAAGTTTCAAGGTACATTTATTATCAAAGTATGTATGCAGTATACAACCCTGAGAATCCTCTTCCCCATCAACAGCCACAAAACAAAGAAAACCATGGAACCCTTTCAAAGAGAAACATCAACATCCCCCCCCCCCACCAACACGCAACAAAAAAAAACAAATCATGGAAATGGCAACAAAAACAAGCGAGTGATAAACACTGTATATAAAACGAAAAATCGAAAACGTCCAGGCATATTCAGTTCAGCTCAGTTTGTTATCTACAGGCCACACCAATCAAAATTGCCCAAAATAGCAACAAAAAAAGGAGTGATCAAGAAACGAGAAACACATCATAACGCGATCTACAGCGTATAATCCACAAACTGTGTTGATTACACCTTGTCCAAGACCAGAACTCTGGCACCATCCTCCGACAGATTCAAGGAAGAGAGACCATTCAAACACAGGGACTACATCAGTTATGACCGTACTTCTTAGCTCCTCTAAAAAATTAAGACTTTCTCTTAACATATCACAATCACAGTCTTCAATTAAACTGCACTATCTTTTAATGTTTTTCTAGTCTCATAGATTTTTTTCCCCCCAAAAACCAGCCCCCTAGAAATGTTAATGTCAAGTTTATTGTCATGGTTATCCATAGACTGGGTGTAACTGCCATGAAAGTGAGTGTTTTTCAATCACAACGCAGTGCACTACAGACGTGACAAGCATAAGTTAACATGAATTAGCATAAATTTCAGATAACTCGTATAACAAAATAAACAAAAAGATATTATATACTTCTTGACATTCCTCCCAAATTGTTTGTGGGAACATATTTGTTTTGAGCCTTCCCTTATTTTAGTTTCTGCAATGAACTTTCAAGTCCATTTTTATTAAGTTGCATCTTTTAAGTGAATACTCTTGGCAGGGGTAGGGAGCAAGCTTAGAATGTTTTGGTGGGAGAACAGCATGATAGTGTAGTGCTTAATATAATGCTATTACAGCACCAGCTATAAGGTGGTGGTTCAGTTCCAACCCCTATTTATAAAGAGTTTGTATGCTCTATCCATGACTGCATAGGTTTCCTCCTGGTGCTTCGGTTTCCTCCCACATTTCAAAGACATAGTGTTAGGGTTTGTGAGTTGGGGGCATGTTATGTTGGCACTGAAAGAATGGTAGCACTAGCACAATCTTGGCTGATTTGACTTGATGCAAACAATGCATTTCACTGTATGTTTCAATATATATGTGATAAATAAAGCTAATCTTTAATCTTTAAAATCTTGTTTCTCCTCGTGCTTGTCCTGAACTATGTTTGTAAGTGTGTGAAGTGCCATTTATCAAGTTGCTCTTCCCAGATTTGAAGAATCGGTCAGAAGAGTCATCTAAGATTGGTGAGCTCCAAGTTTACCTGCTAATTCTCTTGCAATCTGACATTTGGCTCATTCCATGAAGTTAACCAGGAACAGTAGGTTACAGTTCAACCATAAATCATATCACAGCAGCATCTCCTCAATTGTTTTCAAAGCTCCGCACATCGTTGGATGAATTTACTATGGCTGAGGTGTTCCATTCCCCTACAATCAAGTTCTGCTCTGAGCTCTCAAGCATACTATGCTACCAGTTTTGATGTGAATTGTTTGACTTAATAGAGATTGCTGTCTGCGCTGTGTCAGCCATCACTTGATCCATTTTATTGCCCTCGCAATGGGCCACCTGCAGGTGGAGTGTAATATGCTAACTGATTTGAAGCTCATCTTTCAGATTGTTTCTTCAGCTACATCATATCAGCCTTGTGTGCCATCAAGCATGCTGCTTCATAATATATCAATGTTATTAATACAGCAGGGAGCTGGGTGTTTTTCCTTCTAGCTCCTCATTGACCTCACGATGCAGCAAAATGTATTTTCTTTATCAAAATGGAAATAGAAGTGATTAACGTTATTGATATCTTGCAATCTTTTGCTTAGAATGGAAGATTATCCACCAATTACTCAAGTAATCTCTTGAATATTTTGGCAATGGAAGAGGTGGCACCCAGTGCTGGCCTTGGGGGGTGGGGGGGGGGTGGTGAGGGACCTATGTGTGGAGATTAAGTGAACAAGCTAGTTTGGTTTATTCTCTTCAGATTGTTGTTATTTTGTTAGTATTTGGTGACACTGATGTTGTCAAGCTGCTTGGCTGATCAGAGCATGAAGAAGTATCAGAAGAGAAGTAGAAAGCTTGCATTTAAATTTTTAACCATTATTACAAAAAGAATTTGACTATGTGATAGAATTAAGATAAAATCTAAAATATCATAAATAGACAAATAAAAGCTGAATTAGATCTTGTGGCATAAAAGCAAGAAATTTGCTGGGATTTCCAGTATTTACCTTCTTAACTGAGTAGAAATAGGGTATACTTGAATATAGGTGTCTTCTATTCAGTTGTACCAAGATCCCAGCTCACAAGTGGTATCGAGTCCAATAATAGAGAATCAACTTCCTCAGATTTTCCAACTTCTTGGCAGATGATTGTGCCTGAGGGTATGGTCTGAGAGAGAGAGAGTGGACATGTAGTCTTCAGGTCAGAAAAGGATCTGATATACTATTTTCCAAACCCATTGAACTTTCAAAGTTCAAATTTCAAAGTAAATTTATTATCAAAGTAGATATGTATATATCACCATATGCAACTCTGAGAGTCGTTTTTTTGCAGGCATACAGAGTAAGCCCAAGAAACCTAATAGAATTATTGAAAGACTGTACCCAACAGGATGGACAAGCAACCAATGTGCAAAAGACAACAAACAGTGCCAATACAACAAAAAGCAATAAATATCAAAACATAAAATGATGAGTCCTTGAAAGTGAGCCCATAGGTTGTGGGTACAGTTCAGTGACAGGATGAATTTGTTGAATTGAATTTATTTAAATCTTACATCCATTCCACAATGTGAAGGAGTAAAAATCTTTGCATTATGAGTCCATCACAAGGTTCAGGCATGTGAACTTATAAGTCTAATGTCTTGTAGAAAGTCCCGATGATTGTTGATCCTGGCTTTAATGCTGCAGTACTGTTTGCCAAATGAAAACAGTTTATGGTTGGGGTGACTGGTGTCCCTGATGATCTTCCAGGCCTTCTTTATGCATCTGCTGTTGTAAGTGTCCTCAGTGGAGGGAGGTTCACAGCCACAGATGTGCTGTGCTGTCCGTACCACTCTCTGCAGTGCGCAGCGATCAAGATTGGTGCAGTTCCCGTACCAGGTGGTGATACAGCCAGTCAAGATGTTCTCAGTGGTGCCCCTGCAGAAGGTCTTGCGGATTTGGGGGCCCATGTCAAACTTCTTAAGTTGCCTGGGGTGGAAGAGATGCTGTTGTGCTTTTTTTGCTGCACAGCCGGAGTGTACAGTTGAGTTGAAGTTATCCCCTCTGGTTCAAGAGCCTCATGATTGGGGGGTAATAACTGTTCCTGAACCTGGTGATGTGCATCCTGAGGCCCCTGTACTTCTTCCTGATGGCAGCAGTGAGAAAAGAGCATGGTCTGGGTAGTAGGGAGACCCTGAAGATGGGTGCTGCTTCCCTGTGACAGTGTTCTGTGTAGAAGTGCTCAATAGCGGGGAGGGCTTTACCCGCAATGAATTGGACCATATCCACTATGTTTTTGTTGAATTTTTCATGGTTCTGGGGGAAAGACAATTGACACATACTGTACAAAATTATTTTTTTATTGCCAGAGAAATTGTTCAGTTGTAAGTTTGTATCAGTACTCCGATACATATTTAGCTTTACTTCATTCAAAAAAGTTTAACAATATCAGTTTTTACTTTGAGAATAGTGCATAACATATCAAGGTTCGAATGAAGGTATTGATCTGGAGATAGGGGACTGTGCATGTGTGCAGGAGGTTGCTTGCTGTTGTTGCTTTGTCGCTTGCTATGTTCTGTTTTTGTTGTGTTCTGTCTTTTCAGCTGAACACTGGGCATGTTATGTTGGTGCTGGAATGTATGGCAGCACTTGCAGGCTGCCCCCGGCTCATCCTTGGGTGTGTTGGTTGTTAATGCAAGTGACACGTTTCACTGTATGTTTCAATGTGCATGTGATAAATAAATTTGGATCAAACTCTCTGAAGGACAAGTAATAGTGGATATTGTTGTGTTTTTAATATTTCAGTGATTATTGAGTAATCTTGTGTGTGTATGTATATATATATATATATCTACATACACACACACACACACACACATATATATATATATATATATATATATAATTTTTTTTTCGATTAAGCACTCCTGTTCATTTAATCATTTAAATAATCCATTATGGGTTATATGCATAAACACGTGAATTGCATCCATCATCACACTACCATGTGATAAGTGCGCACCTCGCTTAAAGTAAACTCAAAGTGAGACCCGCATTCCCGGACTCCTGTGTCTTCCTTTGAATAAGTTTAATGCTTTGTAGGTACAAAACATAACATTGGTGATGAGGTATTGTTCTGTTACTAACCTGTTGAAGTGCTGAGTATATTGGGTTGAAAGGCATACAGTTTGCTTCGAAGTTTGACTGCCTGAACCAAACCAGTAGAAATGAGCTTTTCTGATATGGTAAAGTAATGCTGGAACATTTAGAACCAAAACCATTGTTGATTGCAGAACACTTCAGGTTTCATAAGCAGAATCAAAAAGAAGGGGAGTCCATTTCAGTGTAAGTGGCTGAATTGAAGAAACTGTCTGAACATTATCAGTTTGGTAAGGGGATTAATGATGCACTGAGAGATTGTTTAGTTTGCAGAATCTTGCAAGAAAGCATTCAGAACAACTCCTAACTGAAGCACAACTTATATTTAAAAGAACAGTTGAAATCACTGTATCAATGGAAACTTCAGACAGAGATGCAATTGAGTTGCAGTCAGGAATGAAAGTGAGCGTGAACAAAATTACAACATCTAAACAGAAACTGACTTGGCCGAGCAAACTGTGTTACCATTGTGGCAGAGGCTCACGTACATCAGACAAATGCAGATTTAAAGGTGAAACTTGCAGAAAATGTAACAAAGTAGGACACATACAAAGAGCATGTTGGGCAAACAAAAATAAATGGACTGCTCAAGGAAGAAAAAAGCTAAAAAGTCAAGTTGCAGTTTTAAAAAGAGCACTAGTCTGCCGGCTATTAATGAAGAATCTGATAATGATGATACAGGATTGTGTAGCCTTGAGATTTACAGTGTGAAAATTAACAATAAACAAGCAATATAGCTTACACAAGAAGTGAAAGACAAATTAATTTGAAATGGAATTAGACAATGGCTCTTCTGAATTCAGTCATTCCACAAAATTAGTTGGAGAGGCATTTCAAAAATACTAAACTGAAACCTGCAGATACCCAACTAAGAACTTGTACTGGTGAAACTATAACTCCTGTGGGAATGACATTCATAATAGCGAAATACAAAACCAACAAGCCACATTGGGCTTGTATATGGTAAAAACAGGAGAGCCAGCTTTGAAGGATCATGATTGGCTAAGACAACTACAACTTGATTGGAGATCCATCCACTATTCGCATGCCACATACCCTGCAGTAGAGTCAACTGAAAGCAAATTAAGAAAGGCACTGGGTGATGCCACAACTACCTCCATGCTGAACTATTGCCCAACAGAGCACAAACAGGTGTTGGTGCCAACCTCTTTGCCTTTGGTTGGAAAGCATATTGGACCAAGGAAGGACCATGCTGCTCAGAGGAACTGTGAAATTGATGAAAGCAGTGGTCCGACTACAACAGTTTTTGTAGGGGACATATTTGAGAATGCTTCTGATATGTTAATCAGGCAGTTACTCACGAAACATGGCTTGGTTTTAAGCTGGAAGAGAGTTCAAGTTTGCTGATGTTGTGGATTGTATCAAAGGGGGTGATGAATCAGCATACTGGAGGGAAATTGAAATTTTGGCTGAGTGGTGTAATAACAACAACCTTTCAGGCAATGTTAATAGGACCAAGGAACTGATTGTAGACTTCAGGAGAGGGAAACCAGAGGTCCATGAGCCAGTACTCACCCGAGGATCAGAGGTGGAGAGGGTCAGTAACTTTAAGTTCCTGGGTGTCACTACCTCAGAGAACCTGTCCTGGACCCATCATAGAAATATAATTGCAAAGAAAGCACAGCAGCACCTCTACTTCCTCAGCAGATTCGGAATGTTATCAAAAACCTTGATAAACTTCTATAGAGGTGTAGTGGAAAGTGTGCTTACAGAGGATTCATCAGATGATGTTGTGGATGAGAAAAGCAAAGGGGGAGATCAGATCATAAAGAGAGCAAGAGAAGGATTAATAAGAGAATACTTCCTTGAACTAAATGCACCTTCTCAATATCAAGATACACAAACCAGAAGAAGAAAAAGAAAGGAGAAGAAATGTGTCTGGAGTTGTCAGAACCACTATTTGCAGTCTCAGAATCTTACAACCACAGGGAGGAGTGTTATGTATTTAATATTTCAGTAGTAATTGTGTAATATTGTATGTATATTGTTTGATTAAGCATTCTTGTTTGTTTAAATAATTCATTCCGGGTTATATGTATAAATACTCGCTTAAAGTAAACTTGAAGTTAGACCCGCATTTCTGGACTCTCATGTCTTCCTTTGAATTAGTTTAGTGTTTTGAAGTTACAAAATATAAGATATGTCAGTGTGCTCAATTGCTGGATGCTGCAGTTAGTCCAGCAGTAGAGTTCCATCTTGCTACTCAGCCCCTGCAGCAAGATTGAGAACTTTTCCATTGAAATGGAGATCATAGAGCTGTACTCAAAATGCAAGCCAAGAATGCAAGTCATTTTTGCTCAGTTTAATATTTTTAAATAATGTGTTTGTGTTTTTGAGAGTTTATTTTTAAGTTAATAACTTACTTTTCTTATATTATTTACTATTTACATGTCTCAAAATATTAAAGACAATTAAAATCCTTCATAGATTTTACAGGGAACAAAGTGCAAGGTGAGGCTTTGCCAACTGTTACAGCTTTCTCAGGCATTTGGGGACTGGGGCTTTGTCAGATTTCCACTGACAAAGGTCCTATCACTGCTTGATTGTTCAACTACTTGAGATCAGGAAGATAAGCCCTTTCACCAGAACAAACATGTATACTGTACACATGAGAAGGTCTTGGTAATCAATCCTGCCAGATGTTACCCCCCCCCCCACCCCTATGGAATGTTTAAATGTGACTAATTCAGTAGTGCATTCAGTTAGTCCTGACGAAGGGTCTCGGCCTGAAACGTCGACTGTACCTCTTCCTAGAGATGCTGCCTGGCCTGCTGCGTTCACCAGCAACTTTGATGTGTGTTGCTTGAATTTTCAGCATCTGCAGAATTCCTCGTGTTTGCATTCTAAGAACATGGTTTTGCTGAAAGTGTAGAGTGTTAGAAATTCATCCTTGATTACATAACATGATATTGCAAAACATATGCATTGCCCTATGCTTTAAAATCAGGAAACCTAGTTTTGGAAGTGTATACATTACTATATTGTGTGATAAGCTTGGATCTTTACTTATAGATACTTCTAGATAGAATTCTCCACTACTGCTATTGAAGCACTGTCTGTGAACTCTTTTTCAGCTTAGTGATTGATCCAGTAAGAAGATCCATATCATTTGGTGTTGGGAGACAAGTGGAAGTCTGGAATTTGGTTAAGTGTTGATTGGGGAAAATAGTTCAGATTTATTGGCCAAATTACTTTATTCTGTGCTGCGGTGTTGTGATTTTTCAATTTTGAGACAGCCAATTAGTAATTTGTTAAATTTTGCTACTGTTGTCTGTTTTAATAATTTAAAAGCACATTTTTATATTGCAAATTTGCCTCACTTGATTTCCTTTCATACAATTTCTCATTTGTAATTTGGGATATGTTATTGACTCTTGACGGTCAATTCCTTTGACACATCAGGATTTGTTTTAATTACAGGTTTACTTTACTGTTCAGGCATACTTTATTGCGTAGGCCAGTTCTCACTGCCATAAATTAAGCTTTCTATTGAATGGTATTTGAAATATGCTACTTGAAAGGGTAATGGAAGCTGATGCAATGCAACTTTCATTAAGTAAATGTGGTGAAAATGCAGGGCTGGGAAATTGATTGCTGCTTCAAAGAGACAACACAGTCATGACACGCCAAGTAGCCACCTTTCTTGCTTTGATCAATAAGTACAAATGTGTTCAGTTTTTTGCAGCCTTGCTCTAAACAATACTTTGACCCTGGTAACCTTAGCCACACTTGCATTCCAAAAGCCCTTTCATGGAAATAGATAGAAGTGGGATAAAGGTAACCAATTCACTTGCCTTGTCAGCCTCTCCTAGGGCAGTGCTTGAATATGATCATCGATTTCTATTTCTAAACATATGAACTAAAATTAGAAGACAAATGTACTCACAAGTTTTAAACCATGAGTATTTTATTTTTAAAAATGTTTTTTTTAACATCACCTGTTAAAATGATATAGCTTGCAGTTAACAAAGCAACAGCTTATTTTGGTAACACACATCAAAGTTGCTGGTGAATGCAGCAGGCCAGGCAGCATCTCTAGGAAGAGGTACAGTCGACGTTTCAGGCCGAGACCCTTCGTCAGGACTAACTGAGCTCTTCCTTCAGTTAGTCCTGATGAAGGGTCTCGGCCTGAAACGTCGACTGTACCTCTTCCTAGAGGTGCTGCCTGGCCTGCTGCGTTCACCAGCAACTTTGATGTGTGTTGCTTGAATTTCCAGCATCTGCAGAATTCCTCGTGTTTGTGAGCTTATTTTGGTGGCAGCCTGATTTCTGATTCCAGTTGTGGTTTCCTCTTATATCGCGAAAAAAAAAGCTTTAGCTGTATTGAGAAGTAATTCATTCAATCTCCTGCACAGGTAATTTTTGATATTTTGTGCTGTATGTTTCTATGCATTGGAGAATTTTATTGGCTGTCAAGTGTTTGAGTGGGTTCTCTGAGCAATTAGCAAATTTCATTAAAAAATTTAACATACTACTCGTGCAAAATTTGAATATAGGGAACAGTGTTTTACTAAATTAGGTGCTGCCCAGGGTGATTTGAGTATCTCAGAAACTGCTGATCTCCTGAGATTTTTACGCACAACAGGCTCTGGAGTTTACAAAGAATGGTGCCAAAAATAAAAAAAAAAACATCCAGTGAGTGGATTTAACAAGATGTTTTCGCTCATAGAACAGCCACTCGCTGGATGTTTTTTCGTTTTTGGCACCATTCTTTGTAAACCCCAGAGTCTGTTGTGCGTAAAAATCCCAGGAGATCAGCAGTTTCTGAGATACTCAAATCACCCTGGGTGGCACCTAAATGAACTAGCTTGCTTATTTCGGCTTTTTTCTTAAAGATGTGCCGGCCGCGCTCCGGTGCGCTCCGGCTAGCGCTGCACCCCTGGTGTTTGCTGTCTATTACAAAATGTTCACATCTATTTGCAACAAGATGAGGCTGGCCATGCCTGCATGTGTAAGATCTAGTCAAACTTAGGAATGACTTGATAAGTGACTAGTAACATTAATTCTGCAAGTGCCATTCAATACCAGCAAAGGAGTGTCTGATCGCCAAGTCGTTACAATTACTTTCATTGGAATTATCAGGAATCCCACTTTTAATATCTCATGATTAGCAATGGCCAGAAAGTTGATTTAACCAACCACTGTGGTTACAAGGGTAAACCCAAGGCCAGGTATCCTTTTGGAAGGGATACGCCTCCTGAATCTCTGATGTCTTTCCTCTACAAGTTATATTATCAATACATTAGTATATTTTCCAGTTACTTGGAAGGGTATAGCTTCACCATTATTCTATAATCTCAGCAGCATTGGTGATTGACTCCATAGGCACCACCCTACAAATCTACTCACTATTACAAAAGCACAGTTTCTGGAGTGTGTGCCATTAACAGATGCACTGCACTTACTCACAAAGGCTCTTTTAATAATACCCTCTACATTTACAACCTGTTAGCATGTGGAATATATTGTTCTTCCATTTTTATTTCCTGGATTAAGATACACATCCTACTGATCAGATGCTCCCTCACCTGAAGCTTAGCAGTAGTTCAAGCGTTCATTCATCCCCCATTCTCAAGGGCAATTACAGGTGAAAAACAACACTGGCTCTGCTATTGATCCTCATACTCCATCAATATAGAAATAACCTTGCTATTGAGCATTTAGCAGAGATTGCCAGACTCTTGGCGTTAGCCTGCTTACCAAACACGAGAGGAAAGATAGCATGTGCAATCACTGACCCAGTTCCTTTTAAAATCCCATTTTTGTTTATTAAGTTATAATACCAACTTCAGTCTATTGCCGAAAGGATTAAAAGAAATTGAAATGTACTGAATTTCTTACATAAAAGTAGCAGAAGTGACCAAGGAAACATTTTGAAGAGATGGATTGTAGCAGCACTTACTTTCCCCTGAGTGGAAGTTTGTCCTGTGGCTATTTAACTCCATACACAAAGATGCTGAATGTATGTTATAAAGTTGATTTAAAGAGCTGTAAGTAAAGTAAATGGGTATGGACTTTGACCTCCGACATGCAGTGTAACAGTGAGATTACTAACATTATGAACAGACGCTAATACAAACAGAAATTAAAATCAGTTTTTCAGGATACCTGGAAGCACTCTGATGGGACCACCATCTTTTATTTTGCAGAACATGTTAAATGAAGCATCCTCCTCCTTTTCCGATGGACATGAGGCTTTATAGGACTGTTCAAAATAAAATATAGCAGGGGTGTTTTCTCTGGTACAATAACCAATGTTTATCCCTTAACCAAGAATAATCAAACAAATTATTTGATTATTATCTGGTCTCTGTTTATGTGAACCTGTTAAGCATGCATTAGCTTGGTGAATTGGTTTATTATTGTCACATGGAGCCCAGGTACTGTGAGAAAGTTTATCCTGCAATCCATTCATACAGGCCAACTAATTACAACAGTGCATTGAGCTAGTACAAGGTAAAAACAACAGTACAGAATAAAGTGTTACAGAGAAAGTGCAGTGCAAGTAGCCAATGAGGTACAAGATCATTGCATGGTGCATTGAAGGTCAGGAGTCCATCTTATCATACCAGGTAACCATTCAATAGTTTTATAAGAACAGGCTAGGCAAGGTAGAAGATGTCCTTGAATTTGGTAGTACATGCTTTCAGACTTTTTTTTATCTTCCTCTGATGGGAGGGAGGAGAAGAGAGAATGTCTGGGGTTTGTGAAGACTTTCATTATGCTGGCTGCTTTACTGAGGCAGCAAGAAGTGTAGATGGAGTCCAAGGAGGGCAGGCTTGTTTCTGTGATATGCTGAGCTGTGTCTACAACTCCTTGCTTTTCCTTGCAATCGTGGGCAGAACAGTTGCCCATGCCAAGCCATGATGTATCTGTATATGATCCTCTCTGTGGTGTATCAATTAAAAATAGCTGGAGTCAAAGGGGATATGCCAGATTTCTTTAGCCTCTGGAGAAAGTAGAGGCGCTGGTAAGCTTTCATGTCCGTGACATCAATATAGTTGAACCAGGACACTTAGGAACTTGAAGCCTCTCAACCTTAGCACCACTGATGTAAACAGGAATGTGTGCTTTTTAAAATCAGTGACCAGCTCTTTTGTTTCCTGACATTGAGAGTTAGGTTGTTGTCATGGTATCATGTCACTAGGCTCTCTATCTTCTTCCCGTACTCCGACTCATCACTATGGTGGTGTTGTCTGCACATGGAGTGAGAGCAAAATCTGGCCATGCAGTCTTGAGTGTATGGAGAGTAGAGTAGGGGACTGGTGGAGCACCAGTATCGAGGACGATCATAGCAGAGGTGTTGCTGCCTATTACCGATGGTAGTCTGTTGGTCAGGAAGTCAAGGATGCAGTTGCAAAGAGTGGTGTTGAGTCCCAAGTTTAGAAGTTTGGAGATGAGTTTGCTTTGAATGACAGTATTGAAGGTAGAGCTGTAGTCAATAAACAATGGTGTAACACTGGTGTCTTTACTATGCACATGCTCCAGAGATGAGTGCGGGGTTAGGGAGATAGTGTTTGCCATAGAGCTGTTTCAGATGTAGATGAGTTACAGTGGGACAAGGTTTTCTGGGAGGCTGGAGTTAAGGCCTTTTGAAGCACTTCATGGTGGAGGATGTCAGAGATATGAAGCAGCAGTCATTAAGGCACACTACCTTGTTTTTCTTAGGTACAGGGCTACCACCTTTTCTACTTTACAGAGGTGACTATATTTGAAAAGTAGCACAGCAGCCGTGAAAGGCTTCAAATATCCTGCAATTATGAAAGGGGATTATAGTGACATAGTGGTGCTGCTGATGGAGCACTGGAAAGCCAGATTCAATCCTAGCTTTGGGTGTTGTCTGTGTGGAGTTTGCACATTTTCTGTGAGATAGCAGGGGCCTCCCCCGGGGCTCTGGTTTTCTTCTACATGCTAAAGTTGCTTGGTTAATTGCCCAAGTGTACAAGTCAGTGGGAGAATTTGGGAGTAGTTGATGAGAATGTGGGAAGAATAAAAAGAAATGTGATTAAAATAAGCTTAGTAGAATGAATGAGCAGTTGATGCTTGGTGCATACTCTGGGCTGAAGGGCCCAGTTCTGTATGTATCACTCTGCCTCGCTTTGAAAGGTGCCATATAAATGCAATTTCTTTCATTCAATTTATGTAGTTCCTTGGCAAATGTCAGGCTGTTCTAGAGTACTTTAGATCTAACTCTTATGATAATCAGCTGCTTCATGTTGTCTGCTCTTCTAAAGTCTGGCCTTTTGTGGTTTTTCTCAAGTCGAATTAACATTTAAGCATTAGTGATGCAGGTCATAGGGCCACGTGGTTGAGTTTTTAAACTGGAGTAAGGTCAATTTTGATGACATCAGATGGGATCTGTCATATGTGGATTGGGACAAGTTGTTTTCTGGCAAATAAATGTTTGGTAAGCGGGAGGCCTCCAAAAGTGAAATATTGAGAGTACAGATTCTTTGTGGTCCTGTTAGACTACTGTAAAAAGCAAGAATAACAGGTGTAGAGAATCAAGAATCAAGGGATATTGAGGTCCTGGTAAAGAAAAAGAAGGTGGCACATATCAGGTACAGTTAGGATCAAATGAGGTACTTGAGGAGTTTAAGAAATACAAGAGAACACTTAAGAGAGAAACCAGGAGGGCTGAAAGAGGACATGAGGTTGCTCTGGAAGACAAGATGAAGGTGAACCTCAAAGGGTTCTATAGCTATATTGAGAACAAAAGCTCCATTGTTCCAGAAAGGCCCTAAGAATAAGATGCGAAATTATAGGCCAGTGAGCCTGATGATAGTCATAGATAAGTTATTGGGAGGTATTCTAAGGGACAAGATATGTAAGTATTTGGGTAGACAGAGCCTGATGAGGGATAGTCAACATGGCTTTTGGTGTGGTATGTCATATCTAGCCAACCTAATAGAGTTTTTCAAGGAGGCTACCAAGAAGGAAAAGGGGTAGCCTTTGACAAAGCCTCGCATGGGAGGCTGGTCCAAAAGGTTAGGTTGCTTGGCATTCAGGATGAAGTGGCTAACATTAGTTTAGTGTGAGAAGACAGGGAGTGTCAGAAGATGATTGTCTCTTTGACTGGAGGTCTGTGACTAGTGGTGATAAACCTGTTGTTTATCATCAATATTAATGAATTAGATGATAATGTGGTTAACTGGATCAGCAAATTTGCAGATAACACAAAGATTGGGGACATAGTAGACAGCGAAGAAGATGATCAAAGCTTGCAGTGTGATATGAACCAGCTGGGAAAATGGGGTGAAAAATGGCAGATGGAGTTTAATGCAGACAAGTGTGAGGTGTTGCACTTCAGTAGGACCAACCAGAGTAGGTTATAAACAGTGAACGGTAGGTCACTGAGGAGTACAGTAGAAAAAAGAGATCTGGGAATACAGGTTCATAATTCATTGAAAGTGGCATCGCAGGTAGGTAGGGTCATAAAGAGAGATTTTGCTGCATTGGCCTTTATTAATCAGGGCATTGAGTACAGGAGTTGGAATGTTAAGTTGTATAAGATGTTGGTGATGCTGAATTTGGAGTATTGTTTGCAGTTCTGGTCACCTACAGTATCTATAGGAAAGGTATCAAAGGTATCAATAAACTTGAAAGAGTACCAAGAAAATTTACAAGGCTGTTACAGGGACTTGAGCACCCGAGTTATAAAGAAAGGTTGAATGGGTTAGGACTTTATTCTTTATAGGACATGAGAATGATGGATGATCTTATTGAGGTATACAATATTATGAGGGGTATAGATAGGGTGAATGCATGCAGGCTTTTCCCCTCAGATTGGGTGAGACTAGAAATAGAGGTTATAGGTTCAGGGCAAAAGGTGAAATATTTAAGGGGAATCTGAGGGGAAACTTCTTCATGAATCAGGTGGTGCATGTGTGGAATGAGCTGTTAGTAAAAGTAGTAGATAGAGTTTAATTGTAACATTGAAGAGAAGTTTGGATAGGTACATGGATGAGAGAGGTCCAGAGGGATGTGGTCTGGGTGCATGTACTGTAGATGGGACCTGGCAGAATATCAGGTCAGCATGGATAGATGGGCTGAAGACCCAGTTTCCATGCTGTGGTACTCTATGACCTACCTATGTTGATTCCATTTGCCTGCATTAGGCCTATATTTCTGCATACATTTTCCTATCTAAGTATCTGTGCCAATGCCTATTAAACCAAATTGTACCTGCCCCTACCACCGTCTCTGGTAGCTGATTCCAGATAATTGCCATCTTCTGTGTGGGGAAAACTTTCTCCTCAGTTCATATCATTCTGCATGGGTGTAATTCAACGGTTTTTTGGAGAGACAAAGTAGACAAAGTAGAAGTTTTAATCTCTGACGGTGTACTCTTACTGAAATGAAAGATTAAATTATTATCATATTTTAAATGTGGATGAAATAGTAGCTGTTGATCTGAGAGTATTTATTTGTTGATTTTGTTTTCCCTTGATATTCAGTCAGATTTTCAATAATAGGCTGTGTACTCAGCCCCCTGCTGTACTAACTGTACACCCATGATTTTGTAGCCAAGTTTCCATCGAACTCAATATATAAGTTTGCTGATGACACAACAACTATAGGTCGTATCTCGGGTAATGATGACTTTGAGTTCAGAGAGGAAATTAAGAACCTGGTTGCATGGTGAGAAGACAGTAACCTATCCCTCAACGTCAATAAGATGAAGGAATTGGTTGTTGACTTCAGAAGGTGTAGCAGATCGCACGACCCAATTTACATTGGTGGTGCGCAAGTGGAACAGGTCAAAAGCTTTAAGTTCCTCGGGGTCAATATCACAAATGACCTGACTTGGTCCAACCAAGCAGAGTTCACTGCCAAGAAGGCCCACCAGCACCTTTACTTCCTGAGAAAGCTAAAGAAATTTGTCCTGTCCCCTAAAACACTCACTAATTTTTATAGATGCACCATAGAAAGCATTCTTCTAGGGTGCATCATAATCTGGTATGGAAGTTGTCCTGTCCAAGACCAGAAGAAGCTGCAGAAGATCGTGAGCACAGCACAGCACGTCACACAAACAAATCTTCTGTCTTTGGACTCACTTTACACCGCATGCTGTCGGAGCAGTGCTGCCAGGATAATCAAGGACATGACCCACCCTGCCAACACACTTTTCGTACCGCTTCCCTCCGGGAGAAGGCTCAGGAGCTTGAAGACTCGTACGGCCAGATTTGGGAGGAGCTTCTTTCCAACTGTGATAAGACTGTTGAACGGATCCTGACTGGGATCTGAGCCATACCCTCCAAACATCCAGACCTGCCTCTCGTTCTTTTTTGCACTACCTTACTTTCCCTTTTCTATTTTCAATTTATGATTTATTATTTAAAATTTTTAATATTTACTATCGATTTGTAATCCAAGGACCGCGAAGTGCAGAATCAGATATCGCTGTGATGATTGTATTCTCTAGTATCAATTGTTTGGCGTCAATAAAGTAAAGTAATATATAGGTATCGGGTGAAATCTATCGAGCATTATAGTAAATTTGTAAGAATAACAAATGTGACTTCTTTTAAACAGATGTTGGAGCAGAAGTGCAGTCTGTATCCTTTGCCAATGATCTCACACTGACACTTGCTGTATTTATTTACAGATTAAGGCAGCAGCTTGGCATTGAACATTTCAAGCTTTTGGACTTGGCATATCGAATGCTAGCTTACATTTTCTTTTGTTCTGTTGTCAAGACTCTCGGGGCTTGTTTATTTTCCCCATTCCTGTATTTAAATCTCCGATTTCCAGGGTATATGAAAGCTAAATTTGAAGTTTTTAAGACTCTCATGCTGTTTTTTTTCCCCTTTCTCTCTCTCTTTCTGAAACATTCTCTTTATTACATGTTCTTTCCCTGCTAACATTTTTCTTTTGGCTCTGCCATACTCAGCGCTTTCCATGGCTTTAAATGTACACTTTTCAACAGTAATTTGCACTGGACTAAAATACCATCTGTGTTACCACACTGCCAAAGTGATCCTGTCTTATTCACTTATTCGGTTAGCTTTTATGATAATCCTGCACGTTAAGAGTAAACTGGTTCCCCCATCTTGCTTCAAAAAATTCATTGACATCATTTTTTCTCTTTTTTGAACCAATTTAATTTAGCTTTAATGTAATTTACAGTTTTGTATTATTATGTATTGCAATGTAGTGCTGCCGCACAACAACAAATTTTACGACAGCTGCTGGCGACACTAAACCAGATTCTGATTCTGATTTTGTGCATGACTTGTGTGAAGTTTGCATCAGGAACAAGGTTGAGCCTCACCAGGAAATGCTGGTCAAATTTCATGATTGACACATAAAATTACCTAACCTAGAAATATTCATTCAGATAAGAATTGATTCCCTGATGTATAATGATGAACATGATTGAAATTTTATGCCAACGGATTTGCGATGCTCTTAATTGGAGGCAGTTGGAGGGATTGAATATGTGTATGAAAACCATTTTGTGAAATGTCAAGATTGAAGCTCTGCTTCATGTGAGCATGATAAGGTCAGTTGTCTAATTCTAATTCACTGATGATCTATTTTTTATCAAGATACTGTATAATAGATACCATTTGGGTTATTGTAGAGAGGTGGTATACTTATCTGTCGGAACTGTGGAACTTTGATCCAGGCTGGTGGTAAGAAGGGGTTGGATGGGGGCCATAGGCTCCTGGGGTAGGTTGTGGTACATTCAATAGTACTAGCAATGTATTGGGTGTCAAAATTATGATAAAAAAAACCTTCTTTATTCTTTGCCTTGTACTTATGGGTTGTATATTTTCCTGTGAAGCTACCCCATTCCTGCATTTAACATGCTTTCCACTCTATACCTGTTCACTTCAGTGTAATGGTTGGAAATGAGCTGGAAAACAGATACTATAGTACCAGGTCTTCCTAGTCAACTACTGCATTAAACCAGGCCCAGCAGTGGCATCAGAATCTGAGTGCAGGGGCTGAATACATTTTTGCATCTGGCTCCTACACCTCCTGGCAGATTTACCGGCAGGTATGCAGTAAATTTAGATAGGGTTACCAATCTTCATTTAAAAAAAAAATAAGTCTTTTGTTTATTTCACTTTAAGTTTATGCATATTAGCATTAAATCCTCCACAGAGTTTTAAACATTTTCCTTATCAATGGGTCAGCACGGTAGTGTAGTGGTTAATGCATCGTTTACAGCTCCAGCTGTAAAACTGGGATTCAATTTCTGCAGCTGTCTGTAAGGAGTTTGTACGTTCCCCCGGTGACTGCATGTGCTCCGGTTTCCTCCAATATTTCAAAGACTTACAGGTTACGGTTAGTAAGTTGTGGGCACACTATGTTGGTGCAGTAAGTGTGGTGACACTTGAGGGCCATCTGGGCAGCACTGGAGTGGTGTCTTGACCTGGTGTTGGCACCCTCTGCTGCTTGGAAGAGCAACAGAATGGAGGATTCCAGCGTGGATTATTTACAGTGCATAACTTGTAAAACTGGCTGTAGTGTTAGTGCAGAGTGAATGTGATTGTACAGGTATACGCAGTGAGTCAAATCCACCACAATCTGGCCCTTCATTTACCAGAACAAAGCTGTACATTGCATTTACCTTTCAGATAATTAATTGTTTTACAGGTAATTACCTTACAAGTTTCAAGGTTGGTGTAAAGTGGCTTCTGTTTTGATGCAACCGTGAGCAGTCATGTTAATTCAGAGTCGGTTTTGAGCTTTGGTATTCATCAGCAATTGGACTGCATTTACAGTCCACCTGCAGTGATGGTGTGAATGTAAGCCACTGTGTGTCAGTGCCTTTGCGGTAATCCATCCTAAATCTGTAGTCATACGTCACTTTGCTTGTTGTTTCAGTTGGCATTACACTCAGTGTAATGCTGCAGGTTTGTGAATTAAATCTGAATTCCAGTCACAGCTTGAAGACAAGAAATATTGACTCAAATTTATTTGTTTTAAAGCATTCATTGAACTAGTACTGCATGAGCATTCCAAACCAATTTATTCCATTGGTACTTGGGGAAATTTTTATTAATACAACTCACCCAAGACTTTGTGGTATCTGTGGTAAATATTGTAAACTCTTTAGAAGAGTTCTATACAACAATAACACGTACTAATTGTGAATGACTGAGCACTAAGTGCCTTGTGGATGGAGTCCTTAAAGCAATGATTCTCATTCATTTCTGGAAGCTGTAGCAGAGCTGAAGTGAGTGGGTACGATGCATGTGGAGACAGGCACTGAAAAAGTGACCCTGCTTCTCTGATGGTCACAGAAAGGAACATTTGTAGAACAGAGTAGGGCACTCAAGTGCATCTGATTCATCGCACTGCAGCTGAACTCAGCCCAAGAAATGAAATTTTAAGTAAGTCATTTTGCCTCTTGTATCAGGCCATCATTGGTGCTGGGTCTAAATTCTGGAACTCCCTACCCAAGAACAGTGTGAGCACATTCTCAACAAAGAGCATTTGCATTGGACAGTAATGCTGACCTTGCTGTGGAAATCCAGATCTTGACAAGTAAATAAATGAGATTATGGCTGATTATCCTTCCCTCCCCCCCACCCCCCCCGCTTTCCGCAGGGATCGCTCCCTACGCGACTCCCTTGTCCATTCGTTCCCCCCCCTCCCCGATCCCTCCCCACTGATCTCCTTCCTGGCACTTATCCGTGTAAGCGGAACAAGTGCTACACATACCCTTACACTTCCTCCCTTACCACCATTCAGGGCCCCAAACAGTCCTTCCAGGTGAGGCGACACTTCACCTGTGAGTCGGCTGGGGTGATATACTGCATCCAGTGCTCCCGGTGCAGCCTTCTATATATTGGCGAGACCCGACGCAGACTGGGAGACCGTTTTGCTGAACACCTACGCTCTGTCCGCCAGAGAAAGCAGGATCTCCCAGTGGCCACACATTTTAATTCCACATCCCATTCCCATTCTGACATGTCTATCCACGGCCTCCTCTACTGTAAAGATGAAGCCACACTCAGGTTGGAGGAACAACACCTTATATTCCGTCTGGGTAGCCTCCAACCTGATGGCATGAACATTGACTTCTCTAACTTCCGCTAAGGCCCCACCTCCCCCTTGTACCCCATCTGTTATTTATTTATATACACACATTCTTTCTCTCACTCTCCTTTTTCTCCCTCTGTCCCTCTGACTATACCCCTTGCCCATCCTCTGGGTTCCCCCTCCCCGCCTTTTCCTTCTCCCTGGGCCTCCTGTCCCATGATCCTCTCATATCCCTTTTGCCTATCACCCATCCAGCTCTTGGCTCCATCCCTCCCCCTCCTGTCTTCTCCTATCATTTTGGATCTCCCCCTCCCCCTCCCACTTTCAAATCTCTTACTAACTCTTTCTTCAGTTAGTCCTGACGAAGGGTCTCGGCCCGAAACGTCGACTGTACCTCTTCCTAGAGATGCTGCCTGGCCTGCTGTGTTCACCAGCAACTTTGATGTGTGTTGCTTGAATTTCCAGCATCTGCAGAATTCCTTGTGTCATGGCTGATTATTTACTTCAGTACTTCCATGCATAAACCACTTATCTCTTGCTTCAGTTAATATTTCCAACTGTGTGCTTTTAGTGACATGATGCAGGTAATAGTACATCCATTTTAAGTTGTACATGAGTTGGTTTTTCCTTTTCTTTAGACCTGTATTATTGTGAATGGCCCATTCTGTTTCTTTGAAGCCTATTCCTGTCCATTATGATAGCAACTATGTTAACTCTGCATTGGTGGAGGATGGTGGAGGATTACAAATACCTGGGGATACGAATTGACAAAAAACTGGACTGGTCAAAGAACACTGAGGCTGTCTACAAGTAGGGTCAGAGCCGTCTCTATTTCCTGAGGAGACTGAGGTCCTTTAACATCTGCCGGACAATGCAGAGGATGTTCTACGAGTCTGTGGTGGCCAGTGCTATCATGTTTGCTGTTGTGTGCTGGAGCAGCAGGCTGAGGGTAGCAGACACCAACAGAATCAACAAACTCATTCGTAAGGCCAGTGATGTTGTGGGGATGGAACTGGGCTCTCTCACGGTGGTGTCTGAGAAGAGGATGCTGTCCAAGTTGCATGCCATCTTGGACAATGTCTCCCATCCACTACATAATGTACTGGGTGGGCACAGGAGTACATTCAGCCAGAGACTCATTCCTCCGAGATGCAGCACAGAGCGTCATAGGAAGTCATTCCTGCCTGTGGCCATCAAACTTTACAACTCCTCCCTTGGAGGGTCAGACACCCTGAGCCAATAGGCTGGTCCTGGACTTATTTCATAATTTACTGGCATAATTTACATATTACTATTTAACTATTTATTACTATTCTATTACTATTTATTATTGATGGTGCAACTGTAATGAAAACCAGTTTCCCCCGGGATCAATAAAGTATGACTATTGAATGATTGACTGATTTGCTGGTGCTCTTCATATGTACCTAGTTTACTTGCACTGGAGAACGTGATCTAATATTTCACTCTGCCTGATAGATCTCTTTTAGTCATCAGTTTTGTTCCATAGCTCAGTTATATAGGGAATGGTGAAACATTTGAATTTAATTGTTATTTATTGTGTTTTTTGCAGATGCCATGAACAAGGTGCATACTGTATGTATGCAGCCTAGCCTAACTAATTGGTTCTCTAATTCTGGCCATTTTTTGGATTCGTCTAAAAATGCAAGACTGCATAAAATACAATGAAGTGTATTTGGCTAAGACCATGCATAAAGTGCAGTGTAAGCAAATCTGAACTCATCATTTATCTCCTTTTACATGATAGTGCTCTTTGTCAAATTCTGATTAACAGCCTGACACCGTTCTGAACAAGAGTGAATGATTTTTGTTTCTGGATAAGCAAGCTGGTTGATCGGCACCGTCTTCCCATACAAGCAGCCACTTGTGACGCACCCCAATGCTCATGTGCGATCACAACAGTTTACTGGGATTTTAACAGCACTTTAATAAATCAGTAACCACCACTTGAGGGATGATGGGAGTGGGGTTAAGTGAGTATTTTCATCTCTATTCTTCCTTTCAAGTATCACACCATTATATTAGAAATATAATATGAATTCCAGAAAGCCACTGTATCAAAAATCTTGGAACTTGCTTCTTAAAAACCACTGTGGGAGCACAATCTCCATAAGGGCAACGACCAGGAAGACAGCTCAGGGGGAAATGGGGTTAGACAAAAGGTGCTGGCACTGTTAACAATTCTCCTAAATTGCAAAAGAATAGATGAGGGCAGTGGATAAACATGATTTCCATGGACCTTAGTAAGGTCCCACATGACTGATCCAAAAGGTTAGGGCCTGCCCATGGAATCCAGAGCAAGTCAGAAAATTGGATCCGAATTTGCCTTGGCAATAGGAGACAGAAAGTTGTCTTAGTGATTAGATGCCTGTGATTAGTGGCGTTCTACAGGGATTGATGCTGGGACCCTTGCTGTTTGTAATATGTATGAACGATATGGCTGAGCAAGTAGGAAGCACAAGTCGGTAAGTTCCCAGACAACATGAAGATTGATAGAATTGTTGATAGTACAGTGGTTAGTCTTAGGCTGCAGGCTGATGTCAATGTGCTGGTGAAATATAATCCAGATAAACTGGAGGTGATGTATTGTGAATACTTATCATGTTACGACAAACACAGTGAATGGTAAGGTATTAAATGTATTGAGGAACAGAAAGACCTTGTTGTAAAAGATCAAATCTCATCGAAGGTAATAGTGCTGGTAAATAAAGTAGTTGGAAAGGCATATGAGATGCTGGCCTTCATTAGTCAGAATTGAACAAAAGAGCAAGGAGGTTATGCTTTAACTTTATAAAACATTGTTCAGACCTCAGCTCAATTATTGCTTGCAGTTCTGGTCACTACACCATTGGAAAGATGTGACGATTCACTGGAACGTTGCCTGATATGGAGCCTTTCAAATACAAGGAGAAAACGGAGAGGTTAGATCTGTTTGGCATGAAATGAGGGAGATTTTTAAGGAATATGATTGAGGCACAGTATATAAAATTATGGGGGGTATATCGAGGATAGGCAGTAGAAAACTTATCCCCAAATCAGAGATGAAACTAGAGGACATTGATTTAGAATAGGGAGCAGGAGACTTAAACGAGAACCTGAAGTAAAATGCCAGAGAGAGTGGTGGAAGCAAAGTCACTGGCATCATTTGAGAAGTGTCCAGATAAACAGTAGAATTGCCTACACAGAGACAGCTATGGACCAAGTGTTGGATAATGGAATAACCTGGTCAGCTTGGACGTGGTGAGCCAAATGCCCTGCTTCCATGCTGTATGACTCTATAACTCTAAAACTGGCTCCCAATGTTTTGACCAATTAACCAAATGAAGAAGTAGCACTTTCTATAACTCATGTGACTTGAAATTTTGAATGCATACTTCTTTCAATGGACTTTACATATTGACAAGCAAATTGTTATTCATTTGTGAAGAACTAGAAAATCCTCAGAAATTGTGATCACTAGCATGCCGAACTGAATGATGCAGACTTCAGTGCTTCTGTAGGGGAGTTCTTGATGCTGCACAAAATGGAGGCAAGGGATTTAGCTTGAGGGAAGTAAAAGTTGGAAGCAGGTTTGCTCATTCTCTTGGGACTCCTGTAGAATTGATCCACAAAACAATGTAGAGAAACACTAATAAATTATGTATTGTGTCCTGATTTATTTTGTAACTGTGACTTCAGTAGTCTTCCAGAACAACATCAATGCAATTAATATTTGACAGAGAGAAGATTAAGAGAAATGTGAAGCATTCATCAACAACTCTCCATATTGACATGTAGTTAAATTTAAGGCTTTTCACGTACCTTCTAATTTTTGAAGGATTGCTTGACACTAATTCTAGAAGTCTAATATTACCAATGATTATGATTCAAATTTGATGTTGGCATTTGTAACATATCACATTCTCCCAGGCACATGATTAATATTGGAGAATTCCCTTTTGGCAGATCTGTCTCTTCAACTGATGCCGGCAATATACCGCTGTGTGTGACATTGGATCTGACCTCAAAGCACCCAAGACTATATAGAGAATGGCAATATTTGGATGGTGAACCGCCTGCAAAATGGAGCAAATTAATTTGCATTTAATTAAAAATATTCTGCAGTATTGGTTTGGAGGTCAACCTTAACAAGTAGTACAATTTTCTATTTCAATTTGAACTATGGGATTTGATTGCAAGCCTCTTCAAGCTGTTAGAATGTTGATTTCAGTGGTATACATCATTATTTTCCTCAGTGAGCCTCATGAGCATTCTGACTGTTCCATAGTTAGATGCTAATTGCTGAGAAATAAATAGAAGCAAACTAGTGAAACTCATTGAAGAGCATAGTGTTATTGGATATGCAGCTGTGGAATTATGCAATTTCAGGAATTGCATTAACACTGGTTTCATAATTAAGCTACTTTTGAATAAACCATTGATATCTTTAAGGGGGTGTTTGCTTGATTATAAATGTAGCATAATGCAATTTAAGAAAAAATTAAAAAAAATAAATGAGCCATTCTCCCTACATATTATCATACAATAAGAACTTAACAGTAAACGTAGCATTCAAGCTAAAGAGTGTTTCAGAAGAGATAATTGGACAACATATATTTCAGAGTGAATTTTAAATTCATATTTTATAATATCATTTCACATAAATAGTGGGAAATTGTTAACGAGAAATGCTTATAGTTGCAGAGGAGTTTAGAGAACCGTCTTGGTGAGAGCCTGCCAATTCATACTGGCAATTTTGATAAATGATAAAAGGATTTATCATCAAAAAAACAAGATGCGTGTCTATTTTTTAAAAAGAAATTTAGAAGCACCCGAGTGTTCCTGTACTGTTTGTGACATGGGGCATGTGCAGGAAAATGCTTCATCAGGCTGAGCTGGGTTGCCAGCCTTCCTAAGTTGTCCTGTGGTGTTCCTGCATCAAGGAGAATCTCCTGGGAACTATCATAAGCAAAAAAAAAAATTGGGAAGGTGGTGTCTTCAAATGTCACACTTTAAACAACCTCTAACCTGCATGTTTTAGACTTGGCTGTCAATTGGTTAAAATAGTTTAAGGCAGGGGCTCCCAACCCAGGGTCCACAGACCATGGGCCCCTACCAATAGCCAAAGGGTCTGTGGACCCCAGGTTGGGAACCTCTAGTTTAACGGCAGTTGGTTTGGACTTCAAAGAATTAAAATATGGGCCTACAATAGAATAGGTTGGACATAATCATTTTTAAATCTGCATGATAAAGAAAGTCAAAAGGAATTTCCGTTTTTAAATTGTCTAGATTATCAACAGTACAATTGAAGACATTCTCCTGGGCATAATTATTAACTTTGCTATAGAATTGAATTAGCCATCAATTAACAGTTTTTAAGCAGCACAGTTAGAGGTGATTAGGAAGTTCTTGGCCTCTCAAAGATCTATTGTGTTCTAATTTTAATAAGATTTAATCATTTTACATAATCCAAGTTTTCGAGAAATAAATTGTCTCTAGAAAATGAAATACCTTTTCTTGGAAGAAAGCTGAGTTATGAACTGTTGCTTAACCAATATTTAACTCCACCCTCTCCTGTGAATTTTCATCTCTCAAGGATTGCAATTCATTTGCATAGCTCTGGGACAGAGACCTGGAGTTGTATAACTGCCCATAATCAGGTCAATTTAGAAAATGCTTCACCAATTCCTATTGAAAAACAAAGTTTCTCTTTTCTGGAGAATTGTGTTAACTAAATTAATTAAGAAACAATCCTGACAATATTTCACATTTAATTGCACTATTAGCATGAAAATGAAAATAGTGAATCAAAGAAATATTAAAAACGATTGATAATTGAATAGAAAAATTACCGAATTTGCAAACTGAATGAAGCAATACTCGGTCTAGAGCGACTGCACATGATGAACTAGAATAGTTCCATTACAGTGTAGTTTGAGCAAGTTAAACCGTATGATAATAGAATATGAATCTGTAGTTACATTCACCTCTGGCACATGTGTCTGCTCGGTTGGATCAGCACCCTCACAATAAAATTTGTGACATAGGTTAGTAATTAGCAGAGAGATTGGAGACCCAGTGCAGGAACAAAACATCCATCCATCCCTGATCAGTGAGTTATGTTAAGGATTGTGTTCCAGAGATATTTATGGTGAATTGCTAAATTTGATGATGGAATGATAACATGTGGAAAGTCTAAATTTTCAGATGATATTAAAGGTACTCCATGTCAACGGTTGAGGCTCTTGAAAGAAAGATCATTGTGCACGGAAGCGGAAGATCTCCTGGTCCAACATCTAGCAGGCAGAACCCGAGCACATCAAGTTCATGATCCAGGATGTGTACGATGTCCTGCCTAAACCAGCAAACCTTTTTGCTTGGGGCAAAAGTGAGGCAACATCATGTCCTCTCTGCCCTGGCAGAGGGAGCCTGGACACATCCTCAGTAGCTGCCCACAAGCCCTGAGGGAAGGACAGTACTGCTGGCACCTTGACCAGGTGCTGAAGGCAGGGGCAGAAAGTATCTCCTCGGCAATTAACAACAGCTGGCACCTCTGCCAATCCAGAAAGCCCATTCATTGCCTTTGTCAAAGCTGGAGACCAACCACAGGCTCAGCCCAGATCACCAGCAGGCTTGCTCGCCATTGGTGACTGATTGGCAACTGAGAGTCGATCTTGGCAAGCAATTAAAATTCCCTGACTTCATCGCATCATCATCCCTGAGGCCTGATATGGTCATTGTGTCAGAAATCTTGAAGCAGGTGGTCATGGTAGAACTGACAGTGCCTTGGGAAGACTGGATTGAGGAGGTGTTTGAGCATAAGAAAGCCAAATACCAGGAGCTGGTAGAGCAGTGCCAGAGATAGGGGTGGAGGGCACGATGTCAGCCAGATTTTACTGGCTGCTTGCTGTGCAGAACCTACTTTTTCCTTGGCATCATGGGGGCTGCAAAGAAAAGAGCTATCAGGACTGTCACAGAAGCTGCTGAGCAAGCCTCCAGATGGCTATAGATCAAGAGGTATGACCCATGGACCAATGCTGTTGGGAAACAAACCAGGGTCTGATCAACACTGGCTGGGTGTCCTGAGCAAGGATGTGTGATTTTGAAAGACCTAAAACACTAAATGGCCCCAGGTTACATCACAGATGATATGTCCCAGTGCATCCCAGGATGTATCTCAGCATCACAGTGACTTAAATAGGAGTAATAAGTTACAAACCAACTTACACAATCTAGGGCTACGTCCACACTACACTGGATAATTTTGAAAACGCCGGTTTCATGTAAAAACGACAGGCGTCCACACTAGGTGTTTTTGAAAATACCTCTGTCCTCATTAAAACGGATATTTGGGTGAATCTCCTCCTACTGGGCATGCGCAGGACACACAGAAAACAAGCGAAGAGGAAATGGTATACTTGGTGCGCGTTTGTCCAGTTACAGACTAGAAAAAACTTAAAAGGAAATTGCCAAATGAAAGACTTGGTGCACATTTGTCCAGAAACATTTCCTACAGCCATAGTCTCTTCACCGATGAAAGGGACGACAGCTACAACTAAATGCAATAAGGCTTGTTACTGGGCAAAAGTGAAATTTGCTGTTACCTCATTTGTTTGCCTTTACTTTTGCCATGTCTTTGTGTATTATTTTGCTGTATTTAACATGTGCAATAAAACGAGTTACTGGGCAGAAGTGACAATTGCATCTATTGAATGTTTGCACAAGCAATACATTAATAAAGCACTTTGTTAAATGTATAAAACATGTCTGTATCAGTGTTATCTTGTATTTCCATACAATGTTACATAAGGCTGTTACACATCTATTGTCAGATATCATTGTGGTGTTGGAGGTTGCGTTCAGGAAAACAATGAAATGCCGCGCTGCCGCCACCATTTGTTCCGGCACGTCATGACAGCGGTTTTAAAAATAGCCGGTTACCCCGTACACACTATGTCGAATATTAGGCATTTTCAGATTTATTCACTCTGGAGAGTGTTTCTGAAAATCTCCATTTTCAGGGGAGGGAAACGCCGTTTCAATGTGGACAGAGGGTCAAAACGAAGAGAAAAAGCTTCGGTTGCAGATTTATCTGGTCTAGTGTGGACGTAGCCTAAGTCAATGGGGAGAATTAGGGTAGTTGGAGTTCAGTGCAAACAGTTCAAAATAAATTTATTATCAAAGTATGTGTACATCACCATATACTACCCTGAGATTCACTTTTTATAGGCATTTACTGGAAAAATAAAGAAATACAGTAGAATCTAAAATATACATAAAGACTGACAAACAATCAACGTGCAAAAGAAGACAAATTGTGTTAATAAAAAGAAGTACTGAGAACATGAGTTGTAAGGAGTCCTTGAAAGTGACTCTGTAGGTCGTAGAATCAATTCAGTATTGTGGTGAGCGAAGTTATCCGCACCGGTTCAGGAGCCTGATGGTTGAGGGGTAATAAGTTTCTGAACCTGGTAGGGTGGGACCTGAGGTTTCTGTACCTCCTGCTCGATGGTATTAACAAGAGGAGAGCATGGACTTGGATGGTGGGGGCCTTTGCTGATGGATGCTGCTTTCTTGTGGCAGCATTCCATGTAAATGTACTCGACAGTGTGTTGGCCAATTGAGATGTAACATTTGTCAAAGTTTTTTGGTAATATGCAGTATCTACACTAAATTCTAAAAAAGGTAGTGGCACTGGTGTGGCTTATTTGTGATGGCACTTACATGCGACTCCTAGGACAGACCTTCTGATACGTTAATGCCAAGGGATTTGAAGCTACTGACCATCTCCACCTCTAGTCTCCTACGTAATGAGGACTAGCTCATGGACCTCCAGCTTCTTCCTACTATAGTCAATATAGTCTTTGCTTTTGTTGACGTTGAGGGTGAAGTTGTTGTGACACTATTCAACCAGACTTTCAATCTCCCTCCCATATATCGATTTGTCACCACCTTTGAATTGGCCAGCAACAGTGGTGTCCTCAGTAAATACAACATTGCAGCTGTACTTAGTTACACAATGATAGGTATAAAGTGAGTAAAGCTGGGGGCTAAGCACACAGCCTTGTGGTTCACTTGTGCCGATGGTGATTGTGGAGGAAACACTGTTGCCAGTTCAAGGACATTGAGGACCAGTTGCACAGGGAAGTATCAAGACCTAGGTCTTGGAGTTTAGTGATGGGTTTCAAGGAAATGATTGTGTTGAATCCCGATGTATGCATCTTCACTGTCCAGGGGTTTCAAAGCTGAGTGAAGGGCCAATGAAATGGCATCTGGTGGCATGGTGCGAAGACAATAACCTATCCCTCAATGTCAGCAAGACGAAGGAATTGATTGTTGACTTCAGAAGGAGTAGCGGACCACACGACCCAATTTACATCGGTGGTGCGCAAGTGGAACAGGTCAAAAGCTTTAAGTTCCTCGGGGTCAATATCACAAATGACCTGACTTGGTCCAACCAAGCAGAGTTCACTGCCAAGAAGGCCCACCAACGCCTTTACTTCCTGAGAAAACTAAAGAAATTTGGCCTGTCCCCTAAAACCCTCACTAATTTTTATAGATGCACCGTAGAAAGCATTCTTCTAGGGTGCATCACAACCTGGTATGGAAGTTGTCCTGTCCAAGACCGAAAGAAGCTGCAGAAGATCGTGAACACAGCGCAGCACATCACACAAACCAATCGTCCGTCCTTGGACTCACTTTACACCGCACACTGCTGGAGCAGTGCTGCCAGGATAATCAAGGACACGACCCACCCAGCCAACACACTTTTCGTCCCTCTTCCCTCTGGGAGAAGGTTCAGGAGCTTGAAGACTCGTACGGCCAGATTTGGGAGGAGCTTCTTTCCAACTGTGATAAGACTGCTGACCGGATCCTGACCCGGATCTGGGCCGTACCCGCCAAGTATCCGGACCTGCATCTCGTTTTTTTTTGCACTACCTTACTTTCCATTTTTCTTTTTTCTATTTATGATTTATAATTTAAATTTTAAATATTTACTAATTTTTACTATTTTTTAATATTTTAATACTTAATATTTGTAATCCAGGGAGTGGGAAGCGCAGAATCAAATATCGCTGTGATGATTGTATGTTCTAGTATCAATTGTTTGGCAACAATAAAGTATAAAGTATCTGCTGTGACAATAGGCAAATTGGAGCAGATCCAAGTCGCTCCATAGACAGGAGTTGATATGTTTCATTACCAGCCTCTCAAACACTTGCACAGTGAATGTAAGTGCTACTGGATGACAGACTTTGAGGCAGGTTACCGTAGGCAGGTACTCTTCTTGGGCACCAGTATGATTCAACCCAGCTTGAAGCAAACGTACCTCAGATTGCCGAAGTGAGAGGTTGAAGGTGTCAGTAAACAGTCCAGCCAGTTGATTAGCACAGGTCTTCATTACTCAGCTAGGTACGCTGCCTGGGCTAGATGCTTTTTTTGGATTCACACTCTTGAAGGATGCTCTGATGTCACCCTTAGAGACTGAGATCATAGGATCGTTTGGTGCTGTGGGGGGCTTCGTGAAGGTGCCTCCATCTTCGTTCAGTCAAAGTGAGCTTAAAAGGCACTGAGCTCATCTGGGAGCAAATCCTTGTTGACATTTATTTTGCTTGGTTTTGTTTTGTAAGAGGAAATAGCATTCAAGCACTGCCACAGTTGCTGAGTATCCTTCTGTGATTCAAGTTTAGTCCAGAATTGTCACGTTGTATGTGAGTTAGCTTACCGGAGGTCATACCTGGACTTCTTACACTTTCCTGGATTGCCAGTTCGGAACACCACCAATCTAGCCCTCAACAGATTTTGAATCTCTTGGTTCATCCAGGGCTTCTGTTTGTGGAAGACTCTGAATGATTCTGTGGGGACACACTCACCCATGAGTGTCTTTTTTAAAGTCTGTGACAACCGTGGTGTATTCATTCAGCTCCCCTGAGTCATTGAATATGGCCCAGTCCAGCGACCCAAAGCGGTCCCATAGCTGCTCATCTGTGTCCCATGACCACCTCCTTGTTAGTCCTTACTTCTGGTGCTTTCCTCTTTAGTCTCTGCCTGTATGCAGGTAGGAGGAAGACAGCCAGATGGCCAGATTTCCAAAAATGTGGCATGATTTTGTAAACATCTATGAGGTCACCCGCCATTCTCATATGCTTTAAGGAATAAGGATCCATCATGGCTGCCTCTCCCAATAACAGGCCCTCTACTCTGCAAAAAGGCCTGAGTTATCTATTATGTTGGAAGTCTTTGCTTGTCATTTAAAGGTATCAACATATACTAATTGGTAAACTGAGTCGGGCCTCTCTACCTGAAAGTAATGCAGTGATCCAAGTTCTTAAAACATTCAGAAGCATTAAAAATTTAAATATATCAAATTATTTAACTTTGGCTGAAATCCAGTTTAAAGTTAATAAGGAGCAAGCAGAATAAGATATTCCAAGAATCTATGTTCCTGTGTAGTTGAATTAATTTAACCCCAATTTTACCTAATGTGAGTAGTTTTAGGCTTTATAGTATTTGAGGAATGAAAATGGCTGCATGTCATCCTCTCTACAGGAAACAGGTTCCTTTTGTTGTCGGTAATTAGTTAACCATTTGGGTTTTTATAATGTAGAGCAGCTGTTATGGTTATTTTCATAAAAACCCATTAATGTCAAGATTTATCAGATGAAATATCCACAGTGACATTTGAACTCTTAGCCTGCAGACTGCCAGCTGAGTTTCATAGTGACTGGTCTGGTTTACCTGCAGTTGGACAAATATGTGCCTTTTACACTGACTGAAGGTTGTGCAGCTGGTAATGAATGGATTAGTTAGTTTGAATATCTGCAAATAACACTGTGGATAAGCCACCTGCACACAAATATCGTGGTTCCACAATGTTATCTGTTTGGATATTCTCTAGTACATTTTGGGGATTCGAAGAAATACTGTAGAAGATTATTTCTTGTTTCTAGTTACTAGCATGATAGATATGCTAGAGTATTGTCCATATCCTCTGATGTTCAGCTTCATTGATTTCAGTGGGCCATATCTCATCAATTTGAAGGGATGCGCATATTTAGGTTTTGGCAAATATGGATTTGGAGGATAACTTTCCCTGTCTTTAGAAAACCAAAATATATCTTTTTAATAGTTCTGTTGTTTCACAAATTGTATTCTGGGGAAAGATTGGTATGTTGCAGGTTATATTGTCAAGTTAAAGGCAAACCCAGAATTCATTCAGCTTGATAGAGCCAGGCAGATATTTGGGTGATTGATTGGTGAAGTGAATGTGTACAGTAACATGATGATTAAGTTGTTGGAGCTGAATTCCAATCCCAGTACAACACTGGAGAACATCGACTTAAGAAGGGAATAAATCTGGAATGAAATTTTAGTATCAGTATTGGTGATTATGAATCTACTGCTCCAAGCGAGGAACCCTGGAGCATATCCTCAGCGGCTGTGCAAGGGCACTTGGTGAGGGACAGTACAGGTGGAGGCATGATCAGGTCCTGAAGACCATTGCCGAAGCCGTCAGCGCAGGAGTTGAGTGGGCGAAGCGGTCCTGACCCTCCAAGCAGACCATTGCCTTTGTCAGAGCTGGGGAGCAGCCAATACCTGCCAAAAGAACATCTGCAGGCATTCTGACCTCTGCAAGGGACTGGCAGCTGTTGGTGGACCTCGAAGGGCAGCTGAAGTTCCCCAACCATATCGCAGCCACCATCCTGCGACCAGACATTGTCCTTGTGTCTGAGTCTACTAAGCAGGTGGTGCTGCTGGAACTGACAGTCCCATGGGAAGATAGCTTGGAAGAGGCCTTTGAAAGGAAGCTCTCCAAGTACGCAGGACTGGACAGCAACTGTCAGCAGACTGGATGGAGAGTGAGGTGTCTCCCAGTGGAGGTTGGTTGTAGGGGATTCGTAGCCCATTCCTTAGTTAGAGCCTTCAGCAATTTGGGCATCGAGGGAGAGAGGAAGAGGAGAGCCATCCGCAGTACCACCGATGCGGCAGAGAGGGCCTCAAGATGGCTGTGGCTCAAAAGAGGGGAGCCATGGAGTCATAAGTAGCTAGCCATCTGGACACAAGCTGGGGTCTGATCAGCCCCAGCTGGGTCACCTGGAGGAGGTTGTATGATGTTGAAAGACCTGAAACACCCGATGATTCCAGGAACATCACTCAAGATGTGTCCAGAGGTATCAGTAGATGTATGTACACAGCAGTAAAAACCTAGCTAATGTCCTTGAAGTAAGGAAATCTGTTTTCCTCATCTGGTTTGGTTATATGGGACTTGAAATGCACCAACTAACTGAGTCACGTATGGACGGATAATAAATGCCAGTATTACCAGCAACATCCAAATCCCATAATGAGATGACTCAACTATATGGTGCCTGAACCAGCATACTGGGGCTGTGTTTAGCAATCCTGGACAAAGACAAAGGGTTAAAGTAAATATCTTATCAAGTAAGGCTACTAAACTGTAATTGGTACTGACCTGCATGCCATAATATTTTGACCATCAGTTTTTCCAGACCAAACCCAAGTAAAATTATGCTTTTAAATCATTCAATTTCCATTTGCTGTTTGTGATTGACAGGTTGGCTATACTTGCATCTAAACGTCTAGGATCTGATGGTATACTTTAACATCACTATAGAGAAAGTAATGTATGAATTAATGAGATAGCTTGCATCAGAATATTCTACAGGAAGTTTCATTAGAGAATTTGCACGCTTTAGTAATGATCTTGAAAAACTAAATTTACTTCTGAAACTATCCTAGTATATTGGAATGTAGCAAATTTAACACTGCTATTTGAAACAAAATGGAAGAAGACAAATAGTAAAGAACTGCAGTCCAGTTTCCCAGATGTTAATGACTAACATGCTGGAGTTTGTTTTTAAGAACATGATAAGAAGAAGCATACAAATTAGCCAGAGAAAGTGGCTCACCTGAGGACTGGGAGAAATTCAGAGTTCAGCAGAGGAGGACAAAGGGCTTAATTAGGAAGGGGAAAAAAGATTATGAGAGAAAACTGGCAGGCAACATAAAATCGGACTGTAAAAGCTTTTATAGATATGTAAAAAGGAAAAGACTGGTAAAGATAAATGTAGGTCCCCTGCAGACAGAAACAGGTGAATTGATTATGGGGAGCAAGGACATGGCAGACCAATTGAACAATTACTTTGGTTCTGTCTTCACTAAGGAGGACATAAATAATCTTCCAGAAATAGTAGGGGACAGAGGGTCCAGTGAGATGGAGGAACTGAGCGAAATACATGTTAGTAGGGAAGTGGTGTTAGGTAAATTGAAGGGATTGAAGGCAGATAAATCCCCAGGGCCAGATGGTCTGCATCCCAGGGTGCTTAAGGAAGTAGCCCAAGAAATAGTGGATGCATTAGTGATAATTTTTCAAAACTCGTTAGATTCTGGACTAGTTCCTGAGGATTGGAGGGTGGCTAATGTAACTCCACTTTTTAAAAAAGGAGGGAGAGAGAAACCGGGGAATTATAGACCGGTTAGCCTAACGTCGGTGGTGGGGAAACTGCTGGAGTCAGTTATCAAGGATGTGATAACAGCACATTTGGAAAGTGGTGAAATGATCGGACAAAGTCAGCATGGATTTGTGAAAGGAAAATCATGTCTGACGAATCTCATAGAATTTTTTGAGGATGTAACTAGTAGAGTGGATAGGGGAGAACCAGTGGATGTGGTATATTTGGATTTTCAGAAGGCTTTTGACAAGGTCCCACACAGGAGATTAGTGTGCAAACTTAAAGCACACGGTATTGGGGGTAAGGTATTGGTGTGGGTGGAGAGTTGGTTAGCAGACAGGAAGCAAGGAGTGGGAATAAACGGGACCTTTTCAGAATGGCAGGCGGTGACTAGTGGGGTACTGCAAGGCTCAGTGCTGGGACCCCAGTTGTTTACAATATATATTAATGACTTGGATGAGGGAATTAAATGCAGCATCTCCAAGTTTGCGGATGACACGAAGCTGGGTGGCAGTGTTAGCTGTGAGGAGGATGCTAAGAGGATGCAGGGTGACTTGGATAGGTTGGGTGAGTGGGCAAATTCATGGCAGATGCAATTTAATGTGGATAAATGTGAAGTTATCCACTTTGGTGGCAAAAATAGGAAAACAGATTATTATCTGAATGGTGGCCGATTAGGAAAAGGGGAGGTGCAACAAGACCTGGGTGTCATTATACACCAGTCATTGAAAGTGGGCATGCAGGTACAGCAGGCGATGAAAAAGGCGAATGGTATGCTGGCATTTATAGCGAGAGGATTTGAGTACAGGAGCAGGGAGGTACTACTGCAGTTGTACAAGGCCTTGGTGAGACCACACCTGGAGTATTGTGTGCAGTTTTGGTCCCCTAATCTGAGGAAAGACATCCTTGCCATAGAGGGAGTACAGAGAAGGTTCACCAGATTGATTCCTGGGATGGCAGGACTTTCATATGAAGAAAGACTGGATGAACTGGGCTTGTACTTGTTGGAATTTAGAAGATTGAGGGGGGATCTGATTGAAACGTATAAGATCCTAAAGGGATTGGACAGGCTAGATGCAGGAAGATTGTTCCCGATGTCGGGGAAGTCCAGAACGAGGGGTCATAGTTTGAGGATAGAGGGGAAGCCTTTTAGGACCGAGATTAGGAAAAACTTCTTCATGCAGAGGGTGGTGAATCTGTGGAATTCTCTGCCACAGGAAACAGTTGAGGCCAGTTCATTGGCTATATTTAAGAGGGAGTTAGATATGGCCCTTGTGGCTACAGGGGTCAGGGGGTATGGAGGGAAGGCTGGGGCGGTGTTCTGAGTTGGATGATCAGCCATGATCATAATAAATGGCGGTGCAGGCTCGAAGGGCCGAATGGCCTACTCCTGCACCTATTTTCTATGTTTCTATGTTTCTATGATAGTAAGACCCCAAGAAAATCATTAAACAAAGCTGAGTCTTTCTGCTCATGTCATGAAAGGGCGATTGCATTTAGAAATTCTTGTGGAGATATTTTTTTAGGATAAAAAGGACTTGGAACAAGTAACTCATAAATAATAGTTGTATAAGATAAGAACTCAAGGGGAGTAACATTAATGTGGATATAGAATTGGTAAATGGGCAAAAAACTGTAGGAAAAATGGGTTAGCAGACTACGAGTAATAGGATGTCACAGGGATCAGTAATAGACACTCATCTATTCACAATTTATATTAATATTTTTAGTGTGTTCATTCTAACCCATAATCAATGAATCACATATGATCTAAGCCACATGTAGATATGTTTCACGTGGAATTTTGTTAAAAGCATTTTTTACTGGACATACGGAAATTAAGTTATCTGGCTAGACCCACTAAGTACACTGTGAGCTATAAGTATGGTGCACAATATTTGGAGACTGCTGACTTAATTTTAATTCCTGACATCTTCATGTTTCCAGTGCCACAAAGCTGCGTGGAAATAGTGAGCTATGAGGAGGAAGCAAAATGGTTGTAGAAGGTGACAAATGGTAATAAATGCAGAAAAATGTAAGGGCTCTAGTAGGAAAAATAGAAATGATATTTACGTGAGAAACTAACAAGTATTGGTCTTCACAAGGATCTCAATGTGCTGATTCATAAGAACGTGGACCATGGGGTACAGAAGACTTTTGAAATGCAAATAATACATTGGCCAAATTGCAAGGGGCGGTGAGATTGCCGTATAAAAGTAGGGACGTTTTGCTGAGATTGTACAGGACTGGAGAAATCTCATTGGAGGACTGTGGGTTTTAGTCTTCAAGTGTAAAGACAATGTACTTGGCTTGGAATTAGTGCAGCATGTGTTCACTATGTTGATTCCTGATTTAAAGCTACACTGCAGTGAGGTGTGATTGACAAAGGCTGGCCATTGTTCATTGGAGTTCAGGAAAATGAGATGTGATTCACAGAGATGCACAAGATCCTATCGCTTGTTTGAAACAGATCTCAATCATGTGTCGACTGAGAATAGCAGCAACTGGCTAGTAATGAGCCACATATATTGCCAGAAGGTGTTTATGTTGCATATGGCAAGGCTTTATAATGGGCTTACCTGCTGGCCCAGTTAAAGGCAAAGGCAGTTTGCCCAGATCTGTAAATATGCTGGTCCTTCATGAGGTGTTTACAACCTCAACCACAAGACCTTTATTTAAAGAACTTCTATGCATTAAAAAACACTGAGGAAAACAAATAAAACTACATTTCATAAGTTTCATATTTTTAAAAAACTACATAGAATTAGAGTAAAGGCCTACATAAAGGATGTTCTCTGAAAGCTCTGCAGTCTGTCAGACTTCTTGAGTTCCTATTCTGAACTAATGCTGAAAAGATTAAAAGAAAGAGCAATGTGTGAAAGAGATTAAGTGTGTGTTGGACTGTCATAGTGAAAAATGGAAGTCTGAGCCTATCTAAAGGTCAGATGTTGGTGCATCTGGCTGTCTACAAAGGCCAGTAGTGGGACTGTGATGCTTGATGTGCACTTGGCATCCAGCCCTCAGCTTACAGTGATTTCATTCATCTGAAAGGGTCCATAACCTGTAGAAGGCAAGTGTCTGACTGACTATACTGTAATATTTAACTTTTTTGATGGTTTGTACTGTTCATTAATGTTTTCAAAAATTGTATCTGAATAGTTTTTAAATGTCCAGCTGGTCAACTGGGGAAGATGGCTGCCCTCTGCATCTGGTCAAAATAAATGCTGGTTGATACTGTGGATGGCTTACCTCGCTGTTTTTCACAAAAGGAAATCAACTGTGGAACTGCAGACCACTGAATTAGGTGGTTTCCTCCAGTTCTGTTGCTCTCTTCCAGCCCTTGTCATTGTTCACAATGTTGAGGAGCCCATTCCTCATCTTGAGGTATTTTCAAAAAAAGCATCTACAAATGGAACAGGTCCTTCAGACTACTAGCAAGCCTTATGCAGTAAAACTTTGTCAATCTGGCACCCACGGGACCTTGGTGTCAGACTGTCAAATTTTCTGGTCTACTTAATATTATTCCAATTACTGCTGCAGTGCACACTTAATTCACATTTACTTCGGCTAGCATGGCCCTGATGAGTACAAAAGAAGGCTGGGAAACAAGGTTGCAGTCAGTTAAAAATGAGTACAGCAGACGGGGCCCCAGTGAGTTGAATGAGACCCCTGGTGGGTTTAGAGAGAGTGCAGGAGATGGGGCCCCGGTGAATTTAAAAGGAGCATGGTGTTTAAAGGGAGCATGGGAGATAGGATCATGGTAAGTTTAAAGGAAGTGCAGGAAATGGAGCCCTGCTAAGATTAATGAAAACATGGGAACCAGGAACCCCAATGAGCCATATGCCAGCATGTAAGGACTTCCAGCTGGATAACTGATTATTGGAGTTTTACCATGTTTTCCAGTTTGAAAGAGGGTAAAGGTGTTGGTAATTTTTAAGGGTGATTAAGTGGAGCTTTAGCATGTGGTGTAAACATGGGGAGGTTGGTTAGATTCAAATTGTAGGAGAGAAAATGAGCATGTGTGATGAGTCAGTTTAAATCTGGAGTGCGAACTCCTGGGTGCTACAAAACGTGGTCAATCTGTACAACCCAGTTTTGAAAGGACTTGTGAAGAATTCTGATTATAATTTGAACTGCAGATTCTGTAACTTAAAACAATTTATTTGAAGCTACTTCCAAGAATTAATTACTTGTTTTGCTTCAGTTCCACCTACCATGGGAAAAGGAATGTTTTAATTGAATATTAGCATTAATTATGCATAATTTCTTCAAGGCCTGAAATGTGTTCCTTATGAAATAAAAGCCAAAACAGTTGTGGAAGAAGTGTTTGTTGTGAATCCAGACCTTTATGGGATATTGGATCTTGCTGAGAAGGTATGTTTGGATCTAATTGAATATTAAATTAAATGGGTTTCTAGACCGCTTAAGAGGGTAGTAAAGTGTTAACATAAAGGTAGGTTTGTTACCACAGACACACTGGCCTAAAGGGTGTTGGTAAACTAAATGTGTGTTTATGGCAAAACAGTATTTCTGTGACTGGCATTACCAATACTTACATTTTGGTCCAATTTCATTCAATTACTTGAGTTTAAAGGCCTTAAGTGTATGGCAGTATCATGTTTAGCTCACTGTCCTGGTTATCAGTTGAGTATCATGGCCAGTTTGCTACTGTGCCCAACTGAATGAATAAAAGTAATTACAAATGTACCTGCGTAGTAGTATTTTATTCTCACATTAGATTACTGCCTTAAAGGATCCTGCTTTGAAATCTATATCTAAGTTTTGTTTCTCTTTTTGTTATTTCTCTTCTTGCAATCACTTTTTTTTAATATTCTAGATCAGTACTTGGGTTTAGAATGGGAAAATTTTTGCAGTGCTTTGGGTTACTATAGCCCAGAGCTGATAGCATTAAGCATTAACATTACAAGCATAATCTCAGATAGTAAATGTATGAACGCTCACCAGTGCATCAGGTTTGCCCTCCAGTGATTTGAGTCCTTCGTCATTGGTTGCATGGAATGTTGCATTATTGTCCTTTAACTTACACTTGCGTTTTTTTATGTTTGCGCTGGGGAAAATGTTCCATTTGCAAATAAGGAAACCCTTTGTGCTGATGGTGCGTTTTCTAAAATGTGAGGTGGAAATGCACTTTGCAGAATCACTTGTCAGCACTGTTGATAGGTCAAATGCACCTGTGAACTACCTTTTGCTGAATTTGCATGAGGTGATAAATGAAAAGAAAATTTGAATGGGAATTGTATATTTGGAGTTAATCTTGGGAATTTTTGTTTCAGTCACAGTATAATCATGGGCTTAGACTTTTACATCCATGGCTTAGTGGGTTTGGTGAGGAAAAATCTAAAGTTGTCGCTATCAATGCACATGTATGTATGTTCATGTATAGTATAATTTCTGCTTTGTTGATAACTCCAGCCTAAAACTGATTTCTTTATTTACTTAAAATCTTATGAATTTATTGTTTTGGTTGTGATTATGAAATTGTTAGCCTTTGCCATCATTACTCAGTAACGCTAACAACACCGTTGGGATTTGTAACAATATCTATCAGCAGGAATTTGGAAGTTGTGCCTAACCATGCAGTAATTATTGTAGCTGCAGTCAGTGTTTCGGTGCAAAGTTTAACATCTTGCCTACAGTCTTTGCTATAAAAAGTGTTAAGTATTTTTGAACCAAATGTAAATAAATCTTCAAAAAATGTACTACATTTATCATCACTGACATATGACATGAAATTTGTTTTGCATCAAAAGTACAGTGCAGAGACATAAAATTACGATATTCCTTTTTTATGCACTGCATATATTGTAATTTAATGAGGTAGTGCTCATGGATCATTCAGAGGTCTGATGGCAAAAGGAAGAAGATGTTCCTGATTCTTTGAGTGTGGGTCTTCAGGCCCCTGTACCTCTTTTCTGACAGCAGTAATGAGAAGATGGCGTGTCTAGGCTAGTGAGGGTCTTTAGTGATGGATGCCATCTTCTTGAGGCATCCCCTGTTGAAGACGTCCTCAGTGTTGGGGAGAGTTGTGCTTCTGATAGAGCTGGCTGAGTTTACAACCCTCTGCAGCCTCTTGGGATCCTGTGTGTTGTAGCCTCCATAGCAGCCTGTGATGCAGTCAATCAGAATGCTCCCCACCATACATCTATGGAAATTTGCAAGAGACTTTGGTAATATCTCTTAAAACTCCCAACGAAATAGAGCCGCTGATCTGCTGCCTTTATGATTCCATCATTATCATGGCCAATGACAGGTGCTCAGAGATGTTGCCACCTAGGAACTTAAAGCTGCTCACCCTTTTCTCTGCTGACCCCTCAATGAGGACTGGTGTCTGTTCTTCCAACTTCCTGAAGTCCACAGTCAATTCCTTGATCTTGCTGATGTTGTTTGAGGTTATTGTCGAGGCCCCATTCAACCCACTAATCTGTCTCAGTCTTGTAGACCACCTCATCACCTCCTGAAATTTTCCCAACAATAGCGGTGCTGTCAGTGAATTGATAGATGGCTTTTGAGTTGTGCTTAGCCACGCAATTGAGTGTAGAATAGTGGGCTGAGCATGCATCCTTCATGTGTGCCTGTGTTGATTGTCAGTGAGATGTTATTATCTCATCTGTATTGACTGTGGTCCCCCAATAAAGAAGTTGAGGATCCAGTTGCAAAGGGAGGTACAGGTTCATAAGCTAGGTGGTTAGTACGAGGGGCATAATCATATTGAATGCAAAGATGTAATTAGTAAACAGCAGCCAGGCACACGTTTTGCTGACGAATGTGTAGAATGTCACACATTTGAACATTCTATATTAAAAAGAAGTTTTTAAAGTTTATTAGGGACACAACAGCTGCAGATACGGGAATTTGGAGCAAAAAAATGAACTGCTGGCGGAATTCAACATCTGACCTAGATGAAGTGTGTCAACCTGAAATGTTGACTGTTTCCCTCCACAGATGCTACCTGACCTTATGACTTCCTCCAGCAGCTTGTTTTTTTTTTAACTTTAAAGTCTATTTGATATTTAAACCAATTTATGCTTTGCTTGTAGGTCCAAATCATGAGATTTTCTCCAGCTATTTGTATACAAAAAAATGATTGTTTCTATTTGCTAGATTGCTGTCTGTGGATTCTGTGGTCTGACTGACTGCTTAGCTAGTTTGGTAGGATTTCTTTTGCAGATGCTTGATTGCAAATTACATCAGGAGACTGTAAGATCATTAGATATAGGAGCAGAATTAGGCTATTTGGCCCATCAAGTCTGCTCTGCCATTTCATCGTGGCTGATCCAATTTTCCTTTCAGACCCAATCTCCTGCCTTCTCCCCATATCCCTTCATGCCCTGACCGCTCAACAAAAAATCAACCTCTGCCTTAAATATACATAAAGACATGGCCTCCACAGCTGCCTGTGGCAAAAATTTCCACAGATTCACCACTCTCTGGTTAAAGAAATTCCTCCTCATCTCCTTTCTAAAAGGACGCCCCTCTATTCTGAGGCTGTGTCCTCTGGTTTTAGACTTTCCCACCAGAGGAAACATCCTCCCTACATCCATTCTATCAAGGCCTTTCACCATTCGATAGGTTTCAATGAGGTCACCCCTCATTCTTTGGAATTCCAGCGAATGTAGGCCCAGAGCCATCAAACGCTCTTCATATGACAATCCATTCAATCCTGGGATCATTTATGTGAACCTCCTTTCAACTCTCTCTAGTTTCAGCACAGTCTTTCTAAGACAAAGGGCCCAAAACTGCTCACAATTCTCGAAGTGAGGCCTCACCAGTGCTTTATAAAGTCTCAACATTACATTCTTTTATGTTCTAGTCCTCTTGAAATGAATGCTAACTTTGCATTTTCCTTCCTCGCCACAGACTCAATTTGCAAATTAACCTTTAGGGAACCCTGCACAAGGACTCCCAAGACCCTTTGCATCTCAGTTTTTTGTATTTTCTCTGTTTAGGAAATAATCAACACTTTCATTTCTTCTGTTTGGAATAGGATGAATGCACATGTTAGAAACTGCTTAATCTTTGTGATAAGACTTTTTGAACATCAGTAACAGATATCCACTAATCTGCATTGACAGGAGAATGCGGACCGTTATTTTAAATGTATTTTGTTGATTTGATACGAATGAGCTTTGCAACTTAACTTGTGGTTTCATAATATTCTCTGAATTTAATTTCTCTTACGTAAATTAATTCTTCAGGAGAAAACTTCTTTTTATCTCCTGCAATTCAGAGATAAAAGGAACATAGAAATAAACAGGCCTAATTGGGACAGATGGTAGATATTTGTAATTATCATTTGATGATGACGGAAAGTCTTATGAAAGTACAGATCGTCTTGCTGCCATAGTTATAGCAGATGGAATCAGCAGATTTCCTTTGATAACCCACATTTATCTGAGAAGTATGAAGTGTGCTTTGTTTTCCAAGGATGACTTAAATTTTCAAGTCAACTTGTGGCTGCAATCCAAAATGCTGCAGTTTTGTCTATTTTTATGGAACGTGTGCTTGCTGTTATGATGCACAATGATGAATTGCACCATTGTGAATATACAGTCAGTGTAACGTGTGCATAGAATTCTTATTTTATAAGGGGAAATTCTAGGCTGTATTTGTAATCTGTGTGTACACAGTATATGATTTTATAATAGGAACTAAGGTAGGTTTTAGTACTTTATAGGATCTGACAGCACTGATGCAAGTCCTTCAATATATTGATTGTCTTGTTATTTTAATGTCAATCACCAGATTTAATTTCATTGCCTCCTGCAATTTCTGCTCACTATTATGTCTGACATAACCAGATAATTTCCTTTTAAAACGTATTTAATGTCAGAAAATTCCATATTTTAACTGCCCTCTGTGTAATGAGCATTCTAATCTCTTAGTTCTTGTTATATTCATCTGTAGCATGTCCCTTACAGCTTCTTTCATACTGGGAAAATGTAACCAGTCTATTATTATTCAGGAACCTTCAACATTTGAGGTGTTATCTCCTGATCTTTTATTTTTAACATCTCAAACCTCTCCTTAACTGCAGTTCTTTCACCTTGATGCTCCACTATTTTTTCTTCTGGTTTGTATCTCAATTTTATGATTTTCTCAAGACTATACAGCTCTAATTTATGGGCTTACTAATTGCATTCAGCCATTGGCTACTGTTCCACTACCATTTTTGGCATTTGCCTGTGATTCATTCTTTGACACATTGTGGGTTAAGTGGCAAGGCTGACATCAATTGCCCATTCCAGATTACTTTTGGGAATCAACTCCTACCTTGAAGATGTCCTGGATCTGCTCCTATTTACCTACTTCACAAAGGTTTGGAAACAACATCTCCTCCTCACTGTCCATCAACACAGGTGCACTTCAAGGCTGCGTGCTTAGCCCCCTGCATTACTCGCTACACACACGTGACTGTGTGGTGAGCTCCAAAGCCATTTCCAAATTTGCTGTCAACACTACTATCATCACAGGTGGTGATGAGTCAGTTTACTGGAGTGTAAGAGGTCACTTAGTTGAGTGTTATCGCAGAAACAACTTCTACCTCAGTGTCAGCAAATTCTAAAGAGCTGATTGTTGACTTCAGGAAGGGAAAGGAGGGCAGACATGCTCCTATCTACATTGGGGGATGTGCAGAAGAGAGAGTCAGCAGTTTTAAATTCCTGGGTATTAGCAGATCAGATGACCAGTTCTGGGCCCAGCACATAGATGCAGTCATAAGGAAAGTGCGTCAGAGTCTTTACTTTCTTGGGAGCTTGTCATCAAGCACTCCAACAAACTGCTACAGGTGTACTGTTGGAAGTATCTTGACTGAATGCACCATCATCTGGTATGGCAATTTGAATGTTCAGGAACGTAAAATGCTGCAGAAGAACAGTGGACTCTGCCCAACGCATCACAAGCACATCTGTCCCCACCATTAATAGTATCTACAGGAGATACTGCCTCAAGGAAGGCAACATCTTTTTAAAGATTAGATGAGCATTTCCTTCCACATGGAAACGTACACTGAAATGCGTTGTTTTGTGTCAAATCAAAACATTGAGGACTGTGCTGGGCAGCCCGCAGGTGTCACCACATTTCCGACGACAACATAGCATGCCCACCACGTGCTAGCTCTAACTGTACGTCTTTGGAATGTCAGAGGAGGTCATGGGGAGAACGTTTGAACTCCTTACAGGCAGCAGTGAGAATCAAGTCCCAATCTCAAAGCTGGTGCTGTAACGTGTTGTGCTGGCTGCTGCTATACCATGCCATCTATCATCAAAGATCTCCACCATCTGGGCAAGCCATCTTTTTGCAGCCACCATTGGGCAGGAAGTACCAAAGCCTGAAGTCCAAAAGCAAGCATTGCTTCTTCTCTTCAATCATTTGGTTCTTGAACCAAATGGCAAAACCTTAATTGTTATTTAGCAACACTAGTTTGACCACCTTGCACTAAAATAGACTTTTTAGTTCTAAGTGTGTGTTTTTTTGTAAAAGAAATGTGTATAATTTATGATTAATATGTTTTACTTGTGAATGTTGTTTATATGATGATGTCTGCCTGTGAATCTGATCAAGTAAGCTTTATATTGCACCTGGGCATGCATGTACTTGTGCGTATGACAATAAACTCAACTGTGACTTGCCTTTGACTTTGAATATAACACAGATGGCTATTGCTGCAAATTGTGCTGGCCCAGCAGTGCTGCTGTCTCACAGCTCTGAAGTCCTAGCTTTAGTCCTGACCTCCAGTTCTGCCAGTTCAGTCCCGAGGAAGGGTCTCGGCCCAAAAAGTCGACTGTTTACTCTTTTCCATAGATGTTGCCTGGCCTGCTGAATTCATCCAGTACTTTATGTGCGTTCATCGGATTTCCAGCATCTGCAGATTTTCTCATCTCCGGTTCTGCCTGTGTGAAATTTGCATGTTCTTGTGAGTGTAGTTTTCTCTTGGGTGGTTCTATTTCCTCCCAACTCCTTAAAATGTGCAGGTTAGTCAGTCAGCTGGCTGCTGTTAATAGTGCAGATTGTTGGGAGAATTTGAGGAGAGCTGATGGGAATGAAGGGAGAATAAGTTACTGGGAAAATTAGTGGAGGAGTAGCCTCGGTCTGTGAGTTGATATACACTCTATGGGCCAATAATCTCCTATATCATAAGGAAATATGAAATAATGAAATATCGCTTTCACCAGGCATTGCAACAGGGCTGTTGGCTAAAATGTAGAATTTCTGACTCTGTGACAATGCAGAAAGGACACTATGTGTCAAGCAAAAGAAAATCTGCAGATGCTGGAAATCCAAGCAACACACACAAAATGCTGGAGGAACTCAGCAGGCCAGGCAGTATCAATGGAACAGAGTCCACCAGAAAAAGCAGGATCTCCCAATGGCCACCTATATTAATTCGACTTTCCACTTCCCATTCCCATTCTGACATGTCAGTCCATGGCCTCCTCCACTGTCGTGATGAGGCCACACTCAGGTTGGAGGAACAACACCTTATATTCCGTCTGGGTAGCCTCCAACCTGATGGCATGAACATCGATTTCTCGAACGTCTGGTAATGCCCCCCCCAACCCCCGTTCACCATTCCCCATCCCCTTTCCCTCTCTCATCTTATCTCCTCACCTGCCCATCACCTCGCCCTGGTGCTCCTCCCCCTTTTCTTTCTTCCATGTCCTCTGTCCTCTCCTATCTGATTCCCCCATTCTCCAGCCCTGTATCTCTTTCACCAATCAACCTCCCAGCTCTTTACTTCACCCCTCCCCCTCCCAGTTTCACCTATCACCTTGTGTTTCTTCCTCACGTCCCCCCACCTTTTAACTCTGACCCCTCATCTTTTTTTCCTCCAATCCTGATGAAGGGCTCGACCTGAAACGTCGACTGTATTCTTTTCCATACATGCTGCCTGGCCTGCTGAGTTCCTCCATTTTGTGTGTGACACTATATGTCAATGTCATAATGGTGTGTGATTTAGAAAGGAAGTTGTGTCTCCATCTGTAAATTATCTTTGTCATTGTAGATGGTGGAGGTTGTGAGAGTGGAAATTACTTCTGAGAAGACAGTGGCAGAATGATCTTCTGGCTTCAATAGATATGGGACTTCAGAGGAGATCAAAAGTAAACTGGGTGCTGATTAGGGGCAACACACATCAAAGTTGCTGGTGAACGCAGCAGGCCAGGCAGCATCTCTAGGGAGAGGTACAGTCGACGTTTCAGGCCGAGACCCTTCGTCAGGATGCTGCCTGGCCTGCTGCGTTCACCAGCAACTTTTATGTGTGGTGCTTGAAATTCCAGCATCTGCAGATTTCCTCTTGTTTGCTGATTAGGGGATGGTTTTATGCATGGAGCTGTTGCATCCATTCACATAAGTGGGAAGGATTTCTTCATGCTTCTGCTTGTGTGGGAATTCTGGAGGTAACTAACCTTGAGCACTTATGTGAACCTTCTGACCCATTGTAGTTACTTTGGCACCTATGTGGCTAGTCTATTAATTTCTAAGCTAGTGGCTTTGGATGTGAATAAAACAATGTATTGCTGCATAACATTTTGTGGATTTATCCTTTTTTTCCCAAAGAATGACACACATTCAACCTTTTAGTGCTCTGGCATGATTTTCTATCGGATCTTAGAAAATAATAATCTGTCATTGAGATTTATTCCATTGTAACCCTTATTATAAATCAAGTTCCATTGATTTGCCTACCTTAACTCTGAACAACCTCTTTAATACAGCTTAATTTGAATTATGAAATTTGTCTACTTCCACAGTCAGTTACAATGTTTCTATAATCGCAATTCTTCTCATCCATGAAAATTGAGATAAGTACTTAACATGTTATCCCCTCAATCGTGACTCATGTATACAGACATCCCACCCTGCTAAAACTCATTTCAGGGAGGTAGCACCATCAATTTGCAGGAGACTCTGGGAACTTCCGGGAGAGGTGAGATGTCTGTAATAGAGTAACTCCTTAGCAGCCAGCCAGCTAGTTTAAATAATGTTAGCTATGCTAATGAATGAATGACACCTGTTAAACTCACCTCAACATGTCTTTTACAGTCTTAACCCACCATGGGTAATAGAAAAGTCACTGTTGCAAACAGTGCAGCGAGCAACACTGTCATTATTTTTGACCCCTATTAGGCAGGGGGTACACTTTAGTGTAGTCTGGGGTGACATACGTTTTATATTTTCTTTTTTTGGAACACTGCCATGGCGCGCTCTCGCGCTCACTCCCTTTCGTGGTCACTCTCGCGCTCTCTCGCACTCGCTCTCTCTCTCGTGGTTGCTCGCTTGCGTGCTCTCGCTCTCGCTCTCGTGGTCTCTCTCGCTCACGCTCTCTCTCGTGGTCGCTCTCTCGTGCTCTCTCTTGCTTTCTCTCACTTGCTCTCAAAAAATTGATTTCTGGGATATTGTATATAATTTGCGGGCATCAAGGAGCCACTATTAATATGCGGGGGACTCCCGGAACTTCCGGGAGAGGTGGGATGCCTGTGTATATGCTGTACAGAGGGCCCAGTTTATCAGATTGAAGAGTACAGTCCAGTGTAATTTGTGAAGATAGCTTTGATTTCTCTTATGAGGCCTTGGGCTGCCATTTTCAAATTGCAGTGTAGGACTAAGGTGCAGTTCACATTTCTAGCACAGATCTCCCTGTGAAAGTTAATTACCATAACCCCCCCCTTAAAGATCCTAAGAGACCATAGATGGACTGGATGAATAATGCTTAATGAACGGGTGCTTGTGGATTACCAAACTATGATATAAGACCATAAAGCCACAGACATAAGAGCAGAATTAGGCTATTCGGCCCATCAAGTCTGCCCTGCATCGATAGAAATCATGATGATTTATTATTCCTCTCAACTACATTTTCCTGCTTTCTCACTATAACCTTTGACATTCTTACTAATCAAGAACCTATGATTCTCTGCTTTAAACATATCCAATGATTTGACCCCCACAGCCGTCTGTGGCAATGAATTCCACAGATTCACCACATAAATACCTCCTCATCTCTGTTTTAAAGGGACATGCTTCTATTCTGAGGCTGTGCCCTCTGGTCCTATACTCCCCCACTTTAGGAATTAAAAGTAAAAGTTATTAAATGTAACCATTAGCCATAACCATTTATAGTCTTAAAAACATCCATTTCATAGCGGCAGCGCCATGAGCTAGGTCAGTACAACTGCGAGTGGATCTATCTTGGTGCTTAGTTACCAGCTCTCCTTTGGGCCTCTCACAGACACACACACACACACACACACAGAATGACAGGGAGTCGAGGCATGCTGAATTGATTGTGATCATCAAAGGTGCAATTGTATAATTTGTAGCGAGTGTCATGTGAACTGAAATTCCATTTTAAAGTGGACAATACAGTTTTATTTGAAACAAATTAATCATAACTCCAGTGATATTAATTACTCTAGATATGTTTTCCATTCATATTAGCACTGGGCTTTGGATGGAATGGGAGTTTTATCACAGTGCACATAATTGACTGGGCTTGCTGTGGGCTGTAATTGAAGCTCATTTGCTTTAAAGACCCAGAGTTACTTGCATGAGGATCAGAAACAGTTATTTATTGACTGCATAAACTTCAAGGAAATTAAAGTCCTTAAAATACTAGTGGATTAGAAATAAGTTAGAGAGTCATGTGCATAAGCTTTTTCAAGCATCGATTCAAGTTAAGTTTAATTTTAGAGGGATCTTTAGAACGCAATGAGTACATGCAGTTGTGACAGTTGTTAGAACTGTATCAGTTGCAGGCTTGCATAATTACACCAAATTGGAAATAACTTACCGTTCTTTCATTGTTCCAGTGTCAAATACTTGGAACTCCCTAACCAATAGGACTGAATAGACTGCAGTAGTTCAGAAAGGCAACTCATCACTGCTTCCGGCAATTGAGGTGAGCAGTAACTACTGACCTTGTGAATGATGCCCATGTTTTGTGTATACACTTAGTAGCTACTTCCTTAGGTACTCTTGTACCTAATAAAGTGGCCAATGAGTGTACATTCGTGGCCTTCTGCTGCCATAGCCCATCCACTTCAAGGTTTGATGTGTTGTGCTTTCAGAGATGGTCTTCTGCACACCATTGTTGGTAATGCATGGTTGATGTTACCTTCCTGTCAGCTTGAACCAGTCTGGCCTTTCTTCTCTGACCTCTCTCATTAACAAAGTGTTTTTGCCCACTGAGCTGCCACTTACTGGATGCTTATTGCTTTTTGCACCATTCTCTGTAAACTCTAGAGACTGTTATGTGTGAAATCTCAGGAGATAAGCAGTTTCTGAGGAAACCGGAGTCTCCCAGTCTGCGTCGGGTCTCGCCAATATATAGAAGGCCACATCGGGAGCACCGGACACCAGCCGTATATTGACTGGTGTCAATATTTTTTGTGACTCACAGGTCGCCTCAGCTGGAAGGACTGTTTGGGGCCCTGAATGGTAGTGAGGGAGGAAGTGTAAGGGCATGTGTAACATTTGTTCCGCTTACAAGGATAAGTGCCGGGATGGAGATCGGTGGGAAGGGATAGGGGGGACGAATGGACAAGGGAGTCGCGTAGGGAGTGATCCCTGTGGAAAACGGGGGCGGGGAGGGAAAGATGTGCTTAGTGGTGGGATCCCGTTGGATGCGGCGGAAGTTACGGAGAATAATATGTTGGACCCGGAGGCTGGTGGGTGAGGACCAGAGGAACCCTATTCCTAGTGGGGTGGCGGGAGGATGGGGTGAGAGCAGATGTGCGTGAAATGGGAGAGATGTGTTTGAGAGCAGAGTTGATAGTGGAGGAATGGAAGCCCCTTTCTTTAAAAACGGGGCCGTCTATATATTGGCGAGACCCGACGCAGGCTGGGAGAGCGTTTCGCTAAACACCTATGCTCTGTCCGCCAGAGAAAGCAGGATCTCCCAGTGGCCACACATTTTAATTCCACATCCCATTCCCATTCTGACATGTCTATCCACGGCCTCCTCTACTGTAAAGATGAAGCCACACTCAGGTTGGAGGAACAACACCTTATATTCCGTCCGGGTAGCCTGCAACCTAATGGCATGAACATTGACTTCTCTAACTTTTGTTAATGCCCCACCTCCCCTTCGTATCCCATCCGTTATTTATTTACTTATTATTATTATTAATTCCCCCACCCTTTTCTCCCTCTGTCCCTCTCACTATACTCCTTGCCCATCCTCTGGACTTCCCCCCTCCCCCTTTCTTTCTCCCTAGGCCTCCGGACCTATGATCCTCTCATATCCCTTTTGCCAATCAACTTTCCAGCTCTTAGCTCCACCCCTCCCCCTCCTGTCTTCTCTATCATTTCGGTTCTCCTCCTCCCCCTCCCACTTTCAAATCTCTTACTATCTCTTCTTTCAGTTAGTCCTGACGAACCGCCATGGGTGACCCTACCAGGAGCATAGCTCCAGACGACATTGTTCTCGGGATCTCAGGACCACACAAGCCTCTCCACCACGACAAGGTGACAATCCACGGAGAGGATCGGTAGGGTCACCCATGGCGGTAAGGTCGAGGGTGAGGTCCCTGACAAAGAACAATCCAACCAAGACCTCAATGGTGGAACAGGCAGACGAAGTTACTTCAAACTCAACAGCTGTGAAGGCGGATGAAGGCTGCAACAAATCCATCAGCTCCAATCGTCGTGGTTTCCATGCCATTGGAACCAGTTGGTTGACTTGTGAAGTATCGTGTGCTTCTTGGACTGCAACATCAAGTACACATTAAACAAATACACGCACAGGCGTCTTCACTATGTGGGCCACTTCTTCAAGTCTTTCGGCGATCGGGGGAGGACGACGGGAGCAGGCAATGTGATGGCTGGAAACTCCTAGTCAAGAACCGGCACGAAAGCTGTGAGTACTTGATTCAGTCGCTCAACTTTTGGACAGAAGCAGGAAGGTTGTTTGGCAGCAGTATTCACATCTGAGCAGCCCTATTTAGGACCCACTCTGCTCACCCTGAACTGGGAAGGGGCTAGAAAAGGTGCCCTAAAAATAGTCTGCTTCACCCCATCCTGTCTGGAAAGCCGCGTCCAGAGGGATCACCATGCGATTGAAAAACATCGAGAAGTGAAACTATGAAATTTGGAACTCTGATGGATAACCCAAACTCAGACCAACCAGAAAGAAGGACTGCCTTTATTGCCCGAGAACTCCAAAAATTCAACTTTGACATTGTTACTCTGAGTGAGACCCGCAGAGCTGGAGAAGGGCAACTAAAGGAAGAGCAAGGGTAATACACCTTTTTCTGGAAAAGGACTTGATCCTGAACAACCGAGGATCCATGGAGTAGGTTTTGCCATCCGAAACAGCGGACTTCAGAAGCTGACAGAGCAACCTCTGGGAATCAACGAACGTCTCATGACTCTGCAAATCCAACTTGTCAAGAACCAACACGCCACCATCTGGATGCTGAAGATGAAGTAAAGATGAACTTCTACGCCCAACTTGACCATGTCCTTTCCTCTGTTCCTAACAACAACAAGATAATTCTCTTGGGAGACTTCAATGCCAGAATCGGGAAAAATCATAGGCTCTGGACTGGAATAATAAGCAAGGAAGGAGTTGGCAAGGTCAACGCCAATGGAACACTCCTCCTCACCAAATGTGCTGAACACAACCTGGTGATTACAAACACCCTATTTCGCCAGAAAAACAGGCACAAAGTCTCCCGGCAGCATCCACGCTCCAAACACTGGCACCTCATCGACTACATCATCGTACAATCTCGGGACCAACAAGATGTACTGATAACAAGAGCTGTTACTGGTGCTGACGAGTGCTGGACAGACCATCGATTCATCTTGTCCACCATGAGAATGAAGATTCGGCCCAAAAGGAAACACCAAAATCAGAACACTAATAAGAAATTTAATGTTGACATCCTTCAAGACATCAGCCATGTACAGAAGTTCCAACAAAATCTTCAAGAACAACTGCCTCAACAAATCCCACCATCTGTTGAAGAACACTGGAATCAATTGAAGAATGCTATCATCACCTCCTGCAAAGAAACAATTGGGTTAAGATGAAAAAACATCAGGATTGGTTTGATGATAACGACAAACTACTCCAACAACTCATCGACGAAAAGAGAAAAGCTTTCACTACCTTACAAAATGACCAACAATCGGCTACCAAAAGGAAGCACTATCAGGAATGCAAGGCTGCAGTCCAGAAGAGCACCCGAAACCTGGAAAACCAATGGTGGAGGAAGAAAGCTCAGGAAATCCAACAACTAGCAGATGCCAACGACACTCGAGGCTTTTTCAACACAACTAAAGCTATTTTTGGCCCATCCACGCACGGTTGAGCCCCTCGCAAAAGCAAAAATGGTTCAACCATCCTGAAGAGCAATGCTGACATCAATTCTAGATGGAGAGAGCACTTTGAAGATCTTCTAAATCAAACTGTCTCATTTGACAGGAATGTGATTAACAACATTCCAAAACAGCCCGTTGATGACTCCCTAAGCAAAACATCAACACTTGAAGAAGTCAAGGAAGCCATCAAAACCTTTAAAAACAACAAGGCCGCTGGACTCGATGGAATACCAGCCGAGGTGTACAAAATTGGAGGTAAAACCTGCTTCATTACCAACTGCATCAACTTCTCATCAAGATCTGGATAAATGAAGACGTACCAGCAGACTTTAGAGACTCAGCAATCGGTACCATCTACAAAAGGAAAGGTGACTGATCCGAATGCAGAAATTATCGTGGAATTTCCCTGTTAACAACAGCAGGAAAGATCCTCACCGCATCATGAACAACGGGCTCAAGCCTTTAGCCGAGAAGATCCTTCTGGAGACACAGGCCGGTTTTAGACCATCACATGGAGCAATCGACATGATCTTCACATTGTGATAACTACAAGAAAAATGTTGTGAACAACGTCAACCTTTGTACATGGCATTCATCAACCTCACCAAAGCCTTTGACTCGGTATGAAGAGAACTCCTATGGGATGTCCTATCCACCTATGGATGCCCTGAAAAGTACATTCGAATCCTGAGACTCCTCCACAATGGCATGCTTGCCACAGTCATGGTCAGCAACAGTAACTGTCTTTTCAAGTTAGATCAGGAGTAAAACAGGATGCGTGATTGCCCCAACTTTGTTCACCATCTTCATTGCGACAATCATCCACATTATCAAGGACGACCTACCCCCAGGAATTGAAATTGTGTACAGAACAGACGGCAGACTTTTCAATCTTGCTCGTCTCAAATCCAAAACGAAGACATCCACGAGTTCCCTCATCGAGTTCCAATACGCAGATGACAACAGTGTTGCAGCTCTTTCAGAAAACTACCTACAACAGATTCTGACTGCCTTCAACTGTGTATACACGAAACTTGGACTTATCATCAATTCCAAGAAGACTCAGATCATCTATCAACCGTCACCAATTGAGACAAATCGGATAGAACCATCATTTCAACTTGGCGAAACAACCCTGGAAAGCGTGGATCACTTTCCGTATCTTGGAAGTCACCTCTCCACCAGTGTCGACCTTAATGACGAGATCCAACATTGTCTTAAATGCGCTGGAACAGCTTTTGGACGTCTCCGAACAAGAGTCTTTCATGATCGTGACATCCAAACAGACACCAAAATGTTAGTGTACAAAGCAGTGGTAATCCCAACGCTCCTGTATGCATCAGAAACCTGGACAACATACCGACGACATCTGAAGGTACTTGAAAAGTTCCATCAATGCTGTCTTCGAAACATCTTAAATATCATCTGGGAAGATAGAAGAGCCAATGTCAGTGTGCTAAATGAAGCAAAAACAGCGAACATTGAAGCCTACGTCATCAAGAACCAACTAAGATGGAGCGGTCATGTTGTTCGGATGAAAGACGAACGTCTGCCGAAACAAATCTTCTACTCCCAGCTTAAAGAAGGCAAACGTAAAAGGGGCGGACAACAGAAGAGATTCAAAGACGTCTTAAAAGCCAACATGAAGAAATGTGACATCGACATCAACAATTGGGAAACTAATGCCAAGGACAGGAAACTCTGGCAAGCCATCATCCGAGAAGGAACAGCAACTTTCAAAGCCAACAGATGTGCAGAATTAGAAGAAAAGAGAAGAAAATGGAAAGATGAGACAGCAACAACCAACGCCTGATCTGCCATCTGGAACTACCTGTCCTGAATGCGGAGGAACTTTCAAAGCCAAGATTGGACTCATAAGCCACTTGAGAGGCCATAAGTAGATCAACAGAACGAAGACCATCTTTCTCGACCTCGAGGGAGAGGCACGACCTGACGAAGGGTCTCCGCCCAAAACGTCGACTGTACCTCTTCCTATAGATGCTGCCTGGCCTGCTGCATTCACCAGCTATTTTTATGTGTGTTGCTCAGGGTTGTGTATAGTGACATATATGCACTTTGATAATAAATTTACTTTGAACTTTTGAAATTTGAACTCAAACCACCTGTCTGACACCAACAATCATTCCATGGTTGAAGTCACTTAGATCACATTTCTTCCCTATTCTGGTTTTGGACTGAACAACAATTGAACCTCTTGACCATGTCTGCATGCTTTTATGCATTGAGTTGCTGCCACATGACTGGCTGATTAGATATTTTCATTAATGAGCAGATGTACCTACTAAAGTGGCCACTGAGTGTAAATAATAATTACTGCAAATTTAGTTACTGAATGTTACTGCATGAGTTACTGCAAATATTCAAAGGTAGTAAGTTAAGTGATTAATAGTGACTAAAAGCACAGCTTTGATATGCTGGGAATATTGAGCACTGTGATATTCTGGGTCACAGAAATGTTTCTTAGACTTTTGGTCCCAAGTTGGTTGACTTTGTTTACTATCTATTTGCCTCAGGAGATTATATAACTGCGAGAAATTGAGGATGATGATGTGAAGGGAGAAGGTCGGAGATCATGGTGTTAATTTGCATTATGGTGGGACAGCAACAAATAAATAAACTAACTTAATCTTTTGTCATTATCTTTAGCTTGCTGTACATTTTGCTTTTCTGTGCAATGCCGTAGAAGGCTTAAAATTCTGTGAAATGGGAATCTCTACTTCATTCGCAAAGTCCATTTCCAACTTGTATTAAATTTTAATCCAAAGATCATTGATTTAAAAAAAAATCCTTTTGGAGCATAATTTGATTTTAAAAAATGACAAAATTCCATAACTGGTCTGCTTTATTATTTTTGCCTAATCTTTTGCTTTGTATTAGATTTTCTGAAATCTGTGGGCTAGGATAGCTTACCATTGGCAAGCTATATATGCAGTCAAGAGAAAATGAAAGCAAAAGAAATTGAGACCAGTAAAAGAAAAGTAACCATTGATGGAATTTAATAATTTAAAAAATTATGCATCATTAAATTTAAGATAATTGTCAGATCTGTGTGGTGCAGTGATGTGTGTGGTTGCTGCTTCCCATGTAACCTTCCTGGATACTTTCCCACAATGCACCCCCGAGTTCAATTGAACCACAGGAACAGGCTGTTTATCCTCCACTAGGACATCTTCATGGCAGTAAGAGAAAGAGATCAGAATGAAATAAGATAGAAAAGTTTAACACGTCTGCAGATAAACAAAGTAAAGAAATGCAAAGTGATCAGTTCATTGAATTCCAATACTCGTAGCACAGTTTAGCAGAACTTAAAAACTAAATGACCGAAGAAAGGCTTTTTATTTATGGTCCAGCTACTTTCTGTGAATTCTCTCCTGGTTCATATTGTCTCTGGAAACCTGTACATTTAAAGCATTTTGACAATTAGGTTTGTCGCAAGTTCTTTAGTAATAAACATTACAGGCACATCATTAATGGCCATGGAGAGCTGATTCTGTTCAGAGCTAACACCAAAAACGAGAACAGTGTAAGGGCAAAGCAAAATCCTCAAGGTGATGAATGAGGAGGGAAAACCTGTCCAGTTTGTGAAACTTGGAGAATTTATTTCTTATATTTTCATTGATATTACAACAGAGAATGAAGCCATTCAGCCCATTGAGTCGCTGCTGGTTCTCAGAGCAACTCTACCAATGCTTTATCTCATAGTACTTCCTCTCAACACCACCACCTGCCACCAGGAGGATAATTAGCTGCTGTGAATTACTACAAGCCAAAATAATCCTAGGGATTTGAAAGAAGGGTGGAGAATCAGGGGGTAAATGCATACAGTTACAAGGAGTGTGTGCTGATTTCAACAAACAACATCCTTGTTCAAGATCAGACTGGTATCTGTTGAGCTTTGTGGCTGTGACATTGTCTGTTATGTCACTTTGCTACCCTGAATTGGGTCAAGTATTGTGCATGTTGATAAGGAGAGGCTTGCAGTCTGAAAGGATATTCATAATTTCTACAGTTTGTGTCCCAATCTGTGTTGCTAAAGAAATAATACACTTATATCTGCATATCTTATCTTATTGTCATCATTATCTTTAGTTTGGCAGATGTAAGCTGCAAATTTAACAATTTGTAATGTTCTTTTTTTCAATGTGGCCATGTTTTTCAGAAATTTTCAGCCACAATGGTTCAACGCCCAATAGCCTTTCACACAAACCCAAATTTTAAAACCAACTCTACTTTCTCACTGATGTGTTTGTTGGCTCCCAGGCAACATGTGCCTAGTTTAGCACTTTAATTCCTGTGTCTAACTACTGTCTTGGTATGTTCTACCTAAGTCTTTAACATCTTTCACCCTCACCAAGTGCCAGAAACTTGTATTTCTCTGACTTCGGCCACTCGTCCATGTTCTATTCATTATCCGGCCATTGATGACTGCACTTTCAGTCATCCATTCATCCAGAGCAGACACTGCCATTCCCTTCTCCAATTCTCTATCTTCTGTAAGACACTCCTTAAAATTAGTTCCCACCTAATATCTCAATGGTTGCCTTGACATCTATTTCTGCTTGTATTTTAAGGATTCATTTGGGATGTTTTTCTTTAAAGCCACTAAATAAGACAAGTTAGTTATATATCCCTGTATATTACTTAAACATTATTATAACATTCAGTCCTATCAAATTTTACTGATCACTTTCCAGATTTGCCTAGTCACATTTCCTTCTCAATCAAGTTTGATTGCAACTGATTAACCCCTCAAAGTAATGAACAACATAACTGGGTAGATTACTGCTCAGATGATTTGGCCAGCTAAGGAAAATCATGTACCTTGCCACTGTTGTGGAAAGTTATGGAGCTTAATGAATCCAAGTGTGTGAACACTTGCATAGGCACTGATGAAGCTGAATTAACTAGAACTTTTTATTGGTGTTCATTTAAGTATTATAGTGTTTAATTGAATTGGGGCTACATAAAAAAGTGGTGCTTATAATGTCATCAAACAATTTACTATATTTCTTCATCAATGTTACTGCATTTTCCAGTTTTTCTGCTGTTGGGGTGACAAGGTAGCATCGCGGTTAGCAGACCACTTTACAATGCCAGTGAATGGGGTTCAATTCCTGCCACTGTCCGTAAGAAGTTTGTACATTCTCCCCATGACCGTGTGGGTTTCCTCTGAATGCCAACTGACATCCATAAGCTACTGAGACCAGTGGAATCCCTCTTCAGGTAACCTGATGCTTCAGGAGATCAAGTCTTAACTTGTCCTCTAATTTAATGCAGTCTTTCCAAGTGCATTAAGATGAAATTGCTTTATGGTTAAAAGAAAACAAGTTTTTCTCTTTTAAAAAAAAATCACAAAGTTGCTCTGTTGCTAGTAGCATTTGCACAAATTTAGTAAAATTGTGGATACTTGTACATAACAGGAACTTGTGAGAATAATATTCATCTTTATCCCAAGCATATTCGTAGTACCTCTTTTCTCAGTGTGTGGGGAACTTGCAGACAATATCACTGTATGGCCTCAAGGGAAATTGTGAATCCCAGAATGCCTGACACTTTCACCCCATTGAGACAGACAATCAGTCAGATAGAACAATCAGCTACTTTCTTACTTGGGACATAATTGCAGAAGTATTTATATAAAGGCACTTGCACTATCCACATTCAAGATCAGGTGGCATATTCAGCTCATCCGGTATGTATGAACCTTGATCATTAGCTAGCACCCTATGCTTATGGACACAAACACATAAGGGCCAACCTGTATTAACAAATGATAACTTATGATTTCACCATTTATTTATCACTGTACACTTAAATAGGATTCATATTTCACATCTATAGAAAGGAAAACCTTTTTCCTCTCTATTGTTTATATGGAATTGCCACACAGTTCGTCCCAATCCAGTTATCGGATTGACCATACAAGATTTAATTCATCAAATCAGTTAAAATTAGACCAAAAACAAGTCAGTTGTTTTTTTTTGACTTGCTTAAGAAGACAAAAATCAGGAGAGGGCTAGGTGGTGGTGGGTGCCTGTTCTGCCATTTGACAAGATTGTGGTAAATCCAATCTTGAATGCAATCAGAGGGAGGTTTAATTTTGATAGGATGACCTATTAAGATTTTAAGCAGCTTAATGTAAGGATGATAATAGAGGAATTCAATTGGATCCAGAATCTATTGAGGCCTACACAGCAAGTTCAAATTTGTTTTGAATTAGAGGCAGAATCACACAATCAAAGAATGTTGCAAAAGAAGCCGGTGTTTGAATGCAGTAACCTGGTAAAGTCACTTCTAAAATTCACAATTGCTTTATTTAAAATGTGCCTCCTGTGATGCAATTTCTGATTATAGCATTACAGTGGTTACGTTAATGGATTTGTGATCCAGAAGCCTGGTCAGCATGGAAACAGGAGTTCAAATCCCACCACACACACAAAGGAATTAAACTCCATTAACTAAATATATTTGAAATATAAAGCTAGTATCAGTAGCAGTGATTGTAAAATACTTCAGGAAAGGAAATTTGTGTTTCTTATTTGGCCTGGTTGTATATTTGACTCCAGACTCTCAGCACCTGGTTTCTGCAGTTGTTCAGAAAGACCCCCTGTTGTACCCAAGTGACATGAAAATAATAGCAGAGAATTAAACTAAATAAGCAAATCCAGTATTTACCTAGGTATTGGATATGGGCACAACAAAAGCACGTGAGCCCTGTCAACCCTGCACGATCCTCCTGCCTCTTTACCTGAGAATGAGCAGGCCCATATATTAGTTAAGCTACAGCTTTACATGGTTACACTTAATGCATTATACCATTTAGCCAATGGAATAAAGAACCACTAAGCAAGCAATAAAGATAGGGACGATAGATTATGAAAATAAACTAGCACAAAATATAAAAATGGATAGTAAAAGTTTTTATAATTATATAAAGTGGAAAAGAGTGGCTAAAGTGAATGTCGGTCCCTTGGACAATGAGAAGGGGAATTCATACCGGGTAGTAAGTAAATGGCCGAGGTTTTGAATGACTATTTTCTGTTGGTCTTCAAGGTGGAGGACATGTCTAACATACCAAAGAGAGAGGATATTGATGCAATGGGAGATGAGGAGCTCAATACAATAGCTATCATTGAAGAGGTAGTGCTGAGCAAACTTGTGTGCCTAAAGATAGACAAGTCCCCTGGTCCTGATGGAATGCATCCTAGGGTATTGAAAGAAATGGCAGAGGTTATAGTAGAGGCTTTGGTGATAATTTACCAAAATTCTTTGGACTCTGGGAAGATCCTAGCAGATTGGAAGACGGTGAATGTCACGCTACAGTTCAAAAAAGGATGTAGGCAAAAGGTAGGTAACTATAGGCCAGGTAGTTTAACATCTGTAGTTGGGAGAATGCTTGAAGCCATCATTAAAGAAGAAATAGTGAGACATCTGGAAAGAAATGGATCCATCAGGCAGATGCAGCATGGATTCAGCAAAGGCAGGCCCTGTTTGACAAACTTACTGGAGTTCTTTGAGGATATAACGAGCGCAGTGGATAGAGGGGAACAGATGGACGTTATTTACTTGGATTTCCAAGGTGTTTGATAAGGTGCCACATAAAAGATGTGACTTACCCTCTACTTTTTATGAGGCCTCTATTTCTTTAATTCTTAAAAAAGATAAAGATCCTACTGACTGTGCTTCATATAGACCTATTTCATTACTGAATGTCGACGCTAAGATTTTGTCAAAGATAATGGCCAATCGGTTGGAGAATATTTTGGGTAAAATTATTTGTAAAGAACAAACAGGAAAGGGTCGCTATTCCTTTTCAAATGTTCGGAGACTATTTAACATTATATATTCATCCTCTTCTAAAATTCCACAATGTGTTGTATCTTTGGATGTTGAAAAAGCATTCGACCAAGTAGAATGGAAATATTTGTTCAATGTTTTAGAGAAATTTGGCTTTGGTGTTAATTTTAATAATTGGATTAAAATGATATATAAAGCCCCTATTGCTACTGTTGTCACTAACAATCGTAGGTCTCCTTTTTTTCAGCTTTCACGGGGGACAAGGCAAGGCTGTCCATTAAGTCCTTTGTTGCTTAATTTAATATTAGAACCCCTTGCTATTGCTCTTCGTGAGGCTAAAAATATCCATGGGATCTTTTTGTGAATGAGACCATGCATAAGGTCTCTCTGTATGCTGATGACCTATTGGTTTATATATCTAACCCTGATGAATCCATTCCTGCCTTGCTAAAATTATTTAATGAATTCGGAGGTTTTTCAGGATATAAAATTAATTTTAGTAAAAGTGAATTGTTTCCTTTAAATGATTCTGTTTCTATATATGATAATACTCCTTTTAAAGTTTCAGACTCTTTTATGTATTTAGGTATTATAATTACTAAAAAAATAAGGATCTTTATAAAGCTAAATTTGTTCCTTTAGTAGACTCTATGAAGTATTTATTTAGTAGATGGAGTCCACTTACATTTTCACTTGTTGGTTGTATTCATATAGTTAAAATGATGATTTTACCGAAATTTTTATATTTATCTCAGAATATTCCTGTTGTTTTGACTAGGAAGTTTTTTTTGATCGGATTGATTCTATTATTTTATCTTTTATTTGGAATAATAAAAGACCAAGAATTAGTAAATGTCATTTACAAAAATTGAAAAAGGATGGAGGTCTTGCTTTGACTAATTTTAGAATGTATTATTGGGCTGTTAATCTGCGATATATGTCTTTTTGGTTATACGCTTTGATAAGAGGGATCGGCCAATTTGGGTAGACCTGGAACTAAAAGTTGTAAAACAGTTTTATTTAACCTTGTTAATGGGAGCTCCTTTACCTATGCAATTGGGTAAAGTTGTTAATTTAAACCTATATCCTGTGATTAAGTATTCTTTACAAATTTGGCTCCAGTTCCACCATTTTTTTAAATCTTAAAAAATTTAAACTTTGTAGTTTAATTTACCGAAATTACTTTTTTAAGCCTTCTTTGAGTGATCCAATTTTTTTACTTTGGAAAAATAAAGGTATTAATTCTTTTTTGGATTTATTTAAAGAAGATAGATTGATGTCTTTTGAACAATTAATTGATAAATATTCCCTTTCATCCTCACACTTTCTGCAATACCTTCAAGTTAGATATTTTTTTACAAAAATATTTAAGTAGTTTCCCTTACATATTGGAGGCTGACCTGTTAGATACTATTATGAGTATGAATCCTTTGATTAAGGGTTCTATTGGAAGAATTTATTATTTATTATTACAATGGGATAAGCGTCCTTTATCTAAGATTAAACAGGATTGGGAAAAGGAACTTAATTTGACTTTTATGACGGAGGATTGGATGTGGATATTGAAGTTGGTTAACTCTTCTTCAATTTGTGCTAGCCATTCATTGATTCAGTTTAAAATTGTACATCGTTATCATTTGACAAAGGAGAGACTTTCTAAAATCTTTCCTAATGTTGATTGTCATTGTGATAGATGTAAAACTGAGATAGCTGCACTAACACATATGTTTCAGTCTTGTTCTATATTGAAACAGTTCTGGAAGTCGGTTTTCTCAACAATTTCTAAAGCACTTAAAATTAATTTACAACTTAATAAATTAACTGTGCTTTTTGGAATAGTTCCTCAAAATATTCATGGTATTTCTGTGTCTGACTAACATGTTATTGCATTTGTTACATTGATAGTTAGGAGGGCCATTTTGTTGAAGTGGAAGGATACATCAGCTCCCACTTTGTCACAATGGTTCTCTCAAGTGATGCTATGTCTTAGTTTGGAGAAAATTAGAAGTGGAACCTTTGAACCTTTATTTGATTTTGAGAAAAGATGGGGCTCATTTGCTCGTTATTATCATTTGAGTTAATTGATATAATTTTTCCACGATTTAATTGTAAATTTTTTTGTATAATTTCTTTTCTTGCTGGCGGTTTGATGTTTAGTTTTAGAAGCTTTTTGTATGACGCATGGCTCCGGGGTTGTACACCTAATGGGTTCTCTTTTTTTTCTCACTTTTCTGCTCAGTAGGTTTTTTTTGTTATCACAAAATTTTGTTTTCAATCTTTAAGATGATGGGTTTTTTTTGAGGCATTGTAAGTCTTGTTACTTCGATGTACTCATGTTATTTTTCCTATATATACAATAAAAAGATTTGAAAAGAAAAGATTTATCCATAAGATAAGGATGCATAGAGTTGAGGGTGATGTATTAGCATGGATAGAGGATTGGTTAACCAATAGAAAGCAAAGAGTTGGGATACATGGGTGTTTGTCTGGTTGGCAATCAGTGGTGAGCAGTGTGCCGCAGGGGTCGGTGCTGGGCCTGCAACTGTTCACGATATACATTAATGATCTATAAGAGGGGAACAAGTGTAGTGTATCCTCGGATCTCCCCCTCCCTCTCCCACTTTCAAATCTCTTACTAGCTCTTCTTTGAGTTCGTCCTGACAAATGGTCTTGGCCGGAAACGTCGACTGTACCTCTTCCTAGAGATGCTGCCTGGCCTGCTGCGTTCACCAGCAACTTTGATGTGTGTTGCTTGAAATTCCAGCATCTGCAGATTTCCTCGTGTAGTGTATCTAAGTTTGCTGATGACACTAAACTGAGTGGAAAAGCAAATTATGCAGAAGATACGGAGAGTATACAGAGAGATATGGATAGGTTAAGTGAGTGGGTAAGGGCCTGGCAGATGGAGCACAATGTTGGTAAACACGAGGTCATCCACTTTGGAAGGAAAAATGGAAGATCAGTTTATTATTTAAATAGTAAAAAATCGCAGCATGCTGCTGTGCAAGAGGACTTGGGAGTGCTTGTGAATTGCAAAAGGTTGGTTTGCAGGTGCAGCAGGCTATCAAGGTATGATTTGCAAAGTATGCAGGCTAACCAGGTATGATTTGCAGAGTGCTATTTCAAGGGCAAAGAGACAATTTCGAATGAGGTTGGAGGCAACATTGGATGTACGACAACTCTGGCAGGGTTTGCAAGACATTACTTCCTATAAAGAGAGACCCAAGAGCATGAATGGCAGCGATGAACTACAAGATGAACTCAATGCCTTCATTGAAAGGGAGAACACAACTACAGCTGTGAAGATCCCTGCTGCACCTGATGACCCTGTGATCTCAGTCTCAGAGGCCAATGTTAGGCTGTCTTTAAAGAGAGTGAACCCTCAAGGCGTAAAGTCCCGATGGAGTACCTGGTAAGGCTCTGAAAACCTGTGCCAACCAACTGGCAGGAGTATTCAAGGACATTTTCAACCTCTCACTGCTATGGGCGGAAGTTCCCATTTGCTTCAGAAAGGCAACAATTATACCAGTGCCTAAGAAGAATAATGTGAGCTGCCTTAATGACTATTGCCTAGTAGCACTCACATCTACAGTGATGAAATCCTTTGAGAGGTTGGTCTTGACTAGACTGAACTCCTGCCTCAGCAAGGACCTGGACCCATTGCAATTTGCCTATCACCACAATAAGTCAATGGCAGATGCAATCTCAATGGCTCTCCACATGGCTTTAGACCACCTGGACAACACAAACACCTATGTCAGGATGCTGTTCATCGACTATAGCTCAGCATTTAACACCATCATTCCCACAATCCTGATTGAGAAGTTGCAGAACCTGGGCCTCTGTACCTCCCTCTGCAATTGGATCCTCAACTTCCTAACCGGCTGACCAGAATCTGTGAAGATTGGTGATAACATCTCCTCCTCATTAACATTCAACACTGGTGCACCTCAGGGATGTGTGCTTAGCCCACTGCTCTACTCTCTCTATACTCATGACTCTGTGGCTGGCCATAGATCAAATACCATCTATAAATCTGCTGATGATACAACCATTGTTGGTAGAATCTCAGGTGGTGATGAGAGGGCGTACAGGAGCGAGATATGCCAACTAGTGGAGTGGTGCCGCAGCAACAACCTGGCACTCAACGTCAGTAAGACGAAAGAGCTGATTGTGGACTTCAGGAAGGGTAAGACGAAGGAACACATACCAATCCTCACAGAGCGATCAGAAGTGGAGAGAGTGAGCAGTTTCAAGTTCCTGGGTGTCAAGATCTCTGAGGATCTAACCTGGTCCCAACATATCAATGTAGTTATGAAGAAGACAAGACAGCAGCTATACTTCATTAGGAGTTTGAAGAGATTTGGCATGTCAATAAATACACTTAGAAACTTCTATAGATTTACTGTGGAGAGCATTCTGACATGCTGCATCACTGTCTGGTATGGAGGGGCTATTGCACAGGACCAAAAGAAGCTGCAGAGGGTTGTAAATCTAGTCAGCTCCATCTTGGGCACGAGCCTACAAAGAACCCAGGACATCTTCAGGGAGCGGTGTCTCAGAAAGGCAGCGTTCATTATTAAGGATCTCCAGCACCCAGGGCATGCCCTTTTTTAGGTAGGAGATACAGAAGCCTGAAGGCACACACTCAGCGATTCAGGAACAGCTTCTTCCCCTCTGCTATCCGATTCCTAAGTGGACATTGAATCCTTGGACACTACCTCACTTTTTAAATATATATTATGTCTGTTTTTCGCACAATGTTTAATCTATTCAATATGCATATACTGTAATTGATTTATTTATTATTATTTTATTTTGGTTTTTTTCTTCATATTATGTATTGCATTGAACTGCTGCTGCTAAGTTAACAAATTTCATGTCACATGCCGGTGATAATAAACCTGATTCTGATTCTCATTCTGATTCATTGCTAGAGGGATTGAATTGAAGAGCAGGGAGGTTATGCTGCAACTGTATAGGGTACCGGCGAGGTTGTACCTGGAGACCTGCATGCAGTTCTGGTCTCCTTACTTGAGGAAGGATATACTGGCTTTGGAGGTGGTGCAGAGGAGGTTCACCAGGTTGATTCCAGAGATGAGGGGTTAGACTATGAGGAGAGATTCAGTTGCCTGGGACTGTACTCACTAGAATGCAGAAGAATGAGGAGATCTTATAGAAACATATAAAATTATGAAAGGGATAGTTAAGATAGAGGCAAGAAAGTTGTTTCCACTGGTAAACGATACTAGAACTAGGGGACATTGCCTCAAGATTTGGGGAAGTAAATTTAAGATGGAGATGAGGAAGGACTGCTTTTCCCAAAGAGTGGTGAATCTGTCGAATTCTCTGCCCAGTGAAGCAGTGGAGGTTACCTCAGTAAATATACTGAAGACAAGGTTGGATAGATTTTTGCATAGTAGGGGAATTGAGGGTTATGAGGAAGAGGCAGCTGGTGGAGATGAATCCATGGTCAGATCAGCCATGATCTTATTGAATGGCGGAGCTGGCTTAGTGAGCAGATGGCCTACTCCTGCTCCTTTTTCTTATGTTCCAACTCCTTCAACATCTGCAGAATAGTATAATGCTGGATTTCTCCAGTTGAGGTTCCATAGCTGTCATATAGTCAGGAGGAACCAACTTTGTGAGTTCACAACCTTTGGCTTCAGATTCACGAATTGTGATGTCTTGGGTCAAACACTCGTGATTGACCGGAGGTGGAGGCTACACTATTGCAGCCCCCACCTTTTCCAAATGATGTAGAGCTTATTGGAACCAACATTAAGGGCAACAAGGTTACAAAATGAATTGTGAGGGTGGGGCGGACTTTACCACTGGATCCGGATTGGCAATAACTGCTGATTGGGTTGGCCAAATCCAAATTTCATCCTTTCAGATCTCGTCTGACAGGTTTTGGGAGAATCAACAGTAACAATTTCTAGTCTTGTTATCCATCTGATCCCTCACTCCACCTTGACACTCACACAAGGCAACCTATCCTGATGCAATGAATGGCATCAAGAAACATCGAAGGGTTGTGCACGCCAAGCAAAGAAAATAGCGTAATCTAGATCAATCTGAGTGCTGCCAGGACCAGATGAGAGCTTCACAATCCTGCCAAAATGTACAATAACCTTTGAGAGACCCCCAAGCCCATACGCACAGGCATTGAAGGATGAAGGCAATACACATGCTTCAACATTCAACATCATCTTCATTCACTATACCAAGTTATTCAATACCTTCACTTACAATGTGTTCATGTTAAATTTGATAGTTTATGAAATTATGTGATGCATAATTTGACAGTCAGAAGCTTTTTCCCAGGGTAGAAATGCTAAGGTGGAGGGAGAAAGTTCAAAGGAGATGTGTGGGGCACTTTTTTTTTTCCCCACATAGAGTGGGTGGTAGTGGAAGCAGATACAATGGTGACATTTAGACAGAAATACAAATATGCAGAGAATGGAGGCGGTATGGATCATGCACAGCTGGAAGGTGCTAATTTAGTTTGGCATCGTGTTCAGCACAGATACCATGGGCCAAATGCTCAAGTTTAAGTTTATTGTTGTCAAAGGCGTACATATGTATGGTATAAGTACTATGAAAATTGGCTTTTTGCAGCAGCAGCACTGTACGTTATAGGAAGAAATCAAACATAAGTTAACAAATTTAAATTAACATAAATTATGTGAAACTTGCATGTGTATAAAATAAGCAAAAAAAAAAAAACATCAACATGAGTGCAAGATTGAGAGAGAGGGACACACATAAGGACCTGACGAAGGGTCTCGGCCCGAAACGTCAACTGCACCTCTTCCTATAGATGCTGCCTGGCCTGCTGCGTTCACCAGCAATTTTTATGTGTGTTGCTTGAAATTCCAGCATCTGCAGATCTTTTTGAGAGAGAGAGAGAGGGAAAAAGTTAAGGTTTTTCGGGTCAGTTTAAGAACCTGATGGTATAGGGGAAGAAGTTGCTGCTGAATTTTGAGATGTAACTACCAGCTGCTGTACCTCCTGTCTGTTGGCATGAATAAGGATGGTGTGTGGCCCCAGACAGTGGGGGTCCCTGAGACTTTGCCTTCAGTAGATGCCCTCGGTGATGGGATACGTGTGCCTCCGATGGAACTGGATGAGTTCACCATTCTCAGTAGTCTCTTGCATTCCTGCGCATTGGAGTTTCCATACCAAGTAGTGATGCAACCAGTCAGAATGTACATGTGTCAGAGTCTTTGATGACATTCTGAATCTCTTTAAACACCTAAGAAAGTAGAGATGCTGGTGTACAACCTTCATGGTTGCATCTATGTGCTGTTCACCCAAAAGCTTGAAGCTTCTAACCCCTTTTCACTGTAGACCCTTGTCTGAGCACTGATGTGCGTACTGTGTTGAACTGTTGTATGTAATGTCACCAATACTTCATTCCCAAACATTCCAGCAATGAACGTTTGAGAAGCCTCATTATCCAGTGGTGGCAGGATCCATGTGATGGTGATGAGGCACTCTCCCAAATGAGCTCAATATTCTGATCTGATATGATTCATCATCTCTTTCTCTTGTAGGATCTCCAGGACATTCTGTGCATACTACTGCCAGATTAATTTGTGGTTAAAGGTGTCTTGCATCAGCAAGCAGCATTTTTAGGGTTCCTAGTACAGCATCCTACATTGAAAATACATCACTCTGTTTTCATTATCACTGACCTTTACTGTCGATGGATTGCAGGGGTGTATGAAAGTAGCTCCCCAGCTACTTCTTAAGTCCTGTAAAGAAAGGATATAAATGTGCACCTTGAAAAATGACACTCATATCCTATGAATGAATAAAATATAATCTAATTGCTAAAACTGATTGCTGACTGATTAAAAGCTTGAGTGAAAAAAAAGCATATTTGAATTAACAGGAGAATATAAATGCAACAGTCATCATGAGTTGTGTTAAGGTGTCAAAGCTTTCTTAAACAATACACCCACTTAAATAATTACATATTTCTAAAGTCCCATTGACATAATTCGGGTGCTAAGGATGGCATTTTTAGACAACCATCCTTTAGCTGACCTTCAGAGGTGGTGATGGTCCAAATGAGTGCAAGACAACTTAGGAGGGAAATTGGGATTGCCTATTTAACACAGATTTGGAATCACATGGGCCTGTATGAGTACTAATTGCTGATGTTCCTTCTTAAATGACGTTAATGGCTCTGTTGTATTGTTTGTTTGTTGTATGACATCTCAACAGTCACTTTTCCTGGAAATAAATATTGCCTTTTTGATACTTAATTTAAACTCCGAAGCTATCAATAAGGACTTCAAGTAAACTTTCAGGATTACCAATCAAAATCTATACAACACTTAACCAGCAAGATAAATGCAAGACTTTTCCTTATTTACCTAGTATCTTATTCAAGCACTTTACAGCCATTTGTATATTTGGTTGAAACCTACTGAAGTTACTATATTGAATTAGGGGTGGGTAGGTAGGAGTCAATCTGCACATAAAAATCACCCACAAACAGCAAAAAAATTAGTTCTCTAATGAGGTATAAGAGAATTATCCTGATGAAGGGGCTCAACCCAAAATATTAAATTCTTATTCCTCTCCATAGATGCTGCCTGGCCTGCTGAGCTCCTCCAGCATTTTGTGCGAGTCACCCTATCTACAGAGCCTTTTATGTCAAATAATTTAATTATCTATTTTACTGACTTATGTTGAGGGGTAAGTATTGATCATGACTCTAGTGAAAATTCCCCAGCCGTTCTTTGGATAGTAATATATCCATGTGAACCACAACACTCCCAACTTCTGTGTATGTAAGGTATTGATTTTTTGTTTGTAAATTTATTAAACTGTAAATTAGCGTGTGTGTTTTAGGAGTATTGGCAGAGGAAAATGGACAGTTGATGTTTTGAGTCTGGATACTTCATCTGCATTGAAACATTGACTGCGCATTTTCTTCAACGGATGCCGCCTGATCCACTGAGTTCCTCTGGTGGTTTGAGTTTTGAGCCAGCTTCCAGCATCTGTAATCACTTCTATCTGCATACTTTGGAATTTATCAATGGAATATGTATAAAGCAAATATACAGTAGGATTAGAATAGAGCAAATTAAACTCAATTTATGTAAACATTAAGCAAATTGGGCAGGATTACTTCAACAGAAATGTCAAGAGGTATTGTGCTGAGGGCCACAATTATCAAGTTCAATCTTAAGCTCAAGTTCAAGTTCAGTTTATTATCATTCAACCGTACACATGTGTACCGACAAACGAAACAACATTCTTCCAGACTAAGGTGTACAACACAGTACATACAAGTCACACACATAACACATAAAGTATTATTACCACAGCAAATTAACAAATAATAAGGTGAATATGCAATACAAGTTAAAAAGTAAACAGTATAACACTAATGACGGTTCATGAGTGATGATACCTGAGTGGTGGAAGGGAGTTCAGTGGCCTTATGGCCTGGGGAAAGAAGCTGCTCACCTTCCTAACAGTATTTGTCCTAATGTTATGGTACCTCATGCCTGATGGTAAGGGGTCAAAGTAATTGTTGGATGGATGGGAGGGATCACTGACAATACTAAGGGCCCTGCAGGCTCAGTGCTCTTGATAAATACTTTATCTCTGACAGATGGAAGAGAGACCCCGATGATCCTCTCAGCAGGTCTCACAATGCTTTTTAGGGACTTGTGGTTAGATGTCTTGTAATTCCTCTACCAGAATGTAATGTAGCTGGCCGGAACACACTCAATGGCGTTCCTGTAAAAATTGGTTAGAATGGGGGGGGGGGGGGGGGTGCTGAACTTCACTCGCCTCAATCTCCTCAGGAAGTGGAGATGCTGACCAACGATCAACGATGTGGTTTTGAGGGACCAGGTGATATCCACCACTATGTGCAGTCACAGAAACCTGGTGCTCCTGACTGTCTCCATGGAGGAGCAATGTATGTGCAGTGCGGAGTGGTCAGACTGCACCTTCCTAAAGTCCACAATCATCTCTTTGGTTGTGTCCACATTGAGAATCAGATGCTTGCATCATTCTACCAGCCACCTTACCTCCTCTCTGTACGCTGTTTCATCATCATTGCTGATGAGGCCAACTACTGTTGTGTCATTGGTGAACTTGATTTGGTTTCTAGCAATGCAGTCAACAGTCAGCAGTGTGAACAACAGTGGGCTGAGCACAAAGCCCTGGGAAGCACCAGCGCTCAGCGTGATGGAGCCAGAGATGTTTTTGCCAATGCTGACAGACTGTGGCCTTTCTGTCAAGAAGTCAGGGATCCAGTTACAGAGAGAGGTGTTGAGATCCAGTGAGGCCAGTTTACCAACCAGCTTCTGAGGGATGATTGAGCTGAAGTCAATAAACAGCATCCTGGCATACGAGGCACCATTTTCCAGGTGGGACTGAATGGAGTAGAGTTCTGAGGCTATGACGTCATCGGAGGACAAATTTGAGCAAAAAGTGAACTAGAAATGTCCAATGTAGCAGGAAGATGGGATTTAATGCCATCCGTAACCAGCTGCTCAAATATTGTTGAGGCAGGTTACTGTCACACGCTTGGGCGCGAGGATGATGCTGAGTGAGACCCTGAGAAATGTCCAGTTTCTTTATTGCTATGTAACATTGGGACTGAAAATCATCTAATTTACTGTATTGAGGATTGTAGTGCTGATATTCTAAACAATCTGCTTATTCAGAATGAAGGTTGATTTAAGAAATAAGCGAATTATCTTTGAGATGATAAAAATCAAATGAAAATGAGAAAGATAGAATATAAGGAATGGAAATCCCCCCCCCCTTAACATCGGAGAATAATTTAAGGGTTGGACAGACACAGAAAATGGGAGGCAACAGAAGTAACTCACAGCCTGAAGGAAAATGCTGCTAATGCACCATGCTGGAATCATGGGAACATAGGAAAAGGAATAGGCTGGTCAGCCCCATGCAACTGCCCAACCTTTGAATGAGATCATGGTTTATCAGTGACTTAATTCCATATATTCAGATTCAGATTTATTTATCACATACAGGGAAATGCATTATTTGTGTTATCAACCAACACACCCAAGGATGTGCTGGGGGTAACCTGCAAGTGTCGCTACATATTCCGGAGCCAACATAGCATGCCCACATACATGCTTTTCCCATCATCCATTATTTAATAAAAACGTATCAGTTTTAGATAGAAACTAAACAATTGAGCTTGCGTTGGTTCCGAATTGGAAGCCAGCATGATGTTATGGAATTAGCTTTTACTAAGTAACCAGGACATTTATAGAAGTATATTCAGTTAACTGTTAAAAGTCATCTTAAAGGTTTTCTAAAAATGTTGTATGAAAATAGATTAGAATTAGTTTCTAGTGTCTACCAGGTACTCAAGGAAAAGAGTGAATTACATATGCTAGCCGAGTTTCTTTTTGATGATTTTATTTGCTTTCCAATGGTGAAGTTAAGCATTTGATAATTTGACCCTGTTACTTTCATTGCTTGATTTTTCCGAGTGAGTTCTAACTACGTACTTTATTTTGATGTAGCACCAAAACATAGCTTTGGTGTAGATCCATTGTCTCAATTTAGGGGTTGGATTTATGAATTCACGTTCAATTGTAATTCTTCCACACTCACTATACCAGCATGTGTCCGTTATATATTAACCTTTGCTACAAGCCAAGTATTGCATACTGAACAAAAGTCAGGATCAGTAGAATTGCCACCGATAGATCCACAACAGAAATTCTCTGGTTTTTAATATAATTTTCCTTTTCTTGGAATTTCAGATTGATTTGAAAGACTGGCTAGTGTGAATTGAAAAGAGAAAGAAACTCAGATTCTGTGAATTGTATAAATTGGCCTTGCGCTTGAGCCTTGCAGTGAGATGTTTTAAATTAAAACTGAGTTGACTTATTTAAGGTAATAGTGAGATTGGACCCTCATCTATTCCTCATTTTATTTTTCCATATGTAGGCTTGTGTTCTGCTAAATTCTTGTAGCACAACAATAGATATTAATTAAGCATTAAAAATGTATATTTTTTGCTTTTATCTCATTACCAACAATGTTGAACATAGAACAGTACAGAACAGGTCTGTTAGCCCACAATGTTGTACTGAACCTAATCAAATGGCCAACAAAACTCATTTCTTCTACCTACACAATGTCCATATCCTTGAATTTTTTCTCACATCTGTGTGCCTATCTAAATGACTGGTAAAAATTCCTAACATTTCTGCCTCTACCACCAACCCGGGCAGGCATTCCAGGCAAGTAACGCTCTGTTTTAAAAAAAGAAAAAAAACTTACCCATCACATCCCCTTTGAAATTACCCCCTCTCAGCTTAATTGCATGCCCTCTGGTATTATACATTTCAACTCTGGAAAAAAGGCAGTGTGTTAACTCTATCAATGCCTCTCATAATCCTATAAACTCTGTCAGATTTCCCCTCAGTCTCTGCCACTTCAGAGAAAACAATCCAAGTTTGTACAACCCCTGGTTGTAGCACATGCTCTCTAATCCAGGCAACATCCTGTTAAACCTCTTCTTCAGCCTCTCCAAAGCCTCAACATCCTTCCTGTAATGGGGTGACCAGAACCAATACCCTTGATGTGGCCTAACTAAAGCTGCAACATAACTTCCTGACTTTTGCACTCAGTGCCTCAGCTAATAAGAGCAAGCATGTCATATGCCTAATTAACCACCCTATCAACCTCTGTAGTCACTTTCAGGGAATTATGAACTTGAACCCCAAGATCACTCTGCTCATCAACACTGTTAAAAGTCTTGCCCTTAACAGTGTATTTACTGTCTCTTTACATTTGACCTACCAAAGTGCAACACTTCACATTTGGTTGGGTTAAACTCCATCTGCCATTTCTCTTTCCATATCTGGAAATAATCTACATCCTGTTGTATTTTTTGCCAGTCATCTACAATATCCACAATGCCACCTATCTTACTGCTAACCCACCCATCTACATTTTCATACAGATCATTTATATACATCAAACAGCAGAGGTCCCAGCACAGATCCCTGCAGAACACCACTAATTACAGACCTCCATTTAGAATAAATCACTTTGGCTACTACCATCTGTCTTCGATGAGCAAGCCAGTTCTGTATCCAAATGGCTAATTCACCATGGATCCCAGGCATCTTAATTTTCTGGATGAGCCTCCCATGAGGGATCTTGTCAAATGCCTTACTAAAATCCATGTAGACAACATCCACAGCTCTACCTTCATCAATCACCCTCATCAGCTCGTCAAAAAACTCAATCAATTCAGCGAGATATACTGGCCCTCCCTAATTAGGCCATGGTTTTTCAATTGCTCATAAATCTTATCTGTAGGAATTGTCTCCAGTAACTTCCCTATCATTGACATAAGACTCACCAATCTATAGTTTCCAGAATTATTCCTGTTCCCTTCTTGAATAATGGAACAACATCAGCAACTTGCCAGTCCTCCAGGAACTGGCCTGTGGCTAGAAAGGACATAAAGAAATTGGTTAAGGCCCAAGCAATCTCTTTTCTTGCCTCTCTCAATAACCTGGGTATATCCTCTCAGACCCTGGGGATTTATCCACCTTAATGCTCTTTAAGAGACTCAACACTACCTCTTCCTTTACCTCAATTCCCTCGCATATCAATACTCTCAGCACTGATTTCCCAATCCTCCACATCCTTCTCCTTGGTGAATACTGAGATAAAGTACTCATTAAGGACCTCATCCACGTCCTCCACATTCAAACAAATGTTCCTCCTTCATCCTTGAATGGTCTTACCCTCTCCCCTAGTTATCCTCTTGCTCATGATGTGTATAATTGCCAAAGACTTTTCATGGCCCTTCCTGGCTTTCTTAATTCCCTTCTTGAGTTTTTTTTCTGGATTCTTTACTATCCTCAAGGGCTCCGTTTGATTCTAGCTTTCGAAGCTTTACATACTTTTCCTTTTTCTTCTTGACTAATTTCATCACCTCTCTTGACATTCAAGGTTCTCTTACCTCACCATTCTTGTCCTTTCATCTTACTGGAACACAACAGTTCTGTACTTTGTGCAGTTGGTCTTTAAATACCCTCCATATATCTGATGTGGACTTACCCAGCAACAGCCGTTCCTAGTTAACTCTCCCTAGTTCCTGCCTTATGCTCTCGTAATTTACCTTGCTCCAATTTAATACTCTCCCACAAGGTCCATACTTCTCCTTATCAAAGTTCAAAGTACATTTATTTTCAAAGTATGAAAACTTTATGTAACCTTGAGATTCATTTTCTAGCAGGCAGCCACAAAACAAAGAATCCCAATAGACCCGATTAAAACAAAAGCAGACCATCATACACCCAATGTGTAGCAAGAAAAAGTAAGCAAATAGCATTCAGAACTGCAGTTTACAAAAGTGAGTCCACACTGTGACTGTTGCAGGCCACAGCCACAGTTCGGTGTAGAGATGAGTAAACCTCGCGGAGCAGCAAGATGAAGTTCAGCGCGGAGTTGAGTAAGACTCACGGAGCAGCGATTGAAATGGCCCATCCCAGGCCTCTGGCCTGGACACCCTGACCTTTTCAATCTAGTCTGGTGCTTAAATTGTCCAAATCTCAGGTCATTCCTTGCTCTCAGACCTAGGCCCTGCTGCTTCAATATGCTCTTGGGCTGGGGCCCCAGCACTTCATTCGGCCCGTATCCAACTTTTCCAATTCAGCTCGGCGCTTAAATCAGTCAAACCTTGGGTCTTTCCTCACTCTCAGGCCCAGGTCTGGGCCCTCCCGCCTTGACTCTGCATTGCCTCCGCTCTTCTCTCCTCAGTTCTGCCGAATCGAATTGTTTCTAACAGACATCCCACCCTGCAAAAACTCATTTCAGGGAGGTAGCACCATCAATTTGCGGGAGACTCCCGGAACTTCCGGGAGAGGTGGGATGTCTGCAATAGAGTAGCTCCTTAGCAGCTAGTCAGCTAGTTTAAATAACGTTCACTATGCTAATGAACAAATGACACCTGTTAAACTCACCTCAGCATGTCTTTTACAGTCTTAACCCACCATGGGCAATAGAGCAACACTGTCATTATTTTTGACCCCTATTAGGCAGGGGGTACACTTTAGTGTAGTCTGGAATGACGTACGTTTTATATTTTCTTGTTTTGGAACTCTCTCGCTCTTGCTCTTGCTCTCGCTCTCTCACTCGTGGTCGCTCTCTCTCGCGCTTGCTTTCTCGTTCTCTCTTGCGTGCTCTCTCTCTGTGTCTGTCTCTCGTGGCCACTCTCACTCGCTCTCGCGCTTGCTTTCTTGCTCTCGCTCTCTTGCACACGCGCTCTCACGCTCTCTCTCGTTGCTCTCACTTGCGCTTGCTCTCTCGCTCTCTCTCACGCGCTCTCTCTCAAAAAATTGATTTCTGTGATATTGTATATAATTTGTGGGCATCAGGGAGTCACTATTAATATGTGGGAGACTCCCGGAACTTCCGGGAGAGGTGGGGTGTCTGCTCTAAGTCTGCACCGGCCATTCCATGCTCTCCGGCCTGGGTCCGCTTTCAAGGCTTAAGTTCCCACTGCCAAAATGCCAGGTCGTACAGGTGGTTCAAAAGCTCAACTCCAAAAGGGAGGTTACAGGCTATTGTTAGCAGTGATCATTTAGCAGAAAAAGTATGATTAATAAAATATTTAGTTTTTTTCTTTGTTTTATTTGCCACCTGCAAGTATTGCTGAGCTTCACCAGCACCATCCAAAATCGGACTTATCTATAGCTATCTTAAAACTTAAGGAGCTGTGGTAACTTTTCCGAACCGCTCACACACTGAAAGGTCAGTCACCTGGCCAGGCTCATTGACCAACACCAGGTGCAGTACGGCCACTCCTCGTGTTGGACTATCTATACATTGATTGAAGGGACATCCTGGATGCACCCAATAAATTTTGCCCCATCTCAACTTCTTGCACTAATAACGTCCTAGTTTACATAAGGAAAGTTGAAGATCCCGTGAAAACAACCCAATTCTATTTACACTTTTCCTTAACCTACCTGCATATCTGTTCCTCAATGGCTTTTTTTTGGGGGGTGGGATCTGTAGTACAATCACATCAGAGTGATTGCACCCTTCCTATTTCTGAGTTCAACCCATATAGGTTCAATGGACATTATTGATTATTATTATTATTATGTTCCCTCTGAGTGCAGTTGTGATATTGTCCATGAATAGTGGTGCAACTCCCCCCTACCCTTCCTTTATCTCTCTCTCTCTCTCTCTCTCTCTCTCTCCCCCCTCTCCCTCTCCCTCTCCCTCTCCCTCTCCCTTTCTCTCTCTCTCTCTCTCTCTCTCTCTCTCTCTCTCTCTCTCTCTCTATCTCTATCTCTCTCTCTCTCTCTCTCTCTCTATCTCTCTCTCTATCTTTCCTTAAACATTTAAACCACCGGGACAGCAAGCACCCATTCCTGTCCCTCTTTCAACCAAGTTTCTGTTAAGTCCACAACATCATAGTTCCATGTACTGATCCACGCTCTAAGTTCATCACCTTTACCCATAATGTTTCTAGCATTAAAGCACACGCACATCAAACTATCCATCACATCATATCTATTACTTTGCTCCTGCCTGCTTTTACTGTCCCTGACATCGACCTTTCTCTCTATCTCTTCACTTTCTGGCCTGGTGCTCTGGTTCCCATCCCCTGCCAAACTAGTTTAAACTCTCCGAGTAGTACTAGCAAACTTCCTGGCCAGGATATTGGTTCCCCTCCCATTTAAGTGGAAATCATCCCTCATGTACAGGTCATCCCTGTCCCAGAAGAGGTTACAATGATCCAAGAACCTGAAACCCTGCCCCATGCACCACTTTCTCAGCCACTCTTTCATCTGCACTATCATCGTATTTCTGCCCTGAACAGCACATGATACTGGCAGTATGTGACCTGTACAAAATGGATGGGTTGCACTTGAATCCCAGGGGGACCAATATCCTGGCAGGGAGGTTTGCTAAGGCTATTGGGGAGAGTTTAAACTAGTGTTGTTGGGGGTGGGAACCGAAATGAAGAAACTGGGAAAGAGGTGCTTGGCTCACAAATAGAGAAAGCTTGGAGACAGTGTGCGAGGGAGGATAGGCAGGTGATAGAGAAGGGACACGCTCAGACCAACTGTTTGAGATGTGTCTATTTTAACGCAAGGAGTATTGTGAACAAAGTGGATGAGCTTAGAGCATGGATCAGTACTTGGAGCCATGATGTGGTGGCCATTACAGAGACTTGGATGGCTCAGGGACAGGAATGGTTACTTCAAGTGCCGGGTTTTAGATGTTTCAGAAAGGACAGGGAGGGAGGCAAAAGAGGTGGGGGCGTGACACTGTTGATCAGAGATAGTGTCACGGCTGCAGAAAAGGTGGACGTCATGGAGGGATTATCTACAGAGTCTCTGTGGGTGGAGTTTAGGAACAGGAAAGGGTCAATAACGGTATTGGGAGTTTTTTATAGGCCACCCAATAGTAACAGGGATATCGAGGAGCAGATAGGGAAATAGATCCTGGAAAGGTGTAATAATAACAGAGTTGTCGTGATGGGAGATTTTAATTTCCCAAATATCGATTGGCATCTCGAGGGGTTTAGATTGAGTGGAGTTTGTTAGGTGTGTTCAGGAAGGTTTCTTGACACAATATGTAGATAAGCCTACAAGAGGAGAGGCTGTACTTGATTTGGTATTGGGAAATGAACCTGGTCAGGTGTCAGATCTCTCAGTGGGAGAGCATTTTGGAGAAGGTGATCATAATTCTATCTCCTTTACAAAAGGATGGGAGAGAGATAGGAACAAACACCTCGACACGGTTTTATCCCCCCTTGTTCAATCCCTTCCTACCTATGTTTGTGACATTTCTCACACTCTTAAAATTTTCGATGATTTTAAGTTCCCTGGCCCCCACCGCTTTATTTTCACCATGGATGTCCATCTTCCATCCCCCATCAGGAAGGTCTCAAAGCTCTCCGCTACTTTTTGGATTCCAGACCTAATCAGTTCCCCTCTACCACCACTCTGCTCCGTCTAGCGGAATTAGTCCTTACTCTTAATAATTTCTCCTTTGGCTCCTCCCACTTCCTCCAAACTAAAGGTGTAGCTATGGGTACCCGTATGGGTCCTAGCTATGCCTGTCTTTTTGTTGGCTTTGTGGAACAATCTGTGTTCCAAACCTATTCTGGTATCTGTCCCCCACTTTTCCTTTGCTACATCGATGACTGCATTGGCGCTGCTTCCTGCACGCATGCTGAGCTCGTTGACTTCATTAATTTTGCCTCCAACTTTCACCCTGCCCTCAAGTTTACCTGGTCCATTTCTGACACCTCCCTCCCCTTTCTAGATCTTTCTGTCTCTATCTCTGGAGACAGCTTATCTACTGATGTCTACTATAAGCCTACCGACTCTCACAGCTATCTGGACTATTCCTCTTCTCACCCTGTCTCTTGCAAAAGTGCCATCCCCTTCTCGCAACTCCTCCGTCTCCGCCGCATCTGCTCTCAGGATGAGGCTTTTCACTCCAGGACGAGGGAGATGTCCTCCTTTTTTAAAGAAAGGGGCTTCCCTTCCTCCACCATCAATTCTGCTCTCAAACGAATCGCCCCCATTTCATGTACATCTGCTCTCACTCCATCCTCCCGTCACCCCACTAGGAATAGGGTTCCCCTGGTCCTCACCTACCACCCCACCAGCCTCCGGGTCCAACATATTATTCTCCGTAACTTCTGCCACGTCCAACGGGATCCCACCACTAAGCACGTCTTTTCCTCCCTGCCTCTCTCTGCTTTCCGCAGGGATCGCTCCCTACGCGACTCCCTTGTCCATTCGTCCCCCCCATCCCTCCCCACTGATCTCCCCAATGATAAAGTCCCACATAGGAGATTAGTGGGCAAAATTAGGGCACATGGTATTGGGGACAGAGTACTGACATGGATTGAAAATTGACTGGCTGACAGAAAACAAAGAGTAGCGATTAACAGGTCCCTTTCGGAATGGCAGGCAGTGACCAGTGGGGTACCGCAGGGTTCAGTGCTGGGACCACAGCTGTTTACAATATATATTAATGATTTAGATGAGGGAATTAAAAGTAACATTAGCAAATTTGCCGATGACACAAAGCTGGGTGGCAGTGTGAAATGTGAGGAGGATGTTATGAGAATGCTGGGTGAGTTGGACAGGCTGGGTGAGTGGGCAGATGCATGGCAGATGCAGTTTAATGTGGATAAATGTGTGGTTATCCACTTTGGTGGTAAGAACAAGAAGGCAGATTATTATCTAAATGGAGTCAAGTTAGGAAAAGGGGAAGCACAATGAGATCCAGGTGTTCTTGTACATCAGTCACTGAAAGCAAGCATGCAAGTACAGCAGGCAGTGAAGAAAGCTAATGGCATGCTGGCTTTCATAACAAGGGGAACTGAGTATAAGAGCAAAGAGGTCCTTCTGCAGCTGTACAGGGCCCTGGTGAGACCACACCTGGAGTACTGTGTGCAGTTTTGGTCTCCAATTTTGAGGAAGGACGTTCTTGCTATTGAGGGAGTGCAGCGTAGGTTCACAAGGTTAATTCCTGGGATGGCGGGACTGTCATATGTCAAAAGATTGGAGCAACTGGGCTTGTATACTCTGGAATTTAGAAGGCTGAGAGGGGATCTTATTGAAACATTTAAGATTATTAAGGGATTGGACACGCTGGAGGCAGGAAGCATGTTCCCGCTGATGGGTGAGTCCAGAACCAGAGGCCACAGTTTAAGAATAAGGGGTAGGCCATTTAGAACGGAGTTGAGGAAAAACTTTTTCACCCAGAGAGTGGTGGATATCTGGAATGCTCTGCCCCAGAAGGCTGTGGAGGCCAAGTCTCTGGATGCTTTCAAGAAAGAGATGGACAGAGCACTTAAAGATAGCGGAATCAAAGGTTATGGGGGTAAGGCAGGAACTGGATACTGATTGTGGATGATCAGCCATGATCATAGTGAATAGTGGTGCTGGCTTGAAGGGCCGAATGGCCTACTCCTGCACCTATTGTCTATTGTCCATAACAAGTGCTACACATGCCCCTACACTTCCTCCCTTACCACCATTCAGGGCCCCAGACAGTCCTTCCAGGTGAGGTGTCACTTCACCTGTGAGCCGGCTGGGGTGATATACTGCGTCCGGTGCTCCCGATGTGGCCTTCTTTATTTTGGTGAGACCCGACGCAGACTGGGAGATCGTTTTGCTGAACACCTATGCTCTGTCCGCCAGAGAAAGCAGGATCTCCCAGTGGCCGCACATTTTAATTCCATTCCCATTCCCATTCCCATTCTGATATGTCTATCCACGGCCTCCTCTACTGTAAAGATGAAGCCACACTCAGGTTGGAGGAACAACACCTTATATTCCATCTGGGTAGCCTCCAACCTGATGGCATGAACATTGATTTCTCTAACTTCCGCTAACGCCCCACCTCCCCCTCGTACCCCATCCGTTATTTATTTATATACACACATTCTTTCTCTCTCTCTGTCCCTCTGACTATACCCCTTGCCATCCTCTGGGTTTTTCCCCCCCTCCCCCTTTTCCTTCCCCCTGGGCCTCCTGTCCCATGATCCTCTCATATCCCTTTTGCCAATCACCTGTCCAGCTCTTGGCTCCATCCCTCCCCCTCCTGTCTTCTCCTATCATTTTGGATCTCCCCCTCCCCCTCCCCCCTTCAAACCTCTTACTAGCTCTTCCTTCAGTTAGTCCTGACGAAGGGTCTCGGCCCGAAACGTCAACTGTACCTCTTCCTAGAGATGCTGCCTGGTCTGCTGTGTTCACCAGCAACTTTGATGTGTGTTGCTTGAATTTCCAGCATCTGCAGAATTCCTCGTGTTTGAGTTAGAAAAGCGTTTAATTGGGGTAAGAGGAATTATGAAGCTATCAGGCAGGAACTTGGAAGCTTAAATTGGGAACAGATGTTCTCTGGGAAACGTATGGAAGAAATGTGGCAAATGTTCAGGGGATATTTGTATGGATAGGTACTGAGATAGGCAAGTTATGGTAGGGTACAGGAACCATGGTGTACAAAGGCTGTAGTAAATCTAGTCAAGAAGAAAAGAAAAGCTTATGAAAGGTTCAGAGAGCTAGGTAATGTTAGAGATCTAGAGGATTGTAAGGCTAAAAGGAAGGAGCTTAAGAAGGAAATTAGGAGAGCCAGAAGGGACCATGAGAAGGCCTTGGTGGGCAGGATTAAGGAACACCCCAAGGCATTCTACAAGTATGTGAAGAACAAGAGGATAAGATGTGAAAGAATAGGACCTATCAAGTGTGACAGTGGGAAAGTGTGTATGGAACCAGAGGAAATAGCAGAGGTACTTAATGAATACTGTGCTTCAGTATTCACTATGGAAAAGGATCTTGGTGATTGTGATGATGACTTGCGGCACACTGAAAAGCTTGAGCACGTAGATATTAAGAAAGAGGATGTGCTAGAGCTTTTGGAAAGCATCAAATTGGATAAGTCGCTGGGACCAGATGAAATGTATCCCAGGCTACTGTGGGAGGTGAGGGAGGAGATTGCTGAGCCTCTGGCGATGATCTTTGCATCATCAATAGGGACGGGAGAGGTTCTGGAGGATTGGAGGGTTGCGGATGTTGTTCCCTTATACAAGAAAGGGAGTAGAGATAGTCCAGGAAATTATAGACCAGTGAGTCTTACTTCAGTGGTTGGTTAGTTGATGGAGAAGATCCTGAGAGGCAGGATTTATAGACATTTGGAGAGGTATAATATGATTAGGAATAGTCAGCATGGCCTTGTCAAGAGTAGGTCGTACCTTACAAGCCTGATTGAATTTTTTTGAGGATGTGACTAAACACATTGATGAAGGTAGAGCAGTAGATGTAGTGTATATGGATTTTAGCAAGGCATTTGATAAGGTACCCCATGCAAGGCTTATTGAGAAAGTAAGGAGGCATGGGATCCAAAGGGACCTTGCTTTGTGGATCCAGAACTGGCTTGTCCACAGAAGGCAAAGAGTGGTTGTAGACGGGTCATATTCTGCATGGAGGTCAGTGACCAGTGGTGTGCCTCAGGGATCTGTCCTGGGGCCCTTACTCTTTGTGATTTTTATAAATGACCTGGATGAGCAAGTGGAGGGATGGGTTAGTAAATTTGCTGATGGCACACAGGTTGTGGGTGTTGTGGATAGTGTGGAGGGCTGTCAGAGGTTACAGCGAGACATTGATTGGATGTAAAACTGGGCTGAGAAGTGGCAGGTGGAGATCAATCCAGATAAGTGTGAGGTGGTTCATTTTGGTAGGTCAAATATGATGACAGAATATAGTATTAATGGTAAGACTCTTGGCAGTGTGGAGGATCAGAGGGATCTTGGGGTCCGAGTCCATAGGACGCTCAAAGCACCCGCGCAGGTTGACTCTGCGGTTAAGAAGGCATACAGTGCATTGGCCTTCATCAATCATGGAATTGAACTTAGGAGCTGAGAGGTAATGTTGCAGCTACATAGGACCCTAGTCAAACCCCACTTGGAGTACTGTGCTCAGTTCTGGTCGCCTCACTACCGGAAGGATGTGGAAACCATAGAAAGGGTGCACAGGAGATTTGCAAGGATGTTGCCTGGATTGGGGAACATGCCTTATAAAAACAGGTTGAGTGAACTCGGCCTTTTCTCCTTGGAGCGACGGAGGATGAGAGGTGACCTGATAGAGGTGTATAAGATGATGAGAGGCATTGATCATGTGGATAGTCAGAGGCTTTTTGCCAGGGCTGAAATTGCCTCCACAAGAGGGCACAGGTTTAAGGTGCTTGGAAATAGGTACAGAGAAGATGTCAGGGGTAAGTTTTTTACGCAGAGCGTGGTGAGTGCGTGGAATGGGCTGCCGGCAACGGTGGTGGAGTTGGATACGATAGGGTCTTTTAAGAGATTTTTGGGTAGGTACATGGAGCTTAGAAAAATAGAGGGGTATGGGTAACGCTAGGTAATTTCTAAGGTTGGGACATGTTTGGCACAACTTTGTGGGCCAAAGGGCCTGTGTTGTGCGGTAGGTTTTCTATGTTTCTACTACTTTGGAGGTCCTGTTCATCATCCTTTTCCTTGACTCCGTATACTCACTGCATAGGATCTCTTTCTCTTTTCTACCCATGTCATTGGTGCCAATGTGCAGCAGAAATTCTGGCTGCTCACTCCCCCCTGAAGAATATTCTGCAGCTCTGAGACATCCTGAACCCTAGCACTTGGGAGGTAACATCCTAATGTCTCTTTTGTGGTCACCGAGTCTCCTGCCTATTCCCCTAACTATCGAGTCCCTTTTCACTATCGCTGTACCTGACTTTACCCTTCCCTGCTCAGCCTCAGAGCCGGCTACAGTGCCACTGGCCTGGCTGCTGCTGCTGTGCCCTGTTAGGCCATCCGCCCATCTCCCCCAAACCCCAGGCAGTATCCAGCAGTATATTTGTTGCTGAGGGAAATGGCCGCAGGAGAACCCTGCACTGGCTGCTCACTCACCTTACTTGTTCTCGTGAAGTACATTCACCCATCTACTATCTGAAGCCTGCACTCTGGGTGTGATTCCTTGGCAACACACATAAAAGTTGCTGGTGAACGCAGCAGGCCAGGCAGCATCTCTAGGAAGAGGTACAGTCGACGTTTCGGGCCTTCATCTCAGTGCTCCCCATCTGTAATTTCTTCGGCTCTTCACCTCGTGTTTGCTTGATTCCTTGGTAATAGTTTAACCTATGAGGTTATCAGCCTCCCAGATAGTTTTGGTACATCCAGCTCCAGCTCCATTTCTTTGATCTCGTCAGTCAGGAGCTAAAGTTGGGTGCACTTCCTGCAGATGTAATCATCAGGGAGACTTTTGGTACCCTGAATTCCCACATCTCATAGGAGGAGCATTCCATTGCCTGAATTATCATCTTGCCTGCACTTGTTAGGCTTCTAACTTCTCAAGCTTAAGTTCTACAATCAAAGAATGACTCCAAAAAGCTCAACACCCTTAGCCTCTGCCTGCTCTTGCTGAAGGTTGTTGAACCAAAGCCTGGTCTCTCGAACACTGGCCCACTCACACAATGGCCACTCTGCTTAAACCTAAATTCTTGTCATTGTCCCTTGCTAAGTTACTTCGAAACCAAGTAATCTCCCGCTCTACAGACAAATCCCCACAGGCAGTTCTTGCTTTTTAAATCTGGCATGTAAATTCCACAGGGAACTGCTTCCAACACCCTCTGCGACCTCCCGCTCTGCAGACTAACCTTCATGATTTAAATGATTATGGATGATAAATCTTCCTTGTCACTTCAGAATAAAGTTACAATAGTATGGGGAACCCAGGAAGAGTTCATCCTGCCCTGAATTGCTGTTACTCTGAACAGGATCCATACATTAAATTAGGTTTCCAGTTTACTTTACTATTGGGACAGAGCCTGTTGCCAGTAGCAAGCACCCACATTTGCCATTAATCAACTGAGTTACAGGTGTCCCCCGCTTTTCGAACGTTCGCTTTACGAAACCTCACTGTTACGAAAGACCTACATTAGTTCCCTGTTTTCGCTAACAGAAGGTGTTTTCACTGTTACGAAGAAAAGCAGCGAGCGATAAAAAAAGGCAGCGCGCGAAAAAAAAAGCGCGTGCCCCGAGCAGCCGCTCACCCCCGGATTCAGAACAGCATTCTCGCCAGCATTGCTTTAACACGTGCCTGTGAGCAGCCGTTTGCAAGATGAGTTCTAAGGTATGGGAAAAGCCTAAAAGAGCTCGTAAGGGTGTTACACTTAGCATAAAACTAGACATAATTAAGCGTTTCGATCGTGGTGAACGAAGTAAGGACAAAGTGAGTTTGGCTTGTGGAGGTTGACGAAGATGATGTTGAAGAGGTTTTGGCATCCCATGACCAAGAACTGATAGATGAAGAGCTGATGCAATTGGAAGAGGAAAGGATAACAATCGAAACCAAATGAGTAATGATAAAGTACGACTTCAATTTTGAAAGGATACGTCGGTTTGGGCATATTTGCAAGATGGTTTGAGTCCTTACAAAGAACTGTATGATAGAAAAATGCGTGTGGCTAAGCAGTCAAGCAAGCCTTCCACATCAGCCACAGCAGACGACGAACCTCGACCTTCGACATCGAGGCAGGCAGAGATAGAAGAAGATGACCTGCCCGCCCTGATCGACAATGGGATGACACCCCAGTGCCCCACCACCCCAGCCCCCAGGCCGCGGACAAATACCGATTCGCGGAGAATGCAGTGGTAGCTGGGAGGCACACAGCTCATCTTTAATGCTAATTAATTAGGTGCCACCCGGCACGTAATTGTTGGCCCAAATCAGAGGCGATTGCCGATTGCATCGCCTCTGATCTGGGCCGACATTTACATGCCAGGCAGGACCTAATTAATTAGCTTTTTAGTTTCGGTTTTTTTCTTAAAGATGTGCTGTTTGCCTCCCGGCTACCGCTGTACCCCTGCATGCTTCGTGGATCGGTATCGGTTCACTGCCCAGAGAGTGGGGGCCACTGCACCACCCCAACCTGTGACGACTCAGCCTAACACACCATCATCAGTGTGCTCGGCACTGTCCCAATTCCGGTAAGTGATACTACACTGTACATACATTATTTCTACTTTATATCGGCTGTGTATTTTTACATGTTATTTGGTATGATTTGGCAGCTTCATAGCCTAAAGGTTACTGGAGAGAGTGTTTCTGCCAAGAGCGCTTGCGTGAGATTTTCGCTACGGAGAATAGTGCCAGCAATGATTGTGGAAAAGTATTTCTACTTTATATAAGCTGTGTATTTATCATATCATTCCTGCTTTTACGATATGTTACTGTTATTTTAGGTTTAATGTGTTATTTGGAATGATTTGGTAGGTTATTTTTGGGTCTGCGAACGCTCACAAAATTTTCCTATATAAATAAGTGGTAATTGCTTCTTCGCTTTACGACATTCCGGCTTACGAACCGTTTCATAGGAACGCTCTACCTTCGGATGGTGGGGGAAACCTATATTTCAAAGGTTTTGTCAATCTGCTATTATGAATCTGTTCTACATGACGTAGTAGATCCTAGCATCTCACAGATTAGATTGTGCAAAACTTGACACACATAATAGCTGAAAAGAAACATTTTGACATATGGATAAATTGTACTCCTTAGCGTAACCAGCTGCCAGCTCAATCACAAACTTTGACTATTTTCTGATAGTTAAAATTCAAAATTTATCAAAAGACAAAGTAGTTGAATGTTTAAAGTTAAAACTTTGTGTCTCTAATTGACTTTAGTTTTTTTAAAACTGTTTAATTTTAAAAAAATGTAAATTGCCTAATGCAATTCTTCCATACAGAAGATAGAACATAAAACATAGAAATCTGCAGTGCATTACAGGCCCACAATGTTGTGCTGACCATGTTATCTATCCTAGAAACTGCCTAAAATTACCCTACTGCATGGCCCTCTATGGTTCTGAGCTCTATATACCTATCTAAGAGTCTCTTAAAAGACCCTATTGTATCTGCTTCCACCACCGTCACCGGCAGTGCATTCCACGCACCCACCACTCTGTGTGAAGCCAATAGCCAATCTTTTTCTTTGAAATTACTTGTGGGCAGATTCTCCTGCACAAGTTCTGGGAACTTTATTGAATCAACCTATTAAAATGTTGCTGGTAAAGTGCAGCCAGCAAGTTTGGGTATTCCACATTTACAAGGGAACCTGAACTTGATGGTAAACACAAGAGATTCTGGTGGGTTTCGGCCCGAAATATCGACTGTTTATTCCTCTCCATAGACGCTGCCTGATCTGCTGAGTTCCTCCTTTGCCATCATCACATGTGAGACTAATAATAGGAAGTGTCCAGCTGATGTTTAACAAAAAAAGTCATGAAAACAGTTATTTTGTGCTTTACTTACAGGTAAAGTGTGTGTTTTACTCACAAGTTCTACCTGAGAAACTCTTATAGTAGTCCCTTTTAAAAGCAACTTATGTAAAAAAATAATGTGGAGAAATTGGTTTAGCTATTAGACATGGATCATACGAGGGATGATTGATAAGTTCATGGCCTAAGGTAGAAAGAGTCAATTTTAGAAAACCTAGCACATTTATTTTTCAACATAGTTCCCTCCTACATGTACACGCTTAGTCCAGTGGTCATGGAGCATACGGATTACTTATTTGTAGAAGTCAGCGTCTTGGACTTCCGGAAAGTGGTCCACAGCAGGGGTGATTGATAAGTTTGTGGCCTACGGGAGAAGGAGATGAGTTATTAACTTCAAACTTTCTGCATAATCACTCAAGGAGTTGAACTGCACATGCGTATAACGAGAGCTGTATAACTCATCTCCTTCTACCTTAGGCCACTAACTTATCAATCACCCCTGTTGTGGACCACTTTCTGGAGGTCCAAGACGCCGACTTCTACAAAGAAGGGATCCGTATGCTCCATGACCGCTGGACTAAGTGTGTAAATGTAGGAGGGGACTATGTTGAAAAATAAATGCGCTAGGTTTTCTAAAATTGACTCCTTCTACCTTAGGCCACGAACTTATCAATCACCCCTCAGAATTTTCTGGAGTAAATTAAATGGTGTTTCTTTTCTCTTTTGCTGTGCAGTGAACCTTTCTTCTTGTGTTAAGGCTTTCCTGCTTTACAAGGAATTTATAACATTGTTCAATGAAAACCGTTATGTAACTGCAAGTTTGAAATGAGAAATATCAATGATTATTTCCCAAGGCAAAAATATGGCAACAGCATGCCTCGCTATGCATTTAATTGTGCAATATACTAATCTAATTGCTATCATGCCCCTGATGAAGGTTGTCGGTACGAGCAACTTGCTACTGCATTGGTCTGAACAGTGTGACTGTAAGGAATTAAGCATCTAGGAGATGCATGTCCTCATTTATTTTCACATGGAAATAGGAGCACAAGTAGGCACCTGGCTCGTTAACCCACCCTACTATTGAATATGATCATGGGTTTCTACCCCAGGTTTTAGCTCCTCCTGTGTGTCAGGTCCTGATAGCCCTCAATCCCCCAATCTTTCAAAAATGTTTCTACTGCCATTTTAAATTGTCTATGATCTAGCCAATTCATTTCTCCATTTTAAAACGGGTTCATGATAAATGTAGACTTGGGAACTTCCAGAAATCAAATTGATGCAATTTATTGGTTTTTATTTATCAGCATCACTGCTTTGTTAGAAAGAGTAGCAAGTTTTCAGTTTGGCCAGTTGCTTGGACCATTGCTATGGCCACCACCTATTTTAATGTACTTTTTCAAAATATGGAATAAGCATGTTGAGCATATTCATCCAATGCATGTCATGTGAGATGGAGCAGGCTCCATGTAGCCTATCCTATCGCCATTCTCAGAACACCCTGACATCCTTTGACAGCTTGCTGGTGGGAAAAGAATTTTAAAAAATAAATTAAAACTTTTCAAACAGATTTTAATAATTAAAAACATTAACATACTTCCTTGATGCTGACTCCCTGCCATGCACCTGATGCCATTGCATGTTTCCCCTTAAAAAGTAAAAATATTCTGTCAAATTATTTGAACTAAAAAAAGAATACAGATGCTCTTTAACATAACTGCAGTGAATCTCAAAAATGGCCAGACATCATTAGAATTAAATATCACATCAATTTTGATCTGCCTTCCAGATCTCTTTCTCTCCCTTGAAAAAGTTGCGCGAAAACAGGACAAGGGTGATGTGGAAAAACTGCTTGTGTGGAAAGTACTTGGGATCTAGAACTCATTGCCTGTGAAGGTGCTGGGAACAAAATCATGTAAGATTTTAAAGGAAACTTGTCAGGTCCTTGAGCAATATAACTTGTAGAGTAGTGGGAAAGCAGACACAATTTGATGAATTGAATACTTCCTGAAATGATACTGATCCAGTGATTCTCCAGGTCCTCTCAAGGTTATGACCATCCAACTAATGGACACGCTGTACATAAGATTAAGCATTTAAGAGACTGTTGGGGTGGATTTGCCAGCTGCTGTGAGGCTGTAGTATGTTTTGATGTGCAGCAACTCAGTTTTGCAGAGAAAGATAAATGGTTGGGCTAAATGCCACATTGCTTTGTGAACATAAAGCATTATAGCTCAATACATGCCCCCGGTGTTCTGCCAACCCTTTAACATACTCGAAGATCAATGTAACCCTTCCCTCCTACATAGCCCTCCATTTGTCTATCATCCATATGTCTATCTAAGAGTTTCTTAAATGTCCTTAATGTATCTGCCTCTGCACCCACCCCTCTCTTGTAAAAGACCTATCTCTGTCATACTTATTATACTTTCCTCCTGCTGCCTCATCATCCATGATATGGGAAAAAATGTGGGAATGCATATTGAAAAGATCATTAAAACCATTAACATTTCATTGAAAGTAATCTTACAGAAAACTGTCTGGCAGATCACATTTTAGAACTTAGAGCAGTACAGCACAGGAACAGGCCCTTCATGGCAGAGCGAATTAAATTGCAAATCAAATGCCCGACTAAATATTAAATGCTCCTCCCACTTCCTCCAAACTAAAGGTGTAGCTATGGGCACCCGTATGGGTCCTAGCTATGCCTGCCTTTTTGTTGGGTTTGTGGAACAATCTATGTTCCGTGCCTATTCTGGTATCTGTCCCCCACTTTTCCTTCGCTACATCGACGACTGCATTGGCGCTGCTTCCTGCACGCATGCAGAACTCGTTGACTTTATTAATTTTGCCTCCAACTTTCACCCTGCCCTCAAGTTTACCTGGTCCATTTCTGACACCTCCCTCCCCTTTCTAGATCTTTCTGTCTCTGTCTCTGGAGGCAGCTTATCCACTGATGTCTACTATAAGCCTACTGACTCTCACAGCTATCTGGACTATTCCTCTTCTCACCCTGTCTCTTGCAAAAACGCCATCCCCTTCTTGCAATTCCTCCGTCTCCGCCGCATCTGCTCTCAGGATGAGGCTTTTCATTCTAGGACGAGGGAGATGTCTTCCTTTTTTAAAGAAAGGGGCTTCCCTTCCTCCACTATCAACTCTGCTCTTAAACGTATCTCCCCCATTTCACGTTCATCTGCTCTCACTCCATCCTCCCGCCACCCCACTAGGAATAGGGTTCCCCTGGTCCTCACCTACTACCCCACCAGCCTCTGGGTCCAACATACTATTCTCCGTAACTTCCGCCACCTCCAACGGGATCCCACCACTAAGCACAACTTTCCCTCCCCCCCCTCTCTGCATTCCGCAGGGATTGCTCCCTACACAACTCCCTTGTCCATTCGTCCCCCCCATCCCTCCCCACTGATCTCCCTCCTGGCACTTATCCGTGTAAGCGGAACAAGTGCTACACATGCCCTTACACTTCCTCCCTTACCACCATTCAGGGCCCCAAACAGTCCTTCCAGGTGAGGCAACACTTCACCTGTGAGTCGACTGGGGTGATATACTGCGTCCGGTGCTCCCGATGTGGCCTTTTATATATTGGCGAGACCCGACGCAGACTGGGAGACCGCTTTGCTGAACATCTACGCTCTGTCCGCCAGAGAAAGCAGGATCTCCCAGTGGCCACACATTTTAATTCCACATCCCATTCTCATTCTGACATGTCTATCCACGGCCTCCTCTACTGTAAAGATGAAGCCACACTCAGGTTGGAGGAACAACACCTTATATTCCGTCTGGGTAGCCTCCAACCTGATGGCATGAACATCGACTTCTCTAACTTCCGCTAGGCCCCACCTCCCCCTCGTACCCCATCTGTTACTTATTTTTATGCACACATTCTTTCTCTCACTCTCCTTTTTCTCCCTCTGTCCCTCTGAATATACCTCTTACCCATCCTCTGGGTCCCCCCCCCCTTGTCTTTCTTCCCGGACCTCCTGTCCCATGATCCTCTCGTATCCCCTTTTGCCAATCACCTGTCCAGCTCTTGGCTCCATCCCTCCCCCTCCTGTCTTCTCCTATCATTTTGGATCTCCCCCTCCCCCTCCAACTTTCAAATCCCTTACTCACTCTTCCTTCAGTTAGTCCTGACGAAGGGTCTCGGCCTGAAACGTTGACTGCTCCTCTTCCTAGAGATGCTGCCTGGCCTGCTGCGTTCACCAGCAACTTTGATGTGTGTTGCTTGAATTTCCAGCATCTGCAGAATTCCTGTTGTTTGCCTGACTAAATAATCCATTTTGCTTACACAATGTTTGTATCATTCCATTTCCTGCACATTCATGTGCCTATCTAAGAGCCTCTTGGGCACCCACCACCACCACTCCAGGCACCCACAACTCTTGTAAAAAAAAATATGCTTTGAACTTCCCCCCCTCTCACCTTTAATGCATGCCCCCGGTATTAGACGGGCATCCCACCTCTCCCGGAAGTTCCGGGAGTCTCCCACACATTAATAGTGGCTCCCTGATGCCCGCAAATTATATAAAATGTCCCGGAAATAATTTTTTTTGAGAGAGAAAGCGAGTGAGCGCGCGAGAGAGAGAGAGAGAGAGAGAGAGCGAGCGTGAGAGCGAGAGAGAGAGCATGAGAGCGATAGCGACCACGAGAGAAATAGAGAGAGAGAGCGTGAGAGCGACTGCGAGAGAGCGAGAGAGAGAGAGAGAGAGCGAGCACGAGAGCGCCATAGCAGAGTGCTCCAAAAAAAAGAAAATATCATAGTCATAGTCATAGTCATACTTTATTAATCCCGGGGGAAATTGGTATAAAATGCACTTCACCCCAGACTACACTAAAGTGTACCCCCTGCCTAATAGGGGTCAAAAATAATGACAGTGTTGCTCGCTGCGCTGTTTGCAACAGTGACTTTTCTATTGCCCATGGTGGGTTAAGACTGTAAAAGACATGTTGAGGTGAGTTTAACAGGTGTCATTCATTCATTAGCATAGCTAATGTTATTTAAATAGCTGGCTGGCTGCTAAGGAGCTACTCTATTGCAGACATCCCACCTCTCCCGGAAGTTCCCGGAGTCTCCCACAAATTGATGGTGCTACCTCCCTGAAATGAGTTTTTGCGGGGTGGATGTCTGATTAGATATGCCTCTCATAATCTTATAAACCTCTATCAGATCTCCCCTCAGCTTCTGCCACACAGAGAAAACAACCAAAGTTTGTCCAAACTCTAAGCGCATGCTCTCAAGTCCAGGTAGCATCTTGTAAACCTCTTCTGCACACTCTACAGCACCTCAACATACTTCCTATAATTGGGCAACTAGAACTGAATGCAATACTCCAGATGTGGCATAATTGGAGTTTTATAAAGCTGCAACATAACTTCCAGACTCTTGAACTTGATTCCTCGGCTAAGAAAGGAAGCATGGCCTATGCCTTTTTTTTAATCACCCTATCAATCTGTGTAGCCACTTTCAGGGAGCTCTGAACTTGGACCCCAAGATACCCCTGCTCATCAACACTGTCAGCGGTCTTGCCAATGTCTCTTTACATTTGATCTCCCAAAGTGCAATGCTTTAATATTTGACTGGGTTAAACTCCATCTACTACTTCCTTGCTCAAATTTGCAAGTGAAGTATATCCTGCTGTATTCTTTGTCAGTTTTCTACGCTATGCACAACACTATCAATCCTCATTTCATCTGTAAATTTACTAACCCACCCATCTAGGTTTTCATCCAGATCATTTTATATCAAACAATAGAGGCCCCAGTACAGGTTTCTACAGAACACCGCTGGTCACAGACCTCCAGCTAGAACAAGTCTCATCAATCATTACTCTTCTTTGGCCAAGCCAATTGTGAATCCAAGTGACCAATTCACCATGAATCCTATGCAGCAGAGAAGGTTATTGGGGTCTCCCCACCTTCTGTCCAAGACCTCTTTCAGAGTCGATGCCTCCAGAAGACATGGTACATCATTAAAGACCCCTCACACCCTCTCCATGAACTGTTTGTTCTTCTGCCATCAGACAAACGTTACAGGAGCATCAAAACTAAAACCACAAGGCTACTAAACATCTTCCTCCCACAGGCAGTCAGACTGCTAAATAGCTGCTCCACCTGACTCTGCTTTGGACAATTTTAACTTGCAATGGACACTTATAACTTGATTTTAACTGACATGTGGCTGTTGTGTTTTACTATTTATTGTTATGTTTATTATTTAGTGTTGCGTTTGTTATGTTATGATTGCACTGCCCCTGGGAAACGCGTTCATTCTGCCCTGCAGATCTGATGTATGGTTAGAATGACAATAAAGTTTTTTGAATCTTTGAATCTTTATCTTCTGCATGAGTCTCCCATGAGGGACCTTGTCAAAGACCTCACTAAGATCCATATAGACAACATCTGTAGCTCTCCCACCATGGTCACACCCTTGATAAGCTTAGTGAAGTTAGTAAGATGTACCCCACACAAAGCCATGCTGATTATCCCCAGTTAGGCCATGGTTTTCCAAATGCTCATAAATTTTATTCCTAAGAATCCTCTACAGCAATTTCCATACCACTCACATGCGACTCATTGGTCTATAGTTTCTAAGATTAGCCCTGCTTCTCTTTTTTAATAATGGAATGACAATCCTCCAGAATATTGCCCATGGTTAGAGAGGACATGAAGATATTGGTGAAAGCCGCAGCGTTCACATCTCTTGCCTCGCTCGATAACCTTGGGTATATCTCAATTAGTCCTGGGGACTTATCCACCTTAATGTTCTTAAAGAGACTCTCTTATTTCAAAATGCCCTAGCAAATTAGTGCTCTTCACTCATCTCCCTATCCTTGACTTCTTTCTCCTTGGTAAATACTGATGCAAAATACTCATTTGGTACTTCTCTCACATCCTCTGCCTCCAAGAAAATGTTCCCTCCTTTATCCTTGAGTGGCCCTACCCCCTCCTTAGTATTTCTCTGCTTTAGATTTATATATAGAATGCCTTGGATTTTCTTTAATCCTACTTGCCAATGACTTTTCATGGCCACTGTATCCTTTTCTGACTTCTTTATAATCCTGAATGGGTCTGTTTGATCTTAGTTTCCTAAGCCATGCATTAGATTCCTTTTACTTATTGACTAAATTCATCATCTCTCTTGACATCCAAGGTGACATTATCTTCCCCCTCCTCGTCCTTCCTTCCTGATTGGAACATACCTGTCTTGTACTCATTGCATTTGGTCTTTAAACATCATCCATATGTGAGATGTAAACTTGCCCAAAAATAAGTGTTCCCAATTCGCTGTCTCTCATTCTCCCACTGAAAGTCCAGTCACCTGGCCAGGCTCATTACGCAATGCCAGGTCCAGTATGGGCTTTTCTCTTATTGGGCTATCCGCATATTGATTTAGGAAACCCTCCTGGATGCACCTAAAAAAATGCTGCCCCATCCTAACCTCTTGCCCTACGGAGGCCCCAGTCTATATTAGGGAAGTTGAAGTTACCCTCTACAACAGGGATTCTCAACCTCTTTTCTGCCATGGACCAATACCAATAAGTAAGGGGTCTCGGGACTCCAGGTTGAGGGCACCTGCTCCACAACAACCCTGTTGGTTCTACACCTTTCCCTAATGTGCCTGCATACCTGTTCCTCAATGTCCCAGTGGTTATTGAATGGCCCTCTAGTATAATCCCGTTAAAGTAATTCTACCCATATAGACTCAGTGGATGAGCCCTCCATTATGACCCCTTTGAGTGAAGCTCTGATATTGTCCCTGATTAACAGTGTAAACCCCCCCCCCCCACCACTGGACCATTTCCTCCTCCTCTATCTTTTCTAAAACACTAAAACCCTGGGACATTAAGCACCCATCTATCTCGCTCTTAAGCAAGTCTCTGTCATGGCCGCAACATTGTGGTTCCATGTAATGATCCATACTCTAAAGTTCATCATCCTTTCCCATAACACTAGCATTGAAATACACGCACTTCAACCTACTGTCCCACTAAGTCTATCACTTTGCTCCTGCCTGTTCTTACTAGTAATGAAGTCTACCTTCCTCTCGATCCCTCCACTTTCTCACCTGGTGCTGTGGTTCCCATCCCCTGTCAAACTAGTTTGATGACCCCCTCCAATGCCTACCAAGTAGCACTAGTGAATCTCCTCGCCAGGATGTTAGTTCCTCTTCAGTTGACATGCAGTCCAAACCCTCTTGTACAGATCACCCCTGTCCCTGAAGAGGCTCCAGTGATTTAAGAACCTGAAATTCTGGGCTTTGCACTAATTCTCAGTCTCTCATTCATCTGTTCCATCCTTTTATTCCTGCCCTGACTAGCACATGGCACTGGAAGAAAACCAGCAATTACTACTTTTGAGGTCCTGATTTTCCACCTTTTCCACTGAATGCAAACAACAGGAATTCTGCAGATGCTGGAAATTCAAGCAACACACATCAAAGTTGCTGGTGAACGCAGCAGGCCAGGCAGCATCTGTAGGAAGAGGTACAGTCGACGTTTCAGGCCGAGACCCTTCGTCAGGACAGGTGGCTGTAGTTAAGTGTAGTTAAGTAATTAAGTGGCTGTAGTTTTGGCAGGTGACTGAAGAGATGAGAGGAACACTGGATCATTTGGAATTGTGGTGTGAATTTGTTTTTTTTACCAGAAGATCTTCTGACTTTTGTGCTGCAATCTGAATCCATCAGTGCAGACACACTATTCCAGTGGCTCGGGTCTTCATGAAATTCACACCTACAATTTCCAGGGGTCAACAACTATTCTTCAATTTTCGATCAATGCTTTGTCTAAATGTACTTCAACTTACTCTTGCCTCCCTTTTCAGCCTGATGTTGATGGAAACTGTGCACACACCGCCTCTGAAGATGCACTAACAGCGTCAAAAGGAATGATTGTTCTGGGTATGCAAGGCTGAAAAAGCATTTTAAAACCTTGAATGGATCCGAGGCAATGTCTGCATGGTTTATGTTACGTTCTGTAACTCCAGAATCTAATCGAAAGAAAACCACAGGAGCCGGGATAATGGTCTACATAGTTTTGCTTTAGTATGATGCTCACATATACTGTGGTGGCATAATAACCTATTACATAGAACCCATAATGAATTGTGTAAACAAACAACAAATACTTAATCAAACAATATACTGTATTTATAATATTACCCAAATACTGAATATACTACACTCCTCCCTGCTTAGCTATAAACTCCAACACAATATAGCATGCATCTCAACTCAAATATGTAGCATATTGCTCTCTTATTGTGGTTATAATACTGTATATATTACGACTACTATATAGCCATCCACCTCATAGTAAATTTTAAATTGTCCCATTCAGGCCCAATGATTTAATTGCTGTGGAGGAATTCTTACACCTGTGGGGTAACATCTTTCCTGACAGGGGTGGGGTGGGCAGTGTTCACTTTACTTGGCAGGTCAGAATTGTGGCTGAGAAACAATCTCAGGTTCTGGGGCCTCCTCTGTGGTGGTTGTTGGATTTGACTCTGGAACTACAGGAAGTGGTTCTGACAGCTCTGTCACCTTCCTTCTCTAACAATTGACTCTGCTCTCCTCAACTGATCGATGTGTCGTCTCCAGATGACACCAGACTCAATTTCCACTGTGTAGGAGACTGGTCCAGTTCTGTCCTTAATCTTTCCAAGTACCCAGTTTTGATCATCTCAGTAGACGCTCACCAGGACTGCTTGTCCAAGAGTGAAAATTGAACCTCCTTGTCTGAGGAGACTTCAGTTTGTCTCAGCAGTTTGTCCTGCATACACCTTCTGAGATTGGGTTTGAGGAGATCCAAACGTGAGCACAAGGGACGACCCAGGAACAGCATAGCGGGTGAGTTGTTGGTTGTGGTCTGCGCTGCATTGTGATATGCAAAGAGGAAATTGGCGAGCTTCTGATTCAGTATCAGTGTGGTTGATGCTCCTGACATTGCTCGTAGTCTGTTCTTTACACTCTGGATAAACCTTTTTCGCCAGCCATTTGTAGCTGGGTGGTACGGTGCAGATGTAATATGTCTTATTGCACTCATTTTCAGGAATGACTGAAACTGTTCTGCCACAAACCATGGTCCATCGTCACTGACTAAGTGTTCTGGAACACCAGTCCTTGAGAAGAGGCTTCTCAACACATCAACAGTGTGTGAGGCTATGGTGCAGGCTATCGGGAACACTTCTGGCCACTTTGTAGCTGCATCCACTACTATTAAGAGATTTGTGCCATGAATGGTCCGGCAAAATCCACATGAATCCTCTGCCAGGGCTATGCAGGCCATTCCCATAGATGGAGAGTCTCTGCTCTTGGCATGTTCTGGACGTGTTGGCATCCAGAACAGGGTGTGGCAAACTGCTTGATCTGCTGATTTATCCCGGGACACCACACAAAGTTTTGAGCCAACACTTTCATTTTAACCTTGCCTAGATGACTGGCATGTAGCTCCCCCAACACTTCAGCTCTCAGCTTGAATGGTACAACAACTCTCAATCCTCACATAAGGTAAACCCCATCAAGGGCAAGTTCATCCTGGCACTGGTAAAAATGGGAGAACTGGAATTTCTGCTGCACATTCCAGCCATTTTGTGTTGCCATGTAGACCTGAGACAGTGTGGGGTCTTTCCTGGTTTCCCTTTAGATCATCTCTGCCGTAATAGGGAGAGTTTAGATTTGTGTTAGGGAGGAATGTGTACATCAAGAGGAGTGTCCTCTTTCGTATTTCCTTTTTCAGGGTTAAATAGGACAATTGATATTTCCATGATTAGTCATACTCTTAATTCAATCTTATAATTGTGTCCTCTCAGAAACAGAGCCCATCTCTGCATTCATGTTACTGCTGTTAGTAGAACACCATCTGTTGTTCAAAAATGGACACCAGTAGTTGATGATCAGTAATGAGGGTAAACTCTCTCCATTACAAGTACTGGTTGAAACATTTTACACTCCAAACGAGACTCAAGGTCTCTCTGTCAATCTGTGCATAATTTTTCTCTGCAGTGGTAAGGGAACGTGATGCAAAGGCTGTGGGGAATTCACCTCCCTCACTCATAACGATGTATACGTACAGTATCTGATGCCACCATTTCCTCGTGCATCAAAAGTGCGATCACAATAAGTGATGCTTGATTTGGAGAATTCACACTTGTTGCGTTGTGCTCTGAGCTCATAATCTTCTAATGTTTTTAACATTGTCTTGAGATTTTGGAAATGTTCCTTGTCATCCTTACTGGTAACAATGATGTCACCCAGTTAACACTGAGTGACTGGGCAGCATTGCCGCACCTGGTCCATAGCTTTCTGACAGAGTTCATATGCAGATTCATCCAAAAATAAGCCTATGATAATGATAAACCCTCTGTGACTGTTTGTGGTGAGAAAAACTTTGGACTCTTCTTCCATCTTCATCTGTAGTTAGACTTCAGCTAAGTACCCCTTGCTGAAGTGTTTTCCTCCAGAAAGGTTTGCAAAGAGATCCTCTAACCTGGGCAGAGGGCATTGATGTACTTTCAGTCCTGGGTTGATGGTGACCTTGAGATCACCACAGATCCTGACAGACCCATTCTTATTGGCTATCTGGACCGCTGGCATTTTCCATGGGCTCCATTCAACCTTGGAAAGAATTCCTTGAGACTCCATGCGATCTAGCTCACTGACTGCTTTATTGTGGATGTTATAAGGAACTGGCTGGGCTTTGTAAAATTTGGGTGTGCCATTTTCATTTAACACTATTTTACCCTTGATATGCTTGAATTTTCCAATGCCATCCTTGGACAATGCTGTGACATCATTCAGCACCTTTCTTAATTCTCATCCAGTTGGCTCTGTTGCAGGGGATGTGGCAAATGGTAGATGGATCTCCAATCAAGTTGTAGTTGTCTCAGCCATTCATGATCCCACAATGCTGGCCCCCCTGTCTTACCACATATAAGCCCAATGTGGCTTGTTAGTTGGTGTATTTCACCGTTACAAACATCATTTCCACAGGAGTTATCTTTTCTCCAGCAGCGCCATGCTGCTGCCCTACTGGACGGCTGAGGGCACGGCCAAGGCAGGCGAGGACTTCGTCGACCTCAGCGGACAGCTGCTCTTCCAGAACGATGAGACCGTTTTTAACAGGCGGAGCGGTGGCAGCGGGCGGCCCAGGGCCGGGCCCTGGTCTTGACCTCGCCGGGAGGCGGCGTTGCGCCTCCCTGCACCAGTGTGGCGGCGAGCTGCGAGCCCACTTCCATAGGTAACCAAGGTGATCATCCCAACGGCGGAGCAGGCGGAAGAGGAGACATCTCCCAACGGCTGCCAACAATGGGTAGGGAGGCTTGCAAGCATGCCGCAAGAACCTTTGTAGACCCACAACACTCAGGGCTTGTCTACCTAGCGTGTGAAGCCTGGATTCGGCGGACTGCGCGGAAGAAACCATCACTGGTTCAACGGGCAGAAAGGCGATTCTCAGCAATGCGTCGTGGAGCGCTAAGAGGGCACAGTGAGACACACAGAACACTGCTGGCCATCCACTGCATCCTGACCTATCTCCAGCTGTCTCGACTATGTCTTGCCACTGGGTCCAGATAGGCCGGGACGAGAGAGCGAGGCTGACGACCTGCGCAACTCTCCCTCACTTTAATCCAAGTCAAGCGCAAGTCATGACTTCAAACCCAACTGACTTTGAAGCCATGGTCATCTTCGTCTACGAAGGACGAACTGCAATCTTTTCTCCAGTATAAGTTATTAATTGGGTAGCCATAGGTTTCAGTTCAGTATCCCTGAAATACCATTCAAACTCAATTTGTGGAATGACTGAAACAGACATTTTCCAATTCCAATTCCATTTTAATTGATTTACAGTTCACTTCTGGTGTAAGCCATATTGCTTGTCTCCTGTTAGGTTAAATCTCAAGGCTACCTAGTCTTGTGGCAGTCTCATCGTTATCAGATTTTTCATCAATAGCATGTAGATTAGTGCTCTTTTTGAAACAGCAACTTGAATTTTTATCTTTTTCTTCTCCCTGTGCAGTCCATTTACGTTTGTCTACCTGACATGCTCTTTGTATGTCTCCTACTTTGTTGCATTTTCTGTAAATTTTGCCTTTAAACCTGCATTGGTCTTGTCTTTGTGAGCCCCTGCCACAACAGTGAAAGAATTGGTTTGGTTTCTGATTTGACTTTGCAGTTTTGCTCATGATCACTTTCATTCCTGATTTCAACCTAAGGCTGATTTATACTTGTGTGTCAAATGTACGCCATAGGTACGGCGTAGCAGCGTACCCTACGCTGTAGTCTACGCCGAACCCTACAGCGTAGCCTAACGCACACCTCTCCTAATATGTAACTACGCGTTGCGGCATCGCAGACCGCAACAACTGTGATTGTTCCGCTTGGTAGCATCGCATTTCCTCCTACGCTGCAGTAGCTTCCCATTGGGCGACTGAAGGGCAGGGAAGGAACTCTGGCTGCAATGCTTTCCATAAAGCTTTACAGACCTCCGAAATTATGGAGGACCCTGTGCTTGATGCCAGTTTGTAGCCAGCTGCTACAGCCTGTTGACTTCCACCTGAAGCTAAAACTGGAATGGCGATTGCCAGTCTCTGAGTATACTGTGCGTACACTGATGCAAAATTAATGGTTGGAGACAATGAACCGAATCGTTAAATCTACCTGCCGACATCCGAAAATTTTTGAAATGCATTTCCTCGTCTATGTCTCTCAGTGGCCGGACAAGCACAGAAAATTCACCCTCCTTCAGTTTCAGTCGCCATTGTTTGAAGTTTGAGTTTCTTCATGTTGAGTTTCAACACGAAGAAACTCAACACAGTGGCATAGAAACCCCACCGCCAACTAGCGTTTTTGGCAGTGAATTTCAGAGCGACACAGACACACCAACGCACCAAGTATAAATACTCACAACAGCGTAGCCCACTTGCGTAGGCTACGGCGTAAGCCAGTATGCACAAGTATAAATCAGCTTTTACTTGCATCTCTGGCTGCTGTTTCCATTGTTATGATGATTTCATCTGCCCATTTAAATGTAAGTTGTGCTTCAGTTAGGAGCTGCTTTTGAATGCTTTCTTATAATATTCCACAAACTAAATGCTGTCTCAGTGCATCATTAAGCCTATCACTGATCTGACAATGCTCGGACATTTTCTTCAATTCAGCCATGTAAGCTGAAATTGAGTACCCTTCCATTTGATTTCACTTATGAAACCTGAAGTGTTTTGCAATCAACAATGATTTTGGTTCTAAATCTGCTTGCATTATGTTCATGATACAGCAAAGTTCATTTCGGCTGGTTTGGTAGGAGCAGTTAAACTTCTAAGCAAAATGTACTGTATGCTTTTCTATCAATTGCACTCAGTAAAACTGGCACTCGTTTCTAATTAGCTGTTCCATTTGCTTTAAAATACTGCTTAATTCGTTCAGGATACACCAGCAGTTATTTGTTGTGCAATCGAATGCATCTGTCTTTCCAATGTAGCCAGCTGCTTCTGCTTCTTTTATTATTATTATTATTATTATCACCTGATACTCACTGTTCATGAACCCGTGGACATACACTTTGCTTGTTAAATTCGTCTGTTTTTTCATCCATTAGTTTTAACTAGGCTGTTTCTCTCTTTTCCAAAGAAACATGTACTGTGCTTTTTATTAACTCGAATGTCTTTCTCCCCTTCTGACAAAAAAATATGGTGCACTTCAGCAGGTAGGTAGTCATCTTGGGTTCATTTTAAAACTTACCCTTTGCCACTGTTATATTTTTTAACTCCAGAAACTAATCAAAAGAAAAACATAGGAGCCAGGATAATGGTCTACTTAGTTTTTCTGTAGTGTGACGCTCACGTATGACATGGTGGCGAAATGGCATATGCCATTCACGTAACCATATAACCATATAACAATTACAGCATGGAAACAGGCCATCTCGGCCATTCTAGTCCGTGCTGAACTCTTACTCTCACTTAGTCCCACCGACCTGCACTCAGCCCATAACCCTCTATTCCCTTCCTGTCAATATATCTATCCAATTTAACTTTAAACAACAACATTGAACCTGCCTCAACCACTTCTGCTTGAAGCTCGTTCCACACAGCTACCACTCTCTGAGTAAAGAAGTTCCCCCTCATGTTACCCCTAAGCTTTTGCCCTTTAACTCTCAACTCATGTCGTCTTGTTTGAATCTCCCCCACTCTCAATGGAAAAAGCCTATCCACGTCAACTCTATCTATCCCCCTCATAATTTTAAACACCTCTGTCAAGTCCTCTGTCAACCTTCTACGCTCCAAAGAATAAAGACCTAGCTTGTTCAACCTTTCTCTGTAATTTAGGAGATGAAACCCAGGCAACATTTTAGTAAACCTCCTCTGTACTCTCTCATTTTTATTGACATCTTTCCTATAATTCGGTGACCAGAACTGTACACAATACTCCAAATTTGGCCTTACCAATGCCTTGTACAATTTCAACATTACATCCCAACTCCTATACTCAATGCTCTGATTTATAAAGGCCAACATACCAAAAGCTTTCTTCACCACCCTATCCACATGAGATTCCACCTTCAGGGAACTATGCACCATTATTCCTAGATCCCTCTGTTCTACAGCATTCTTCAATGCCCTACCATTTACCATGTATGTCCTATTTTGATTAGTCCTACAAAAATGTAGCACCTCACATTTTTCAGCATTAAACTCCATCTGCCATCTTTCAGCCCACTCTTCTAACTGGCCTAAATCTCTCTGCAAGCTTTGAAAACCTACTTCATTATCCACAACTCCACCTATCATAGTATCATCTGCATACTTACTAATCCAATTTACCACCCCATCATCCAGATCATTAATATATATGACAAACAACACTGGACCCAGTACAGATCCCTGAGGCACACCGCTACACAGCGTCCTCCAATCTGACACACAGTTATCCACCACTATTCTCTGGCGTCTCCCATCCAGCCACTGCTGAATCCATTTTACTACTTTGATATTGATGCCTAACGATTAAACCTTCCTAACTAACCTTCCATGTGGAACCTTGTCAAAGGCCTTACTGAAGTCCATATAGACAACATCCACCACTTTACCCTCGTCAACTTTCCTAGTAGCCTCTTCAAAAAATTCAATAAGATTTGTCAAACATGACCTTCCACGCATAAATCCATGTTGACTGTTCCTAATCAGACCTGTCTATCCAGATAATTATATATACCATCTCTAAGAATACTTTCCATCAACTTACCCACCACTGACATCAAACTCACAGGCCGATATTGCTAGGTTTACTCCTAGAACCCTTTTTAAACAATGGAACCACATGAGCAATACGCCAATCCTCCGGCACCATCCCCGTTTCTAATGACATTTGAAATATTTCTGTCAGAGCCCCTGCTATTTCCACACTAACTTCCCTCAAGGTCAGAGGGAATATCTTGTCCAGACCCGGAGACTTATCCACTTTTATATTCCTTAAAAGCGCCAGTACTTCCTCTCCTTTAATCGTCATACTTTCCATAACTATCCTTCTTGTTTCCTTCACCTTACACAATTCAATATCCTTCTCCTTTGTGAATACTGAAGAAAAGAAATTGTTCAAAGTCTCCCCCATCTCTTTTGGCTCCGCACATAGCCGTCCACTCTGATTCTCTAAGGGACCAATTTTATCCCTCACTATCCTTTTGCTATTTATATAACTGTAGAAACCCTTTGGATTTATTTTCACCTTACTTGCTAAAGCTGCCTCGTATCTTCTTTTAGCTTTTCTATTTTCTTTCTTAAGATTCTTTTTGCATTCTTTATATTCCTCGAGCACCTCATTAACTCCAAGCTGCCTATACTTATTGTAAATCCCTCTCTTTTTCCGAACCAAGTTTCCAATATCCCTTGAAAACCATGGCTCTCTCAAACTTTTAACCTTTCCTTTCAACCTAACAGGAACATAAAGATTCCGTACCCTCAAAATTTCACCTTTAAATGACCTCCATTTCTCTATTACATCCTTCCCATAAAACAAATTGTCCCAATCCTTCTACTCCTTACATATAACCCATAATGAGCTATGTAAACAAAGAATGCTTAATCAATGTATTTATAATATTACTCAAATATTACTGATATATGGCTTACAGTTTATATTGAAATTCAAATATAACATTAAAAGTTAAACAGTACCGATTCAGTGTAATGGATAGCATTCTTTTAGGGAGATAAATTTGAAGAAAATGACATCTGAATTTTAGCTCATAAAAAAAGCAGAATTTGCTTCCAACAATGAAACCAAGCTCATTTGCCAAATAATAAACTTCTGTTCCTACCTTCTGTAGAAAGCTGAATGTCAATATTTTATAATGTACCACACTGATCTTCAGTGCAAGGTAGTAAAGCATTGTGGATACGAATGCTGTCAATAGGAGAGGGCTAGAACATGTGCCAACTTCGATAAACTCTGGCAGCTGGATAAACTATGTCCTCATTTCAGCCAAATTTCAAACCGTTCAATTTTTTTTTGTTTCTTAATGTCTCTTGCATTAAAAATGTTGAAAGGCATTAAAATTAGTAATTATTAAATTAAAAATAAACCACTTAAAGCTATTTAAATTTTAAGTATTTAACAATATTCTCAATTATTTTTTAATTCAATGAAATGTGGATTAAGTGTTGAAGATACTTTCATAGATTCTGCGGCTGGATTCCCCATAAGGAGTCCAAGTTTGCAACATAGTCTTTAAAAGATTGATGCGGAGCAGCACAAAGCTTGACATATGAGGTAATATACCGTCACGTCACAGAGTCTGCATACGATCGTAGATAATGTCATAGATTTATACAACACTGAAGCAGTCCCTTCACCTCATCTGGTCCATGCTGACCAAGAAGCCTCATCCAGGCTAGTCCCATTTGCCAGTGTTTGGTCATAACCTTCTAAAACTTTCCAGTCCTGTACCTGGTCCAACCATCCTTGAAAAGTTGTTACTCAACATGGCTCAACCTCTTCCTCTAGCAGCTCATTCCAGATACATACCACCCTATGTGTTAAAAAAGTTGCCCCTCAAATTCGTGTTAAATAATAATAATAATAACTTATTTATAGAGCACTTTTCATACAGATGGTGTAGTTCAAATTGCTGTACAATGGGATAAAATGCAAACATGAATATAAAATAGAAAATAGAAATTTGAATAAACATGAAAGTAAAAGACAAAAAGATGTTAGTTAAAAGCAAGGTTAAATAAATAGGTTTCGAGCTGGCTTTTAAACGTGTCAGCTGACCCTGCGTCCCTTATAAGTTTTAGGTATTGAATGCCACAGCTTAGGAACATAGTTCAAAAAAGGTGACCTGCCAATTATCTTTTTTTTAAAATATTCTTTTTATTTTTTTATTACTAACAACAAACAAAAAAACAAAAAAAATACAGCACATCCACAAAAACCTCGACCTTAACAAAATCAAATTAAATATTGAGCAGCATAAGGGAGAAAAATATAAAGGCAAAAGTAAACTTACACAGCAGAGGTGCACCACACCAAAAACCTCAATCCTCACCACGTAAGAAAGTCCAATACGGGGCCCCATATCCTTTCAAAGATGTCCCCTCTGTCCTCATTGCATAGTCTCAGTCTCTCCAGATGTAAAGTATTTGCCATTTCTCTCAGCCACAGATCGTACGTAGGCACAGAGTCCATTTTCCACATTTGCAGGATTAACTTCTTAGCTATCACCAGCCAATTATCTTTTGAGGGAGATTGTATAAACTTATGAGACTGGTGGAGGCCTGAGAGCTTGAGCATGATTATAAGACCAAAACAATTCTGTGATATACTCTGGTCACAGATCATTACAGCATTAAAAACAAGTAAGAGAACTTTAAAGCCAATTCTAAAAGATACAGGAAGCCATTGAAGAGTATCTGAGATGGGAATGATATGTTCCCTCATCCAGGTTTTAATTAAATGTCCAGTGGCAGCATTCTGAATGAGATGAAGTTTGTCAATAGTTTGGTTTGGAAGGCCAGTAAAAAGTGCATTGTAATAATTTAGTCTATTTGATATAAAGGGTTATATGTGAAATATATATGTGAAAAGTGAATTTGTTTTTCATTAAGTGAAAGAAACAGATGTAGCTTTGGTCACTTTCTGTAAGTGGGAATTAAAATTCAAATATGAATCAATGATAACACCCTGGTTAGTTATTTCTGATTTTACAAGAGGAGCCAAGTTCCCAAGTGTGTCAAGAAGTCTATCTCTTTTGGCTTTGGGACCAACTGAAAGTGTTTCAGTTTTATCTTCATTTAGTTTTAAGAAATAATTACTCATCCATTTGTTTATTGCATTAATACCAGAGTCAGAGAAGATAGGGTTATCACCATCAGGCTCAACTGAGATATAGAATTGTGTGTCATCTGTATAAGTGTGGAAATAAAGTTTATGCTCTCTAATGATGTCTCCTAAGGAGAACATGTAGAAGGAGAAGAGTAGGGAACCAAGCTAACTTCTCTGAGCAACACCAAAAGGTACATTGTACCTCTGAGAAAATTGGTCTTCACGACAGACAAAAAAAAATTCTCTCTAAGACATATGAATGAAATCAATTAAAGGCACTACCAGAGAGGCCAATGCAGTTCACATAGTGATCGAGGAGAATGGTGTGCTCAGTTGTGTTGAAGGCAGTACTTAGATCCAGAAGAATTAGAACTGGGACTCTGTTGGCATCAGAGCTGAGCCCAAGGTCACTGTCACTTTTGGTAAGGGCTATCTCTGTGCTGTGGTTTGTTCTAAAACCTAACTCAAACTTTTTTAGAATATTGCTCCCATTCAGAAAGTTGTTGAATTGGTTGAAAATGACTTTCTCAAGGATCTTGTCCAGGAAGGGAAGATTTGATAGAGGCCTGTAGTTAGTTAGTACCTCACTGTCAAGGTTTGGCTTTTGAAGTAGGAGCTTGATGGTCGCAATTTTGAAGGCACCTGGAAAAACTCCAGTTTCAAGGGATGTGTTAATAATTTTCCTGACAGAATTGGTAACACTATGAAAGGAGTCAAGACAACAAGTCGACACGCACAGGATACTTGAGGAACTCAGCAGGCTAAGCAGCAACTATGGAAAAGAGTAAACAGTCAACATTTTGGGCTGAGACCTTTCATCAGGACTGGAACAAAAAGTGAGAAGTCAGAGTAAGATGATGGGAGGGGAGGAAGAAGTACAAGATGGTAGGTGATAGGTGAAACTAGGGGGGGGGGGGTGAATTAAAGTGCTGGGAAATTGATGGTGAAAGAGATAAAGAGCTGGAAGAGAGGAAATCTGATAGAAGAGGGTAGAAAACCGTGGAAGAAAGGGAAGGGAAAGAGCACCAGAGGGAGGTGATGGGCAGGTAAGGAGATAAGATGAGAGAAGGAAATGGGAATGAGGAATAGTGAAGGAGAGGGGGAGCAATTACAGGATGTTAGAGAAATCGATGTTCATGCCATCAGGTTCGAGGCTACCCAGACGGAATTTAAGGTGTTGCTTAACCTGCTCCTTGTTGCGACAGTAGATGGGCCATGAACTGACATGTCAGAATTGGAATGGGAAGTAGAACTGAAATGGGTGGCCAACAGGAGATCCTGCTTTTTTTGGCGGATGGAGCGTAGGTGCTTAGCGAAGCGGTCTCCCAGTCTACATTGGGTCTCACTGATATACAGGAGGCCACACCGGATACATTAGATGATCTCGACAGACACACAGATGAAGTGTCACCTTACCTGGAAGGACTGTTTGGGGCCCTGAATGGTAGTGAGGGAGGAGGTGCAGGGGCAGATATGGCACTTGTTCTGCTTGCAAAGATAAGTACCAGGAGGGAGATCAGTAGGCAGGGACAAATGGAGAAGGGAGTCTCATAGGGAGTGATCCCTGCGGAAAGTGGGGGGAGGGGAACTGTGCCTGGTGGTGGGTTCCCGTGGGAGGTGGCGGAAGTTACGGCGAATTATGTGCTGGATGCAGAGGCTAGTGGGATGTTAGGTGAGGACAAGAGGAACCCTTTCCCTGGTGGGGTGGCAGGAGGATGGGGTGAGTGCAGATGTGCACGAAATGGAAGAGATGCATGTGAGGGCAGTGTTGATAGTAGAGGAAGGAAAGCCCCTTTCTTTGAAAAAGGAGGACATCTCATTAGTTCTAGAATGAAAAGCCTCATCTTAAGAGCAGATGGGGCAGAGATGAAGGAACTGAAAGAAGGGGATGGCATTTTTACAGGTGACAGGGTGGGAAGAAGTATAGTCCAGGTAGCTGTGAAAATCAGTGGGTTTATAAAAGATATCAGTAGATAAACTCTAGCAATAGAGACAGAAATATTGAGAAAGGGGAGAGGGGTGTCGGAAATGGACCAGGTAAATTTGAGGGCAGGGTGGAAATTGGAGGCATGATGTTGACGAGCTCAGCATGGGTGCAGGAAGCAGCACCAATGCAAATGTCATTGCAGCGTAGGAAAAGTTGGGGAGTGATACTGGTGTAGGCTTGGAACATAGACTGTTCCATGTAGCTAACAAAAAGGCAGACATTGCTGGGACCCAATGTGAGTAGACAGATGGTTTACTCTTTGTTACAATCTTTGGAGTTCTGAATCAAAAATACTTGTAAATTTTGATATGGTTGTTGTCTATAGAGGTTACAATATCTGTAGCTACACTCACCCTAATGAAGTAATTTTGTTGATAAAAAAAATATTGCAAATTCCTCACATTTTCTGGCAGATACTTGACTGAGGACATTATAGGTTAGGGCAGGGTTCAACAGTCGGTTTTTAGATGAGAACAATATTCTTGAATTGTCGCCATTCCCTGTAATAATCTTGGAAAAATGGCTCTTCTTGCAGAGCGTATAGCAGTGTTAAAGGTGGCTAGTTTTTCCTCAAAAGTATCATGGTAGATTACTAACCTAGTTTACCTCCATTTTCTCTCAGCTACTCTGCATGACCTTTAGATCTTATGGACAGAATTATTTATCCATGTCAATGTTTTATTAAGTGATTTCTTTTTAACCCTAAGTGGGGTCACTGATCTCCTTCCTGGCACTTATCCTTGTAAGTGGAACAAGTGCTACACATGCCCTTACACTTCCTCCCTTACCACCATTCAGGGCCCCAGACAGTCCTTCCAGGTGAGGCGACACTTCACCTGTGAGTTGGCTGGGGTGATATACTGCGTCCGGTGCTCCCGATGTGGCGAGACCCGACGCAGACTGGGAGATCGTTTTGCTGAACACCTACGCTCTGTCCGCCAGAGAAAGCAGGATCTCCCAGTGGCCACACATTTTAATTCCACATCCCATTCCCATTCTGATATGTCTATCCACGGCCTCCTCTACTGTAAAGATGAAGCCACACTCAGGTTGGAGAAACAACACCTTATATTCCGTCTGTGTAGCCTCCAACGTGATGGCATGAACATTGACTTCGCTAATTTCTGCTAATGCCCCACCTCCCCCTCGTACCCCGTCCGTTATTTATTTATATACACACTTTCTCTCTCTCTCCTTTTTCTCCCTCTGTCCCTCTGACTATACCCTTTGCCCATCCTCTGGGTTTTTTCTCCCCTCCCCCTTTTCTTTCTCCCTGGGTCTCCTGTCCCATGATCCTCTCGTATCCCTTTTGCCAATCAACTGTCCAGCTCTTGGCTCCATCCCTCCCCCTCCTGTCTTCTCCTATCATTTTGGATCTCCCCCTCCCCCTCCCATTTTCAAATCTCTTACTAGCTCTTCCTTCAGTTAGTCCTGACGAAGGGTTTCGGCCTGAAACGTTGACTGTGCCTCTTCCTAGAGATGCTGCCTGGCCTGCTGCGTTCACCAGCAACTTTGATGTGTGTTCATTGTATTTAATGTATTTGTCAAGTTATTGTTGGAAGAATGAACCATTTCATTTTCTGAACAGTTTACGTCCATGGGCCAGATAAACTGTCCAGCTCAGAGAATTTAAGTTACATTGCAGCATCAAGAAGCCATTGTAACCGTAATTTCTTTCGTGATCTTGGTCACAGGCAGGAGGCATCAAGAAGTACATAAAAATCTTTCCCCTCTCAACTCAACTGTATGCTCTCTATTTCTTGATTTCCCAACTCGGGGGGGTAGGGAAGAAAAACTGAGTGCATTCACTCTATCTCCATTCTTCATGAGGTTTGTCGTGAGCCTTGATTCCTTGTTTCTGATTGAAATATCTGGCCCAATATTGGTATTCAAATGATTTTTATAAAATTCCAAATGTATTGCAACTTTGCTTCTCAACTTAAAAGTCCTGTGTGCAGCCTATAATGAAGATATGTGGCACTGAAGACAATGTATTAGGGAAATGGTAAAATAGAAAATGTGCTGAGTTCGTGGAGCAATTCTAGAGAGCATTAAGTGCTTGATAGGTAGGATTATGTTCTTCGAAAAGACTCCAGCCATTTATTCACCAGGCTAAGCTTAAAAATGTTCGGGGATTTTGAGATGGTTCTTTTAATTTTTGATTATGTGGACAGCATGATCGAAACAAGCTGCCTGAACAGCGCTGACTTGCACACTGCAAGTTTACAGAAGCTGTCAAGGAAAGAGATGGGGAATTGTAAGAAGCCCATACAATCATAACAAAATGAACAATTGATTTAACGCAGATTAGTTTGTAGACTCTCTGACCTGCCTCAAATTACTTGTACAAAAGCATCTTCTCCACATCCACTCTGCAATTCCCAAAAGGCACTGTGGAATCTTTCTAACCTATATGTGAGTGATCACTATCAACAACATCAAAATAAATTCTCTGTTTGACCTTTAGAGCTGTTGGTTTTCAGCCTCCTACTATCTATCGATTGTAAAGTGCGATGGATTTCAGCAGCAGCCAAAGATATCGAAATGTATATAGTTTTTTAATGATATTATATTGAAAATTGAGATTTTACAAGCACCAGGAAAAGTAACTAGGGACTATATTGCTCAAAGAAATCCTTTGAATTTCTCAACACCATATTTCATAAGTGGTGCTGACCTGAATGGTATACTCGGGGAAATTGAGGAGATTTAAGACTAGCACGTGTCTTATTGGAGAAGTACACCTGTATATCTCAAACCACTGATGCAATATAATTGCAGATGAGCTGGTTTGCATTTGAATCAAGTGTGAGACCACACCCAGATACTTGCTTCCTATTTAATAAAAATACCATCCTTTGTTGAAGCCCTGTGTGCCAAGCTCTTGATTATATGAGTTACTATTGCTGAGGATTATTTTTAATTTTCACTGATTGAAGTGGTGCAGTGGTAAATCTTAAAAGATACCTGAAAATTTTCTTTAAATCTCCTTTAAACATTTTAGGACAGTTTATGATTGAGGTTGCATGTTTTTTTTCTTAACTCATGAGCAATTCAATTCTGAAAGCACGGAGAAATCAAACAGAACTGATGGCAGATAATTAATTTAAACAACATTGTGTAGAAGTGCTTCATAAGTCAGTCTCTGCACCACAATGTGGAATGACTGATCTCGCTCCAGAATCAGCTAGACTCCAGCCATGTTTAACACCGACTTGGTTTGAAAACTAGGGAGCCAAATTTTACATGGAATTGAGAAGAATTAAACTTTTAGAAATACTGGTAGCAATGTTGGTTTCAATATTATTTATTATTTATTTTCTATTTGGAAAAAATTACTTAATTTGGATATCCAGATTTCATTCCAAAAATTAGACCATCATAATAAGTAATCCTGATTCATCCTGCTTGCTTTAACTAGTTTAATATCAAGATTTCTGTGAGAGATAATTTGCTAACAAAAATTATGTAGTGCTTTCCCAGCATATATGATGAATAAGTTATTTTCAGGCTTCCAGCCAGGTACAGGTATCGATTTTAACTGATGTTTTGATGACAAACTCTGCCATCTTCATCAGGATGATACCTGGGCATGTCTAGTCCAGTGGTACATATCCCCCGTCATCCGTCCCTCCTGATTATTTAGTCCCCATTCAATCAGGTTTCCGCTGTCCCACATTGTTTACAGTCGAATTCCAGTTCTTAGAGCCAGACATTCACCTTGGTTAAAATTATTTTTCTCTAGTTTTCAATGCCTTCCTTTACCAGGCGGTCCCAAAAGCCATTGGCATGACACCGTAGTTTTGTGCCTTCAAAGTCAATACCATTCACAAATCCGTAAGGAAGCTCAAATCACAGCTTATGTGGGTCAAAGATAGATAGATAGATACTTTATTGATCCCAAGGGAAATTACAGTGTCACAGTAACGTTACAACTGCACAGATATATAAATATTACAAGAGAAGTAAAAAAAAACTTACTTCCAATAGTCTTCACTTCGCTGGATATAGGTTGGCTCATTATAGAGCCTAATGGCCGGGGGTAGGAATGACATCATATAACGCTCTTTTGAGCAGGACAGTTGTCTTAGTCTACTACTAAAAGTGCTCCTCTGTTCAGCCAAGGTGGCACGCAGAGGGTGAGAAACATTGTTCAAAATTGCCAGGATTTTCCATAGGGTACTTTGTTCTACCACAGCCTCCAGTGTGTCCAGTTTGACTCTGAGAACAGAGCAAACCTATCTAATCGCTAACATGATCGCTAATGAAGATGGCAGAGTTGGTCATTGAAATTTGCCAACAGTTTACCACATCCAGTTTTATTATCCTATAGTCTGCTTTTTTGGTCCAATTGAAATCAACTCAGTGACGATAGTTTAGGTCCAGAGATCTGATTCTAGAACTCTTCTTATGAATTTCCGCACTAAAAGTGAGACTGATTCCCATGAGATCAAGGAGTGTTAGTTTAAAAGAAATTTGCATTTGCCATGAAGAATCCATCAGGAGAGATCTGGAAACTGGCAAATGGTGACCTAAACGTTGATCAACCAGCAGGAAATAGATAAAAAATAATCTATCGTAAAATCCTCCAAATGTATAAGGGAACTAGTTTCAAGATAAAAGGAAGTAGCAGAGAAGAAATTGTATTGGGCAAAGAAGAAAAATACTGAAGCATTTAACAAATATTTTAGATTTATCTTCACGGTGAAACAAAGTTAGGAATTATAAGGAACTGAAGGTCTCGTTCAGGTGGAGAACAAATAGTAAAGTGGAAGTACTGGAGAGTTAAGAAATTCTCAGGTTCCACAGTTAGTGTGGATGCATAGGTCATCCAAAATTTCCATGTGCCTGTTTACCATGTCTTTGATAGTGGGAGTCTAGCATTTTCCTCATGGGTGACATTAGACATAGTGATCATTTTTACTCTCTCCTTTGAAAAGGAGTGAAAAGATCAGAAATCCAACTGCAGAGTCTATTCAAACTATGCAAATGACTTTTATTAAAAACCTGATACTTAAATATCATTAGAGACTTAGCACATATGGGGGAAACTTCCAGAGATTTGATCAGGGTTCTCTTTGCAGATGATGAACAAACATACAGTGCTCATGATATAATAAAAGCACAAGAGATTTGGCAGATGCTGGAAATCAGCCACACACACAAGATGCTGGAGGAACTCAGCAGGTCAGGCAGCATCTATTGAGAGGAATAAACAGCCAATGTTTCAGGCTAAGATCCTTCATCAGAAGTGGATAGGGAGGGGGAAGAAGCCAGAATATGAAGGTAGCAGAAGTATTACAAGCTGGGAAGTGATAGGTGAAACCAGGTGAGGGGGCAAGATGGGTGTGTGGGGGAAGGGGTTGATGCTACCCATTGAAAGTTATTCTGTGCATGTGGGTTCTATGAAAAAGTGATCAGTCTCACACTGTGATTGGAACCCTATCTCGGTTTTAAAGTTAGAACTGCCTGCGTGCTGGTCTGACACGGTTATGTCAGAAACTAAGTGGCTTAAGGCATTCACCATCTTCCAGGAATTTCTTAATTTAATTGTTTTCTTAGTGTTGGTCTTCAATCCTTTTCCCAGCCCTGAATCGTGAATGCCAGCATGTCCATTCCCCACTTTCCCACTTTACCACTTCCAATTGCAGCCCCTCATCACAAGACAAAGACCTGATTCCCATTGCCTGTTCCGCTCCTCGGTGCAATGTCACCTTAATGCCTAGCTTTTTCAGCACAAAATCTCTTGTGGGCTTGATGAATCCACACCTGGAAATCAGATGCAATTTGTGGCTCCATCCTAAGGGAGGGTATGTTTACCATGGAGCTAGAACATGGACAGGCCCATTGGTATCAATATATTGAGCCAACTAATTAAGATAATGATGGCAAATCACACTGTCTGCTTGCATGGGGTCCATTTCCCTCTATTTGCTGCATTTTCATATGTCTACATAAGAGCTTCTTAAACACCTCTATCATATCTGCCTCCACCACCAGCCCTGGAAGCTCATTCCAGGCACTGACCCAGTCCAAGCAAAAAAATACTTGCCCCATTCACCGCCTTTGAATTTTCACCCCTCACATTAAATTCATCATCTCCAGAATTAAACATATTGACACTGGGAAAAAGATGCCAGCTGTTTATTCTATCTGCATTCCTGATCATTTTATAAACTTCTATCAGGTCTCCCCCCCAGGTTCCGGTACTGCAGACAAAACAACCTTAGTTTGTCCAGTTTCTGCTTGATGGCATATGCATTTGGTAGATCAACTAAATTGTTTTCTAGGAAGAGTGATTTTTTGATCTGGGGAACCTATAACTAAAGGAAAATATTCCAAGGATAGGCTTTTGTAGATTAAGATTTAAAATGTCTTTACCCAAAGGATGGCAAGTCCTTGAAGCTTTTCACCCTGTTCAGTTGCTGAGTAGGATCAAGAACTGAGAGTTCTGGTAATGGATGCTGATGACAAAGTGAGATGAAAATTGAGGATTAGTCAAGATCTTATTTAATAGCAGGACAAGTCTGAGGGGCACATTGGCCCATAGCCTGCTCCCGTTTCTTGTTCTTATGAATTTTTTGTGGGATTTATGTAAGCTGGGTTATGTTGTGTTCCTTTTTGCTGCTGGGGCTAACTTTCTTCTATGAACTATGAGATTTTGCATAAAGTTACAATATTTGCTTTAATGAACTGGATACGATTTTCCATTTGCTGAGAGCTGGAAGTGGTTCTAGTAATGGATTTCAAGATATTGTCAAGCAAATAAGTCTTAATGCATTATGCATTATTTTTTGCTGCTGCTATTGGAATTTCAGCTTTGAAGCCTGCCTTCTGAATGACAGCTCCTTAAAATGGAACTGTTGGATGCAAGAGGAAATGAGTGTAATCAAGTGAACAACACATATGCATAGAGGAACTTTGCACTTGTTCATACTTTTATGTCAAATTGATATGTGCTATTCTAATGGAGTTGTTTACTCTATAGAAAATAAACAATCCAGTTAATTACTGTGTTTAAGTAGCACATAAAGTAGCACATAAGCATCTTAGCAAGTGCATAAAATTAATACTCTCAGCAATTTCAACCCTTTTGAAAGAGTTGAATTGCACACAATAGCACCACTGTTGCAGGATTGTAGAAATGTTATACCAGAGTACCAAGCTGTTCAGCCTATTGTATTTGTCCTTTATCGGACAAAATCCCCCAAAAAGTTCTAATGACTGTTTGAATAAGCTACTCCTTTAGCATTGACTTTCATACATGGCATTCGTTATATTTATTGTCACCTATCAATGGAGTGTTCAGGCTGCAGAATGTGTAATACACTATAATGAAATGGACAAGAACAATAATGTTACAAGAGCATCACCGTGCCCTGATTTAGACTATACTAGGTCTTGCTGACTCTGACCTTCTGCCTGTGGTCCACATGCCTGTAATAAACTGGTCTGGAAACTGAAAGGCAATTTTGCTAGTCTTTCATGTCCCCAAACTGGGCAGAGTTAACCGAATTACAGCTGGGAGGTGGAACTTACCTTCTGTCAGGGATGGCATGGATTTTATTTTCTCATGTTCAGGGGCATTTAACAATCAAAATAAATAATTTAAGAATAAGTATTAAAAGTGATTAATTCACAATACCTAAAAGTACTTAATGTTGTTAATAAGTCCTTGAGCAATTATTCCCATATGGGTCTGATCTGATGCAGGCTCTGTGAGGTGATCTCTTAGATGGAACTCTGGGACTCTCTTTGGGTTCAAATGATTGACACCAGCAAGCTTCTGTCCTTTATCACAGTTCCTTTATTATTGGTTAGTCAACATCCTCAAGATTTGTATCAAGTGCCATTATGGATCACAAGGACAGAAGCAGTTCCAGACACATTTCCCTGATCTTTCAAGGATAGGTAATAATTGCATCATTGACATTGTTGCTGGCATCCTAAAATACAATATCCTGCAACAAAAGACAAAGGGAAGAAATAAGTTGTGGTGTTTCTTAGCTCAGCCAGGAATACTGACAAAGACCTGGAGGAGCATGGCATTGCCAGAGTACAGTGGGACTAGAAATTCAGTTGTATTATGCCAAATTCAGCAGCTTTGTGGGGCTGAAAATCGCATTAGCATGGAGTAAAAGATTATTGCACACACATTTTGGATGCCTTATGTATGGCTTGCCAATATTATTTGCTGGTTTTTGGCGAGATTTTGAGGTTTATTAATATTGTTTCTCTGTTGCCAAAGATGTTATCAACAGCAGCACAACATTCAAAATGTATTAACCATGTCGCAGTTCACTCAAAGAACCAGCTTTTATTCAGATGAGAATGTAATACTTGAAGGGCTAATTGTACTAAACCTATGTCATAGAGTGCACACGACTGCATGTACTCAGCTCATATGGAGCACTTCCCCTTCCCTGCACCTTCAAGTGCTGTAGCACAGCCATCACTGACTTCCAGGGGCTATGCCATACAACTGGTACCTCACTGGCACTTGTGGGACTAAGCCACATGAAGTGGACAAGAAGTCAATACCCAACATCTTATTCATCCCAGCCTTACAGGGATAGATGACTTGGTGCAGCAATGGCTGTACAGGGAATATTGCCAAAAGGCAGTCCTGCTGCATATTTCCAACTTGTAGTATGAGTTTGTGTAAGCATCATTCATCCTTCACCTTCCCAGCCTGGGGATCGCTCCAGTCTGCATCTACTGCACTATTCTGTATCATTGCATTAGGGCAGCTTGAAACATGTCTCTGTATTTGTGGCTCGCAAGAGTCATCAGCAGCCAGGTGTCACTTCGTACTGCACAGAATGGAGAAAGGGAGGGTCAGCAGTGAAGAATGCAGAAGCAGCAGTTGAAGATGCTCACCAAGGCGACCATAAAGAGCTGCAACAATACAAAGGCAAAGACCAGGAGCCGCTCAATTCAAATGCATATGCTAAGTTTCCCTGAAGACAACCATTTCTTGCCAAGCTGTGAGGCAGTATCCTGGGAAGACTCTCAGGTGGGCCATAGCATCCATCTGTTCCTGCATACTCAAGACACTTGTACACTTCTAGTAAGTTATTTTAGCTTGAAATGGATACAGACTTCCTGCATGATTAGACCAGGCTCAAGCTTCCAATTTGCTAGTTGGTTTCAATCAGACATCTCAGCAAGGTTTGAGGCAAAAATAAAGATTTAATTGTATGAGCAGTTGGATTTTACTGTGAGCACTGCGAGGATTCCACCCAAGCATCACTTCCTAAATGACTGGAGCTGAGTCAGTAACTTGCCTTTCCTTCTTGTCTTACTGAAGCTCGGTGAACCAGGTGTCTCCCCTGATGAAATGTGCTCCTCTAATTTAACCTTTTCCTTCACTGTGTAGGGATCTGAGTTGCAGTTCTCCAAGGATCAGTGCAGTGGGGTGCTCCTCCAGCCAGCTTCTCCTGTCCTGCCTGATTCCAATAGCTCCTCTGTGGCAATAGACCATGGCTTGGAGCTTCCTTCCCAGTGTCTGTGGAAAGCCTGGAAAGGAAAATGTTGTGAAGTCCGGATGTCTGGGCATCTCAGCCCTCCCCAGCGTGCCTCAGGACACAACAGGAACACTTGCACAGCAGTGCAGCCCTGCTCCTTATTGCTCTTAATTTCTGTAGGCAGTTGAAGATGCAGCCTGTGAAATAGATGAGCATGTGATGAAATTAGTCATCCAGGATGGGCTGCTAGCATGGGGCACCTGAACAGGAGCCAAGAGCTTCAGTGGAGCCTAGTATATGAGGATGTGTCTGATTGCAAGCTTTGCAGACACACCTATGCTGTTGCTGCCAAAGGAAACCTAATGCTCCCTGGGTCCTGCATTGTGGCCACAAACATCCTTAACTATCAGTCTTTGATATTAGTTTGTGATTAGAATCTTAAGTGCTCATGCATTGGTTAGTGTCAAACAGCACCTATCAGATCCAGCACTCTCTCCTCAAGAGTCATCGACTTCCTGATGTGAGTTTCCTTTGGTTCAGAGCACCAGTCGCCTGTTTCTGGTCGTCTCTGCCTGTAGAAAGTAACTTCAGTGAGAGGAGGTTGAGTAGGCATAATGTCTTGGTCATCTTGGATGGAGTTATATGTGAGAATGTTGATGTGGAGTGAGGAACAATGTGAGTGAGTGAGCAAACTGGTGCAGACACGGTGAATGTGTAACTGTGAGTCTGGGGTTGAAGGACAGAGTAGCTCCGTTGCAGCATTAGTGAAAATCTCCATGTTTGAATGTTGCCTGTTGACACAATGAGAATGTCCCCATCTTCCAAGCTCTTCTATCTAACATACCCCTCGGCATCCTCTCTCCCATACTCCTTCAGCTTCCCCTCACTAAAGCTCTCTGCACTCTGGTAAAAATGGGCCAGCCTGGAAACAGCATTCTCCACTGGTGTGTGTGTGTGTGTGTGTGCCTGTTTGTCTGTCTTCAGGAGCTGCCTGATGGGGTTGCAGCTCTGAGAAATATGACTTGAGGCTTTCAGTAATACGAGTTGTTTCTTAAATAGCATGCTGTCACACAGGAAAGCCTAAGTATACAGCTTTTTAAACCAAGTTGTGTAATATTGTAATCCTTTTAGCGGTTTTAACACAGTGTTAGTGAGACCGCAATGCCATTTTAAAGTCAAGAAAGATTGTGCAGGTGTATTTCCGTGGATATTTAGCAGACATTTGAATATGCAGTTAGCTTGGGGAGAGTAATCAAGTAGCCATGGTGACCGTGATCCTGATCAAATGCCTCAATACTAATCCACACCGTGAATTTATTTTGAGGGTGGGAACAGGAAATTAGAAAATTAGAAAAAAAAAGGCCTCACGACTGGTGGCCAAATAAGACTTGCTTCTGGATTTTCCCTTCAGCTCAGACATAGAATTCAATTTCCATTAAGTGAACTGGTTATTATTACCTTTTATCTTCAGTCCTGCCAAAAAAAAATACATCAAATGGAACATAATTGACTCAAACTGTTACTTTGAAAAATAATAACTATTACATGTACAGAGAAAATTTTCTGTTAGAAAATGAAAATCTAACTTTATTTCAGGATCTATAGATGTGATTTCACAATGGGGTACAAATTGGAGAAGGATGCCCATAAAGAAACTTAATCTAAACCCAAGGCAAAGTTTCTGATTAGCATTGAAGTTATTTTGATGGTTTAGATAACATTGTTGCATGAAAATAGAGCTTAATGGAAAAGATGAATCCGATCAGAACTGTCAATGTCATTTTTTATGTTTTTGTATGAAGACATTCAACACTCTGAGTCTGTGCTAGTGCTCAGAATGTTCCTCTCAATCCTATTGCCCCACTTATTTCCCTGTAACCTATTGTCTTTCACAAGACTACGACTCCATGACTCTCCTGTTCCCCATCTACACTAGGGGCAATGGAAAATAGCTAACTAACCCTCGAGCCCACACAACACTGGGACATTGGAGGAAACTACAGCACCTGGAGGAAATTCATGTCGCTATACGGGAAGCTTGCAGACTCCACACAGGCAGAGCTTAAGGTCAGAATGCAATCCAAGTAATGCTTTAATGCTGAGACTAAGGATGTAATCCTGAGACTTCATAAGGCATCAGTCAGACCACATTTGGAGTATTATGATAATCTTGGGCCTCATAACTAAGAAAGGATGTGCTGGCATCGGAAAGAGTCTAGGGGAGGTTTATGAGAATGATCTTGGAAATGAAAGGGTTAAGGTACACGGAGAGTTTTATGGCTCTGGGCCTGGAGTTTGTGGCGGGAATCTCATTGGAACCTACCAAATATTGAAAGGCCTAGTTAGAGCGAACGTGGAGAGGATGGGAAACTCTAGAACCAGAGGCACAGCGTCAAAATACAAGAACAGAGACAAGGAAGAATTCCTTTAGCCAGAAGGTACTAATCTGTGAAATTCGTTGACACAGACATCTGTGAAGGCCAAATCATTGAGTATATTTAAAGCGTAAGATAATAGGTTCTTGATTAATGATGGTGTTGAAGGATATGGGGAGAAGGCAGGAGAATGGGGCTGAGAGGTAAAATAAATCAGCCATGATCGAATAGCAGAGCTGACTCGATTGGCTGAATGGCCTAATTATGCTCCTTGTGTTGTATGGTCTAAAGTCACAGAAGCTGTGCAGCAGAACTACCTGCTGCACCATTGTGCCATCTCTAAATTCAGAAGAAAGCTTAGTTTCTTCTGTCTAAAGCTTTCCCCCCTTTCATAGTTTTTCAGTGTTGCAGTGCTAGAGCTTTAATAGTACAGTAACCTGAGCTGGGACTGGCACTTGCTTGTAGAGCTTTGTTTCAACCCAGGGGGGGATGAGTACAGTTTTTGTTATCAGAGGACCTGGCATGAATGCTGAAATGTTGCATAAAATATGCACATGAAGCATGAGCTGTGCAGATCTGAATGCATCTGTGTTTTGCAATTTAATCACACTGATTGATGTTCGATCCCTCTTGTGTTAAACGAGCAGCTGAAGGAAATAGAAGGAAAAATGAATGAATGACATTAAATTGTAAAATGCAGGAACCTGAGGAAAATTATTTCACATCAAACAAGCACAAAGCTTTAGAAAGGCAAAGGAGGATTGTTCTCTGTGATCCTTAGTTGTGGCTCCCACACATTGTTATGCATTGAGCATTTCAATCCTTGTACAACTTAATTAAAGAGCGAACTTCCTAAAATGTTGGTAGAACTTAGTGAAGTGTAGATTCTGCGAAGCTGAATTGGATCCACATATTGATTTTTATCTTCCCATTTCTCAGGCCTGGGATTCTGGCGGTAAAGCTGACATGTACATAATTATTTTACCTGATCTCTAAAACATGGCAGCATATGTCACATTGTGGAGAGGAGTTACACTGCAGGTGAAGAGCAAACTGCTATTTAAGGCTGTTTACATTTTACTGAAGGCTTCAAATAACCTCAATAGTGGCACCTACTGTAGAAGCATAAATTAGGTGGTTTCCTCAGATGACATTTGATACAACCATGTTTTCTGAATTCTTTGGCTCCAGACAGGCAGACAATCCAGGAAGTGTTTGGCTTGGAGTACCTTTTTCCCATCACTGCAGAAGGCACAAGTCCAGCATGAAAATAATACGGAAACTATTTCAAATAAGAGAAAATCTGCAGATTCTGGAAATCCAAGCAACACACATAAGATGCTGGAGAAACTCGGCAGGTCAGGCAGCGTCTATGGAAAAGAGTACGGTCGATGCTTCGGGCCAAGGCGCTTCATCAGGACTGGAGAAAAGAAAGACGAGGAGTCAGATTAAGAAGGTGGGGGGAGGGGAGGAAGAAACACAAAGTGATAGGTGAAACCGGGAGGGGAGAAGGGGTGAAGTAAAGAGCTGGGAAGTTGGTGAAAGAGATACAGGGCTGAAGAGGGAGGAATCTGATAGGAAAGGACAGAAGGCCATGGAAGAAAAATTGGACTCCTCCCCTTTTTTTCTTTCATGGCCTTCTGTCCTCTCTTATCAGATTCCCCCTTCTCCAGCACTGTATCTCTTTCACCAATCAACTTCCCAGCTCTTTACTTCACCCCTCCTTCCCTCCCGATTTCACCCATCACCTTGTGCTTCTCCCTCTCCCTGCACTTCCTTACTCAGATTCATCTTTTTTTCTCCAGTCCTGATGAAGGGTCTTGGCCCAAAACATCAACTGTACTCTTTTCCATAGATGCTGCCTGGCCTGCTGAGTTCCTCCAGCGTTTTGTGTGTGTTGCTTGGAAACTATTTCAGATTATTTTGGCTGCTACGTAAGCAGTGTTTGTAGTACCAGTACTCTGAGTTACTACTTCAGAAACTACTCTGGAAATAAGTTGCCAATTTAAGTGATGGAACTAAGGAATGCTGCAAGAAAAACAGTATTCAGCCTACCAAATATATATTGGGTCTTTCTTCATGTGAGCCAATGCTACTTACATCTTTTTCTCCATACCCTTTTTTAATCAGATGATTATGCAGTTATGATTTTTCTTAAAAATCAAGCTGCAGCAGCTAGAAATCTGAAATCAAAGCAGACAATCCCGGAAAAAACTCGGGCCATGCAACGTCTGTACAAAGGGAAACGGTTAACATTCAGGTTTCATTAGATTTGAACTGTTTCTCTTTCCATAGATGCTGCCTGACCTACTGAGTTTTTGCAGCATTTACTATCAATTTTCTTGGCTGGATTAATTAATTGTTTGTAGCAAACGCTTATGCATGCTGTTTATCTTCTGTGAAGAACTCAGTTCCCATTTCCTACTTAATTATTTTTTGAAAGGACCTTACAATACCAAGTAGTGGAAGCAGTGTGTCACTAATTGCCCCGTTCTGGCCATTCATAATCACACCGATAATGGCAGTTTTCCTTTATGAATATTGCTTGCCAAGTTGTTTCTGGCTCTGACCATAAGTAAGTCTGATGGAATGAGTTTATGAATGTTCTCCAGAAGAAGAAAACTAATTGGTTTGAATATTCTCCAGACTTGCTTTTGGGTGCTGTTATGTTGAGTGAACCTTACCAAATATAATGTCATTTCTTGGAGTAATGTGCAAATACAGAGAATGCAAAGACTGTCATTTTAGGCTATGGATTGTTCTGAGATGCTATGGGAGAGAGAGGACCTGTTATGGAGAGGTTAGAGTGAAGACTGGATGCTGGTGGATGGTGGTGGTGGTAGTGTCTTGCAGTCACCAGTTGGAGGTTCTTGGTGATTCTGCAACGGTTAACTGAAGAAGTGTATTGAATTCAGGAAGTACTGATTATGTAGCAGCCAAAGAATAGCTGGTCAGTTGAGTGAAGTTCAACAGCTTTTGGAGGTGTAGGATTTGTTGATGCTGGGGAGGGTTGTGGGATGAGTTAGGAACAACCTGAAGGATAGCCAGATAAGCAAACAAATTAATAGGAATCCACCTGTGTCTATTCTCGATGCTAGGATAGGATCTGTTTGGCCGGGGTGGGGGGGGGGGCGGCGGCAGGGGATTCTAGCAGACTTCAAGTACCATCAACACCTGCATCTGCAGAAGTGCCTTGCAGAGGGCTGGGCCCACTCCAACACAAATAAGGATCTTCAGAATGGCATGTATGATGCCCAGGACCCCCTCTGCCAGACACTTGGCATGACTTAGATTAAATATCATAGACTTGGTGAATTGCTCAATTATCACTCATATCTTTTCATTCATAAAAACATGATGATAGAGGATGTTGGAGTTGTAGAGAAATACCACATGGAAATTGGCTCTTCAACTGGCATTCACTGGGTGTATGCCAACCATGAACCAGCCAGTCACACTAATTCTATGTTAATCTAATTTATTAGTCTCATGTTTTCATCAGCTCCCCACAGATTCTACCACTCACCTACACAAAGGGCAATTTTGCAGTGGCCAATTAACCTATCAACCTACACTTCACATCTTATTTCTTGACAATTTTTTAAAAATGTCCATAGCCCTCTGATAACACTCCAAATCTGTTCACTTTATCTATTACTTGCTTTTAATTCCATGTAGAATTCATTTAATTACAAATTTGAGACTGAGAGGAATTGATTTTCTCTTGTTGGGCTTGGTTCATACCTTGATTGATCAATCAAAAGCTCATTTGTCATAATGGGGGCATTGGGAACGGACCCAGATGCAAGACACAGACACTGAAGTACTAGGAACAGGACAAGGATGCAGGACCTGGGCTCAGACATGGACAAGAAACAGGGAAACTGGACAAGGAACTATGAACTAGAAGCCTGGGCTTGAACCCCGAACCAGAGACTGGACAAGGACCCAGAATCTGGGTCTTGCCTCAGGCTCGGGTCCCAGAACTAGGCAAGGATATGACATGACTGCAGGACTGGAGGCTGGGATCTTGAGGCTTGAGGCTTAGAGACAGGCTTGGGCTCCTGAGGCTCGAGGCTTGGAGACAGGCTTGGGACCTTGAGGCTTGCAACGTGGAGGCTGATATCTCGGAGGCTGATAACTCGGAGACAGACTGGGAACTGTACATCAACATGGAGCCGGGACTTATCCTTAACACAACACCAACATGAGACAGGACAGTACATAGACATAGAGCCAAGACTTATACTTAGACAAGCCGGGACTCAACTTCATCTCCACACCAGGGTGGGACAGGACCATCCGTCAGGTAACAGCAGAATGGCCGGACTTACCCAACAGAGGCAAAGACAAGACAAGACAGATCCCCCCACAGGGCAACAGCAGAGCGGCCTGACTTACCCCACAGAGGTGAGGACAAGACAAGACAGATCCCTCCCACAGGGCAACAGTAGAACAGCCTGACTTACCTCATGGAGGCGAGGACAAGACAAGACAGATCTCCCCCACAGGGCAACAGCAAAACGGCCTGACTTATCCCACAGAGGCAAGGACAAGACAGATTCCCCTGCAGGGCAACGGTAGAATGGCCTGACTTACCCCAGAGGCAAGGACAAGACTAGGCAGATCCCCCCACAGGGCAATGGCAGAACAGCCTGGCTTACCCCACGGAGGCAAGGACAAGAAGAGACAAACACCGAAGAACAACAGACAGTTCCATCTCTGCACTGGCGATTGAACTCGACAATGGTGTAGGCAAAGTATCCAGGCAGAGAGTCAGGCAAGAGGGGAAAAGACAGGGAAGGGAACAGGACAGTCCAGCAAGGAATCCCTGGTTTGCAGAGGTATTTATGTCTCAGCCCCAAAACGAGAATCATGTGCCTACAACAGAAACTGGGGAAAACCAGAAACCCTGGAATAAGGGACCTTGGACCGGACCGTGAACCAGAATACGGACTTCACGGACCAGACCATGACATCATTATAACCTGCCCTCAGCATTTTGAGCTCTCACTCATTAACCCTTTACTGTTTTATTGATTGAGGCTGTTCTGGTCAGTGACCATTTTATTTGCCTGAAATCGGACCAACCACTGCCATACTCGGCTTCATCTGTTACCTTGATTAATTTGTTTTCTTGTTTTCATACATCTCCAGCTCATCGATATATTCACTAAAAGTCTTGTTTTGATATTTCAGGCTTCAGCCCATGGTGGCCACTGAGTTGCAATTCCACGGTCTACCCAAACCTTCCTGTCATCCCTGAGACTGTTGACTGCCTCTAGCCTGCTCTGACCCCCACAATGCTCTTTGTGTTTCCTCCCACTTGTTGGTCCTCTTTAACCAGGCTTCCAACTGTTCCTTGGAGCCTAATTAGATATCAACAATATTTTTCCACCTGATGATTTTCCGCTGCTCTCCAATCTGTCTGTTTAGTGATCTGCCTTTTTACTACTGACAGAATTACTGTTCTCTCCCTTGCATTTCACTTCCCTTCTCTTGGTACATCCTCCCTACTCCCCCAAAGCTGTCCTTTTCTCCACTTGCAGCTATTTCTGAAGCTTTGAATGGTTCCCTCTGTCACTTTCAGCTTTACTGTTGTGTTCCCAGATTCTCACCTACACCTATTATGCAGCATTTACACTTTTCTTGAACCAGACCATTTTATCTCATCCCACATTCAATTCTGCTAACATACTTCATGATTACATGTTACTCCTTCAACTGAATTCTAAAACCTTACAGCTGTTTGATTTGTTTGCCTTTCCTCCCTGCCCAGTAATCACCCCTGACAGCACACCCTACTATCCCTCACCTCTTTGCTTCAGACCAACCACTGCCATATTCGGGTTAAGTTAACAGTCAAGAGCCCATGGTATTATGGGAAAGTAACTAGCATGGTTAGACCAATGGCTGATTGGTAGGAGGCAGCGAGTGGGAATAAAAGAATCCTTTTTTGGTTGGCTGCCAGTGGCTAGTGGTTTTCCGCAGTGCTCAGTGTTGGGACCGCTTCTTTTTATGCTGTATATCAATGATTTAGATGATGGAATAGATGGCTTTGTCACCAAGTTTGCAGATGATACGGAGATTGGTGGAGGGGCAGGTAGTTTTGAGGAAATAGGAAGGCTACAGAAGGACTTACACAGATTCGGAGAATGGGCAAGAAAATGACAAATGAATTACAATGTTGGAAAATGTATGGTCATGCACATTGATAGTAGAATTAATTCTGCAGATTATTTTCTAAACAGGGAGAAAATCCAAATATTAGAGATGCAAAGGTCTTGGGAGCCCTTGTGCAGAAAACCCTAAAGGTTAACTTGCAGGTAGGGTCAGTGGTGAGGAAGGCAAATGCAGTGTTAGCATTCATTTCAAGAAGTCTGGAATACAAGAGCAGGGATGTGATGCTGAGGCTTTATAAGCCACTGGTGAGGCCTCACCTTGAATATTGTGAACAGTTTTGGACTTCTCATCTAAGAAAAGATGTGCTGGCATTGGCGAAGGCCCAGAGGAGGGTCAGAAGGATGATTCCAGGAATGAAAGTGTTATCATATGAGGAACATTTGATGGCTCTTGTCCTGTACTTTCTGGAATTTAGAAGGATGAGGGGGGACCTCATTGAACTCTTTTGAATGTTGAAAGGCCCAGACAATAGATGTGGAAGGGATGTTTCCCATGGTGGGGGAGTCCAGGACAAGAGCACACAGTCTCAGGATAGAGAGGTGTCCAGTTAAAACAGAGATGCAGAGAAATTTCTTTAGCCAGGGGGTGGTGAATCTATGGAATTTGTTACCACAGGCAACTGTGGAGGCTAGGTCGATGAGGATTTTCATTCCAGGATGAAGGAGATGTCCTCTTTTTTTAAAGAAAGGAGCTTCCCTTCCTCCACCATCAACTCTGCTCTCAAACGCATCTCTCCCATTTCACGCACATCTGCTCTCACTCCATCCTCCCGCCACCCCACTAGGAATAGGGTTCCCCTTGTCCTCACCTACCACCCCACTGGCCTCCGGGTCCAACATATAATTCTCCGTAACTTCCGCCACCTCCAACGGGATCCCACCACTAAGCACATCTTTCCCTCCCCCCCCTCTGCTTTCTGCAGGGATCGCTCCCTACGCGACTCCCTTGTCCATTCGTCCCCGCATCCCTTCCCACCGATCTCCCTCCCGGCACTAATCCTTGTAAGTGGAGCAAGTACTACACATGTCCTTACACTTCCTCCCTCACCACCATTCACCTGTGAGTCGGCTGGGGTAATATACTACGTTTGGTGCTCCCAATGCAGCCTTCTATATATTGGCAAGACCCGACGCAGACTGGGAGATCGTTTCGCTGAACGCCTACGCTCTGTCCGCCAGAGAAAGCAGGATCTCCCAGTGGCCACACATTTTAATGCCACGTTCCATTCCCATTCTGATATGTCTATCCACAGCCTCCTCTACTGTAAAGATGAAGCCACACTCAGGTTGGAGGAACAACACCTTATATTCCGTCTGGGTAGCCTCTAAACTGATGGCATGAACATTGACTTCTCTAACTTCCGTTAATGCCCCACCTCCCCTTCGTACCCCAGCCGTTATTTATTTATTTATTTTTCTCTCCTTTTTCTCCCTCTGTCCCTCTCACTATACTCCTTGCCCATCCTCCGGGCTTCCCCCCTCCCCCTTTCTTTCTCCCTGGGCCTCCTGTCCCATGATTCTCTCATATCGCTTTTGACAATCAGTTTTCCAGTTCTTAGCTCCATCCCTCCCCCTCCTGTCTTCTCCTATTATTTTCGGATCTCCGCCTCCCTCTCCCACTTTCAAATCTCTTCCTATCTCTTCTTTTAGTTAGTCCTGATGAAGGGTCTCGGCCTGAAACGTCGACTGTACCTCTTCCTATAGATGCTGCCTGGCCTGCTGCGTTCACCAGCAATTTTTATGTGTGTTGCTTGAAATTCCAGCATCTGCAGATTGTCAAATGCAGCAGAAGAAAGCAGCAATTGGATTTGAATTAAAAGGAAAGACAAGAACTGGGCTGCAAGATGAAGACAGGAGGGTATAGAACTGAGTGGGGTGTATCTGGGACGCCAGGTAGCACCGTTGAGCCCTCTGGAGACATCGTGGGCTTATCAACGAAATGTCAAAGAAGGAGGGTGCCCAGCTGATGAACCCGATGACGTACCTACCCTCCCTCCTTGTCACCACTCCAAACCCACTGCCAACATCGAGAGTGCCAACTTACCGTAGGGATTGAAACATCAAGTCCTAGTAGCTCTACTATTAGTTGGGATTGACTGTGTGGAAGTTCTTACTGTCATTACAGTGCATGGGAAAATATAATTACTAGTGATCACATTTTTATTGATTTAAACAGGTTGTGTACACTTGAAGCAAGAAAGTATTACACCAATTTTTGCTTTGATATATAAAAAGAATTCTGAAATCCCATCTGCAGGAATTTCTTTATTAATCATCCTAGGAATTTTGCTGCACAGATGGCCATCGTGGATTAGGGGGGCTTTTGGAAATACGTTTTGTATCTGCTCAAGCTGATTTTAATACATCAGGACTTTTGCAGAATAACTGTTTTTGTCTACAATGCATTGAAACAAAAAAGCTGCTGCTCTTTATTTCTTTGAATGGCTAGTAATCTTGGTTGTAAGCTACCGACCTTCACATGATTCAATGGCACAATGCTAAATTTCTCCTGTGCACAGTGCTGATAATCGCAATGGATGTACATGTTCTGAAGGATTTTTTAAGTTGTATAGTCTTTCTTGAAATCAAGTCAACCCAAACCTTAAAGCTATTTACCTCACTGGTTTATTGGAATTGTATCACAGTCATAGGAAGATTTATAAGATTTGTTTAGCTTCTCTGGGGTGAATGACTGATTGGGAGAAACAAGACTGCAGGGATATGAAAAATGTTTTGCGGCAAGGTAGTTGGTTATTGGTTATTACAGAATTGATGAGCTGAATGGTCTCATTCTCTGCCCGAGCAAGCTTACAGCATCACAGGTACATAGCATCAGACATACAAAATTCACAAGAAATGCACAAAGTAAACGTAAATTATACACAATTTTATACAAGAAGGGACACAATTGGAACAAAAAAAATTCGAAGTCCATTATGATGCAAAGTAGTGATAGTGTTCCTATATTGAGGTAGGGATTGAATTTGACCTAGTTAGTTCAGGAACTGAATGGTTGAAGGGCAGTAGCTATTCTTGAACCTGGTGATATGGGACTTCAGGCTTCTGTACCCCCTGCTCAATGGTGTGAAGGTCCATTCCATTTATGGGGCCTGGGAGAACAATGAAATTGATCCTAAAAAGTTAGGCCTGCTTTGATATTAATTGAATGACAGTGCCCTACTTGCCTACTTTCCTCTGGGTTGATAATTCTTATTTGTTATTGATAATGCCTGTTCCTCATGAAGGTAATCAACATTTTGCTTGCATCATCTATCACATCTACCACCTTTCCTTCTATTCAAGATTCAAGATTATTCAATGTCATTTCCAGTACACAAGTGAAAAGGAGACTAAAATAATTGTTACTCTGGATCTGACGTAGCACAAAAAGAAACACAATAAGATAATGAACATTGTAATTAAAAAACTCAATAAATACATAAGTGACCTCATATACTGTACATAGAGTGACGCAAGGCACAGGAATGACTGTACATAAGGCAACTGTGACAGAAAATGATAAAGTCATTGTGGTGGGGGGTGTGAAGGAGTGGATTAGGGTGCGGAGGTGTTGAACAGCCTTACTGCTTGTGGGAAGTAACTGTTTTTGAGTCTGGTGGTCTTGGCGTGGATACTACATAGCCTCCTCCCTGATGAGAGTGGGGCAACAGTCTATGAGTAGGGTGTGTGGTATCTTTCATAATGTTACTAGCCTTTTTCCGGCACCTTTCTATATATATGTTCTTGATGGTGGGTAGCCTGTTGCAAAACCTTCCTGTCCGCAGCAATGCAGTTTCTGTACCTTGCACATTAGGATGCTCTCCCGTAGAAGGACATGAGTATAGATGTGCAAAGTCCAGCTCTCTTCAGTCTCCTCAGGAAGTAGAGGCATTGTGAGCTTTCCTGATTGTGTAGAATGTGTTCTAAGACCTTGAAAGTTGTGCGAGATCTGTACTCCCCAACCTGCCAATTCACTGATCTGCTTGATTTCCCCCATTAACCTCTCTCTGGCAACTGTCATTAAAGACCATCTTGGAGGAAGTACATGAGCTTGAAGACCCACACTCATCTGCCATCAGATGTCTTAACAGTCCGTGATCACTACCTCATTATTTGGCTTTTGCACTATTCATTTAATTGGTAACGTACAGTAATTTCTGTCTTGTTCTCTACTGCCGCCGCAGACCAACAAATTTCATGACATACGTTTGTGACAATAAACTTGATTGATTATCCACCCTCTTCTTGGTGATCTTCTTTCAACCCTCAACCCCAAGATCCTCTTGCGAACTCACTCCACAATGGTGGACAAGCCAGCGAGCACTGTGAGGGTCATGTTTTTTGACTTCTCCAGTGCATTCAACACCATTCGCCCTGCTCTGCTGGGGGAGAAGCTGACAGCGATGCAGGTGGAGGCTTCCCTGGTGTCATGGATTCTTGATTACCTGACTGGCAGACCACAATACGTGTGCTTGCAACACTGTGTGTCCGACAGAGTGATCAGCAGCACTGGGGCTCCACAGGGGACTGTCTTGTCTCCCTTTCTCTTCACCATTTACACCTCGGACTTCAACTACTGCACAGTGTCTTGTCATCTTCAGAAGTTTTCTGATGACTCTGCCATAGTTGGATGCATCAGCAAGGGAGATGAGGCTGAGTACAGGGCTACGGTAGGAAACTTTGTCACATGGTGTGAGCAGAATTATCTGCAGCTTAATGTGTAAAAGACTAAGGAGCTGGTGGTAGACCTGAGGAGAGCTAAGGTACCGGTGGCCCCTGTTTCCATCCAGGGGGTCAGTGTGGACATGGTGGAGGATTACAAATACCTGGGGATACGAATTGACAATAAACTGGACTGGTCAAAGAACACTGAGGCTGTCTACAAGAAGGGTCAGAGCCGTGTCTATTTCTTGAGGAGACTGAGGTCCTTTAACATCTGCCGGATGATGCTGAGGATGTTCCACGAGTCTGTGGTGGCCAGTGTTATCATGTTTGCTGTTGTGTGCTGGGGCAGCAGGCTGAGGGTAGCAGACAACAACAGAATCAACAAACTCATTCGTAAGGCCAGTGATGTTGTGGGGATGGAACAGGACTCTCTGACGGTGGTGTCTGAAAAGAGGATGCTGTCCAAGTTGCATGCCATCTTGGACAATGTCTCCTACATAATACTACTACTACATAATGTACTGGTTGGGCACAGGAGTACATTCAGCCAGAGACCCATTCCACCGAGATGCAACACAGAGCGTCATAGGAAGTCATTCCTACCTGTGGCCATCAAACTTTACAACTCCTCCCTTGGAGGGTCAGACACCCTGAGCCAATAGGCTGGTCCTGGACTTATTTCCTGGCATAATTTGCATATTACTATTTAACTATTTATGGTTTTATTACTTTTTATTATTTATGGAGCAACTGTAACGAAAACCAGTTTCCCCCAGGATCAATAAAGTATGACTATGACTATGAAAGTTGGGCCGGAATGTACTGCTCCACAGCCATGGGTCATAGAGTCAAAGTTATACAGCATGGAACCAGGTCCCTCAGCACAACTCATCCTGCAGATCAAGGTATCTATCCAAGCTAGTCCCATTTTCCATTTCACAAACAAGAAAAAGTCTGGTTCAGGATCCCTCTAAACTTGTTCTGTTCATATATCTGTCCTAGTTGCTTTTAAACATTATAATTGTACCCATCTCTATAGCTATCTCTGGCAACTCATTCTGTGGACACAGCATCCTCTGTGTGTAAACACATCTCCTCAATATTACCCCTCTTTCTATAAATCTAGCTTTAGACCTCTTAGCCTGGAAAAAAGACTGTGATTATTCAATTTATCTCAACCCCTCATAATTTTATATTATCTTTATAAGATAACCTTTCAGCTTCCTGTATGCCAGGGAAAAAGTGTTTCAACCTCTCCTCATAACTCAAGCCCTCCTGGGAACATCCTTGTGAATCTTTTTGGTACCGTTTCCAGTTTAATGACATTCTTCCTGTATGGATCAAATGTTGGAGTCCTTCCATGAGTCAATCCGAGGGTCACTGCGGCCCTAATTCAGCCCAGCGATTATATTTTCATATCACACCTTTAGACTAAGTGAACAGCCTGAGACTATTCCCATTTGTAAACAGGTCAAGAATTTGGGGAGGGAAATTTAACGTGGCAAAAGAATTGGGATGATTTGAGGGAATTGGTTTCCACACAGTGAATAGTTAAGAGTTGAAATTCACTGCCTAAAGGGAAGTAGAGGCAGATTCAATCATCACTTTCAAAACTGAATTGGATAGATACCCGAGAAAGAAAATATATTCAGTTAAAGAGTTAAGAAGTAGGTCTAATTGGATTTCTCATAGGGAAACAGCATAAATGAAAGGTCAAATGGCTTTCTTCGATGACCCTTCCCATTTTTTGACTCCATTCTAACTCCCCTTTTGCCATCTAGGTTTACTAATAGACTCTGCAATGGCAATAGCTTGGAACAAAAGGGTGGGGTTGGTCAAAGATTGCAGAGTTATAGCCTCAGCCTTAGAAGATTGGGTGTCGTGGAAGTTCAGGGCATTGTTTTGGTGGAGTTGGGGTGGGGAGGAGTCAGGCAATTGTGCTGCCAGAGAATTACGAGATTAGGAGGTTGGGGTCTGGACCTTGGATGGTTAATGAATATTCATGGTTGGCAGTGTGGTAGAAAGGGTTCAGTGTAATATTTTGGGACAGGCAGTGGCACTATTGCGACCAGAAGATTGCAGTGTGCCTGTACCTGACAGAAAATGAGACATTGTTTCTCTAGCTGGCTTTGGGTTTCATTGTGGACGTACAGGATAGACTCAATATAGAATTCTACCGTAGCGGACTTGATTTCTCAGTCCGTATCAGTCATCCACCTATAATATTAGCTCTGGAAGTAGAAGACAAGCCCAGTCTACCTGCTGGGCTTCTCCTGTTCTCCTTTTTTCAGCTCCCATTTCTTTTGTAATAAGCAAACTGCTGGAGGAACTTAGTAGGTCAAACACCATAGCGATGCAGGGTTTCAACTTGAAATGATGACCACCCCTATGCCTCCACTGATGTTGCTTGACCTGCTAAATTCTTCCTGTAGTTTGTGTTTTGTTGCAGAAACCAGCATTTGCAGTCTCCCACATCCCTTTGTCTATGTTCTTTTGTCCACGTTTCCACTTTCTATTTGCTCTCATTCATCTTGTTTCTCCTGAAGATAGCCCCAGTTTTTTTTCTATCAGAGATATTTTTGTCAGTCACCCTCTCTGCAGCTTAACAAGCTTTTTTTATCCCTTCTTCAGTGCTAACAAAACATTGGTCCTCTTTCTCTTCCCCCAGATGTGGTCTTTCCAGCACTTTATGTTTTTATTGTGAAACAAGATATTGTTAAACAACTGAATTCCTGAGCAACCATCCTTGTTATCATCTTTCCTGTTTTGAAATCTATCCTTAAAGGGAAATCATTGTTTCTTGTCAAGCATTTTCATAGATATTTCATGCAATTTTGAACTTTCCCTCTTTTCTTTGATATTCAGTACCCTGTGGCATGAATTCAATCATCCTGTGTGTCTATTTGTTCTGCTTCTCTTTTTTGGGCGATAATAGTTTGGATAGTAACTAGTTAATATAACAAATATATATGTTTGGAAGATTTTGGTAGTGTAAAGAAACATCTTTTACAGAAGTGACATTCTGATCTCTGCAAAATATGAAAAATATGTTGTGGAAAGTGCTATCAAAGTTATTATTGATGTAAGGTCACCCAATCATCTCTCAAAGCTCATTGCTATGCTGCTGCCTTGTTTCACCATGAAGACATGGGAATTATTGGGCTTCTTCTGCCCACAGCTTTCTGTTCCATAGACTGAACCCCATTTATCATTCATGGGAGTACTTCAGTCTACATTTACACGTGCCAGCCTCTCCAATTTTGAAATCTCCTTGCCAATGCAACATTTGATGCTTAAACCTTTAGTGCCTTCCTCTCCTTCAGCATATTTACTGAAGCTGATCAAAAATTGAACAAGTTACTAAATTTCCTCCCTCCCCTGCTTGAAAGAAGAATTACTGGGCCATAACCTTTTGCTGAGAGCCCGTGCATGGGACCAGATTGTGATGGATCTTGCTGTGCAGGTTCTTGCTTTCATACTCTCCCAACCAGTGTGTTTGGCTGAGTGTGAATTCCAGTGTGTTCCAGGTTCCCAATTCACACCCGTGTCCACACTCTGACCATCCCTCCATTTTACCCTCCCCTCTAATGTAATGGAACCCATTTATAGTACATTTCAGCACTGAATCTTGAGGGGGGGAGGAAGGGAATGAAACAGAAATAGAGCATAGAACATAGAACAGTACAGCACAGGAACAGCCCTTCGGCCCTCAATGTTGTGCCAAACCAATTCAATTAATAATCAAATGGCAACTAATCTCTTTTGTCTGCACAATGTCTATATCCTTCAAGGTTGTGGTCCTTGTATATCTTCTCAAATTCCATACAGTTATTTATAAGTTGCATTACATGGTCTCAAATTACCCTGCTTAAATACATGGGCTTTGCTCCTTCCACACATGAAACTTGTTTCTCAGCAGTATGACGACAAGCTGATATGGCTTCTCCACCCAGAACCAGCTTAGTACTTGGTTTTAAGCAATTCTGAACCTCTTGGCGGAAGCGTTTTCCAGGAGATGGCACAAAATTGTTTTTCATTCCCTTAGGATTCAGTATTCTTCATTCAGCATATCACCTGATGCAGCCTGTGTATGAACAGGAGCTTGTGGATCAATGTTACTCAATGCTGGAAAAACCTCGTTCCGTTTGGTAAACTAATGTCGATTACTGTTCATTGACTCTGTTATCTGTCTCATTCCATGTGTGTTTAGATTTAAAGTTTCTCTTAAGATCTCAGCTGATTTCTGTTCAGCTTCGCCTATCACACTTTAAAACATGAATCAGCTTGAGCTCCTGCTGCTCTGTGGCTGAACTGGATTAATTTTGAGACACATGGAAATCTGGCGGTTGGCAGCAACAACAGCGGTAACTGAATCCAGTCCGTCAATGCGCGTTTCATTTCTGGAGTATGAGCCCAGAGTCTGGAGGACAGTTCTGGTTTCGAGCTTTTGCACTGGCATAAACACTGGCTTCAAAAGAGCCTCTAGAGCACGACAGTCATGTTTGATTAGTGGAAAAGCCATCTAAATATTGTGAGGTAATAGCAATAAGATGCATTGTGGGAGGTTTTGACTAAACTACATTAAGCAAGCAGTGTAGAGAGGAGTGGGTTTAGAAATGCACTCAGCTAGGCTACTGCTGCATCATGACCCAGTTTAAATCTAATGAGGGAGACGGAGGAAGAGTTTTCCAGTGTTGTAGACGATTGCCTATGGCATTCCTTGCTGGTGGTGTTCATGTTTTGCATTTCTAGCATTGTGCACATTGTGTATGTGTGCTTGTCTGCCTGCATGCTAGCTAGGCTGTTAGTGGGGAGGAGGAAGGGAATGCAGGAAACCCCATGGTTGGCTGCCCGTGGAGAAAACTGCTTTTGGTACAGCCCAGCATCTCAGAGACCAGTGTGGATAATTAGTCCATGACCATTCAGTTCCAGGGGCCAGCTGTCAGCATTCTGAAATCATTACCAGGACAGGGTTACAAAGGCCTGTGCAGTGACACTGTGTTCCAGTGATCAGCTCCACAGCAGATGGAGTGTAATGAGGACTGCACACTAACAATATTAACCCAGCTGATGGAAAGCTGTCCCTGAAATTGAACTCTGTCGCATTAGTTGCAAAAAAATGTAAATCATATTTATATAAAAATTATCTATTTGGTTTATTACTCAATTTTCACAGTAAGCTCAGTGTTGCAAATGAACTGGGCTAATAAATTCATGCTGGCAGCAAGAGTATTATTTGTAACAGCAGACAATTAGCGGCATATTTTACCTAAGAATCTTGCATACCACTTTTGTTAATCTCGTGGTAAACTACAATCAATGGTCGGCCCCTCAATTCTATCCACTTTTTTGGATATTTGGAAACAGATTTAGTTTGGTTGGTAGAAAAATACATTCAATTATGTGAGACTATTCTCCTTTGCCTCCAGATGTTATCTATAAGCTCTTCAGATTTTTTTTTTTGGCAGCATTCCTACCATCAGGGGTTAATTTTGTAGTCTGCTTTCATTGCTGTTCATCCATTTCCAGTGTGAAATATTTGTGTGTGGTGCTCAGAACTGTCTTTTTTTTCTGCGACAAATGTGATTAATTAGTGTCCTGTTCTACCCATCGCGTCATTGTAGTTGAGAGATGTACCTTCACCAGGTAAAGCTGTTTCATCTTCCCAAGGTGAATGTTCTGTTAATTACTTCTCTTTGTCATGAATTTATTCCTCTGACAAATACTGTCAAGCCTGTTAGGACAGTCACAGTTTCGGCAAAGATGAATGTGAACTTCTCTAAATCCATAGTCATTTTATCCTTCAGGTGTCTGTGTTATTTGATAATCATTTTTACTGTATAAATGTTCTCCAGTGCATGATTAATATGCATGTGCATTGTTTTTCTCTGACAGCAAATTTGCATGTCTTTGTTTATTCTTTCAATAAGAATTTTCTCCAGTAAATGTCTTACTGTGTGTCACTGATAGCTGTTCCTGAGTTGTCTCAAGACCACCACCTGAAACACACCCACACCACCAAACACCACGCCATTATTTCTCAGATCATCACTGAACTCGCCTCATTAAAAAGTCTTAACCCCTATTCTCACCTTCACCCCACATAGCTCCTATTTTCCACAGATTCGTAAACACAACTGCCCAGGTGGATTCATTACTTGAGCCTATCTTTACCTGACGGCTTAATTTTTCTCACCATCACCTTTCAGCCCTCCCTCACTTCTGCATCTCTAATGGTTTTGTACCTATTTGTTGATTTTCACCACCATCATCCTTAACTCCTGAACAAGAAAATCTCTGCAACATTATATCTAATATCTACCACACTCTTACCTTCATGGGGTTTGCCTTTGATCCCACCGTCCTCTACCCCATTTCTGAGGAAAAGCGGTTGACCAGCACCATTTGTAAGCCTACTGACTCCCACACCAACCTTCTGCCATGTGAGGACAATCATGTTTTCAGTTTCTGTCACCGTTGCCGAGAAGTGTCGTTGAGTTGCACAGCCCAGAAGCAGGCTCTTTGGCCACCACATCAATGCTGATCTCTTTGCCCATCCAGACTAATCCAATTTGCCTGCATTAAGACTGTATCTTCCTCTACCTTGTCAATTAGTGTCTGTTTAAGTGCTTTTAAAAATAAATTGTGTCTGATTCTACCACCACCTCTGGCAGTGTGTTCCAGATATCAACCACGGTCTGTGTAATGAAAAAGTGTTTTTTTTATATAAATCTTTCCATGCCAGTATAATAACTATTTTAACACTTTAACATTTAAACAAATTTAGCACTGTGGCAGCATTTTAATGAATAAGGACCCTTTTAGGTTTACAGTACCATCAACCATGCTTCTCCCTGTATTTACCACAGGTTAGTCCTTTTCCCTGACTCTCCAGAGCCACAGTTGTGTTCCCCTGCCTTTGTTTTCTAATCTTGCAGCCTCCATGTCCCATGGCTCACCTAGTACCATTTGTGTGGTGGATGTTTGAGTTAATCCAGATTTCAGATGAAGTCTACATTGTTTTCCCTACTACATGTCCTTTCCAGGTTACAGTTGATTCTGTTCCTGTGACCTGTTTGTAAAGCGGACAGTTTGCAAGTTGGAAGTGAGGCCGCAAGCTGAGTTTCCGGTTGGCAGTCCTGCAGCAGCTGGCAAATTCATCCTGGTGTTCTCCCAAACGCTCATTTGTATGCACACACTGCACATCATTTGGCTGCTTGTAATTTTAGGAGGACCTGTAATGTCCAAATCAAAACATAATGAGAGTATTGGTGCAAGGAAAGAGGCTGACGGTAGCCTGGAATTCGTGTTCACTGTAATGTTGATGATATCAGTGCTCTCGATTATCATGGAATTCATCAGGTAGCAACTTCCAGTGTCCGCTTTGGTGCAGCTGGATGGAAGCTTGAGAATTGCCATTCAGTGTGCCTTGTTCCTCCATTAGTCTTTTTGCTATACCTTCCAATGTTAGGGACTTAGTACTAACATACTGTACTTATCCTGCAGGGATGTAAAAAATTATGAGCAGCATAGGTAGGCTGGATAGTGGGAAATTTTCCTCAGATGGAAGCATCTAAAACCATTGGGTGTAGGTTTAAGGGTATTGACTAAATAGGTTAGAGGGTAACTGAGGAAATCTTTGTAAATTTATGGTTTTGAAAGATTATGATAATTATATGTTTTTGCAGCAGCTTACCCTGTTTAGTACAATTTGGCTGTCAAGTAGAGCTGCTTTGCATACAAAAACCTCAAGGGAATGAAAATGCTGGTTACTGAGAAGAACTGAATGTTAAGAAAGTCACATAAAAATAAATTACTTCAAGGGGATGTGAAATAGTGTTTGTAACAATTCTAAAGATCTAGGAAATCGCAAAGAAATTGCATCAAACCAAAATTTCTCTAAGTGCATTTTGAACAGTTGTTTCCATTATAATTGCAAATTCAGGTTGTAGCTGCTTTAGTCACATTCTCTACCCTTGCCAGTGATAAATTTGAAAGTTTTAGTGTGTGGGGATTTACTCGTATTTGTGAATGGTCCAGAATGCATGCAAGCTTGAAAGTGATTCCTATGTTCGAGGTGATGGAGCAGATATTTATTGGCAAACATGCTCTTGCCTATATCAAAGATATGTGTTTTTTTAATGTCTGGCTTTGTACAAATAAAAGGGCTTGAATTTGGTTTGTGATTCAAGATATTTCTTTCTTGCTACCCAGTGTATTAAATATAAGGTAGGGATTAATCTGGAAAATAATGCTAATGAAGAATAATTAACTCTAGTATTTATTTTCTGTATAGCAGCTCATTGGACTGTATAGATTTAAATCTTATTTACTGTAAATTAAACTTTTCAACTGTCAGTTTTGATGGAATTTGAAAAGTAGGAAGATGTAAGCTTGCAATCAATGGCACACCATAACTGTGGGGAAAAATGAAAAGCCTGAAACCATTCCTGAATCTCACTTTTAACTAAAGCTCAATACATTCCTAATTCCATCTTGTAAAAAAGACTGATTGTGCAGGTCATGCCTCACAAAATGACCAGTTAATGTGACAGCAGTTCCTAATTGCATTAAGTATAAACTAGGTGGTGAATGATAGTAAATAAAGGGCTAAATTCTTAATAGAGTTTTTATATTATGATATATTCATTTCCAAAACTGTAGTTGCAAGGAAATAGTAAGGAATTGAAGCTCATCTTTATTAGATGGTATATATTTTTTGGTTATGAAGTCTAAATAACAAGAGATTTATGCTCAGTTCAAATCTATTTCCTTTTTTTTAGTTATATACAAATGCTTAGGAGAATTATTTACTTCAACCTCAGTTGACGATAATTGGGGACCTTGCTTGCAACTTTGTCATTTTAGATCAAACCTTGAAATATGCTTTTTAAAAAGGTGAATTGCAATCAACTGATTCTTTGCAGAAACAAATTGAAATCACTAATGGACCCCGATCCAAAATTGAATTCAAGATCAGCATTCCATCTGCCGCAGATGATAATGGATTAAGTATCCAGCTTTTCCATTTATGTCAAATCTTTGTGGTTTTCCCTTTATTTTAATCTTGACTACATGTTATGACTTCAGTCTTCACTTCATGTTGAACATTTTATGCTGACGTTTAATCAATGTTCAAATTATGTGCTTTGGTGCAATGAGAATACTTACTAAGAGACTCACTTTATTGCGTTTCTTTCTTTAACAAGCATATTGCCATGTGCTAGTAAGTCAGAAAGCAGCAAACATCTCAATGTGGTTTCACTTAGAACTTTCCATTTCATCCTGAGATATAAATTAATTTTGAGAAGAATGAAACTAGCTTGTTTAAAATTGTAGGAGTTAGAGCTCTGAGAGTTAAAACTATCAGTTTTTCCCATACCGCTCGTAATATTTCAATAACTTTTAGAGACAAAACTATAATGCAACTTGCGTGCACAGTTCTATTGTCAAAGTGCAGAACGTTTATTGTAAATATATTTTGGAACCTTTTTGATTCCGACGTCATTTGGCTATATCTGGATATCAGTAAGTATCTCTAACTCATTTTTAAAAACATGTAGTGGGAAAGCTTGTCTAAGACTACAACAGGTCAGGTCAGATAGTAAGTTGGGGAGAAGATTGGCAGATGAAATTTAATCCTGAAAGGCATAAAGTCATGCATTTTGGGAACGCAAGCAAGGAAAGGATATAAGCAGTAAATGGTCAGGCACAAAGGAACGTTGATGGACAGGATCACTTTAGGGTTCAAATCCATAGTTCCCTGAAAGTGGACAGGTTATATTTCCAGCTTTTCCATTTGTATCAAATCTTTGTGGTTCCCGATAGTGGGGAGAAAATTTGCCATGCAATCCATATGTAAGTACATTGAGATAGAACAAAAGAGACAAAAAACAAAGCAGAATGCAGAATATAGTATTACAGTTACAGACAAGGTATGGGGCAGCTAGACAAATAAAGTGCAAAGTCCTAGACAAAGCAGATTGAGAGATTAAGTTTATCTTTATTATGTAAGAGGGTCATTCGAAAGTCTTGTAACATTGTAACAGGAGCTATCCTTGACTCTATCTAAAGGCAGTGTATTACCTAAATAACGAAAGATTGTATGTTTGTAGATGAGTGAAGTACCGAGGGATTGAGGTGATCTTGAGCATGAAACGAAAAATATTAGCATGCAGAGGTAGCAGGTGGTTAGAAAGGCAAATGGCTGATTGGCCTTCATTGCAAAAGGGATTGAGTTTAATCATGTTACAAAGGTACAGGGAACTGCTGAGGCCACACCTGGACTGCTGTGCACAGTTTAGATCCTCTTATACTGGCATTGGAGGGAATGCAAACGGGATGCACCAGTCTTTAACATCTGGGTTTGTCATGGTCCGGATCGGGGTCTTTTTAAATTTACCTTGTTTATGTTACGATCCGGACCGTTGATTCCTTGTTTTCCCGTGTCCCTCGACTTTGGTGATTGGAGGCAATTAACGCTCAGCTGAACCGGTAGCTTATAGTCTCCGGCTTTCAGCCATTCGGCGTGGGAGTATCTGCAAAGTCACGGCGTGCCAATGTCATCTGGCCGGAGCAAGCCTAGTCCCTGCCAAAGCGTGTGCTGGTAATTCGCCCTTCCTCACTGGAGCAACCCTGTCCAGTTACCTCTCCAAAGCGAGCCTGCAAAGTTTCCTCACCGAGGTGGGTCCGTCAGTTAACCCGCCAGAGGGAATCAGGAACCGCTGTCTACTGTTCCCGGGCCGAGTCGAGAGCTGGCTCCAGCGGCATTCTAGCACCAAGTCAAGTCCTGGCCCTGGCGGCATTCAAGCGCCAAGTCAAGTCCTGGCCCTGGCAGCTTCCCAGTTCTGAGTCAAGTCTTGGCCCTAGCGGTCTGTGATTCCTGTCCTACCCCCTTGTCTGAATCCCTTCTCTGCCCCTCTTGCCTCTAGCCCTCGTCTGCAGCCCCTGCCTGCACTTCGGTCTAGTTCCATCGCTGGAGCTAGATAGGTACTGTCTGGTGTTCATTTGTGTTGGTCTTGTCTTATCTTGTCTGGTCCTCGTCTCCGTGGGGGTAAGTCTGGCCGTCTTGCCGTTGCCCCGCGGGGAGTCATGTCTTGTCTTGTCCTCGCCTCCATGGGGTAGGTCAGGCTGTCTTGCCGTTGTCCCGCGAGGGGTCATGTTCTGTCTTGTCTTGTTCTCCCCTCCCTGGGGTAAGACAGGCCGTCTTGCCGTTGCCCCGCGGAGGGTCATGAGTCCCGGCCCTATGTCCTGTACACAAGGAGGGGTCCCAGCTCTCTGTTCTGTGTGTGAGTCCCGGCCCTATGTCCTGTACCCAAGGAGGGGTCCCGACTCTGTGTTCTGTGTATGTGTCCATGGTTCCATGTACCTGCTCGCCCGAGACCGAGGCTCTGCGTTCCCATGTTCCTCCTCTCCCTAGGCCATGTCATGTCCTTGCTTGGTTCTAGGGTCCGAGCCAGAGGCAAGACCCAGGTACTGGGTCCTTGCCCAGTCTCTGGCTCGGAGTCCATACCCTAGCCTCTTCATGTCTCCTCTAGTTCTGGGATCCAATTCTGAGTCCTAGCCCAGACCCCTAGTCCCAGCCTAGTAGTAGTCCTGAGTCCTTGTCCAGTTCGCTACTCCTGCTCCTGCCTAGCTCTCCTGGTATTGAACAATAAACTAAATCTAAGTAACCTCACAAGATGTGTCTTGCATTTGGGTCCACCCTTGCTCCCAATACCCCGACTTTGTGACAGGGTTAGGAGAATTCTCCTATTGTGAACAACTGCAAAAATTAGATCTGAAATATTTTTAGAGTTTAAGTGTCTGAGTAGTGTTCTTATTTTGACATAAGACCCCAAGGGGATATGTTGAGATATTTCCATTAGCAGGAGAATCATAAACAAGGGGGTCATAGTTACAAGATTAAGAGATGGTCTTTTAAATCTGAGGGGAATACCAGCCCCGTGCACTGCATGTTGAATCTTTAGAATTCTTTTCCCCTAAGGTTGTGAAGGTTAGATCATTGGAAGTATTTAAAGAAGAGATAGATACCTTATTGACAGATCATGAGATTAGACCAAAGGGGAACTGACACAGAGGAGATGTGTACTGCGCCAGAGCAGCCATGCGCATACTGAGTGAAGGCTCTGGTTTGAAGGCTGAGAGGCATATTCTCGCTCCTACTCTCTTTTGTTCTCTCTCCTTTACATCACCTGACCCTGATCTCCTCAACTTATTTTTGCTAATAAAATGGTCATTCATACTTTTGATAGCACTGTACACGATTATTTTAATACTCGTCTGTTTGACTTCACCCATTTGTATGACTTCATGATACAAGGTCATCAAAGCTGTGCTGCCCCATATCCTAACTCTTACCCTTGTGCCTGTTGCCTTTTCTTGTTTAGCTTTAAAATTCTCACTTCTATTTTCAAATACAATCCTGGTTTTAGCCTCTCCAATTTTTGCATTCTCCACCAATCCTGTGCTCTGCCTCTCTACTTACCTTTTGGTTTGTAGGACACTTTTGAAATGTACTTCTTAGAATGCTCCAAATTCTCTTGAGATGGCTGTCTGACAGTCTTTGTCAGACTCCTCGGGATCATTTGCATTCTACTGTAGTTACTGTAAAAATGGATTTGTTGTTCTCTGTTTTAGAGAAGCAGCCCACATTTCTAAAATGTAGTGAACTGTCAGATCAGTTAACGAGGCAGAACCCAGCAATTTAACAGATTACCTCTGGAGACGATCATGTGATGGTTGTTAAGACAGCAGCCATTTTACTGTAGGTGAAGCAGGTGTCACTTTTATATGGATAGTAGCTTAAAACAATAAAAAACATGTTCACTGAAGGATTATCCCCAAGTAATTTTGTTTTCTTGTTGGTAAAGCAATGATAAGACCATAAAATCATAAGACATGGGAACAGAATTGGGCTATTTGGCCCAACGGGTCTGCTCTACCATTTCAACATGGCTGATCCATTCCCCTCTCAACCCCATTCTCCTGCCTTCTCCACATAACCTTTCACACCCTGACTAATCGTGGGCCTATCAACCTCTGCCATAAATACATCCAATGACTTAGTCTCCACAGCCGCACATGGTAAAGAATTGCACAGATTCACCGCTTTCTGGCTAAAGGAATTCCTCCTCATCTCCATTCTAGAAGAATATTCCTCTATTCTGAGGCTGTGCCCTCTGGTCTTAGGCTCCCCCACCATAGGAAACATCCTCTCTACATCCACTCTACCTAGGCCTTTCGACATTCAATAGGTTTCAATGAGATCCCTCCTCATTCTTCTAAATTCTGGCGAGTAAAGGCCCAGAGTTATCAATCGCTCCTCGTACGATAAGCCTTTCTTTCCCAGAATCATTCTCATGAACTTCCTCTGAACCTTCTCCAAAGCCAGCACATCCTTTCTTAAGTAAGGGGCCCATAACTGCTCAGAATACTACAAGTGCCTTATAAAGCCTCAGTGTTATATCCTTGCTTTTATATTCTAGTCCTCTCAAAATGAATGCTAGTGTAGTATTTGCCTTCCTCACCACAGACTCAATCTGCAAATTAACCTTTAGGGTATCCTGCACGAGGACTTTCAATTCCCTTTGCACATCAGATTTTTGAATTTTCTCCACGTTTAGAAAATAGTCTATTGTTTTATTCCTTCTACCAAAGTGCATTACCATACATTTCCTGACCATGCATTCCATTTGCCTGTTCTTCTCCCATTCTCCTAAACTGTCCAAGTCCTTCTGCAGCCTCTCTGCTTCCTCAACGCTACCTGTCCCTCCATCTGTCTTTGTATCATCCACAAGCTTGGCCACAAACCATCAATTCCATTCATCTAAATCATTGTCATACAACATAAGAAGCAGTCACAACTTTTGTGGGGGATGACCTCCCGGGAGAATGCCACAGCGACTGGGTTACAGGCACTGAGCATGGGTCCGTGGTGCAAAAGGGAAAGAGAGAGAAGAAGGGAGTGGTAGTGATAGGGGACTCAATAGTGAGGGGAACAGGCAGGAGATTCTGTGGACGTGAACAGGACACCCGGATGGTATGTTGCCTCCCAGGTGCCAGGGTCAGGGACCTCTCATGTTGTGTGCACAACATTTTGGAGAGGGAGGGGGAGCAGCCAGATGTCTTGGTACATACTGGTACCAATGACATAGGAAGGAAAAACAATGAGGTCCTGAAAAGAGAATTTAGAGAGCTTGGTAGAAAGCTGAGAAGCAGGACCTCCCGAGTAGTAATTTCTGGATTGCTGCCTGCGCCACGTGCCAGTGAGGGTAGAAACAAGATGATTTGGCAGGTTAATGTGTGGCTGAGAAGCTGGTGCAGGGACCAGGGCTTCAGGTTCTTGGATAATTGGGATCTCTTCTGGGGGAGGTATGACCTGTTTAAAAGTGATGGGTTGCGCCTAAACCCGAGGGGACACCGATATTCTTGCAGGCAGGTTTGTTAGAGCTGCTGGGGAGGGTTTAAACTAACTTGGCAGGGGGTTGGGAACCGGCGTGAAGGTACTTAGGAAAGGATGGATGGTAAAAAAGTAAAGATAGCGTGCAGTCAGATTGTCAGAAATGGCAGGCAGGTGATGGGACGTAGTTGCAGCCAACAGGCTGAGTATCAAATCATTAGAGATGCAGAGTTAGAAAGGACAGCAAATATGGTACTCAAGGTGTTGTATCTAAATGCACGTAGTATAAGAAATAAGGTGGATGATCTTGTTGCAATATTACAGATTGCCAGGTATTATGTTGCGACCATCACTGAGTCGTGGCTGAAGGACGGTGTAGTTGGGAACTGAATGTCCGAGGTTACACGTTATATCGGAGGGATAGGAAGGTAGGTAGAGGTGTGGCTCTACTGGTAAAGAATGGCATCAAATCAGTAGAAAGATGTGACATAGGATTGGAAGATGTTGAATCCTTGTACATTGAGTTAAGAAACTGCAAGGGTAAAAGGACGTTGATGGCAGTCATATACAGGCCTCCCAACAGTGGCTGGGAGGTGGACCACAGGTTGTAACAGGAAATAGAGAAGGCAAGTCAAAAGTACAATGTTATGGTAGTCATGGGAGATTTTAACATGCAGGTCGATTGGGAAAATCAGGTTGGTAATAGATCTCAAGAGAGTGAGTTTGCTGAATGCCTAAGATATAGCTTTTTAGAGCAGTTTGTCAATGAGCCTACTAGGGGATCAGCTATACTGGATTGTGTGTTATGTAATGAACCGGAGGCGATTAGGGAGCTTATATTAAAAGAACCCTTAGGAACCAATAATCACAATATGATTGTGTTCAACTTGAAATTTGGTAGGGAAAAAGTAAAGTCTGATGTAGCAATATTTCAGTGGAGTAAGGGAAATTAGAGTGGTATGAGAGAGGAATTGGCCAAAGTAAATTGGAAGGAGCTGCTGGCGGGGATGTCAGCAGAGTAGCAATGGCATGTGTTTCTGGGGAAAGTGAAGGAGGTGTAGGACATGTATTCCAAAAATGAAGAAGTGCTGAAATGGTAAAATAGTACAACCCTGACTGACAAGGGAAGTCAAAGCTATTGTAAAAGCAAAAGTAAGGGCATACAACAAAGCAAAAATTAGTGGGAAGATAGAGGATAGAGAAGTTTTTAAAAACCTACAGAGAGCAAATAAAAAATCATTAGAAGGGAAAAGATGAAATGTGAAAGCAAACTAGGAAATAATATCAAATTGGATAGTAAAAGTTTTTTCAAGTACGTTAAAAATAAAAGAGAAACGTGAGTGGATATAGGACCGCTAGAAAACGTGGCAGGAGAATTAATAACGGGGGACAAGGAGATGGCTGATGAACCAAATGAGTACTTTGCGTCAGTCTTCACTGTGGAAGACGCTAGCAGTATGCCTGATGTAGTGTGTGAAGGAAGAGAAGTGGCTGCAGTTACTGTTACAAAAGAGAAGGTGCTCAAAAAGCTGAAAGACCTAAAGGTACATAAATCACCTGGACCAGAGGAACTGCACCCTAGTGTTCTGAAAGAAGCAGCATTAAAGATTGTGGAGGCATTAGAAATTATCTTCCAAAAATCATTGGACTCTGGCATGGTGCCAGAGGACTGGAAAATTGCAAATGTTACTCCACTCTTTAAGAAAGGAGGAAAGCAGCAGAAAGGAAATTATACGCCAGTTAGCCTGACCTCAGTGGTTGGAAAGATGTTGGAGTCAATTGTTAAGGATGAGTGATGGAGTAATTGGTGACACAGAACAAGATAGTACACAGTCAAGGAAAATCCTGTCTGATAAACCTGTTGGAATTCTTCGAGGAGATTACAAGTAGGATAGGTAAAGAGGATGCAGTGGATGTTGTATATTTGGACTTTCAGAAGGCCTTTGACAAGGTGCCACATGAGACTGCTTACTAATTTAAGAGCCCATGGTATTACAGGAAAATTACTAACATGGTTAGAGCATTGGCTGATGGGTAGGAGGCAGCGAGTGGGAATAAAAGGATCCTTTTCTGGTTGGCTGCCGGTGACTAGTGGCATTCCGCAGGGGTCAGTGTTGGAACCACTACTTTTTATGCTGTATATAAATGATTTAGATGATGCAGTAGATGGCTTTGTTACCAAGTTTACAGATGATATGAAGATTGGTGGAGGGGCAAGTAGTTTTGGGGAAACAAGTAGGATGCAGAAGGACTTAGACAGATTAGGAGAATGGGCAAGGAAGTGGCAAATGAAATACAATGTTGGAAAATGCATGGTCATGCACCTTGGTAGTAGAAATAAATGTGTGGTCTATTTTCTAAATGGGAAAATCCAGGAATCTGAGATGCAGAGGAACTTGGGAATCCTTGTGCAGAATGCTCTGAAGGTTAATTTGCAGGTTGAGTCAGTGGTGAGGAAGGCAAAAACCATGTAAGCATTCATTTCAAGAGGTCTAGAATATAAGAGTGAGGATGTATTGCTAAGGCTTTATAAGGCACTTGTGAGGCCTCACCTTGAGTATTGTGAACAGTTTTGGGCCCCTCATCTTAGAAAAGATGTGCTGGAATTGGACAGGGTCCAGAGGAGGTTCACAAGGATGATTCCAGGAATGAAAAGGTTATCATACGAGGAACATTTGATGGCTCTGGGTCTGTACTCACTGGAGTTCAGAAGGATGAGGGGGGATCTCACTGAAACCTTTTGAACGTTGAAAGGCCTAGACAGAGTAGATGTGAAAAGGATGCTTCCCATGGTGGGAGAGTCTAGGACAAGAAGGCATAGCCTCAGGATAGAGGGGCGCCCTTTCAAAACAGAGATGCAGGGAAATTTCTTTCGCCGAAGCGTGGTGAATTTGTGGAATTTGTTGCCACATGCAGCTGTGGAGGCCAGGTCGTTGGGTGTATTTAAGACGGAAATTGATAGGTTTTTGATTGAACATGGTATCAAAGGCTACGGGGAGAAGTTCGGGAACTGGGGTTGAGGAGGAGATAGAAAAAAGGAGCAGCCATGATTGAATGGCGGAGCAGACTTGATGGGACAGATGGTCTAATTCTGCTCCTGTGTCTTATGGTCTTATTTTGTTAATCAGCCTCATGTACAGCACCTTATCAAAGGTCTTCTGAAAATCTAAATACACAACATCTACTGATTCTCCTTTGTCTATCCTGCTTGTTATTTCTTCAAAGAATTACAACAGATTTTCCCTTGAGGAAACCATGCTGACTATGGTCTATTTTATCATGTGCTTCCAAGTACCCTGAAACCTCATCCTTAACAATTGACTCCAACATTTTCCCAACCACTGAGGTCAGGCTAACTGGCCTATAATTTCTCTTCTTCTGCTTCCCTCCTTTCTTTGAAGAGTGGAGTGACATTTGCAATTTTACAGTCCTCTGGAACCATTACAGAATCTGGTGATTCTTAAAGATCATTACTAATGCCTCCACAATCTCTTCAGCTACCTCTTTCAGAACCATGGACTGTATACCATCCGGTCCAGGTGAGTTATCTACCTTCAGATCTTTCAGTTTCCCAATGATCTTCTCCCCACTAATAGCAACTGCACTCACTTCGGCCCCCTGACACCCTCAATCTTCTGGAATTCTGCTTGTGTCTTCCACAGTGAAAACGGATGCAAAATACTCATTCAGTTCACTTGCCATTTCATTATCCCCCTTTACAACCCCTCCAGTGTCATTTTCCAGCAGTCCAATATCTACTCTTCCTCTCTTTTACGCTGTATATATCCTGTTGGATATTGTTGGCTAGCTTACTTCATATTTCATCGTTTCCAATCTTATGGCTTTTTAGTTGCCTTCTGCTGGTTTTCAGAATCGTTCAAATCCTCTAAGTTCCCACTGATTTTTTGCTATATTGTATGCCCTCTCTTTTGCTTTTATGCTGTCTTTGACTTCTCTTGTCAGCCACAGTCAGGTCATTCTGCCTTAAGAATCTTTGGGATGTATTTATCCTGTACCTTCCAAATCGCTTCCAGAAACTCCAGACATTACTGCTCTACCATCATCCCTGCTAGTATCCCCTTCCAATTAACTAGCCAGCTCCCCTCCCATGCTTCTAATTCCCTTTACTCCACTGTAATACTTGCACATCTGACTTTAGCTACTCCCTGGCAAATTGTGGAGAGAATTCTATCACATTCTGATCACTGCCTCCTTCGGGGTTGTTTACCTTAAGCTCCCTAGTAAAATCCAGTTCATTACCCAACACTCAGCATAGCTGATCCCACCGTGGACTCAGCCACAAGTTGCTCTAAAAAGCCATCTTATAGGCATTCTGCAAATTCTCTCTTGGGATCCAGCACCAACCTGATTTTCCCAATGAACCTGCTTATTGAAATCCTCAATGACTATTGCAACATTACCCCTTTGACATGCCTTTCTATCTCCCATTTTAAGTTGTAGCTCATATACTGGCTACTGTTTGGAGGCCTGTGTATAACTCCCATCAGAGTCTTTTTCCCCTTGTCGTTTCTTAACTCTACCCACAAGGATGCTACATCTTCCTATCCTGTGTCACTTCTTTCTCAGGATTTGATTTCATTATTTTTCAATCATTGGAGCCACCCCAACCCTCTGTCTAGCTGCCTGTCCTTTCAATACAATGTGTGTCCTTGGATGTTACGCTCCTAGTAATACTCTTCTTACAGTCACAACTCAGTGATGTCCATGAAGTCACACCTGCCAATCTCTAACTGCTCTACATGATCATCTACTTTATTCCACATACTGCGTGCATTCAAATAAAACCCATTAAGTCCTCTATCCATCACCCTTTTACCTTGCAACTCATCTCACTGACTGCAATTTTGCCCTATTATCTGCCTTGTCCTTCCTGACAGTTTCACTACACTTTGCCGCTGCTTGTAAACCAACAACCCTATCCTCAGCCCTATCATTCCAGTTCCCACCCCCTTGCCAAATTAGTTTAAACCCTCCCCAACAGTTCTAACAACCTTGCTGGGAAGGATATTGGCCCCTCTCAGGTTCAGGTGTAACCTGTCCCTTTTGTACAGATCATACCTTCCCCAGAAGAGATCCCAATGATCCAGAAATCTGAAACCCTTCCCCCTGCACCAGATTCTCAGCCACACATTCATCTGCCAAATCATCCTATTTCTCCCCTCACTGGCACGTGGCAAAGGCAGCAATCCAGAGATTGCTATCTTACTTTTCAGCTTTCTACCTAGCTCCCTGAGTTCTCTCTTCATGGCCTCCTCGCTTTTCCTACCTATGTCATTGGTGTCAGTGTGTACCAAGACTTCTGGCTGCTCACCCTGCTGCTTTAGAATGTCATGGACCTAATCCAAGACGGCCCTGACTCTAGCACCTGGGAAGTAACATACCATCCAAGTGTCTTCATCATGTCCATAGAATCTCGTGACTACTCCTCTAACTATGGAGTCCGCTCTTATTATTGCAGTTCTCTTCTCCCCTCTTCCCTTCTGAGCCTCCAGTGCCAGAGACCCAGTGATGTGAATGTGTGTAACTTCCCAGTGAACTTGCTCATGACTAATTTTGTATCCATTTTAATGAGGATAGCATTAATGATGAAGTTGAAGAATATTTAACATTTTTGCAGAATCTATTTGTTTTCCTCAATGTACTAAATGTGCAGGCAATGTCATCCAACAAATGCATCATTGTCTGTAGAAAATTGGTAGGAACTGTGGTTTGCATGATTTTAATTCCTTTTGAAATAGACTCTTTGACAAATAGATGAATTCTGGCCAAGTTTTTCAAGATCTTTGGAAATTGTGTGGACTCTCCCCAGCATAATGGCAATTGACCAGTTTCTGGACTGTGGAATTGAATCCATGAAGTTGTTTTTTTCAGAAATTATCCTCTGCAACAGGTGCACTGCTAATCAGTTTTCTGCAGATAAATGAATGTTCGAACATGAGCTTGACATCACCTATTTTGAATTTTGCCTGCAAATCTGCCACCTCCAGAATAATGAACACCGTCACCTTCTTCCCTTGAGTTTTGTTTCTTGCTGTAGCAGATCTCCTACAAATGCCGGTGAGTTTGTTAGTCATGGAGTGTTACTTTATGAGATTTGCTCAATCTATTCTAGTTAGGACTGTCTGATGGACATCTGACTATACATGGACTAGGGAGGAGAAAATTCAATGACTGAGTCACAGCTGCTCTGTCAATTTGCTTTCTCAACCCCAAACTATAAGTGGATACATTCTTGGCGAAATGCAGAAGGAGACAGTGTAATATTGTGCATTGAGTAAGAGCATGCATTGATCTGCAAAAGTAAAGAAAGTCTGTTACTTTTGTCACGTAAAGATCAATTGTAATATTTAAACTAAATGAATCTGCTCAAATAAAGCCACATAATGATCTGCATCTGCCTTTATCAGAACATAGTTTCTCAGTTTCCCTTCCCCTGGGGAAGAATGTGTGCGATAGACAGGAATGCCCAGATCAGAATGAAAGAAACTTTTATTGGTAAACTCTGTGAAAAGATACTGTACATTATTAGCACACTGTGTGTGCCCAAAACTGAAGGCACAAGAATCGCTTGTCCAATATTCAACTGTTAAATCCAAGAAAATGTCTAACCAAAGATTCCTTATCAAAACAAAGGGCTGACAGGGTTCAGTATATAAAGTCCATTCTTTGACCTGAAGACATTTTCTAGTTCTGGGGCATTGCATGCTTTAGTTACTTCTGTAATTACTAATGGACTTTTCTTATTGGAAGATAAGCAAACTGGCTATTTCAATAGGTTTCAATAAGTATATTTAATGTCAGAGAAATGTATACAGTATACATCCTGAAATTCTTTTTCTTTGCAAACATCCATGAGAACAGAGGAGTGCCCCAAAGAATGAATGACACTCAAACGTCAGAACCCCAAAGCCCCCTCCCTCTCTCACGCATAAGAGGCAACAAAGCAACGACCCCTCCCCATCAGCAATAAAAGCATCTGCACCCCCCTACCAAGCACTCAAGCGTGCAGCAAAGCATTAATAAAGACACAGACTTGCAGTACCCCAAAGACTACTCGTTCACTCAGTAATTCGATATACCACAGGCTCCCTCTCTCTCCCTAATAAGGAAAAAAGAGGTGTCCTTGTTTCACACCGAGAGGAGAGACATAACAAAATAACTCACCAATTTATGGTGTTAAAAGTCTGTTGTGTCATTTTTTCTGAGCTCTGTCTCCAAAGAACAGCAGCTAGTTCACTGCTTATAATCTTCTGTCTCCCAGGTGGTGGCACCGGCCTCGAGTCTGTCTGCCTCCAGAGCCACGAAAATCCAGCACTCTGAAGGCACACTGGTCTGTCAGGCCGCATCCTTGGCATATCGAAAAGTGGCCGGTCGTGAGGCCCAGAGAGCAGGTCCCATTTCCGCAAAGAACTGAAGTCAGCGTGTTCAAGCTCCTTATTAGCCACTTGTCAATACAGTGGAATTCTTCATAGAGCTCGGCATCCCAGCCCTTCTTTTGGGTCATTGGTATTGGCTTATTATTGTCACATGTACCAAAATACAGTGGAAAAACTTCCACACCAGCGATCCAGGATGTTAGACAGTGCACTCAGACTGCTGAACGGCAGCTTTCTGGCTATCAGATCCCGTGGTTCTGAGTGTCAGGGTGTAGGGCCAGGTGAGCTCAGGCTCAGACCTGGGATTTTCTGAGAGCACTACACTGTATGTACGTGAAGCTCTATCATTGATGCGTTGCTGCTGCATGTAGTGATTTGGGAGATACATGGTAAATCTACTACCTTGTTAAGTAATGGTCACTGCGGACAGTAAACATTCCCCTTTCAAAAAGGCTGAACAAAGCTAATTAATGGCCTACTCGTAGCTCATTGGGTTTGTGGGATCTACTGTGTGCAAGTTGGCTCCTGTCTTATTCAAAGATGTTCATCATATTTGTGAGATGGAGGGATGTGAAAACGAGGCTCTTACTACCTGAACATTTATGCTGAGCAGGTTTGAATATGACAATAGATAGATGAAGCTACAGTGCCTTTACAAACAATCTGCTGGAGGAAGTCATTGGGTCAAGCAGCATCTGTGGGAAGAAAAGATTTATCGATGTTTCAAATCAAGGCCTATGTGGGTACAATAGTGTCTTTGCGGATACAATGAGGTCTTTTTAGAGCCTCTTAGATAGGTGCCGACCATGCAACCTACTCTAGAAACTGCCTAGAATTCCCCTAGCGCATAGCCCACTAATTTTCTAAGCTCCATGTACCAATTCATGTACTTAAACAAAATACAGAACAAATTAGAACACTACCAGTACTACGGCATACTATAAAACTGTTTATTAGTTCCTAATAGTTATCAATGGAGGAGTTCTTCCAGTGCAGACTGCCATGCTCTTTTGATTGATTGTAAATGAACAAAAGCAGCACAGGCAGCTGTATTGGTTATGGATTGTATTCATACATTGCTTTCAATGGTTGCATCCTGCAAATCTTCAGTTTCATTGTAACATTCAAGATGTTTGTTGTTACCTTCAAATTCTTCATAGTTCCTGACTTGTTGAAGTAGTGAAATTGGTTCATTTTCATTCCTGGCCATTTCTGGCATTTCCAACCCTCAATGCCTGAATCCACAGCAAACAAAACAGTTCTGAAGTGTCTTACTGCTTGATTGTTGCCAACAATCAGTGACAAAAATCACAGCTTTTTGAACAGAAACACATGCAACTGATGCTTTTTTTAAAAACTGTCCGCTCTAAGTACGATATAGTGTCCTAACAACCACACAAGTGCCTGAACTGACGCTAGTTAGAAACTGTTCGACAGCAGTTTCCTGTCCCAATTAAGCGGCATAGCATCCCAAATAAGCGAAAGGAATCCCAGCTATTTTGTCAATTAGTTTTTGATCTGTAAAAGTTGTCCCCAATAAATGGCTACCCTGATTAACCAATGGCCCAATTAACCGTAGTCCACCGTATATAACGAAGCCAGTAATTAATGAATGCCATGAAACACTTTATTACTTATTATTATTATCAGAAACTTGAAGCTTCAAAAATGGATGAGAGAAAGGCCTTGAAGTACCAGCCCTTACTGCAGGAGTGTAAAGACAAGGGATGGCAGGCATGGTTGTTCCCTGTGGAGGTCGGCTGCAGAGGTTTCCCAGCCAAATCAGCATGGCGGTTGTTGTTAAATCTGGGCCTGGAAGAAAGGAGCAAAAAACAAGCAGCTCCAAGGATGGGTGAAGAGGCAGAATGAGCCTCTGGTTGGATTTGGAGCAGGCGAGAGGAGCGAAGCTGGAAGCCAGGAGCGGATGGGCAGTGATTTGGCCACCACTGCCGGCCCACCAACTGGAGAGTATCGTAGTTAAGGGTCGAAACACTCTTGTGAAGTTTGGGAACCACCTGATGACGTCTGCTCCTGGCTGAAGAATATGGTTACCTTATAAGGTGTCTGGAGGTTGCACCCTAACAAATGTATGTAACAAATGTGTAAAATTGGATTTCAATAAGTCAGGGTTTTGTAACCCAGAGAGTCCCTGTATTTGGAATGTACTGTATAACTATTATATTACCATTTCTTTGATTCACCTGTAACACTCGCTTTGACTAGTGGCATGATCTCGGGGGTGGTATCCCCCCTGCCCGGCCAAACTTTATGTAACACTCAGCTCTATCAACTCACATCCATCTAGGGGAAACTGCTATCTGTCTGCCAAACTATGTCTACGTTTGCATAGATGCTGTGTAATGCACCCCAGTACAAACCCACAATGTAAAATATCAGACAGTACACAATGCACGATTAAATGATTACACTTTATAACCCTTTTAGGTGGTGTGGTTAGTAGAAACAAATAACACAAAGGCGCCACTCAGTAAGTTTATCAGCCTTGTGCACAAAATATAATTCGTTGGAGCTCACGCCTTCCTGATCAATTCACAATCAACCTCCGAACCTCCGACAGCATCCGAACCGTCAAATTCCGGTATCCGCCATCTGGGAACCGCCAGCCGATCCTGCACTCGCCCCTTCTCTTCGCTTGCCTTGCCGAAAAGACCCCAAACTCTCTCTTGGTCCCACCATACAAGATAGCATAACAGGTCATCATTGGTTAGTTCCCTGTTATCTGTAACTTTAACCCAAACATCGCAGCTACAGAGAAACATTACCTCATCATTTAACATTACAGAGAAGCCATTTCATATAACACTACAGAGAAGCCATTTCATTAGCCTTAGCAGTTAACCTTACTGAGAACCCTACATTCTCCCCCCACCAAATTTAGTCATGCCCTCATGACGTTCAAATAATTTGCCAACCCTTCCTGCAAAACACAGAGCCCAATCCAGGTGCAGAAAGCAGTGACATAGCTCCCCAAAACAGTAGAGATCACGCCCTGTTCCCCAGGCGCTACATAGGCCAACCTTCCTGGGAGGTTCCTAATTCTCTGAGATCTCCATACCCACTCTTCTATCTCTTCCGCCTCAGGCACTATGGGGGACCCTTTGGGGCTACGTGGCAAACCCTCCTGCGAACAGTCACTCAAGCCCCTCTGCACCCTGGAACCCCCTGTCTCTTGCTCAGGCCCACCTCCTCTCCTTCAGCACCCTGCGATACCCCCGGCTGCCCACCAATAGCCCCCTTACCCCGCCTAACCCAGTGGGAGAAGGACCAGGAGTCTCTTTCTCCATCATGGGGGAGTCAGCGAACGGCAGCATGTACCACACATTCGAATCATCATCCTCCGAATCAGTATCCCTTTCGTGGTGGGCTCTTTCATCGCCCCTCGCTTCCGCAGAGGCCTCGTACTAGGCGTAGACTCCAAGTTGGGCTCTAGGTCTACCTGCACTTCTTGGCTCAGGGGCAATAGGTGGTTCCGATGGAGAATCTTGACAGGCCCCTTCCCCTACTTGGACCTCACCCAGAAAAACGGTAGGTTTGGCATCTGCCTCTCCATCACATAAGGTGTGGCCGCCTAGCAGTCAGCCAACTTGTGCTTTCCCGGTAATCCCAAATTCTTTATGAGGTCTCGGTCTCCCGGCAGGAGTTGGGAGAACTTCACTTTCTGGTCATACCTCCTCTTATTTCCCTGATTCTGCTTGGCAGCCATCACCCCAGCCAATTCGTAAGCCCTTTTCAGCTCTCTCCTCATATCAGACATATACTTCAGATAATACTTCGGCGGTACGTCACCCGCGTCAGTCCTGAAACAGAGGTCAATGGGCAACCTCGCCTCACACCCAAACATCAGATAATAGGGCGAATACCCAGTAGCTTCATTTCGTATATAGTTGTAACAGTGAACCAGATGCCCAATATGTTGACTCCATCTGCTGTTTTTGCTGATCTCCAGAGTCCCGAGCATGTCTAGCAAGGTCTGATTAAACCTCTCAGGCTGGGGATCTCCCTGCAGATGATAGGGTGTGGTCCTCGCTTTCTCAACTCCCAGCATGCCCAGTAACTCATAGATGAGCTTACTCTCAAAGTTCCGTCCCTGGTCACCATGTATCCACCGGGGAAGGCCGTAATGCACAGAATACTTCTCCCATAACACTTTTGCCACTATAGTCGCACCCTGGTCCTTGGTAGGAAAAGCCTGAGCATATCTGGTGTAGTTGTCCGTGATGACTAAGACGTTCGCTGTGTTGCTGGCATCGGGTTCTAAGGACAGAAAATCCATACACACCAGGTCCAGGGGCCCTGCACTCTGCAGGTGTGACAAAGGAGCGGCCTGCACAGGCAGTGGCTTCCAGCATATGCAGTGAGTGCACGACTTGCGGTACTCTTCAACCTCCAACTTCATTCAGGGCCAGTAAAACCCGTCATTCAGCAATCCATAGGTCTTCTCCACCCCCAAGTGTCCAGAATCGTTGTGCAGTGGCTTCAACGCAATCTTCCGATATTTCTCAGGCAGGACCAATTGCCAACACCAAGGTCGGTCCGGGGGTGACGTTACCCGGTATAAGATTTGGTTCTTCAACTTCAATCGAGGCCATTCTCTCTGTAATGGAGGCACTGAAATGTGTTTCGTCTTCTCTGCCCGCACCGTATCCCCCTTTTCCACCGTGTACCAAATAGTGCCGATGCCCGGGTCATCTCGCTGAGCAGCTGCCATTTCCCCAGAACTTAACTCCAGCAGCTGCTTGGTCTTCAGAGCAGTCAGGTTACAGTAAACAGAGGGTAGGGTGTCTTCAGAAGCCCCCAGTGGGTCCACTGCGTGATCCGGTTTCTCCTTTTCCTTGGCCTTCACAGTGACAGCAAACTGACACATGGCCTTCACCCCAGGGGCAGGAACGCTCTCCCCCTCCTCGTCCCTGTCCAGTCCCTCATCCATCCATTGGGGCAAAGCGTCTGCATCGACGTTCTGGCTCCCTGGCCGGTACTTTAGGCTGAAATCATATACTGACAAGGCCGCCAACCACCGATGGCCAGTGGCATCCAGTTTCTCTGAGGTCAGGATGTAAGTTAGGGGGTTGTTGTCCGTCCTCACCTGAAACTTGGCCCCGTAAGGACAGTCACTCAGCTTATCCACCACCACCCATTTGAATGCCAGGAAGTCCAACTTGTGGGTGAGATAGTTTCTCTCGGAGGGCGACAGACACCAGCTGACAAACGCTATAGGCCTCAACCCGGTGACCTGATCCTGATACAGGACGGCCCCTAATCCCTCTCAGCTGGCATTGGTGTGTAGTACATAGGGCTATCGGGGGTCTGCAAAAACTAGCACTGGTGCCTGAGTCAGCAACTCTTTCAGCGATTTAAAAGCCTCCTCACAGTTTGCATCCCACATCTGTCCGAAGGGCTCCAATGGGTTGAGATATTCTCCAACCTCCTGTCCCCTTTTTCCTTTCCCTTTCTTCCCCAAGGGAGGGTAACCACGCAGAAGCTGGTTCAAGGGGTGACTCACTTTGGCGTAGCCCTTCACGAATCTCCGACAATAACCACAGAACCCAAGGAACGAGCGCAGAGCGCTCACAGTCTGGGGCCTCGGCCACGTGGTCACCGCTTCTATCTTAGCCGGGTCTGTAGCTACTCCATATTGCAAGATTATATGCCCAACATTGCTAACAGATGTCTTGCAAAACTGGCACTTGTCCAGGGAAAGTTTTAACCCTTCCTCCTTCAGTCAGCTTAGCACCTTCAGTGACCTCGCTTCGTGTTCTTCCAAGGTTGATCCAAATACTATCAAGTCATCCAAATACACCAACACTTCAAGCAAATTCATATCCCCCACTGTCTTCTCCATGACCCACTGGAAGGTGGCAGGGGCTCCTGATATGCCCTGGGGCATCCTTTCAAACTGGATAAATCCCAGAGAACACATAAATGCTGTCTTCTCTTTGTTGGCCTCACTCATGGGAATCTGGTAATATCCACTCCTTAAGTCCAGCACACTAAACCACGTCGCCCCACTCAGACAGGCCAGGGCATCTTCAACCCTCGGGACTGTTTACTGATCAGGGACGGTGCGCCGGTTCAGGGTCCTATAGTCCACACACATGTCTACCTTTCCATTCTTCTTCCGGGCCACTGCTATTGGGGATGCATAAGGGCTTCGGGACTCAGAGATGATCCCAGCTTCCTTCAACTCACGCAAACGCTGCCGCACATCTTCCACATCTGCAGGGGCCAGCCGCTGTGACCCCTCTCTAAACGGGATGTCCTCAGTCACCCAGATGGTGTGGCGAGTGCTCTTGGAACAGCCCACCTCAAACTCGCCAAGGGAAAAACATCTTCCAGCTTCAACATCTACTCCACCAGCCTTTGCTTCCAACCTGGCGGCGCAGGAGAGTCCCCAAAGTTAAAGGCCTCAACAGTCAGCTTTCCTCTGTTTTCTAATGATTTCCCCCAGTGGGCCTCACAGGGGCGCTAGGCATTACCGTCACCGGGAACAAGTGCGCCAGAGGCATCCCTCTCTTAAAGGTGATTTCTCTCTTCTTGGTGCTCTGGACAATCACAGCCATCCTGCTCATCTGTACCACTGAGGGCCTCTGCAATTCGGGCCTCACCAGCACCCCAGCCAGAAATCGCGACTCCCCCTTGAGGTCTTCCAGGGCATCCACTAAAAGGGCCTCGCCATCAGGAACTCTGGGAAATCTGGGGGCTCCCATCACTCTCGCTACTTCCCCGGGCCTTATTACCCTAGGCTTCGACTGGGTGCACCACACAGTCCCTTGTTTAAATTCAGTATCCGGCCCAGGGTGGCTCCGCACTTCCTCAAAAGCAGCTCGAAGCACTGTGTGCACAACCAGGGTCCCCAAAAAGTTCTCACCCGCTCTCTCTTTACAGACCCCCATGAGCCTCTGCACCAAAGGGGTGTTGGTCCCCACCAGAATTGAAGCACTGCCCGTCTCAACCGGGTCCGGACAAACCAGCACTAACGTCTCCAGAACTTCAGACACTCCCACATCGGCTTCTGAAAACTCTCGTCTCACTGACAAATACCTGTCATACGGATAATCACCATCACTGATGCCCCAAATCTCCAGTGCACTGAATGGGGTCAAGGGCAAATGCTTTAAATACTGGTTGTAAAACTAACGGTATAGTAACGTGACCTGCGACCCGGTGTCGATTATGGCTTTAGCGTAGATTTCCCTCTATCTGTAGCGAGACGCTGGAGCAGGGTCCCACTAACCCTTCTGGAATCGGGTCTTTTGCTTTCGGGGGTTCCTTGGTACATTGCTGGGAACATGTTCCCCCAGAGACACCAGGCCATCTCCCAACGGGGTCTCCTCTAAGTTTCCTGACACCTCTCCCTGTTTGGATGCCCGGGGACTCGCCCTCCGAGGGGCTCCCTGCGGCTCACATTCCCGCCAGAAGTGGCCCTCTTCCCCACAGTTATAGCACATGCTACCGACCTCCCCTCTTCTCACGGACCCCTGCCACTCGCAGCCCTCTGCGCTGTCTGTCCCCTGGGGGGGCCCTGCCTACCGACCCCTCAGTTCTCAGCTGGGCCACCACCTCCTTTATCAATTTCCGGGTGGAGCCGGCTCCGATCACTTACCCACCAGGGGCTGCAACTCAGGATTTCACCCTACTAATAGAGTCCTCCCGCGGCCTCAACGTGATCTCATCCCCACTCACGTCTCTGATCAACTGAACGAACGTCGGAGGAAGGCGCACTTTATAGGACTGCCAGAGATTCCAAGCAATCTTGTCCTCAGCCTGGGCACCCCTAATTACCTGATCCATCCTTAACTGATCCACACTCTCAGCCCGAATGACCCCCCCCCCCCCGGCGCCGCAGCCCCCCAAGCTGTCTCTCTAGCCAAAAGAGGTACATGGAGAGGTTCTCACCCTTCTCCTGACGCATGTTTTGAAACTCCCCGAGGAGCTCCCGGTCAACCCAAAAGCTCTCTCCAAGGCCTCCAGATAGTCGTCCAGAGTGGCTGAAGGCTGGTTAACCTTCACACCTTGCACTACCCCAGCTGCCACTCCCCGTACACTTTCAACTAATCTCTGTCGCTTTTCCTCACACGAACACTGCCACTCACTTAACAACTGCAATGCTTGCTCTACCCATGTCTCACAATCCTCTTCACCTTCGGGAGTGGGTGTTATCCCCGAGAAAATTCTTATCTTCTGGCGGGGCCTCTCTGCCTTTCTTGCCAGGGAGATAATGGCAGATCCCAACTCAGAACTCTTGCCTTTCACAGGGGTACAGGAACTAACCAAGTATTCCAAATCTGACCATTCTTTCCCTTTATCCTTCAGTACTGAGAGAATTCGTTCCCTGAGATACCCTCCCTCATCTGCTGGCGACTCAGCTCACTGAGCTCCGGCCCCTCCCTCCCCAACAATTTGCAGTCGCCATGGTCCCGCCTCCCTTGAGACGCCAATCTCCTCTGGCAACTCCGCCCCCCCAATGTCCTCACTTGTCTGCACCAACACTATGTCTGTTCCTGTCTCAAAATCAAAGTTTCACGATACAGTTTCCACTTTGCCAACAGCTTTAACCGTACTCAAACCTCGAAGTAACACTTCATCCGATGGACTAGTCTCCACCCCCTCAACACGCATGCATTGCTCACTGGCACCCCCATAGCCGCACACCATCGCTGAAACGCGGCTGTCGCCATCACAACTAAACTTTAAACAGAGTGATCACACAGCATCCACAGAATTCAATCGCTGGATGAGCTCCCACAAATGTAACGCTCAGCTCTATCAACTCACGTCTGCCTGGGGGAAACTGCTGTCTGCTTGCCAAATTGTGTTTACGTTTGCATAGATGCTGTGTAATGCACCCCAGCACAAACCCACAATGTAAAATATCAGACAGTACACAATGCACAATAAATAATTACACTTTATAACTCTTTTAGGTGGTGTGGTTAGTAGAAACAAATAACACAAAGGCGCCACTCAGTAGGTTTGTCAGTCTTGTGCACAAAATATAATTCGTTGGAGCTCACGCCTTCCTGATTAATCCACAATCAACCTGCGAACCTCCGACAGCATCCGAACCGTCAAATTCCAGTATCTGCCGTCTGGGAACCACCAGCCGCTCCCGCACTCGCCCTTTCTCTTCGCTTGCTTCGCTGAAAAGACAGCGAACTCTCTCTTGGTCCCACCATACAATTTAGCAAAGCAGGTCATCATTGGTTAGTTTCCTGTTATCTGTAACTTTAACTCAAACATCACAGCTACAGAGAAATATTACCTCATCATTTAACATTACAGAGAAGCCATTTCATATAACACTACAGAGAAGCCATTTCATTAGCCTTAGCAGTTAACATTACTGAGAACTCTACATTTAGAACTCCCGTTTGGGTGGATGCTGCGTGAAGTGTCCCCTGTGTCAAATTAGTACCCCGAAATAACAAACAGTGCACAATATGCGGTTAAACAAGTAAGATTTTATAATTCTTACTTGGACTATGAGACTAGTAGAGAACAAAATATAAAATAAAAGGCGCCAAGAATTTACTTAATCAGTTCGTGCACAATTTGCTGGAGCTCACGGTTTTCCTTCGCTGATTCCTTCTTTGATCGTCGTCGACCCTCGGCTCCCGCCGGAGCCCGGAGGGTCAAGCACCCCACCGACTCCTCAAGTCGCGTCCTCCTCTCTTCATTCCCCTCGCGTCTTCTGCTCAAAGCCCGCGAAAACCAACAGCTTTCACACAAACAAGAAAGAATAACATCTTGCCCATTGGTTAGCAACTGAATTCCAAAATCCTATTATCTGTACCTATAACCCAAACATGCTGCTACAGAGAACCCATTACCTCAGCAGTTAACATTACAGAGAAGCCATTTTATTACACTACTACAGAGAAGCCATTTTATTAGCCTTAGCAGTTAACATAAAAGAGAAACCTTTACACTCCACAGTAGTAACTTGTTGCATTAGTGCCAGCATTCTTTCATGATGACTTTTCCACTTTTGTCAATTTGGGAACCATAAATTCTTCCATAGATGGGGCAGTTGGTGGTTGACTGAGCGGGCAGGTGGGTAGTTTGAGAGGTTATGTGCTCCTTCAACTGTTTACGCAGGGCTTCTTTGTGCTCCTGATGCATGGACTTAAGGCTCTGCACACCATACCAATACTCTTCCTTCATTTTCCGCAGTCATGGGCTAAAGATCCCCTGGAGACAGTAAGGATGTTGTATTTCTGCAAGGAGACATTTAGCACCTGCTTGAATCTTTTCCTCTATGTCTGTCTTGTAATTTCTTCCATGACAGAGGTTGCAAATATTCTAAGTAGGTGCATCTGATTTTTTTTTTGGATTCCATCCTTTGACAGAGAACATTGTGATTTCTTTGGGTTACTTTTGTAATGTCTGAAAAACTGTGGATGTAAGATATTCTCCAGTGTGCTTCTACCTCTTATGGAACAGCACAGATTGCATCACTGTGATCAGTTTTTCATTTATTCAAGGGTTAGTATTTGTGGCTAGTAAGTCAGTTATAAAATGGTTCTGTTGGAAGATTAACGTTAATCAGTTTTGAATTTGCTCTGCCAAGGTAGAGCTTTCCTGTGCTAGAAGGTAGTGGGTATATCCTCCTTTTAAATATGCTTTAAATTTTTAAAAATCCTCATTGACTCAGTGGAAACAGGGAAGTACTGAATTCCATCTAATTTGTTCCTGAACAGTGAACTGGCCTGTAAAATTCTGGTTGGTTTTGAATTCTCCACAAAAGTATAGGTTAGAATTGTAAAAGAAAGTAAGTTCTCTCTTAAAAAGACACTACATTAAACTTGGCATTGAGCTCATTGATGTTATAAAACAATAAACTAATTTTCTAGATAATATTTACACATGATTATTGTATAATGTTTTCATTCTCAGATCTTTTTGATATCTTAGGACTTCCCATTATTTTTTCTGTGGTACAGTTGGAATAGCTGAGCACTCCGCCAATAATTAAATGTCTTTCCACTTGTACAACACTTAGATCCAGAATTTAGTTCTTCAAATCTATCTAATAATGTATTGTTTTATGTTACCACATCTGACAGTGAAGGATTAATGTGAAAGCTATTTGCAAAAAAAAAAAGTCTATTTGATGTTCTGATGTGAGTGATTGAAAGTTTCCCTTTGGACCTACGTTTGTAAATTGTAAGATCATACGTATATCTCTCTGCGAACAGCTCAAAGTTCTTATCCTAAAAGCAGGTGTATATCATTTAGGTTTTAATATGCTGCCACAATTTAAGAAACACTGGGTGAACTTCAGAACTTCTCAACATGTAACATTATATTTAAAATGATAATGAAGCTACCAATGACGTCCTTTCAGCTTTTATCGCCTTAAAGGCATTAAGGTCTTGCTGTGCTTCACTGGTTATTTCATTAAAGTTCGAGCAAATGGCACATAAAAATGACGTTTGTGATCTGATCTGTAAAATGATATAAACAGGGTGGCTTGTTGGAGCTCTGCTATGTTCTGTTAGGAAGCTTTCCCACCCTCTGTAGCTAAAGAGTTTCAACCCTGGCATTAGAGGAACTCTTGTGGGGCAGGTTGGAAGGATAAGTCAATCACATGCTCACTGTGTATGGGTTGTTGCTTAATTGACCTTGCTGAGTAACATTTCTAGCTTTTAACTTGCTATATTTCAAACCCTTAACTGAAAATGATTTCAATTTCATAAATGTACTAACGCTTGACAAGAAATTCAATAAAATATTCAGTTAATATTCAATCATAAGGTTTAAAAATAGCATGGATGGAGGTCAAGATTAGGTCATCCCAATCGAGTGCAAGTTCTCCTGTAAAGCTAATAAGTAGGTTTGTCTACTGCCCATTGCTGTCCAAAATTCAGTGAAGTACACTGCTGAATTTTCATGATCCTTCTAAGTGAAATAGTTGGCTGGGGCAAAAAATGGAAGTATTAAATCTTACTGATAGTGAGCTCACATTATGCTGAAGCAGATGTGAGGGATGGTTTTAACATATGAACCAGCTGTATCTTAAAGCTTGATGACGTCATCATAAGAGCTAAAATAATCCATTCTCCATTACTTGAGCCTTGACAATAGTTAAAATTTGGTGTAAGAGGTAGGTTAATAGTACTGTTTCTTGGGAAAACAAGGCAAGTGCATGCAAAGCAAGTTATTTAGAATTGGTGGTTATTTTCAATTAGAAATTGATAATTTGACAAAAATGTATTGCATGTAATTCATTATATTGAACTGAGGTTCCTTTCTATAATTTTCAGTGAAGAGCCAGCTTTTAGCTACTTCTCATACTGAAAATATTTAGAACAAACTGTTTTCTTTCTAAACACGTCATTCACCATAAGGTTGCTTGATCTTCTCCTGATTTCTAACAAAAAGTAAACTGCTGGAAGAACTCCGCGAGCAACATTTGTGGAGAAAAATGCATCAGGGCCTACCTTTGCCAAAAATGCCAACTATCCTTTTGCCTCTACCAGTGTTGCTTGATTCTCTGAGTGCCTCCAGCAGTTTTTTTTTTGTTCCAGTTTCCAGCATCTGCATTCTCTTTTGTCCCTTTTCCTGGTCTACTTGTGATCCTTAAGATCAAACATTGGTTTCCATTTTTTCGTATCTCCCATCATGCAACACTCCATTAAGGACATCTGTAGTTATTTTAAGAAGTCATTTCATCAAATGTCTGGACCATATTGGCAGAGATGAGCTCAGATAATTATTCTTCTCCATAATCTTCTCTCCAAAAACTTATTTGCAGGTCGTACAACAACACTAGCACTATGTCAAATTTGACTGTACTGCCTAACTCAGTAATAGCAGTATATAAAAAGCCAACCCCATCTGTTAGTATATTTTAAAATACACTTATGAGCTAATGTCACAATCATTTTTTAACACTAGTTCTCTCTCACCAGAATTTTAGTTCCCTGTTCTGAACATAAACTCTTTGTTAATTATCCGTTATAAATAGGGCTTGAATATTTTGTGGTCTTAACCATTAAGACAAAACAAAACATTGCAAAGCCTGCAAGGAAAATAGGATTTTAGTTTTCCCACCAATAGCTTTCTCTACAGGCAAATAAGTATCAGCCATTTTTATGTATTCTGCTTTAAAAACATCATACATGGGTTCCAAATACTCAAGTACAGTACTGATTGATGCCAATTGTTTGTGGGGTTCTGGAGAGAAAGACCAGGCAAGTAAACATGCTTGCAGAAATGGTGTGATAAAACATAATGTGTCTACCAACACGTGAAAGAGCAAGAGGTTTTGGCAAGGAACTGATTAAGCTCATCTGTAGTTATGATTACTATTGCCCATGATTTAGTTTCACTTTGCGGAAGTGGAAATGTGCATTCCATTGGTGCAGATTTTTTAATTCATTCCAGTGGAATATAAGATCTCCTGTAAAGTAAAAATACCCAATTTTCCTTAACCCTTCCAAAAAATGAAGAAACAAAATCAGGGTGAACCAACAGTGATCTCTAGCTAGTGATTTTTTTTTTGAAATATTGACATTATATTTACTGCAATCACTAGGGGGTGTTGTTGAGTGAGATTATTTTTATTTTCCTTTAAATATGATAATGTTATATGTAATTTTTCTGATGAAATGCAAATATTAATTGGAGCTAAGTGTACAGAATGTGTTTGTCACAGATGGACCATTTAGCTGCTTGCAGTCTGGAAATATTTGGATATAATGCAAAACATGAAATGCATGATAATTATACCATCTGGATTTATTTCACTTTAATGTGACTTACTGTAATGAGAGACTTGAAATAAATCAACAGCATTGAAGCTACCTAAAATAAGGCAAAATTCAGCTTTTTTACTAGAGATTAAATCAGATTGTCCTCCAAAAATGACCAACACAAAAGATTGAAATACTGAAAACAGAATCAGGCACCACCTATGGAAAAAAAGAAACAAGCTCAAGTTTCAGATTGATGATGTTTTGCATAAGTTAAGTTAGAAATTAAATATGCTTAATGTTGCAAAAACTGGTGAGCGAACTACAGACCTGTCTGTGTCAGGGGGTAGACTAAGAGAAATGAATGGTACAGATGGCAGTGGTGTTGGCTGAGAAAGTGGTGAAGGAGCCTTTGCACTGCAGTGTATATACAGTATGTTAGCTCACCAACTTAAACTCATTTTTCTTTTCCAGCTTTTGATTGCGCAAAGAAAACATAAATAACCTGCCGTAAGCCATCATTCTAACGGTGACAAGAAAACCTTTCCCTCTGCTGGAAGGGTGCCAACATGCCTGTGGCTTCAGCTCATTCAGACGATACAGGTGGGTTGTACAAGGCCTTATGTGCCACCTGAGTTCTTTTACAGAGTTTTTGATGTATCAGCTTTATTTATGGATACAGGTACTGTAACTGTTGGTCTGGCTCTTGTTTGGGAAAATAAATGCAATCAATTATCCTAATGTTTGAGAAATATTTAGATTAGCACTTGAATGCTATGGCATTGTAGAATGAGTTCTGCAAAGCAAGGATTAATATAGCTGGGTACTTAATGGCTTGCATAGACATAGTGGCTTAAGTACCAAGTTAGCTTACTCACTAGCTGCTTCTTTGCCTGATTTTCTTACTCTGGAATGACTGGAGGCATTTTGTTATTGTCAACGGTACGAAATGTTGTTGCTGTGCATATTATTCAAAAATTGGATATGTATGTTGTTATTGTCACACATGGGTAGTTCTGCTATAATGTGTATTAGTTATAACATGATTGATGCATTAGGAAAAGTCATTTACAATATGTTGGCTACATTGGTTATAACACAATCACGTTCAGGAAAACTATTTAATATTTGTTATTTAAAGGCATCTGTGGCCTGTTCTGTTATAATGTGTTTTTTCTATGAGAAGTTTCTTAGGAAAGTAACTATCCTGTTAGAACAGAACTACCTGTAGTTTATACTTGTTAAATGCTTCACATTGAAATGGTTTCATGCTCCTTAGAGGAGAATGGAGAAAGTTAACCCAATTTAAACTATTTTTGTCGCAATGACTCACAAACAAGTCCACGAGCTGTTAATTTGGTAGTCTTTTATTTTAACTTTGAGGACTAAGAAAACAAAAGTTAGTCATTATAACTTAAAACTTTATTCCTGTTTCATTCTCACTCTTGCTTGTTTAGCACATAATGTGATTGAGATCTTTATTGGATTTCATCTGCAGGTTGCATTATTTGTTTCCTCAAACGGCAAGCTATTCACATGTTATATTCCAGGCAGTCAATCTCCTTGCCAAGAACTGACCAGGCCTAAGTCTGCTTAACGGAGTATTCATAAGGAACATTTGTACACTGATCCATTGTTCCCCATGGTTACCATGGTCGTTGATTTTTCTAATCTCCTTGTACCCGTAAATTACAGCAACGCTAAATCCTAGTCTCATGAGCCAAGTTGCTTCATTTTGCAGACTTTAATGTTGATGCAATGGGTAACAGTTCATCTGAGATATAGAGCCAGTTTCAAAGAACTCTAATCAAGTGTAAAACTGTCAAAATCTTGTTTACATTTATCTGTTGCTATTGATTAGTTGCATCTCTGGCTATTATCTAGAGGTTTATGTAGTTCAAGAATTTTGTGTTAATATAGATATGGTTAGAATTATGAGAAAGCCGGATATCACAACATTTTCTAATTAATTGATAGTTATTTTTAAGTAGTTTCCTTACTTGAAAATGAACAAATAGTTTCCATTTAATGACTTGAAATTCATTAAACTTTCACCATTACAGCTGGCAGTTACAAAGGTAATTGTTCTTGTAATTTGCTGTTATTTAGACAGGGCACTTTGTGCTGCCTTATACATCAGGACAAACACAAACTAATAAAGCAACACCAGAATAAAATTGGAGTTCGCTTCATAGGGACAGGTGGAAGCTCTTGCTTTTGGAGTCATGGAGCTTTTGAAATAATTCTTCAAAATCTGAAATGTTCTGATCACAGAAATGCAAAACTTTGCAGTACCATGTTCTGTCTTTGAGTTGTGAGAATCAAATTCAAAGATCACACGAGATGTATGTGGTGCTGGCTACCAAATAACTTCATTGCATCAATTTTGTTTCAGAAAATGGAATATCAAAGTAATATAAACTCTGATCCAGTTTAGATGTATGAATACCATGGGTGAAGTACAATCTTCTGAATTGCAGATAAAGCCAACAATGTCTTGTCAAATGCTTGCTGGTGTTTTAGTAAAATAGAGCAGATTCTAGTTAATTGGGGCATTGATTAATTGAGGCAGCCACTTATTTGGACCAACTCTCAAAGAACAAAAGCTAATTAAGAAAATAGCTGGGATTCCCTCATTTATTTGGGACACTGTGCCTCTTAATTGGGACAGGAGACTGTTGCCAAACAGTTTCTAACTTGCGTCAGATACATGCACTTGCATTGTCATTAGACATTACACCATGCTGTGAGCATATCATTTTTAAATAGCATCCATTGAGTATGCTTACTTTAAAAAGCAGTGATTTTTGTCACTGATAGCTGGTGAGAAATATCAGTAAGGCAATTCAGAACTGTTTTGCTCACTGCAATTACTGCAATTTTAAGCACTCAGGCGTGGAGATGCCTGAAATGGTCAGGGAAATGAAACTATTTCACTTCTTCAACAAGATAGGGACTGTAAAGAACTTGAAGATATCAACAATCACTTCGAATGTTACAATGAAAATGAAGATTTGGAGGATGCAATCGTTGATAGTATAGTATGAAGGCAGTCCATTATCTACATGAGGTGTCTGTGCTGATTTTGTTAATTTACTGTCCATCAAAAGGACATGGCAGTGTACACTGAATTCCCCTGTTGCTAACTATTAGGAACTAACTAATACACAGTTTTATAGTATCGTAGTAATATTGAGAGTGTCCTAATTTGTTTTGTATTTCATTTAAATAAATAATTTAAATGGTACTATGTCTTTTTTTAATACCTTTTTAACTATTTCCATGAAACCTTGGATAATTGGGGCAGCCTCTTAATTGGGTCAAAATGTACTGGGCCCATTATGTCCCAATTAACTGGAATCCACTACATATATTATAGTGTATCCACATATCTTATAGTGTATCCACATATCCACATAATCCACATATCTTATAGTGTAAGATATATCATTTGAAATTTTAGTGCCGAGGATTACTTCTGCTTAAAGGGTGGAAGCTTCTATCTCCATGAGAGTTGAGACCCATTCATACTAATGGATTGTTTGAGACCCGTACATTTGAGTTGAAACCTGTGGTAACTTGTACTTTGGAAAGGACCACTCAACAATTTCATACCCAAAAGAATGACTTTATTGAGAATGGCAAAACCGATATACATATACAGAGGTTTTCACTAACTCGTACGGCATGGCAGATGCACTATATACAATGACAACCGGAAGTAAGAAGAACGGAAGTAAAACCTAATCCTAATTAGTATTAACTTACTTTTAATAATGCTCACATTACAACACTTCCTCCCCTTTAAAATCCAACATTCCCCAAATGTAAAAAACTCGGAAATAAAAACAGTGGTGTTATTAACTTGCGTACCCCTGAAAACTTATACCAGTATCTCAGCATCAGTTTACAAAATATCTGGAAAACATGACACATTCAACATTCAATCTAACAACAACAAAAAAAAACTGTCCCGTCAAAGATTCAGTCTGTCAGGAGGTTTACGAGGGCGCTTTGATCTGCACACTACCCCCGGTGACCCCGCAGGCACCGCTGGTGAGGGTGTTTTGGGTGGATCTGGTTTTGGGGGCATGAGAGGGGTCTGTGTGTCTGCATGAGAATGTCCATCCTCCTCAAGGGACCCCGACCCCTCTGCCAGCGTCTCGCCCTCTGGCAAAGTCACTGGTGGACATGCTTCCACCGTAGTCTGTCTCACAAATGGAAACTCCATGGAACTGTCTGCCTCTGAGCCTGTATAATGACGCAGGTGCACATGGTCCTAATGTCTGCGGAAAACACGCCCATCAGTCAACTTAACAACATAGGAGAGGGGACCACTCTGCTTAAGAATAACCCCAGGCAGCCATTGCTGATTGTTTCTCACATAGACATTGTCATCCGGTTTTAACTGTCTCTCTCGCGCATGTTGATCATGTCCCTTCTTCTGCTTTTCCTGCTTTCTCTCCACTTTTGCCTTCATGTCCGGGTGCAGCAGGTCCAATCTCAACTTGGGCCTACGCCCCATCAGCATCTCTGCTGGAGTGCAGGCAGTCGTAGTCTGTGGCGTGAGGCGGTATTTAAACAGGAAACGTGAAAGTCGCATGCTAAGAGAGTCTCCTGTCATCCGCTTCAGGCCTTCCTTCACTGTCTGAACAGCCCACTCAGCCAAACCATTGGAGGCTGGGTGGAAAGAGGCCATCCGACTGTGATGAATGCCATTCTGCTGTATGAACTCACTGAACAGTTCACTGGTGAATATTGGGCCATTATCAGTGACCAGGGTGTCAGGCAACCCGGGGACTGCAAACACTTGCCTGAGTTTGTCTATGGTTGAGGGGGCTGTGATGTTGCTCATGATGTGAGCTTCGATCCATTTAGAATGCGCATCTACCATTACAAGAATCATCTGCCCCATAAAAGGGCCAGCAAAGTCCAAATGTAGCCAAGACCAGGGGTGGTCTGGCCACTCCCATGGGTGCAAAGGAGCTGGTGGCGGCATATTCTGATTAGTCTGACATTACGTGCATGATTTTACCTTGTTCTCCAGATCTTGATCCATTCCTGGCCACCAAACATAGGATCTTGCAAGGCTTTTCATTCGGGACACTCCTGGATGAGTCTCATGAATTTCCTCCACAATCTGTGAACGGCCAGGGGGAGGCACGATGACCCTCGCCCCCCAGAAAATGCAGCCATCCTGCAGACTGAGTTCTGTCTTGCGTTTGGCATAAGGCCTCAGTTCCTCTCCTTCCACGACTCTGGGCCAACTTTGTAAAAGAAAAGTCTTGACTTGGGACAGGACTGGGTCCCTCTCTGTCCACTGCTTGATCTGGGTCGCCTTACAGGTGTCTCTGACAACCTCTCCAATGAAAACACTGTCTCTGGAGGCACATATGTAGTAACAGGTGTCTCAGGTAAAGGTAGTCGACTCAGTGCATCGGCATTTGCATTATCCCCACCCGCTCTGTACACTATAGTATACTGGTAGGCTGACAATGTAAGAGCCCAACGCTGTATCCTGGCTGAGGCTAGCGGTGGGATGTATCTCGTCTCACTGAACAGGCTCATCAGTGGTTTATGGTCTGTATAAATTGTAAATACGCGTCCATAAAGGTACTGATGAAAGCATTTGACTACAAAAACAATAGCCGGACCTTCTTTGTCTAGCTGTGAATATCCCTTCTCAGCAGCTGTCAGCTATGTGAAGCAAAACCAATAGGGCTTCTCTGAACGGTCCTCCATTACATGTGAGAGAACTGCCCCGACTCCATAGGGCGAGGCATCGCATGCCTGGGTGATCTCCTTGTCTGGGTCATAGTGAACAAGCAGCTTCGCTGAGTGGAGGAGTTCTTTCACTTCCTTGAAAGCTCGCTCCTGCTCTTCACCCCACTGCCACTTAGTGTCATTGTGAAGCAGCTTATACAGTGGGGTCAAAACCCTTGAGAGATCAGGAAGAAACTTGCCATAATAATTCACCATGCCCAAAAATGATCTGAGTTCCGTGACAGTCTTAGAGCTTGGGGCTTCCTTAATAGCTCTCACATTGGCCTCCACAGGCAAAGCCCCTCAGCTGTGATCTTGTGCCCCAGGTAAGTCACACTGGATGCCAGGAACACACATTTTCCGCGTTTCAACCGCAACCCTGCGTCTGAGAGCCTCTTCAGCACCCGTTCTAAGTTAGCCAGATGCTCCACCTCTGTAGCCCCCGTGATCAAAATATCATCAAGGTACACTGCTACGTGCGGAATCCCAGCAGCAAAGTGTCCATTGTCCTTTGGAAAATGGCAGGGCTGGACACCACTCCAAACACCAGGTGATGGTACTTGAATAATCCCTTGGACGTATTAATTGTGACGTACTCCTTTGAATCCTCGTCGAGCAGCAGCTGTTGGTAGGCGTGGCTCACGTCCAGCTTTGTGAACACTGAAGGCGTGACAGTGAAACTCCATGTCAACCCTGAGGCTACACCATGTTTTTTTAAGCCCAAGTCGGTGCTCTATGCCATGAAAGACAAAGTTGAGGAGGAGCTGGAATGCTTACAGAGGCTGGGCATTACTGAGCTCGTCCAGTTTTCAAGGTGGGCGGCTCCCATTGTTCCAAACAGGTCACAAACAGGTCATCCACCCATGGCAATGGGTACTCCTCCAGCCTAGAAACCTGATTCACCGTAAGCTTATAATCCCCACATATCCTCACCGTTTTGTCTGCCTTCAAAACTGGAACAATGGGAGCCGCCCACCTTGAAAACTGGACGAGCTCAGTAATGCCCAGCCTCTGTAAGCATTCCAGCTCCTCCTCAACTTTGTCTTTCATGGCATAGAGCACCGACTTGGGCTTAAAAAAACATGGTGTAGCCTCAGGGTTGACATGGAGTTTCACTGTCACGCCCTTCAGTGTTCCTAGCTCGTCCCTGAAAACGTCACTGTACCGCTGCAGAACGTCCTCCGTCGTGTGTGCATACTTAATTTCATGCCAGTTTAGCCGGATTTTGCGAAAAAAAATTGCGACCCAAAAGACTGGGCCCTCTGCCCTTAGCTATCACCAGCCTGGCTTCAGCCTTCTGACCCCCGGCTGAAATGTCCACATATAGCACCCCTAAATGAGGTATGGGCTGTCCCGTATGGGTCCTGAGTTTGAGCTTTGACGGTCTAATGGGAGGCAGGTTGGACCCCCATGTCCTCCTGTAGGTCTCCTCACTAATGACCGATGCAGTAGCCCCTGAATCAATCTCAAACGTAATGTCCTTCCCCCTGACAGTGACTGTGGCATAATATGGTTCAGGTGGTTCCTCATCTGTTTCCATTCCAAACACGTTGTAGGCACACGCTGCCTCTTCATCTGCTTCTTTTAGGTGGTGTGTGGCTGCCTGATCCTGTTGAGCTTTCCCCTGCCCAGGCTTAATCTTACCCTTTGAACTTCTGCATCTTTTAGCTAAATGTCCCTTTTTGCTACAAGCATGGCAGACAGTGTCTTTGTTTGCATAGTGCGTCCCTCCACACCGGAAACATTCCACCCGCTTTGCCTGTTTACCAGTCTCCCTCCTGACTTGGGGCACTGCCGCCGACTGTGACCCCCCATGTCCTTTCTGGATATCCTTGACATTATTAGCAGTCATCTCCATGCCTTGGGCAATCTCTAAGGCTTTCTTGAAAATCAACGGTGGGGTTTCCCCTAACAGGTGGCATTGTATTTCGTCATTATCAATGCCGTATACCAATCTGTCACGGAGCATGTCATCCAACACCGCTCCGAAATCACAATGCTCCGACAGCTGCCGAAGCTCAGCCATGAAATTGGCCACAGACTGACCTGGCTTCCAGAAGCGGCTGTGAAACTTACACCGTTGGACTATCACAGAAGGTTTCAGATTGTAGTGGTTCCCCACGAGCTTGACCAGTTCGTCATATGGAATGTCCCCCGGTTTCCGCAGAGTGGCTAAATTCCTTATTAGCTTGTAAGTCTTCGCCCCACACACACTCAGGAGAAAAGAGCGCTTCTTAGCCTCCTCAGTAATTCCATTAGCACAGAAAAAGTGTCCCAACCTTTCCTCATACTCCGGCCAGTCCATGTTCTGCTCCAGAAATTCACCGATAGTCCCAAATGTAGCCATCTGAACTTGAGGCTCCTTGTCCCCGCGCAGCTCCTGTTTGAAACGCGCCAACACGTCCATAAAACCAGTTCACCTTGTCGCCAATAATAGTGGTAATTTCTACTTTGGAAAGGACCACCCGACAATTTCATGCCCAAAAGAACGACTTTATCGAGAACGGCAAAACCGATATACGTATGCAGAGGCTTTCACTAACTCGTACGGCATGGCTGGGAAACTATATACAATGCACACTGGAAGTAAAAAGAACGGAAGTAAAACCCCCCGCTCCAATATCCTAATTAGTATTAACTTACTCTTAATAATGCTCACATTACAACAAAGCCTGTTGGCACTAATGGGTTGTTTTCTTATTTCTGTGTACCTGCTTCCTGACACCATTGCTTGTTTAAGGATGGCCACTCTATGTATGTACCTAGTCAATGGGAAATAGGGTTGCCAGCTGTCCCGTATTAGTCGGGACATCCTATATATTGGGCTAAATTGGTTGGTCCCATATGCCCTCCGCTAAGGTAGAGCGTTCCAGTGAAACCGCTCGCAAGCCGAAATGGTGTAAAGTGAAGAAGCAATTACCATTAATTTATATGGGAAAAATTTTTGAGCATTCCCAGACCCAAAAAATAACCTACCAAATCATACCAAATAACACATAAAATGTAAAATAACGCTAACATATAGTAAAAGCAGGAATGATATGATAAATACACAGCCTGTATAAAGTAGAAACAATGTGTGTACAGTGTAGTTTCACTTAACAGAATCAAGAAGATGAAGCCAAAACCGATTTGTAGGAAAAAATCGGTATGTACACCCATGTGCACGTCACGCACTTGCATGCGCACGTCACACATATGCACACAGGTGCCTGCACAAGGCTTGGGCTTAAAAAGGTTGGCGAACACTAGGTTAGAGGATAACAAACAGTACTAGGGTTTTCCCTCTGATTTTGTGAGTTGCAGGAGCAACTTTAAAACAAAAGCATATAATATACTTTAAGTCTAAAGAATTGTGTTCAAATGAAAATTACTGAATATCCAAGGTCTTTCTAGAAATCCCACATATCTTCCTTTATGAGCTGGCATAATGCTGGCTACATTTTTCAATTTAGGGAAAAGGGCTATTTCCAACATTTCCACTTACACAAATTGGTAATAAAATCAAATTCAGAGTTCCCTACTTATTGAATAAATCCCATGTTCAGAAGGCATAAAGGTCTATTAAAGGTCTACTTTCAGCAGACAGGAAATAGACTCCAGCTCAGCACCATGATTAGGGTATCAGAACTGAATTGGGTAGCATAAACAAAAAAAACAACTACAGAATGCAGAACATGGTATTACAGTTGCAGAGAAAGTGCAGTGTAGGCAGCTGATAAGGTGCAAAGCTATAACCAGGTAGATTCTGAGGTCAAGAATCCATCTTATTGTGCAAGACATCAGTTCAATCATCTTAAACAGTGAAAATGAAGCTGTCCTTCAGCCTGGTGGTACGTGCTTTCAGGCTTTTATACCTTCTGCCTGATGGGAGCAGGGAGATGAGAGATTGTCTGGGGTGGGTGGGGTATTTGATTATATTGACTGCTTTAGTAAGACAGCGAGAACTGTCTTAGGCAGAGTCCATGGAGGGAAGGCTGGTTTCTGTGATGTACTGAACCCTCTGCAGTTTTGTGTGGTCTTGGTAGAGCAGTTGCTATACCAATTTGTGAGATATCAGGATGGATGAAGATCAAAGGGGACCTGCCAAATTTCCTTAGCCTCCTGATGAAGTAGAGGCACTGGTGTGCTTTCGTTGCTCTGGCATCTGCATGGTTCTATACACAGAGAAGCTGGCTTGTTGTTGGTTTTTGGTCTTATTCCCCTCCGTAGATGCTGCCTGACTTGCCGAGTACCTCTGGCATTTTAGAGTCATTGAGTCAGAGAACACAACAACACAGAAGCAGGTCCTTTGGCTGATCTAGTCTGGGATGAACCATTAATCTGCCTAGTCCTATCAATCTGCACCAGGATCATACACCTCCCATCCATGTACCTGTCGAAATTTCTCTTAAATTTTGAAACCAACCTCACACCCACCACTTGTGCTGCCAGCTTGTTCCACACTCTCACCACCCTCTGAGTGAAGAAGTTCCCCCTCATGTTCCCCTTAAACAATTCACCTTTCACCCTTAACCCATGACCTCTAGTTGTAGTCCCAGCCAACCTCAGTGGGAAAGCCTGCTTGCATTTACTCTATCTATGCTCCTCATAATTTTGTATGCTTCTATCAAATCTCCCCTCGATCTTCCAGGGAATAAAGTTCTAACATTTTCAACCTTTCCCTGTAACGCAGGTCCTCAAGTCCCGGCAACATTCTTGTAAATTTTTGCTGTACTCTTTCAATCATATTTACAGCTTTCCTGCAGGTAGGTGACCAAATCTGCACATAATACTTCAAATTCAGCCTTACCAATACCTTCTATGATTTCAGCATAACATCCCAACTCCTGTACTGAACACATTGATTTATGAAGGTCAAGGTGCCAAAAGCTTTCTTTACAAGCCTATCTACCTGTGCTACCACTTTCAATGAATTATGTACCTGTATTTCCAGATCTTTTTCCTTCTACTACATTCCTTAGTGTCCTACCATTCACTGCGTAAGACCTACCTTGGTTGGTCCACCCAAAGTGCAACACCTCACACTTGTCTGCAATAAATTCCATCTGCCACTTTTCCAACTGGACCAGATCCCACTGCAAGCTTTGATAGTCTCCCTCGTTATCCACTACACCCCCAATCTTGGTGTCATCTGCAAATTTGCTGAACTAGTTTACCACATTATCATCCAGATCATTGATTAGATAAGAATCGACAATGGACTAGTCACAGGCCTCCAGTCAGAGAGATAACCATCTACTACCAATCTCTGGCTTCTCCCACAAAGCCAATGTCTAATTCAATCTACTACCTCCTTTTGAATGCCAAGCAGCTGAACCTGCTTGACCAACCTCCCACGCAGGACCTTGTCAAATGCCTTTCTAAAGTTCTTGTCTTCATCACCTTTCCTGGTAACTTCCTCAAAACACATATGATTGGTTTGACACAACTTAGCACACTCAAAGCCATGTCGACTATCCCTAATCGGTCCCCCTCTATACGAATACTTATATATCAGTCCCTTAGAATACCTGACAATAACTCCCCCATGACTGATGTCAAGCTCACTGGCTTATAATTTCTTGTTTATTCTTAGAGGTTCAAGGGAACACCTTGTCAAGCCCTGAGGATTTATCCACCCTAATTTGCCTCAGGACAGCAAACAACTCCTCTTCTGTAATCTGTATAGGGTCCATGATCTCAGTGCTTCAGTTCCTCACATCTTGTCAGGGCGCTGGAGCAGGGACCCAATCGCAGACCAAGTACTGTGCACACTGTGATATTTATCGGGTAACAAATCCAGAGGTGTAAACAAAGTCGGTGTCAAAGTTCAGAGAGAGATCAAAACATCAAGAGAAATCCAAAAATCAGAATCAGGAAAACTCACTGGCACAATCTTGCTAAACATAGGTGAAAACACAGGACTAAAATACACTGAGCAATAAACAGAGAGGCAGATGATAGGTGGAGCACAATGAGACACAGGTGGCAGCAATACAGGTAATAATGAGCAACGGGTGAGAGATGGAGTACTCAGTAATACAGGGGCCGGAGTAGAGCAGGAGTGGGAACAGGAACACATGGGGCATGAAAACAAACAAGTGCACATGGTAATACAAAACCACAGACTGACGGTTAGGGGGAAAACACACAAAAAGACAAAGTTCAACTGGAGGTACTGACACATCTATAGACTGTTTCCATCTTCCAGTTGCAAAAAATCCATTTAAGATTTCCCTCATCTCTTCCAGCTTCAACTCCTTAACACAGTCTGTTAGAAGCTGCAGCTGGATGCACCTCTCACAGTTGTAGTCGTCGAGGACACTGGAGGTCCCCCTGCCTTCCCACATCCCTCAAGAGGCACATTCCAGTATCCTGCCTGGCATCCCCACTGCTCCAAGTGTGCAATTAGAAAGAAATACAGAATAAATAACAAAAAAAGTCTATCTACAGCCTACACCTCTCCTTGCTGGTCTTGATGAGCTAAAGCCTCAACTCCCCACTCCAACACTAGCCCACTCACACAATGGCTGCTCCACTTAAACCAAAATTCTTTTTATTTCTCCTTGTCAAGTGCCTAATTTTGCAGAATCCAATGCCTCCTTGGGAACTGTGGCCTGCAAAGTGCGCCAACTGCACCTGCTCACTTCTTTTAAACTCACTCTCCCTCTACACAATCCAGTGACTCCTCACAACTATGGCATGCAAAATGAGCTGACTGCCCCAGCTTGCTTCTTTAAAGCTGTCCCTCTCTACACACAGTCCAATGACTCCTCAGGACTGTGGCGTGCAAAATGTACTGACTGTAACTGCTTGCTTCTTTTAAACTCTCTCCTCCACTACACAATCATCCACTGTTAGTCCGACCAATCAGTCTCCATGCTACAGCACTGCTGTGATGACGACAACTGGAATGTCTTTCATGATGAAGATTAGATTAGATTAGATTAGATTAGATTCAACTTTATTGTCATAGTGCCAAGTACATATACAAAGCCAAAGAAAGCAGTTAGCATCTAACCAGAAATGCAAAGAATAGTGTTATTTACAAAATAACTGTGAATAAAAAGTAAGTGCTACAGCACACAAATATAAAAGTACTGAGACAATAAAATATGGTGCAATACTGCTTAGTGCTGTGATGTGAGGTTCAGCAGGGTCACAGCCTCATTGAAGAAGCTCTTCCTGTGCCTGCTGGTGTGGGAACGGAGGCTCATGTAGTGCCTGCTGGATGGGAGGACAGCAAAAAGTCCATGGTTAGGGTGAGATGCATCCTTGATAATACTTCTCGCCCTGCCCAGGCAGCGTTTATGGATGATGTTCTCAATGGTGGGCAGTTGGGTGCCGATAATCCGCTGGGCAGTTTTCTATGTCACGTGACCAGCAATAATTAATATATAATTGAGTCAAGTTTTATAAACAAACATAAACATTTATTAAACTCTGCTCAACAATAACGAAAAGTATTCAGACAACTAACTTAACCGGAAGTTAACTGCTATACGGCAACTCTGGAACAGTTCTTAAAGTGGTACATTCGAAAACAGTCTTAAAGTGGTAAATTCAAACACAGTCTTAAAATGGTAAATTCGAAAGTCCAAGTGATTTACACAGTCAATAAGGAGAGACTTCTCTGGAAACGGATTTCTTCGAAGACGTGACGTTACTGCTGATTCTTCAAAGGATTCACGACGAAGGAAATAAAACAGCTTAAAGGAACTGACCTTCTTCCTGGTGAATGAACACTGCACAAACCTTCCTGTTCTTACAGGGGTTATCTCAGATGCAGATTCATTTCTGAATGAAGATTCAATAAGGTTGATCCTTTATGAAACTGCTGAATGACACCAACTTTGCTCAATCCTTCGCGTTTACGTACTTTAGTAAGGTCTTCACTCTCCAATACTAGACTGTAAAGGTAAATCAAAGATACCCCAAACAAAACTGGCAGCAATTGGCAAAACTGCCGGCATGATTTTACCTTACAATAGAAAGTAAAACTCCACTTTAAAACGAATCTGCGTCATAAGATGAGTATGCAGCATAATGGAGTAACTGACGAACTAACAAAACTAATTGCATCACAACAGGGGTATCCCGTTACATACCTGTTGAGAACATGTCATCAGGTGACCTCACACTGGCGGGAAAATTATATCACTCCACCATCACAAGACCATTACATCATGGTCATAAGACAGTCACAAGATACCCACGAGGTATGTAACACCTCCCTCCAAAAAGGGAAAATTTTGGTCTTTTATGAGCAAAATTTTAACAGCTCACTATTTACAAAAAAATGTAAATGTATAAAATCTACAACATATACAAATACACAGTATTATCATACAGAACCTTGCAAACTAATATACAGCAGGAGTGTTACAAATGTTAAAATACCACTCCATCAAAAAATTACATTGTACATTCAACATCTAGATAGACAGTCAACAATCACATTATCTTTACCTTTAATATGAGTTATCAAAATATTATACTCCTGTAACATCAAACTCCAATTCAGTAACCTTCTAGTCTTGTTCTTCATCTTACTCAAAAACACTAACGGATTATGATCGGTGTAAACTATGAGTGGTTTCTGAGTTGTACCAACATACACATCAAAATGTTGTAAAACCAAAACAAGAGATAATAATTCCTTCTCTATGGTTGAATAATTTCTTTGATGCAAATTAAATTTCTTAGAAAAGTAAGCTACTGGACGATCAACCTTATCACCCTCATCCCTTTGAAGTAACACTGCTCCTGCAGCCTCATCACTGGCATCTACAGCGAATGAAAATGGTTTTTCAAAGTCAGGTGACCTGAGTGCCGGTTGATGACATAGCATATTTTTCAATTTATCAAATACCTCCTGACAAGGCTCTGTCCAAACAAACTTTTCACTTTTCTTCAAGAGATTAGTTAATGGAAGGGCAATGTCAGCAACATTCTTCCAAAATTTACGGTAATATCTTATCATTCCTAAGAATCTTCTGAGAGTCTTTTTATCAGCTGGAATGTACCTCTAAAATTGCCTGATCTTTTGCCTGAACAGGAGCTAACTTACCTTGACCCACAACATAACCAAGGCAAGTCACAGTGGCACGACTAAAAAATTCACTTTTAGCTAAGTTAATAGTTAAGTTAACTTTTGAAAACCTTTCAAATAGTTTCTCCACCACAGTAATATGTGCTTCTCAAGCACGAGGAAATCTGAAGATGCTGGAATTTCAAGCAACACACATAAAAGTTGCCGGTGAACGCAGCAGGCCAGGCAGCATCTTTAGGAAGAGGTACAGTGGACGTTATGGGCTGAGACCCTTCGTCAGGGTCTGGGCCCGAAATGGCGACTGTACCTCTTCCTAGAGATGCTGCCTGGCCTGCTGCATTCACCAGCAACTTTTATGTGCTTCCCAAGTATCATTTCCTGTAACTAAATCATCAATATAGGCATCTGTACCCTTTAACCCATGAATCACAGAATTAATCATCTGCTGGAAAGTACCTGGTGCATTCTTCATCCCAAAGGGAAGAACATTATATTCATATAACCTGGATGGGGTTACAAATGCAGAAATCTCTCTACCTGTATCCGTCAATGGAACACACCAATAACCTTTTAACAAATCAATCTTTGTAAGGAACTTTGCTTTTCCCACTTTATCCATGCAATCATCCTCTCTAGGGATTGGATATGCATCAGTTTTTGTCACAGCATTCACCTTCCTGTAATCAGTACAAAACTGAATATTACTGTCTGGCTTAGGCACCATAACACACGGTGAACTCCAATTTGAATTAGAAGGTCTAATAATATTATTCTCTAACATATACTTAATTTCTTCTTCAGCAAGTTCACAAATTTCTGTGTTTATCTGATATGGATGTTGCTTTATGGGTTTGGCATCTCTAACATCTACATCACGTGAAGCTATTGTGGTTCTTTTAGGAACGTCTGCAAATAAATCCCTATATTTAAAAATTAACTGCTTCATCTGCTGCCTCTGCTCTGGCTGTAAGTGAGATAAATTCTCAACAATATTTTCCAGAATTGTTGAGTTTGGTAACCTGGCAGAAATAATGTTGGGATTAAAATGAGTTTCAGATGAATCATCCATCAAGTTCCTATTGGGATCAGACTCATTATTATTGACCACAACAGTCATAGTAGCGGACTGTTTCTCATAATATGGTTTTATCATATTTATATGACAAAGCTGTGTTGGCCTTCTTCGATCTGGTGTTTTTATCACATAATTCACATCATTAACTTTAGATATAACCTCATAAGGACCATGAAATTTAGCTTGAAAAGAGTTTGTTTGCACTGGGAAAAGAACCAACACCTTTACACCAGGCTTAAATGACCCCATTCTAGCTTCCTTATCATAACCAAGTTTTCATTTTCTCCTGAGCCGATTTTAAATTTTCCCTAGCTCAGCTACAAGCTTTATGTAATCTTTCTTTAAATTTTAAAACATAATTCAGCAAATTAGTATGTACCTCTTTATTAATCCACTGTACTTTTAACAAGGGCAAAGATCCTCTAACTCTATGCCCAAACACAAGTTCAAAAGGACTAAAACCTAAGGATTCCTGCACTGACTCCCGTACTGCAAATAGCTGCAAATAGAAGTAAATGTACGCCCTCATCCCAATCCTTTTCATTTTCCACACAATATGTCCTAATCATTGCTTTGAGGGTAGAATGGAACCTCTCCAAGGCTCCTTGTGATTCTGGATGGTATGCAGACGAGGTAATCTGATTTGCTCCCAGTTTATGAACTATCTGCTGGAACAATCCAGACATAAAATTACTGCCTTGATCAGATTGTATTTCCTTAGGCAACCCAAAGTAAGTAAAGAATTTTATAAGAGCCTTTATTACAGTTTTAGCCATTATATTCCTAAGTGGTGTTGCCTCTGGAAACCTAGACACTGTGCACATGATGGTCAGCAAATATTGATGGCCAGTTTTGGTTTTTGGCAATGGGCCTACACAATCTATAATAATTTTGGAAAATGGTTCACCAAATGCTTGAATAGGCTGCAGTGGGGCCACTGGAGTAACTTGGTTAGGTTTACCCACAATTTGATAAGTATGACATGTTCTGCAAAATGTCGCCACATTTTTTCTTAAATTAGGCCAGTAAAAATGTTTTAAAATCTTGTTTGCAGTTTTCTTCACACCTTGATGGCCATCCAAGGGCATACTATGAGCCAAAGTTAAAACCTCATACCGATAAACTTTATGAACTACTACCTGGTGAAAAACCTTCCATTCCTCACTTGCAGGAATTGTAGGTGATCTCCACTTCCTCATTAGTACTCCCTTCTCAAAATAATATCCTACTGGCGCCTTCTCAATTTCACTATCTGGAAGAGCTTGTTCCTTTAATTTTACAATCTCAGTGTCTCTACTCTGCTCTGCTATCATCTCCTTCCGAGACAGAGACAAACCTTCATGGTCAGATTTACTACAAGAATCTTGATCAAACAATGAAGATAAGAAAGATTCTGACACATCCTCAAAACTCGGATCCCGAGTTGAACAGTCATGGGTAACAGACCCATCCTGCACATCAATCTTTTTAGCCATAGCTCGGGTTACAACACAAGAGGAATCTGTGTTAGAATCCATCTTTGTTTCCTCAGAAATGGGCTTTATTGTCAAATGCACTTCAGGAAAAACTTGTCCATCTGCTAAGTAATTTCCTAACAATAAAGTAACATCATTCACAGGTAAACTGGGTTGTAGTCCTACTTTAACAGGTCCTGTAACTAACCCTGACCTTAAATTTACTTTATGCAAATATACAGGCATAAAGGTACTCCCAACACCTCGTATATAGTTTACCTCACCAATGTCAGACTCATCACTAAACTTTAGAACGCTGTCTAACATAAGTGACTGAGAAGCTCCAGTATCCCTAAGGATTTTTATTGGCACTGGAGTGGATCCCTCTTTCAAGGATACAAATCCTTCGGTTATAAAATGATCATATCCCCTCTTAACTTGGTCAGACTCTGACAAAGCTTCATTTGTGTGTATTGAACCCTGTGCATTTACATGTGTTTCAATATGTTGTGTACAAGCATCTGGGACTGCCTCCTTCTCCTTCTTCTTCAAACGGAAACAGTTAGCTAGTACGTGACCAGGTTTCTTACAATAATTACAAATAGGACCAAAATGTCTTTCCTTCACATGTTTCCCTTCATCCTTACCTTTCTCACTAACCTCTGATTTAATTTCTCGTTTATCTAGACTCTCTGTGATATTTTTCCTTTTAAAAGTTCTACCTGGAAGAAATTTACTCTTATGGATTAAAGCATACTCATCTGCTAATTTAGCAGACTCCTGCAATGTAACAGTGTCCCTCTCATTTAAGTATATCATCATGTCAACAGGGATGCTCCTTTTAAATTCCTCCAATAAAATCAACTATTTTAATTTATTATACTCCCCATTCACATTTTCAGAGGAAACCCATCTCTCAAAACACAAAGATTTATCATAGGCAAATTCCACTTAAGTTTTTTCCATGGATTTCTTCAAATTTCTGAATCTTTCTCTGGAAAGATTCATACCAGTTCATATGCTTTCAATATATGCTGCTTCACTATGTCATAATCAAGTGCTTACTTCTAATTATACTGTGTAACATCACTGGCCATTTATCTTCGGCCACCCTGAAATCAGAGTAACAGTTTCAAAATGTTGGATATATTTGTCCACTTCTGTTTCATTAAATGGAGGAGCCAATATAACTTCCCGACTAGCAACAAACTGTTTCCTAGAGCCAGAGGACTGATTTTCCATCTTTAATTTCTCCATCGCTAGCTCAAATTCCCTCTTTTATCTGCTTCCCTAGCTTTGAATTCCTTTATCCTATTGGCTTCTCTTTCGGCCACCTCCGCTCTAAATAATTCCAGCTTTATCTATTCAATATGTAATTGCATCTCTAGATTACTCATTGGAAACATATCTAACACTTCTTCATCAAAAGCACCTTGATTTTTCTCTGAATTACTGGCTTTGTTGTACCCTTCGTAATTCGTTTAAGGTCCAACCTTCTAGCAATCTTGGGTACATCACCCTTTTTCACCTTTGCTAATAACTCCGGGTCTGGCGATGCCACAAATTCGTCAATATTCATTGCTGCCGAAAACCATCCACAGATCAATCAAACAAAAGAATCGGGTATTTCCCTTTTCCAAATCAGATTGATAATTAAACAAGCACTTAAGCTCAAAATTGGAACAATTCAGGACGAACCCCCAATTTTGTCATGTGACCAGCAACAATGAATATACAATTGAGTCAAGTTTTATAAACGAACATAAACATTTATCAAACTCTGCTCAACAATAACAAAAAGTATTCAAATGACTAACTTAACTGGAAGTTAATTGCTATACGGCAACTCTGGAACAGTTCTTAAAGTGGTATATTCAAAAACAGTCTTAAAGTGGTAAATTCAAACACAGTCTTAAAATGGTAAATTCGAAAGTCCAAGTGATTTATACAGTCAATAAGGAGAGACTTCTCTGGAAACAGATTTCTTTGAAGACATGATGTTACTGCTGATTCTGTCCAAAGGATTCATGATGAAGGATATAAAATGGCTTTAAGGAACTGACCTTTCTCCTGGCGAATGAACACTGCACAAACCTTCCTGTTCTTACAGGGGTTATCTCAGTTGCAGGTCACCATTTCTGAATGAAGATTCAATAAGGTTGATCCTTCATGAAACTGCCGAATGACACCAACTTTACTCAATCCCTCAGGTTCCCGTACTTTGATAAGGTCTTCACTCTGCAATACTAGACTGCAAAGGTAAATCAAAGGTACCCCAAACAAATCTGGCAGCGAATGGCGAAACTGCCGGCACAATGATTTTACCTTACGAGAGAAAGTAAAACTCCACTTTAAAATGAAACTGCGTCATAAGACGAATACGCAGCATAACAGAGTAACTGACGAACTAACGAAACTAACTGCGTCACAACAGGCATTTCCCATTATATACCTGTTGAGAACATGTCATCATGTGACCTCACACTGGCGGGAAAATTACATCACTCCACCATCACAAGACCATTACATCATGGTCATAAGACAGTCACAAGATACCCACGAGGTATGTAACATCTCCGAGTTCACAGAAGGGGTCATGAGCTTCATCTGGAAGTGCATCAAGGACGTTGTTCCCCAAAAATCGGTCAGGGTCTCCCCAAATCAGAAACCCTGGATCAACAGTTCCACACGCGCTGTACTCACCGTGCATGACAGAGCTTTAGCCGCCGGTAACCACCAGGAACTCAAGAAATGCAGCTAAGATCTACGCAAAGTCATCACGGCAGCAAAACGATAATACTTGGACAAAATCCAGACACAACTCTCCACCAACAACATAGGTAGCTTATGGCAAGGTTTGCACACCATCACAGACTTCAAAGTTAAGTACAGTTGTTCTGCCAACATCACTGCCTCTCTCCCAGATGAACTAAACCATTTTTACACTTGGTTTGATGTTGGCAACACCGAGCCCCTGAGGAGAGCCGCTGATGCAACTTGCAGCTTGCTCATCTCTGAGGCCGAAGTACGCAGATGTTTCCAACAGGTGGACAGTCGCAAGGCTGCGGGACCGGACAGCATCCCAGGGCAGGTACTCAGGATGTGCGTGGCACAACTGACAGGTGTGTTTACAGACATTTTTAATCTCGCCCTTTCCCAGTGTAGATGATTCAAAACATCCACCATTGTTCCTGTACCCAAAAAGAAAAAGGTAACACGCCCAAACGACTGGCGTCCTGTCACACTCACCTCAATAACAAGCAAAAACTTTCAGAGGCTGGTCAAGGACTACATCTGCAGCTTGCTACCACTCACACTGGACCCCCTACAATTCGCCTACCGACACAACCAATCGACAGATGACGCAATAGCCACTGCTCTATACACCGTCCTTACACACCTGGAGAAGAAGAATGTTTATGTGAGAATGCTGTCCTTGGTCTACAGTTCAGCATTCAACACCATAATTACCTCCAGGCTTGCCAAAAAGCTGAGAGACCTTGGCCTTCATCCTGCCTTGTGCAGCTGAATCCTGTCAAATCACTGACAGGTGGTAAAAGTGGGTCCCTCACCTCTCTCCCTCTGACTCTCAACACAGGTGCCCCTCAGGGTTGTGTCCTAAGCCCCCTCCTTTACTCTCTGTACACCCATGATTGTGTCGCCACCCACAGCTCCAATCTGCTAATTAAATTTGATTGGCCTTATCTCAAATAATAACGAGGCAGCCAACAGGGAAGTCATCACCCTGACACAGTGGTGTCAAGGAAACAACCTCTCCCTCAATGTTGCAAAAACAAAGGAGCTGGTTATGGGCTACAGGAGGAACAGAGACAAGCTCACCCCTATTGACATCAATGGATCTGGGGTTGAGAGGGTGAACAGTTTTAAGTTCCTTGCTATACACCTCACCGGAGACCTCACTTGGTCTGTACATACTGGCTGTGTGGTGAAAAAACACAGCAGTGCCTCTTTCACCTCAGGCGGTTGAGGAAGTTCAGCACGAGTCCCCAAATCCTGAGGACTTTCTACAGGGACACAATTGAGAGCATCCTGACTGGCTGCATCACTGATTGGTATGGGAACTGTACTCCCCTCAGTCGCAGGACTCTGCAGAGAGTGGTGCAGACAGCCTGGCGCATCTGTAGATGTGAACTTCCCACTATTCAGACGTTTACAGAGACAGGTGTGTAAAAAGGGCCCGAAGAATCATTGGGGGCCTGAGTCACCCCAACCACAGACTGATCCAGCTGCTGCTATCTGGGAAACTCTACTGAAGCATAAAAGCTAGGATCAACAGGCTCCAGGACGGCTTCTTCCACCAGGCCATCAAACTGATTAATTTACGCTGACCCAATTGTATTGCTAAGCTACATTGACTGTTCTGTTGTACATCTTACTGTACATACTACATATTACAAATTACTATAATTTACACATTGCACATTCAGACAGAGACGTAACATAAAGATTTTTATTCCTCATATATGTGAGGGGTGTAAGAAATAAAGTCAATTCAATCCTCATTTTGTATGCATTGCTCAAGATTTCCAGCACCGACAGGATCTCTTGTGTTTATTAGAACATTTCTTCAAGGTTCAGGGTTTGCACATTGTTGAAACTAAATAGATTTTTCCATCTTTAGAAAATGTTTTATTAAAGGTAAACAATATGCAACTGTTAAGCTGCCATACTGCACACAGAGGTAAAGTTATTTCACTCTGCTAGTTGTAAGTGGACAAAATAGAGGGGTGGTATTGATTTACTGCAGTGGTCCCCAACCACCGGGCCGTGAACTGGTATCGGGCCGCGAGGAAACAATATGAGTCAACTGCACCTTTCCTCATTCCCTGTCATACCCACTGTTGAACTTGAACGCACGCAAGGTTATTACCCATGCGAGGATATCAGTCGGTCATTAACCTACAACTACTCAATGAGTAAAAAACAAACGTCGCTTGAGAGTTTCTTTGGAAGAGATGGTAGGGGACATAAAGGCCTAACGACTATGATAACGCAGAGACAGCTGAGGCCGAGACTGCAAAAAAAAAAGAAAGCTTCCTTCAACAGAAAATACGACAAGTCGTACATAAAATATGGTTTTATTGCGACTGGTGACTCGCATGCTCCAAGCCCCCTGTGTGTGATATGTGGAGACAGGCTGTCTAATGAGGTGCTGAAGTCCTCAAAACTGCTTCAGCACCTTGATTCCAAGCACCCTGCACAAAAGACAAACTCGTTGAGTTTTTTGAGTGGAAAAAACGTGAGCAAACGGGACAGAAGCAAGTGCTGAGAGTCACTACCTCCACAAATGCTGCTGTTCTGAGAGCGTCGTACTTAGTGGCTAGCCGTATTGCTAAGGCTAAGAAGCCTTTCACTGTTGGTGAAGAATTGATTCTGCCTGCTGCCAAGGACATGTGCCGTGAACTGTTGTGAGAAGCTGCAGCTAACAAGATGGCACAGGTTTCTCTTTCAGCTATCACAGTTTCAAGGAGAATCGATGACATAGTGGAGGACATCGAAGCACAGCTGTTGGAATGGCTTAACGAGTCTGGTTTCACTTCCTGAGTCAAGGAGGTTGCTCCTGAATGCCAGTCTACACACTGTGTCACACACAGGGAAATGCTGGCTAGCCGAAAAATGTCACCTGATCTTAACAGCGTATTGAGTGATGTTGTTCAAGTTATCAATCACATCAAAGCAAAAGCCCTTAACTCACATCTGTTTGAGCAGCTTTGCGAGGAAATGGATGCAGAGCACAAACGCCTTCTCTTACACACTGAAGTCAGGTGGCTATCAACGGGGAGAGCCCTGGCCAGGGCTTTTGAGTTAAGAGAGCAGCTACAGAGATTTCTTTCAGGAAAAAAGTCACCACTGTGCAGCCCACTTTAATGACGAGGAGTGGATAGCAAAACTCGCTTATCTGTGTGACATCTTCAACCTGCTCAATGAACTCAATTTGTCACTTCAGGGGAGAATGACAACTGTCTTCAAGTTGGCAGATAAAGTGTCTGCTTTCACAGCCAAACTGGAACTGTGGGGACGGCGAGTGGACAGGGGCATATTTGACATGTTCCCAACATTAGCTGGGATTTTGGGAGAGACTGAGGCTCACAGCTGGTGTGTAACCACCTATCTTCGCTGTCGACAGAATTCGAGCGTTACTTCCCAACTGCACATGACCCAAGACGTGCAAAGAAATGGGTCTGTGACCCATTTGTGAATGTCCGCGGTGAATCATCCCTGTCAGCGTGGGAAGAAGATCAACTCCTTGAGCTTGCAAGTGACAGTGGGCTGAAAAGTATGTTTGACATAACAACTCTGCCGGCATTCTGGATCAAAGTCAAGGTTGAATATCATGAGATAGCCACGAAAGCACTGAAAACGTTGCTTCCATTTCCAACATCATATCTCTGCGAAGCGGAGTTTTCTGCAATGAAAACTAAATGCGGAATAGATTGGACATAAGGAACCCCCTTATGACTTATAATTGACTTATCACTATATTCATGTGAGGAAAATATGTGCTGGGTGTTTGATATTAAATTCGTTAGACAAACCCTTTTAGAAACAAAATTGAGTGTATTAGCCATTGATAAGTGACTTATAGTTGACTTATCACTTCTTTTCCAGTCGTGATTAATAACCCCCCCCCCCCCCCCGCCGGCCGGTCCGCAAGATTATTGTCAATATTAAAACGGTCCGCGGTGCAAGAAAGGTTGGGGACCCCTGATTTACTGGAATGCTGCTTCATAAATGTGTTTTATATCTTCACTAATGGGTAGAACACTGTACCTTCATATTAATTTCAGTGAATTACTTGGAATGGACATTTATGATGAAATGGTTGTTAAACTGTGGTCATGGATTAAGAAATGAGCCAAAATTTTGTCACTTATGCGGAGCAGTCGAAGTTCCAGTGACACTCCCCTATTCTCTCAGTGCGACGCTGACAACTGAATTGATGCTGCTTCATGCGCCCATGCTGAGCTTGTCAATTTAATGAGCTTTTCCTCCAGCTTCCACCCTTTCATCTCTCTCCCCTTTCTCGATCACTCTGTTTTCTTCTCTGGAAATAGACTTCCTACTAATATCTTTTATAAACCTACTGACTTTCACAGCTATCTTGTCTATATCTCTTCCCATCCTGTTACTTCTCTCAGTTCCTTCATCTCCTCTGCATCTGTTCTCAGGATGAGGCTTTTCATTCCAGAACATCAGAGGTGTCCTCCTCCTTCAAAGAATGGGATTTCTCTTCCCTTAACCTTAATGCTGCTCTCATCTACATCTCCTCCATTTCCTGCACATCCACCCTCTCCCATCTTCCCTCCTCCATCACAGGGATAGAGATTCACTTGTCCTTACCTACCAGGCCATGAACCTCTGTATCCAGCACATCATTTCCTGTAACTTCTGCTATCTTCAATGATGTCCTGCACACCTTTCATTTCCCTTCCCCACACTCTTCACTTTCCACAGGGTTCGCTCACTATGTGACTCCCTTGTCCACTCATCACTTCCCACTGATCTCCCTCCTAGTACTTATCCCTGCAAGTGGGACGTGCTGCACCTGCCCCTCACCACCATTCATGGACCCAAATAGTCCTTCCAGATGAGGCAACACTTCACTTGTGAGTCTGTCAGTGTCATCTACTGTATCTGATGCTCACGGTGTGGCCTCCACTACATCAATGAGACCTGGCATAGATTGGGGGACCACTTCGTTAAGCACCTTTGTTCCATCCACCATAAATGGTGGGACTTCCTGGTGGCCACCCATTTCAATTTGACTTTTCATTCCCATGCCAACATGTCGGTACACAGCCTCCTCTACTGTAACAATGAAGCCACTCTCAGGCCGGAGAAGCAACAGCTCATATTCCATCTGCGGAGCCTTCAATCTGATGGCATGAAAATCGATTTCTCTAATTTTTGGTAAATGCACCCCTCCCCCTCTTTTTCCATTCCCCATTCTGACTCCCCTCCTACCTCCCCTCCTATCCCTTCTCCTCTCTCTGGTGCCCCGTCTCCTTCCCTTTCCCCCATGGTTCCCTGACCTCTCCTGTCAGATTCCTTCTTCTCAGCCATTTACCCCTTCCACCTGTCACTTCCCAGCTTCTTATTTCATCCCCGTTTACCCCTCTCCTGGTCTCACCTACCACCTGCCAGCTTGCACTCATTCTCTTCCCCCAATCTTCTTATTTTGGCTTCTTCTCCCTTCTTTTCCAGTCCTGATGTAGGATCGCAGCTCAAAATGTTGACTTTTTCTTCCTCTCCATAGATGCTGCCTGACCTGCTGAGTTCTTTTAGGATTTTGTGTGTGTAGCCAAAATAGATATTCTACTTTGCTGATATTTGCTTTACTTTTATCCCAGTAAGTACAAGTTTGAAGTGTTTGAATTATTTTCAGAATCCAGATGCAATTGTGTTTTTTTTCTGTTTTAATATTTATTATGGTTTTGAGTTGATGGCATTGTCAGATTTAACTGAGCAATGAGCCCTGTACTGAACCTCTTCCTTGAATCACCATCTCAGCTTTCATTTCCCTTTCACTTAGTTCTTCTCAGTAAGCAGCCCAGGTATTAAATTGATGCACTGTGCATAGTACAGTGTTGAAGGCAAAGTTTTGAACCTTAGTCTGGAATTACTCAAACTACAGAGTAATAAATGGTCATGATGATCAATCACTCCCTTAGTTTACATTTTTCTGTAAATGAATTCCAATAGATCTATGTAAAATTAATGCAATTGCTCAGCCCACCAGGACATTAATAAAACTGTGACAAATATTTCAATATAGGCAGTGAAAATAAATCTAATATCTGGCACTCACGGAATAGAGATAAACTATAAATTTGGAGCTCACTGAAGTGAATGGCTTGGGATTTTGTGGAAATAATTAATTAAATCTACCTCATTTCCCCTGCTAAAACAAGCAGACTATAAAGGGGAATTGTCTTCTTGACGTTTGTTGTTGGGAAGAAGTGAAATGAAAGGTGTGCTGCTGTCATAGTAACATTGATATAAAGTTGTTTCAATATGTAAAACCAATTGAGTTACACATTAACACAACGTTTTCTGCATTAAGATTGTGATCCCATACATTTCTTTCTCTTCCCTCAATTAAGTACTGTCAAAATTTCAAAGTCTCATTCAAGTTATTTGATATGCATTCACTCTTGGCTGTCTTGTTTGCTTACCTAGACACCCTCATAAGATGATTAATTGGAAGTGAGGCACAGGGGGATGATGCCAAGTCCAATATTTTTCTCTCCTATATCCGGGGCTGTCAGAGCCATGCCTACCCTCAGTGTACATTTAAATGTTCATTTCTGCTACTATTTTAAAGCATCTCCAACTGAGAAGAAATAGTATTGAAGGTTAGTAAAGGAGGAATTAAAGGAGTGAGTTATAAGTGGGATGGAACAAATTAAGAAAAGATTAATTTTTATATTGAATTTTAGGAGTTCATTACACTGAGACTAAGGTGAAACTATGATGAAATTTGAGTGTATGAACAAATGAATACATGTCAAAAGCCTGGCAGATTATTAGAAATTTATTCAGTTGCAAGTTACAAAGAAAATATAACCTAAAAATCAAAACTTTGTGCTTTAACTTTACCGCTACCATAATTTGACTGTACCAAACCATTTTGGTGTTTTGTTGGAGGTTCTGTCATCCTTCATTTCTGCATAGAAAGGTTTCACTCACCATTTGGAGAAATACTTAAAGTTATCCAAAAGGAATGCATCTGGGGTTTTGGTAACATCCCTGCAATATTGACAAATAGATAAATTTTAGGTCCAATGGTGTCATGTTAGCATTTTGAGTCTTGAGTACTCTGTTTGTTGCTGCTCAGTGAGACATCTGGGGAGTTTCTAAATAATGCAGAGAATGCTACAGGGAAGAATGCAGCAGGATGGAGCTCTGAGCAAGAATTCAGTCATTCAGATCATAGAGGAGGTCTTATAGAGACATAGAAAGCAAAGAAACAACTTGTATTCAGAGATAATTTTTTATGAACTCAATCTTGCAGTCACAGCATTATTGCTTCACTGGCAATGAATTAACTTTGAATTGCAGTAACTGCTGCAGGGAAGTGCAGTGGCAAATTTGTATAAAAACTGGGTTTGGCAAATATTAGTGAAATGAATGGCCAGACATTTAAACAGCTGAAGTGCTGGATAGAGAAGTAAACTGCAAATAGAAATTTAAACCACATCTACACATAGATTACACATCAAAAGCAAGATTGTTGTTGATATGGGCATCTTCATACAAAGTGATTAAGACAAAGAATAAGGGTAGTAGGAAGAGCATTGCTGTTACTAGTGAAAGACTGGCTGAAAAGTTCTTTTCACAAGCCCTTTTCTTGTAACTCAAATGTTAAATGCATTCCTGCTAAATTCCTATTTGGATTAATTTGTCACAGGCATTTGGGTGGCATGGGAAGCGTTCATTAATATCGTGTATCCCTAAATAAAATAATTAAAAAGTAATTTTGGCAGAAATTATTGGACATTGCATGAAAAGTACCACATGCTTTTTGTGAGTGTCCAGTGCTCAGAATTCTAGCACACACATGAGTCAAGATCAGGTGTTGGGGACAGAAGGTAAAGTGGTCGGTCCATTGGGAGTTGGATGAATATCAAAAGGGAGATGTTTGTTGAGCATGAACATATGGTAACATCACAACTTTCATGGGCTCAAGGAGAACTGCAATAAGACAAAGAACTCAAAGGTCACTTCTGTACAGTTTGTTCCTGTTATGTTTTGTAACTCAAAATATAAAACTAATTGAAAGAAAAACAGGGAGCTGGGGATAACGTGTGTAGTGCAGTTTCATTTTTCACTTTAGTGAGGCACACATATATGATGTGATGGCATGACGATGTATGCCATTCACATATTTTTACATATAACCTGCCATGAATTATAGAAACAACAAAGAATGCACAATTAAACAATACGTATTACAATGTTACACAAATATAACTGAAATACTAAATACACAACACTCCCCCCTGCTTAGCTATAAACTCCAATTCAATATCAAATGCATCTCAACTCAAATTGTAATGTATTGCTCTCTAGTCATCTACACATATATACATTCAAAGATTCAAAGTACATTTATTATACGAACTTGAGATTTGTCTGCTTGCAGGCAGCCACAAAGCATGAAACCCGAGATAACCCAATTTAAAAAAAGACCAACATCCAACAGAGGGAACAAAGGGAAAAAAAGCACAAATCACGCAAACAATAGAAGCAAGCCGCAGTTCATCATAAAGCGGGGCGAGCCACTGTGAAGCTCCTAGACGCAAAGCGTGTCACAACAGGAGCAGACTCACAGCCTCTGCACTGTGGAGAGAGAGGTGAGTATTGCGGGAGAGCAAGCAAAATTGGCCTGAACCACGCCTCCGGTCCCAGCACCCTACCGTTCCAGTCTATCTGCGGCAGTGTTTAAATTGTCCAAACACTGGGTCTTTCCCTGTCGGGCCCCAGCACAGGGCTTAGACTTTGCCAACCAGCCCAAAACCATTCTTATCCTCTCCAAATCGGCTCAGCACTTAGAGCAATCCAACCTGCCACCCGGTTTAGGTGGATGGGCACCAAAATTTCTCCACCTTGACTCCTCTTCAAATTGCTTGCTCCAACTCCATCTCCATCTCTGAAACTGCCTTGAAAATGTAAATATCTCAATAAAATACATAATTTTGGAATTTCTCCTCCATGTTCCAGCCATTTTGGGTGGCCATGTAGACCTGAGACAGTGTGGGGTCTTTTCTGGTTTCCCTTTGGATCTTCACTGCTGTAATAGGGAGACTTTCGATTTGCATTGGGGAGAATACATCAAGAGGAGTGTCCTCATTTGTAAATTTTTCAGGCATTTCCTTTTCCAAGGGTAAAGGAACAATCCATCAGTATTCCCATGATTAGTTGTCCTTTTGAATTTGATCTTGTAATTGTGTCCCCCAAGAAACACAGCCTATCTCTGCATTTGTCCTGCTGCTGTTAGTGGAACACCTTCTGTGCACTGAAAATGGACACTATGGTTGATGATCAGTAATGAGGGTAAATTCTCACCCATACAAGTACTTGTTGAAACATTTTACACCCCAAACCAGACGCAAGGCCTCCCTGTCAATCTGTGCATAATTTTTCTCTGCAGGAGTAAAGGGAACGTGACTATGGGGTGTTCACTTCCATCATTCATAATGTGCAACATGACTGCACCTATACTATAAGGTGACGCATCACAGGCAGGCTTCACTGGATGATGTGGATCATAACGTGTGAGTACAGTATCTGATGTCACCATTTCCTTTACCTTTTGGAAAGACATCTCACACAACTTTGTCCATTTTCATTTCTTCCCAATCTGTAGTAAGATGTTCAAGGGATGCAACACAGTAGCCAGATTTGGCAGGAACCTGTTATAGTAATTGACAAATCCTAAAAAAGACCACAACTGTGACACGTCCTTTGGCCTTGGGGCATCCACCACTGCTTGAATGTTCTAAGCACACTTGTGTAAACCTTGTGGATCAATGGTGTGATCACAGTAAGTGATGCTTGGTGTAAAGAATTCACACTTGTGTCATGTTCTGAATCCATAATCTTCTAATCTTCTTAACACTGTCTTGAGATTTTGGAGATGTTCCTTGTCATCCTTACAGGTAATAATGATGTTGTCCAGGTAACACTGAGTGCCTGGGCAGCCTTGCAGCACCTGGTCCATTGCTTTCTGCCAGCATGCAGGTGCAGATGGTTCTCTAAAAATAAGCCCTTTTAGTGATAAAGCCCTTTGAGGGTGTTTATGGTGAGAGACACTTTGGACTCTTCCATCTCCATCTGTAGATAGTCCTCAGCTAAGTACACTTTACTGAAGTGTTTTCCACCAGAAGGGTTTGCAAAGAAATCCTCTATCCTGGACTATTGATCAACCTTCAGTACTGGGTCACCACAGATCTTGACACACCCATTCTTCTTGGCTACTGGAACCACTGGTGTTTCTCATGGGCTCCACTCAACCTTGGAAAGAATTCCTTCAGCCTCCAGAATCAGAATCAGGTTTATTATCACCGGCATGTGTTGTGAAATTTGTTAACTTAGCAGCAGCAGTTCAATACAATACGTAATATAGAAGAAAAAAATAAATAAGTAAATCAATTACAGTATATGTATATTGAATAGATTAAAATTGTGCAAAAACAAAATAATATATATTAAAAAAGTGAGGTAGTGTCCAAGGGTTCAATGTCTATTTAGAAATCGGATGACAGAGGAAGAAGCTGTTCCCGAATCTCTGAGTGTGTGCCTTCAGGCTTCTGTATCTCCTACCTGCTGTTAACAGTGAGAAAAGGGCATGCCCTTGGTGCTGGAGGTCCTTAATAATGGACGCTGCCTTTCTGAGACACCACTTCTTGAAGATGTCCTGGGTACTTTGCAGGCTAGTACCCAAGATGGAGCCGACTAAATTTACAACCCTCTGCAGCTTCTTTCGGTCCTGTGCAATAGCCCCCCCCCCCCCCCCAATACCAGATAGTGATGCAGCCTGTCAGAATGCTCTCCGTGGTACAAGTATAGAAGTTTTTGAGTGTATTTGTTGACATGCCAAATCTCTTCAAACTCCTAATGAAGTATAGTCGCTGTCTTGTCTTTATAACTGCATCAATATGTTGGGACCATGTTAGATTCTCAGAGATCTTGACAACCAGGAACTTGAAACTGCTCACTCTCTCCACTTCTGATCCCTCTATGAGGATTGGTATGTGTTCCTTCATCCTACCCCTCCTGAAGTCCACAATCAGCTGTTTCGTATTACTGATGTTGAGTGCCAGGTTGTTGCTGCGACATCACTCCACTAGTTGGCATCTATCACTCCTGTACGCCCTCTTCTCACCATCTGAGATTCTACCAACAATGGTGGTACCATCAGCAAATTCATAGATGGTATTTGAGCTATGCCTAGCCACACAGTCATGGGTATAGAGAGAGAGTAGAGCAGTGGGTAAGCACACACCCCTGAGGTGCACCAACGTTGATCGTCAGCGAGGATGAGATGCTATCACCAATCTGCACATGTAATATAGCTCATAGGCTACTTTATCACAGACACCAGATGGCTTTGCAAAACTTAGGTGTGGCATTTTCATTTAACGCTATTTTACCTTTGATACAGTTGAGTTTTCCAATGCCATCCTTGAACACTGCTGTGGTATCATCCAGTACCTTTCTTAATTTGCTTTCAATTGACTCTGTTGTAGGGGATGTGGCATGCCAGTGGTAGATGGATCTCCAATCAAGTTGTTGTCTCAGCCACTCACACCCCCACAATACAGCCAGTTCCTGCATGCCTGTGTTTACTTGGGCTGCCTGCAGAGACTCAGCCTCAATGGCCCTATGCATATTGAGACCAGTAACAAGTTCTGGATGGTCACTGGGCCACGTGAGGAATGGTGCCGAGCCCCCACCCCAAAACATCTGTCACAGCCCCAGAGACAAGCATAGCTGGAATGATGCTTTGTCAGTCGTTGAAGCTTAAATGCATTTGTTCCCCAACTACAAACACATTCTCTGCATCCACGATCTTTGTATCTTCATCACTGGGCCCTCTTCACTGCACGACAAGGCACCCCCTCCCCCCACAATCCATCAAAGCCAATCTTACTCTGTAAATGAATGCTGCCTCCTAGGATCTGGTATCTGAACTTCTTTGGAATCCCCGAATGCCCCTCGATCCATTTCCTCCTCTCAACCTGCCCCCTGCCTTCATACCCCATTAATGATATCTCACACTTCCCAAAGCATTCATGAATACTTGGAATGTGTAGTCATTGTTTTATTGAATAAATAACAATTGAATGTGTTAAGTCTATACCAAATTTAATAACAGAGCAGTATATTGTATCACGCTTTATCACTTTAAATAAAATTTGCTGAAATTTGTTCTTTTTTTCCTCAAGGAATTGAGTCAAAGGATAATTATTTCAAATTATAGGATTTTATTTAGTAGAAAAATAATAGCATTTTTTTTGGACCAAATTGTGGAGGCCATATATACTTCTAGCTCAGTGAATTATCACTAGACATGCTGGCTTTGACAGAGCAGTTCATTTCTAAAGTGGGGTCTTTTTCATTATATTTGACAAATACTGTATGAATTACTCAACAGCAGATTTTCGTGACACAGTTTCATAGGTATTACCATAACTTGTAAAATCATGTCAAATTGTGCAGCTTTTAAGACCATCTTCAATAGGTTACTTAGATCCAATAATCTTCTCAGTCCTAAACCCCATCTTAAATTTGCTTATTTTTGTGTTACCATGGTATGAGTGTAAGTGGACATTTAAGGACTATGTAAAACACATGGTTTGACATACATTGTTCTGTTGTTCATGATTGATAGATGACAGCTTTCAGTAAAGGATATTTTGTTAGTAACTTCTTCCTTGTTTCTTGCCTTAGTGAAAAACCAGACAAAATAGCCCCAAAACCTCCAGTTAAGGCCAAACACAAGACATTCTGTGGTTGCTGGAAATCTAGAGTAATACATTCAAAATATTGGAGGAGTAAACAGTCAACATTTTGGGCTGAGATTCGACATCATTACACTTCATCATTACATTACAGTATTTTGCAATGTGATTGATCACCAGGCCATACGATAGTGCTTTCTTTAGTTCACCGTATTGATTTACTTGTACAATAGCAACAATATCCAGGTTGTACAGTGTTTGTCCTTAGTTATGTATGTACTGTGTGTTCCATGGTTTTATTACTTTTCACAGTTAAGAAGAGACCCGGTGTCAAATACCGCAATGGGTCTTCACAAAAGTATAGGAGTAAAAATTCTTCTTCACATAAAAATGGTGTGTTAATGGGAGGTGCACCAATTTTGATGGTGACTGTGGGAGGGCAATATACCAATGCACATGCAGTGAAAATTCGCCACACACACTAGAATCAGTATCCCATGCCTCATTTGAGTAATTGTGAATAAAGTTGGTGATGGGTGAAAAATTGTATGCAATTGATGTTACTCAGTTGTCTCCAATGTCTTCTGGATGCAATCATATCATAATACCTGCAGCACTGCATTTTACATTAATTCCATTATGTTGTCCATTATAGCATCATACTATGATTGATCACCAGGCCATACTCTAGTACTGTCATATGATTTACTTGTACAATAGCTACAATATCAAAGTTGTACAGAATTTTTCCTTAGTTGTGTAGTATGTTCCATGGTATTGGGATCTTTATGATTCTTTAATCAGTTTCTAAATATTTCTCCACACAAGAACATATGAAATAGGAGCAGGAGTCGGCCATCTGGCCCTTGGAGTCTGCATCACCATTTATCAAGATCAAGCTGAACTTCATATCTCTATATCTCTTGATTTCATTGATAACTGGAAATATATCGATCTTGAATTTGAATGACCTTAGCAGTTAAGTATCCTCAGACCTCTAGGAGAGTGAATTCCAAAGATTCACCTCCCTCTGATTGAAGCAATCTCTTCTCATTTCAATCCTAATCAACCTACTTCTTATTCTGAGTCTGTGATCCTTGGTTCTCAACTTTCCAGCTGGAGAACCATCTTCCCAATACCCAACCTGTCAAATCCTTTAAAACCTCATGAACGTTTCAATGCGATCTCCCATGCTTCTAATGCTGGAGAGTATAGACCTAGTTTACCAGATCTCGCCTCATATTGTGAAGCTGAACCTTAACAGTCAAGCAGTGTACTATCAAAGAATGTTTTCTTGGCATTGATGAATCGGATCAGTTGTCTGTGTACAATCAATCTGATGTTATCTGACAATAAGTTGTCCTCTGAAGCTGTCTTGTATCATACCAAGGAACTGAATCCTTTCAAAAATTACATTAATTTTAACAGGGGAGTCTAGAACCAGAATGCACAGCCTCAGAATTGTGAGACGCCCACTCAGAACAGAGATGAAGAGAAATTTCTTTAGCCAGTGGATTATGAATCTATGGAATTTATTGCCACAGACAGCTATGCAGGCCAAGTCTTTGGGTATGTTAAAAGCAGAGGTTAATGGGTTCTTGATTAATCAGAATGTGAAAGATTACGGGGAGAAGGTCGAAAAAAGAGGTTGAGAGGCATGATGGATCAGCCAAGATGGAATGGTGGAGCAGACTCAATGGGCCAAATGGTTTAATTCTGCTCCTATGTCTTATTTTCTATTACATGGGCTGTTTTAGCATTGCTTGGCTATAGTATACTGGGATGTCATGATGTCATCCTAGTATGTGGTAATAATACTATACGAGCATTATCCATGTTGAAAATTATATTTCATTCCTCCCATGAACTGCTTAGAAATTTTGTGATTCTGTTTGTGAAACCGTGTATTCCCTAATTCTTTGGATTTGAACAAAATTGCCAGAGTGCCTTTTCAGCATAAAGCAGAAAATTTACAGTGCCGGACCGGACTTGTTCAGGTTATAAAAGGGGGATTTTCCTTTCTGCATCCAGACAGTCTCTGTCTTGCTTTGACAAATAAACAACAAGCCTCTTGCTGTGAACAGATTAAAGTAAATTCTCATTGCAGGCCAGAGGAGCTCTTTGGATCTCTGGATAAATACAGTTGTTCTCATCAAAACACTGCTTGCCTTTGATTGCAGACATTTAATGAGTTGATGCATCAAGCAAATCCCAAGGATTTGCTTCCAGGGAAGTTCTGTTGGATTAATACAAGCAAGAGAAAGCTGTGATGTTTCCAAATAAAATAGAGAAAAAATGTTGTTTGTTTTGTCCATTTTGAGCATTAACTTAGGTGCTTAATGTTTATCATAACCATGTCAATAATATCAACATTTAATCTGACAGTATATCAATTGACCTTACTTATTTTTTATTTAGAGATACTGCACAGTAACAAGCCCAGCGAGCTTTTGCCATCCAATTACACCCATGTGCTGTAACTAATTAACCTACTAACCCGTATGTCTTTGTAGTGTGAGAGGAAAGCGGAGCACCTGGAGGAAACCCATGCGGCTATGGGGAGAACATATGAACTCCTTACAGACGGCGGTGGGAGTTGAAGCCAGGTTACTGCTGCTGTGAAGTGATGTGCTAACCGTCTCACTACTGTGCTGCCCTGGAATGAAGATAATCTGAGCACTAAAGTATCATGTGTCCAAACAAAATAGTACTAAAATTGGGGAGAAATGCTTGTGTTTTGCAGCTTTACATAAAGGATAGCACTTGAGAGATTTTATCTAATTAGAACAACTGCTAATATCATATAAAACCTCAAGGCATTGGTGATGAGCTGAATTCATCAATGACAGATTCTTTTTATTTATTCACGTTTGTGATAAGAACATAATTGGAGAGGCTAGCACTTCTAATCCTTCCACAACTAACTCCTGAACTTGAGGAAGTTAAGAAAACTCCACCACATTATAGAAGTTGGAGGGCAGGACTGGAGTCACAAAGAAACCAAATCCAACAGAGAGGAAGGCAAATTCCCTCCCTGAAGGAGGATTGTGAACCCAAATGAGTTTTATGACAACCTTTTTTTTAAATGGACAACATTACTGAGAATAGCTTTCTAGTTTAAATTCCCCAAATAACATTGTGGGCTTTGCTCTTGTGATCCTTGGATCAATATTTGAACTATTGAATATTTCAGGCCTAATTGATGTTTATCCAGTACCCTAACCTATCTGGTGCTTTTTTTCCTGTAATTATTGTAGGGTTACACACGTGGAGTGTGTAAGGGAGCAACTACGTAATTTTTGGTGGGCTGTTTTTTTTGTGCAAGTGAGAGAGAAAGAGATAGAAAGAAACGTCAGTTGTAAGATGAATCATTGGAGGCCTGACTGGACCACCTGAAATCAAAAATATATTTTCTCATCCTCTCCATAAATCTCTGTGCTACCTCGATCCCAACATAATTTCGTCTTCCACAACATGTACAAGATGTTGTGAGACCACACTTGGGAGTGTTGTGTGCAACTCTGGTTGCCTAGCTATAGCAAGGATGTTATTAAGTTGGAAGTTGTGCAGAAAAAGTTTCACAAAGATGATACTGGGACTGGAGGGTTTGAGTTGTAAAGAGAGACTGGATAGACAATAGGGGATGTTTCCCTAGAGACTCGAAGGATCCATGCTGCATAATTCCAGGTGCAGACTTTTTCCATGCTCTCACCCTTTCTCTTGGCCTCATTCTATTTCTGATGTCACTCTTTTGTCTGTTTGTCTGTCTCTCACTGACTCTGTGTGTCCCCTTCTCTCTCTCTCTCTCTCTCTCTCTGTTTCTCCATGTCCCTCTCTCTCTGTGTATCATTGTGTGTTTCTCTGTGTCTCTGTTTCTCTCACTCCCTTGCTCTCTTCTCTCTTTCCATCTCTACATCTGTCACTCCCTCTGTCTCCCCCTGTGTCTCGCTCTCTCCCTGGCCCTCTCTCACTCTGTATATAGCTACACTAATCTGCAACACAGTTACCTTGGACAGCAAGTTTTGAGTAGCTGAGAGTTTCTGGTTTCAGGTTTATATCTTCCAGCAGCTGTCATCTATATATCAGTGCTTCCTTATCAGATATTCAGTGGACATCTGTCTTTAGCTGGTCAAAGGATTTGCAGAGTGCAGCTTGTATTATGCCAGACAACATGATAAAGATATCTGAGTGAAGTGTGTGTACTTATTCATCACTACCTGCTCAGTCCAGCTCAATGGAGAATTGATTGTTTTTGGCATTGGGCCCAGGAAGAGAACCCACATTAGCTATTTGGAGATTCACATGAATAATGTCTACACCTGTTGACCTACCTTTAGCCTAGAGATACAGTGTACTGTTTATTTCCTTCAATTAAATTGCTTTGTTAACATTTTCAATCTATGCTATAGATTATATTATCGTCTTCAAATTTTTTGTAAATGAATCCTCATTGATGTCAGATGGATCAAATTCCGACCGCCCTAGAGCACTGAGCCATCCTTCATGGACTTGTTGGAATGTGTAGATAGCATTTATCGTGATGATAGATGATGAGGAGAAGACTTTTTTGGTGTTATTTTGTGTTTTTATGCATTCATGCTACCCAGTGATCCCACTTAATTTCTTGCTTCGTAACATGCTGCATCCTCATCTGCAGTGTATTTGCCAGAGTTCCTGACTTTTCTGATGCCATTTGCAGTGGAAATTGCTTCTGATTTCAATAGTGATAATGTTAACAGAATTGGGCCTGATGCATGAGCACCTTATAGGCTCCAATTTCAATCTGGTTTTGAGTCCAGAGGCAGAGATGAAGCCTTTCTTAATTACCGTTGTTTGCCTTGAAGTTAAACAGACCAAGCTTCTGTCTTTATGCTCAGCAACATCCCTGTGGCAGATTTTTCTCTCTCACTCAATCTGTTTTCTGTTGTCATTATTTCTCTTTATTTTCAATCTGTTCTCATTCCTTCCAATCATACATTTCTTCTTGGCCTTGTCTCTTTGGTGACATCCTCTTTATACACCAGTCATATTATGCCTATCTTCCCAAGCCTCGTCCTTTCTGTTCCTCTCTCTGACCACCTCCTGCTCTTCATGCCTTGTCACTTTTCTGGACAGAGAGATGGGGAATCAAGACCCATCAACAACCACAAAAAGTTCTCCTCTCTCCAGCTCTTATGAAAGCATTGTCATGCTCTCATTTCTCTTCATCCACTCTATACTGAAGATGCCATTGAGTGATGCAGCATTGAAATAGGCTTCTTGGTTCACCACTCCCTACAACCATCAAACACCCGTCCACACTAATCCCATGTTATTCTCTCCATATCCCATTGCCTTAGCCCAAAGTCTACACGCCAGGGACAATTTACAGTGGGCTATTAACTTGCCAAAGTGCATGTGTGAAAATGTGCAAACTCCACCCAGAGAGCACCAAGGGGAGGATTGAACCTGATTGACTGGAACTGTGAGGGAGCAGCTCTACTAATTGAAGTACTGTATGGCCCAGTTTGAGAGCTTCCGGACTGTGTATAACCAGTGTCAAGTCACATTCCCCAATGTTTGTTCTTTGTGGCAACTCACCTCGACTGAGCTAGAAGATACTTAGCATGAAACTTTGCCTTGTCTCTCTGTAACATGCTGAAATGACAAGTTTGGAAGTATACTGTTGAAAGGTTTAATACTATCTTTTGAAGCAGTGTACTTGCAGTTCAAGAAAAACAACTAACCTGAAAACACAGCACAAATTTGACTGACTAGACCAATAAAGATTGCAAACTAAATGAAGGAATGTCAGAATGTTATTGTTTAAACGGGTCATTAATGAAATTAGCTGTGCTTGCTTGCGATTATAGCACTTTGTCTTTTTTTGAGAATAGGAATTCAGCAATTAATTTTAACACTGCCTTCTAAGTACATGAAGAGTACCTCCCCCTTGAAAGGAAATCGATAAACTTTACTGTGTGCCATCATTTGCCATTTTGTTCTCCCTAACCAAACTGCAATCAGAGTCATTAACATCATTTATATTAAATATTTATTATTAATCTTGCAAGCCTCAATAAGACATAAGAGTAGTTCTTCTCAACATGGACCAAAACTGCCTTTGATTAAGATTTAGCTTGTCTCTGAAATAGGTGCATTGTGTTTATCAATGGTCTCTTTAACTCAGTGCAGGAAGATATAGCAATAAACTGTTGGTTTGCCAATCGCAGCCAGAGGTTCAATTTCTACCACCCCCGTTTCAGGTGTGATTTTTCAGCTATGTTACAATATAGGAGATGAGGAAAAGCCAGCCATATCTCTGCTGGAGAAAGACTTGGACAAATTAAATATTAGCTTTACTTGCAACATGTACATCAAAATATTGAAATATAGAGTAAAGTGTGTTATTTGCATCAATAGCCAACACAATAGTCTTAGGATGTGCTGGGGGCAGCCTGCAAAGTATTGCCATGTTTCTGATGCCAACACACCATGCTCACAACTTATGAACGCTCTCCTGTGCCTCTTTGGAAAGTGGGAGGAAAACAGAGCAAGAACTTCCCTACTTCACATGCTGACTACTCTACCTCCCATGGCTTATCTGAAGAATATATAGGAACATAATGAATAACAGAATTGGCCATGAATGCTCCACCATTCAATCAGGTGAAAATTGACCTTGTACTTTAGAGCAACTTTCCTGCATTAAGCCTAAATCACTTGATTTTCCCTACAATCTAAAAATTAGGCAATATTTGGGCTAGTAGATTAAAATATGATCTCTTCAGGTATAAATATGCCTTTGAATGATGAGGGAGCAAGTGGAAGCAATTTGTTGGCTAGAAACAACATGTTATAAATCACTTCCTTTCCTTCTAAAAGTAGGTATTATGCAACAGAGCGGCCAAATACTCTTATCTATTTTGGAATAAATTTGAGAAGCTGCTTGACTATCTACGTCCTCAGTGATGTTGGGGCTGTGTACAAAATCCAAATACAAGGCTGACATAATCATGTTCAAACAGAGGTGTTAAATGATTACTCTTGCCAGCTTCATGCTGAGGTCCCTACCATCCCAGCCAACTGAATTCACTCCATTTGATAGCACGATACATCTGAAATCCAGCAAAGAACATGGGACCAGAAGGCGGCTGAAATAGTGTGCTCTGAAATTAGCCACACTTCCAGCCAAGCTGTTCCAGTACACAGTTGTGGAAAATTGCACAGTCAGGAAAAGGGAGCAGAGCAAGTCTGATCTGGCTAATTTCAGTTGCTTGCAGTGTTATGGAAGGGGTCAACCATAGTCTTATCAAGGGGCACCAACTGACCACTAGCCTCTCCAATTGATGTGCAGACTGGGTTTTGCCAGAATCAGTCAGTTGCAGACCTTCTCACCATCTTGGTTCAAACATGGACATTGTAATTATCATTTTGATAATCTTTTGTGTGTACTATATATATATATATATCTACTTTCTATATATAAAGTAGAACTTGTGTCTATGGAAGATGTTGTCAGAATAGACTTGGTGAGCAGCTACTGTGCATTTAATAGACAATGCAAACTGAAGCCAGTGGTGGAGGGAATGAATCTCTAGGTGAATGAGATGCCAACCAGGAGGGCTACTTATCATCAATGGTAATAAGGTTCTTCGTTGTTTTTGGAGGTGCATTCCACCTCTGAACTCCCAAGGTTGAATTAAGATTGACTATATAATTATAATTATTGGAGGTCAGTCATCACAGGCGATTGATCCTGGAGTTACTCAGGGCAGTATCCTAGCTTGAGCTACTTCATCTAATGAGTTTCCTTCCATTCTAATGTCCGAAGTTTGTTGATGACTACACAATGTTTGTCTCCTCAGAAAACAAATAAAATTATGCCTGCATGCATCAAAACCTGGACAATGTTTCATGTATCCCATGGCAAGTTACTCACCTCCTGGCTCCCCAAGTTACACTTGGGTGTCTCACTTACAAGATGGGTGTACTGGAATGTTCTCTACTTGCCTAGGTGCATGCAGCTCCAAAAGTAACAAAGAAGCTTATTAGCATTGATGATAAGTAGCCTTCCTGGTTGGCATCTCATTCACCTAGAGACTCATTCCCTCCACTACTGGCTTCAGTCTGCATTGTCTATTAAATGCACAGTAGCTGCTCACCGAGTCTATTCTGACAACATCTTCCATAGACACAAGCTCTACTTTATATATATATATATAGTATACACAAAAATTTATCAAAATGATTACAATGTCTCAGCAATACACTATTATACAATATGCAGGACTTCATAAAACACACTATTTACAGTTTCAAATTAAATTACGGTTATTACTGTCTAGAACATACTCGAACCTCTGAGAGACTCAGCCACAACCTGTACCACCAAGAACAACCAGAGCCTATCTATGGTTCTTCTTCAAATCTCACCATTCCTTCATGTTACTGTGACTGGAATTCCATCCCCAGCAGCAATGTGGCAGCACCTTCAACGGAGCAACTTTATTAGTTCACCATTTTCTCTTGTCACTTGCAGATGGACAGTAAATGCTGACTATGCCACATCCATAAAATGTGAAAGAAATAGCACACCTCTCATTCAATCTTTGACCAGGTTGCAGACTTTGATGGATTTAAAACATTCCATGGCATTAGATAAAGGCAACCACTTATCGCCTTCTCACTATTTATTACTCGAATATCATTTTGAGTAAAGATTCAGGTGTGATTACAGTTGTGTAGTGCTTGTTTGCCTGTGCTGCAAGATTATTCATATGTCATTTCAATCATAATTTGTTCAACATTAAATTGAACTGTAAATTTGTGACTGCACTGTGACAGTAAAGAATATAGAACTGTGCCGTCAATCATCATGTAACATCTGTTTGATTCTGACCTGTCAACTTGGGCTGAGATCAGCAGAAAGTACACAGTATACTTTTGAAGGGGCAGACGAAGCAAACAAGATCACAGTTTTAATAGAGTTAGAGTAGGGGAAACAAGTAAAGCTTCTTTATGGCCCATACAACTTAGATGAATTGATGGCAAAGTAGAAGTAATTAGGTACAGTCTAATAGCTGTTACAGAGAAGTGGCTGGATGGTGATCAAGGCTGGGAACTATTTTAGTGCACTTAACATTTAGACATGAGCAAAATCGAAAAGGTGGAGTGGTAATGTGGATAGAAACAATAGAGAGAAATGAATTTAGCTTAGAAAACCAGTTTAGGACTCACTGAGAAGCAGCTAGAGACAGGAAACTGTTGGGATGCCATAGGTCTACAAAGAGTGGGCAAATTAGAAGCACATGTAATTATGATAGTACAATAATCACGGGCTGACTGAATCCTGAATCCACATACAGATTGGGAAAACTCCACATACAGAATGCAGTGTATACAAAATGGTTATTGAGATTGCTATTTTGATGAACCAGCTGGTTAGTTCTACCATAAACAATACGAAAGGGTTAATCAATAGTCAAGGACAGTTTAGGGAAGAGTGATCATAATATGATAGGGCTTTTTTATTGATCAAGATTGTTAGTGATTTAATATAATCAAAACATAAATAAAACAAGCGACAAAGATGGGGTATGAGATTGTTGTGGTAGATTTGGAAACTCGATTGAAAGGCGTGATAGTAAACAAACAGGGATTAGTACTTAAAGATTTAATACATAGTTTATAATGAATGTATATCCATGTAAAATGCAAAAACCCAACAGGAAAAGTAGTGTTGTTGTGATTAACAAGAGACAGTTTTCAAAAAAACGATCCATAATATTGTTTTAAAAAAGAGTAAAGGTTGAAGATTAGGAACATTTTATTAATCTTCAAAGAAAATGGAAAATACAGTATTAGCGAGGAACACTAAAGCAGACAGCAAAAGTTTCTTTAGTTACATGAAACAAAATGAATGGTTAAAGTTGATGTGGGTCCTGCCCACACTGCATTGATCCCTCTATTAACCTGGCTGGTCACAGGTTCATTTAATTGCTTTAAAATCGATTTATGTTCCTCAGCTTAGCATCACCTCGTTGTGGGTGGATAACCTCCTAACCAAGTCTGTTTTTAAATAATTTTAACGTTTTCACCTCTATCTGGATGCTTCGTCATTTCCAAAATTGTGGGCCCCATCTGATTGCCTAAATATCAATTAATTTAAGATTTATTAGAAGAAATATGTACTCCTGCTAACAGGTTCTCCTGTTAAGACCTGGCCTATATCCTGTTAATTAAATGTGGAAGTGCCAGGATTTGCTCAATCTTATCAGTTGGAAATGGTGTTTTTAATGGGTTTCTAAACCTGTGGTCTCAAAGAGTCTAATTTTTGGCTTGCAGTTTGTGGCATAATTCCTCTGGTCCTGAAATCCTGTGAGATTTAAGAATACAGAAATGTCAGACACCACCTCTTCTCAATAAATCAGCATGGTATATTTTCCTCAGGTGACCATAATCATTTTTATCAGTCCCTTCTGTATTCTCTCAAGTTCAATAAATAGCCATTCTGTGTTATACGGCAGTTCTTTCTACACTGTTCTCATGAATGGGCTTGATAGATAAATATAAAGAGTGATGAATCGGTGAGAGACTGGTGTATATGGTTTACAGTGAGATTCATTCCATTCATCAGTCAACCATGTGGGAAGGGGAGTGTCCCTGGGAATTTACCTCCATGTTATAGGAACAACAATAAGAAAATTGGACACTGAGATGCAAACTTATCTTGAAAAATCAGAGTTCCACTTTATGCCATCATGGCTCAGCCACAAAGGTACCTTGTCAGTGACACTTACCCTACAGCAAGTGGACTCATTGCTAGAAGGGAAAGGAGAGATTAGCAATCAGCCTGTTTGTGTGCAGTGACTAAAAGTCAGTTAAATTTCACTATTACTTTACCCAGCCTGTGGTTCAGTTCAACCTTCATGAAAATGTGCTCATAATTGTCCAGTGCTAGAGGAAAGCAAATTGCACCATCCAACAAAGCTGACTGATTTAATGCAATTCTTGTGTGTCCATGTTTATTTCAGTCCTGATGGTGCTATACATTCTAATTTACATGGGCATATGTCAGCTTGATGAGGGTCAGTGCTCTTCCCAGCAGCTTCACTGTAGTTATGGAAACAGAAGCCACAGTATCTGCTGCAGCGTTATAAATCAGCACAAACGCCTGTGTCATTGTGGTGGAACATATAACAATTATCTTCATCAAATGCCGTGGTGAAATATTGTCACGCACGGTATTTAAAGAGTTTTTAAATTAAATGTTCCTGGTTCCCTTTTAACTGTTGGTTAGAAAAGAATGATAAGGGGGTTTATGTTATGTCACTTAATAGAATAAAAATGAACCAGTGTTGCTTTTACACAGGGAAAAGCAAATTATTTACGCTGTTGAACTCTGACATTTAGAATTCTAGACACAAATTTTGTTTGTCGTCAGTCCATGCAGTCTCCGATCCTTCCTAATCCTTTAAGACATCCGCTAATTTTTTCTGCAGTTTATCACTAAACGTAAATAAATAGCATCCTCTTTATTCCACAGACAGTGGAGGCCAAGTCATTGGGTGTAATTAAAGTGGAGATTGATAGGTTCTTGATTGGTAAGTGTGTCAAAGGTTACAGGGAGAAGGCAGGGGAATGGGGTTGAGAGGGAAAATAAATCAGCCATGATTGAATGGCAGGGCAGACTCGATGGGCTGAATGGCCTAATTCTGCTCCTGTGTCTTCTGCTCTTTAGAGCATTTATACCGATTTATTTTTAAGATTATATTTTGTTTAATATGCTGCAGGTTAAAACTGTAAGGGAATATTAAATGTATTTTAATCAAGGCAAAATTTCTTCAAAGTTTAGAATGTTCAAAGTAAATTTATTATTAATGTACGTATATGTTACCATGTACTACCTTGAGATTTGTTTTCTTGCAGGTATTTCCAGGGAAATAAACAACAGAATTAATAAAACTCTATACATAAACAGACAAAGCTGACAAACAACTTATGTGCAAAAGAAGACAAACTGTGTGAATAAAAAATAATGTTGAGAACATGAGTTGTAAAGAGTCCTTGAAAGTGAGTTGGTGATGATTGAAGTTATCCATGCCGTTCAGGTACCCTGATGGTTGTTGGGTAGTAACTGTTCTTGAACCTGGTCGTGTGGGACCTAAGGCTTCTGAACCTCCTACCTGATGGTAGTAGTGAGAAGAGGGCATTGAATGCTGGGGGTCGTAGATGATGGATGCTGCTTTCTTGCGGTAGCACCTTATATGTATTCAATGGTGGGGAGGGCTTTGCCTGTGATGGGCTGGGTCACACCCACCACTTTCTGTAGCCTTTTCTGTTCCTGGGCATTGGTATTTCCATACTAGGCCATGATGCAACCAGTTAGGATACTCTCCATTGTCTTCTAAAGATGTTTGTTAACAGTTTTGATGACGTGCCAAATCAATGCAAGCTTTTGGAAAATAGAGGTGCTGACATGCTTTTGTGCTGACACTTATGTACTGGTCCCAGGACAGATCATCTGATATGTTGACACCAAGAAATTTGAAGCTACTGACCCTCTCCACCTCCAATCTCCTAATGAGGACTGGCTCATGGACCTCCGGCTTCTTCCTCTTGCAGTCAATAATCAGTTCTTTGGTTTTGCCAATGTCGAGAGAGAGGGGCTATCGTTGTGACACCATTTAACCAGATTTTCAATCTCCCTCCTATATGCCTTGCTTATACTCTGCAGAAGAGGGAGAAGGTAACCAGAGTAGGCCATTCAACCCCTGGAGTTAAGAGAGAAATTAATTTATCATTTCTCCCTTAACCCTTGTACTATAAAAATATACATCCTTCAGCTGATTATTGTAGGTAGCATTTTTCAAAGACTGAGAGAGAAAGTCCTGCATTGATCTGTGAATCTCGTAGAAGAGATCTGTGTTCTTTTCTTAAAGGGAGGAATATTTTATTTATCACAGTAATGTAATGCCACTTGAATCATGAGAATTAGTTGTAGGTTTGTAGTGATTTGAATAAGCTGACAGAATGACTAGGTACAGTCAGTAACCTGACGTCCAACTGCAGTTGCCAGTTGTGCTTATTTGTTTAGCAGTTCTCCATATTGTTAGGCTTAGCTCCTTGGAGCGTAATTATATTACTGCTTTGAAAAAATTATTTCCCCCAAAATAATAGGCAGCAAAAAATTACAGTGGGCCAAGGACATTGGTATTTCTGCTTCCAAGCTTTCAGCTGTGACAGTATGAAAATTCAGTAGAATATTTTAAAACTGGAACTCACTACCAACTGTGCTCAATCATCTTTACAGGGCAGATGTTGATAGTCTGATGCTGTTTATTTTTTATATATAGGAAGTATATTCATTTATCCTTAACATTTACTTTGCTTTCCCTAGGGCACATTTCCCAAAATCATATTAAAACAAAATAGCATATTTGATATTGATGTCTTTCCACTCATTGCTTCAAATTTACAGAATTAAATAGATCTCAGTATAATGTATCTCTTTTCAGTCAGTTCATTGCTTTGTTATTTATTGTGTTGAAGCTTGTGTATTTATTGTCTTCTAACTTATACAGTACAGTGGTTATCTTATTTACCAAATTTTGAGTGACTGAAATTTCTGAAAATGAAAAACATTCACACAAGTAGCAGTTTTGACAGTTGTCGAGACTGGTGGAGGAGCCTTACTCACTACTAAAGCAAACCTATTATTGTTGGGAGAGGCCTGGACTGTCCTTAGACTGGCTAATGAGCTGCAGTCAGCCTCCCAGAGGAAGATTACTCTTGGGATCACTTTGGAAGAATTGCATGATGCTATGATAAAGGAAGAATTTGGAATGATGGAGAATCTCTCCCCTGTGTTTGAAGTTTCTTGAAAGCCAAAATGATATGGTTTAATATGTTGGAAATTTGGCCTGGAAAGAGAATTCTCCATAAACCATTTGCTCTTAGACCAAGCCTAGAGAGAATGCTCAAATTCACAATTCAGAGAGAAAAATCCTAGTAAATCCAGTGAAACTTGCTGCCATGTTCAGTTACAAATGTGGATGGTTGGTGCCAAATTGGGATTTCCACCTACAAGAATGTATGCATTGAGATTAAATGAAAGGTAAATGTTATGGGACAATTAAGTGTGAACTCAACCTGTCCCCATTATGGTTGTTTCTATGTTTAACGGGGGTGTGTTTGGCTGCCAGCAAGTCATCTGCTTTCTGCGTGCTGGCTAATCTTTAGAACAGAGGCATCCATAATTAACATCATTAGCACTTGGCCATATGGGTACATTTTGGATTGACTTAAAAGACATTTGAAGAGTTCAAGAAGACTGCTTCTGGATACAAGACAAAGTTGAGCAGTGCTGGATGTGGGTGTTTGAAAATAAGACTGTCTGACATCATTGAAGCCTCATTTTCCTCTGAATAGTGAATAGAATATTCTTTAAACATGGTCAGATGGGTGCTGGAGGATTGTGGGGGAGAATGCTGCAGTTTTACATTAGAGCAAGCATCACAACCATTGTTCGTTGTGTGTAGTACGGCAATAGTTATTATAGTGGGGTGCAGAGGATTTTAGTTGAAGCATGACAAAGGATTATTATCTCTTGATGGCAAAAATACTGAAGATGAATGATAATATTATTTAAAACTTTGGGATCCATTGCCAGAGCAGCTATATACAGTACATATACTCAGTAGCCACTTTGTCTCCTGTGTCTAATAAAGTGGCAAAAAGTGTATGTTCGTGGTCTGCTGCTGCTGTAGCCCACTGTTATAATGCATGGTTATTTGAGTTACTGTCACTTTCCTGTCAGCTTGAACCAGCCTGGCCATTCTCCTCTGACCTCTCTCATTATCAAGAAGTTTTTGCCCACAGAACTGCCACTCACTGGGTTAATTTTTGTTTTTCACATCATTCCCTGTAAAGTCTGGAGACTGTTGTGTATGAAGGTTCCAGAAGATCAGCAGTTTCTGAGATATTCAAACCACTTCATCTAGTGTGTTGCTGCCTGATAGCACCCTGATAGTTGCAAGATTCAGACTGATTATCAAAATGATAAAGGAAATATGTGGCTTTCATCCTCTTTCCCTACATTGCACTGTCCATCTTTGCATTATATTATTCCTAATCCATAACTTATATGGCACAGTGCTGAAGCTCGTTGTGCCACTGCCTTGCAATTTCAGAGTGTCAGGTTCAATCCCGAACACAGAGGCTTTCTCGTTTCTTCTAGGTGCTCCAGTTTCCTCCCACGTTATGCAGATTGTTGGATGAATTGGCCATAGTATATTGTCATCTTGGGTAGTTGAGTGGTAAAATCCAGGGGGATTTGATGAAGATCAGAATAAAATATAGGGATTACTGTAGGATTATCATAGGTTGATGGCTGATTGTTAGCATGCACCCAGTGGGCTGAAGGGCTTGTTTCTGCGCTGTATCTCTCTAAGAGACTATAAATCTACGACACATTCCTAGCTTTACATCACATTTTGCAATATTTTTGTCACCATGTGGCTGTGAAGCATATCTAAGCCAAAAATAATAATGAAGTATAATGAAAATAAGTCACTTGTTCTACCATGTACAAAATAAAATCATGTGTGTGACTTTTGTAAGTGAAATGCATTCTGCCCGTTCTTCCCTGTTGTTAAGGTATTATGTGCATCTCATTTATGCAGACTGACCAAGTATCATAGTCTTTTAACAAAATAACTCTCTGACTACTGGCTCCAATTTGGGCAGCATTATAATCACCATTCTTTTTTAATTAAATGCATTTGTTACCTTTGATAGCAATAATGCTTTTGGACTGTGAATTTGCTGCAAATTATTTTCATTTCTGTTGCAAAGGAAGAAAGTGTCGGGTAATTGCTTGTGAAAGCAAAAAAAAATGTTGGGTATTTATTTGAATCTTTTTTTAGCTGGTAGTTAGATTCTTAAAATAGAGTCATAGAGCACTACAGCACAGAAACAGGCTCTTCAGCCCATCTAGTCCATGCCAAATTATTATTCTGCCTAGTCCCATCAACCCACATCTGGACCATATTCCTCCATACCCCTCCTATCTATGCACTTATCCAAACTTCTCTTAAATTTTGCAATCAAGCTCACATCCATCACTTATAAAGATATAAATAAAGTGGATGCCAACTGCTGCTTCAAAATTAATCCATCAACAAGGCCGTAGGTGGAGACTGGTTAAAGGGAGATTTCAGACTAACATCAGGAAGCGTTTATTTACACAGCGAGTTGTGGACACATGGAATAAACTGCCTAGTTATGTAGTTGAGAGTAGTACCTTAGAGACTTTCAAATCTAAACTCCATAGTTATTTCAACGAACTATGTGAATAGGAACTTGGCAAGCTTTGCTGGGCAGAATAGCCTATTTTTGTCAAAAACTTTCTATCGTTCTGATGTTCTAATGTACTTCTGCTAGCAGTTCATTCTACGCTCTCATGGTTCCCCCACCCCATGTTCCTCTTACATGTTTCACCTTTAACCCTTAACCTATGGACCCCTAGTTCTAGTCTCACCCAAACTCAGTGGGAAAATGCCTACTTGCATTTACCCTATCTATAGCCCTCATAAATGCCAATTACTAGAAGTATCTTCGAGCAGTTGCAAGGTAAACTGTAGTTGCATGACTTCAGCTCAATTTAAGAACTTGCCAGCTTGATCAGATGAATAATCTACACTCCAAGCTGCAAATTCAAACCTTGTAGTCTGAGGAACATTTGCAAAGACATGTCTGCTCAGATGCCCTGTATCTGTGGTAAGCACAAAGGCATTCTCATTAATTGGAGTTTTCATCGAATCATTGAAAATTTCTGACATGCAAGGTGTGTTAGTCAAAAAAGAACTAATCAACCTTTTCCTACCTGTACCAGATTCACAGTCTTGTAGGCCATAATACTTCAAGTAAACATGCACTGTATTTTAACTCTGATGAGCGTTTATGCCTCTTCCAACAATATTGCATACATCTAAACATCTTACCTTGGGTTTTCATTTTTAAAGGTGTTAACATCCTGCACTGGCCCCATCTGGCACATGTATTTGTCTTAATTACAGAGTCAGTGTCATCACGATATGTTGTGAAGACAATGGTAAAATATTTATTAAACACCAATACACGCACAGCTTGCTTTTCTATTTGTAATAGACCCATCTCTTTCCTTAGTGATCTTTTTGTTGTTTATGCAATGGTAAAACATCATTGTGATTTCTGTTGTTTTTCTTGCCAATATTTTTTCATACCCCTTTTTTCCCCCGATTTTCTTTTGAAATTAATTCCTACTCTTTTTATACACCACCAGGCTTTTTGCTGTATTAAGCATTAAACTTTCCAATTATGCCTTATCATACCCTCCAAATTAATTGTTCCCTGGATGTTCCAGATTTATGATACCTACCTTTTCTTTTTAGTGGAAACATATTTGGCCTAAGCCCCCCCCCCCCCCCCCCCCGCTATCTTAAAATCCTTCAACTGGTTCAAGAGCTGTTCCTAGTCCACATTGTTGCAATCATTCCTTGCTGTAGAAAGTTAGGTCTTATCTCATTTTGGAGCCTTTGTTTCTGTTAAATCTTTTTCCTTTTTTTCTTGATTGTACTAAACCTAATTGAAAATTATAACAAAAATCCTCTCACACAGATCTCGCAGAAATGCTCACCCATTGATACTCTTTCCAACAGTCTAGCTTCTGTTCCTAAAACTAAATGCAACTCGCTGTGTAGAGTTTAATGTTAAGACCATTGAGTGATGGTGAGAATTTCAGCAGCTTCCATTTTCAGCTGAGATTAGCCTTTGTTAGAGGTGGTTTGGTCTTTTAAACTGCTGCAGTGGCATTTTCAGTTTTGAATGGGCACGTATGTAAATTATTTTAATTTTTGATGAATGAGGAATAACTTCATCGGTGAATGATCTTGACATTAAACTTCACCTCCATCCCTGTGATAAGATGCAAAGTGAGGCTGTGTTGATGGTGGAGCTGTTGGTTGTTAAAATTTATAACAAAGAGAATCCTTTCTTATCAAGGAGATGAGCACTCTTCCTTGTGGGTTTTGTGTTGTGCATATTCCCTGTTATGGAGAGAAGTGATACTTCACGAACCACTTTCAATGAGATTCCTACAGTGTAATTTGGAACATGATTTCTGTTTAACAGTTGTTCTACTTGTTTCCAAGAGCTTGATAAACCTGATAAAATCAAAGAGGGAGACAAATCAAAAAAAGTGGCTTGTACGACATTGTATTGATTTAGAAGGACAGGAGTACTCTCAGCTCCCAATGAAAGATGAAAAGCATAAAATGCTGGAATCAGAAATAAAAGCAATGGAATACTGAGACACTCGGCACTAAGGTAACCTCTGTGGAAAGAGAAACAGTCTGAATGATTCAATATGAAGACCCTTTGTGAGAAGGAAGATCAAAGATCTTTAACCTGATGACCTGAAATGTTAATTTACTCTTTCCAGAGATGCTTCTTGACCTGCTGACTATTTCTAGCATTTTCTATTCTATTTTGGTCTCTTTTTCACCTCTATCCCTTAAGAATGGTCTTCCTCACCCATGATGACATCCCCTAATAATTAATAAAAATCAGAGGGAACAACTGGACTGGTTATCACTCTTTATGGGAAAAAACGTTCCTTGTTCAATTGATGGTTGTAACCTTCATTCAAACTTGGTGTCTTCTTAATTCTCTCTGATTCCAGATTTTTGATTCCGGATTTTATTCTATGTTTATAACACCGATTTTCCTTCTTTCCTATATAGAAAAAAGTCTCACACAGCATTAATCCATCTTCTGCTGGTATTCTTTTCTGACAATTGCTATCTTATCCAGTGTTTTTTTTGCACATCAGAATTCTACAGTTGTCTTCAATAATTTTTAGCGGTAAAATGCAACTTCACTGTTTCAACATCTGATAAAATTTTTTTTGCAAGGTTTTCCATTGGATTTGACAGACACCTCATTGACTCCTTTGAAAACTAATAAATAAGAATGTGTGCAACACAATGTGTCCAGAATCTGTAAAAATCCCTTGGGTTTAAAATAAGAATGTGTGCAGTTTGATTGATTTAACCTGTCAACTCAGAGCCAAGGAAGTCAGGAGATCGAAAACTAAAACCTGTTACTGTGTATACATACTGGATTGAGGCTGACTGTGTGTATATGCAGGAAATCCAGGCATTTGAATGAGAATTATATTTTGAAAGTCAATGGAAATTCGAAGAATTACAATATTTAAAGTTCAAGTTGCCTTTTGCCATACCCCATAAGAAAGCATTGTACATATATATGCTTTCCCCTCCAACCATGTGTACACTCAGTAGCCATTTCCTTAGGTACAGGAGTGGAACCTGGTGTAGTCGTCTGCTGCTGTAGTCCACCCACTTCAAGGTTTGACATCTTCAGTGTTGAGAGATGCTCTTTTGCACACCACTGCTGTAACTCATTTATTTGAGTTATTGTCACCTTCCTGGCATTTTGAACCGTCTGACCATTCTCCTCTGACCTTTCATTAACAAGCCAAGTTCACTCACAGAACTGCCACTCACTGGATGATTTTTGTTTATCACACCATTCTCTGTAAACTCCAGAGACTGTTGTGTGTGAAAATCCCAGGAGATCAGCAGTTTCACGGATACTTAAACCACCTGTCTGGCACTAATAATCACTTCACAGTCAAAGTCACTTAGATCACATTTCTTTCCTGTTCTGATGTTTGGGCTGAACAACAACTGAACCTCTTGACCATGTCTGGATACTTTTATGCATTGAGTTGCTGCCAGTGATTGGCTGATTCGATATTTGCTTTAAGGAGCAGATATACAGGTGTACCTAATAAAGTAGCCACTGAGTGTATCAGATAGGGAACTTAATATTTTGTCGGGATGACAGGTTTGAGTCCTGAATAGAATGGTGAAAATGTTTTTCATTTCATTTCATTTCAGAAAGCACTTAAGAACTTCTAATATTTAGTGTTCTTGGGTTAAGTGACATTAAATGATTATATTTGATGGTATATTTATCTAATCTGTAATTGAATGACACAATGTCTGCAACCACTGCACCCTCATTTAATATTAGATTGAGCAGGCCTCAAGATCTTTTAGCTTCTGCATTATCAAGGAATTCAAGTACCTTGAACATGTCAGTTTAGTACCAAAGCCATTGAATGTTAAATGGAAAGATTGGAATCAATTTTATTCCATTAATTAAACCCTGTAAGGACAGCAGAAAATCTTTTTGCCAGCTTTAAACTCCTTTCTTTTTTCCACATGCTTTCAAAAAGGTCCCAGTGTAAATGTAGAAAAGATTGCTAGATCATTCACATTGGAAGGAATTTTTTAAAAACACAATACAGACTGGAAATCTGAAATAAAAACAGAAAATGCAGATCAGGCAACATCTATAGAAAGAGAAACAAAATTACTTTTAACGGTAAAATATGATCTTTATTTGTCACTTCTACATCAAAACATCAAAACTAACAGTGAAATGCATTGCTTGCATCAAATCAAATCAGCGAGAATATTTCTGCAGGCAGGAAGTATTGCCGTACTTCTGGCACTGACATAGCAGCACACAACTTATGAATCCTAACCTGAACATCTTTGGAAATTGGGAGGAAATCAGAGCACCAGAGGAAACCCACACAGTCATAGGGAGAACGTAGAAACCCCATACGGGCAGCAGCGAGAATTGAACCCCGATTGGTGTTCACTGTAATAGAATTACGCTAACCACTATGCTGGCAACCCTTTGTTGCATCTGAAACATTAACTCTGTTTCTCTTTTAACCGCTTGACCGACTGAGTGTTTTCAGCATTTTTTCTTTTCATTTAAATTTTTAATTTTATTTTGCTTTAAAAATGGGCTAAGTGAGTTCCTTATACCCAGCAAGCTGACATTGTCCAATTGAACATGTGTTGCAATAAGCAGGATACGTGGCTTGGGATTTAAACTTCAAAACTTGTCTTCCAGAACCAAAGGCAATTAACTGAAATCTTAGAATTCAGCCTGGAATCCCAGGATTTGGATGAGGTTGGATCTTCCTGAGATTTGTAAACAGCTTCTGGCCTGAATCAGTCAGTATAGTAGTAATATGACTTTCTGAGAGCACTGAAGATTCTAATGAAAAATTACTTTGGAATCGTTGCTTTCTACCCTTTGAAGTCTAACTTCTATTTCAAGCAGCTGACATGATGTTGTGGTACATGGGTAACCTTGTTCACTTAATGAGTGGTTACTGTGTTTGAAATGAGTGTTGACATTGTAGTAAATAGAAAATGAAGCATCGAACATGAAAGTTTTATTGAGAAACCTTGCTTCAATGCTTTGACATTTGGAGAGCATTGACTTAAGTTCTTTTGAATTATTTGATACAAAATTACAACCTGGCCAAGTGAAGAAATAAATTTGCAAAGAAATTTAAGGGTGAGAAGAAATCTAATTCACATAGAATACCAGTGTACATAACGGGAAATAGAATCACCATTCAACCAGATTTCAACAGATCTTTCAGATTTAGAAGAAAGATCATTCAAAATTGTTGGTAAGTCTTGTTTTCCCAAAAAGCCTTCTAATGGTTAGTCCTAATGAAGGATCTTGGCCTGAAGCATTAACTGTTTATTCTTTTCCAAGGATGCTACCTGAGTTGCTCAGTTCTTCCAGTACTTTGTGTACAATGCAAGGAGCTTGTTGTTTTCTGATTGGAATCCAACTCTATCAGCTGAAATGCATAGGGCCATGAGACTCAGGAGCAGAATTAGGCCGCTTGGCCTATTGAGTCTCTCCGCAATTCCATCATGGCTGATTTATTATCCATCTCAACCCCATTCAATGAATAAAGCATTGCCATATTAAATAAAGACTAAGAACACTAAGCATACAAACTGTTGTGGAGCGCACCATTTATGTGCATTACAGAGTGAAATTTTGGAAGGAAATGATCAGGTACTTACAAAATTTGGAAAAAAAAGTTTCTGAGCTCTCTAATGTGCAGACTACAAAGTGCCTGTACATCTGTAGTGCATCCAACATTTTGAAACATTCATTTGGAAATTTGATTGTCTGTTTGAAATCAGCAACATGCACATAGAAGCATATTTTCATAGCCAAAGGAGAGCCTGCTTCAGCAATAGTTAAAATTCATTGAAGTCATAGCTCAGAAACAGGTCCTAACCTTTAACAGGACAATACCAGAACAGACAACACAATATCAACCAACAATTTACAAGACACTAGTGCAAACAGCCATGAGCAATCAACAATTAGCAGAACGGTCACATGCACAAATGTCAATAATCAAACTTAAATAATGTGAATATATGAACAGACTCAATGCTTATCAACAGAACAAGAAATCAGAATCAGAATCAAGCTTATTATCACCGGCATGTGTAGTGAAATTTGTTAATGTAACAGCAGCAGTACAATGCAATACATGATAATATAGAAAGAAAGAATCAAAATAAGTAAATCAATTACAGTAAATATATGTATGTATATTAAATAGATTAAAATAGTGCAAAAACAGAAATAGTAGAAGATTGAGGGGGGATCTTATTGAAACGTATAAAATCCTAAAGGGATTGGACAGGCTAGATGCAGGAAGATTGTTCCCGATGTTGGGGAAGTCCAGAACGAGGGGTCACAGTTTGAGGATAAAGGGGAAGCCTTTTAGGACCGAGATTAGGAAAAACTTCTTCACACAGAGAGTGGTGAATCTGTGGAATTCTCTGCCACAGGAAACAGTTGAGGCCCGTTCATTGGCTATATTTAAGAGGGAGTTAGATATGGCCCTTGTGGCTAAAGAGATCGGGGGTATGGAGAGAAGGCAGGTACAGGGTTCTGAGTTGGACGATCATACTGAATGGCGGTGCAGGCTTGAAGGGCCAAGTGGCCTACAAAAGTGGCACCTATTTTCTATGTTTCTATTAGTATATAAATTAAAAAGAAGTGAGATAGTGTTCATGGGTTCAATGTCCTTTTAGGAATCATACGGCAGAGGGAAAGAAGCTGTTCCTGAATCACTGAGTGTGTGCCTTCAGGCTTCTGTACCTCCTTCCTGATGGTAGCAATGAGAACGAGGCATGACTTGGGTGATGGGGGTCCTTAATAATGGAAGTCGCCTTTCAGAGAAGCCACTCCTTGAAGATGTCTTGGATGCTACAGAGGCTAGTACTCATGATGGAGCTGACCAATTTTACAACTTTCTGTAGCTCCTTTCAGTCCTGTACAGTAGTCCCCCATGCCAGACAATGATGCAGCCTGTCAGAATGCTCTCCACGGTACATCTATAGAAATTTTCGAATGTTTTGTGTGACAAACCAAATGTCTTCAAACTCCTAATGAATTATAGCCACTGTCTTGCCTTCCTTATAGCTGCATTGATATGTTGGGACCAGGTTAGATCCTCAGAGATCTTGACACCCAGGAACTTGAAATTTCTCACTCTCTCCACTTGAGATCCCTCTATGAGGATTGGTTCCTGTTCCCTTGTCTTACCCCTTCCTGAAGTCCACAATCAGCACTTCCATCTTACTGACATTGAGTGCAAGATTGTTGCTGTGACACCACTCAACTAGCTGGTATATCTCGCTCCTGTACGCCCTCTCATCTCCATCTAAGGTTCTACCAATAACTATCATCAGCAAATTTATAGATGGTATTTAGTATTTGAGCTACACAAGGAGAGCAGGAAAGAGCATTTAATGGATGTTGTGCACGAACAGTTAGGGTATTACACCTCAGTGAGTTTTGTTGAGAAGCTAGACAGCTACAGGAAAGAAGTGTCAGAGGTGATGTGTAGTCCTGGTGGTGATGGACTTGTAGCATCTCACTGATGGCAATTTGGTGAATAGGTGCTAGGGCGGGTGTGTCAGCAAAAGAATTTCCAGCTCTTTTGAAGCTCTTTTCTTCATTCAGGCGATGAACAGGTCTTTTAATGTCGGTAACTGACAGTCAATGATCTCTGCTGAGTGGACCCCTCACTGCAACCTGGACTTGGAGAGGGAGAGGGCGGCAGGAAACCAAATGGTGAAATCGAGGTGCTCACAACACTCTCAATGATGGCTGAGTAAAACTTCATCAGGAGACACCCTGAGATGTTAAATTTCTTAAGTTGGCGTAGGAAGAACAATCTCTGCTGGGCTTTACCAGTGATGAACTTAACGTGTTTGTCCCACTTCAAAGTATTGGTAATGATTGTCCCCAGGAACTTGAATGACTCAACCACAGACACAGCCTGACCATTAATTTCCAAGCGGGGCAGGTAGGGTGTTGTCAGAAGAAGTTAATCCTCATTCCCACTGTCTATTGGTAGCAATAAACTCCAAGTTGTCACGAGCACATCATGCTGCAAGATGCTCTACCCCTCTTTGATAGCCGGTCACATCATTATTAAAACGAGACCCAGTAGTTGTGTTATCTGCAAGGGATTTGTCTGTGAAGGTATAAAGTGAGAACTGAAGGGATGAAAGAACACAGCCCTGGGGAGAGCTTGTGCTTATTGACATTGGATTGGACAGCCTTACATACTGCTTCCTTCCTGTCAGGAAGTTCGTAATCCACTGACAGATACGGTAGGATACAGGTTGCTGGGTTAGCTTGCTGTGGAGCAAATCTGGAACAATAGCGTTGAAGATGGAGCTAAAATCCACAAACAAGAGTGTTGGGGTGTCCAAATGTTGAAGAATGTAATGAAGGCACAAGTTAACTGCATCCTCAACTGAGCAATTTGCTCTATAATCGATCTGTAGCGAGTCAAGAAAAGGATCAGTAATGGACGTAAGGTAGGCCAACATCAGACATTCAAAGATTTTTGTAGTTAATGAAGTTAGAGCGATTGGCCTATAATCATTAAGTCCAGTGATCTTGTCTTTCTTTGGAATTGGAACAATTGTAGCAACTTTAACGCAGTCCAGAACCTTGCATAATTGCAGGGAGGTGTTAAATATCTCAGTGAAGACAGGTGCTAGAGTACCAACTGAGACACCATCAGGGCCTGTAGCTTTCCTAATTTCTGTTTTCCAAATAGTTTGAGAAGGTCTTCTTGCTTCATAGAAAGTATAGGGTGGGATGGAGGGAGCGGGTAAGAAGGGGAGGAGGTTGAAGAAGGTGATTGGAGCTGCGGTGGAGGGGGGATGGTGGCATTGGAGTGGTTGTGAAAGGGAGCGGGGGGGTAGGACCTCAATATATCAGGATCAGAGGAAGTGAGAAGAGATCGATGTTGATTGTCCTTATCAAACAAGCAAATTGATTGAGCTGTTTGAAGTTGGTGTGACTTTGCAGGGAACTCCAGACTATCCGGGTATTGTTGAAGTCTCTCTCCTGCCAATCATTGTAAGTGACTTCACTATCTCTTCTGGCACTCTGGTTTACATTCCCCTGCAACTTTAGTTTACCCCCCCCCCCCATACCCCCTGTTTAGTACTAGCAAACCTTCCTGCTGGGATATTAGTCCCCCTGCAGTTCAGGTGCAAACCACCCTTCTGTACAGGTCCCACCTTCACTGGAAGAGAGCCCAATGATCCAAAAATATGAAGCCCTCCCACCTGCAGCAACTCAGCCACTTGTTGAATTGTGTGATCTTCCTACTTCTGGCCTCATTGGTATGTAGCATGGGTAGCAATCCTGAGATCACAACCCTGGAGGTCCTGTCCTTTAACTTAGCACCGAACTCCCTGAACTCACTTTGCAGGACCTCGTCACCCATCCTACCCATATCATTTGTACCGACGTCGACCACAGCCTCTGGCTACTCCCACTTAAGAATACTGTGGACTCAGTCTGAGGTGACCCTGACCCTGGCACCTGCGAGGCAACAAGCTATCCGGCAGTCTTGTTCTCGTCCACAGAACCTCCTTTCTGTTCCCCGAAGCAATGAATCCCCTGTCGCTATAGCTCGCCTCTTCTCTCCCCCCTTCACCTTCTGAGCCACAGAGCCGGACTCAGTGCCAGGGACCTGTTTGCTGTGGTATCTCCCCATTAGGTCACCCCCCCAACCTCCAGCCAATAGTATCCAAAGTGGTAGGCTTATTACTGAGTGGAGCGACCACAGCGGTACTCTGCACTGGCTGGCTATTCATTTTCCCTCTCCTGACAGTTACCCAGGTACCTGCCACCTGCAAATTAGGGGTAACTACTTCCCTGTAGCTTCTATCTATCACCTCCTCATTCTCCTGTATGAGCTGAAGGCCACTGAGCTGTAGTTCTAGTTCCTTAACACAGTCTCCAAGGAACTGTAGCTCACTGCACTTTGTGCAGCTATAGTTATCATGGAGGCTGGAGGTCTCCCAAAGTTCCCAGATCTCTCACAAGGAACATACCACTAACTCTGGACCCATTCTCGGTGCACTAGCAATGTAATAACAAAAAAAAACTTACTAAAAACTTACTTAGAACCTCTGTCTGTACTCGCCCAAGCCTGTTGAGCTAAGTCCGGACCACTCTAACACTGCCCCCCACACACAGTGGCCACTCCACGTACACCTCCTTCCTTTTTATTGGCTCCAACAATGCCTCACTCCCATTGAGACCTGCAGTTTTCAAAAGGCTCCCGTCCTGCAAAATGTTGCTCTCTCACTTGGTAAAAGCAATTAACTTGACCAAGAGTCTGTGGAGACTGGAGGCTTCCTTTGAACGTTCTCCCAGATCCCAGTTAACATTATTAATATTCAAATTTTCTGTTATATATTCACAAAATTAAATTAATAACTCTCTTATTGTTCACTTTCCATGACTGTTTCCTTCTGGTTATCACCACCAATGTATGACCCAATCTCCCTCTCGCATTTAGTTTCCCATTCTTGCCAGTTAATGATTTCATATTTAGTCATTTAGCACTTTCAGTGGGCATTTACTCAATCTGCCTCTTTCTTCCCAACGTTTTCCTCACACCTGCACTGTTAACGTGGTCAATAATTTCTATTCAGTTTTCATTCAGTGCTCACTCTGTTATCATTACTTCCTGCTGCGGTCACCTGGGGCTATTTTGCAATTGGTCAGGTATTAACTGGATTTACTTTTGTTCGATGTGATCTCTTTTAAATCACGGTGTTTCCATTCAGTTTTGTCTTTTATTTGCTGCTCTTTCCCATTTCTTCAAATGTAATGGGCACTGGCAACTTCTCCAGATTTTTGTTGTTGTCCCCTGTTGTACCAAAATGAGCTGCTGCGTTGCATTACAAATTAATTATTTGTCACAGTACCATCTGACATATTGGTGACTAATTACATTGCTAAATAAAAATGGCACAATCCACCAGGAGAGTAAATGGCATTCATCCTTAGAACATGGGTCCAAATTTTAACAGTATACCAGTGTAGGATAAATAGATTTGCCACTGTGTGAAATCTCCAGGCAGTCAAGGTACAGCAACCTATGTGGCATATGTAATATTGGTTGGAATCACTTTAAAATGTGTTTCATATGATGAACTGCTCTCTGCATCCTTTCAACATTAGTCAGAGGTGGAATTGGCCATAGAGAACCGCATTCTGTGGAGAAATCCATAGTGAAGAAATACTGTTTATTTCACACAGAAATCTTTTCAGTAAAGAACTAATGGGGTCTACATCCATAGATCCCTCAAAGTTGCTGTGCAAGTTGATAAGGTGGTTCAGAAGGCGCATAGTATGATGGCCTTCATTAGTCAGCGGATGAGTTCAGGAGCTGTAAGGTAATGTTGCTGCTCCATAAAACCCTGCTTAACCACACTTGGAGTATTGTGCTCAGTTCTGGTCACCTCTTTATAGGAAGTATGTGGAAGCTTAAGAAAGGTGCAGAGAAGATTTACCAGGATACTGCCTGGACTGGAGAACATGTCTTAAGAGGACAGCCTGAGCAAGATAGAGCTTTTCTCTTTGGAGTGAAGGAAAGGTGACTTAATAGAGACATATATGGTTGCAAGAGGCATAGAGAGCGTGAACAGCCAGCATCTTTTCTGTAGGGTACCAATGGCTAATACCAGAGGACAGCCTTTTAAGGTGAGTGGAGGAAAGTTTAGGAGAAATGTCAGAGGTAGGATTTTTACACAGGGAGTGGTAAGTGTCTAGAATGCAGTGCCGGTGGTGGTGGTAGAGGCTGGATGCACTCAGGACATTTAAGAGACTCTATGATAGGCACATAGAAGAAAGAAAAAATAGAGGGCTGTGGGTTATGTAGGAGGGAAGGGTTAGATTGATAGTGGAGGTGGTTAATAGTCAGCAGAGCATCATGAGCCAAAGGGCCTGTACTTTGTACCATTTTATATTCTATAAATGAGTCCCCAACTACTCTACATCCATGATAAAGGTTACTGACATACCCACACAGAAGAAATTGACAGGTCATGACATAAAAAGGAAATAAATTCTTCTTTTAGGAGCTTAGCTTTTCAAACATGGTAGGTTGTTGGACTAGAGGCCACTTCAAAGTGACACATCCCACAGAAATCTGTATGCAAAAGAGAAGTGATGAATGTGGCATACATGAGTGTGAATGCACCTTTACGGACTGGGTGTACTATATGGTATAATCACGTGGTATTGTTCTAACAGGCACTGGTGTTCAGTTTGAAAACAGCTGTCCTCAAATATTGTTGAAGCTCAGCAATACTGCACTAATATTACAGTTAGGCTCACCTGCTGTATGATAAGGACTTCTTTGGCATTTCAGCGCCAGTGCTTTGTATTTTAGAATATATTTTGTTCGGGTAATTTCACTTACTTACTCTCTCCACCTCATCAAGTCATGACCTCTCATCTCTGGCCCACTATGTCTCAATATGTCCCGGACCAACCCAGATACAGACTTAGCTTCCATCTTCCTTCATGATGAATGGTGTTTAAGAGTAACAATAGAGTTTGCAGATCTGGAGCAAGTAGCAAATTGTTGGAGGAACTTGGCAGCAATGCTTCCTCTAATTTGTAATGACTAGTGTGCACAAAAATCTTGTGCTGTGCAATTTTTTGCCCAGTGACAACAATATATGCGCACTGAATTTTATATACAGAAATATTCATTTTAACAGCTAGCAAAACACTGTCTATAAGAACTTTGATCTCCTTTGGGTATGATTGTTTTGATCATCTGCACTCTCACATAACATATGTAGCAGGCCTGTAGTAGGTAATAAAGGATTTTCTCTAAGAGCTTTTGCAAACCATCCATATGTGATTTGCTTGCTAAATGACACTTTAAAAAGTCAAGTTTCCAAATCACAAAATACTCTGCAGATGCTGGGGTCAAAGCAACACTCACAACACGCTGGAGGAACTCAGCAGGTCGGGCAGCATCAGTGGAAAAGATCGGTCGATGTTTCGGGCCGGAACGTTGACCGATCTTTTCCACAGATGCTGCCCGACCTGCTGAGTTCCTCCAGCATGTTGTGAGTGTTGCCAAGTTTCCAAATATCACTCCATTTCTCCCCACTTGCAAATTCTCCAACAACTTTAGCATCACAACAATAGATGCAGGAAGCACCAGTTTCTGTATTCCTCGTAGTTTCACGTTCCTGACCTCATGAGCTTTCAGTGTAGCAGTTTCTACTGTTTCATTAAGCCATTCCACTTTAAATGAACTTGCAGTTCTTTTGTGCTTCACGCCCTTTACTTCTTTGAAATTCAACATAGTGAATCAATAACTTCTTCAATAAAAGCAGTATAAACAGCCAGTTCTAAAATCTACAGTCAAATCATCGCAAACTCCACGTTGTCAACACCATCTGAATCAGAAATTGGAAAAAGAAATGTGATTGTGTACGATCATGAAATATACTTAACATGCCAATGAGGTAGAGGGTGACAGCCTTTTGTGCACAGTTTAAATTCCTTTGTGTGCTGGTAGCTAAAGATGTGTGTACAAGTGCATATATGTGCACAACTAGAGGGAACATTGCTTGGCAGGTTTGGCAGCATCTATAGAGGTAAAACGATAGCCAACGTTGTGATTCAGGACCCTGCAGCCGAGAAGCTGCAGTCGCATGATAAAAATGGTTGCTGGCATACACACTGGTGTAGATCCCCAAGCCAGTGTGTTGCAGTGGCATAAATAAGAACCGTTTCCTGTGCTTCACAAGCACGCCTTTCCTTTTTGTAATCAATAGGTAAACTGATCCTTTTCATTTACAGGCTGTTGCTAAATGGAACTGTTCTGTGAGATCCAGTGACACAATACATCTTGGTCCTGCTTGTCAGTTTGAGCAGTGATTTATAGCTGTGACCTTCTTAGGATCAGACTTGTCTAGTTAATCCAGAAATACAATACTCATTAGCTTAAAATAGAATAGAATATTTCCCAATGTTCTTTGGGCTGAGGGGTGGGGGGGTGGGTGTTGTCCATCGATGTATTCTCTTCCTTTCTGAGTATTTCTGAGGTAGCTGTTGATTTTCACAGGCTGTGGACGCGATGCAAACTTTTTTTCCACACTCATTACAGAAATGGATGACTGCTGGACTGGAATATTTCCCCAATTGTACCAATTGACATGCAAAACCTGATGCACTAACTTCAGAGACTTCAGGCTGTAACAGACCGACAGGATACAGGCCTTTCAATAAAATAACGCTGCTTTCTAGCCACCTGCAGTTACCGACTTGAACCTGGGCCTCTCCCTGTCAGTTTCTGTGCCCTGCAGTTGAAACTATTGACTGATAAAGACACCAATCAGCAGGATGTGAGCTGGGTGTTTGTTTCACTTTCTAGTCTAAGTAGCCGGGCTAATCACAGGTGAAGATAGAATGGCAGGGTTCAATAGAAGGCCAAACATCTGTGCACTTGCTTGCTCATCACAACATCTGTTGGAACTGTTTGAGGAAATAACGGGCAAGATAGACGAAGGAGAGTCAATGGATGTTGTCCTCTTGAGTCTTCAAAAGGTCTTTGACAAGGTGCTGCGCATGAGGCTGCTAAACAAGATAAGAGCCCATGGTATTACAGGAAAGATATGAGCACGGATAGAAGATTGGCTGACTAGCAGAAGGCAAATTGCGGGAATAAAGGAGGTCTTATAAAGGAGATAATTTAGTGAGGGGTATCAATGAAGGATGACGTGTGAGGAGGGGTGTTGGTATAGCAGCCTAATGTTGTAATGAAGAAATTAAAGGATATTAGAAACATAGAAAACCTACAGCACAATACAGGCCCCTTGGCCACAAAGCTGTGCCGAACATCTCCCTATCTTAGAACTACCTAGGCTTTACCCATAGCCCTCTATTTTTCTAAACTCCATGTAGCCATCCAGGAGTCTCTTAAAAGACCCTACTGTATCTGCCTCCACCACTGCCGGCAGCCCATTCCACACACTCACCACTCTCTGCGTAAAAAACTTACCCCTGACATCTCCTCTGTACCTACTTCCAAGCACCTTAAAACTGTGCCCTCTCATGCTAACCATTTCAGCCCTGGGAAAAAGCCTCTGACTATCCACACGATCAATGCCTCTCATCATCTTATACACCTCTATCGGGTCACCCCTCATCCTCCATTCTTTCCAAGGAAAAAAGGCCGAGTTCACTCAACCTATTCTCATAAGGCATGCTCCCCAATCCAGGCAACATCCTTGTATTATATTGAGGGGAGGGGACACAAGGAGTAACACAGAGAAAATGTTTCTAGTTGAGAGTGAGTCTTAAATTAAAAAAGCATAACTATCACACTGGCGCAAACAGATTCTGTTAAAAATTTAGCATGCATTCTCATCATTTGGCTTAAACAATCTATCATTCTAGTTGGGGCAATCAACTGAAGGGTACTGGGAAATTGAAGTAAATTTTTCATCCAATTGTGGGTCCACTAATTCCCCCTCAGGCTTCTGGAGCTAAATTTTAGGCTTCCTCCCTTCCTTACCACAAAATCACTGGAGTGTCTGTCCCTGTGCTGCCGGCAGGCAGTCCGAGGCCATCCAGAAACCAGAGGTTGCTCACTGATTTCTTCTCAATCATTCTATGTGGAATGTGCCCCTAATTTGGTAGTTAAAAATACTGTGGCATCCTACATTAGAAACTGACAGGATACTAAATGACACGGGAGTGGCCTTAACCACCAGACTGCTGTATTTCCTGCTGCCAGTTTATAATATCCACTTCGAATGTGATTCCACTGCACTATTGTGAATAATGGAAGATTATTACATTGCCATCCCAAAACAACCTCAATCACACAGATCCTATAATCCCGAGAAACACTTGTGTTTCTGGAATCTTGCAGCTCAGTTTTGTCACAAAGTAATTTTCATATAGAGACCTAGGCATGTGATTTCAGGATCACAAAGAAGTGTTTTCAGAGTCTCTGTACTGGGCACCTTCTAGTATGAAATGGTGTCTGGGGTGGTTTGAATTGAATAATGTAATTCATTCAGATTCAAGTTTGGGTTTCATTACCCAAAGCATTAAGTGTGCTAGTCTTTAGTCTCAAGCCTTCCTTATTAAAATTAATCGGTCCTGTTGTAAGCCTGTAACAAAGACTGTCAATATGCAATGAATCAATCTATTGTTTGTTGAACTTTGTGTTAAACGCAACTGTGATGAGGATATTCACAAATAACACCGATTGGGTACTAGCGAGGCTGGTTGGATTAGTTCTCCCAAATTTGATTGTCTGGATTTGATTGGTCCATGTTGTGGACGTTATAGCTCAGTTACGCCTTCATACCACTGTTGTAAAGGGAGATAACAGTAGAGTTGTGTTATTGTTATTTTATTCCTCTTCGTTTTCCTCATGGACAATGTGTACGGTCGGCCCTCCTTATTCGTGAGGGATTGGTTCCGGGAACCCTCACGAATACCAAAAAACGCGGATGTTCAATTCCCTTATTCAACCTGTTTCAATACAGTGGACCTTAGGATCCAGTGGAACGCCGGACTGAAACTTTAACCTGGCTCAGTGCGGTGGGCATTAGGACCCGGCGGCGGAGCTCTGAATCCACAGTGTGTCTGTTCACGAAAATAATCATGATCACGATTTAAAATAAAGTGGAAATAATAAAGCGATCAGAAAGAGGTGAAACGCCAACGGTCATTGGAAAAGCGTTAGGCTACAGTCGGTCAACGATCAGAACAATTTTAAAGGATAAAATGAGAAAGGCCCTGCCTGATTAAAGCTACAATTATTACTAAGCAACGCAGTGGTTTAATTATTGGGTTTTGGGGTTTTGGGTTTTTGATCCTCCACATCAACCCAGCACAGATGGAGAGCGCGCTCGGGAGCGGTCTGTCACTGGATCGAACTCGGGAACTTCCGTTCCCGAGCCCAGCGCTGAAACATACGTTTCTTAAGTGCTTTATATACATAGAAAGGTAAAATATATACTATATACTAAGACAAATGTTTGACTAACTGACGCTAAGTAATACTGGATGTATCTGTTCCGACTTACTTAGTAAGAGAACTTTCCTGGGTTTTTTTCTATCCCGATCCACGATAACCTACGCACATCTTCCCGTATACTTTAAATCATCTTTAGGTTACTTATAATACCTTTCACAATGTAAATGCTATGTAAAGTAGTTGTCATACTACATTGTTTAGGGAATAATGACAAAAAAAACGTCTGTACATGCTCGAACAGCAAGTGCTGGAAGAGCACTTCCGGGTTTTCTCGATTCGCGGTTGGTTGAATTCGCGCACGCGGAACTCGCGGATAAGGAGGGCCAACTGTATTTTCTTCTTAAACCTGTTTACATTAAAACAGTCTCAATCTCTTTGGTGTGGCAATAAAACAAGTAACAATTGTTTGCATTGTCTTCAGCAGTGAATCTGTTAAATCAATAATAGATTTAAAGGCAATTGTCACCTTGTAGGCTGGTGGTGAGGATGGAGGGACTGGATGATGGTGGATGTCAGTTTCAAAAGCCTGCAGTTGATATCCTAAGTGAAATTCTGCTTTAGTTTTTGATCTGGTGTAGTATTTCTTGCAGCTGTAATGTATTCCATCGACCAGTTAGCTGCCAAGGAGATAATAAATTCTCACACTTAGTCTAATAAAACTGGATCTGTTCATATTTCCCAGTGTCCTACTTTGGCTGCTTCAGAGCCCAAACCACAGGAGTGGTTGTGTCAATCTCAATCCCAAAGGAGTGCCTATGAAGAACAAGAAGATGATTTATCAAAGCATTAGATATGAATAGAAGCAAATATTTAGAGATTTTTGAACTTGGTTTAGGTGATAAAGATTGACATGATGATTGAAATAAAACCCGCAACAATTCTCAATCCTCACTATTACCTAACTCTAACGCAGTGAGAAAATGCCAGAGAATTTCCTAATAGAGCCAGTCTTTTGACAGCTCTGGAGATATATTCTTTGCAAATGAGTTTTAAAGCTATGAGTGTTAACATATCATTCTATGCAACCTCAGGAGATTGTGATACCCAGCTGAGTCTCAACTTTTTGCAATTGTAGTACCTACCACTAACCCCAGTGGTCCTGAATTTTGGTTACTTGAGTGGCAAAGCTGATCAATGCAAATCTATGTTGCACTATTTTGGAGACACAAGAGGCAGCAGATGCTGGAAATCAGGAGCAAAACACACAAAGCTGAAGGAACTCAGCAGGCCAGGCAGCACCTATGAAGGGAAATGGACAGTCAACGTTTCTGATTGAGATCCAATGCAAAATGTTGATTGTCCATTTCCCTCCATAGGTGCTACCTGACCCACTGATATCCTCCAGATTTTTTGTGTGTTGAAACATTTTGCTTCCACATTACTGTGTATGACACCAATCCAGTCACCAAGCAGAAACATCATGGAAACCATTGCAGGTCCACTGCAGCCTTTGCAATAACTTTAAGTTGAACTCAAACTCATAGAACACTACAGCACAGAAGCGAGCACTTCAACCCATCTAGTTCATGCTGAACTGTTATTCTACCTATTCCCATTGACCCGCACTTGGACTATAGCCCTCAATACCCCCCCCCATCCATGTACTTTTCTGAATTTCTCTTAAATATTGCAATCGAACTTGCATCCACCATATCCACTTGCAACTTGTTCCACATTCTCACCATGCTCTGAGTGAAGAAGTTCCTTCTCATGGTCACACCTGCCATGAATCTTGCATCTTGAGATTGACGCTCCACAGTCATTAGTGGGACATGTTGTACACATCGCTCATCAAGACCAATGGAAAACCTGAAAACTACAGGTGAAATTCCCCTAATATATCATTTGGTTGGACATCACAGGTGTGTCAAGCAACTACAATGACGTATCTTCAAAAATAAAAAAGAGCATTAGTTAAAACCGTTGCAGTTTACAAGATATTAATTTTTTGTTCGTCATATCAGTGATGTTTGAACAGTGGCGAATCAGAGATCAGGAGTGAGAGAAGGAGTGACTCATTCAGTTCAGTGAGTGTGCATTTAAAAGCAGTGCTTCACGGGAGTTTCAGCGTTTGAACTGCAGCCAATCAGAGACCGGGAGTGACTCACTCAGGTTGGCGAGTGTTCATTAAAAAGCAGTGTTTTGTGGGAGTTTTGGTGTTTGAACAGCAGCCAATCAGAGACCAGGATTTATTAGCAAGTACAAATTAAAATAAGGTAGGGGCAAGTGGAGTGGCCTTTGTTGGAGTGGACAGTGCTGGAGTGGGGATTTTGCAGCTTTAGCGAGGAAAGTCTTGAGTGAAAGAAGGCAAAAATCTGTAGGTAGATTCTTTTTCCAGTTTATTTATTGTTTCCTACTTTATAATTGCACAGTTAGAGCAGTAGGGAGGCTAGGCAAGATAGTTGAAAGCTCCTCTTGTGGGATGTAGGAAAGCAGGTATATCTCCAGGGTCCCTAATGACTTCACCTTCAGGAAGTGCATGCAGCTGCAGCTTCTAACACTCTGCGCATTAAGGAGTTGGAGCTGGAACTGGATGAATACTGGATCAGTCGGCAGGCTGAGAGAGTGATAGGGAGGTAGTTATACCCAAGGTGCTGGACACAGGAAACAGTCTGACAGTCAAGGAGGGGAAGAGGTTAAGCAGCCAGTGCAGAGTACCCCTGTGGCCATCCCCCTCCAGGTACATCACTTCGGATCCTGTTGGGGGTGTGGGTGACCTAACAGAGGAAAGTCACAGCGCTCAGGTCTGTGGGACTGAGTCTGGCTCTGTGGCTCAGAAGGGCAGCAGGGAGAAGAGACAAGCTATGGTGATAGGGGATTCACTAGTTAGGGTATCAGAAAGAAGGTTCTGTGGATGAGAACGAGATTCCCAAATGGTATGTTGCCTCCCGGATGCCAGGGTCCGGGACATCTCAGACCAAGTCCTCAGTGTTCTTAACCATGAGGGTGAGCAGCCAGAAGTCGTGGTCCATGTCGGTACCAATGACATAGGTAGGAAGAGGGATGAGACTCTGCAAAGTGCGTTTGGAGAGCTAGGTGCTAAGTTAAAGGACTGGACCTCCAGGGTTGTGATCTCAGGATTGCCACCCGTGCCACCTGCTCATGAGGCCAGAACTAGGAAGTTCATGCAGTTTAACATGTGGCTAAGGAGTTGGTGTAGGAGGGAGGGTACCAGACGTTTGATTCATTGGCTCTCTGCCAGGGAAGTTGAGATCTGTACGTAAGAGGCAAATTGCACCTAAACTGGAGGGGAGTCTAATATATTAGCGGGAAGGTTTGCTAGTACTACACAGGGGTTGGGGGGCGGCTTGGATACACTACAGTTGCAGGGGGATGGGAACCAAAGTGCCAGAGGTTGGGGAGACTGATGTTGTTAAGACCTCAGACAAAGTCAAGAAGCAAAATGTTGATCGTGGTAGGATTTATCTCCTGAGCTGTGTATATTTCAATGCAAGAAGTATCGTAGGAAAGGCTGATGAGCTCAGGGGATGGATCAACACCTGTAGCTATCAGTGAGACTTGGTTGCAGGAAGGCAGGGCTGGCAGCTCAATATTTCAGGGTTCCATTGATTTGGATGTGATAGAACAGGAGGGATTAAAGTGGGAGGGGTGACATTATTTGTCAGGGAAATGTCATGGCAGTGCTCAGTCAGGGCAGACTGGAGAACTCATCTAGTGAGGCTTTATGGGTGGAATTGAGGAATAAGAAAGGTATGACCACATTAATGGAGCTATATTGCAGACCACCCAACAGTCCAGGATTTAGAGGAACAAATTTAAAGAGAGATCACAGACTGTTGCAAGAAATAAGGGTGTGATAGTAGGTGATTTGAACTTTCCACTAATAACTGGGAATCCCATACTATAAAAGGACTAGATAGGATAAAGTTTGTCAAATTTGTTTAGGAAAGTTTCCTTAATTAGTATGTAGAAGCCCCTGTGAGAGAGTGTGTGATACATGGTCTGTTATTAGGGAATGAGACCGGGCAAGTGAAAGAAGTTTGTGTAGATGAACACTTTCCATCTAGTGATCACAATGCCATTAACGTCAAGGTAATTAGATGGGTCTGGTCCTCACATTGAGATTTTAAATTGGAGAAAGGCCAATTTTGATGGTATCAAAAAGGATATGGCAAGTGTGGATTGGAACAGGCTGTTTTCTGGCAAAGGTGTACGTGGTAAGTAGGAGGCTTTCAAAAGTGAAATTTTGAGAGTACAAATCTGTATGTGGCTGTCAGAACAAAAGGCGAGATAAAAGGTTTTAGGAAACCTTGGTTTTCGAGAAATATTGAGGCCCTGGTTAAGAAAAAAAGGGAGTGCATAGCATGTATAGACAGGTAGGAACAAATGAGGTGCATATGGAATATAAGAAATGCAAGAAAACACTTAAGAAAGAAATCAGAAGGGCTAAAAGAAGGCACGGTGTTGCTCTAGCAGACAAGGTGAAGGAGAATCCTAAGTGCTTCAACAGGTATGCAAAGAGCAAAAGGATTGCAAGGGACAAAATTGGTCCTCTGGCTGATCAGAATAGTAATTATGCATGGAGCCAAAAGAGATGGGGAAGCCTAAATAGATTTTTTGCATCTGCATTTACTTGGGAGACAGACACAGAGTCTATTCAAGTGGAGCAAAGCAGACGCAAGGTCATGGACTCTATGCAGATTACAGACAAGGAGGCATTTGCTGCCTTGAGGCGAATTAGGGTGGATAAATCCCCAGGGCCTGTCACAGTGTTCCCTCGGACCCTGTGGGAGGCAAATGCAGAAGTTGCAGGGGCCCTAGTGGAGATAATTAAATCATCCCTAGTGACAGGTGAGGTACCGGAGGACTGGAGGATAGCTAATGTTGTTCCTCTGTTTAAGAAAAGTTCGAAGAATACACTAGGAGACTATAGTCCGATGAGCCTGACATCAGTAGTGTGAAAGCTATTGGAAGGTCTTCTAAGAGACCAGATATATGAGTATTTGGATAGACAGAGATTGATTCAGGATAGTCAGCCTGGCTTTGTGTGTGGTAGGTCGTGCCTAACTAATCTTGTAGAGTTTTTTGAGGATGTTACCAGGAAAGTTGATGAAGGCAAGACAGTGGATGTTGTCTACATGGACTTCAACAAGGCAATGGACAAGGTCCTGAATGGGAGGTTGGTCAAGAAGGTTTAGTCTCTTGGCATTCAAAATGAGGTAGTAAATTAGATTAGACATTGGCTTTGCAGGAGAAGTCAGAGAGTGCTAGTAGATGGTTGCCCCTCTGACTGGAGGTCTATGACTAGTGGAGTGCTGCAAGGATCGGAGCTGGGTCTGTTGTTACTTGCTATCCTTATCAAAGATCTGGGTGATAATATGGTTAACAAGATCAGCAGATTTGCCAATGACACCAAGCTGTGGGATCTGGACCAGCTGGAAAAATGGGTTGAAAAATGGCAGATGGAATTTAATGCAGACAAGTGTGAGGTGTTGCACTTTGGTAGGACCAACTAGGGTAGGTCTTACACAGTGAGTGGTAGGGCCCTGAGGAGTGTGGTAGAACAAAGGGATCTTGGCATACAGGTCCATAATTCATTAAACTACTGTCACAGGTAGACAGGATCTAAAGAGTGCTTTTGGAACTGTGGCCTTCATAGATCAAAGTATTGAGTACAGGAGATGGGATATTATGTTGAAGTTGTATTGGTGAGGCCTAATTTGGAGTACTGTTTGCAGTTTTGGTTACCTATCTACGGTAAAGATGTAAATAAAGTTGGAAGAGTACAGCAAAAATTTACAAGAATATTGCCGGGACTGGAGGACCTGAGTTATAAGGAAAGTTTGGACTTTATTCCCTAGAAAGTAGAAAATTAAGGGGAAATTTGAAAGAGGTACGCAAAATTATGAGGGGTGTAGATCTATACAACTAAAGGTCATGAGTTAAGGGTGAGAGGTGAAATATTTAAGGGGATCATGAAGGGAAACTCCATCATTCAGAGGGTGGTGAGAGTGTGGAATGAACAGCCAGCACAAGTGGTGGATGCGATTTTGATTTCAATGTTTAAAAGAAGTTTGGATTGGTACATGGATGGGAGGGTATGGTGGGCAATGGTCCAGGTGTAGAGATGGGACTAGGCAGTTTAAGTGGCTCAGCATTGGCTAGATTGGCCAAATTGCCTATTTCTGTGGTGTAGTTTTCTATAACTCTATGACTCTAATAGTAGATTTTTTAATTGTAGCTCTCTGTAGAGAATCTACTGTAGTCATCAACAATCATAAGCAAAGTTGATCATGTCTTTGCATTATTTACTGACCTGGAACATTGATACTGGATCATGGAACACAATTAAACTGTGATGACTTTTGGAAGCTTACAACTACTTAGGTTTCACCAATCATAAAGCTGCCCTTCGCTGACCATCTGCCGATCAGATTTTGCAAATGCCATCTATACTGATTATAATAGGGAAATCATGGAAGCAAGAAGTTTTAGTTTTTTTTTTACAGAACATAGAGCAGAATATCCAGTTATATGAACACTGCATGCACTGCATGTTTTTACAACTGTACATTGATTGTGGACTTCAGGAAGGGGAAGTCGGGAGAAGCTACACATCTTCATTGAGGGGTCAGCAGTGAAAGGGTGAGCAGCTCAACATCTTAGAGGATCTATCTTGGGCAGTAGCTATTCTTCATTAGGTGTTTGAGGAGATTTGGTATGTCACCAAAGACTCTAGCAAATTTCTACAGGTGTACCGTGGAGAGGATTCTGAGTGGTTGCATCGTGGCATGGTATAGAAACTCCAATGCACAGGATTGAGAGGGCTGTAGATTCAGCCAGCTCCATCAATGGCACTAGCCTCCTCACCATTGAGGACATCTTCAAAAGGCAGTGTCTCAATAAGGCAGCATCCTTCATTGGGAGCCCTCGCAATTCAGGAGAGTCCTTCTTTTCATTAATGCCATCAGGGAGGAGGTACAGGATCCTGAAAACACACTCAACAATTTAGGAAGAGCTTCTTCCCCTCTGCCATCAGATTTCAGAACAGTTCATTAAAACTAGCTCACTAATTTACTCTTTTTTTGTACTAATTATTTATTTTTCTATATTTCTTATTGAAACTTGCAGTATTGTTTATGTATTGCACTGTACTGCTGCTGCAAAACAACAAATTTCCCATATCAGTATTAATAAATATGATTCTGATTCTGAAATTATTCAAATATAACTTGCAAGTTAAATAATTAACCTGAACTTGAAGAAGCAAAGTAAGACATCAAACATCAAATGCAGAGCAATGTTTTGTGAAACATACTAAACTATAGACAGACTCTTACTTTCATGCCACCATTTGAAGCAATGGCACAAAATGGATGTGATGTAAAGATTTTATAAAGTTTAGCTTTATTTGTAATATGTACACCAAAACATCAAAACATACAGTGAAATACATCATTCCTGCAAAGACCAGCAACACAGCTCGAAGATATGCTGGGGGCAGCCTGAAATTCTCACTATGCTTCCCGCACCAACATAGCATGCCTACAACTTACTAACCCTAACCCTATACATCTTTTTTTGGAATGTGGGAGGAAACCAGAGCACCTAGAGGAAACCCATGTAGTCACAGGGAAAACGTACAAACTTCTTACAGGCGGTGGTGGGGATTGAACCGCGATCTTCCGGTTGCTGGTATTGTAAAGCATTATGCTAACTGCTAAGCTACCATGTAGTTTGATAGTTATATTATTGTTATGCTACGTTAGTGCATTTCCTTTATAAGATCACTGTTTGCATTTCTTCTTTGAGACTGGTTCTGACCATGCTCTGTATCTTGGGTGTTGCAATAAAGAAATAAAGTATTATTTTCTTTGTTCCTAATAGGGAGTTAGCATTATTAATTCCATAAATAAAGGAGATTGAATGTAAATCCATATTATGGTTAGAGAGCAAAAGGTGGCCATTTGACCCATCAGATACATGGTTGCTCAACATGATCATTATCCAGCTAATCCCACTGCCCATATATTTTGAATGCTGAATTTAATCTGCTGCTGCTGATACCCTTGGCATGGCATTGCAGACCCCAATTACTTGCTGTGTAACAAAAAAATGAAAAAAAATCTGAATTAAATAGATGTAGAAACTTGTGCAAATAATGATATCAAAAATTTGCTGTGATACTTTGTAATTTTCACTTTGCAGACACTTGCTGCATTAGTGAAATTGCAGCTGTTAACCTGTTCCATTCTTGACTTGGTGACATGCAAAATAGGAGGTTAAAACTCATAGATGCATGTGCTAGGAAGTCATTGCAGGCCCGATTAAAGAGGAAATCATGATGATTTCAGTCCTGGGCTCAACTTGACACTGCTGAATTGAATGTCATGCTTTGTGATGTAAGTGAACGGCTGTTCCATTAGTGATGCAGCTAATGCTGCCAGAGCTCAGTTCAGCTCTGACCTATAATAATTGTGCTTGAAGCTTTCACTATTTCAGACCGATGGAATTCAATCTTTGATTCAGCAACATGGTTTTAGACTCCAAAGCCAACATTTCCAGCTCTTGCTGTGCATGACCTTGTCAGCAGTGACAGCATGTGATTCAAAACTAAGACAGTCCATGTAAAATTATATTCTGCTCGCAAAGTGGTCGAGAAATTAATTTAACCAACACATTTGGAATTGTTTCCAAAGTTTACTTTTGCCAAGAATGATTGCACAAGTTGAATACTGATTGGAACATTTCCCATAAGGATGCTAGTACCCAAACTCTAAAACATGTCTGCGTTAAATTCCATCTGTCATTTTCAGTCCATTTTTGCTGCTGGAAAAATGGTAGATGGAATTTAATGCAGACAAGTGTAGGTTGTTGTGATTTAGGACAACCAACCAGGGTAGGTCTTACACAGTGAGTGGTAGGGCATTGAGGAGTGCAGTAGAACAAAGGGATCTGGGAATGCAGGTCCATAATTCACTGAAAGTGGGGTCACAGGTAGATAGTTCTGAAAAAAAAAGAGCTTTTGGCACATTGGCCTCCATAAATGAATGTATTGAGTATAAGAGTTGGGATGTTATGTTGAAGTTGTATAGAACTTTAGTGAGGCCTAATTTGGAGTATTGTGTGCAGTTTTGATCACCTGCCTATAGGAAAGATGTAAATAAGATTGAAAGAGTACAGAGAAAATTTACAAGGATGTTGCTGGGACTGGAGGATGCGAGTTTATAAGGAAAGATTGAATAGGTTAGAACTTTATTTCCTAGAATTTAGAAGACTGAGGGGAGATTTGCTAGAGGTATACAAAATTATGAGGGACACAGATAGGGTAAATGCAAGCAGGCTTTTTCCACTGAGGTTGGATGAGACTACAACTAGAGGTCATGGGTTAGGGGTGAAAGGTGAAATGTTTAAGGGAAACATGAGGGGAAACTTCAATCAGAGAGTGGTGAGTGTTGTGCATTCGATTTTGATTTCAATGTTTGAAAGAAGTTTGGATAGGTACATGGATGGGAGGGATATGGAGCGCTATGGTCCGGGTGTAGGCCGGTGGGACTAGACAGTTTAAATGATTTGGCCTGGACTAGATGGTCCAAAAGGCCTGTTTCTGTGCTGTATTTTTCTATGACTCTATAGACAAAGGCCTTTCAGTCCCCACACTTACTCCAATATCACACATCAGCTTTGTATGATGCTGTCAGCTTGGTTTTGTCCTTCTACCTGTATCCAGGCAGAGGCAAAAGAGCAAGGCTCCAGAGATAAGGACAACAGAAAGATGGTTGCAGGAGGCAGAAGAGTGGCTGTGGGATTGCCTTGAGTCAGTGGACTGAGCAGTGTGCAAGGACTCATCAGAGGACTTGAATGAATATGCCACGGTTGTCACGGACTTTACAAAAATAGTTGTAGATGAGTGTGTCCCCTCAAAATCATTCAGCATCTTCCCCCACCAGAAGCCCTGGATGAGCCATGAGATCCACAATCTGCTGAGCGCATTCAGGTCTGGTGACCAAGATACAAGAAGTCCAAGAACAACCTCTGGAAAGGTGTCTCTTGAGACCAAACTTGAATCACTGAAGGATGTTCAACAGCTGTGGAAGGGCTTGAATGTTATTACCTCTTACAAAGTGAAACCAGGCAACTTAGGTGACAACAAGGCTTCTCTCCCAGATGAGCTCAATGCCTTTTATGCTCACTTTGACCATCAAAACATGGAGGCACCTTCACAAACTTCCACAGCCCCCAGTGACCGTGTGATTTCAATCTCTGAGGCTGACATAAGAGCATCCTACATGAGGGTGAATCCACAGAAAGCATCCAGCCCAGATGCGGTACCTAGCCAAGTATTAAAGACCTGTGCTCATCAACTAGCTGGAGTGTTCACTGATATCTTGAACCTCTCCCTTCCCTAGTCTAAGGGACTCATCTGCTTCAAGCAGCTTCAATTATACCGGTGTCTAAGAAGAATGTGGAAACCTGCCTCAATGACTATCATCCAGTAGCACTTACATCCACAGTGATGAAGTGCTTTGAGAGGTTGGTAATGAAACATATCAGCTCCTCCTGAGATGTGACTTGGATCCATGCCAATTTGCCTACCCGGCACAACAAATCCACACACCAGATGCCATCTCATTGGCTCTTTATCGACTACAGCTGGACATTCAATACCACCATCCCCTCAAAAATAATCAATAAGTTTTAAGACCTTGGCTCAGTACCTCCTTGTGCAATGGGATCTGGGTTTCACTTGCAGGCTCCAGTCAGTTCAGATTGGCAACAACATCTCCTCCACAATCTCCATCAGCACAGGTACACCACAAGGCTGTGTGCTTAGCCCCCTGCTCTACTCGCTTTACACTATCGACTGTGAGGCTAAGCACTACTCACTCCAATGCCATATTTAAGTTTGCTGATGACACCAACGTTGTTGGCCAAATCAAAGGTGGTGACAAATCAGCACATAGAAAGGAGATTGAAAATCTGTCTGAGTGGTGCCACAACAGCAAACTCTCTCTCAATGTCAGCTAGACCAAGCAGCTGATTATTGACTTCAGGAGGAAAGAACCGGAGGTCCAGGAGCCAGGTCCTCATCAGAGGATTAGACCATAAGACCATAAGACAAAGGAGAAGAAGTAGGCCATTCGGCCCATCGAGTCTGCTCCGCCATTTTATCACGAGCTGATCCATTCTCCTATTTAGTCCCACTCCCCCACCTTCTCACCATAACCTTTGATGCCCTGGCTACTCAGATACCTATCAATCTCTGCCTTAAATACACCCAATGACTTGGCCTCCACTGCTGCCCGTGGCAACAAATTCCATAGATTCACCACCCTCTGACTAAAAGAATTTCTTCGCATTTCTGTTCTGAATGGGTGCCCTTCAATCCTTAAGTCATGCCCTCTCGTACTAGACTCCCCCATCATGGGAAACAACTTTGCAACATCCACTCTGTCCATGCCTTTCAACATTCGAAATGTTTCTATGAGGTCTCCCCTCATTCTTCTAAACTCCAAGAAATACAGTTCAAGAACGGACAAACGTTCCTCATATGTTAACCCTCTTATTCCCGGAATCATTCTAGTGAATCTTCTCTGTACCCTCTCCAACGTCAGCACATCCTTTCTTAAATAAGGAGATCAAAACTGCCCACAGTATTCGAAGTGAGGTCTCACCAGTGCCTTATAGAGCCTCAACATCACATCCCTGCTCCTATACTCTATTCCTCTAGAAATGAATGCCAACATTGCATTCGCCTTCTTCACTACTGACTCAACCTGGAGGTTAACTTTAAGGGTATCCTGTATGAGGACTCACAAGTCCCGTTGCATCTCAGAACTTTGAATTCTTTCCCCATTTAAATAATAGTCTGCCCTTTTATTTTTTCTGCCAAAGTGCATAACCATACACTTTCCAACATTGTACTTCATTTACCACTTCTCTGCCCATTCTTCCAATCTATCCAAGTCTCTCTGCAGACTCTCCGTTTCCTCAGCACTACCGGCCCCTCCACCTATCTTCGTATCGTCAGCAAACTTAGCCACAAAGCCATCTATTCCATAATCCAAATCGTTGATATACAATGTAAAAAGAAGCGGCCCCAACACCGATCCCTGTGGAACACCACTGGTAACCGGCAGCCAACCAGAATAGGATCCCTTTATTCCCACTCTCTGTTTCCTGCCAATCAGCCAACGCTCTATCCACGTATGTAACTTTCCGGTAATTCCATGCTCTCTTATCTTGTTAAGTAGCCTCATGTGTGGCACCTTGTCAAAGGCCTTCTGAAAATCCAAATATACAACATCCACTGCATCTCCCTTGTCTAGCCTACTGGTAATTTCCTCAAAAAACTGTAATAGGTTTGTCAGGCAGGATTTTCCTTTAAGGAATCCATGCTGAGTTCTGCCTATCTTGTCAAATGCCTCCAGGTACTCCATAACCTCATCCTTGACAATCGACTCCAACAACTTCCCAACCACTGACGTCAAGCTAACAGGTCTATAATTTCCTTTTTGCTTCCTTGCCCCCTTCTTAAATAGCGGAGTGACATTTGCAATCTTCCAGTCTTCCAGAACCATGCCAGAATCTATCGACTTTTGAAAGATCATCGCTAATGCCTCCGCAATCTCCACAGCAACTTCCTTCAGGACATGAGGGTGCATTCCATCTGGTCCAGGAGATTTATCTACCTTTAGACTATTCAGCTTCCTGAGTACTTTCTCTGTCGTAATTGTGACTGCGCACACTTCTCTTCCCTGCCACCCTTGAGTGTCCGGTGTACTGCTGATGTCTTCCTCAGTGAAGACTGATGAAAAATACTCATTCAGTTCCTCTGCCATCTCCTTATCTCCCATTACAATTTCTCCAGCATCATTTTCTATCGGTCCTATATCTACTCTCACCTGTCTTTTTCTCTTTATTTACTTGAAAAAGCTTTCAGTATCCTCTTTGATATTATTTGCTAGCTTCCTTTCATAGCTAGTCTTTTCTCTCTTAATGACCTTCTTGGTTTCCTTTTGTAAGGTTTTAAAGACTTCCCAATCCTCTGTCTTCCTACTAATTTTTGCTTCCTTGTATGCCCTCGCCTTTGCTTTAACTTTGGCTTTGACTTCTCTTGTCAACCACGGTTGCATCCTTCTTCCACTCGAAAATTTCTTCTTGTTTGGAATATACCTGTCTTGCACATTCCTCATTTCTTGCATAAACTCCAACCACTGCTGCTGTGCTGTCTTTCCCGCCAGTGTCCCTTTCCAGTCAACTTTGGCTAGTTCCTCTCTCATGTTACTGTAATTTCCTCTACTCCACTGAAATACCGACACATCAGATTTCAGCTTCTCTTTTTCTAATTTCACAGTGAACTCAATCATGTTATAATCACTGTCTCCTAAGGGTTCCTTCACCTCAATCTCTCTAATCACCTCCGGTTCATTACACAATACCCAATCCAGTACAGCCGATCACTAGTGGGCTCAACAACAAGCTGTTCTAAGAAGCCATCTCGTAGACATTCTACAAATTCTCTCTCTTGAGATCCAGTGCCGACCTGATTTTCCCAATCTACTCGCATGTTAAAATCCCCCACAATTATCATAACACTGCCCTTCTGACAAGCCTTTTCTATTTCCTGTTGTAATTTGTAGTCCACATCCCTGCAGCTGTTCGGAGGCCTATGAATAACTGCCATCAGGGTCCTTTTACCCCTGCTATTCCTTAGCTCAACCCATAAAGATTCTGCACCTTCCGATCCTATATCACCTCTTTCTAATGATTTAATATCATTTCTTACCAATAAAGCCACGCCTCCCCCTCTGCCTACCTTCCTATCCTTCCGATACACCAGGTATCCTTGGACGTTCAGCTCCCAGAGACATGCATCCTTTAGCCAGGTCTCAGATTAGAGGTGGAGATGGTCAACAATTTTAAATTTCTCAGTGTTATCATTTCAGAAGACCTGTCCTAGGCCCAGTATGTAAGTGCTATTACAAAGAAAGCACAGCAGTGCCTCTACTTCCTTGGAAGTTTGCGAAGATTCAGTATGACATCTAAAACTTTGACAAACTTATACAGGTGTGCGATGGACAGTATAGTGATAGGTTATGTCATGGCCTGTTACGAAAACACCAATGCCCCTGAAAGGAAAATTCTACAAAAATTAGTAGATGCGGCCCAGACTATCATGAGTAAAGCCTTCCCAACCATTGAGCACATCTATACAGAGTGCTGTTGCAAGAAAGCAGCATCCATCATCAAGGAGCCCCATAATCAGGCCATGCTCTCTTCTCACTGTTATAATGAGGAAGAAGGGACAGGACCCTCAGGGCTCACACCACCAGGTTCAGGAAGAGTTATTACCATCAGGCTCTTGAACCAGTGGGGATAACCACTCAACTTCACTCGCCTCATCACTAAACAGTTCCCACAACCTATGAACTCACTTTCAAGGAGTCTTCATCTCATGTTCTCTATATTTATTGCTTATTTACTTATTTATTTTGCTTTCATATTTGAATAGTTCGTTGTCTTTTGCACATTGGTTGTTTGTCCGTCCTGTTGGTTGTAGTCTTTCATTGATTCTATTGTGTTTCTTGGAATTATTGTGAATGCCTGCAAGCAATCTTAGGGTTGTATATGATGACATATATGTGCTTTGATAATAAGTTTATTTTGACCTTAGAACTTTGGTACTCTTTGGACAACTAGCAGGGTTTAATACACGAAGTTCACCTTGGTACAATATGCATTTAGCCAAGATAGAGTGAACAGCAGGCAGGAATTAATATCCAGATGTCCAGGGCGCCAGATATAGTGCTTACCTGTGGTGTGGCTCCCTAGGGTCATTAATCCTAGGGAATCGAATGATTTTGTCTCCTTAAGTTTTAAATAATTCTGAAATGGCAGAATCCTGAGCAAACAATGTGTGCATTATTAAAAGAGGTATTTTCAATTTAGTGCTACGCCAACAGTTCATAATTGAGTGATAGTATTACACAGCACAGAAGCAAGCTCTTCGGCCCACCAAGTCCGTGCAGACTATCAGTTATCCATCTATGTTGTTCCCTTTGGTCCATAGCCTTCCATGCACTGGTGATGCAGCCATTTATCTAGATATTGTACTTCTTAAATGTTGAAAAGTACCCTTTTCCACCATCTATTCTGGCAGTGTGTTCCAAGTTCCAGCTACTCTCTGAGTGAATATGTTCTTTCTTAGCCCCCTTCAAAACTCCTTTCCCCTCACCTGAACCGCAAGTCCTTTTGTTTGGAGAATTGAAATCAGCAGGATGCAGCGTTGTTTTAAGCCACTGAGTTGGTCCTACTCAGCTGTCCTTCTCCAGTATCTCTGTAAGTTTTTTTCTTCCAAAAAGTTATACAATTGCTGTTAGTCTTCTGCCATTCAAGTTGCAACCACCGCCAGTTGACATATTCCAATTTCTACTCACTTATAAGAAAAGAATTTCAAGTACCCAGTTTTTCTGTGTTCTATATTAAAGGTAAGCTTAAGATCATCTACATTTTCTTGAATTAAATTTGCTTTAAAGTACTTCTAAGGATGCAATGTTTAAAAGAAGATTTGTACCATTTAATTGTTTGATTGATTTTTAATTGTTTCTGAATATTCCTGAATGCCACAGACATTCAGAAACTTTCAGACCCTTTTAAGCAGTGAAGCCTGCTAATATGGGCATAGTTTTTCCAGCTATCAATTTCCATCAGTTAACTGGGTGTGACTTGTTCTGATCGGCTCACCTGACAATATTGTGCCGCACAAGGCCATGCCTTTTGTAAAATTGAATTTTACTTACTTATTTAGAGATACAGCACGGTAACAAGCCCTTCCAGCTGAACGAGTCCACGTCACCCAATTACTCCCATATGACCAATTAGTCTACTAACCTGTATGTCTTTGAAATATGGGAAGAGACTGGAACTCCCAGAGGAAGCCCATGCTGTCACGGGGAGAACATACTAACTCCTTATGGACAGTGGCAGAATTGAACTTGGGTCACTAGCACTATAATAAAGTCCTGCTAACTGCTATGCTACCGAGCCGTCCCAACGGGCTTGATTTTACTCCTGGAATTGCAATTATCATGAAGAAGGCAAAATATAATCAATACATTCCATGGCTTAAGCCCGATATTGACTTCCTCTAAACTTCTTTAACAGATCTGTCCTTATTCTCCTCTGTTAGTTGTCCGTTGTATCCAACAGTGACAAGAGATCAGTGTGGGAGCTATTGCACTGGGGCCGTTACTCTATCTTGACCTTGGAAGTCCGGGTCCAGTGGTGTGAATAGTCGTCACAACTGGGGTCTTTCTTGGTTGAAGTGAATGACCATGACATCTTCTGTGCTTTGTCATGCCCTTCACTCTTCACGAAGCATTGCAGAACCAATTTCCTGGTCATTGGGTCTCACTGTTGATCTCATCCGCCCAGTTGACTTCACATACTTCGGCAGGCATGTCCTTATCTCACCAGGGCAGGAGGCCTGCAGTCTGCCTTGGTTTAGCCCTCCTGTCAAAGTGCTCTTCCAGGGTGTGGCCGCTGTTGCATGCAAACAGCTACTTGGAGCCACAGGAAAGAGCTGAGTGTCCAATGGGGCCGAAAGGTGAGTGAGTTGCCCCAGGATCGACACGACAAGCTCATTCATCAGAAGAGCTACCCCTCCCTGGACACCCCATACACCCCCATCCTCCTCTGTGGTAATAAGAAAATGCCATATTCCCCATTCTGTTCACATAACTGCATTTCTGCATCCTTGGAGCTTGTAAAAGCCTTCAAACCTTTCAAAATTTGGTGCCCGGAGTATGACCAATCTAGGCTTATAGCTGTAAGTTTAATATTAATTCCATTTAATAAAAAAAAAGTCAGAGGACTTAGACTCCATGTGTCATAGTGGTTGCATGACATTACAGTAGCAACAGGGCCCACATTGTTTGGGTAGTGGTCTGTTACTGAAAGCTTCAGGAGTGCTCCTTGAGCATTATTGAACAGGCATTGTAATTCTTTGAGGATGGGAATATGCAATTCAATATTGGGAACAGAACCTGGATATGGTTGTCAGAGAGGAGAGAGAACCAATACTTGTGAGTTTAATCAGAGCCGAAGTACAGTTGATGATCAGATATGTGACTTAGGGTGGTTGCCAGGGACTCCTAAGAAGTGGGGAGAGTAAAGGGGCAAAGGGTGGGGGTGAGGGACAAACCTGAGTTAAACAGTGGATGAGAGATGGGAAGGGAGTACTGGACCTTGGTTAATTGGAAGGCTGGGGATAGAGAAGGGCACCCATATGTCATTTATGAGTACAGAATGAACAAGGTGTCAACTTGTGTCAACCTCTGTCATATTCTCCTTTATTTGGCCTCATCTTCAACTTGATCATCCACTGACCTCCAGTGTTGGTACAGTCCTTTCCCACCATTTGGACAATGTACATTTTGATGTCTGAAGTTAGAGCACAGAGATTTAAGAGGAGTAAGTGGTTTAGATAAGATGTAAGGAAGAATATTTTCCACCAAGAAATCTGAAACACATGGGCTTGGGAGTGGTGGAGATAGGTATATCATAACACTTACAAAGTATTTACGTAAGCACTTGAATTGTCAAGATGTGATAAGCTGTGGACCAAACACTGGTAAATGGGATTAGTGCAGATGGGCATGCAATAGTCTGCAAGGACATGGTGGACCAAAAGGCCTGTTTTTGTCCTATATGACTTTGTTATAATTCTATGTATCTAGAGTGTAATAGACCCGTGTCCTCTCTAAAGGTAGCACATTGGCCCATTATCTTGCACTTCCTAGACTTGAATTCCAGTTTAACGTCCTCATTTAATTGAAATCAACCCTCTTTCAGTTAAGTACTTTTATTCCAGGTACTAAAACAAATCTAAACCATATGATATTCTACTTGCTATTCCCAAGATGCTCCCACAACCCCCCCCCCACCCCAACTCCAAACACTCTCCACTTACCTCACTTCATTGGCCTTATGAGCACAAATTGTACAAGTCAACTTACCTGTCCTTTTCTGCCAATACAATATTTGGTCATTCAAGGTGGAATGAATCACTATTTCTTTTTGGAGTTGATGGACTTCTCAGAAGTTTGCTAGAAAATCTGTTCCTCCATCTATCCTGATTACATTAAATTAGTTAGTTCAGTATTTCACTTTCAAGTGGACTTTTTCTTGCTATCTTCTTAAATACAATGACTTACCCTCTTTTTTCCCCTCCTTATTTATTTTGTATAGCTTCCATCTCGGAACAGTAAGTGTTTAATCTTCCTCTTTCTTATCCTCCTCTTCCATCATCTAGAATGAATAAATATGTACTGTAATTTTAATAGTTTGCTCGTTAAAAACAGAAAAGAGAGAGAAATAAAAATTATCAAAGCCGAAGTAATGAGATGGAGCTGATGAGATAGTAATGAGATAGCTAGATTATCTGAAATTACTCTACCCAGTGCTGAGTCAAAAGGCTATAATGTGCCCAGTTGGAAGATGTAATGTTCCTCTAGCTGACTGCTTCTATTTAGGGAGAATTTGTTTAACTACCTTTAAGGTAGAAATATGATTCTCAGAGGCATCGGCAACATTCATAGTAAATAAAGAAAGGAATGAGTTGTAAAAGGTACCTAAAGATTTTCACTTGAGCATTGGACAAAGGGGGAAATCTTATTGAATTTGAAGAAGTATTTCTGGAGGGTGAGCCACAGGAAGTGGTGAATGGCCTGAAGTGAGGCACAGAGGTTCAAATGGTTTGAATCTCATTTTGATTCATTGGTTTTACAACTTGCTGTGTTTATTGAAACACAGCAAGAAACTGAGCAAGAACTAGTTATATTCAACAGAATGCACTTCACCTTTAAGTAAATATTGTTATTGTATTAGGAGTATTTATTAAAACTTTATTTAACCTTAATTTTTGTGCTTTTTTTATTGCAGAAGACAGAAGACCTCTATTTCTAGCTCTTTTCACAGCATTATCATATGCCAAAGGGTGCTAATGTTGAGGAAGTGCTTGTGAAATTTAGTGAGTGCTATAATGTCGGAAGTCATTAAAACATAGAAAAAGAGGAGCCGTAGGCCATTCTCCCCTTTAAACAGCTCAGCCATTCAGTGCAAGCACAACCAATCTCCTATCTCACTACCACAGTCTTGCTCTCTTCCTGTGATGCCTTTTGTATCTAGAAATCAATTTACTTCCTTGTTAAGTGTTCTCTGTGACCGAGAATCCCATCAGTTCAACTCCCTTTGAGTGAAGAAGTTACACTTTACCTCAGTCCTAAATTTCTTACCAAATCCTGATTCTAAATCTGCCCCCCAACTACCCACCACCTTTTCCCTGCAACTGGCCATCAGGGCCCTATTAGTATATTGAATGTTTCAACTAGGTCTCCCCTTATCCTTCTACACTCAAGTGCCTCATAATCTGATATTACATCATCAGGTATTGGAAGACCAATCCTTAATCAGCTAGAGTTAGGAATCCTAACTGTATGGCTGATGATATCTCTAAAATTGACCTTTTTTGTTCCATTGATTATAGACTCTGCTATGAACTAAAAGCAAAATTATCAATATTTAGGTACAGTGAATTTGCACAATTAAACTCCTTTGTGGAGAATATCACAATATCACTCCCTCCTTGCTACTGATACCATGGAGACTCATATGTCCAGCGGACAAACTTCTTGGAGCAATTCTGCGTCTGATACTTTCCTAATCATTGCCATTAACTTATCAAGTATCCATTGTCAGACCCCTCTACAATCACCCAATTGTGCTTGCTTTACCCCAACATTCAGTTCTTTTGTACATCCACCCCCACCACTGAATCATAAATATCTTTCAATACCACCAGGCACATGCTCACTTCCCCCACTATTACCTATCCATGTGCTCATTTCAGCACCACTACATTGTACATCCAACTCATTACTCCTCAGCAGCTTCTGATTGCAAGTCTGATGTGCTATTCCCTTGATCCCATCCTTGGTGCTTCAGTCTCTGATTCCCACTGACTGCAGGCCTAACCCTTCCTACCTTACAGCAATCTCCACACTAAACACAACCTCCTTGATCAATAGCAGAGCTAGCAGAGGAAAGGCATCTCTTCGTACAACTTGTCTAAGACCTGTTCTATCACTGTGAATACCATGGGCTTTTAACATATAGAATGTAATATTCCCCACTGATAAAAGAATTTCCAGCTAAGTTCCTTTGAGTACTTTTGTGTGATCATCATACATTGTATCTAACATCACATCAACAGAATGTACACAACTATGTTTTATAGAAGGATATCATTATAATTGAAAATGTAGCTGATATCAGAATTTAGCAGAGGCTAGATGATATTTAACTGAGTTTTCATGTGACTAACATCTTTGTTTATCTTGCCATCCCATCAGAAAGGACTTCTGTAATGCTTGAGTGACCTTGGATAGGACTGAGTGTTTCAGCAGGGCACCATTGATAGAACCACGCCTCAACACCATCAGAGTTGAGGCACATTCGCAGGAGGTGGATTCTACTGGTATAGATCATAACAATTAATCAAGATATAACAAGCAGCTTTGCAGTTTCCTAGGGACTGGATGCTGCAGTCAAACCAATGCAAGGAAATGTACCTTATGATTAGAAACTTGATTGTAATGATTTGGATCTGTGATTGCCTCTCAGAGCATGTTCCTAACCTTAAATTGTGCAAAGAAGGCAAATGTTAATGCACAGCTCCTGAGGAAGAACCTCACTGGGCCCCTTCCCCCATTGTTTCCAGCTGCAGTCCCCTCCTCCCTTACTTGATTCCATGCTCCACCTTCCATTCTTATCAGATTCCATTATCTGCAACACTTTGTTCCCTTCATCAAGACTCCTCAGCCTCTGATGCTATTTCTACCTTCCCTCCTCCACTTACCTACCACGCCTCCTCACCTAGATCCACCAATCAGTTATCAGCTCTTGCCCAACCCCTTCCCCTCATCTCTTTATATTGACTGCCTCACCTCTATGTGTCCGTCTAGATGCAGTGTTTCAATCCAAAAGGTGTACTGTCCATTTCCTCCCACCAATACTGCCTGACCTGCTGAGCTCCTCCAGCTTCTTGTTTGTTGCTCTGTTCTTGCCTGGATCTAGCACCAAAGGGAAAAACTGGCAGTGAGAATTGCATGCTTTTGAAGCAGCTCCCTGTGTTTTCCATACATTCAATATATTTATTGCATGTAATAACTTGCTTGTAGATACTGCTTTCATGTGGAATAACAGGTCATTCTGCCTCCCTGTTATGTGGTCAGTCAGCAGAAGTCTGGAAATGAGATGTAATAGAAATCTCATTCATTCATTCATGACCCTCCATGCTCCTTTGTTTCCCAGCCACCTGTGAATCAATTGTAAAAGGATTGCTTTCATGATGAAATATCGCCACATTTTTTTCAACCTTACAACCACTGAGAACTGTATGTGCATTGCCCACCAGTGGCAGCTGAGCCTATATCTATCTCAGTCCTAGGCTCTGAAATTCCTTTGATAAACCTCTTTCCTCCATTAAAACTGCCCTAAACTCCTGAGAAAACTTTTGCAATGTTTTTCCATGTTGAATGGGTTGTATAAATACAAGTTTTTCTAAATTAATCACAGCACCATTGACGAGGAACTGCCTGTTTTCCCAGAAATAAACCAGCCAACATTTTCATCCAGTGAGTTCTAAGCCAGAATTTTAAATTAGTATTTCAGATCCTATTGTGTCAAAAGTTGTTTTAAAATTGGAGTAAGCTCACAGCAAGCAGCGCACGCTCGCTTTAAGTTAATGTATTGTAATAATGTTTTTATTTCTGGATAGGGAAATTATTATGGAATTTTGGAGGCTTATTATGGAATGTAGGAATAGGTCTTTTGGTGTGAAGACCAGGAAACACTTCTAGTGTAAAGAGTGGAGAGTATGAAAGCTGATCACAAAGAGCAGTTGGTACTAGCTCAACTGCCCAGTAAAGTCATTGTAAGAAGTCTTGCCAAGAGAGTTTATGTACGTTTCTAACGATATATGTGCTAATAACTGGCATCATCTCTCTGGGTCTGAAAACTGCAAGCGCATTCCTTAATGCTTTGAAATTTTCAGGGATAATTTAATAATATCAGAATTTTAATTTTACTTTTTTCTTGTTTTCCTTTCTGAAACTCTCTAGTTGCATGTTGGGGGAGGGCACTATATGGGTTGAAAAGAGCAGGAGCAAAGGAATGATGCTTAGGCAATCTCGAGTTTAAGTCTTAAACTTGTGGATTGAAGGAGATTGTAATTATAAGGTGAATTGGGATAAAAAAAAATCCAATTGTGTCAGTCCAAGATGATATGCAGGGAGACTGCAATATCATTTTAAAGGACTTAGGAGCATGTAAGTTCAAACAAAATCCTGAAGAGGCAGGTAAAAGAACAAAATCAAAAGCCTAGGATTGGCACATTATTTTTCAAATGTGACCTCAAATGTAAAGTCCTTTTGTTCCAATATTCTGCATTGTACATTCAGGTTAATATGGTTCTCCTTAAGATAAGGGTACTGGTTCTCAGGCTGTAGAAGTCTTTTTATATCATAAATAAGCATTTGACAAGAGAGCTGCAGAATAAAGCTCCCTCCACACAGTCCTGACAATGCAGCTTTGCCCCAATCATATGAACACTCGAGTGATGTTTCATTCCATTTTCAACACTCATTATGTTGCAAGATTACCAATTAGTGCTGAAGTAGGAAGCAATTATTACTGTAGGCCCATTTCATTAGAAATTCAATTAAGAGTGTTCAAATATATTTTCAACCAAGCATTAGTTCTACATGTTCTATACTGCAGTGCTTAAATGTGCATTTCTTTGTAGTGCAGGCAGTTTTTAATGTACATATAACATTACCACCAAAATACTATATTCCTTCTGTACTACTCATGTAGATTAAATTAAATTGCAAATGTTGTCCAGTGGCAGAGAAGGTACCTCAGAAGATCCATTGATTTGGTATTGCAGCAGCTTTCAAGTTGACTACTAAAAGCTCATTTCATAACACTTCACTGTGAGCACAAAGGTCACGTCCAAGAATCAATAAATCAGAGCTAGAGGATGTTTTTGATGAACTTATAAATCAGATGCTTGTTTTTGTTTATCAAAGTTTTTTTTTGTAATGGATCAGAATTGAGAATGAGAAAGCTGTGCATTTCAATGCATGCCTTTGTGGTCCATCTTGCATGATGCTAGTTTGTGAATTATTTTTGATTATGTAATATACAAATAACTCACACTGTGCAACAGTCACAGGAGGCAGACATATTGCTCCTTAAGCCTGTCCTACCATTCAATGAAATCAAGGCCAGTCCTTTCACAGACCCAGCTCCATTTTCCTGCCTGATTCTCATGATTCTTGATCCCCCTCTAGACTAAATGAGTCAATATTCACCACTCCCTGGGTAAACAATTCCAAAGATGTACTGCCCTCTAAAGGATGTAATCTCTATCCCAGTTTTATGTGTGTGACCCGTTGTCCTGAGACTCTGGCTGGCCTTCCATACTTGCCCTTTGGAGGAAACACTGACTAAATTTACTTGTCAAACCAGTGAATTAGTTCCTTTTTCATTCTTCTACATTTGAGGCATTCTGCTCAATCTTTCTTCAGATGATAGTATGCTCATTCCAAAATTTAATGAACCTTTGCTGCTCCATCCCTGCTGTCTATTTCTTAAGGAAGGAAACCAAAACTAAGAAGTACTCCATGCTGGTGACACAAAGCCTTGCAAGCTGTAAGCAAAATTTCCTTTTCTTATGCCCCATTGCCCTTGCAGTAAAGATTAGCATTCCACTTGCCTTCGTAATATCTTGCTGTACCTAAATACTAACTCTTTCTCATTAGCCAGTACTGCAGCCTTGTTTTGATGTTGCCAATATTCAGAGAAAGTATTGACACAAAAAGATGGCAAAGCAATATTGTTAAATGTAATTTAAAATCTATTCTAGCCAGGACTTAGGCCACTGGCTTCATGAAGGCTCAAATAAATGCAAATTTCAGTAATTCAAACATTATGAAGTCATTTCAGTGGAAAACCATAGAAAAGTGTGTATCCGAATGATTCTTTTCAAGTTCATTTGGATTTTGATTACAAATGTTAACTATGAATGGACATTTATAAACATTCCCTTCGTTGAATGTTAGTATTTCATGTCAGTTTTGAGTGAGTTAAAAACTTACACTTTTATATAAATTATCAATTACATTGTACCTGTAAATCAAGAAGTGTTTTAATCATGGTGGAATTATTAAGAAACAGGCAATTCCGAGCAACTAGTTCTACTCTTACTTAATATAAACTTCCCTGTGTGCTAATATGGATTCTTAAATGCTATTTGCCTCATTTGATTTGTTTGCCTGATTTAGTTTATTTTAGACTTTCATACATTTAGATCCTGAATTTTGAACTAACCCACCAGTAGGAATATTTACACTATGTCTACCTTAGAAAAACTTTTTTATAGTTTAAGAATCTCTGTCAGATCCCCCTTTGGTCTCCTCTTTTCTCGACAAAAGATAAACAGTAAATTCAATCTTTTCATCCCTGCTATTGTTTGGTATCACTTTCCAGTTACTTCTGTGGAAAATAAGGGGTAAGAATTTTGTATGTGCCTTAGATGGGTGCAGGAGGTGAATAGTGGGGAGAGAGGGATATAGTGGCGGGTGAGGTGAATTGTATTTGACTCCAGTGAACAATTTTGAATTAGTTCTGGGACCTTATTAAATAATCCAACTTGCAAACTACAAGAATGTTTCATTCATTTGATGCATATCTGTTTTGACTGGGGTAGGGCAATGTGATAGGGGTGCGGAAATGTTTTGGGGTTGTGGTATGTGCAGAGCTGCCTCTTAAAGGGGCAGGGGTGTTCTGGTTGCAGAAAGAACTGTCTGGAACATTGACAAGGTGCCCGGTTTGTCTAGTGCTGCTTTGGTGGATTTGGTACGGAAGAAGAAGGCGCTATTTCCCTGTGAGAGAAAGCCTTTCAAGTGCCAACACATGTGCGAGGGAACATGTTCGATAGTAGCTGAATGCTCATGTGTCCAACAATTTCAACTTTTAAATGAAGTTTTGTCTTTCGATCTCCCATCTTATAGAATCACGAAATAGTTCCAAAATAGGAACAGAACCACATGTGGCTTTTATTTTGCAAACAGATTTATGGGAATTGGGAATACCCACATGACACTCAACATCCAGTCAACAGGAAATGATTATTGCTGTGTATGAAGACTGATGTTGCCATGATCTGAAGGAACCACCCTTGTTTATTTTATATTCCTTTCAGGACGTGGGAAAGTTGGGGAAGTCAATGTAAATTGCAATGAGGTAATAATTCCATTAACTTTCCATTTTTAGGATTGATTCATGTTTATGTTGAGTGACATTACTGTACTTAATTCTATTTTGATACTTAAATGGTTGAAAATGATTGTCTGTGATAACATTGTCCCTCAGCTTTAACTAATTAACTTCACAAATGCTCGTATAAACACGTTTGTACACCACCAGGTCTGACCTTGATTCATTGCATTATTCAATGCTACAGGTGTCAAAATAGCTCGTTTTCTAGTTGAGTCACATGTGCACATTTTTGTACAACTCTTGCCGTCAGTTGCATTGTGCACAAACACCCATTGCAGAAGGGAGACTGTGACATTATTCGTTGTACAACAGGTTTTGAAGCTAGAGGGAGCATAACTTTAATGTGGTTGGAGGAATATATGTGTGCATGGAGTGCCCTATCAGGACCGGTGGTAAAGTCAGATACATTAGGAACATTTAAGAAACTCTTAGATAGGCATATGGATGAGAGAAAAATGGAGGGTTATGTAGGAGAGAAGGGTTAGATTGATCTTAATGTAGGTTAAAAGTTTGGCACAATTTTGTGTTCCAGAGAGCTTGTACTCTGCTGTAATGTTCTATGTTCTATATTCTGTGTAATCAGGAAATGCTATGATTGCAGGCATGTAAACCTCATGAGCAACAGACATGAGTTTGGTCTTGATACGGCACTGGGAATCAATCATGATCAGGAGAAAAGGTATGTCCATCTTGCTAAAAGGAGGAGGAGGAGAACTCCATCCAGCTAAGGTGTTTAGGGGTGTTCAGCTGATGCAATTAAGACTTAGAGCATTAATTGTTTCTTTTTTCCATAGAGGCTGCCTGACCTGGTGAGTGTGTTCAGTAATTTCTCTGTTTAGGGATCAAACTTTCCATGTATACTTGAGTGACGAATAATATTTTGGACTGGTTTAATGAAGAAGATGGTCATGGAGGTCTGCAAACACAACTTTAGCCACATAGTTGGGCAACAAGATCATCTTTGGAACCAGTCAACTGTTTGATGGCCCTGAAATTTCAGTCTCAGGCTTCTTCCAGGTAGTGGTCATAGGCATAATAAAATTGTACAGTATAGAAACAGGCCATTGAGCCCAACTTATCCATGCACAATTCCGTATTAATCCCTTCTCCCAGCACTTGGTCCATAGCTGCCTATGTCTGAGGAATTTTAAGTATTCATCAGGTCATTTCTAAACTGCTGTCAACTAACCCAGTTCACCCACTTTCTCCAGAAGAGCATTCCAGGTACTTAACATTTTCTGGGTGAAGAAGTTCCCCCTCATATCCTCTGTGAATCTCTCACCCTTAATCCTAAACCTATATCCCCTACTTTTATCAATGTCCGATATAGGGAAGTCTTTTCCGCAGTCTACCATATCTATATCCCTCATAATTTTATATACTTCAACCTCCTCTTTGTATCCTCTGGTTCAGGAAGAAAACACCCATCTTCTCCAGTCTCCCCTATAACTAACTTGCTCCATCCCTGGAAACATACTGGTAAATCCTCTGCAGCACTATTACATCCTTTCTGTACCTTGGTGACCAGAACTGCATATTGTACACTAACTGAGGTCTGATCAATGCTTTATAAGATTGGAGCATGAACTTCCTCCTGTATTGAATGGTCAACTAACAAAGAACAGTGTCACTTTGCCTTCCTAGCCACGTTGCCTAAAGGCTTTGACACCTTCAAGGATCAATGTCTTGTTCCCCTGTTCCTCAATACTTCCTAAGACCCAACCATTCATGTCACATGTCACAGTCTCAATGCTTCTTCCAAAATGCATTACCTGACATTTGTCTGGATTAAACTTCGTCTGCCATTCTTTTAGCCCATTTCACCAAAACACCGATATTTCCCTGCTGCCCAAGACTACCTCCCACACTATCAACAACTTTACCAATTTTTGTGTCATCCACAAACTGGTATCTGACAGCTACATCCAAGTCATTCACAGGTACTGTATTACAAACAGCAACGCTTCCTACACTCCTTGTGGAACACAACCTATCACAGGTATCCAGTCGCAAAACCCATCACCCTCTGCTTCCTATTGCCAAGTCAACTACAGATCCAGTTGGCCAATTCGCCCTGGACCTCATAAGTCCTAACCTGTTGAACCAGCCTCTCAGTTATGACCTTGTGGAAGGCTTTACTAAAGTCCATGGAAATCACATCTACTGCTCTGTTCTCATTGATACGATTGGTCACCTCTTCAAAGAATTCAATCAAATTAGTTAGACAGGACATGTCCTTAACAAAGTCATCATGGTGATCACTGATTGCTCCCTGCCCTTTCAAGTGATCATTAGTCCTCTCCCTGAGAAAGTGTGCAATCACTTCTAACAGTCATTGTATTAATGCAATCAGTAAGTTACTGAATGCTCTTTAGGTTGGGGATTTTCTGTTGGACGTCAACCTTCAGGTGCCTGTAGGATTGTTTCTGTTCCTAACTGGAGAACAACCTGAGTTTGGACTTAATTAACTCCTGGATCACCCGGCATTCTCGTCAAAGCAGACCTGGTGTTTTCAGGGAGAAAAGCCAAGAGTCTTGTCACAGGTGTTAATTTTGTTGACTGTATTTTCTGACTGAAACTGCAATCAGCAAAATTTGAGTTTGCCTCTACTTTCTTAGAGGTTTGCAAGGATTCTGCATGACATCTAAAACTTTGACAAACTTCTATAGATGTATGGTGAAGGGCATATTAACTAGCTGCATCACATCCTGGTATGGAGAAGCCAACGCTCTTGAATGGAAAATCCTACAAAAAGTAGATGATACGGCCCAGTCCATCATGAGTAAAGTCCTCCCCAGCATTGAGCACATCTACATGAAACGCTGTTGCAGGAAAGCAGCATCCATCATCAGGGACGTCCACCACCCAGGTCAGGCTTTCTTCTTGCTGCTGCCATCAGGAAGAAGGTGCAGGAGCCTCAGGACTCACATTACCAGGTTCAGGAACAATTATTACCCCACAACCATCAGGCTCTTGAACCAAAGGGGTCACTTCACTCAAATTCATTTGCCCCATCATTGAAATGTTCCTACAACCTATGGACTTACTTTCAAGTACTCTACAACTGACATTCTGGATATTTATTGTTCAATTATTTATTATTATTATGTTTTTTTCTCATTTTGAATTTGCATTGTTCATTATCTTTTGCACATTGGTTGTCTGTCTGTCCTGTTGGGTGTGGTCTTTCATTGATTCTGTTGTGTTTCTTGCGTTTACTAAGAATGCCCACAAGAAAATGAATCTCAGAGTGTTGTATATGGTGACATTTATGTACTTAAAAATAAATTTACTTTGAACCTCTGAAAGGGGAATTTACCCAGGATTCCGAAATAGTCAAAACCCTCTGGAGACTTTGTAGAATGCCTTGACCCAGAAACTTTTCTCGGCATGTGTCTTTGACTCCATTTCACATTAACGCTCACTCCCATCCCTGCACCAACAAGAAACCAAAAAAGGGTGTATAACAACTGAATAGAAACAGGCTTTGAAAACATATATATTCATGATTTATATGAATGAATCAAATGTAGCATATTTGATAATACATAGATGGGAGATTATGAGTGTCCTGATGAAGGTCTTGGTCATAAATGTCAACTGTACTCTCTTCCATAAATGCTGCCTGGCCTTCTGAGTTCCTCCAGCATTTTCTGTGTGTTGCTTTGATTTCCAGCACCTGCAGATTTTCTCTTATTTGAGATTATGCGGGGGAAGAGGGGAGTATTAGCTATTGGGTGGGGGGGTGGTGGGTAAACAGAGAGGTTCCAGGGTGATTTGGATACTACAGCAGGTATGTAACACCATAAGAGGGGAGTGGCATGTTGACTTTCAGAGCAAGAGAGATTAACTACAGGAGCAAGGATGTCTTGCCATAATAATGTGCTTCCTTGGTGAGACTACATCTTAACTACTGTGTTTAGTTTTGATCTCCTTATCTGAGAAAAAATGTTCTTACTCTGGAAGGAGTGTAGCGAAGGTTCACCAGACTGGTTCGTGGGATGCCACGATTTAAGTATGAAGAGAGACTGGGCCAATTAGGATTATACTGACCCGAATCATTAAAACTTTTCAAGTCCTCACTGGACTGGACAAGCAAGATGCAAAATGGATTTTCCCAGAGGTGGAGAAGACCAAATCATGTGCAGAAAAATAAAAAAAA